>NC_141698.1:92645499-93857999 GCF_964263255.1 Lissotriton vulgaris
TCCATAAAAGTGTTCGGGTCCCACTTGCTGTGGGGCAAGCACTGAGGTTGATAATATTTCTGGTGGGATGTTGGCCTAAATCTTGTTTTGGTGTCATATTTTAACCCCTTAAAAAGTGCTAAAGCTTTCCAATCAGTGTTGAGCGGTTTGTGTTTTTGTGTGTTTTGTTTCTTTTAATTTGGGGCAATTCACCTTACCAAACTTCTGCTTAAGCTTAAAGACACAGCTATTATTGTCCATGCTTCCTCTCAATTCTGTGTCACATCCCCTCTCTAAACTGCCAGAGGATGTACGACATATAGATATAAGATACAAACAGAAGAATCTGCTCTTGTAAATAGGCATATGCTCATTTTTTTCATAATGCAACCAACCCCGGGTTTCACCACAAGTTCTGCATCCTTTAAAATCTATTTCTAGTCGAAAATATACAAGTTAAATTTGAGTTCCGAGTGGCCTCCTGGTTGTACATCAGAAGGAATAGTTCCCTGGGGCTCCAAACTTCCTGAAATGAGCTCGCAGTATGGTGAACCAGGCACGTGAGTGAAAAAAACTTTCACCTCTTTACAACCAATTAATATTTCACATCTCACAAGATCACATAAATTGAAACCTAGATTTTTTTTTGCCTCGCCAAACACAATATTAATCTTCTCTAGCCTGCACACTTGGCTAAAATGATGCCTCTTTCCTGCATTTGTTGAAAGGCATATTAACTACTTAGCAGAACCTTTGAGCAACTAGCATGGGAATTATTCTCACACCAATAACAGAGAGAAAAGAGAGTCGCAATACATGGAGTGTTCTACATTCCGCTCCAACTTGTCCCATCTATCTTTCATGGAAACACAAACAGCAGCATTCACTCAGCCTCTTCTCTCGACCACTAATCTTTTTGAGTGTTCAATGCATTTTTTTCATTGTAAACAGCAGTTTCTAAAGCGAGATTAGACCTCACTCAAACAATCTTGGATTTAGTTTGCAAACTCACCGCCGCAGCCCGGCTTCAACAGGAAGCCAGGCAACCTTTGTTGGGACGGGGGCGGGGCCGGACACGCGACCGGAGCTTCCCAGGAGGCAGGCTGCAGTGGCTGGCGCATGGCTCTGGTGCAGAGAGAGGAGAGCCCTGCGTGCAGCCGGCGTCCGCCCGGGAAGCCAAGGAGCGGAGTGCCGGTGTCCCTGTGCCTGTATTACGTCGGAGTGAGCAGCCCCGGAGCGGGACGAGTAGAAGTCCGGGTGAGTGGGGCTCCGTGCTTGCGTGTCTGTGTGTATGCAGGGGGGAGGGGGGGGGGGTAGTGTGTGTGTGTGTGTGTGCGCGCGCGCCTGTGTGTGTGTGTGCGTGCGTGCATGCAGAGGGGTGGGGGCTGGCTGTGTGCGAGCAGGGGCTGTGAGTTGATCTGCGCAAGCGCGGCTCAGGCGCGCGCTCCCGCGGTCAAAACTGAGACTGCAAAAGCGCGCGTCTGAGTCGTGTCCACTCTCCTAAATACGGGCCACATTAGGTCTGAAGCAGACACTCTCAATGCTCACGCATTGAGAGTACGTCTGCTCGACCTAAAAAGCATCGATTACCGAATAGATATTTTTACTGAATCACCACATGGTAATCCCAAAATACTATGGGCTTCATTTATGAAGGCCTTGCGCCATTGGTACGTCACTTTTCCCATTTTAAAAGTGACGCACCGGCGGCGCAAGACCTTCATAAATAAGGCCCTATGTATGTAAGGAATTTCCAAAGATTTATCGACTCCTTAATATTACCAAATAGGAATTCGGAAAATAGGTAATCGCTATTAGGCAATACTTCTCCATTCGTTGCGAATGGTTTTGCATTAGCTAATTTGTGATTACCTAATTGGTAATCGTAAATTAGATATTTCAAAGCTAAGGGTGCCTGGGGGCCTAAGGCACCCACGACCAAATAATGTTCACATGCAAAGCGACATGGCACTTTGAAGAATACATTTTTGTACATTTTTCAACTTTTGCACGTGGTGACCATCAACTTGAAGTCAATGGTAATAGCATTTTCCTAAATGGGCAGTTTGCAGTTAGAAAATGCGTGGTACATGTGCAAAGGGAATCGCAATTTGCAATTCCCTATTTGTAGTCGAAATTTCCGGCAATCCCAATTTTTAGATTTCTTTAAATTGCAACTACAAAGCCTTTTATACATCATGAAAGGCTTTTTTGCAATCGCAAATGGCCACATTTTGTGATTTGCACAGTTTGCAAATGCAAAACTGTATCATACATGTGACGCAATGTGTTTTTTAGCATTTTCTCAGTGCTTCAGTATGTGGGAATATGTGTGTCTTGAAAGTAAAGGTGCATTGGCCTTCACTGACTGAGGCATGTGGTAGATTCATTGCGTAGCTGCCACACTTTTTTTTACTATGGCACATGGCATATGTACAAACCCTTGAACCAGGGTTCCAGGAGAAGGAGGGTGTTGCTGGTGGATTTATTTCATAACACTCTAGAGCACAATGAGTGCCTAATGTTTATTATTTTATTGTTTTAGTTCAGGGTGTGAGGGGCTGTGTATATGCACTGTGTTTAGATCTGGCATTAGGCAAGACCTTTTGATTTTACTGAAATATATGTATAATATTCATATACACAGGGGCTTTCTGCCAGCTCTCCTCATTCATTGGGCTGCTATTGTTTCTTTCACACATTTCTTCTGCACCGTACATCACACAGTTTGTGGCACTGGGTCAGCCAACTTCAGCCATTGGCTTACTTCATTGTGACTTACACATTTGACACATCCACAAAGTAGCTCTCTTTATTGCGAAGGACTACTACGGCAATGTGTGCGTTTTGAGACCAAAAATGTTTTTGCTTTTAACCTTGTTTTTAGAAAGGCGCGGTCCAGGTAGTGTTCCAACCATAAAACTTTTCAAAAACCTTGACAAAACAAAACAAAAACAATGACAAAGCAGAGTGCTTGCAGCCTAAACACAGGCTCACTGCCTTTGCAATGTTTGTTTCCATTGTAGTGATTTGGTTGGAAACCAGTGCTGCTTTGTGGGCCCGTCAATGCCTCTGTTTGGTATTTTGCGGGAGGGGATGCTGTTTGGTAACACATCTATAGATGTTCCCTTCGCTATATTCATGGGAACTTTGGAGTGAATGTGGTGGCTTCGCATGGAGTAAGCACGGAGTTCTGGTTCTAAATCTTTCCTTGATTGCCTTTTATCTTGACATTAAATTGGCATAGGATCAATCAATTTGCCAATTATATTGTTATATTGCAGGGCAATTTCTTGCTCCATTGTACCCAAGTATGTCAGCAACCTGCAGGCTGTAATCAGGTCAAGCAGATATAATTTAAATTGGCTTACTAAAGTTTTCAATCAAGGACTCAAATATGATACATGCTGGTAGGATGGGAAGCTTCCAATCTCCATATTATGTTTGCCAACGCAGATACCCTCCACCTATGGCCACTTCACTCAACTTCCACCATTCATACCTACTGTGAAGTCGAATTTCCTTGAAGAGGGACTTTGACATGTGCTGTGTACGCACTGGCTTAAACTGTTGATGGAGCAAGGTTTCATAAAAGAGACTTGCTCGGATGCAATCCTCTCAAATAACGTGTAACATTGTAATCAACATGTTCGTAAATACTAATAATTGCATTATACATTTTACATTGAATCTAGGGGAAGCTTGCCTATGTGTTTTACTAATAAGTCACCTGAGTGACTAAAAATGGCTGTCGAAAACGCGGTAACTTTCTGCGCATGCGTCTATTGCATCTGTGTAGTATGACGTCTTTTGCTTTGGTGGGAAAACTTTGCAGCTGTGCCATAGCTATTAAGATTCTTCTAAACACCTTCTGTGCATTCCCCATTGTAGAAGGAAGAAACATGGCGTTATGAGTTTCTCCTTCCTGGCCTCCTCTTTTTGGAATTCTCTACCCCTTAATAACAGGATCACTGCTTCTTACATGGACTTCCGCAGGGTTCTGAAGACTTGGCTCTTATTGCAAGCTTTTGCCAAGTAGGCTGCCTCCCTACTCCCCACGTACTTCCGTCCTCAGTGCCAAGAAACCGTCTGGTCTACGAGCGCTTTATAAAACTTTTAACTTTAAGTTTAACTTTATGGCTGCTTGAAACTCACATGTTAATGCATATGCTATGCTTAAACTAAATCTTGCACGGTTTATTAAACTGCAAACGCAAAAGTTAAATAAATTAAAGGGATTAGAGTAGGAATAAGTGATATACAGTGAATTCATTTATTTTCGTATTCTAACATGTCTTCCTCTAACTTTATTATTGTATTTGGGCCTGGAGGGTGACTGAAATCCCTATCCCACCTGACTTCTGCACAAGCGCATTTAGACCCATCCGGAATCATGATGTGTCATTTTGAAACACAGCCAAGGTCCCTCTAGCAAAGAAGCGCTTGGGAACCTCACCTCTCGCCCCAAAGAAGGGAAGGAGAAGAAGTAAAAATTTGAATATTTTGTATTAGTTCCTAATGTGAAATCCGGGTGGGAATAAAGGTTGGAAAAGTAAAATTAAGGGGCAGGAATATTGAACAATGAACTAAAGAAAAAGCATTACATTAGTATGGTGTGATGACCTCTCCCCATCTCCTTGTCCAATCAGAAGTAGGGGTTTCACGAATATTGAAACATTGGGGGGTGGTACATACATTTAGAACACCACAGATGCATCCGCTTCACCTTCAAAAAGAATACATCCCACCACCGTGCACAACAAATCCCCCGCAGATGCTGGAGCAAAATCACCACAGACCAGCTCCTCTCATCACTGAGCCAGAACCCGCCAGCCGAAACCGCTGACCCCAACAACGCAGCCCACAACCTCGCACAATGGATAGCCGACTGCGCCGACGACCTCGCTCCACTGAAGAACCCCCCAGGCAAGACTGGCAACAGGAAAATATCATGGCTCACAGACGCCCTCAAAGAATCAAAGAAATCCTGACGGACAATAGAAAAAGCCTTGCGCCACGATCGAACTTCAGAAAACATGACAGCCCTCAAAAATGCCACCCGCAAACACCACCAGCTGATCCGCACCACCAAAAGAACATCTTTCAAAGAGCGACTAGACAAGAACACCCACAACAGCAAGGAACTCTTCAGCATCGTCAAAGAGATCTCCAACCCCAGCGCCAGCAACAACGACATCACAGCATCACAAGAACTCTGCAACTCCCTTGCGACGTTCTTCCACCGGAAGATCGCAGACATACACGGCAGCTTCGTACCCCATACCCCGCCTCCAGTCACAGAACCAAGGCCCACCACCATCAGCGCCTTGACCCCCATCAGCACTTAAGACACCACCAGCATCATGAACTCCATCCACTCCGGCTTCCCCTCGGACCCATGCCCCCATCATATCTTCAACAAAGCCGACACCATCATCACACCCCATCTACGGAACATCATAAACATCTCGTTCGCATCAGCCGCCTTCCCCGAGAGCTGGAAGCATGCATAAATCAACGCCCTTCTGAAGAAACCCACAGCGGACCCCAGAGACCTCAAGAACTTCCGCCCCATCTCTCTGCTCCCCTTCCCGGCCAAAGTCATCGAGAAGACCGTCAATAAACAGCTGACTGCCTTCCTCGAGACAAACAACTCGCTCGACCCATCCCAGTCCGGATGTCGAGCCAACCACAGCACCGAGACTGCCCTCATCGCAGCCACCAACGACATCAAAACCCTGATGAACAATGGAGAAACTACCGCCCTCATCCTCCTGGACCTCTCGACAGCCTTCAATACCATATGCCATCGCATCCTAATAACCCGTCTCTTCAACACAGGGATCCAAGGAAAGGCCCTGGACTGGATCACCTCGTTCCTTTCCGAAAGAACCCAGAGAGACCGCCTCCCTCCCTCCCGCTCAGAAGCCACTGAGATCATCTGCAGCGTACCCCAAGGCTCCTCGCTCAGCCCAACCCTCTTCAACATCTACATGAGCCCCCTCGCCGCCATCGCACGCAAACACAGCATCAACATCATCTCCTACGCCGACAACACCCAGCTGATACTCTCCCTCACCAAAGACCCAGCCACCGCCAAAATCAACCTACAGGAAGGAATGAAAAACGTCGCAGAATGGATGAAGCTCAGCCGCCTGAAGCTGAACTCAGACAAGACGGAAGTCCTCATCCTTGGACAATCCCCTTCTGCCTGGGACGACTCCTGGTGGCCCTTAGAACTGGGCTCCGCGCCGACTCCCTAGGACCATGCACGCAACCTGGGATTCATCCTGGACTCCTCCCTCACGATGACCAAGAAAGTCAACGCCGTCTCGTCATCATGTTTCAACACCCTGCGCATGCTTTGAAATATCTTCCGGTGGATCCCCACCGAAATCAGAAAGACGGTCACCAAGGCTCTCGTCACCAGCCGCATGGACTACGTAAATGCCCTATACGCAGGAACCACCTCCAAACTTCAGAAACGACTACAACGCATACAGAACGCCTCCGCACGACTCATCCTCGACATCCTTCGCCACAGCCACATGTCCGCCCACCTGAGAAACCTGCACTGGCTCCACGTCAACTAGAGGATCACATTCAGGCTCCTCACCCACGCAACAAAGCGCTCCACGACATGGGCCCCGAATACCTCAACAACTGCCTCTGGTTCTACACTCCCACCCGCCAACTCCGCTCCGCCAGCCTCGCCCTCGCCACCGTCCCACGGATTCGCAGAACCACCGCCGGAGGAAGATCGTTCTCCTACCTGGCACCAAGACATGGAACTCCCTCCCCGCACACCTACGAATGACCCAGGATCATCTCACCTTCAGGAAACACCTCAAGACCTGGCTTTTCGAGCAGTAGCGGCAACCCCCCCCCCCTTTCAGTGCCTTGAGACCCTCATGGGTTAGTAGCGCGCTCTATAAATGAATTGATTGATTGATTAGAATAGTATAACTAAGGTAGGTTTAGTCAGTTAGATGTCACAGACCCATCACCGATGCAGATGACGGTGGATGCCACGGAGGTCAGAGACATTGATCGAGCACTCTGATAGAAGAATTGAGAGAGAAGAGTTGGAATTATTGTTGAAGTAGAATCTGTAAATCCAGAAGGGGAAGAATTTGAGAGAGTAATGTCAGAGAGGGGTGCAACGCTAGTGCTACATTTCGAAGAGATCACCTATCCTGTTCTGAACCTGTCCTGATCTGTTGGCTCCTGACTACTTTGGAGTCCTCTTTTTCCAACTCCCTGGCCAGGGTTTGGTCCTCACACCATTCTAGGTAACTATAATTCTGTGTGGTATGTTCTCGTACTGCTCTCTTTTCCCACCCTTTCCAGGTACCATCATTATGAGATTTTAACTAAGTCATTGTGTCTTACTCTTGATCATTTCCTTAAAGAAATTGGTGTATGATATTTATTGGTATCTGACTCACAAAATGATTTACTAGATAAAACATTTGAAACTTTCTTGAGTCTGTGGTCATTTAAAGAAATAAAGGTAAATGTCATTTGTACCTATTCTGCTAACAATCTGATCTATTGCCCAGAGGAAATTAAAATCTTAGGTGATAGGGTTGGTAAGAATTGGGGTAAAGGTGAAACTTATCTCATAGAAATATAAATCTTGATCACAGCAGTGATTATCGGCTTATGTATGAATGTTTATGGGCTCAGGTGAGTATGGTAGTTGATAAGTAACCCAAGCTGGTAATCGCGCTGGATCACTATGCAAGCTTTATTTTTTCTTGAACACATCCTGTAACTTTTCACCTAGCGATCCATATTTACCTTCAATATTCTGCGCTTCTTTAAGAGAATCTCCAATAGCTGTATCCAACAATTACAGGGTTTAGGGCCACATGTATCAAAAATCAATTTTGCATTCCTTAAATAGAGAATTTTAGGTACTCACTATTTTAGAAATGCAAAATGGTATATAAGAAAATAGCTATTAACTAATAGCAATTCCTAAAGATTCGCAATCGCAATTAGGTAATACTACTCATTTTGTTCCTATGGGCCTAAAGGTGCGAATGGTTTTGCATTCGCTAATTTGCGATTACCGAATTGGAAATTGCAAATTAGGAAATGCAAAACCAAGGGTGCCTAGGGGCTTAAGGCCCCCCTCTAGAACCTCCAAAATAATGTGCACAAGTAAAGCATATACATCCTCTAGAGCATGTGTGCACTACATGGCACTTTGAAAAATGCATTTTTCAACAATTGCACATGGTTACTATTGACTTGGAGTCGATGGTAATAGCGTTTCTTAAATGCACAGTTTACATTTAGAAAAAGCTTGGTACATGTGCTTACAGAATCGCAAATAGTGATTCCCTACTTGAATTCGCAATTTTAGGTATTCACAAAACTGCGATCACCAAAATTTGCGGCTACAAAGCCTTTCATACATCTTAAAAGGCTATTTTGTATTCGTCTACAGCCGAAATTACCGATTCGCAACGTTTGCAAATGCAAAATTGTTTGATACATATGTCCAAGTGTTTCTATTGTAGGGGTAGAGAAGTATCATGGGCATGTTACAGTGTGTCTCCACTAATACCATTCAGCACCACGAATATCCCATTTAGAAGCAGAAGGATTGGAGTTTATAATGGAAAACAGGTTCCGGGCATGGCTTTATGCCTCTGGTCTGCACGCTGGGCTGAAGCATGGATAAAACCGCAAATGCCAGCTGATTTTTGCAATGGACTGTGTTTCCGGCTCAAAGCATAAGCAGTGGTCTGAGCGGCATCCCAGCACGCTTCAGAAACCCCAGCTTACCAATGGCGCGACTGCCAGGAGAAACAGATCTTTCATTCTGAATACGGTGTCTGCAATTACACCTCTAGCGTGTTAGTCCTTCCTTGGCTGAATTCCCAAAAAGCTAGAGTCCAGGAAACACAAACACGAGCCAGAAGACGGTTCCCATCAAGGACACAGCGCATATGTTCTGTTCGTATGCTAAAGTTTAGTAGTCAGTGGAAGACGACGTGCTTTGGGAAATCAAAACCTCGCTATCGTAAGACCAGCACGTTAGAAGAAATCAAATATTGAAGACATGTTTGCAAAAAGTATCAAACCCCCTCTAGTCTTCTTTTTCTTTAGCAGTCAATTTCAATTTCAATTTATAATCTTTATTCGGTTCTTAAAAAGACACCATAAAAGCACAAGTGCAATATACATACACAAGTAAAAACACAACAAGTGATATACAGTTTAAAAGATATAAATGTTAAGATTTTCAGTACTCAGGGAGTGGGCCAGGGGATTTAAAGGGTTTAAATGTTCAAATCACATTAGGGGCCAATGTCTCTGGTATTCCTCAGTCTTGTTGCAATTCGAATAAAGTTTATCGTGCAAAACAGGGTATAAGCGTCCTCCGCTTCCTGTAGGAATCTCAGCGCCAGTTTTGCATGTTTAAATTTTAGCTCTTTCAGGATTCCCACCAGGAACTTGCGTCTTGGCATCGTATAAAATGGGCACAGTAAAACAAAGTGAAGGGTATCCTGCGGAGATCTAAGATCGCAGCCGCAGGTACCCTTCTCCTCCACTGTGTGGGTAAACCCAGATGGCACTGCAAGGATGTGGTGTAGCATATTAATTCTGAAACGGGTCATGAGGTAGCGATCCTGCGCGTTGTACATGACCCTCAGATAGGGTTCCATGCCTTGTTTCACAGTGAGTTCATTATAGGAGAGATTGGTGGGTTTGTGCTTCTCTTTTTCTGCCCTTAGAGTCTTCAGCTGTGTAAGAAAAAGATTTTTAACCAAAGTCTTACTCTCCGGGGTTAGAGAGTCGGGGGATAAGAAGTATTTAGAGCAGCCTATCTCTGTTAGCGACTTCTTGACAAATTTCAGCCAGGGGATTGCGTGGCCTTTGTCTCTTTTGAGGCAGTCCTCAATGATTTGCCTAGTAAGGGCCGCCTCAGGGTTGGTCCATACTTTCACCCATGCCAGGAGAGGTTTGGATTTAATTTTGTCCTCTAGGAAGGATTCTCCTACCTCTTCGTGTATAATGTGGGCCGAAACACTCTGTGGAACTTTTAATATTCTTCGTAAGAATTTGTTTTCTTCAGTCTGAAGTGGCTGAGCTTTTTTGCCAAGGAAGCCCCACACTTCTGCCCCATAACTTACTTTCGCACAGCAGATGGATCTGCATAAGGTCAGAATTTGTTCCGGGGACCATTTCCCTAGTCTTTGCCCATACCCCATAGTTGCTCCTACTGCTGCTGCCAGTTTTGTAGAGTGCTTTTCACTCAGGGGTTTGAATGATAGGTCGTGATCGAATAACACCCCCAAGTACATAAAAGACTTGACCTGGTCTATTTTATGTGACCCGATGTTATAGATAAAAGATCCTTTTGTGGGTTTCCCGGATGACATAATGTAGGATTTTTCAAGGTTTGTTGCCAGGTCCAGTTTGTCCATAAATTTGACAAACCCGTCAATTAGTTTTTGCAGTCCCAGAGGTGTTCTAGAGAGCAAAACCGCGTCATCGGCGTAGAGTAGTACGGGCACTGCTCGATGACCGATTTGGGGTGAGTCTACTTTGAGTTTAAGGAGATCCTTTTCCAGTGCATTAATATAAATAGAGAAAAGGAAGGGCGCAAGGATGCATCCCTGCCTTACTCCACTATTGCAGGTGAAGGGATCGTTTTTTTTGCCTTCCTGGCTATACCTTACGCTTGCAGAGGTGTTCCGGTGGAGGTTTTGTAGAGTGTCGACTAGTGATTGGTCCGCTCCTAGTTCTTTTAGCATGGCCCAGAGCTTTCTCCTGTTTACGCGATCGAAGGCCGCTGAGAGGTCCATAAACCCCATGTGTATTGACCCCCTCCCGGCGATGGTATATTTTGCGATCAGGAGGTAAAGGTTTAGGCATTGGTCGGTGGTAGATCTGCCTTTCCTGAAGCCGTATTGGATTTCGGAGAGGATTTGTTGCTCCTCTGCCCAGTCTTGCAATCTCGATAAGATGACTCGCCCCAGGACCTTGGCTGTCACGTCGATAAGAGAAATGGATCGGTAACATTGGGGGTCATCACGGTTGCCTTTTTTATAGATGGGGACTATAGTCGCCGTTGACCAGGACTGAGGGAGGCCTGCCTCCACTGCCTCATTTAGCACCCTCGTTAGTAACGGAGCCCATAGTTCAGGTCTACTTAGGAATAGGTCTGGTGGAATTCCGTCCGGGCCCGGCGCTTTATTTTTGCTGAGCCCCGTTATTCCTAGTTCGACCTCTTTCAGGGTGAAATTAAGCTTAACGGGCTGATGGACCTCCGCTGACTCCTCCTGGAGTGCCTGGTTTGAATGGTTATATAAGCTCTGGAAGTGTTTCTGCCATTGCTCCGGCAAAATGGTGTTCATGATTTTTGGGGCCCCTTGGTCCTGGAAGCAGGGGGCGTTGATCACTTTCCAGAAGGCAGTAGAGTCTTTTCTTTCTGCGGCGTCCCTTAAGTCTTCCCAAGCCTGGTTTTGTATACTTTGCTTTCGTGCCTTCAAAGCTTTTTTATATTCGGCTCTGTTCCGTGCCACCTTCGTTTTGTCCCTTGGTTGGGCATGGAGACTATCCTTCAGGTTTTTCAGCGCCTTTGTACAATTTGAGTCAAACCAACGGGGGTTTAGGGGCATTTTATTTTTAGCTCCTGTGGTTTGTAGGGAGTTATTTACCACCTGCGCGATTTCTTCGAATGCCTTCACCACCTCAGCTCCGGTTACGCTGGGGTCAAGACATTTATCGATTGCTGCTGAGGCTTCGAGTAATAGTCTGTTATAGAAACAGTCCCCATCAATTTTGGCCCATTTGATTCTTCTACCCTGGTCCACTGCTCTTTCCGTGATAGCGAGTCTCTTTTGGGGTGAAAAAACAAAACCTTCCATTTTAATGATCACCGGGTTGTGATCACTGAAGCTGCTGGCCTCTATGATGGTTGTACTGATGCTTCTTTTTAAATTGGGAGAGACTAGTGTAAAGTCGATGTAAGAGTGACAACCTCTTCCTTTGAATGTCGGAGTTAATTCTCCTTTCTCATTTAAGTTGACAAGGTCTAGAGTTTGAATTAGGTTGTGCCTTTTCATTAGTCTTTCTAGATCCCAGCCCTCTGTTGAATGGGTGAAGTGTGGGCCTTTCATGATCGTGCATCTTGACCAGTCGTTGTTGAAGGGTATTAGTTTCTCACAAAGGTGACAGTTAAAATCTCCCATTAGTATTAAACTCGTGGGATTTGGTGTCTTAGATAAAAAATTCAAGCAATTTTCTAATTCATTTATGGCTATGCCCTTCTCCGTTATAGCCGGTGCGTTGTACCAGTTCATTAGCAGGAATGTTAAACTTGGTGAAGTGAACCTTAGTGCCTGGAGGTTATGTGTGGCCCATTTGGTGTTGGACCAGGTGCCCTTGATGTCTAAATTGACATAGACCGCGAGCCCCCCAATTGCTCTCCCCGAAGTAGCTTTTTTTGCAGGGACAAAGAAGCTTTTATAGCCTTCCAGGCTATAGGCGTGCGGTTCAGTGGCCCAGGTCTCTTGCAGGCATAGGATATGGAATTTGCTTATGTAGCTGAGCCAGTCCTGAGATGCAAACTTGGCCGCTAGCCCTGCGATGTTCCAGGTGGCTATTAGTAAATTATCATGGATCATGACCTTGGGTGTGCTTTTTCCCTCGCCTAGCAAAGGCTTTGCTTGTTTGCTCGTTGTGGGTACGGCGGCCCGGCTTAGTTGCGGACTGTAGGAGCTGGCGATTCTTCTATGAGTAGAGTGGGAGTTATCTGTTGCGGGATTTGTCCCCTCCCCTTTTCCCCGGGTGGTATTCGGTAGTGTGCTACTGCCTCCTATAGTATGCACCGATCCCGAAACAACAGTTTGGCCCTGGTCTGCTCCTACTTTTATCCCTGTTGATGGGGGATGTGGCTCCTTCCCGTGTTTGGTTTTTGAAGATGAACAGCCCGATCTCTGTCAGTCCACCCCTTCAAGTGTACTGAACCTGTTCCAATGGACGTACTGCGTTATGGAGGAGTCATAGGTTGGGAATACAGGATTTGGCCTTTGCCATTGAGGTGGGCCATATTGGAAACCCAAGTGCGGTGTTCTGTTAGGACCAATATTCTGCCTGGGCCTTTGAGGTGCAAAGGGGTAAAAGTAAGATAGGTGAACCGGGTGAATTTGTGATCGAGTGTAACTCGGGGGGCGTTGTAGATGAAATTAACAGCCGCCATGTCTCTGAAGTTCACCGTGATAATGTCCCCTGCGATGGTCTTTGTACCTTTGCCGATCCACTCGCCCCTTCTCACTGACAGGATTTCCCCGTAGATGTTAGGGGGCAGAGGTCTGTGTATTTGCAACCACTGTGCACACTTGTTTTTTAGTTCTATTTGTGATTCCCGTTGTCCCTCCTTTAGAGGAGGAACTCCTGTTAGGACGACAACAAAGGGCAATGCCTCAGGCGGGAGATTAATTGTCCTGAAGCGTGTTGCAGTTTTCTTTTCGTTGGTGGATGTTGCTGTGGGAATCCTGGAGGACTTAGGGTCCGCCTTAGGGGTTAGGGCCTTGTTTTCTTCTGACGTTTGTGAAGATCCGGGAGGGGGTTTATTGTTGCCAGTGGAAGTTGGATTTTTATTTTTGCCTGCTTGCGGGGTAGAGGCGACCTTTTGTTTTTCCTTAGCTCCTTTCTGCGTGACACTGGTATTATTGAGCTTGGCCCCCCCATTGGTTGCTAAAGAGGCCTTGTCTTTTGGTAAAGTTGTTGGTGTAGGGTCCTTTAGTTTTGTCGAGTCCCGTTCCTGCACAGGATGGATTTTCGGGCTGATCCCCTTATTGTTAACCAGTGATGTCAACCTATCTATTTTTGCTATGAGGGGTTTCAGCAGCACCGTGATGGAGTGCTCCAGGTCAAGTTTGAGATCCACCACCATGTTGGTTATCCAGCATGGTATTCCAGGTGTAGATGGGTTTATAGGCGTGATCAGGTTGTGATTACTAGATTTTACGTGACCTTTTTTCCTCCCTTGTTTGTGGCCTTCCCTGAGCGGCGTTTTCTCCGCGGGGGGTATGTCTTTGTCAGAGGTGTTTGTTTGAGTGCTTGTTTGTGCGCCAGGTTTATCCCTGCTGGTTTCAGCGGGCGCCTGGGCACAAGGAAGGTCAGCAAAAGATGGTGGGGTTAGGGGCCGGCTAGTGTCGATCTCCTCTGCCAAGTCTTCGGATTCTTCTGATAGATTAATAAGTGATTCCTGGGTTTCTTGGATGATAGTTACAGGTGGTAAGGACATTCTTCTCTCGGTGTTAGCTATGGCGTCGGAAACCGCCCCTATAGTCTGTTTGAGCATTTTATCGATGGCAGTAAGGGTCGGTAACGGAGGTGGATGATCCGATTTGGTTTTTGTGCTCGATCTTAAAGTGGGCATCCTGGTCTTCTTAGCGGTTTTCCTCATTGCAAGGGGTGCAGTGTTGGAGGGTAGCGGGCAGGTGTGGCTTGTCTCGATGGGGGTGGCCAGTAATCAGGCGAGTTGCCGTGAAACTGTTGGCGACGAATTTGTAGAGGGCGATTTTGGTGGGCTGGCCCAGCCCGGCCTCTTCTGGCCCCTGAGGGCCACAGAGGGCCCGCCCTTTGCCCGGGCTTCGCTCGGCGTCCCGCTCGCGTCCCGCTAAGCATTGACGCACTATATTTGTAGAAGGTGTTGCGGCCGGGGGCGTGGCTTGCTGGGGGCGCGGCCGTGCACACCTGTGCAGCGCGGGGACTCCTGGTCTATGGAGTCCCTGCCTCACGCGCCCCCAGTTACCTTGCGCTGTTCTTTGTTCCTCCCGGGTGCTGGATGCTGGGTGTAGACCTGCTGCCTCGACCCCACACCTGAGCACCGCGCAGCGGCACCCGCAAAGCGGGTGCTGCAAGCTGTTTACGCGGGACTCAGGCGGTCAATCCCTCCTGGGACACAGGGAGGCTGCAGGAGCAAATGGCGGTTCCCAGATCAAGGCGTCGGCGAATATCGGCGTTCTGGCGTTCTGGAAGGGTTTTCACCAGTAAGTAAGTCCCACTGCACTCTGAAGAGCTTCGCTCTTTAACAGAGCTTGGACGGCCGGGGGCGTGGCTTGCTGGGGGCGCGGCCGTGCACACCTGTGCAGCGCGGGGACTCCTGGTCTATGGAGTCCCTGCCTCACGCGCCCCCAGTTACCTTGCACTGTTCTTTGTTCCTCCCGGGTGCTGGATGCTGGGTGTAGACCTGCTGCCTCGACCCCACACCTGAGCGCCGCGCAGCGGCACCCGCGAAGCGGGTGCTGCAAGCTGTTTACGCGGGACTCAGGCGGTCAATCCCTCCTGGGACACAGGGAGGCTGCAGGAGCAAATGGCGGTTCCCAGATCAAGGCGTCGGCGAATATCGGCGTTCTGCCGTTCTGGAAGGGTTTTCACCAGTAGCAGTCACATTCAATCACAATAGACATTCCACTGCTGACATTGCAACAAATCTCATTTTTAGTGGTTTGTAATGCATGTTATTGGGATAATGCTGATCAATTCTGAGTTTTTAAATTAAACAATAAAAAAGCATTAACATTTGCATAAAGCATTTAAATGGGATACCACCTATGTGACATCTCGGTCATACCCAGGGATAGTTAAAGGCCAGCAAGGCAAATGCAGAAAAGTAAATATTGTCCACTGCATGCCAGGGCTACACTGGGACAAAAAGTAGGCCCGGGCACTGAAATAAAAGTGGCCTACATTAAGGAACCAGATAGCTAAAAAAAAAAAAGTGGCGCACATATGCAAATCAGGCCAGTTTTGACATTGAAAAGGCACACTGTGTGATTATTGTGCAAGGCATGGGGGAATTCATGCCTTTGTATTTGCTGCAGGCAATGTTTGTTTTAATTCCAGAGAAATCAACAGTAAAAACCTGTCCACATTGCCATAAATCAGGCCAATAAAGTGCTAAAAAACATCCGATTCACACACTGATGGGCGACACCAGCCCATCGTGGTACTTCCCGGTTGCCCTATAGGCCAGCCCGACCCTGCAGCACGTGCAAGCCTACTGAAAAGCTCCATAGGTCGCAGCAAACAAGGAAGGTGTTTGATGCTCCCAGTTTATGTCACGGGGACCGAGGTCAAACCTCCCAGGCTGCTCTGCGTCATTCTTGGATGAAGTACCATCCACTTCCGCCTCCGCGCCTGAAGCCGGCAGCCATTACCTCGCCTCCTTCATCTTCCTAATGTTCTTTCCTCTCAGCCTCGCGCGCACAGTTGCTTTTCTCTGCTGCGCCTTTTTCTAACGCACAGAACGAGTTCAAAGCTGTCCCTCTGAACACTCGACTTGACAGGCATTTGCTGTACACCGTAGGAAGGTTTTACACGGGTTTTATTCTTCCACCAGTTTGCTGCTCCCCATTATAAACTGCACCCATAGAAATGGATATGAAGAGCAGCAGAGCTGGAAAGCTTCTGATGGCAGACTTGAGCGTCTACTTGACCTGCTCTGAACCTGTTAGAAAGTGCTATAGGAAAACACATCAAAAGCAAGTGTTATTTTAACAAGGCTTATTTTAGAAGGCGCTAGGTACATTATGCACCAGAGTTTAATTCCCATTTAACCTGAGCAGCAGTGCATTGCCCTCCCAGTGGCGTAGCAATAGCCCCCTCAGCCCCCGTGGTGACGGATGGAGGCGAGCTCCAGGGCACCCCCTCCTGCACTGTGCAAGGGCGGTGGGGCCCCTGGCCTTAACGCCTTAACCGCGGCGGTTTTTCTGCCGCGGTGCGGGCGTTCTAAAGGGTGGGTGGGGCTGCGTCGGCCGTTGGCTATCGGCAGCACTGGGGAGGGAGGGGTTGGCTGACGGGAGCACGGAAGGGGTTAAAGCTTCGGATTGAGTCTGGAGCCTGGGGCCCCCCTTTGTCAACTGTGAAGGGGTGTGTCCAGGGCCGGACTGGGAACCAAAACCGGCCCTGGCAAAGTGCTCGGCAGCCCACCCCCCTTCCCCCTGGAGGGGGTGGGGGTGGGGGGGGGGTTGGGGGTGCGGCCGAGTTCTTTGCCAGGGTCGGTTTTAGGCCGTTTTTGTTACAGGGCCGATTTTGTAGCTAAGCTGCATAAACGGCCCTGTAACAAAATGGCCCCCGGGGACCCAAAAGTGGCCCCCACCCGTGCGGCGCACCGGGGAATTGCCCGGTGCCTGCAACAGCCAGTCCGGGCCTGGGTGTGCCCTAAAGTTTTGTTACGCCACTGCCCTCCTAGTGGCCTAACAATAGACCCCTCAGCCATTGTGATGCCGGAGGGGGGCAAGCTCCAGAGGGCACCCTCTGGCACTGTGCACAGGCGGTGGAGACCCTGGCCTTAAAGATCCTGATTGAGTCTGAAGCATGGGGGTGCCTTCATCAATTGTATAGGGGCAGGGGCGCAACTAGAGTTCTAGAATTCTAGAATAAATTTCGGGGGTGGACTAAGAAACAATTTCGGGGGGGGGGGGGCTGACTTTTCGAGCAATAGTTGGAGTGGAGATGCAGGGGCTCTAGGCGGGGTAACAACAATAAAGCCTCATTTACAATCGAATGGTCTCTTAAAGACCCGTGAAGTACTCGGGTGAGGCTCTGTGTGTGCCCGGGAAACTGTCTCATCCCCGGCTGCCACACACAACAGGGGGAGCTGAAGCCCTATGATCCCAATGGGCGTTGCGCATCTGTATAGGGGTGGGCCCTGAAGATTTGTTACAGCACTGCCCTTCCAGTAGCATCATCGTGAAGAGAGCTTGTGGAAAAAAGGCAAACATCCCTCTGCACGGGTTGAGATAATGACTTTTTGCCATTCATGGCATCTCTTGCATTTAATACCTAACAAGAAAAGGCTAGGGGGGGGGTCTGGGGAACTGCTTTTGTGATTGGCTTGACAGAGTGAGTGCTACCTTTGGGACTCAGGACAAAACTTTGCATGCTTTACTTGCTGATAAGGAGGGGACTTGTCAAGCTCTAAGTTTACCGTGGGACAGGACAACCAACAGAATTAGTTAGGGACAACAGCTACTGTGTTTAGAAGTAAATATAGAGATAATTGTAAAATCTAGTTTCCATGTAAAGCTCGCTAATACCATTGGGCCAAAGTTGTATAACAATAAAACTGCAAAAGAAACATTAAAAAAACATTGGACCGTATTTATTACACATTTGCAGGAGAAAAAAACAGCCATCTCTATAAAGGTTTGTTACAAGATAATAACCACATGCATTCCATACAGAATCAGATAGACAGAAAAATACATGCCCATCAAAAAGTTCACTCATTTTTGCATGTTCATGGTCCGACCTGCTTTCCAAACCCACCCTGTGCCAAACATCTAATTTGGGCCAACCAGAGGCTGGGAAGGCCAACCAGAATCTTGATTACTCAGCTGCCCAAAAGAAGTGGCAAGTCCCACTCAGATGCGAACCTAAACTAATCATGTTAAAGGCAACCCTAGAAGACCACTTGGCACACTTCTGAGACAAGAGCTTGGGCAATCAGATCATAACTTAGTCCTCCAGTGCAGGTCGCAGCTCTCTCCATCCCAAAGGGCCATCAAAGGGAGCATCTAGCTATTACAGGGCCAGGAACATATATAAACAGTTCAGCCCAAACTGCCGGGCCAGGTCCTCCCAGACTGGAAACAAGCATCCTAGGACTGGTTTCGAAGTATCACCCCTCATCAACTAGGATAGCTTGACTCCAGTGGCATGGTGAGCGCAGGACCCATATCTGGGCATAACCTTCCCACTTAAGGTTACAAATGCAAAATAACAAATGATGAACTGAATGCTGAACGATGTCCAACACTCACCCCCAGTACAGCGATCTGGGCCTAAATCCACTGTTTTATTTTGCTCACCACGCCATTCCAGTTTGGACCCAGCCATATGCAAATCAGTCTTGACCCTGCTCACCATGGGAACAGTCCTTACTGGACCGGAAACAAGCATACTAGCCTAGGTCTAGTTTCGGGGTATCAACCTCATCAGCCGGGATAGCTTGACTTTAGTGGCATGATGAGCACAGGACCCACGTCTGGGCATACCCGTTCCACTTGGCACAACAAATGCAAAAAGAACAAATGATGGAAGGAATGCTGAACAATGTCAAACACTCACCCTCAGTACAGAGATCTGGGCCTAACACCATCGTAATTTGGCTAACCACAACACCCAGTTATATGCAAATCAGCCTTGAACCTGCTCCTCATGGGAACAGTTCAGCCCAAACTGCCAGGCCAGGTCCTCCCTGGACCGGAAACCAGCATCCTAGGACTAGTTTCAAGGTATCACCCATCATCAGCCAGGATAGCCTGAATCCAGTGGCATGGCGATCCAGTGGATGCTTAAGCAATGAAACACTGTGGATTATGGATGATTTATCAAAGCATTGAATCATAACAAGTTTACATGAATTTCAGCAGCCAATAAAGAAATTGGTGTCACCATAATAGATTATATGATTGAACTTTAAAATCAATGAAGAATATGTTGATAAGATTTGATTAGAACACATAGGTGTTTTTCAGCTAATTGTGACCAGTAGCAAGGGAACGGCTTTCCGCCTCTGACAAACTCCCCACTGTTGATCTTCTTAGTGCCAATTCAGACACAGCGCTATTGACAGGGACGAACACCGTGAAATATATATTGAGAAGTATAGCCGTACCTTAACGGAGAGCACAGGGGTGACATTGTATACATTCATTGACGCCTGCTTAACTGTGTCAAAGTGTCTTTTGAAGAAATAGCTCAACTTACCACCAATAAAGCAGAAAATGTAATGTTTTCAATGGAAGCAGCTAGTGAGATATATGATTTAATACAAGAAGTCGGACAATTTAGTCCTAATGCAAGCACCGCCACAGAACTATTAAAATAGCTTGAATTCTTAACAAGGAAAGAAATCAATCAAGGGCTACACGCCATAACACTAATCCAGCATCATAAGGCCAAAAGAATTCCGAGAGGCTTGCGCATTGCCTTAACACCGATGTTGTGTAAAACAAATGCAATTTTCATGGAGAAATGGTATCTAATACTTAATAAATATTCCTTGGATCTTATCCTATTAATCATAGAAGAACTCTCCAACATATTGTAAACATTAGAAGAAGAAATGACGGGCCTTATTTATGACGGCCGGCGTCACTTTTGCACAACCGTTGCGCCACTTTTAGTGATGCAACGTAGATAATGCACCATGGTGCTCCATATTTACAAAGTGACGTATCTAGGCAGATGCTTCACTTCGTAAACCCCTGCCCTACACTATACCTGAGTCCGGTATAATGTATGCAGGGTGGCGGTTACCCCGCAATAAAGGGTCGTAGGAGTGGCATAGCGAATTCTATGAGATTTTGCTGCGCCGCTTCTAAAAATGCCAATGTGTCAAAACATTATGGCTGCCTCATGGCAGGCGTGAGGGTGACGCAGGTATTTTGAAATCGGGCTGCCCCATGTGAAAGGAACATTTCTGGAGTTGTGTCACGCTTCTGATACAACTCCAGCAATGCACCACATTTGCGCTGACAGATATGTGAGTAATACTGACGTATCTGTCATTCCTTGCGTCATACAGTTGAGAGAGCGCAAAACTGAGTCAGAAATTGTAGGGGTGCACCATATTCATGAGTAATCAGCACCCGCATATATATAGGATTATAGTCATGTTTAAATTTGATATAGGGCTATGGAATAATGTACTAGAATTCACTTGGAATAACGTAAAGGTGTTTTGAAAGTACTAATGCCATGTTAATCTGGAAATATTGTTGCAGTGAAATACTAATTCAATTAAAGGATGCTCGATAAGTCATTGATGTATTTAAATACGTATTTAGAAATTCATTATTGTATTCATGTAACGACATATAAGTGTTAGGTTAGAAAATGTATTCTTTTGTTATAATGATGAAGGCCTAATGAACGGAAAATGTTTTGCCAATGTTAGGACATGATACCCAGAAACGTGCAGAGGCCCAGGTGGGGAGAAGGACTGTGTAGGCCGAACGAAGAATGTTTCACTTAACATTAAATCATGGAAATGTTTTTCCTAGAAGGTTGCTTTAGAAAATTAATTGCAAGTAGCATGGAACTGTGAATCGATTTATGTGCGTTCTTTTGCAGGTGCAAGGTTAACTAGAGATAGTAGAGAAGGGCCCATTGTGTATGAGCGTTAGGATGGTAGTCCCAGACATGGAGGAGTGGCTGCGGAATTTAGGGAAGCAACTTCAAGAGGAGAAGACTCTGGGATCCAAGGACGTTTTTCAACGAACAAGGATGAAGATGTCGTAATGGAGTTTTTGAAAGTTAATACCTTTGAGAGGGGCGTACCTTAGGGCGTGTCGCCCATATTGTGGGGTTTTGTATTAGGGACAGCACCCCCGTAGGAGAGCAGAGCAGATACGCATGAGGGTGAAGAAAGATGCTGGGTAGGCAGAGAGCGTTGTTATGCGAAATGGGTTCTTAGGCTAAGTCCGAACAAAGTGAGTGTACTTCTTTGGAAGTCACCACGGCTGACACCTTTGTTAGGAGGGAACCTTGTTAAGTAGGGATGTCACTTAGTATAGTGTAGGGACAGATTGATCTGGATTTTTTTTTTTCGATGCCTACTAAAACCCAGATAATAGCAATTCTTGCTAGTCTAGTGGTTTTGGAATTGATACTTGTATTGTTTCTTAGTCGATTGAGACTGTTCCGTAGGATCATGTTTGTATTAGTGCCTGTTTATCTTCTGAATCTTTTACTGAGGTGTTTATATACACAACTGCTTTTGGCTTTATAATAAATCTTTAAACTTGACTTTTTGTCAGTGGTTCTTCGGGGAGAGCAATGGGGATAGTTCAAATTGACATTACGATGTTAAGATAGATTGCCTTCTACACTCCATGACAGGTAAAAAGGTCTAGTCGACCTGTGGCGGGATTCTAGAGATAAAAATCCCACCTTTCCACAGTAAATATGACGCATCATTGGTGTCGCAAGGGGGGGCGCACTGAGAAGTGTTGCATCGCTGCTTTCACGCAGCAATGCACCACTTCTCATAAATGAGGCCCTCAAAATGTAAAATCCGAATTATCTAGACAACACACTGAGGAGGATTGGAAAAATGTGTTGGATGATCTCAACCAAAAAATTGATAATTATGACAAAGAAATTCATGAACGTAAAATCAAGACATTCCAGAGAGACACAATTGACTACAAATTGGACGAGGTTTATACATTGGCTTTCCGCCTCTGACAAACTCACCACAGTTTAAAACTGCACACAGAGGCTCTGCAACGGCAGGCCTGAGACATTTTTATAAGGCTACTTAAGTAAGTCGCACAATCAATGCTGCAGGCCCACTAGTAGCATTTATTTTACCGGCCCTAAGCACAGGTAGTGCACATTACTAGGGGCTTATAAGTAAATGAAGTATGCCAATTGCGGATAAGATAATGTTACCACTTTTAAAGGAGAGAGCACTGGTTAGCAGTGGTAAAGTGCACAGAGTACTAACGCCAACAAAAGGAATTCAGCAAAAAGTGGAGGAGGAAGACAAAAAGTTTTGGGGTGACCCTGTAGAGAGTGCCATTTCCAACACAACCCCCTCCACCCTAAAGCCAGTGTATACTAATCAATACATTGATGCACGTCCCTTCCTAGGCGACAGAACATGGACTATGGCCCTCTACTGCAGGAGCACTTATGAGTTCTACGTCACTCTGAACTCAGTTTAATCCCTCTGTTTGTACTCTCCTGAGCCACTTAACTGACCAATGAGGAACTCTTCTCCTCATCTGTAGACCCCATCTGTGCAGCACATAACCTTAACTTAATCACAGATGCACACCAATAGGCAGACAGTACCATATTGGCCAAAAAAGTGACATGGCACATTCCACCCTTTGGATAAGATTTCTGACCTCAAACCAAGTCGAATTCTGTCCACAAGGACAACAACCAACAAAGTCCACTGACAGCTGTCAGTGTCAGTAACCAGGTCACAGGACATCCATGGGTGTCTGATCTCTCTGGTTTCTCAGAGTGGGGGCGATAGCCCCAGGTGATTTGCACCCTTTTTTCATTCTCCCTCCCAACAGTTCAGGGATAGTATTCTGAAACTGGTCCTTCAACCGAGGGTATGTACCCTTTGGCTTAACAAGTGCCTGGTGAGCCAGGACTTCCAGGGGGAACCACTACTCCTCTGTATCATGTAAGAGTCTGGCTGGCACAGGTCCCCATCCCTCGGTCCCTGTGACAGTTTATCAAGTTCCCCCTAGTCAGAAGTAGCTTCACCAAGGTCAGTCTTGGGGTGCTCTGTTTTCAGAGCTGGCAAATGCTTACCTACTGGTTGTCCTACTGTGGACTGTTTCCTCCTCCAGCCCCTCCATCTGGGGTCCAGTACCCTCCGCTTGGGAGTGTATCCCCAGAAAACTGAACTTTCAGGGAGCCTGTGGTGGCCACCTCTCACAGTTCCCCTGACACCAAGGGTATCTCATTCTCCAGAACGCAATCTATGGGCATCTGGGTACTAACTATGACCCTCCTCTGGCTCACCCCTCCACTCCTCCCCACTCCAGGGACCCCAGGGACGTAGGGAAGAAGAAGTCCTGCCCATGGGTCTGAGTTACCCTAGACACCTGGGACTGTGTACTGCTCTGGAGAAGCTAGCCTTGCCACTGCAATAGTCTTGCTAGCCCAGGTGTCCCTCGGAGCGGTGATTGGACCCCAGTCACTTTCACCTGGTGGAGTGATGGCTCCCACTCTCAGGGATCACCAACTCATCTTCTGAGTCCACCTTGCAGCTAGGGGAGATTATGGTCACAGAGTACTTACCTGTAAGGCCACACTGGTCACACATGGAGAAGACGCACCAGTGGTGGTTTCTTAGGACAGACAGGCTCCCCGTGCCCGTGTCCTAGCTGGGAACAATCAAAGCAGTGGTGTTGGAAATGGGGCGCCCTGAGCCACCACCCACCAGAATCTTCTCCCTTTTTCTCAGAAGGGGCATGGTAACCCTTTGCTCCTCCTTACTCTTGGACCTGTCTGTGTCTCCTTTGACCTCCCCCTCACTCTGCTGGGGGAACCTGAACCACCCTTCTTGGGGTCCCTTCCAGGTTCCTTCCTTTGGATCCTAGTGCTGATCCAGCGGCCCTCCCCCCTAGCAAGGACCCTGGGGTCAGTGAGCTTACCAGTAGCCGCTATTGGAGGGAGTGCTGGGGTCTGTGGGGTGGGGTGGGGTGGGGAGGGGTAGAGTGGGGGTAGTAAACTTTGGCGTACGGCCAATCGGAGTTAGGTAAAGAAATAAATAATAAGCATTTGGCGTTGCAGCGCGCACAATTTAATTTAATTTGTTTTATTTATTTCTTTCTTTACCTAACTCCGATAGATGGTAAGTTCAGTTGATATTAAAACCATGTGTAAATGGTATGTACCCCCTAGAACTGTCCGTTCAGCACACCAAAATCGTCTGACTTTGCCTAGAACTCGGAGGAAGAAATGGGGAGGCAGAGCCTTCTCAATTTCAGCCAGAAGGCTCTGGGATACTCTCCCCCTATGCCTCACATCTTTGAAAATCCATCTCCCTTTCTGGAAAGCACTAAATTCCTGGTTGTTTACCTTATTATAGGCACAATATCCTCTGTGTTCTATTAGTCTTCTGCATTTTGTGCTACACTACAGCGCCTTGGCACCCATGGGCCTTTAAAAATCCTCATCAAATCAAATCATATCAAAACTGAACTCACAGGCTCAGCAATGGCACGCCTGAGACATGTTTAGAGGGCTACTTAAGTGGGTGTCAAAATCAGTGATGCAGGCAAACTAGTAGAATGTAATTTACAGGCCCTGGACACAGGTACTGAACATTACTATTGACTTACAAGTAAATTAAATGTGCCAATTGTGGATAGGCTAATGTTACCACGTTTTAAAGACACAGCACATATACTTTAGCACTGGTTTGCAGTGGGAAGGTGAACAGAGTCCTAAAGCCAACAAAAACGAATCCAGCAAAAATGGTAGGAGGAAGGCAAAACGTTTGGGGGTGACCCTTCAGAAAGAGCCATTTCCAACATCTACGTTTATCACAGTATTATCACAGTATAGGAGCTAAAAATGAATGTTTAGCATTTTTTCTATTTGTTCATCTTGTGAACCACCAAAACATTCTGGGCATTCTAGTCTAACAAACATTGGAAATAATTTTAATTTTACACAGCATCATTGTCCTGTCACTTTTTCTCCCTCCAACATTTACTCCTAAAATGGAGGCCTGTACAAACTGGGGTCCACACAGAAGAACGAAAGACTGAGAACTCTGGGCAGAGATTTGTGAACAGAATTTGTGAGTAGATAAAGTAGTGCTGCTAGAGTACTACTGAGTACCCACTGAAAAATGTGTTTAGTGACTGGACCAGTGCTTAATTTGAGCTGGTGGCTTCCGGTGCTCAGCATTGGCACTTAATTGTGAACACCGGTGCTAGTGGCAGTCTGCCACTAGTGGCCTGTCTGAGATGACCATGACAACAGTTAATTATTAATTCAGTGTACATTAAAAATTACTATTACCTGGTGCCGAAGCTATTCTTCTAGCTTTGGGGACCTGGAATAGTCTGAATTGTCACATTTGTAAGAGTGTGATGGTTAGTATTTGTGTTGTTTTTATCATTGGCAGCATGGCAGGGGCAAGCTGCAGCGGCCTCCTGACGAGAGCCTTGGCACTTATTTTTATTACAAATTAAGCAATGGAATAGACCCCTCTCACTGCTGCATTATGGGAGAGCAGCAGGTCCAGGTAAGCAGTGGTCTGCCAGGAAGCTCCACGCCAGCTCGTGTTATCCCATTGAAACTGCTCAGGGCAAGATACTGTACTATTTGAGATTATAAATGCAGCATGCACCAAACTAAGATGACGCTGTCCTTTTCTACTTTACTATGCACTGTTTCTATACATTCAAAGTCTCCCTGACTATAAAGAATCAGCGTGAACATATTACAGTGAAGATCAAGCAACATGTGCCTTAATGGCTTCTTATGTAGACTTTATTAAGACATATATTCCAAGGGAATGCAATTTTGCTCAATTTTCTATTCCCTCGTGTAAACTTCTATTTATCTTTCGAATGGTAGAAAATGCTTAGAAATGTAATCTGCAAAACGGCAGCCTCTCTGTGTAGCCCTTATTCATCATCATACAAATTGCCATATTTATGCATCAGCCATGCGTTGATTCCAAAATTAATATTTATACAAATTACAATTTCCATCTCAATCAGCAACGAAAATTGTACATACTGCTAGACACCAATATATTATCATTTTTTACATATTGTATTCATTTTCGTACAATGCTGATTTAACAAAATAATTTTCTGCTCTAGTTATTGCCTAAGCAAATGTATTCAGTGCGTGTTTTATTATGGTGCTACAGAGAGAGGAGGCTCGGCGCCCAGAATCCTTCACTCATTTGGAACTACCCACCCTGTGCACCTGAGACAAAGAGAAATGCAAAAATCATGGCTTTATATTTTTGCCTTTGATTTGCATTGATTTCCACATTTTTCAAGACTCACAGATTTCCAGGCTAACACTGCTACATTTTGTTTTCTTGATTGTCCATACTGCAGAAAATCTGAAGACGTATTTATGGCAAGAACTTGGGGGCATATTTCATATTTACAAGCCCCTATGGCCACCACGTCACAAGGCAGGGTTAAGCCACTTTATGTATCTTAATGCTGCCTTGTAAAGAAGGCACCCCTTCAAGCTGTACTTAGGGTGTAAAGGGAGGGCAATGGGTCTTGTGGTGGGCGCTCTAATGCAACACCAATTGATTTTGACAGTGCCCGGTATTTACAAGGGTAGCGTAAATGGGAGGCAGCGCCTAAATTAAGACTAGGGAAAACCTGGTCTCAAACAGGCAAAACAAGGAGAAATCCTTTAATTCTCCTCATTTTTGCTGTTTTCAAGTGTGCTGCGTTGTGCAGCACACATACAAATAGCAAATTGTCATTGATGGTTTATGTGCAAGAAGGTGACCCTTCCTGCACATAAACAATAAAAAACAATGACTTTTTGCAACTTCTATGTGTGCTGCATTAAGTATTACACATATAAGTTACAAAACACCATTTAAAGATTGTTTATGTGCAGGAAGGGAGATCTTCCTGCACATAAACAATCTTCCCCTCAACGCAGGGATGCTTGCACTATGGTGCAAGTGTGCCCGTGTTGGCGCTAGGCAGCTAAGTTTGCATACATAAGACAATGTCTCATCCGGTAGTCATTCACAAGGCAATTAAACAAAAAGAATGAAGCATAAAGAATGAATCAAAAAGAATTCATC
Organism: Lissotriton vulgaris; assembly: GCF_964263255.1. NCBI lineage: Eukaryota > Metazoa > Chordata > Amphibia > Caudata > Salamandridae > Lissotriton > Lissotriton vulgaris. The sequence continues at coordinate 92,672,804 of NC_141698.1, forward strand.
AAAAAGATGGATCATGGGAAGACAGAAGGTTCTTATTTGCAAGTAGTTATAACAGCACTACAGTACATTGTATGTATAAGTAACCATACGTGAGTTGTGCACTATTCGTTCTTGTGACAGTGAACGGCACAATGACACAATGAGGTGAAAAAACTGCGTGAACAGCGCAAAAATGAAGGTCTATACAAGGTAAGTATTCCGCTTTAAATTATTTTAAAATTGACCACATTGATACCAGAGGTAATGCTGGGTAGTCGACGGCGTTTTGACCTGTCTGAGTTCAGGTCGTCATCAGGACCAGGTTACTTGAATTGTTAGAGTGCTGAATAGTTGGTGAATGCTCCAAATAGGAAGGCGAGGGAAGGACGGCTGTCCAGGTGATATCTGCAGGAGTATCAAGCTGGTGGGGCAACGAAGAACTGATTACGTCCCTGTGGAGTGCAAACAAGTTTGCAGGCAGGGCGGAAAAACGTGAGATGTTTTAAGCTCGAAATCCAGAAAAATTGGTGAACATCAGCCAAATTGGAACAGACAAGGTAGTCAAGGGAGAAACAATCCTCGTGTTGAAATTCGATTCTGGCAAGACGATGTAGAGTGAAGCAGGCGGGGAGGCACCGCGTCAGCAAACCGCTTGAAGCACTTGTGGTGCAACCATTGCTTTGCCCCCATCTCAAACCGCGATAGCTCCTCGCGGCTTAGCTTTAACCTTTCCCTGATTTGGCCTTGACCGCAAGTGCTTCAAGCGGTTTGTTGACGTGGCGCCTCTCCGCCCACTTCACTCTCACAAGCACGACTAGTGCACAACCCACTTATGGTTATTTATACATACATGTACTGTAGTGCTGTTATAACTGCTTGCAAATAAGAACCTTTTGTCTTCCCACAATTTCTTTGGGTCTCCCTTTTTCCATCTCTCTTTTTTATTAATTCTTTTTGTTTAATTGCCTTGTGAATGACAACTGGTTGAGACATTGTCTTATGTATGCATACTCTACCCGAATCTGGACTGGGTTAACAGGTGTACTCCTGTTCTTCTGATTCTAGGCTGCTAAGTTTAGCACCAGCACAGGGGGAAACGCAGGGCTGCACCATATTGTTGTAAATGTGGTGCAGCCCTGCATTTCTGAAGTGGCGGAGCGCTGCGTTAAGCTGAGGAGGCTAATGCTGCGCTCCGCCACTTCGTTGTAAATAAGCCTCTTGGATTCATGTCTATGAATACTCTCAACTTTACTACTTTTAGGATAAATGTCACCTCGATTGGGAATGCTCAGTCTCAAACTTACAACTTACCAAGCAACAAGGCAATTTGTAAACCACTAGTTGCATTCTAACACCCTTCTGTGGTCATTTGTGGTAAAAACATAACCTGCTGCTTACAATATCCCAAATAGTGTTTTTCAGGAACCACAACGACCCTATGTTGTGGACATCATTTAATTGCACATCAGGGTCCATGAAAAATGCAGGATGGCAGGCACTTGTTCAAGAGATGGCTTTTCACAGAAAGCCAAGCAGCTTGGGGGTTTATTGCCCCACCAGTTGATGCACTGAAATTCCACAACAAACAGATAATTCTCAGAGATATTTTGCTGGGGTGCGCCTTACCATGTGTTGCCGCAGATCCTTCTGACCAGGTGCTTGGCAGTGGAAAGGTAGTGGAAATGTTTCTTATCAGAACCTTTTGTAGCTTCTTTTGAGGCTACTTTAGAACCTTTTAACAGCATTTCAGTAATATTACATTGGACACCAATTGCTATATGATTATTCAGTTTACCAGCCATTATTGACTCTGTCCCTTTCCATTGTTTTTAATGTATGCTCTCAGCATTCCAATGTTATAATATCAAGTCCACTATATACAGCAGTTCCACTGGAAAAATATTATTTTGATAATTTGCTTGATAGTTTTATGGCCTGCATCAAAGATGCACCTTTCATCCCTATTTCTTTCATTTCTAAATAGGTTCAGTTAAGTATTTGAATGATCCGATTTCAAATATTTATCACAATGCAAGAATATGTAATATTATGTCTCTTTAGCCCTACTAAGACTAAATACCTTAGGGATTTTACTAAGCAAGTTTTGGGAACCTCAGGTAGTTGTAAAGCAGTTTGGTATACGATTCGGTAACTATTGTATATTTTTGATAGAGACAAAGATCAAAAAAATATGTTCTTATGTCTACCTGTCTTCAGTGAAGAAGATAATATTTGTATGCACGAATAAAGCATTAGTTAAAAACGTTATATATATATATATATATATATATATATATATTACCTACTGGCGGTCGCCAGTAGGTACTTATAGTTAGGATTATTTTCAATACAAAATCTCAACATTCTATTGTGAATAACTTTGGCGCCGGTTGAGGAATCTGCCTGAAAATTTCCTCAAATTAAATTTGCCTTGCGGCGCTCCGGTCCTTCCCTGAAAGTTTGGGGGAGATTCGTCAAACGGGGCCTGAGATAAAAGGGGAATCCCAATACGTGTTTTCCCCATGTTAATTTCCATAGGGCGGTCGACCTCACTTTTAGCCCGAACGGCTGAATGGATTTCCACCAAACTTGGCAAAATTGTAGGGACTGGTAGCCCGATGTGCCTTTGCTATGTCTCAAGATATGTGCTCCAGTGGATTTTGAGTAATTTAGGTTCAAAAAAATATATATATCTATAAGAGCGCTCCGGAAAGCTGATTGGCTCTCGGGTGTCTGTAAACATTCCAAACAGTCCGGAGCGGCCGCCATCTTGTGTCTCGGTAGGTTTGAGACACAAGAGGTGGCAAAAACAATGGGGGAAATGACCAAAAGGGGGCAGGGTAGACCCCCCTGACCCCCTAGGTTTGATGTGGGGGCCATAAAAGAGCCCCGCTGGGCAAAACATATTTTTTTTTCGATTTTCGCGGGGTGAGCGCCCGGTACGCGCTCCGGGGATCCTACCATGGGGAAAAAGAATGACAGTTTTTAAAAAAAGTCGCTGTTTTAAAAAATTTTCTTTTTGTTGTTTTTTAAAAATTTTTATTTAAAAACCTACATGTAGGTACCAATGCAGAGACTTACATTTAATATACACCATCTCCTCTGTAGATATCTTGCATGTTGTTACAGAAGTTATTGTGGTATATGGAATCCATACCATAGTCTGTCAGGAAAGCAGAAACAGATCCTTTAAGCACTCCCTGAGAAGTCCTAGGGGATCATGGGTAGTCTATCCTGCTCCCTTATGACGAAAAAGAGATGTAAAATACACATTGGAGATAATATAGTGGGAGAAAGGTAGTAACTATGAGTAAACTTACTATGTAACACAAAAAAGTTGCACAGTATACTATAAGTCTCACTTTATAATATAATCATTTTGGTACTACTTCATGAATTACATATAAAAATGAATAATGTCTCAAACAATTTAAAATTATTAAATATAAATGTATTCTTCTGATTCTTTTTCAAAATTTAATAAAACTTCTAACATAATATTGTCCAGAATTTCATCATAAATATTAGTACATGATTCAATTTGTTCCAACCATTCTATTAACTGTTGGTCCAAAGAGTCATCCATGAAATCAAATTCTTCTTTTTGTTCTTCCGGATTTTCCACCTTTACTTTCGAAAGAAATAACATTTGACTGTTTTCTCCTTCCATTTTCTTTCTGTAAATTGCATAAAAAATAACTATATCAGTAGAGTTAGGGTACTGTTGGGTTTAAGTTCAGACAGGTACTTCTGAGTTTTTAACAGTGAAGTAATTTTTGGGCAGTGTATGGTTTCAGGCAGGAAGTAGAACTATTAAAAAGTGCATGTGATGAAGCCTAAGTAAATTCATAATTATACCAGAGAAGCCTAACTCAATCCATAATTATAACAGAGAAGTCTATCTCAATCTCTGACTCTTACAGAGGGACAGTATATAACTATCAGAAAACGTTTTCCAAATTAACTTAAAGTGCACAACATGGTTCCCCTTCCAAATTAACAACTTACCTTTTTCAAAGTAGTTGAAGTTTTCTGTGAAAATTATTTCAAAATGTACCTCAGGTAGTATTAGTCAAAATGGCTGTGTTTCCCTCTCATTTTTCATATATATTCATGTACTTAACCAATCAAATGTCAGCACATAAAAGTACAAAATGTAAGTAACATTTTAATTGGTTGTAAATTCCAACACTTTCATATGTGTTTTTGCCATGTAATTTACCTCAGGATATTTAGACAGGGCTACAGCCTAAATGGCTCAATGGAATACCACCAAATTTGGGTAAATGGTAGGGACTGCTATGTAGTAGGGCCTATTCTATATTTGGTGAAAGTGTCTCCTGTGTTTTTTATGAAAATTAACTTCCCACATTTTTTTAGGGACCGCTTACCGGTGCGCGCTCCGGTATGCGCACCGGGAGCGCTACGGGAGTCCGCCATCTTGTGTTTCGGGACAATTGAGACACAAGATGGAGGACAAACAACAATGGGAATGGGTAGAAGGGGACACGGTAGACAGCCCCTGACCCCCTAGGTTTTCTGAGGGGGGCTTAGGAGGTCTATATAGGCCAAAAAAAATAATTTTTAAAAAAATTAGTGGATGTGTATATAGATGGTGGAATTACTGAATTGGTTGTTGTAACTGGTATGGTTATTTCCATTTTTTTGAAAATGTTAGTTTCTATTTTTGATTATGTGTTTCAAGGGTTACATTACACTGAAAGGAGGTCTGGCACTCTGTTACAAGGATGGTGTCATCAGTGATGTCATGAGTGATGTCACTGACCATGTCATGAGTGATGTAATATGTGACGTCATCAGCAGTGCATTGCAGACGCGCGAGTTATAGTGAGTCCAACTAACTTTAACATGGAATTTCAATGGTTTTATGTCAGTAAAATTTCCAGCTAACTATAACTGTTGTGAAACCTATGGTTTTTTCAGTGAATATATATATATATATATATATATATATATATATATATATATATATATATATATATATATATATATATATATATATATAACAGATATATATAACAGTCAATAACAGATGTAATTTAGATGAGACAATCAACATATTCCCTGATACAGCTCTTCATAAGAAGCTATTACAATACATGCGGTTTTATCGGCCAATATCTGGCAGTAATGGTAAACTATAATGAATACTAGAATTCAATTGCCTAGGAGATCTGGCACTAACCTCAGAGGTTAACACCCTCTAAACCATCCAGGGGCTAATAGTCAAGCGTTGAAAAGTTATGGTAGGGGTCAACTACAGATACACCCGAAAGACTGAAGAGATGTTGTCCAGACATTAGAGTTGTCTTTATCCAAGCTATGGTCACTAGCGTTGCATGTTTCGGGCATGCTCTTTCCTTAAAGACTATTGAATGGAAATTATGACATTTTTGAGATGACTATGGTAAATGAGATCCAAACCCTTCAGAAATTGCCATGCAAGGGTCATCTGGTCAAACATCTAATTTGGTTACTAGTCACGAAGAATTAATATTTATTTCGACCTTCCTACAAAATCCTCCAATATTTTCTGCGTTATGCTGATAAATAGGGAGGTAGGATTATTATAGCTACGTGTAGAAAATGTTATGTTTTTTTATATGTGTGATTTTGTCTCAGCTGTTTTAAAAATGTGTGGGATTTACTGTAATTGACACCGGCATTCGCAGACGTTGAGACTTCTCTGCCAAGAAGGATCTATTTGCAGAAAATTCTCCTCCTGCTGAGGGCTTCACAAAGATGGTCAACCTCAACCGGATAAGAAAGATGAATGCGGCAGCCCATCAATGGCCACTGCTAAGCAATGGAAGCAGGGGGACCATGTAGCATTGGAGACTAAAAAACACAGCAACCTTCGATGTACCAAGTAAAACACAAACCCCGACCCCCTGAAGCAAACATGGCTAATTTACATTTAGTAAACTCAGGTGTTTTCTATTTAGGTGTGATTGGCATATATTTTGGATGGACAGCTAGATTTCATGAGTCATTCTTTTACATAAATAAATCAGAGCCACCGGCGCTATTTCTTCACAAATGTATCAGTAAAACAATGTAAAATTTAAAACAGAAGACTGAAACTCACTTGTTTAGTGCTGTGATAGATGCAAAACACTGTCCACATTAATGGGAGTATTAGACAAATAGAAATGATTTAAAGATTGCCGCACATTTCTTTGCCCATCACCTTTTCATAAGAGGACAACTTTCAGTAAAGACAAAAAACAGTTCTCCTTCCACAGTCCTTCATCTATGTCAATCGCCAACAAAGTTTTCAGGATGCTCCGTTTTTTGATATTATGGGACAGATTTACAAGCCCCTTATGCCTCTTTTACGCCGCCGTTGCATCACTTTTGTGACGCAGCGGCGGCGCAAAATATGCGCCAGGGTGCAGGGTATTTACAACGTGACGCATCTGGGAGATGAGTCATGTTGTAAAGCCCTGCGCCATAAGGAGGCGTTCCGGCGCAGGGGGGGGGGGCGTTCCGGCGCAGGAACGCCTCCTAAAAGTGGCTGAGTGAAATCTACAAGATTTACTCAGTCACTTTTAGGCCAATGCTGCGTCAAAACCCTGCGCCTGCTTGAAGCAGGCGTAAGGATTGACGCAGCATTAGACAGATAGGGCCCCCCAGAGCATTGCTGGAGCTGCGTCGCACTTGCGATGCAACTCCAGCAATACGCCACTTTTACGGCACAGATGCTTCAGGCATCTGTGCTGTTTTTGCCCCATGGTGCGCCGCATTATAAATGCGGCGCACCATGGGTGGGGGAGCTGCGGCGCACAATAACTGGCGCATCCCATGGGATGCGCCAATTAATGTAAATCTGCCCCTCAGTGCTTAGACTTTGAGTCCTACAGTGGCATAATTGATGTGAATGCCTTGTTAAATTTGATGTAATGGCTTAAGGGACAGATGTACGACAGTATTTAGCATGCGCAAACGGGTTTGCAACCCGTTTGTGCATGCTAAAAACCTGTGGCCAATGTCCAAACACTATTTTGCGAGTCGCAAATAAATTGTGACTCGCAAAATAGTGTTTAGCGAAGGGGCGTTCCCTTCCTAATAGTGACCGCAAAGCCATGTACCAATGTTTTGCAAACGCAATTGCGGTCGCAAAATCCTCGCAAATTACCACCCTCATCAAGAGGGTGGTAATGCAGTCGCAAATGGGAAGGGGTCCCCAGGGGACCCCTTCCCCTTTGTGACTGGCTCAAAAATATTTTTAAGGGCAGGCAGTGTTCCCAGGGACCACTACCTGCCCTTAAAAAATTAAACGAAAACGTTTCATTTTTTGGTTTTTAAATGCATTCCGTTTTCCTTTGAGAAAAACGGGTTGCATTAAAAAAAAAAAAAAACCTGCTTTATTGAAAAGCAGTCCCAGACTCAGAGGTCTGCTGAGCCCAGCAGGCCACCATCCCTGAGAGGGCCAGCTATCCCCAATAGGGTCGCAAACACAACTTGCGAGTGTAATATTCATGGCCTCGCATTTTGCGACCCCATTGGGAATCGCTGACAGAGTCTCTGACACTGTTGTACATTTGCTTTTGTGACTCGCAATTTTTCGCAATTTGCAAGTTGCAAAATCAAATGGTCGTACATCTGGCCCTAAGACTCTATTGCCAGGGTACAAGTGTACCTGGGATTGATCCAGACATGGATGACGGAGAATTACCTTAAGATCAATGGACCTATGACTGAGGTTCTGATCCTTGGCAATGATACTTACTGCAGGTTTATCAGCATTGGGTTACCCATCTTGTAGCTTTACCAGTTCTATTCTTAAATCAAAATATCTGGGGATTCTGTGTGATCATGAACTCTCCTTCCTAGCCAAAGTATAGAAGGTTGGGTCGGTCGGATTGCTGCAGCTTAAAATCCTTCCTCCTCTACCATCTTCAATGCATATCTCTTTGTTGGCTGCCTGTGCCTTTCCCACTTGCACAAATGCAATGCAAATTATCTTAGACTCCCTGTATTTATAATCAATAAATTGCAGAGACTGCATAATATGGAAGTCAAGCTAGTGCGCTGCCTGCATAGACATGTCCATGTGGCAGCTGCCCATCAACCCCTGCCTTGGTTGCCTGGAACCATTGGATAAGGTATAAAGCAGATGTATCGTTCATCAGCCTTTTCCCAAGACAGGCCCTGCCTTTCTATTGGACATACTGGTTCAGTACATCTCTGATAGGTCAAGATTGGGTACCCATCTTGTGGCATGGTATAGGTGGCAGAGCTCTCAGAGTACTGGCACCCCAGCTCTGGCTAATGCAATACTAAATATGGTGAAAAACCAATATATTTTGGTAATGTCTGCCTGATTTTTTTTATATCTTATAGCACCAAGGACTTATCAGTAGAAGGAGTACTTATTAAATAAATGAATAAATAAATACATTTTTGAAATGTTTAACACAGACATCATTTTAGGAATATTTTAGCCACGTAATGAGAAAGATAGAAAAGCAGTCTCTTGTGTCAAGCTTTACAGAATCTTACCCAGCAACATTTCGAAGGTGATAACAACCACTGACTAATATCTTAATCTGTAGCACATTTCCTTAAACAGTCTCCTTGCAAAATATTTGGGCTAGTATATTTTTTTTATAAAGGATTGTGGATTATTGTGGACACGCTTAGCCAAAATTAAGCAGAAGAAAATGACAAAAGGCACAATTTGACCACTTATGATAACACAGAGTTATTATTGTTTTTTTTCTTGCAGATTTATATAGTGCAAACACTACCCGAAAATATTGAAGCACTTTACATGAGCACCAGTTACGTTACACAAGGACACATTCATTTCTCGGTAGCCACGGGGAGATTAAGTGATTTGCGCCGAATCACAGGATGTTGAGCCGACGCCGAGGCTCGAACCTGATTTGATTGATTTGATTTGATTTATGGTTTGTAAAGCGCCCAAATCACCCCGTGAGCGGTCTCTCCACGCTAGGACTTTGCTTTCGTCGGCCAGGGAAGGGACCTATTGAAACAGTGAAGTTTTAAGAAGCCTCCGGAATTGCAGGTGGTTCCCCAACTCCAAATTCAGCAGCTCTGGCCGTAAGGCCACAACCTCTCCCCATGTTAACATGCTTGTCATCACTGGGCCGATGTTATGTCCTCAACAGCATCCAATTTGCTGCTAAGGGGCTAGGGAAGGTCAATGATTGAAAACTAAAGAATGCAAATGGAAAGGGGCGACCACTCGGTCCCCCCGAACGTATGGTAGGGGGCCCGGATACCCCCGGGAAACCATTTTGGGCGGGGGGAGTGTCACGGCTGGTATGCCCGAAGTGGCGTAGCCGGGGCGCGCCTTTTCCCGCCCAGGAGGGGTTGTCCTAGACACCTACACCGTTGGCCACGCCCAGTAGGCGTACCGGAGGAGGGTACACGCCCTCCCGAAGAGGAATAAAGAGAGCAGGAATCCGAAGAAGCATCCTCTTGTTCCGGTGCTTGGAAGCTGCACCCACTCGTTGCACGTGAGCCCTCGACGGAACAAAGAGCAATTTTGAGAACTGGTAATTTTTGTGTTTCTCTTTCAGTGACTTCGAGCCTAAGGGTCCGGGACCGTGTCGAGCAGCGGGGATCGAATATCCGTTAACAATGCCTGGCAAGAAGGCGGGAAAGAAGTCCGGGACTGATCAGATGCTTCGCATGCTGATAAAAGATATGGCGAGTATGAAGAAGCAGATGGCAGCGATGAACAATACGGGTAAACCGAAGAAGGTTATAGGCCCGGCATTGCCGGGAGTTGTCCCCGCGGGGAGGGGTAAAAGGGTCAGGAATAGGACGGCAGGGGAGGAGGTCCCGGTTCCCGAGTTACCCCCGGCAAGCCCGGTCATCCCAGTCGAGGCCCCGGTACCGATCCCAGACGCGGGTCAACCGATTCCGGTTGTTGTTACGCCCGCCAGCGAGGAGGACATGCCTCCGGAATTAGCCGCCCAGTTGGCTGCATGGCTGGGCAGAAAAACAGGGGGTGCTACGGCACCGGGAGACACGGCCGAAGAGGCCAAGTTACTAATGCAGCAGTTGCGGCAGTCGCGAGAGGCCGCGAAGGCGAATCTCCCTCTTGTCCCCCCACAGGTGACCTCGGAAGGACCGGCAGCTGGTGTCGAAAAAACAGCGGGAACAGCAATGGAGCCGGGTAAGCAGGCATTGCCAATGGCGAGGGAGGGATCTTTGCCCTCTAGACGGGAGAAGGTGGTCCAACATATACCGTTGGCCACGAAAGAATTAATATGGGCTGATAAGTATGTGAATATGTTTTCTCTGCTGACTGACCATCGCGAGATGGAGTATGTTAAGACACAGAAAGAATTGTGGCACCCGAGTGTATGGCGAGCCAAAATGGCGGGATTCTGGGTTGATGAGACAATCTCAAATTGGGCCAAGGCCTTTGCGATGTTTACTGCAATTATTGAAGAACGTAGGCCCGAGGTTTTGCCCGAATTGGCCTGCTATCAGGCACGAATAATGGATTTTTATGACACGTATGAGGGCAATGAGTGGATGGGTTACGATATGAAGTTTCGTAAGGCCAAGGAGTACGATTCATCTCTGACGTGGGATTGTCTCGACTCGATCTCTTGGCAGAAGCAGCTCCTGCCGGGCGCAACAAAGTCGTCCTCGCTTGGCGGGAATAGGTCGGGGCCTTCACGCCATCAGCCTGCGGCGCCCTTTCGAGCGGGCCCCGCTGGCGACCACCAACCAAGGAATGGTGGGAATGGGGGTAAGAAAGGGGTCTGTTGGAATTTTAACAGGGGCAATTGCACAAGGCCACAAGGGACATGTAAGTTCAGACATGTGTGTGCAGGTTGCGGAAATTCTTCACACCCCGAGAGTTCGTGCAGATCCAAGAATGGCGATACGGGGAGTAGAGGAGGGGCCAAACAGGTCTGAGGGGGACCATTGTGTACCGCTACCTACCCCCGTGGATATCATGGCAATGATCCCCTGGCTAAACGAATACCCTGATCATGTCTCCGCTGGGGTGTTGAGAAACGGCTTCTTATATGGTTTCCACATCCCGGCGGGGGATTTTCATGGGGAACCACTTTGTAGTAACCAACTGTCGGCTCAGCATAATCCAGCGGTGGTTGAGAGGAAGATTGCAAAGGAGGTTGCCCTTTGCCGGGTTGCTGGCCCATATAGGCACCCGCCAGTAATCAATTTCATCTGTTCCCCGTTGGGAGTAGTTCCCAAGAAGGACCCGGGGGAATTTAGGCTGATCCATAACTTGTCAGCTCCGAGGGGTCTTTCGGTGAACGATGCGATTGACCCGGGAGTTTGTTCGGTGCGGTACGCATCCTTCGATGATGCCGTCGCCATGTTGAATCGCCTGGGGCCCGGAGCGCTGATGGCGAAGTCAGATATCGAGTCAGCGTTCCGGTTGCTCCCGGTACACCCACGGGATCAGCGTCTGTTAGGCTTTGTGTTCCAGGGCCATTACTACATGGATAGATGTATGCCAATGGGTTGCTCCATCTCTTGTGCTTATTTTGAGAAATTCAGTTGTTTTCTGGAATGGGCGTTCACCAAAGCCACTGGCCATACCCAGGTTATGCATTACCTGGATGATTTTTTGTTCTTGGGAGCAGCCGGCGACACAAAATGTGCGCAGGCGTTACAGGAATTTTGCACTCTCATGAAGGGATTCGGGGTGCCATTGGCACCAGGTAAGACGGTTGGACCATCTACTTCACTCGAGTTTCTGGGAATTGAGCTCGATTCTGTGGAGGGATGTTTCCGTTTGCCAGTGGGGAAAGTAACGAAATTCAGGGCTTCCCTGGAACTGTGCATTAGCAAAGAGAAAGTTACTCTCCATCAGTTACAACAAGCGGTGGGCCAGCTTAACTTTGCCCTAAGAGTGATACCAATGGCCCGCCCCTTTTCCCGCTCTATTGCACAAGCCATGGTTGGTCTCAAGGAAGGACACCACCGCACGAGACTGTCGGCAGAGGTTCGCCAGGATATGCGCATCTGGTTGGCATTCCTGGCGGACTTCAACGGTCGAGTGATGTGGAACAAGCCGCCAGCGTCTTCGGACGAGCTGGGTTTGTGGACCGACTCGGCGGGGAGCGTGGGATTTGGCGCCATCTTTGGTACTCGATGGTCGGCGCAGACATGGCCGACGTGGTGGCACACCAGCGGTCTCACGGGTAACATTGGGTTTCTCGAGTTGTTCCCCATTTTTGTGGCTCTGAAGGCATGGCCGGATGAGTTCAGAGATCGCTCTGTGGTGTTTTGGTCCGATAATATGACTGTAGTTGAATGTATAAATAATCAGGCAGCACGCTGCAAGTGGATATTAAGATTACTGAAGGAAATCGTACTACTTTGCATGAGACTGAACGTACAATTCAGGGCGAAGCATGTGCCAGGTGTACTGAACCAGGCGGCTGATGCACTCTCTCGTTCACACATGCAGGCTTTCAGGGGTTATCTACCTTCCGCGGACCTAGCGGCGGCACCATTTCCCGAAGCACTCTGGCTACTCGGTGCCCCGGATTACAAGACCTCGTGGCAGCAAGCTTAGCCCCCAGGACAAGGAAGGCATACGAAGGAGCGTTTCGTTCCTATTGTGCATTTTTGGGTCCGGCAGGGGGGGACAATTGGGGTCAGGAGGATTATGTCCTGAAGTTTCTAGTAGCACTGCACAGTGAAGGCCGATCAGCGGCAACGGCCAATAGGCACCGGGCCGCCATTTCATTCATGGCGCAGGCGCATGGCATCAAGGACCCGACATCGTCCTTTTTGGTAAAGAAAGCCCTTCGTGGTTGGCAACGCCTGGAGGGTCGTAGAGTGGACGAGAGGCGCCCGATTGGGTTAGAAAGGCTGTCCCTGCTGATGTCGATACTCCCCACGACATGTTCCTCCCAGTTCGAGGCAGTGCTGTTCCGGGCCGCTTTCGCATTAGCGTTCCATGGGGCTATGCGGGTGAGCGAGCTGGTTGCAAGAAATAAGAAAGATTTGGAGGGAGGTCTGTGTCGGGATCACATTCTGATTAAGGGTGATTCAATGGTGGTCACAATAATCAGGTCCAAGACCGACCAGAGTGCTATGGGAGACAGTATTGTTGTCCAGCGCATGCGAGGGTCCCCCATGTGCCCAGTGAAGTGCGTTGAGGAATATTTGGCGCGAAGGGCGGATACATGGGGGGGAAGCCTGCTGAGACACATCGACACCGCTCCACTGACGAGGTTTCAGTTTCAGAGGGTGCTAACAATGGCAATCGCAGCGGCGGGCTTGGACCCGGGCGATTTCGGGACCCATTCCTTTAGGATAGGGGCTGCTACAGAAGCTACAGCCAGGGGTCAGAGTGTTGAGAAGGTGAAACAACTGGGACGATGGTCCTCGAACTGTTATAAAAGGTATGTGCGGTTGCACATGTTGTGAAGTCAATTTCATGCACTCACGCTTCTTGTCTTCTGTTTGGTTTACAGTTTCGCAAGCATGCTATGCGGGGCGGACTGTGCAGTCGACCCGGCACCTGGGGACCAGCGGTCAGAGATCACCGGCTGAGGAAAGAATGGTGTGGGTCGTGGGCCACTCATACGTGAGGCGGGCCGGGGACGTATTCAAAGCAGGTGACGTGACTCACGCAGCTGGGGAATACGGGTACAGGGTGACCTTCCACGGAAGGGGCGGGCTCTGTATTGACCAGTTTCAATGTTTTGTCGAGGAACTGTTAGGGCGGCAGAGGTCACCGCCGTCTGTAATCATAGTACACCTGGGGGGCAATGACTTGGTGACACTCGGTCGGCGAATACTACTCGAGCGAGTTCTATCTACTGTTAGCTGGCTGGCGAGAAGGATCCCGGGGTGCCCGATAGCATGGTCCCACATGATTCCCAGGAAGGTGTGGCGGGGGGGCCTCTCTGTGTCAGCACTGAACCATTCAGTGAAAAAGGTCAATAACAAACTTGATAGGTTGTTTCGCTCGGCGCAGTTGCACTGTATTCCGCATGGATGTATTCGAGGGGATCACATGTATCTCGACGATGGGGTCCATTTGTCCCGGGAGGGGAATGTCTTACTCATAGGAGACTTCATAGCATGGTTAACGGGTTTGTAAAAGCATGACCTTTAGTAGGAGTTTGTGGGGGGGCCGGATAGCCGGTCAACTATCCGGCCTGTGGCGGTAAGGTCATGATCGGTGAGCAGTAATTTCAAGGTCCCTAGAGGGGGGGCGCCACCCACTATGGATGGGAGCGCCTGGGGGGAGGCGGCCATTGGCCCCTCACACGGGGAGGCGGCACCCACTAAGTATGGGTCGCCTAAGGGAAGACGGACATAGGCCCCTTCCAGGGGAGGAGGCGGCTAGATGCCCCTCCTACGAATTTCATGGGGCCCGGATATCCGCGACGGCGGATGTGATAGACAGTGTGGGGTGGGAGGGGGGTCCACGCTACCTTCTACAGACACCTCACACGAGTCCTCGGACGGCCTTTAAGATGGCGTCGAGTTAAAATAGGGGCCCCCCGCAAGACAAGGGAAATTGGAGTTGGCACAGAGGTACAGTCCTCTGCGCGGCCGCCCTCACACCGTGAGGGGGAGAGTTCTGGTAGTAGGGATCTGACACCGGTTGCGACCTTGCCGTTGGCCCGTAATGCTAGGATGTACAATTTTAATTTAGAAAGTATGCATTTGCAGGATGTTAGACTCGGCTAGGAAAACCTTTGTACTAGAGATTTGTTAAGGTTAGCCAAAGAACATGTCTTCATCGAAATGTAATAAAGGAAAATTGTACATGATATGAAACTGTTATTTTCAATGTTTTAATTTTGTTTCATATTTTAATAAATACGGCCGGGAGGGTAACTCCCTCCCGCCTTCCAAAAGCTCAGAACTGCGTCCGTCTTCCCATCCTTGGGGATTGTGTTGGGAGGGGGTGACAGGCATCCCGGCCATATGGAAAGGGGCAACCACTCGGTCCCCCCGAACGTATGGTAGGGGGCCCGGATCCCCCCGGGAAACCATTTTGGGCGGGGGGCGTGTCACGGCTGGTATGCCCGAAGTGGCGTAGCCGGGGCGCGCCTTTTCCCGCCCAGGAGGGGTTGTCCTAGACACCTACACCGTTGGCCACGCCCAGTAGGCGTACCGGAGGAGGGTACACGCCCTCCCGAAGAGGAATAAAGAGAGCAGGAATCCGAAGAAGCATCCTCTTGTTCCGGTGCTTGGAAGCTGCACCCACTCGTTGCACGTGAGCCCTCGACGGAACAAAGAGCAATTTTGACCCACCCACCAGCCCCTTATGGCAACGTTAGTACTGCAATAAAGTGATTTGCTTTGATAACATCTTTTTCCATTGTGTAGCGGTTAATAACTCGGCAATGTTAGTACTGCAATAAAGTGATTTGCTTGATAACATCTTATTACCTTGGTTTAGCGGATTACAACGGTCTAAGTTTAACGATTAATGATGTGATGAATGTCTAGTAGTAGAGACAAATATTGCAATGTACAGTCTAATTTTCTCCCTTAGTAGGTAAACAAATGTCGTATTTATTTTTTGGTCGGGCGGTAAGGTCATGATCGGTGAGCAGTAATTTCAAGGTCCCTAGAGGGGGGGCGCCACCCACTATGGATGGGAGCGCCCGGGGGGAGGCGGCCATTGGCCCCTCACACGGGGAGGCGGCACCCACTAAGTATGGGTCGCCTAAGGGAAGACGGCCATAGGCCCCTTCCAGGGGAGGAGGCGGCTAGATGCCCCTCCTACGAATTTCCCGGGGCCCGGATATCCGCGACGGCGGATGTGATAGACAGTGTGGGGTGGGAGGGGGGTCCACGCTACCTTCTACAGACACCTCACACGAGTCCTCGGACGGCCTTTAAGATGGCGTCGAGTTAAAATAGGGGGCCCCCGCAAGACAAGGGAAATTGGAGTTGGCACAGAGGTACAGTCCTCTGCGCGGCCGCCCTCACACTGTGAGGGGGAGAGTTCTGGTAGTAGGGATCTGACACCGGTTGCGACCTTGCCGTTGGCCCGTAATGCTAGGATGTACAATTTTAATTTAGAAAGTATGCATTTGCAGGATGTTAGACTCGGCTAGGAAAACCTTTGTACTAGAGATTTGTTAAGGTTAGCCAAAGAACATGTCTTCATCGAAATGTAATAAAGGAAAATTGTACATTATATGAAACTGTTATTTTTAATGTTTTAATTTTGTTTCATATTTTAATAAATACGGCCGGGAGGGTAACTCCCTCCCGCCTTCCAAAAGCTCAGAACTGCGTCCGTCTTCCCATCCTTGGGGATTGTGTTGGGAGGGGGTGACAGGCATCCCGGCCATACAAGGCCTGTTTACATTCTTTCCCTCTCACAGCTTTGATGACTTCTGAGACCAGTGGTAGAAAGGGCAGTACCAGGGGGTGAAGGTTGTGGAAAATTACAATTTATGCATTTCGTTTGGGGAGTTCTAGGTAGTATGTATCACATGCCAACCCTTCTGCCTTACCATAGCACTAGCTGCAGATCAGCATGCATCAGCTTGTTTTCATTAGCATAGCTACACAGCCCCTGTGGTGCGTTTGCTTGCATGCACTAACACCCTGTATGTTTCTAAAATGTATAAGTGACAGAATAGATTGGCAAGCATTTGCCTCACTTTCTGTCTCACTGTAAGTGTTCAGTATTTCCCTAGTGCTCTCACCTTGAGTTCAGTTCTACATTTCTCTCGTTAGTTTTGTGATACAAATACTCCTCCATACACATATGTTTGTGAATTTTATTTTAAGTTTAAGTTTTGTGACCATTTTTTAAAGTTTAAGTTTAAGTCTACTATTTGGCCCTTATGAGTTTGGCAGTCCAATAGACCACCAAACCCATGGTGGCAGTGCGGCTACCACTACACGGGTGGTCCAACCGCCCTATTACAAGTAGGGTAGTTGTACCACCACAGCACAGCTGCTGCGGCCAGGTATCTGTGATCCTTGGCATGCTTGCTGCAGTCTGAAGCCACAAATATGCTGGTGGTGCCACTGCGGCAGAGTCAAGCATATTAGGAGTTTCCTCACCGCCACAATTGTCTTCGCCAGGGGATACATGCAGGGGGCACATATTGTGCCCCCCTGTATGCATGAATCACTAGTTCCTGCAGGGCATGGACTTAACAGTCCATGCCCAATGGAACTGCCTTTGACTTTCCCATTGCAGTGCCATTTTCATAGGTACTGCAGTGGGACTGCTAAAGAACCACCCACCAGAGACTGAAAAAGTCAGAATCTGGCGGCAGTTTCTTATGGCTTTGGCAGTCTTGGATTGTGGCGGTGGTGTGGCAGCCCCGCTCCAAGACCGCCAAAGTCATAATAAGGCCCTTACAGCCAGATTCATGAAGCCGAAATCGGCTCGCAAAGGGCTAGATTCTGAGAATCTGGCCCTTTGCGAGCGCTATTTTTGCATTTGGGATTCATCATCCCAAATGCAAAAATCGCAATTCTAAAAATCGCTAAATTGCGAATAATTGCATTTAAGGAATCTCAATTTGAGATTCCTTAAATGCAATTCATGAACCATTTAAAAATTGCGAATTCGCAATCTGGGGCCGCTATTTACTGCGAAGTGTAACTACGTGGTAAATAGCGAAAACTTAGAAAAATGGACTTTAGTGCATTTTTCTAAGTTGTATGTTACACACACACATGTCCTTTGGACATGTGTGTGCGCAACACCTGTGTACATTACCATTTCAGGGGTGCCAGGGTGTCCTTTGGACACCCTGGCACCCTTGAAATCGCATCCTTATTTGCGAATCGCTAATTGCTAATCGCATATAAGGAATTACTCGCCATTCATTCCTATGGGCCTTTAGGCCCATAGGAATGAATGGGGAGTCATTCCTTATTTGCGATTAGCAATTAGCGATTCGCAAATAAGGAAGCTGTAGAAATCGCAATAAATATTGCAATTTCTACATGAATCCCGTTTTGCGAGTCTTTAATAGCGATTCCTTAATAATCGCTATTAAAGACTCGCAAAACATGACAATGATGCAATCTGGGGGTTAGACTTTTCTGAGAGATTTGACACATGAATTATAACGTTTTTGTGAATATCCCAGAAGAAAGAATGGACATAGGTAGAATCTTCATCAAATAGTTCACATCATCCCTGTAAAACGTAACCAAACTAATTAAGCTGATTAACCTTTTCAATAGCCAATTAGACCTTCATCAAAGTATTCTTCAAAGCTCAATGTTATCACTCCCCATGCAATATTTACATGCATACCCGAGCTCATACCCTTGGTCAATCAGAGGGCAACCTTCTATGCAGATGATACACAACTTTACTCAAAAATATATTCTTCCAAATATCTTTAGAATCTCTATGAAATCCTGACTGTTTTAGACAACAACCCTCCATCTGCAACTCAACACAATACAAACAGAATTCTTCAAAATCACACCAATAACACCATCTCAATACAAACCTGGCTCAAACAAAAGCCTATTGTCAACACTTCTCCAGTTCTGGCTTCATCAGGGACACACTTCAACCTACAATGCCACATACTTGATATTACAAATGAGCTGAACTCAAACTCAGGCTTCTGAGAGAACTAAAAAATGTATCCCAGATGAGGACTTCAGATGGCTGGTCCAGGCATTAGACCTCTCTAGACTGGACTACAGACTCATGGGGATCCCGAAAATGCATCTTGTCCTCTCAAAGCAATGTTTTGAACAGGTCTGGGCTCTGATCTAGAAAAACTGACCATGTATTCCCCACCCTGAACATGTTGAGCTGTCTCCCATTTGAGCCAAGAACCACAATCAAGCTTTCGTGCATCACACAGAGCGCAATCCATGAGGGCACTTCAAGATTTCTAGTGAATAAATGCAAAATCTCAGACAACCAATGATGCCTGAAAAGGCTCACAGACTGTCCTGGAAATTCAGAAAATTACAATTTTAAATTGATGAAAAAGTCTTTTTTGGGCAACGCCCCCAAACTTTGGATCTCAAACCTACCTGAAATCAGGACAATTTGTTCTAACAAATTATCAAATGGAAACTGAAAAATCCAATGTTTGAGCAGCATCTCCCTTTTGCACAACCATAGTACCGAGAGGCCCTCTCAGCGGCACCCCTAAACTGAGTGAAAGGCAGCTCTATAGTCCCTGGTCTTTTCTTAACTCAATGCTCTCATCCTTCTATCGATCTCCACCTCCCATTTTTGATCCTGAACCCTAACATTCTATTGTCCTCCTTGATTGTCCAATGTGGCAAATATACGCCCTAAGTCAACATGTTATGCACATTACTCTTAAATGACTTTGTGTTTGTTACTATTGTTCTTTTGATGTAAAGCACTCTGACTTCCTCTGGGTGTAGTCACTGCTACAGAAAACTGTTAAACAATTAAATAAATATGAAAAATAAAGTTGCCTGAATTCGCAAACTACATCAATTTTCTATATGCGTGTCTAGACTTTTGTGCACCCCTGCCTGGAAAAGGTCAAAATAATTTCTCATTTATTTATTCACAATGTATTATTGCTTCCTTATACTTATTCTTTTGATGTATTTCCATTGGAAAATTCAATTAAAAAAATGTAACTCAAAAAAAAGTTCAAACTTTGCCTGCTAAGTTAGGAACTCTTGCCACAATGAAGAAGTTCAACATTTTCCAAGTTCACCAAATTCACAGCTGAATCTGCTTGATGCTGCTGTCTGGCAGGTTTCTTGCTGCAGAATCACTCATGTTACGGTCAACTCAGAGTCACGGGGTCCCAGAGTCACTTGGGTGGCCCAGGGTTAGGTGAAAGCAGAGGCGAGTCTGGGAGCCATATGGAGCAATTCAGGACTTGTGGTCAAGTATGTAGACTTGCAGTACCGCCCTGGAGACTGCTACCAGGTGTCTGCAGCCCACCCATGGCTTTAGGAGCCCTTTCCTGAAGCAGGAGTGGTTTGCAACTCTGGAAAATGGCACACTTTGCAAAGATTGCAAAACCTTTTGTAAACATTTACAAGTTGAGTGTCACTCGTTTCACCATGTCTCAGTCATACCCAAACCAAAAATCATCTAAAACGGAAGGACATTGAGGACACAATAGAATAATAAATTAATAAATTGTATAAGCCTACATAAAGCCCATCACCCACTCCCCATGAATGTATTTCATCAGTGGGTTTCAACAGCATTGTCAAAATATCAAAATTGTACCATTGCTGATAATGAATGTTGAGGGTAGAATCATCTATCCTCCAGGCTGAGCGGAAAATCAACTGTGAAACACCAGGTTTCTTATCTCAGTTCATGTGTTTTATTATCTTCATTAGAATGTTTCAAATGTTCGATTTAACACGACATTGTGCGAAGGATTTTCCTTGCATACATAATTGCATTCTTATGTAGCCAAATAGTTGAAAATTAATTCGACTTCATTACACCCAATGCATTTCAGGTCATATGAATTTGACCCTTCATCAGGGGTCTGCAAACAAGAAACAGACATGACCAAGTTAATCACTCCATTTAAATATATGAGTATCTGCATAAATCATGGTAAACTTGCTGCAACATGCACTCTAAAAATGCCAACCGGTTACCAAAGTCAAACGGAAATGTATCAGAGAAAGAAAGTTGATAGAAGAAAATGTGCAGCAAAACGAAAGAGATTACACGCCACCAGATAAAAGTAACGGCTCGGTGCATCGTTAATTAACCAGACGCCGTGAGCGAAAGAGTCCGCTTATCTCATACCAGTGACTAAATGACTGCCAAATAAATGAAAAAGAACTGCCAGATACACGAAAAAGAAATACACAAACGGGTCCACACTTACGGAAAAACGGACGCCGCCACATCTCAGAGAGTTCAATCACATAACCACCATGTTACAACAGTGGAGATCATAGGCAGATTTTACATAATGTGATCGCGACCGTGACCAATCACGACGCGAGACTCCCCACCATGTACCAAGAGTATACGAGCTTCAAAATAAGGAAGCGCGCAGCGCACCGCATTGTAAATGAATGGTAAACAGTAGTGTAATATGGGCACACGTTCTTAACTTAACGAGCAGCAATATATATAATAAACCATACATTGTACAGTGCAATATGAATGAACAAAATAAGTGCAAATGAAATATACATTGGAAAATTGAAATATGCATTGGAAAATTAAAAAATGAAAAGAAGGGGAATGTGCACTTAGCAATGTTATAGGGACCAGAGTTGTTCAGAAGTCAATGCTGGAAGGTTCTTGAATTATAAAAAACACGAATGTTCAATCCGATCATTCAACCCCATGGGATGGGTGGAATTCAATTTTTTTATCCAGTGAAATTCAGCTCTTAGTCTTTGTTTGACCGGATCCAGGTCAGGGCGTTGCGAAATAGTCTCGAGAACCATAAATTTTAATTGTGAAATTTGGTGACCTGCTTCTTTCCAGTGGTATGCTAAAGAAGATTTTGTGTTCTCAAGTCTAATATTGCTCTTATGTTCCGTGATGCGGACTTTGATTTTACGTTCCGTTTGTCCGACATATATTTTGCCACATGGGCATTTGATGAAATAAATGCAATTGGAAGTGTCACA
Organism: Lissotriton vulgaris; assembly: GCF_964263255.1. NCBI lineage: Eukaryota > Metazoa > Chordata > Amphibia > Caudata > Salamandridae > Lissotriton > Lissotriton vulgaris. The sequence goes on from NC_141698.1 coordinate 92,694,362, forward strand.
AGTACTAGAGTGATGCAAATCTATAGGATAACCTTTAGTAGGATGCATAAAAGTTTTTCCAATCATCACATTGTTACAGTGGATACAATTCAAACATTTTAACATCCCTTTCCATGTTTTTTTCTCCTTTTTGGGTGTATTGAGTAGCTCTTTGAGGTTCTTTGATCTTTGAAATGCAAAAGTGATTTTGTCACAAAATAAATTGTTCAGATCAGGTTCAGTTTGAATCAAATGAAAATGTTTGTTGACAATACGTTTAATTTTGTTCGAATCAGTGGAATATTTCATGACGCAGACTGTTTTCTGCTCTGATTGTCTAACTTTAGGTGCCAGTAACATGTCTCTCTTCGTTTTTTCCACTTTTTCCAAAGCAGTTTGCAAAATGTCCAAAGGATAACCTCTCTGGACATACTTCACTGTTTGTTGTTTGAGTGAGATGTGTAGATCGTCTTCACTTGACGTAATTCTTTTCAGTCTAATGTATTGTGAAGTCGGAAGGTGTTTTATTAAAGAATCCGGATGAAAACTTTGAAATAAAAGGCTCGTGTTTCTGTCAGTGGGTTTATGAAAAACTTTGGTGCTGATATCCTCATTGACAAGTATTATTTGTACATCCAGAAATGCTATGGATTCTTTAGAGATGGTGTGTGTGAACTTGATCCTTTCGTTATGGGAATTCAGGGTCTCAATATTTTCTTCTAGTTGTTCTCTTGATCCTCGCCAAATTAAAAAAATATTGTCAATGAAACGTTTAAACATGATTTTATTTGAACATAATACCTGTGTTTTATCAACATTTAGTCGGTAGCCCGACACATCTCCAAACTGACCAGTTATGTTAACTACCTCCCTCATAGCTAGCTCTGGATCTTTTGTAATGACAGCTAAATCATCCGCATAAGCGAGAATTTTAGTATGAAACCCATTTGATATTACTGGTTTAATAATCGCACTGTTCATTAATTGTGTAAATAAAGGATCTATGTAGAGCGCGAACAAGATTGGAGAGCATGGGCAGCCCTGTCTCGTACCCCTTGTTATATTGATCCTATCTGATCTTTCCCCCATTGATTGAATTCTTGCCGTAGGTGATGAATACATAGCCTGAATGGCTTGACAAAATCTAGGGCCAAATCCCCTTGCCTCCATAATCTTCCATAGAAAACTCCATCTAACGCGATCAAATGCCTTCTCTGCATCGAGGAGGATCATTGCGACCTCCTCCCCCCTAGCAGCACCGATGTCAAATAAGGTGATAGCTCTCCTAATATGGTTTGTGGTTCCTCTTCCTGGGATAAACCCATGCTGCCAGGAGGAAACCAAGGACGCAATGATCCTTCCCATACGAGTGGACATGATTTTGGCATATAGCTTGTTATCACTGTTAATCAATGATATTGGTCTGTAGGAGCCCGGGTTGGTCTTTGGTTTCCCTTTTTTGTGAAAAATTACTATATTGGTTTCTTTCCAAGACTCAGGTATTATTCCGGTATTCATAACACCATTGAATAGATCTAAGAGCAATGGTGTTGTTTCCTCCCTTAGACTTTTATATAGCTCTACCGGTATAGCATCTGGGCCCGCCGCCTTTCCGCTTGCAAGATCTTGCAGAGCTTCCAATACCTCAGACAATGTAATATCTTGTTCCAGTAATTCGATCTGGCCTGATTTTAGCTTACTACCCATGTCTAACCAGCTTATATTTGGGGGCCCTCCAACCGCTTCCTCCTGATATAATATTTGATAAAATTTCCTAAACCCCTCCAAAATTTCACCAAGTTTGTCGTATATTTGGCCCTGATATTCAATTTGTGTCACAATGTTCTTACTTGCAACCTGCCTGATTCGCAAGGCAAGAGCTCTACCTGCTTGCTCACCAGTTTCATAAAGGCATGATCTCTGTGCCTGATAATTTGCTGCCGCCTTTCTTGCTAATTGTTTCTGGATCTCAGCTTTTAAGGAGTTTACTTTATGTAGGCTCTCAACAGATTGATCACCTGTAATTATATCTTGTCTATGTTGTGTCTCTGCCTCACTCAATTTTCCCATCAATGCTTCCCTTTCCCTATTAACCTTTTTCCATACGTTGGTGGTATAGCTTATAGTCTCTCCTCTTATTCCTGCCTTGAAGCTATCCCACACCACTCCCCTTGATGCACTATACCTATTAGCGTCAAAAAAGGACTGGGACCATATTTTCATATGAGTGATGTAGTCGACATCCGCTAATAATTTTTTTTCAAATGTCCAAGGTCTAGGAACATTGTATGGTCTATTGATGACCATATTTAAGACTAGGGGGTTGTGATCTGACATGATTTTGGGAAGCTTGTTTATTTGAACGCTTTTAAGTAAGGTAGTCGAGATCATGAAATAATCCAATTTCGAATATTTGTTAAAAGGATGTGAAAAATAAGTAAACCCTGGATCTCCGGTCAGTAAATTTCCCCAGACATCGTCTAAGCCATGTGACTGCACCATTGACGTGATTGCTCTAAACACCCTTGGCTTCCTGCCTATGTATGCACTACCATCCGTAAAATTCGCAGAGATGTTGAAATCTCCACATAGTACTATGGGGGTATGCCAATCAATTAATTCATTTTCAATGTGACTAAAAACTTGTGGCTCGTCTGTGTTGGATCCATATATTGTACAAATAGTGAAACCTAAGTTCATTTCGCAAATTGCCCATCTTCCTAGTGGGTCCGCATTACACCTTTTGGCCCCCCCTAACCCCACTTTGCCAATTATGGCCACACCTCTTATCATAGAAGTCTGGGATGTACATGACAGCAATTCATAGCCTTTAAAATTCAACCAGTGTTTTTTGCTCCAAGGTAAGTGGGTCTCTTGTAGACATATTAAATCTAAGTTTATCATATTTAAATATTGTTCAAGCTTCCCCCTCTTTTTCCAATCATTTAATCCTCCTATGTTAAGAGATCCAATCCTTAGTTTAGGCATACCTAATTTTTAAATACTTCCATAACATCAACCTGTCCGGATAACTGATGCATACACAATATACATAATAAGAACCCATCCTTTGTTTCAAATTTCCTCCTTCATTCGAAATCCCTTTAGCAGTACGAACTCTCTTCAGTTTTTTATTTTCTCCCCCCAGATCCACACCACCCAACCCCCTTTCCCCCTCTCCCTTCCCCCCCTCTTGCCACCCCCCCTCCTGCCACCCTTTGAGGCAACCTGGGTTTAGACTCACCCAGCTGTTGATGGCCGTGTGTTCCACACGCCTGGACCTACCACCTGGCCTGATACTATATAATCATACTGAGTGTCAACCTTATATCAAATAATAATAGTTAATCGTTTGTCGGCACTAAATGTCTTCTTCTATTCAGTTACCATTGTTTTGTTTCATTCTTGCTTCAACCTCCTTAAGATAGACCTCCGCCTGAATCTCACTTGTGAAGCTCCTCGTTGTGCCTTTATATGTTATTTTTAATCGTGCCGGATTTTGCAGATAGACCGTTGCTCCTAGCTTTTCGAAAGGGGCAAACAGCTGTCGCATTCGCCATCGTCTTTCTACTGTTGCGTGTGCAAAATCTGGTCTTACAAAAAACTTAAAGCCCCTATATTCTCTTTGAGCCGTTGGCCTGGCCAAGTCATATAAAGTGTCACGTACCAAAAAGTTTCCGAAGTTGACTAGGAAAGCTCTCGGATATTTTGGAGAATTCTCTGACCGTTTTGGTAATGTTAGTGGAAAGCGATGTGCTCGGCATACTTCTTTATCCATTTCCCAGGAGTTGAGTTCCGGGAACGAAGATTTTAGTAAATTGATCATGAAGTTTCTTGGATCACTCCCTTCCGAGCCCTCGGGAATCCCAAGAAATCGAAGATTATTCCTTCTTGTTCTATTTTCTTGGTCTTCAACCTTTGTCATTAAGTCTTTGATTATTCCCTCGTGCTCCTTTGCTTGGAGTTGTAATCTGCCAATGTCTGATTCCAGGTTTTCTGCACGAACTTCTACCGAGCACATTCTATCAGAGATTTCCTGACATGTATTTCCAACTTTATTGATAGCTCCTTCCAATTTTTGAATAGCGACATGGTTTCTTTGGCTATCTTTCTTTACATCTTGATGAAAATTTTTAATTGATTCGAAGACTTCACTCAGTGTAGGTTCTCTATGCTTCAGCTGCTCATCATCATCCGGGTTGTCAAAGCTATTCTTATTTCTTTCAGATTCAGCGTTTGTTTTACGATGAGGACTTTTGCGTGAGAGTTTGGTTCTCACTGTTGTTTGTTCTGGATTACTCCCAGGATCTGTCGTTTCATCCTGAATTATATTTGGGTGCCTTTTATGTTTACTTCTTTTTCTCCCCATTTTCTTTGTTGGTATATAATCATATAGTAGAGCATTTTTAGATCCGATTTCTGTCGGTAAAAGTACTTTTTTGTCCAGCTCCTCCTGTCTGGGATTCTCGCCAAGATCAGTCTCTTCACTGGATTTGCTGGATTCACTGGAGATTGATATTCCTGTCTCATAGATCTCTGATTCAGAGCCATCTGAAACTTCTGCTGAAGCGTACCCCTTCGTAGCTCGGTTTATATTCGAGACTTCTACTGAAGTGCTGCCTTTCAGTAGTGGATTGATATTTGAGTCTGCGTCTATATTAGGGCCAGATCCGCCATCTTTCCCCATATTTTCGTGTTCTAGATGTTCTACTGGGACTAAAACCTCAGCTGCAGCAGTTATGGTCCTATTTTGTAATCCTTGTTGATCCATTGTGATTGGTACAGTTTCATTATGAGGGCCATTCTGCTGTCTTTCTTTAATTGCGGGGCTGAATATATTTGAAATTCTGGGTTGGGAACCTGTTGAGTGCCCAGTTATATTAGCCGCAGCTTTTAAATTTTTGATCGTCTGTAGTCTTTTGGCCTTTTTCTCCAATAGGTCAAGATTCTCTCTACTTGCCAATTCCTTTTCCTTTTCTACTTCTTTTACTCTCTGTTTTTCCTTGGCTTTCTTTTTTGATTTCTCAGCTTCCTTATTCCGTTTCTGTTCAATCTGTCCATTCTCGATGTTGCTATCTCTTCCATCAGACTTGATAGCTCTTATTTTGCCATTGTCATTATTTTCGTCGTTATTTTCCATCGCTTTGTAGCCCCTGGTTTCGGGTCGTCTTTGTGTTTCTTTTATCTTCTGAGATCCTTGTAAATTAAGGATCTCTTTGGTATTTCCTCTGTCCCTGTCATCTGAGTTCTCTTCCCTTTCATGATTTTCTTGAATTTCCAGTTTTTCTTGATCAGCCTCACCTCCTTGAGCCTGGGCCTGGGCCTTTGCCTTAGCTTTTGTATCGGTTGTTGTATCATTCTTTATCCCAGTCTGATTCTGTTTTTGAGTTTGAGTTTCATCTTGAGAAATAAAGTCACTGGTTTTATCATTATTTTTATCTTTATCTTTTTCCATGTCTTTCTCCATGATTGTGTTCAAAGTTTTATGGTAATTTCCGTTATATTTACTAACAGTACTCCGTTACCTCTGGGCCCGAGCCCTCCGCCTTTAAATCTTGTAGTTGATTTAAGTAAACTTGGGAATCCAGCATACGCTCTTTTTCCCCAAAGAATCTTAATGTCTAGACCTGTATTTTTCCCCAATTGTAGGTCTGAATAGAACAGCTGAAAGTTTTGGCCAACCACCAGAGAGCCCATACGTGGTTCAACTCCTTTTGCTCCTTTCACTCCTGGTATGTTATTACTGTTGTATTGTATATATTTATTTTTGGCTCTCTCTTTTTTTTTTTCTTGAATTTCCTTACTTTCCCTTATTTTCCCGTTTTTTGTTCCATTATTATTTTGTCCAATATTTTTTCCAATTTCCAGTTTTCTGCCCCTTTAGTATTATACTATACTGTGCAGTGTTCTGTGCTCCTTTTTTTTTTCTCTGTTATTCTTGGCCCCCGGGGCATTCTGGGCATTCTGGGCTAGAGGCGTCGTCTCCTTGACAACGACGCGATCTCCTGCCTTTTTATCCCCCGCTGTCGTGTCTGCAGATGACGGATGATGTCAGTCAGCAGCAGCAGCTGCAAGCGGTGAGCTGAGCGGAGCGGAGCACGGGAGTCGGCGGGGAGGCAGAGAGGCAGAGAACGCTGACCACGAAGAAGAAGCAAGCCTCACTGCAGATCACTGCAGATCGAAATGAAAGGGGGAGAGCAAATCAACGCTGAGCGGAAGAGCAGGTAGGAATCCCTTGTGTCATTTGTTCTCCTTTTCTCACTATTTCTCTCTCCCAGCTTCACATCACATCCCAGCTTCACATCGCTTCCTCGCTCCTCGCTCTTCACGTTTCCATTATGAAGCCATGCGTAGCAAGCAAACTCTGCTAGCGTTACGGCACCGAGGCAGTAAGTCCAGGGATCCAGGGGTAGCCAGGGGTAGCCGGTAAATTGTAGCCGATAGTTAGAAAGTTAGAAAGTTAGAAAATGTTACCGCACAAGCCGCATGTTCGCGTCTTTATTTTCCTTACGTGGCAAGCCTCAACTTCTTCCCTGCTACGGAGCAAAAAGTCTATTGCACAAAGCTCATGCTGCAACAGTTACAACCGCCATCAAACATGATAGAAAAGCATCGCAAAAAGCAGCGGTGCCAGCTTACATTTCACTTTTCTTGCCGTGCCTATAGTCCTCCTGCTGGCAAACACTGAGCGTAATCACCATCTGAAGATTCTTAGGGTCCGGCAATTGAACCTAGAGTTGACGGTAGAAGACTAAAGACTAAAGACTAAAATTTGAGGTTGACAACCAGAATACTACTATATTAGGCATTTTCCAAGGTCCCAGGTCTCGGGAGCAGGCTCTGCAGCGACCTCTCACACGGACGCCATCTTGCCCAAGTACCGACGAGACACTTTGGACTATAAGCTCAAAGAAGTGTACACTTGGGCGGAAATTTATAACCAGAAAAAATGGCAACCACAGCAACAAACTAAAAAACCTGGTACAGCATCTTCGCAAGAAAGCGTTGTTTCTGATTCTGACATCGCACAATCCAGACCACCAGTCAGTATGATCACCAAACAAACGGGCAAACCTTCTACTAGTCAAATTCCTTCACAGCAACCGTCTTTTTTAGACATAAGTCCGGCAGCAAATGCCCCTCCAAAAACAAGCAAAGAACAAGAAGAGCAAAAAGAAACAGAAGATGAGGTAGCCAAAAGGACACGGAGCCAAATGCAGAAAACAACTTTGGGGCTCATTAGGATGGCGGACGGAAGTGCCTCCGCAGCCCCGGAGCATGCGGAACATGCCTATTCTCCGTCCGCCCGTCGCGGACACTCCGTCCGCCAAATCAGGATAGGAAATATGGGCCAAAATCCGTCCGCGGCGGTAGATCACGGTCCGCCGCACTACCACACCCAACCACGCGGCGGACGTAACCTATCCAGAGACTCCGCCGTACGGACTGACGTCTAGGACCGTCCTCCAAATCAAGATGGCGGAAAATACACATAAAAGCGCTGCAGAAAAACAACCTGCCTGAACACTGCGGATGCCCCACAGCGACCATACCCACCACGAGCCGCTCGCCGACATGGACCCTGCACTACACGCTTACCCGATACTCTTCGCGATCCACCACGTCCTAGTCTTGGCCCACCATCGAGGACAACGCAGGTAGGCTACAAACCATTCGCTGTCTGGAGAGGAGTACCTGCAAGGGCCGTGACGTAGGGAGGGGGAGTGACATGTGCCGGAAACCATAGATTCGTGTGGAGGGCAGCGCCTTCAAGGGTCGTGACCTAGGTAGGGGGGAGTGACATGTATCTGAACCCACTGCCTTGAAGTAAATACAAATACACACCACCATCACACACGCAAGAATGACTCCGACAACCCACGACACATGGTTGTCAATTTTATTTACACATAATCGGAGTAACATCACAGTCTAGGCTCGAGCATGGGCAGTGTGGACACCAGAGCAGGTACATCAGAGGGCATACATTAGTATGAGAACAGCAACAGGGCAGTGTGGACACCAGAGCAGGTACATCAGAGGGCATACATTAGTATGAGAACAGCAACAGGGCAGTGTGGACACCAGAGCAGGTACATCAGAGGGCATACATCAGTATGAGAACAGCAACAGGGCAGTGTGGACACCAGAGCAGGTACATCAGAGGGCATACATCAGTATGAGAATAGCAACAGGGCAGTGTGGACACCAGAGCAGGTACATCAGAGGGCATACATCAGTATGAGAACAGCAACAGGGCAGTGTGGACACCAGAGCAGGTACATCAGAGGCAGCACATGAGAGGGGCTAGGTGCATCAACAGTCCATGGCATCAAACAGCTACATCAGAGGCAGCACATGAGAGGGGCTAGGTGCACAAACAGTGCATGGCAAGGCACAGGCACATCAGAGGCAGTACATCAGAGGGGCTAGGTGCACAAACAGTGCATGGCAAGGCATAGGTCCAGCAGAGGCAGCACATGAGAGGGGCTAGGTGCATCAACAGTCCATGGCAAGGCACAGGTCCATCAAAGGCAGCACATGAGAGGGGCTAGGTGCATCAACAGTCCATGGCATCGAACAGCTACATCAGAGGCAGCACATGAGAGGGGCCAGGTGCATCAACAGTCCATGGCATCGAACAGCTACATCAGAGGCAGCACATGAGAGGGGCCAGGTGCATCAACAGTCCATGGCATCGAACAGCTACATCAGAGGCAGCACATGAGAGGGGCTAGGTGCATCAACAGTCCATGGCATCGAACAGCTACATCAGAGGCAGCACATGAGAGGGGCTAGGTGCACAAACAGTGCATGGCAAGGCACAGGTCCAGCAGAGGCAGTACATCAGAGGGGCTAGGTGCACAAACAGTGCATGGCAAGGCATAGGTCCAGCAGAGGCAGCACATGAGAGGGGCTAGGTAAATCAACACTCCATGGCAAAGCACAGGTCCATCAGAGGCAGCACATGAGAGGGGCTAGGTGCATCAACAGTCCATGGCAACGAACAGCTACATCAGAGGCAGCACATGAGAGGGGCCAGGTGCATCAACAGTCCATGGCATCGAACAGCTACATCAGAGGCAGCACATGAGAGGGGCTAGGTGCATCAACAGTCCATGGCATCGAACAGCTACATCAGAGGCAGCACATGAGAGGGGCTAGGTGCACAAACAGTGCATGGCAAGGCACAGGCACATCAGAGGCAGTACATCAGAGGGCATACAGCAGTATCTGAACAGCAACAGGGCAGTGTGGACACCAGAGCAGGTACATCAGATGCAGTACATCGGAGGGCATACATCAGTATGAGAATAGCAACAGGGCAGTGTGGACACCAGAGCAGGTACATCAGAGGCAGTACATCAGAGGGCATACAACAGTATCTGAACAGCAACAGGGCAGTGTGGACACCAGAGCAGGTACATCAGAGGCAGTACATCGGAGGGCATACATCAGTATGAGAATAGCAACAGGGCAGTGTGGACACCAGAGCAGGTACATCAGAGGGCATACATTAGTATCAGAACACCAACAGGGCAGTGTGGACACCAGAGCAGGTACATCAGAGGCAGTACATCAGAGGGCATACAGCAGTATCTGAACAGCAACAGGGCAGTGTGGACACCAGAGCAGGTACATCAGAGGCAGTACATCAGAGGGCATACATCAGTATGAGAACAGCAACAGGGCAGTGTGGACACCAGAGCCGGTACATCAGAGGCAGCACATGAGAGGGGCCAGGTGCAACAACACTCCATGGCATCGAACAGCTACATCAGAGGCAGCACATGAGAGGGGCTAGGTGCACAAACAGTGCATGGCAAGGCACAGGTCCAGCAGAGGCAGTACATCAGAGGGGCTAGGTGCACAAACAGTGCATGGCAAGGCACAGGCACATCAGAGGCAGTACATCAGAGGGCATACAGCAGTATCTGAACAGCAACAGGGCAGTGTGGACACCAGAGCAGGTACATCAGAGGCAGTACATCAGAGGGCATACATCAGTATGAGAATAGCAACAGGGCAGTGTGGACACCAGAGCAGGTACATCAGAGGCAGTACATCAGAGGGCATACAACAGTATCTGAACAGCAACAGGGCAGTGTGGACACCAGAGCAGGTACATCAGAGGGCATACATCAGTATGAGAATAGCAACAGGGCAGTGTGGACACCAGAGCAGGTACTTCAGAGGGCATACAACAGCAACTTACATCACACTATCAGGTGGATTGCGTGAAGTACCCGCATCGGACAGACTGGCAGCACCAGAAACCGGAGTGTGACACACAGCCACAGATGTAGTGACTGACACGTGAGCCACAGACCCAGATACACTGCCAGCACCTGATACAGGAGTGTGAGACACAGCCACAGACCGAGTGACTGACACATGGCCCATAGACCCAGATACACTGCCAGCACCTGATACAGGATGGGGCTCAACTGATACAGTGCCACTACCTGACACATGCGAGTCAACTGCAGCGGCGCCACTGGGACCACTGAAATGATGAGCCACAGGGCTGTATGGTCCAGGAGGCAGGGTGGCTCTGGGAGCGGGGGATAGTTGCAATTGGCCGACATTGGGTTGGGCATGTGTCAATGCTGTGTGTCTACGTTTCTTGGGGACATGTGACTGCACCCTGGACAGGACAGGACTGGCAAGTGGGCCGGACTGAGAAGAAATATCACCCACCATGGGAGGTGCATCTGCTGGCGGGGGAATGCTCTCTGGGGACGTGCTGGAGCCTGCTTGTCGTTTGCTGTGTGGCTGCCTTGTGTGCATCCGTTCCTGACGGGCCCTGATGGGAGTGGAGGTAAGGGGTGACTCCACTGCGGAGACATCTGTATTCCATTTCCCAGAAAACAGCAGCCTCAGTGCATCAATGGGTGATGTATGCCTGTCCTTGACAGCGCCACTGTCCATGGGAGATGCCTTGGCCCTTGGATGTTCCATTTCCGTAGGAGGAATGTTGTCTGTGGACTTTCCCTGTTCCCTGGATGGTGCCCTGTTCCAGGCAGCAGCCTTGTCATCTGTGGTGTACCTATCCCCAGGACACACCTTCTCCCTGTGTGTGTCCCTGCCCCTGGGAGTGTCCGTGCTCTTCTTAGGTGCATTTGTCTTGTGACTGTCCTTGTCCCTGCCCTTGGTAGAAGCTCCTTCCTTCCTAGTCTCCCTGCCCTTGGGAGTGGCTCCTTCCTTCCTAGTCTCCCTGCCCTTGGGAGTGTCTCCTTCCTTCCTAGTCTCCCTGCCCTTGGGAGTGTCTCCTTCCTTCCGAGTCTCCCTGCCCTTGGGAGTGTCTCCTTCCTTCCTAGTCTCCCTGCCCTTGGGAGTGGCTCCTTCTTTCCTAGTCTCCCTGCCCTTGGGAGTGGCTCCTTCCTTCCTAGTCTCCCTGCCCTTGGGAGTGGGTCCTTCCTTTCTAGTCTCCCTGCCCTTGGGAGTGGGTCCTTCCTTCCTAGTCTCCCTGGCCCTGGGAGTGTCCGAGCTCTCAAGAGATGCCTTCGTCTTCTGAATGTCCTTGTCCAAGGTAGTGTCAATGGAACTGGGAGTAAGGCTTGCCTTGGGAGTACCTTGTGTGTGGGATGGCTGTGCAGCATGTGTAGCCATTACACCCAACCCCTCTTTTGGTTCACGTGTGTGTACTCCACTGTATCTGACGTTGTCTTTGTGAACAGATTTAGCTGACCTAGGGGATGGGGTCTGAGGCCTCCGTGCCTTGACGTGCTGGCTGACGCTGCTTCTAGTGCAATAACCTGTATTAGAGTCCTGGTCAGAATATTCACTCCCCCCTGAGACATCCAGTGTTGTAGATGGTGGAACAGAAGTAGCACCCAGTCCATGCGACTGTACAATGGCAGACGACACACTGTTAGCCAATGACTGCACTGTCCTGTGTACACCAGCCAGATCGCCATGCATACCTTCCATGAAAGCCACCACCTGCCCCAACTTCCTATCGTGGTCTTGGAAAGCATTTATCATATTGGTCTGCCCCACACACAGCTGTCGCAGCAGATCAACAGCCTCTGCACAAAGAGCATTTTGACTCACCGAGGCTGGGGCAGCGGTGCCGACACCGAACGCCACTCTGCTCCCCCTACTCCTGCGTGCACGAACAGTACATGGTGCAGTTGGCGGCAGGGTGGGCCCTGCGTGCTGTGTCCCGACCGAAGGTGTTGATTGCCCACTCCCAGTCTGTGACAACAGTGCTGACTCACCAACACTGTCGGAAGATGATGACGATGTTGTCTCCACATGCGAGTCCTCCGGGACGGTCCTGTCCCCCTCTCCGGCGCTGGCCCCTTCTGTGTCAGTCTGCGTGTGCGCGACGTCTGATCCGGATGCATTGCCTTCTATCATCTCCTCCATCTGTGGCTGAGTGCCCTCTGCCAAAGCTGAAATGCACAGGAAATGGGTGTAAGTCATGGGCACACTCACGTACAGTACTGCTACGGAATCCCTCAAGCCACTCATGACAATGTACATCGATCCCCCAACCTGCACACGGGCCACCCCAACCAGTCATCCTCACAGGAATTAAGTGGCGTTGGCCGTACTACATGTACAGCATGCAGACAGGGCATGAGCAACTACATTTGCACACCAGTCTTGCCAAGGCGTGACGGAGCACTACAGCATGTGCATGAACACTCAACTGCTTAGCGAGTGGCGTCTCAACATGCCGCACCGGGAAGTGACATTTAACTGCGCCAATGTCACCAACATGCCATTGGAATGAGCCACACGATACATGGAAGTCACTCATGTGTCTGGGCAACAATACATGCATTGAACTCACAAGCAACATACACTGACAGTATGCTTACCGCCACGTTGCTGTTCATCCACACGCAACCGCTCGGACAGGTCAGGATGCGTCACAGCTATGATACGGTGCATGAGAGGGGTCATTGAGCGTCGGGCCAGACGTGCCGTTCTTGGAATCATCCCTAGTGTCACTTCGCTACATTCTTGCTCAGCCTGGAAATATCGTCCCAGCGTTTGTGGCAGTGTGTATGTCATCTATTGGACACCCCCACTGCTCGTACATCACGTGCAATGCTCCTCCACACGTCCTTGCGAAGGTGCAGCTTGACCTACCATGATGGGAGACAAAAGGGTGCAAGTCAGTGGACAGTTGGCCAGTCACACAGATAGGGGCAACACATTTCTCTCTGCAGCCATGCACATTTCGACTCATTTGTTGGTCCCACATCACACCACCAAGATTCCAGAGCCCAGGTGTCATGGAACACCTCATGCACAACAACTTATCCCCCACTGCACTTACCACCTGTCTGGGTGCGCCGTACAGGCGTCCGTAGTTGCGGAGCACACCGTCCACGTGGACATCCAGCTCCGCGGCGGTGAAGGGACGAGACCGGATCTCTTTGACTCTCGACATGCCAAGGTCACGGAGTATGGCACTAGAGCGGCAGTCGGTGGTCAGCTCCGCAGCAGCAGGTGGAGGTGATGGTCACAGGCAGCAGTCGGTGGTCAGCTCCGCAGCAGCAGGTGGAGGTGATGGTCACAGGCAGCAGTCGGTGGTCAGCTCCGCAGCAGCAGGTGGAGGTGATGGTCACAGGCAGCAGTCGGTGGTCAGCTCCGCAGCAGCAGGTGGAGGTGATGGTCACTGGCAGCAGTCGGTGGTCATCGTAGAATGTGTGCTTTTGCACATAACACATATATAGCGCCCTGTGGCCATGTCAGTGGCATAAGGCGCCAGCCATTGGTCAGCCCTGGAAGCGTGTTTGGAAAAGGGCCAATGATTGGCCCTGGTGTTGCGGTGCACAGCATACAGTACATTCTATTGGGCACACGTGGCCCTTTTCACACCTCCCATTGGCTGCATGTGCACAGACCGTCACGCTCACACACCAGCAAGTGCATGTGGAAGGTTCAGGGACGGATGCTTCATTTGCAACAAAGTTCGATCACTGGCGCCACCATGGCGGGGCACGTATTCGGCGGGGGAGGTGCAGGCCAACACATCCATAAGCTGATGTCAATGCACATGGCAGGTCATGACCCCCCTTACAGTGACATTGCATCATCCAGCCTACACCGGCCGGCCCAGCCCTGCCCAGGACCGCCGTGCCGGCCATGTCAACTACCGCCGTTTCAGGCCCCGTCCACTACCGCCGTGCCAGGCCCTGCCCAGGACCACCGTGCCGGCCATGTCAACTTCCGCCGTTTCAGGCCCCGCCAGGGCACGGCGGTAGTGGACGGGGCCTGAAACGGCGGTAGTTGACATGGCCGGCACGGCGGTCCTGGGCAGGGCCTGGCACGGCAGTAGTGGACGGGGCCTGAAACGGCGGTAGTTGACATGGCCGGCACGGCGGTCCTGGGCAGGGCCTGGCACGGCGGTAGTGGACGGGGCCTGAAACGGCGGTAGTTGACATGGCCGGCACGGCGGTCCTGGGCAGGGCCTGGCACGGCGGTAGTGGACGGGGCCTGAAACGGCGGTAGTTGACATGGCCGGCACGGCGGTCCTGGGCAGGGCCTGGCACGGCGGCAGTGGACGGGGACTGAAACGGCGGTAGTTGACATGGCCGGCACGGCGGTCCTGGGCAGGGCCTGGCACGGCAGTAGTGGACGGGGCCTGAAACGGCGGTAGTTGACATGGCCGGCACGGCGGTCCTGGGCAGGGCCTGGCACGGCGGTAGTGGACGGGGCCTGAAACGGCGGTAGTTGACATGGCCGGCACGGCGGTCCTGTGCAGGGCCTGGCACGGCGGTAGTGGACGGGGCCTGAAACGGCGGTAGTTGACATGGCCGGCACGGCGGTCCTGGGCAGGGCCTGGCACGGCGGCAGTGGACGGGGACTGAAACGGCGGTAGTTGACATGGCCGGCACGGCGGTCCTGGGCAGGGCCTGGCACGGCGGTAGTGGACGGGGACTGAAACGGCGGTAGTTGACATGGCCGGCACGGCGGTCCTGGGCAGGGCCTGGCACCGCGGTAGTGGACGGGGCCTGAAACGGCGGTAGTTGACATGGCCGGCACGGCGGTCCTGGGCAGGGCCTGGCACGGCGGTAGTGGACGGGGACTGAAACGGCGGTAGTTGACATGGCCGGCACGGCGGTCCAGGGCAGGGCCTGGCACAGCGGTAGTGGACGGGGACTGAAACGGCGGTAGTTGACATGGCCGGCACGGCGGTCCTGGGCAGGGCCTGGCACGGCGGTAGTGGACGGGGACTGAAACGGCGGTAGTTGACATGGCCGGCACGGCGGTCCTGGGCAGGGCTGGGCCGGCTGGTGTAGGCTGGATGATGCAATGTCACTGTAAGGGGGGTCATGACCTGCCATGTGCATTGACATCAGCTTATGGATGTGTTGGCCTGCACCTCCCCCGCCGAATACGTGCCCCGCCATGGTGGCGCCAGTGATCGAACATTGTTGCAAGTGAAGCATCCATCCCGGAGTCTAGCACATGCACTTGCCGGTGTGTGAGCGTGACGGACCGTGCACATGCAGACAATGGGAATGTTGAACGCGGGCCGCGTATGCCCAGACGTAAACAGCGGAAGCAGTGCACCGCCATGGCGGGGTCTATGATTGCATCTCAGCTGACGATGCACCTTGTTCCATTGTCTGCAGCTGCATGATGACGGTTGTGTGCGTGATTGCGTGACTCCACATGTCATGCTCTATCCCATGTGTGTCCATACCATGGCCATCGGTGTGCCACAAATGTCCATCACATGTGCATGTCGACGTCGGTTATTTCCCTACACAAGTTTATTGTACCTCACATCTACACAGTAGATCCCGAACCTATCGGCACATTGTGATTCAGTTGTCAGTGAGTGGTATATGTGAGATATTGACTATGGTGGGGGTTCACTTGTGTTCAGTGCATGCGTGTTGCCTATTGTGTCACCATGCATGTGATGTCCGTTTGGCCACCATTATTGGTGTTGCCATTGGTGCATCAAGAAATGGTGTGTGTGTATATTTTCGTTTGTGTGCATGCACTTGCATGTGTGTATGTGATGTTGCGCATACACATGTGGGTCATGTCACATGTCTTGTTGGCAGTAATGTTGAGGTGAGACAAAGTGCATTGCACATGTTGCAACACATCATGTAGCTAGTGGCTGCACATTGTTGCTACGTCAATCCATGTTGTAGTGACAATCAGAGATGTCACACATATGACAATTAAACACTGCCTATTACATGTTGGATAGAGTGCGATGACATGTGAGTGAGTTGCACAGACATGCGGTGTATGTGAATTGACTTCCATTCCATCTACTCCCACACAGGAGGGCTCAAAATGTCCATCGCCCATACACTGTGCTGGAGGATATGGTGGACGAGGAGGTGATCAGGAAATTCAGGCTGGATCGACGTCGATTGCTGGAGCTTGTGAACCAATTGTCTCCTCACCTGCAGCCGCGAAGAACCTATCCAGGTTCCATTTCACCCACGCAAAAGGTGATGGCGGCACTCCATTTTTTTGCAACAGGCACATTTCAGTACACAGTTGGACATGCCGGGGAATGTCACAGGCCATGTTCAGCACGGTACTTCGGGATGTACTGACAGCCATGATGCTGTACAAGCATGACTACATTCATTTCCCACAGGCGGCAGAGTTGGCAGCGGTCAAAGCAGACTTCTATGCACTGGGTCGCATACCACACGTTGTGGGTTCCATTGATGGCACGCATATTGCGATCATTCCACCACGGGCACGTGAGCAGGTGTTTAGGAATCGGAAGCACTTCCATTCCCTCAACGTGCAGGTGGTGTGCCAGGCCGACAACATAATCTCACATGTGTGTGCAAGATTTCCTGGCTCTGCACATGACGCGCACATCATGCGGAGCAGCATTGTGCCCCAACTGATGGCAAATCTGCGTCCGGCACAAGCGTGGCTTGTTGGTGAGTATGCTGTGGTGACAGGAGTGATATCTGTGTGGCATGGTGTGCCCACCTATTCAGGTTGTGATGTTTCTCTCTCTCTCTCTTTTCCACAAACACAGGCGACTCGGCTTACCCAAACAGGCCTTGGCTGCTGAGTCCCATACGCAATCCAACTACAGCGGGAGAAATGCGATACAATGATGCCCATGGAAGGACACGTCGAGTGGTAGAACGAACATTTGGCCTGCTTAAGTCTAGGTTTCGGTGCCTGGATAAGACTGGAGGGGCCCTGCCTTACTCACCAGGCAAAGTATGCAAGATCGTGATTGCCTGCTGCATGCTCCACAACCTGGCTGTGCGCAATAACATTGAACTGCTCTTGGACCCAGATGAACAGCAAGTTCCTCGCCCTCCCGACCCACACATGTCGACTGATGAGGATAGTGGTGAGGAGGAAGGTGTGGACCAGAGGCGCCAGCTCATTGATCGCTACTTCCCTTGATTGTGGTGTGCTCCTCTTGTGCTGCTTGTGTATGTCCTGTGTAGGTTTGCTGGTCTTGTGTCATTGTGGTGGGCATCATCTATGTGCTCTGCTATGTGATGTATGCATGTGTGTGTGTGTGTGTCTTCATTTATGAGTACATGCACGTCTCCATGATGTGTAGTCTCATCCATTCCTGTTGTGATGTGTGTGGTTTGTTGAATGTTGCACTGCAGTGTGTTGGGATGAGTGTGATCATGTTTCCTAACCTGTCTTTGCGGTTTCTATGTTTCCCTAGGTCACTCCCTTGCGGCATGATTCTGTACCAGTTCGATCCCTGAACCTCGTAACGTCTGTTTCTGATGCAATCATGTGAATAAACATGGAGGCAACACATCATTGAGTGAGTAAGTGGTATTTATTTACAGATTGTGCATAGGTGTAGGTGCATATTTACAAATGAGTGAAGGGGTGGGGGAGTGAGAGTTAAAGGTTATGGCAGATGAAATGTCCGTGCTGACACCACATAGGGTGGTGTCTGCCTAGTGCAGCAGGCCTGTGCCAGGTGGGACCGGATAGTTGGCAGGGTGAATGGCAGGCTCAGGTACTGTAAAAGTCATTGTCGGCTCCTCTTGGAGCGTGTGGAAGGAGCTTCAACACTGCTCTCGCCCACTTCCAGCCTCGGACGGCCCCTCCGTCTTTGTGTCGGGACGGAGTCAGCTGGGGGCGCAGGCTGATCAGGTACCACATCCGCCGCCAGTGGCGCAGGTGGCGGTGGCGTTGTTTGAGGGGGTGTGGGGAGGGTGGTGTTGGCGGATATCCATGGCATCCACATGGTATTAGTCATGGTAAATATGTCCACTAGTTGGCCAAGCCGCCTCTCAATGGCCCCCAACATTGCAGTGTTCTCAACAAAGTCCTGGTGGGCCCGGTCTGCCTGTGCCTGGCCACGTAGATAGTTTTCCTCCACCCTGGCTAGTGCTTCCAGAGACTGTTGCACGGCATTGGGTGTAGTTGTTTCATCATGCCGTCTTTGTGCTGTGCTCCTGCCTGCCGGATCTGGCCTTGCATCTCTGCTTTGCCTCACACTCTCCCTGCGTGGCTGGGATAGCGCTGGCCCGGCGTTGGGCTGGGCAGGGTGGCAGGGGCAGAAGTGGTGGTAGTAGTGGTGGTGGAGGTGGTGCTGGTGGTGGCTGTGCAGGTCACAGTGGCCGGTGTTGTGGAAATGGCAGAGGCCGTAGTAGTTGGTGCAGGTGTGACCTGGGAGCCAGATGTCCCTGGCTGCCTGCTTGAGCCGGCACCATCCTCAGCCCCGGAGGTGGCTGGCCAATCGTCCCCTGAGACTTCTGAGTGTGGCGAGTCTGGAGGCCGGGTGTTTATTCCATCTGTCAGATTAGGATCACCTGCAAAACAAAAATGTGAGGATGAGTCATGTGTGAGAAATAAACAAGGACCCCCTGGGTAGTAAAATAAGCAGACTCCTAGGGCAGGGTAAAAACCAATGTGGGAAAAAATTCCTAGGCCATCAGCAAGGTTAGTGAGCAATTGGTCTAGACTATGCAGAGAAAAGAACAATAAAATGTGAATTTATATTAAAAATATATGTTTAATTAACATAGATAAAAATCATATAGAGACTACAACAAAGTGAAACTATATGATGCGATAAAAATAACATAAACAAGTTATATCCACAATAAATGCATAACATATAAATCATAAACATTACAATTAAAACAGTTCATACACAGTTGTCATAACAAATTGCTGTAGAATTATATTAAAAACTCGACGCGCGTTTCGGCTGAAAAAACGCCTTCCTCAGGAGTCACTGGTGATAACTCTGGAAATATATTCACAAGAAAGACATATATCAGTTCACTAGTAAATATTCTGTTATAAACATTATTAACAAAAGACTAGATTCATATACAAATACCAAAGAGAAATCATACTAATGAGACAGTTTAACAATACATATATTAGATTCGAACTTCTTCTCAACCTGAAAAGTCTAGACTATGAATTTGAACACTAATGTCAGATGATAGACAATTGTTTATTAGAGAATTGTGCAGTACTCAACTAGCTAGTATTCAGATCATAATTTATATATAAGAAACAGTATACTTTCTTCTTTTTCACTACGATATTAAACACACGTTTAAAAAGAACAAATAATTGGTCTCAGCCTTGATATGAGGATGAGTCATGTGGCCATTACATGTCATTTTCTTTTTGTTGGCAATTCAGTCGGCACTGGCACACACGACACACCCCACCCACCACCACCACCCTCCCTATGGACATGTGGGCCTGTTGGGGGTTGGTCTAGTGACCTCTCACACACCCCACCCACCACCACCAACCTCCCTATGGACATGTGGGCCTGTTGGGAGTTGTAGTGCCGTCCCCTCACACACCCCACCCACCACCACCACCCTCCCTATGGACATGTGGGCCTGTTGGGAGTTGTAGTGCCGTCCCCTCACACACCCCACCCACCACCACCACCCTCCCTATGGACATGGGGGCCTGTTGGGAGTTGGTCTAGTGACCTCTCACACACCCCACCCACCACCACCACCCTCCCTATGGACATGGGGGCCTGTTGGGAGTTGGTCTAGTGACCTCTCACACACCCCACCCACCACCACCACCCTCCCTATGGACATGGGGGCCTGTTGGGAGTTGTAGTGCCGTCCCCTCACACACCCCACCCACCACCACCACCCTCCCTATGGACATGGGGGCCTGTTGGGAGTTGTAGTGCCGTCCCCTCACACACCCCACACACCACCACCACCCTCCCTATGGACATGTGGGCCTGTTGGGAGTTGTAGTGCCGTCCCCTCACACACCCCACCCACCACCACCACCCTCCCTATGGACATGTGGGCCTGTTGGGAGTTGTAGTGCCGTCCCCTCACACACCCCACCCACCACCACCACCCTCCCTATGGACATGTGGGCCTGTTGGAAGTTGTAGTGCCGTCCCCTCACACACCCCACCCACCACCACCGGCCTCCCTATGGACATGTGGGCCTGTTGGGAGTTGTAGTGCCGTCCCCTCACACACCCCACCCACCACCACCACCCTCCCTATGGACATGTGGGCCTGTTGGGGGTTGGTCTAGTGACCTCTCACACACCCCACCCACCACCACCACCCTCCCTATGGACATGGGGGCCTGTTGGGAGTTGTGGTGCCGTCCCCTCACACACCCCACCCACCACCACCACCCTCCCTATGGACATGTGGGCCTGTTGGGAGTTGTAGTGCTGTCCCCTCACACACCCCACCCACCACCACCACCCTCCCTATGGACATGGGGGCCTGTTGGGGGTTGGTCTATTGACCTCTCACACACCCCACCCACCACCACCGGCCTCCCTATGGACATGGGGGCCTGTTGGGAGTTGGTCTAGTGACCTCTCACACACCCCACCCACCACCACCACCCTCCCTATGGACATGTGGGCCTGTTGGGGGTTAGTCTAGTGACCTCTCACACACCCCACCCACCACCACCGGCTTCCCTATGGACATGCGGGCCTGTTGGGAGTTGTAGTGCCGTCCCCTCACACACCCCACCCACCACCAGCACCCTCCCTATGGACATGTGGGCCTGTTGGGGGTTGGTCTAGTGACCTCTCACACACCCCACCCACCACCACTGGCCTCCCTATGGACATGTGGGCCTGTTGGGAGTTGTAGTGCCGTCCCCTCACACACCCCACCCACCACCACCACCCTCCCTATGGACATGGGGGCCTTTTGGAGTGGTTTAGACATTGGTGAGTATGTGGACTGCATGCATGGGTTGGGGTCTGGGAGATGTGTCTTCAGAGTTGTGTGAGGCACACTGTGTTGTTGTGCTTGTGGTGCTTGGTTGGTACTTACCAGCCTCTTCTCCCTCCTCAAGTCCATCAAGGCTCTCAGGGTGCAGGATGGTCAGCACCTTGTCCTCCCACTCGGTGTACGGTAAGGGCTCCGGGGGGGTTCCACCGCCTGTGTGATTAGCCCGGAGATAGTTCTTGGCTCTGATGGATTTCCCTCGGGTCTTGAGGTCATGCCACCGCCTCTGAATTTCCTGCTTCGTCCTCGGGACGGTCCCGGAAGCATTGACCCTGGTGACAATCCGGTCCCACATGCTGTTTTTCCTGGCTATGCTGGTCTGCTGCACTAGGGCCCCAAATAAGTGGGGTTCTACACGTATTATCTCATCTACCATAACCTTTAACTCGGTGTCAGTGAATTTAGGGGTTTTTTTTGGTGCCATGGTGCTCGGGGTGTGGGTTTGAGTGAATAGGGAGGTGCTGGTGTGTGGTGTTTAGGGATGGTGTGGTGGGTCTTTGTGTAGTTGGTGTGTTTGGGTGTGGGTTATGTGTATGATATCTGTGTTTGCTGTTGGTTAAGTGGTGTCTCCTGCTAGCAGCTATGCTGTGATGCAGAGGATTTCTGGAGTGGGTGGGAGTTAAATTTATAGTCTGTGTCTTGGCCCTGTCTGAATGGTTATTGGCAGTCAGGTGATAGGTGGGTGTGTTGCCAAGTGTGCATTAAGCGGATCTTGGGGGTGGGTCATTGTGTCTTGTGATTGGTTTAGATGTTTCAGGTGGGTGGTCGTTCTTTTTCCTGTGTTTGGTGATAAATTCCGTCGCAATGTATGGCATTGGTTTGACTGTAGGGATGTTGTTCGTGTTGGACTTCCGCTGTGGAGCACGGTTTCTCGTAGCATTGGTACCGCCGCGGACGTGGATCGCGGTGGCTACCGGGGTACTTGCGGAGTTATCCTAATTGCGGACACAGACACTATGCAGGTTTCGCGGGGGAAGTGGTTGTTTTCCTGATCATGTGCGTACGCGGCGGTCGGTGTTCTTTCGGTTCCGTCCGCCTGCCGCGGGCTCAGGTGTACTTCGACCGCCGCGGACGGAGATTGGTGTGCTCCGTCCGCCGCGATCGGCGTTTCTATCATATTTTATCATAATCGCTATTGCGGTTTTTCCGCGGACAGGTCCGGAGTATCTTGCCACCTTCCTCGGCGGACGGAACACGTTTCCGTCCGCGATCCTAATCGACCCCTTTGTCATCAATATCTCATCAAAACAATTAACTAAGGCAAAGATTCAACTCCTGAACAAAGGAACTACATTTGCACCCACATACAGATCTAACGCTGGCGAAACAGAAATTGCTCTTTTCAAATTTTTCAGAAATCTGAAATTGAGGTTTTTTTAAGGACATTGATCAAACTCTAACACCAGAGTCATGGGATCAAGACTTCAAACCGCCAAGTACATTCTGGGCACCTACGTCATACAAAACAATTGAAACATTTGAAAGAGCTGTAATGTCTGAAGTTCAGAAAACTTCTTTCAAAAAACCTAAGAAAAGCAATTTATCCAATAAAGAATGGAATGCTCTACAAAACTTGAGTCAAGACAAAAGTCTTACCCTTCAAAAAGCAGATAAGGGCGGAGCCGTTATAGTGATGGATACTGAATTTTACAACATGAGTGTCAACAATCATGTCCACAACCAGGACATTTATTTACCATTGTCAGGAGATCCAACACGAGAGTATCAACAGGTATTGCAACAAATATTGGATCATGCATTGAAGATGAAATGGATAAGTCAAAAAACATTTGCATTTTTCCATTTGAAATATCCTAGAAGACCGCAACTATGTATGTTGCCCAAGATCCACAAGGATCCAACCAATCCTCCATTCAGACCCATCATCTCGGCGTGTGGGTCAATCTCGGAACCCATAGACAAATTCATTGACAAATTTTTGCAACCTCTCGTTCAAACTAGTGAGACATATATCAAGGATATCACAGCTTTTTTTAACATGTTAAAAACCGTAAAATTTCAACAAGGGGACACTTACTGGTTATGTACTATTGACGTGATCGCGTTATATACTTCAATCCCTCACAAAGAGGGCACCGAAGCCCTTGAATGGTGTTTATTGAACAGCAATCTCGAAGAATATCAAAAAATCTTGATCTTGGAACGAATGCAATTTGCATTATATCACAGTTATTTTGAGTGGAAAGGCCAGTTCTTTAACCAATCGAATGGTACTTCAATGGGTTTTGGGGGGGCTCCCTAATATGCGAACATTTTCATGCAAAAATTTGAGACAGATCATATCTTATGCAATCAGACATGGACTGAAGGACTAATCATGTTTAAACGTTTCATTGACGATATTTTTTTAATTTGGCGAGGATCAAGAGAACAACTAGAAGAAAATATTGAGACCCTGAATTCCCATAACGAAAGGATCAAGTTCACACACACCATCTCTAAAGAATCAATAGCATTTCTGGATGTACAAATAATACTTGTCAATGAGGATATCAGCACCAAAGTTTTTCATAAACCCACTGACAGAAACGCGAGCCTTTTATTTCAAAGTTTTCCTCCGGATTCTTTAATAAAACACCTTCCGACTTCACAATACATTAGACTGAAAAGAATTACGTCAAGTGAAGACGATCTACACATCTCACTCAAACAACAAACAGTGAAGTATGTACAGAGAGGTTATCCTTCTGACATTTTGCAAACTGCTTTGGAAAAAGTGGAAAAAACGAAGAGAGACATGTTACTGGCACCTAAAGTTAGACAATCAGAGCAGAAAACAGTCTGCGTCATGAAATATTCCACTGATTCGAACAAAATTAAACGTATCGTCAACAAACATTGGCATTTGATTCAAACTGAACCTGATCTGAACAATTTATTTTGTGACAAAATCACTTTTGCATTTCAAAGATCAAAGAACCTCAAAGAGCTACTCAATACACCCAAAAGGGAGAAAAAAACATGGAAAGGGATGTTAAAATGTTTGAACTGTATCCACTGTAACAATGTGATGATTGGAAAAACTTTTACGCATCCTACTAAAGGTTATCCTATAGATTTGCATTACTCTAGTACTTGTGACACTTCCAATTGCATTTATTTCATCAAATGCCCATGTGGCAAAATATATGTCGGACAAACGGAACGTAAAATCAAAGTCCGCATCACGGAACATAAGAGCAATATTAGACTTGAGAACACGAAATCTTCTTTAGCATACCACTGGAAAGAAGTAGGTCACCAAATTTCACAATTAAAATTTATGGTTCTCGAGACTATCTCGCAACGCCCTGACCTGGATCCGGTCAAACAAAGACTAAGAGCTGAATTTCACTGGATAAAAAAATTGAATTCCACCCATCCCATGGGGTTGAATGATCGGATTGAACATTCGTGTTTTTTATAATTCAAGAACCTTCCAGCATTGACTTCTGAACAACTCTGGTCCCTATAACATTCCTAAGTGCACATTCTCCTTCTTTTCATGTTTTAATTTTCCAATGCATATTTCAATTTTCCAATGTATATTTCATTTGCACTTATTTTGTTCATTCATATTGCACTGTACAATGTATGGTTTATTAAATATATTGCTGCGCGTTAAGTTAATAACGTGTGCCCGTATTACACTATTGTTTACCATTAATTTACAATGCGGTGCGCTGCGCGCTTCCTTATTTTGAAGCTCGTATACTCTTGTTACATGGTGGGGAGTCACGCGTCGTGATTGGTCACGGTCACGATCACATGATGTAAAATCTGCCTATGATCTCCACTGTTGTAACATGGTGATTATGTGATTGAACTCTCTGAGACGCGGCGGCGTCAATTTTTCCGTAAGTGTGGACCCGTTTGTGTAGTTTTTTTTCGTGTATCTGGCAGTTCTTTTTCATTTATTTGGCAGTCATTTAGTCACTGGTATGAGTTAAGCGGACTCTTTCGCTCACTGCGTCTGGTTAATTAACGATGCACCGAGCCGTTACTTTTATCTGGTGGCGTGTAATCTCTTTCGTTTTGCTGCACATTTTCTTCTATCAACTTACTTTCTCTGATACATTTCCGTTTGACTTTGGTAACCGGTTGGCATTTTTAGAGTGCATGTTGCAGCACGTTTACCATGATTTATGCAGATACTCATATATTTAAATGGAGTGATTAATTTAGTCCTGTCTTTTCCTTGTTTACAGACCCCTGATGAAGGGTCAAATTCATATGACCCGAAATGCATTGGGTGTAATGAAGTCGATATCATTTTCAACTATTTGGCTACATAAGAATGCAATTATGTATACAAGGAAAATCCTTCGCACAATGTTGTGTTAAATCGAACATTTGAAACATTCTAATGAAGATAATAAAACACTTGAACTGAGATAAGAAACCTGGTGTTTCACAGTTGATTTTGCGCTCAGCCTGGAGGATAGATGATTCTACCCTCAACATTCATTATCAGATTGAAAGGCACGTCCTGACTACGTGCGACGACCAGAGCGCTGCCCTTAAAATTTGTATACTTAACTCAAAACATTGTTTGAATTTGGAGTGCACCGGGATAATACTTTGTCTCATTGAATAAAGAATTGCCCCTGACGAAAAAATTAATTTATGACATAATTTTACCATGTGCAGTTTGATGGAAAGTCTCTATCAGCTCTTAGCAAACACAATAGGATGATGGACGGAGTGCTGAAGATTTTCAGACACTCAGACCCAGTCACAGATGTGGGTTTGATACATGAATGTTCTTCTGCTCACTAAGCCACCCCAGTTTGGACCCAGCCATATGCAAATCAGTCTTGACCCTGTTCCTCATGGGAACAGTCCAGCCCGAACAGCCAGGCCAGGTCCTCCCTGGACCAGAAACAGGCATCCTGGGACCGGTTTTGAGGTTTCACTCCTTATCAGCCAGGCTAGCTTGGATTTAGTGACAAAGTGAACAAGGGACCCACATCTGGGCACACACTGGCCACTTAGGCTAAACATAGCAAACTGTAACAATGGTCAGTCCTCAGGATCGGTTTGTTGCCAGGAATGGCCCACCTCTCGATCTAACCAAGCCTTATAGCCGTAATGGCGCAGGTCATTGGAAGGATCAAGTGGGGGAAGGAAAGGAATGGAACAGCGGGGAGGGAGATCTGTAACAAGAAAAGCACAGTGATAAACACCTGCTATTCCTTTTGTCATATCATAGAATACATTGAAGCAACAACAGACCCTGAATGGGTACACCTCTTATACCTGTAACAAAAAAGAATAGCCCTTGTAGAGGTTGTTGCTTGGATAGAAGGGGGTGCCTTCTGTGTGGACGGTACTTGATGTGCTATAACTGCAGGAAAGAGAAAGAACATATAGCCAGGTACTCATGAGCTCACTCCCTTTGTTCAAGTACAAAACATGCACCTGACATACACCATGAACCTACCCTTATCTAGACTCCACTGTCCTTCACAGGGATAGAGTGTAGTCTTCTACCACTCGTACAAACACCTGTTAAAAATAGAGCCAGAATAACACATATTACAAGACCTTTTAAATCCTCCAAGTAATTAAAAAAACACTCCTGTGTAAACTCAGCCACAGGACTGGTTATTTCACCATAGGTAACTTTATCCTTTAAGTAAGGTCTTGTGGATCCAATTGAAAGTACTCCCTGTGTAATTCGTGTTACCCAGAAGAACCAATAGAAATGTGGTAAGGTACCAGTACATAGTACATAAAACGGTTGAGCCTTTGGGACATATGTCGAGATATAACAAAGTGACTGCCTTTAGTAAGAGCGTGAAAACTGCTCTTCAAAGAACCCCCGCCAGCCGACAATGCAGGCCGAGCCCACCAAGGAAACTACCACCTCCGATAAAGCAGGCAGAGGGACAAAGCAGAACTCGCCGCCAGCCGAAAATGCCAGCCAAAGAATCAATTACAGAAATGAGCCATCCTCCGCACGAGCAGAACGCTCAGCAACGGAGGATGGCAGAGGAGAGAACAAGGAGTGGTGCAGAGCATCCTTACCGGACAGTAAACACTGCAATCAGGAACCGCTGCAGGAGACCCGGCGGGGACGAAGATTTCTGACCAGTCAACTGTGCGCTCGTTGCAATGTGCTTTTGACACAAACACAATAAGATGAGTGATGGAGTGCTGTAATTTTTCAGACACTCACTCCCAGTCACAGATCTGGGTTTAATCCATCATCGTTCTTCTGCTCACTAAGCCACCCCAGTTTGGTCCCAGCCATATGCAAATCAGTCTTGACCCTGTTCCTCATGGGAACATTCCAGCCCGAACCTCCAGGTCAGGTCATCCCTGGACAGGAAATAAGCATCCTGGGACCGGTTTCATGGTTCCACCCCTCATCAGCCAGGCTAGCTAGAATCCATTTGCAAAGTGAGCAAGAGAGTCACATAACAGCATTTGCTGGCCACTTAGGGCAAATATACCAAACGGGAAACATCCTTTACAATGCAACTTTTACCACGCAGTGCTTTTACATCGCAACTTTTACAACGCAAACCATTACAACGCATTGCGCTGGGGGCGCTCTAGGATAGGGAATAGATTTAATTTACTATCCAACACCTTCCTTACTATCCATGGGGACTGGAGTTGGAATAGTAAAATAAACTATCCTCTATCCAGCACCCCTCAACACTATGCGTTGTAAAAGTTGCGATGTAAAAGCATGCGTGGTAAAAGCATGCGTTGTGATGTCATACATCCTACCAAACACAATAAGATGATGGACAGAGTGCTGAAACTTTTCAGACACTACACTCACCCCCAGATCTGGGTTTAATCCATCATCGTCTTTCTGCTCACTAAGCCACCTCAGTTTGGACCCTTCCATATGCAGAAATAAAGAAATCAAACGTTGTTCCACAAGAAACCAGGAAGGAGAATGCGAGAGCTGTGGGTACTGGAACCATATGATACTTTGTCTAAAAAAAATATGATTTATGATAATTATGGAAATCTGGTAAACCAAAGCCCCAATTAGTCTTAGCTGTTTTTAATTTCTTATATTGTATACAGGGATTTATAGCTTTCCAAATAAATTTCGAAATAAGTTTATCTATCTATACTACTATAATAAAGGAAGAACTTTGCACCTTTGAGGCGGGTAAACTCGGGAACCACAGCGCCAATCCACACACCCGATACATCATTGTAATCGTCAGGGTGTGCAGATGGACATAGGCTATATAAATAAAAAAAATATACGTTATTTAAAAAATTGACGATTAAAAAAAAGTAGTCCCTTGCAAGTAGCGCCAGCCGCGACCTGCGTGGTGACATCAGGAGCGCGGGGAGGAGCGGTGTGCAGGAGCGGAAGAGGAGCGGCGGACATGGCGCAGGGTAGGAGCAGTGACGAATGGCGGAATGGCAGTGAGGACCGGCGGACAGGCGGGAGGAGCGGTAAGCGGCGAGGAGCGGCGGAGCGGTGAAATGAGGAGTGCGGGGGAGGAGCGGTGCCTGAGGTAAGGCTCCGGGCAGGCGGAGGTCAGGGCAGGTGGGGGACGGGGCGGGCAGGGGCCCGATCTGCTTGACAATGTCAGGGCGAGCGCGGGCCGGGCTGCTGCACAATGTCGGGGCGGGCGGGGAAGCCTGATTGCTCGCGAGGGACAGGGCGGGCAGGAGCCCGAGCTGCTTGACAATGTCAGGGCGGGCGGGGGGCCGGGCTGCTGCATGATGTCAGGGTGGGCGGGGGTCTGGAAAGCCTGATTGCTCCTGGACAAGGTCGGGACGGACTGCTAGTATTTTAATAAAATTGAAGAAGGAGATGAATAGGTATCATAGAAATAAGATGAAATATTTTAGGAGCAATGACCATTTTAATTGTATCAAATTTCCCCCACCAAGATCAATGTTATGCAGAACATTTATGAATTTTGTCTTTGATATGATTGATAATATCATCACAATTCAAGGTAATCAATTGCGAGAAAATAGAATACCAAAATATTTTATCTTGTCTTTTTGCCATACTATTTCTTTATTTGTTAGCATATCAGGGACACAAGAACCATTCAAAGGAAATCATTCTGTTTTATTAATATTTAAATTATATCCAGAAATCTTAGAATGCTTATGAATTAGATTTAATAAAGGTGGAATTCCTGATGGCAATAAGTAATGGTTCAATCGCTAGAAGAAAGGCGAAAGGGGACAACCTTGACTAGTACCCCTAAAAAGGAAACAATTATCAGAAATGTTACCATTAATGAAGAGTTTGGCAGGGGTCCAGAGTAAAGAGCGGAAATCATATTAATAAACACATTACCAAAATTAAACATATATAATGTACGGAAAAGATATTGCCAATGGACTTTATCAAATGCTTTTTCTGCATTTAGCGCTAAAATACCAGATGGCATCTATAAAGACTGACCAGATGCAATAGCATGGAACAATAATCTTACATTGTTTACTGAATGTCTATTTTTTGTGAAACCAGATTGGTCAATATGAAAAATATTATCAAGGACAGAGGCCTATCTAGTTGCCAATACCTTTGTATAAAGTTTACAATCTTGATTAATTAAGGAAATAGGCTGATAATTTAAGACAATGTTAGGATCCTTGTTAGGTTTCAGAAAAACTATAATTAGTGCCTCCGTAAAGGACCCAGAGGTTGAACCTGTATTAGCGAAATCAGTAAACAATTAAAGTAAATAAGGTGAGAAGAAAATTCTTTATAAAATTCAGCAGGAATACCATCTGGACCAAGAGATTTAAGTAGCTTAAGGGAATTAATAGCTGATTGCACTTCTTCCAATGTAATCAGTGAATCCAATTTATTTTTGGCTGACTTTGTAATCTTAGGTAAGACATACATATTTAAAAAGCTATCAATACGCACTATATCACAAGATGGAGGGTTATTATATAAAGTTGAGTAATAATTCATGAATTCTTGAACTATTTCTTTGTGAGACAAAACAATTTGACAATTAGAATTTCAAAGCGTGTGAATTTGAATTTGATCTCTCTTAATACGTAGATAATTAGCCAAGTTTTTACCAGATCAATTAGCATTGAAACAGAAATTTAGCTTTGCTATTAGACCTTTGTATGCCAGCTCTGGTGCTTAGTAGTAAATTCAATTCATAATGAAGTTTTTGTAATAGTAGTTTACATTTGATATAATTAGATGTAATAAAGAGATGTTCATACATTTCTATCAGTTCATCTAATTCTGTAACTCTGGAATTAAATGGCTTGTTATCATAAGCCATAACAGAAATTGCAGACCCTCTAATGTACACTTTAATTGCATCCCATCTGTTAACAGGTGAAGTAGAGCCATCGGTGTTAAACAAAAAAATACGCACTTAGTGCTACAAATGCGTTGGCTTATTTTTTTCATTGAGCCCAATATTTGTATTTATGTGCCATCTGTCTTGTGATTGTTGGTATGAGCTAGGTCTTAAAACACATGAAATTAGTGCATGATCTAAAATATCTATATTATGAATAGTAGGATAAAAAACTGAAGGAAATAACTGACATGATAATCTATTCAAGAATAAGAATTATGAGGATTCGAAAATAAAGTACATAGTTTCTCTGTTGGATGATGTAGACGCCAACTGCAACTTATTGCGTTGCTCTAAAAAAGGATTTTAGAGTGAAAAAAGCCTTGGGAGGCCAAAATGTGGTTGGAGATATTCTGTCCATTACGGTGTCGCATATAAGATTGAAACCTCCTCCAATAACGAGTGAGACATTACCTAAATTTAGTATTTCTGACGTAAAAAAGACCAAAAATGTGGGTCATTAGACATCGGACCGTACACATTAACTAAATGCAAAATGAAACTATCAATTTTAATTTGAGCAATAATATAATGACCTTCTGAATCCGAACATTTGCTTAGAATTTGAAGATGTAATTTTTTGTCAATAAAATTGCAACCCCCTTTTTTTATTAGGTGCAGGAGAAGAAATAACAGTACCAACCCATTTTTTGTTCATATAAGATAAAACAGTGTCATCTATATGTGTCTCCTGAAGCAAACAAATATCAGCTTTATGTCTAGCTAAGCATTCTAAAACCTTAGTACGTTTCACAGGGTGTCTCAAACCTTAAACATTAAAAGAAACTGTTTGAATACCTTTAAAATTATCTATATCTATAGAAAAATAATGTCAATGAAATAAGTAAAACTGAATAGATCGAAAGAAAAAAAAGTAGATCTAACATGACATGAAAGGTAAAAAAGGAAATACTCAGAACAACATTAAAAAGACTATACAGACAAACATACACACAACAGAAAAACATAGATAATAGCTCAGAACTGCACACATGCATATGCAAGAATGTCCTTCCTAATTAAAACCCTTAGCGAAGAACTAGAAACTTAATATAGGCGAGTTATCATGAAAATTACGTATTATATAGAAATCAAATGCAGACGCATTCCTTTCCACTGAGAGTGGCAACTGATGATCCAGGAAAAGACGAAGATCCTCCGGACGCTGAAAAGACTTGGAGAAACTATCTTTACATATTCTCATGGCAGATGGATCAAAAAGACTGTATTTGAAACAACAGCTTCTTAGTCCTGGTCCGAGAATTTCTTACGTATTTTAACAGTTTTTCTGTAAAATCTTGGGGAATAAAAGTTTTATGTCCATTAACCATCAAAGAGGGGATCTCTCTTGCTGCTTTCTTGAACATTACTAAATGATGATGACTCAAAACCTTGAAGTTCATTTGACGAGGTTTGGTATTGCTTGGATTGCAATGTGAAGAAATTCTATGTGCTTTATCGATTTCAATTTTTTCTAGAAAAGTGAGGCATAAAAGACCTGGTAGCAATTTTTCTAGATATTGTGCAGTTTTTACCTTAAACATCCTATGAAAAGTTAAAAGTACACAGGTTATATTGCCTGTTGCGATTTTTTAAGTCAAGCAATAAATTACTCTTTGGCAATATTTTTGACGTAAGAGGCGTTAAACCCTCAATTTTAGATTTATGTTGAATTGTAATCGCATTATCAGAAACTTTCAAAGAGATACTTGCCATATCTTTGTTAATATTTTTGATTTCGGAAGCAATATTAACAGTATTGGAACAAACCGCTTGTAATTCCTCTAATAAAATAGAAAGTGTAGGTTCCTCACACTCCACAACTCTGACTGGTGAAGTTTGCATTTGTTTGAGGTAACATGCACACGTTTCCCTTCCATTGCAAAAAAGACTCATCAGAATGAATAAAAGCAGAAGAAAATAATGATGTAAGGAGAGCTAACTGTCAAGTAATACAAAAATAGACAGGGCAGTGGGTGTAGCTTAGGCCTCAGCCGCACCCTTTCCTGTATGAAGCTCCGCCCTTCTAAGAGAATACTTTGGCAGCAGTTCAATTGCATGACCAGTAAAAGACTGCACCAGGGAAACACCAGCAATGCAGCAGTAAACAATCCAGCGTCAGCACCAAAACAGAGCAGCTGCCTCTTTAAACAGATGAAGAGCACATAAAACTGGTAAAACTTGCCAAAAGCGCAACTTTAAATCATCAATATTATGGGCGAAATCAGAGAGCTATCAGGCGGCGACCTTCTTGTTTCGCGTGCTCATGTGACTCCCTGCTGCTATCTCCTTGATCCCTGGGATAGGGATAGCCCGGACAGTCTGATGAGATGGCACTGAAGGGACGCCTCTCCTCTTCCTGCCATTCTCCCATTCACATCTATCTCCTCTGCCAGAGATTGCTCCAAAGTTCACTCTAGTTGCTGTCAATATATGTGCTCTTGGCTTAGCAACTTCCATGCACCACCTAGGTATGCTCTCTTGTAAGTGAGCAAATGCTTCTTTTCAAGTATTCATAGGTGCAGATTTACTAAGATTTTATGCCCTGTTTAAATCACAAAAGTGACACAAATCGGCTCAAAATATTTGTGTCAGATTTTCTTTCCAGCGCTAAACTTGTTTAGTGCTGGAAATAAAGTGAAAGTAATGTGAAGAAGTGCATGGCGCTGCTTTGCATTACTTAGGGCATACCATGAGTGGTGCAAGGGCATGCCACTGCAAACCACCCAAGGTTTCTGACAATAAACCTAATTTACAAAATAAAGTAGACAGGATTTAGCATCAGAAAATAGCGAACCCTTCAATCAGGCACTATGAATGAGAAATGCTTTTTTTCCTCCTTTATTTTGCGACTTCGCATGTGTCCTGCACTGTACAACACACATACAAAGTGGGAAAAATGTTCTAAATTACTCTAAGCAGATTGTTTGTACTGGAAGGGTAGCCTACAGTACAAAACCTATGCATGACCCATGGAGACACCCTTGCACCTTGCCGCAAAGGTGTCTCCGTGGCGTACATCAGCTGATTGCAGCGCCAGCTCTAGGGAGAGAGGAGGAGAGTGCCATATTTCAGTGAATGTGGCACTCTTCTGCTCGCTCCTTTGCATTTATTTGCACCCTCTGAATTTGCATCTGCTGCACTGCCTGAGATATTGGTATATGTGGCACATAGGGCCAGATGTAGGAGGCCATTTACCGACCGGTAACGGACGATTTTGGCCGTTACCGACCGGTAAATGGGTATTTGTGATGTAGGTGGCCAATTTTACCGATTCTGTAAATTTACCGATTCTGTAAATTTACCGAATCGGTAAAATACTGAATCGGTATTTTTACCGATTCGGTAACTGCCAGAGGTAGGTGGGACTCTTCTGAGTCCCAAAGGCCTTACCGATTCGGTATTTTACCACCCAATCCAATTGGGTGGTAAAATACCGAATCCAGGTGTGCATGCACATGTGTGCATGCACACCTATGCCATGTGACAGACAGACATGCCCTTAGTGCATGTCTGTGTGCCACATGGCATACATGCCTGTATTTGGGATGCTAGAGGGTGTCAAAGTGACACCCCCTGCACCCTTGCAGGATTCGGTAATTACCGAATCGGTAAATACCGATTCGGTAATGCCCATTGATTCCTATGGGCTTCAAGGCCCATAGGAATCAATGGGCATTACCGAATCGGCATTTACCGATTCGGTAAATACCGATTTTTACAGATTCGGTAATTCAATTACCGAATTTACCTAAATCTCCCTCCTTTAATTTTACCGATTCATAAATACCGAATCGGTAAAATTCGGTATTTATGGGTCGGTAAAATATACTTACCTACATCTGGCCCTGTGTCTCTTTCCTTCAGCGCTTTCTCTGATCTTTTGGTAATGTTTTCTGTACTCCCGCCGAAGCCTTGCCCTTTTACCTGTTCTTCTTTACCACTAGTTGGAAGGCACCCTGAATATGAAATCCAGATTACTGAGGAAGGCAAATAATGAGACCAAAATATTGAATCCAAAATATTGAAAGGTAATTATGTACAGATTTTCTATACCTAATTCCACATATATGTACCATGGAGATATAAATATCTAAGTATAGTAAATCTATGCTTCCCTATATGCGCTTACATTCTAATAGTTTGTGGCTCAAGATTCTGTCCATGAAACTCTTGGTTGTCGATATTCTGAGGCTCGATACTTACAAGTACAATCTATTCAATCCGTATTGTTGCTTGTATTCAGATTCAGTTCCATGGTGTTCCATGGTGCTTTTCTTGTGCTTTTATCCTACTCTGGTCCTCTCTCCTATACACTTTCACATGTCCTTGCTTGCTGCTTGCATTGCTTAGAATGTCTGCCACTGCTTGCCTTAGTCTCACAATTCCACCCCATTCAGCATTTGCTGGCACCAGTATTATGCTTTTGTTTCAGGCTGGTATGGCTGATCATGATTCATGTTTGTCTTCAGTAGGATTTTTGTGCTGCTCATCTCTGTCCCTGATTTAGTGAGTTCACATTCAGATGTTCTAGTCCTGCTCAGCCTATGTGACTGTGCTTCTTGTATATTCCTATGGTGGTTGCCTTTGCCTTGGTGCTGTCCTTGTTGGTTATTGTATCTTGTGTCAAAAACCCATATTACCATCTGCTGACTTTACCTAGATTTGGGCCAGGAAAAGTGTGTGCTGGGTTTATTAAAGTATGGTCCATGACTTTTAACTGCTGAGGTCTGAAGAAGGGTTGATGTACGCTGGGAATATCGAATCCTGAATATCAACGGGACAGAATATTGTTAAACAATATCGAGGAACACATTTAATGCTATACATTTTCTATACCTTATTCCACATATAGGTACATATATATGTCTTCAAGGTATGTAGATGTGGAGTAAATAATATGAAATCCTAAGCTTCCTCTGTGCACTTACCTTGCCATATTTTGTCCCTCTCTATATTTTAACAATATTCTGTCCCGTCCATATTCAGGATATGATATTCCCAGCCATAATCAGAAGGGACATCAGAGATCCCAAAGGTAATTCACCATTTCTACTTGTTGGTATTATATATAGCATAATTACAACACACTAGCCTTATACAGTGGATAAGGTTGATTTAACTCACCTTGCAAGAGAAGCTCTTTTTGGCAAACACACTTATCTGCACTTACATTGCTCAAAGATTCAGTGCCACGCAATGTACCACGTGGTTTACCCGGTTAGCACCATATAAGGCACACAGTTTGACTTTTCTTGCTACACAACAAGCAGACATGTTGCATAGCTCGCTTGGTCCTACATTGCTGCACTATTGCCCTGGCATGCGCTTGAATGTTAATACCAGCATGCAAAAAGACGTTTTCTGCATCCTCGTTCATATTCCTTCCTCCGTAGAATGAATGGGTTGTTATTCATGTCTTACTGAAACACTGCTTCTTAAAAATAAATAATTTAACAATCTAGATATAATAATATTCTGACAGTAACATGATGACACTTAGATGTATCAATACTCAGAAGTCTTAAACCTTTAATGCTTTGCCAACAATTCTCAAAGTTAAACAGAGATTGTTTTCCTTGTATTTTGTCTCCCTTTGTCTAGTTTGGCATATATTAACTTAACATATGCAAGCACAAAGCCTTTCTATATCAAAATTCCCCATCCAGCCCAGGTACACAATGAAATGCCACAGGAAGGAAGGAAATTGTTTACAGCTGGGACTGTAACTCAGGACCCTGGTATAGATGTACAGCAGATGATGCTGTGACTCATGCAGCATCTCAGATGTAAATATGTACCAGCATTTCATTTAATTTCCTTTTTCATTAGATTTGTTTAGCACTGGGGCTGGGGATATTAAGATCACCTTTAACGCTAACCATAAGGCAGCTATTGTCAGAATTATTTCATTGTTACCGAGAAAACATTCTTTGGCTATTACAATATTTATAATCAGACTCAAATGTTTACCAGTAATGAATGTATAAGCCCTTAGTAGCAAAGCTCTGTTTTTTTTTTTAGCTGATAAAGTGCCTGTATGTAGGTCACGAATTCTCAGTTTACAATAAGATCTGATATTGAGAACACTTGAACCCTAAGCACTTCATCATGGGTGCCAACTCACCAAAAGGCCATGGGTCGCGTATACAAAATAACCCATTCTTTGCCTCCTCATGGCATCACAGGGCCTAGCTGTTCTCTCTCCAATAGCCCATCAGGAGTCTTCTCTTTCATTATCAAGGGTGAGGAGAACTGCAGCAAATAAACAATTCTTATGTTTACTTTCTGTTCTTGTTGCTGCTTTCGTGGCCCATGAGATCTGTAATCCAGGAAAAAAAAAATAATAACTTTATTGCGTGATTTAAAAAAACCATTGCAAGTACAGGATTTAGAAAGTATCAAAAAGTTTCATTTAAAATACGTTTATTGTCCCATGAGATCTGTAATAAGAAGATCAGAGCAAGTGTTGGGTACCGAAGGATAAACGTAGGGGACCTAACTACTGCTCTTGGCTACCCCTAATTTATGCCTATGCCATTCTCACGTTCTCAATCTTGGTCCCCCTCTGGCACTACAATGGCTGCAGAACCACTCAACCTGACTTTGGTTTTCCAGACCTGATGTAGAATGTCACAGCCAGAGTCTGAAAGTGAACTTCGCACCTGATGCACACCAAGGGCCTGATTAAAACTTTGCATCACCATGGCCCTGGGGCACCAGGGAGCCCTGTAGGGCCCCCTTAGTTTCCTCTCCGCCACAGTTTTCATGGCGGGCTCACTGCCATAAAAACTGTGGCAGTGAGGAAACTCATAATAAGCTTGGCGGTGCCGCAGCGACATATTGCGGCCCTCAGACCGCTGCAAGACTGCCACGGATCGTGGATCCCTGGCAGTGGCAGCGGTCCGAACCGCTGCCAAATTCGATCCATCGGATTGCCATGGTCATAACCAGGCCCTAAGACTGTGGCCTAGGCTGAAACTGTGAAAACTGATCCCAGTCATTGGCAATTATTTAGGATTGCATTCCATTGCATCATTTCTGGCCTACTGGGCCATCCTAGGCAAAATCCAGCCCTATGCAAATTAGACTTATTTCTACTGCAATAGCAAAATTCAAGCTCACATTATCAGGAAATGTACCCTCTAGAAGAAGCGAACACAGGCGAGCCCAGAATGGTTTTGGCATCGTTGGGCCTTATCAGTGAGGTGCAACTTGACCCCCATGGCACAGTGAGCACAAGGCGGACGCTTGGCATACTGGCTGCATTTTCTGTGTCTCACCTAAAAAAAGTAATTGATGAAAGCTTGAATCAATCTTAGCTGCAGGTTATTACTAGGGGATACATCTGGTTTGGTGGTGGTGGTGTTCCCCTTTGAAGAGATCCTGGCTTCTTGGTTAATGCTGGACTGGTCCTACCAGAGCAAGGACATCCCTTACCTGCATGTGGCCGACGCCTGTCTAGATGGCATCGTGGACCAAGAAACAGTGACTCAAATGTGATCCCAAAGTAATTACCAGTCGCTGAGATACATTCATGCATTTAATGCACCATAGTTTAGTTTTCTTAAGTTAGATGCTCTAAATGCATTGTGTATGAACAGAGAGGGGTCCTGTGCTCACTGCGCCACTGGACTCAGACTGCACTCCGCTGACGAGGTCCAACAAGCCTAAAACCAATGTGGAATGGCTTATGTTCCCACCAGGAGGGCACATACCACGGAGGTTTATGTAGGACTGCCCTCTTTGGAGCAGGGCCAAGTCTGATTTTCCTCTGGCTGGACCCTGTTAGAGTGGCATAGTGGGCAAAGAACCCATAGTCTGGAATGAGAATATTGTCCCGATAATTACCAGTGGCTAAGAAATTATTCAAGCATTCCACCCAGCCCTTGTTAGCCGGGGTAAGTAAGACACAGTGGGTTTGGTTGGAGAGAAGAGGCCTATTTACAGAAACAAAGAAACGTATGGGCAGTGATTTATACCTCTGCCTGATGGAAAGCTTACATTGTCTGTCCAATTCGCAAACATTCCCACAAGTACGCTTGGAAAACTGTGCCAGGTGCAGGATTGCATATGGGAATGCCATAGGACTTTTCTTTTTTCAAACTTATTTTCCTTCTTTCTGGAGTTCTCCATTGCTAGGAAGTCAACACAGGGGAGATGAAGCCCTCTCTGTAAACACACACGTTATTTCCCTCAGGTGGGAAACTTTTTCCCCTTACCCCTGCTTCCCCAACATATGTGAGGGTGATTCCTAGTTTTGGAATTGTGCCAGTGCTATGCTTGAATACATCCCTGGCCGTGTTTAGGGTAGAAAGAGGAGGTAAAGGAGTTTGGGAATGCCCTTTAAAGTACATTCTAGCATGTGCCCCAAACTGGCAAGGCAAACTAGGTCATGGAATGTCCTCCATGAGTGGGATTTATGAGTGTAGATTTCGTCCCATGCCAGGTGGAGAAATCTGCATTTATGAATCAACCTATGTCTGCCAAGAATCTATTCACGAACTCCTGACAGGTGTTAAAAAGGTATTTTGGTTGTAAATTTGCTTTTACGAACACGTTTTTTGAAATCAGCCACTTTATGTATAACGTTTGTTGGGAAGTAAAAACAAGTCACAATGTGATGATAAATTATTGCAAGCCTCATGTGAACCTATGCACACAGGTGAAAGAATGCCTTGCAAACACCTTCAATGCTACAGCAATTCTCCCTGGATGCTGAACCCCCTTGAATCCCCTTGTTCATGACGAGCTCTCGTCATAAGCACACGAGCACTGTGCTGCATGACGAACTGAGCTCGTCATGAGCACGAAAGGGGTTAAGCAGTTGAGGGGTGAGTTTATGTGTGTGATTTTGTAGCTCTTTCATACTTACAGAACAAAACAGAACACTCTGTGGGCGATTTCGCTCAGTAATCAACTGAAAGCAAGTCGCCTTCTAGAAAGACACAATGAGCACATGAACAAATATACTCCATTTCGCCCACACCAAGACCAACATCCTACATGCAATCAACAACAAATGTAGTTTGCAATAACACATTGATGAGTCAAGCAAGAGCCGGTATAAAAGAAAAAAACAAGGGATGGAAATACACAACAATCCTGCAACAAGTAAATAAGCTGATAAAATGTGAGATGTGTTACTTTCCATATCTGCATGTGCATTTTCATTGGATGTGGTGTCTTACATCTTCATTCGATGAATGCATTATTTAGCTGAAACCTTGATGGCCATGATGTGCCTTGAGAGCTTAGCAGGCTATGCTGCTGTCCAGATGGATGGTGCTGAAGTTGGATCCTGCATTGCATCAATCTAACTTGTCTGGTCAACATATAACAGAATGAGGGTCCTTAAGAATAATGACTATATATAGAGAGAATGAGAGAAATTTAATAAGGTCATGGTTTAGACCCTGCCAATGTACACATGGCCACAGAGCATAGGTATAACACCATTATATATAATTAAGGCTCCCAGTTTTCAGTTTTTACTGATTTTCATAGATAAATACAGACAGAAAACAATGTGTTTCCTGTCTAGATTTATTTTTAAAAGTGGAAAATACAGAAAATTGAGCGCCTTCTCAGTTACTCCTCCTTGTTATTGTTTAGGAATTCCCTACGAAAAGCCGTACAGATTGAGCGCATATATAGCTAAAAAACAGATTACATTTCCTTAAATAACTGATTATCTTAACATATGTGTGTGCTATTATGCAAATATTTTCACATGGTTGTATAGTTTTATTATATTGCGGAACATTTTGTAAAAACTGGACGGGCTTTAAAGTATGAGTGCACATTTATTGGTGTATTAAATGTGAAAATATATACTGCCACATTTATCCACAAAATACAAAAAGAATATAGATAAAACCAGATAAACTGGACAAGAAAAAAGAATATGGATAAATACAGACTGAAATTTCCAAAATATAAATACCATAAAACAGGGAGCCCTTTATAAATTGGACAGTAATGAGAATAATAGTTAATTGGGGACCTTATGGCATCCTGTGTTACTGGTTATCTTAATATTAGGACACAAGACCCTCATTCATTCATTCATTCATTCATTCATAGGGTCTGCGCCTCTCCTAGCAAACCATAATGGTTTTTTATCAGGGGGCTCCTACTCTGGAGGTTTTTAATGGAGGTCTTTTGTACAACATCTTATTCGCTGCTGTTAAATGGAGTGCTACAAAATTAGATCCTGATATGTTGTAGAATAAAATTGCTTGCAGGTAGAGCAATATTTGTATTTGTGTTTTTTATAGGAATGTTAAAAAAGTAAAGTGAAAGAGGACGTTAGGGGTGTCAATTGCCCCTAACTTACCTAGGTCAATATGTTTCAGCCAACTCACCCAGTATGGTGACACTGGCTTTCATCAGGACCCTAGAGTCCCCCATGCGGTTCTTCCTACACTAGACTGTCAGTCTAATTTGTGTATGTAAGTAATAGTGCCTGCATTAGAAAGTGAAAAAAGTAAATACAGAAAGGTTATACTAAACCAAAATTATTTTATAGACCCTTGATGAAAGCTAAATACAAGGGTCATTACGTCTATATCTCCACAATTTGTGTAAACGGCATATGTTCATTATCAACCCATTCCTAAGTGCTTGTTTACACGGTAAGTACATCCTAGGCATCACAACACAGGTGCTGAAAATTAGTTGTTATAATGAAGTAGACAAGGCTTATCCTATTATGTCCATTAAAAAGGCTTCATGGAAGAGGGAGCACGGTAACCCTGTGCCTCGCATTCTAAAAAGTTGAGTTTATAAATCCCTAAAACTCCCATCTCTTAGCAAGATTAAAAGGGTTCTTTGGTTAAAATATTTTTTTTACTCTCTACTCCATAAGAAGTCACCAGGCTACTTAATATAGTGCTTTTCCACCCGCTTCCAAACTGACCCCAGGCACTAGGGTCGAGGGCAACATTTCTAGCACATATGACGTCACAATGCACCTGGTATTGGTACTTGTGTGTGATGTCACAACATGTGGGTGCTTGATGCCACTGCACAAGTAATATGAACAGTGGGTGAATAGTCTTAGGTGGGTGAAGTGTTCCTTTGGGTATTTTTCTGTGCATCATGGGTATTCCTCAGAGAAAGCGCACAAAACACTCAAGTTTAACTGAAACCTAGGGGCATATTTACAAGCCCCTATCACCACAGGGACATCAATTTTAGTGAGGTTCCTGTGGCGATATGGGCTTCGACTTATTTATAAGGCAGTGTTAATTCACTTAACGTGGCTTCACACTGCCTTGTAAATAAGGTTCCCTTTCAGGCTATACTTACCGTGAAAAGGGGGCAGGCAATCTATGCTGCAGTGGGCATTGCACTGCAACACCCATTGATTTTGACACTGTCCCATATTTTCGAGGGCACCCAAAGTGGCCAATGGCGAGTTCAGCCACTTCCTTTTAAATATGCCCCATAGAATTTTAAATGCAATGGCATTTTAGTGTTAGCTGTGGAAGAAGGTGGTAATGTATTTTACTCTTAAAGGAAAGCT
The DNA here is from genome assembly GCF_964263255.1 of Lissotriton vulgaris. NCBI lineage: Eukaryota > Metazoa > Chordata > Amphibia > Caudata > Salamandridae > Lissotriton > Lissotriton vulgaris. Next base: position 92,736,424 of record NC_141698.1, read on the forward strand.
ATAAACCGAAATATAAAAGTGAGACATTAATGCTAAATACAAACGAAATATTACATGATACATTTTTCACATTTGTACATAATGTACTAAAAGTTAATAATAGATGGGCTTATTATTTGCGCATGTTGTGAGGAAATATTGCTGATTTCAGAAAATGTTGAAAATAAATCTGATAAGAGAAGAGATGATACTGCTCATATAATCCTACAGTTAAAGTGCTTCTATTGTTCACATTCGAGTAGTGAACCAGTGTATTGCATGGGTCATATCATAATATTCTCTAATTGTGGGCTAACAGTTTCAATCAGCATTTGCTGTAATTCAAATATAGAAAGCAGAGAAAATCAAGGATTCTCATTGGTTTACCTTTATCACAAAAAATGTTTTCTCTATTTTCTCAACCCTAGTAACCCCATTGCAATTCCCCTTGCCAAAGGCAGAATCCCTATGCTAAATTTCTTTACAATGTTACATACTCATGAGGCTTCATCCAACAAAATGTTTTTCTCTCTTTTTAAAATACATTTTATATTGAGCAGAGCAGATGGGCAATTAATACAATATGCAATGATCAATATTCGGGATTAGAAAAAAACATTTTTTTTTTCAAAAGGACAAGCTTTGGTCAAAAACATTATCAGGCACACAGAAAAAAACAAAGTTCCTACTATCCTGGTTTCTAAAGTGAAACAGTGCTAGATGTTTTTCTCTATGATCAAAGACTATGGCATCGATAGGTTTATTCATCAGACTTGAGTCAAGGCATCTTTCCATCGATCTCTTCTCCGCCATGGTCAAGCTCCGGCACATAACTATTTTATCTTATGCCTAATATGTAAGTTGCCAACAAATTTCTTTGCAGGTTTAAACCTTGGAACACAGAAGGCCCCTGGTAGCCCTACTACCTCCACCACTGTATTTCTAACTGCTTAAGATTTTGAGTTCATTCAGATCCTTATACAGAAAAGGCTCAATCTAAGTACCATCTCAAAATCAATTCCCATGATACCCAGTAATGGACCTGGCCCTCTCCCAAGGGCCACCCCCAAATATTTTACTTCCACCCTTCTGTTTTCTGAACCTGTTCTTGTTGGCTTTTAGAACTTTGTGCACTTTACCACTGCTAACCAGTGCAAAAGTGCTTGTGCTTTTTCCTTACATGGTAACAGTGGCTTACACCAGATTGGCACATTTAATTTACTTATAAGTCCCTGGGAAAGCAGTATACCTTGTACCCAGGTCTGGTAAATGAAATTGACATGTGGGCGGACCTTGGGGTTAATCACATCAGAGACTGCTCTGTCTCTGCCATGATTAATCCCCTCTGATAGTCCTGGGGAGTCAGGGCAGTCTGAGAAATGGCTACATGTCCGCCCTTCCTAATTCAGATGGGTGGACATGTAGTCGTTTTTTACTGGTCCTTACCGCCACGTATCATCTGGCAGTAAGGAAAAATAAAAACACTATAACGCCCATTGGAGAGGGGAGCATTTTATTTTAAAGAAAATCCCATTTTGGAATTTTAAATTTGAAAAGAATGCTGTTGACTACAGAGTTGCATACTTCTAACCCAGCCCTGTAGCAAACAGTAACATGCATTGACAGAGACCCCAGTGAAGGCGATTCCTTCCAATGCCTTTATAAATGACCACCAGCTCGGCGGTCATTTATAAATCTGGAGGGTGAAGTAGTCTCGGCCTGACGAACATAAAGTTCTCTGTAGGATCAAGTGAGAATACTCCAGCCACAAGGAGTTAAATCAGGCTCTAAGTTCTAATATAGAAATCTTCACCGCGACTTCATCCAGCGGCTCACTGACAATGACGCCTCCATCTCAAACACTGCTGACTGCCTTCTCCGCTAAACTTTATCTTCTGAAATACTTTTCCTCAAAAATTCTTCTAAGTGAAAAGGTGAAAGCAGAGCAGGTCCAATCCACATTGAGTATCGTACCCACGCTCCATTGTGGTCTGCCATAAATTTCGACTTTGCCCAGCCGCATGCGACTAGATTTATGCAGTTGGCGCTTTGATCTTTTAGGCACTATTTTACACTTTAAACTTTAATAATTCATATTTCCGGTTTCACTAATTGGATTTTTATCATTTTGGTGTCAAATAATTCATTACATTTAATTCAATCTTTGTAAATTCGTGTGTGTTTTTTCTTGTGCTGTGTTTTCACTTTTATACTTTTTAAATGTTGCCCCTAAGTTAAGCTTGACTGCTTTTGTGCCAACCTACCAGAGGGTTAAGCACAGGTTAATTTAGTGACTTTTGTAGTTCACCCTGACATGACATGTAGCTGTTGCTTGAGTAGGGTTTCACCCCCTCAACCTGCAACCCAATTTCTCACAATGCCATATTCACAGCTCATAACATGGTTATCAACTGCATGATGCAAACTCTTCATGCCATGGCAAACCACTCAATCTGTGATAGAAAGTGATGTCAGTTTCTGAATTCCACACTGAACTTTCAAACATTTTCCCTCTTCAAAGATTTCCAGATAGGGGGGTGGGGCGTGGCCAACAGCCGAGCGAAATGGCTGTGTGAGACGAGAGCTCTGTGGGTAAAGTGACCCCTTCAGCAATCCGACATCCCATCCGCTAAAATTATGAGTCTCTAAAGACTGCCCCTAAGGCCCAGGACCAGGCGGCATTGATCGGTGTTCATCCGGCGTGAATACCGGGCCGGACACCGGAGGAATTCGTATCGGCCGGCCCGCGGCCTACAACCAACCAGCAGCACCGGCCACAGGAAGTCGGCCCTACCATCGGCACGCTCAGTGCCCTGAATGAGCTCCTTCTCCCCCGCTGGGACGGACAGGGTCAGTAGTGATAGCGGACTCCTTGGACAGTGCTGCGGACACGCGGTGCAGCAGAATCGGGGCCGGAGCACACGCGCAGAGTTGATGAAGGCGCTGGCACAGGTGCAGACCACGGTGGAGACCATATCTACAGACGTCACCCTGCTCCAAGCGGACTTCCACAAAATGACGGAAAGGATAAAAGAGGTGGAAATAATCGCAAAATCACTGGTGGAGGATGTCTCGGAATTACAAACGGCGATGGTACGCATTGAACACGAAAATAAGCTGCTCAAAGAGAAGCTGGACGACCAGGAAGGACGTTCCAGAAGAAATAACGTCAGAATTTTAGGGATTCCGGAATCTGAGGGATCGCCGACGATGGATCTGTACGTGGAAGACCTGATAAAGACCAGACTACAACCGAAGGGACTGTCCAACTTCTTCTCTGTGGAGAGAGCACACAGAGTCCCAGGCGGCAAGCCAAAACCGGGAGCAGCCCGAGGCCGGTCCTTGCCAGGTTGTTTAACTTCAGAGACAAGGGCGCGATCCTTCAAGCGGCCAGAGTCTCTCCACCAATTCGGGTGCAGAACTCAACACTCGCCTTCTTCCCGGACTACACAGCTGAAGTATCACGCAGGCGTAAATGCTTCATGGAAGTCAAGAAAGCACTACGAGCAAGGAAACTTCCATACTCAATGTTGTTTCCGGCGAAACTAAGAGTGGTGGCCGACAACAAGACTTGGTTCTTTGATACATTGGAGGCAGCATTTGATTGGCTGGAAGGTTGGAGGCAGACCGGGGCGCCTCGCCGCTCAAATAGAACTCACCGAAACCAGCACCAAGACTATCACATCGATTCCCAGGCTTCGCTACATGGCACGCCGGACTGCTCGCCAAGGGCGACATCGCACGACAGAGAACACTGACGGGACCCGGAAACGCACGGTGACTGCAGACATTTCGGTGGCCTGAGACGCTGAAGATCATGCTGCTCTTGGACACTGGCATGGGGCAGGCCGAGGAGAGCGAGAGGGGTCACAGACACTACAGGACCTTCACCCTGGCAAGCAAGTAACATGGGTTTCAATGGGGACGAGCACTCTGTTAAGTTGGGGGGCGGGCAGTTCAAGGTCCGTTATGCTGGGAGGCAGGGAGGTGGGTGGGTAGGGGGGAATTGTTTTTTGAATTGTTGATTCTATGTTTTGAGGCAAGACACAATGGACAGGACACAGTGGCGACGTCACTGAAGGGTAGGCCACACGCTCCACTATGCTTGATACACTCTCACAAACGCAACCACTTTAAGAATGGCACACACCTCATGGAATGACACCCCAATGGGAGGAGCCCCGGAGACGCAAGTAACACAACTGCAGATAATGACATGGAATGTACGGGGCCTGGGAGATAAAATTAAGAGGGGATTAGTAATGCAGAATATAAAGCGAATAGGCCCGGCACTGGTCCTCCTGCAGGAGACGCATCTTGTGGGCAAAGCATGCAAGGCATTGGACAGACGGGGCTTTCACAACCGGCTCAAGGGGAACTGGCATTTTAATACGGAAAACATCCCCCTTCATACTTAGGCACACCAAAATAGACGACCAGGGCCACTTTGCGGCAGTCCAGGGACAATGGGAAGGCAGACCACTAGCCATAGTATCGGTCTACATCCCTCCAGCACTCCACTCAGTCGCTTTGCCGGCGCTGGGGAAATTCCTCCTAGATTTACCAGAGGAACACCTTATCCTTGGCGGGGACTTTAACGCAGTTGCCAACGATATGTTAGATAGGTTCCCTCTCTGATCACAAACATCGGGGCCTTCCAGATTCAGTGGATTCCTGGAAGCACTGGGTTTGACGGACCTATGGAGACACATGCACCCCACCACACAACAATATACCTACTATTCCGCAACGCACAGTAGCCTATCACGCATTGACTATTTCCTGACATTAAGTGATGGGCTCCTCACCATTGATGAGATAAACATCCGACCCAGGGAAATATCAGACCACTCCCCAATGACATTGTCTCTGAGAAGACAATGTCATGACATTGCCAAGAGAAGACCCGCAAAAGGATATACCCGATTTATCCGGGATACCTCAAGGTCCCTTCGATAAGGAAGGACCTGCAGAAAGTGACCCGGTACTACTTCACAGAGAACACGGCGACTGTATCCTCACCCACGGTCCTATGGGAAGCATACAAGACAGTTCTGAGGGGGCAAGCCATGGCATCAATAGCGTGGCACAAACGAGCACAAAGATAGGAATTTACGGAGCTAGAATTGGCTCTCCATACAGCGAACACAGCACACATGGCGGACCCAACGCCAGACACACTGCATACGCTGCAGTTATGTCAACGGCAACACCACGACCACTTGAAGCAGCAGACCATAGCCAATATAGCAGCAACTACACATAGGTTCTATGACGTGGGGGACAAGGCGGGGAAAATGTTGGCCTGGCTGGACAAGAAAGGGGGTGGCAATAAGAGCATACTGCAACTAAGTGCTGTGAACGGGACGCTCCTCACGTGCCCGGCAGCTATAGTTAGCGAATTGGCAGACTACTTTAAAAAGATATACACCCCGAATGTAGCAGTGGCGAAAGAGACGGCGCTAAACGCACTCAACATCATACCGACACACACACTTACACCGGAAGCGATGGAAGACCTAGAAGCCGCACTCATGACGGGTGAAATACAATTGGCCATCAATGCGGTACAATCCGGCTAAGCACTGGGCCCCAATGGGATTCCCATGGAATGGTACAAGGCGATGTCAGAGGCATTGAGTGCGCCGCTCCTGGCGATGTATTTGGACAGTCTTGAACTCGCTGAACTCCCATTGGACCAGCGAACTGCGACGATCGTGGTAATCCCGAAGCCCGGCAAGCCAACAACAGAATGCACCTCCTATCGCCCAATATCACTCCTTAACGCAGAGGCGAAGATCCTGGCGAAACTCCTGGCTAATAGACTGATGCCCCACCTATCGCAATTGATCCACCCGGATCAGTCGGGCTTTATGCCACACAGGAGTACTGCGTTAAACCTTCGCTGGGTCCATGGAGCACTGGCGCGCGCATCACACCTGACGGAGTCGGCGGTAATACTGTCCATGGACGCTAAAATGGCATTCGACATGGTCGAATGGCAATATTTATTTGCAGTGCTCACACACATGGGATTCGGTCCCAAATTTATATCCTGGATACAACTCCTCTACTCGAACCCGCTGGCACATGTTACGGCGAACAGCCATATCTCACACTCAATACAGCTGGCTAGGGGGACGCGCCAAGGCTGTCCTTTATCACCCCTGCTGTTTGCCCTGGTGCTGGAACCACTGGCAATCTAATTCGGACTACTCCGCTGTTGAAGGGGATTAGCTGGGGAGAGGGTTGGGAGGACAGAGTCTCACTTTACGCGGATGATATGCTGGTCTACTTGATGGAACCTGAACGTGGTATACCGGAACTCCTTGTGTTGTGTGACAGCTTTGGAACAGCGTCCGGATATAAATTAAATTGGACAAAATTGGTGATTTATGTGCTGCATGGCCCAACACCGATCTTGCCCCCTGACTGTCAGCTGGTGATAGCGGGGTCCTCCTTCAAATATCTCAGGATTCATGTCACCCAAGACTCATCTGAATTCTACGACAAGAATTTGAAGCCGCCGCTGGATCGCCTGCGACGCGATGTACAGCATTGGGAGGCACTGATCTTGACGCTGCTGGGGAGAGCAGCGCTGTTTAAAATGATGGCGTTGCCCCGCTTCCTTTATGGGCTGAAGAATACTCCTTATCTGGTGTCACAGCGCTATTTTAAGCAAGTAACGACCATGCTCTCAGGTCTGCTATGGGGGAACCGCCCTGCTAAAATAGCTCACGCGAAGCTGAATAGGAGTTGGTACGAGGGAGGGATTCCGCTGCCGAATTTGCAGATGTACTACTGGGCGACACAATTAAAAATCATCAATCAATGGCTACATGTACCCTAGGACGATCCAGCTTATCGGGCCGACCGAGCACAACTAGGCACACCACAAGGGGCTGGCGGGGAAACTTGTAGGACCTATGAAACACACTGTGGCGTTGTGGCATGCAGCACAGGCAAAACTGAAATTGGGTGGCAGAATTACTAAACTGACCCTGCTATGGGATGCTAAGACACTGGGTCACTTGAGACGAAGCAAGGGCTTCGCGCAGTGGGACAATATCGGTATTTCAACGGTGGGAGACCTGTGGGCAGAGGGGACTGTGGTCCCCTTCTCCCTACTTCAGCAACAATACGACTTAGGCCCAAATGAAACGTATAGATATGTACAAATCAGGCATGCACTACTGATGGTAATACCGGCGGGCACAGAAGTCCCCGAAGCATCGCCGTTGGAAGACCGACTGCTTACTGACTTTATGCAACACAGCGTCACCTCTCTCACATACCGCAAAATGATAAATAACCTACCAGACCCCGCGAGCGCACTGCGAGAAAAATGGGTGGGCGAACTGGGAGAGATGGATGATGCAGACTGGAATGCGGCACTAGCATCCCCAAAAGAAGTGGGAATTTCGGCCAGGTTCTGCCTCGTGCAGCTTAAGATTCTGCATCGGATCTACTACACCAGGACCACCCTGCACAAGCTCCACAGGGCGCAACATCCCTACTGTCTCAGGGGGTGTGGGGAGGAGGGAACTTTCCTACATACTATTTGGGACGGCCCCACGATAGTAGACTACTGGAGGCAGATAATGCGCACCATCTCGCAAACACTTGATGTCTCCCTAACCCCAAGTCCCCGGACATGTCTGTTGAATGTGTGGGACCCAAATGATCTAACTCGCCAGGTGCAGCTTTGGGCCACAATAGGTATTATGGTTGCTAAGAGGGATATAGCGCAGAAATGGGGGGCAGCAGACTCACCTACCTTAACACAATGGTGTAAGAACATGGACATGTTAATGCTGATAGAAAGAGCGGTGTATACGACGAGGGCAAATCCACGTAAGTGGAATAAAACTTGGCTGCCTTGGAATGGATATCGGGTGATTTATGTGATCCACTGACTGAAGTAGACATCACTAGTTAAGACGACGCAGGGGAGGAGGATTGAGACGGTCCCACAGGTAGACGGAAGTAGTAGGAATAATGTTTGACAGGCGATAGGGAGACGGCCTGCTAAAATACCCCGGACGTAGCCAGTTCACGCGACACCTGATACGACTGTACACTCAAATTATCAATGAACCAGAATAAAGCACTGTGAATATCGTCAAGATTTCTGTTCAAGTGTCACCACTGTTATCTTTTTTTAAACGTTTCTTTATATGTTCTTTAGAAAGTAATAGAAAACGAAAAACAGGAAAAGTAAGACAACATTCCTCTCTGTATAAGCAATGGTTTCTTAATTGCTGCATATCTCCGATTCCACGCCGCCGGACTTGACGTTGTCGGCTGATGGACTGTGTAAATTCGTTAGTGACGAGTGCTACTTTAAATCTCGCTGCCGGCCTCCGGGTTGTAGGCTCATTGCTGTGTAATAGCAATTTGATACATTAAAGGTCTTACAAAAAAAAAGATTCCAGATAGGAACTCCAGTCCCTGGAGCCTGCACACCTCCATCTTTTGATAGCCTAGTTCTCAGACACGATTCCCCAGCTATCCTGCAAATCCTCCACCTCTTAACCAAGCCATCCTAAGGACCTCTAAGGATCTATCAGCTCTGTCCAAATACATCACTTACCTTTTTTCGATGCCTAACAGGCCACAATAAACACATCACTTGGGAAGCAGGAGAGATGGAGGGTTTCCATTGTACTGATGGACTTTTCTTAGTCATCATAAGAGGATACCAGAGGAAATGATACCTAAATGTGGTCCACCCTGAATCTACACCTTTCTATGTTCAGAGTTGAAACTATGCTCAATAATGGCTTTCATGCTGCACCGGGGTACTCTACCACACTATCTAGTACAAGATATAGTACTGCAAAAATATTATTCACTGCAACTATATAGTATGGGTGTATATCTTCACACTAAATAATGTGGAATTAGGATGAGCAAATATATGGTTACTTTTATATATACTCATGTTGACAGTATAATTCTAGTTGCTATCTTCCAGTTGATATTTTTGAGGAACAATATTTTGGCACTTGTTATTGTGATCTCTCCACCACTTCTCCCTCAAACCTCCGGGGGGCAGCTTCATGGGGTGGGGGGGAGGGGTTGGCGTGTTACACCCCACTAATAAATGTGTTTTTAGGTGAATAGTTGGGTACAGGTGCTTCAAGTCAGGTATAGTGTGGTGTCTGTCAGATTTCACCGAGATTTTTGCATGCAAAGACTAACAAAACCACACACTCTCTCGTGTTTTTAAAGCCCTAAAAATGTTGATTAGTTTATAAAATATTGTGTTTCACTCACTTAGCACTCCTATCAATCCACATTCCTCTCCCTTTTCACTGCCTTTTAAGCCCCTCTCATACACCCTGCTTGTGGTATAATGTATTTTAACATTATATGCAAGTGCGATTGACTGGAAATTTGAAGTTCACACCCCTCCAGTCTTACTGACTGAGCTACACCCCCTGTCAAACTTATGCCCTCTCAGGACCATAAATGTGAAGCAGTCGTGATTATAAGAAATAGTCTAAAGGGACCTGCAGAGCTTCTCAAAGCTGCCAGCTTACTGAAACCCATAAACTGCGCATCGGTCTCTCAAACTTCTTCATCTATCACAGAGCGAATCACTGCACCCCGTAACAAAATAAAATAACAGTATCTCGGTGGTCCCCACACACTCATACAGGTTCAAAACATAGAGAACGCCCTTTCAATCACACACCCTACATGGCGTAGCATGCTGCTGATGTAGGCAAGCGCTTCAGCACCCAAATAGCGACATTAAGTGCTATATAAATACTGCAATGCAATACAATACACACAACCCACACGAGAATCAGGTCAAATCTACACTTTCCACAGCAGTAAAAAAGCAAGAAAATAGGTGGAAAGCAAAATGTCCACTTTGGAATAAAGACTCACGTTCTGGTTTAGTTATGGTCACTTAGTGAACATATATCAGTACAAACACAATATGAACCCCAGGAAAGAAAGTTGTCCACTATGGGATTTAAATTTAAAGTGAAGTAGATAATGAAAGCAATTCCCTATGCTAGTTATAGATTTAATTGCAATAATCAAGTAAGGATTTAGGACTTAAGAGAAACCAATTGAACCAGTACATTTCAAATAAAATGCACTTAAACACTTCAAGAAGTGCTATTTGAAAGTAAGTGTATTTAAACTATATGCGTTCATCCGTCAGTAAGGTAAATGGATGTTCAAGGACTCAATAAATCCTTGTAATGTATGTACTGAATGACGAGGCTTATTGTTCTATTTTATTTGTAAAGGTTTAACACATCATGAATAAGCTGTACAAGAAGAAAAAGGAAACATAGCATTTTGCTTGAACAGTGCGCTACATTGGAGGAGCCAGACGTACAAAGGTAAAAAGGTAAACAAGGAGGGAAGAAGGGCACTTTTAAAGCACACCACACTCCAAATATCATCTTGGCGCTCAATAGGTAAGGTTACACCGGGATATAAGGAACCATATTGAAACCCATTTGGTAAGCAGGTACACGGTTTAACCTTTTATAAAAGGTGTAATGATCAGAGATAGACTTCTAGGTTACAGGGAGAAGATCCCAAGTCTTTGCTGCAATCACTGAAAAAGCCCCACACCCAAAGGCGGTTATTCTGATCTTGGACACCAGTGCCAAGGTTTTGGAGGCAGAGCAGAGAGGTAACATTTCCTGATAAAGTTTTGAAGTTGGAGCTTTCCTTCCCAGGAGATTTACGTCTAGTCTTTATCACATGATCAAACTTCTGCATAATGCGGGTTAATCTCAAGACAGTCTTCTGATTGAGTTGTAGTTGATCGATTACCTCAGCAAGTAACCCCATGTAACAGGCATTAGCATAATCAATCGTTGTAATAATAGCAGCAGCTACTACTGTGGATCTATATTTAGGTAAAATCACCTTCAAGCTGTTCCTGAATAATCTAAGCTGATGCAATCAAGAGCATACATCTGAATTAATCTGTGCCTCGAGTGATTTTTCTTTATGCAAATTAAAGCCTAAACTCGTCACTACCTCTAGCGATGTGGGAGGAGAGCCTGCATGGTGCTCCAAGGAGATATGGAGCCATATATCAAGCGCTCATTCTTGTCAGAGCTCAAGAAGTAGATTTCAGTGAGATAGGGATTAAGTTGGTTTTGATTTTTATCCACAGGGCGGTTGAAGCTGAACAACTACTGGACATTTTGGGAAATGATGACACTTGATAGCCAAAGTGGCCAACAATTTTTGAAAGGTCTTTGTGAAAAAATATTGAAAAATATAGATTTCAATGTGAATCTTTAGATGTGCTGCCTCCACACTCTCCCCAGGGGCCTGGAGTGTCCAGATTCCTCATTTGGGAAAGTGTTGGACTTTGAGGGAGGGCTTCAAATGTACTATGCCCACCTCAAACGTAACTAAATTGGGGAAATTGTTTATGGAAAGTTATGTTAGCACATGCAATTCCATGTTCTTTCTTTTGTTAAGCAAAATTAGGTGCTTTGCGCTGCTAGCTGAAGCTTGATCGAAATTTTTAGAGATGACCCCTGATGAAGGGTCGCGTTATTGACCTAAAATGCATTGGGTTTTTGATTTGGTCATGGAAAATCATCATTGAATGGAATATTTCTCATCATTTTTGAACATATCACTGTGAAGAAAGAAGAAATAAATATTTGAAATTTGAAAAATACTGGATTATATTGGAATCATTGGTTCATAATTTGAATGAACTTGATGACCATCACTTTTTAATCATTGCTGTTGTGCTCCCGCCAGTGAGTAGGTGTTCATCTCACAGACTTGTATACAATTACTATTGGTCGCCTTAGGACTAGGCACCGGGCGTGGATGCACACTATAACGGGTTTACCCTTATCAACCACAGTTGAAATAATCAAATAACGAATGCCAACTGGCAACATTGTTTAAGTCCACAAGGGACCTCTCCATGTACTTTACAGGGGGGGCGGGGCCCTCAAGTGACGCAGTGGTATTTAGCCCAACACCTCAACTTCAGTGCAAAACACCTTTTACTCATTAGAGCGTTGCATAAGGGCCTAGGGTAGAGTTTGGTATAACTGAGTCTGCTTTTTCCTTTTAATTTTGCTCCCTCTTTAGAGTTAAAGGAACTGGCATCCCACTTCTGCTACTCTTCACTGTCCCAGAATAAATCATGGTCAGAACACATTCATATCTGGCAAATTCCTGGCCTCCCTCTGCATTCACTGCCCATGTGGATTCTTCCCAACCTACCTGTAGCGTCGTCACACCAGCATGCCGTGGAGCCGTTAATGGAGACATTAGCTCTGCTGCATGATAGCTTTGTCAGGAGAAGATAGGGGCAAACATACCGGCTACAAGGAAGCAAGGGAACAGGACTGTCACTGTTGGTTCAGCCCATGTGATGTATACCTCCGACCTATCATTGCTCAGCTTACTGCTGCTACGTGTAGTCGTCAATGCGGCTGGTGTTTTCACCACTTCTGCCTCTGTGCATGTTATCCGAACAGAACATTCTGACCCAGTTCCCACTTATCTGGCTGGCAAAGAAAGGCTACTCTCAACTACCCTCTGTATGCACCCTCAATGGAAGTCTGTTCTTTATTTCAACTGCTTTATTTCTAGGGTTGCTCTCACCAACCCTCCATTAGCCACATCCATTGATACTTTTGCAAGCCACATTGATACCACTATATATACAAAAGGGAAAGTCAAATTTACTAAATTGACGTGCAACGCAGTGGAGCAACCAAAAATGCTGCTCTCTGTTGCGCGACAGGGAACGAGCAGGAGAGCGCAATATCTGCAGAGATATTGTTCTCCCCTCCCCTCTCCTAGCAGAATTTAGCTGCAGAGTACCAAAAACACACTTTAGCGCCATAGTACAAAATACAATTCCTCGACAAGTTTTAGAACTTTTCTTACTTTATGTGTGCCGTACAGTTATGCACACATGCGAAGTTGGAAAAGAAAGGCGAAATGAAAACATTTCTCCTTTTAATGCCTGTTTTCGTATGATGGTAATTTTTTACACAAAACCCTTCATCTCTTATTTATGGTAGATGGGATTTTGCGCCGAAAAGCATGGGTTGCTGCATGAGAATGCCCATATAACGCCCCCTAATGCTAAGAAATGCAAAGCAGCACTTCACATTACTGCACTTCACATAACTTTTAGCCAATTTCTAGTGCAAAACAATGTTTGCGCTGCAAAGTAAATATAAAATAACATTTGTGCTGGTTTGCGTCATTTTTGTGATGCACACACAAGAGCAATATGTTGGTAAATCTGCCCCGGAGTCTCAAAAGAGCCAAACCTGTCTGTAGCCAGACCCCTAAAATAGGAAACTGACATTATTCAGCTCCAGAGTGAAGACTCCTAATGAATTTCAGAGTTTATTTAACCCACAGAAATGCACAGACCCATTTTCGTGGTGGAAACGGAGCTAAGGGGTGCGACAGAATCAGGAATATGAGGGGCATATTAACAACAACCAGCGATAATTATCACTATGTTGGTTTAGCAGCGATATTTTTATCGCCGAGCTGATGGGATTTTTATCGCTTAGGAACCTTGCTATTATCAAGGTATATCTCCTAAGCGATCAAAAGTGGCCGAAATGCATAAATATCGCTGAAAAATCAGCGATATTCATGCATTACCGAGCTAATGCTTTTAGCCATGTTATCCACCTACCATTGGATAACATGGCTAAGAACTGCTATGGGGCAGGTGTTAGCTTTTGGAGATAGCGAGGTTAGCGACTGTTTCCAGTCGCTAACATCTTGGCACACCCACTTTGCATGTCATTATTGATAAATATCACTAACATGCAAAGCGGGCCCAAGATGGTCGGTATCTCCTACTAGCTGTCGCTAACTGGTGTTAGCAACAGCTAGGTAATAGGGAGATAATTTTATCTCCGCTTTCTTGGCTTTTAAAGCCAAAAAAGCGGAGATAAACCCCCCTTGATAATATGCCCCAAATTCTCTGTGGCATAGCCTCTTGGTTTTCAGAAAAAGGAAAAGGACTGAGCTGACGTCCTGTCTGTTTCTTTCCCATAATTCTTTGCCTGTAACCCTGAGTGCTTTCACATGTTTACACCTTTACGAAGGTGCAAGCAGTGCCTTTTTCCCTTTTACTGAAATGTCTAGGATTAAAAAGGAAATTGTGTTAAATCTTTATCTCTGCATGAGGCAGACCATTTCCCTGAGCTCTGTAGTTAATGCCAGGGTGTCAGAAAGCTTACTGACTTTTTCCTTTATAGAATGCTGAAAGGGTCAGTGTGACCACAAGCAAAAATACTTTGACATTTAGACAGCAGCTGCTCTAAATTGTGGCAAGTTAATGATTTGTAGATAATGGTGTCAAATTGGATTCCAGTATTAAATCGTTAGCCATGTATTTAGAGTGTGTGTTGCTTAAATTTCAGGCCTTAACAATTTCATAAAGAGGGCTAGTACGGAAGCAAACCCTCACTTTGGAATCCACAAATTTTTACAGAGGTACCAGACATGAAAGGCAGATCCCATGACGTCACAGCTTGTTTCAATCTCACATTCTCCCTTTCTATGACAATGCAAAGTTTTAATATTGGTCTGCACTTATATCAATAACCAAAGTATCATATAGGTAATCATATGTGCCTCAAGAACAGTAAACCGATACTTCATTATATACGCCACCCTTGACGATACGTTATTAGTCGATATGGTGAATTCATTTTATGAAGTCGATCACGGGTTGTAGAAGTAAAAATACATTTCTTCTAGAGCTGCTCAAATTCAAAACAACTACAATAGAGAAACATTCCTTCGCCAGGGTGACAACTGCTACCTGGACCTCACTACCTCCCAAATTCAGAAGATTGACCCACACCTCAACCTCCCACAAGCAGCTCAAGACAATATGTAGATTGGATCCCTTGAAGGTTCTATTGTCTCTGCAAGCTTTAGCCTTGATGAAACCAATGTCTGTCTTACATTTTTTTAGTTAATCCCTCTCCGCATCTCAGTCACTTCCAATATTATTGAATTCTCTTTTACATTGTAGAGATCCCCCATAACGACCAGCCCATGAGCATCATATACATTTACTAATAAATAAATATATGTGCAGTTTGATATCATTGTCCTTGATGTTGTGGCACACACTCTCATTGGATGAGCTAGAGATGATTTCATCCGATTCACAAAAGTTATCATGCCTTAGAGATTTCTGATGCCTGGCAGGTGTTCCCCTCTCTGAGCTTGGAGCCCTATAGGAAAGTGTGTTGGCACTAACAGAGATGATCAGACCAGGCACCCCCATCGTTAAAGCTGGTATGGTGTTCCAAGAAAATTGTGTTGAAAAAATAGGATGAAGCACAAATGTTATGTCTTAAATACTGATGTAAATAATATCATGAATAAGATTGTCAAAGTAAAGATTATTGTTTTTAAAAATACTTTAATATCTTTGTTAAAAATATCTCTGTGGGTTGTATCGTTGAAGTTGATATTTTTTTTATTTGCATTTTGTGTATTTTTTTAATTAATGTTGTAGTAGTTAGTTTAAAAAAATTGCAGTAATAATATCAAGAGTGGGTTTAAAGGGGAGTAGGATAGGGAGTGATTTAAGGTTTTGAGTTTTTAAATTTTGTTATGTTTAAACTTTTGTTAATATTTCTTTTTAATTACATTTTTTTTATATTTAATTCTTTTTTATTTTTTCATCATTTACTAATTATGTAATCTTCAAACTTTTATGTGTAATATGTTTAAAGAAATGTTTATTTGTTTGTTAATAATGTTATATTTCTTAATTTTTGGTTAATAATTTGATTATATATTTTTTTTTATTTCTTGATTGAATTAATTATTCTTTATTCGATTATACAATATAATCATAAAAGAAAAACAGATTAGAAACAGATAAAACCATAATACAAAAATATATATCTGATAAAAAACAATATTTATAGATGCTAAAAACTCACCAACGTACAACTCCCATACAGCGCAAAGATTTACATTACATTGTTAAAAATGTATAATCTTATTCCAATATAAGGCACCTTTCAAAAAAGAGGAGACTGCCAGCATTACTACATGATCAGGTTACCGCTGTTAGTATAAAAAAGCAGGCCAAAACTGTTGGAATCCCCTCGATTTAAAGACAGGAATTAAATTATTGCGTTGTAAAAACTCATAACATTCACAAAACAGCGCCAAGTGACCCAAAGTTGTCTGCTGTGAGCATCATCACAGAGGCACACCACGATCGTATTTGGGTCAAACTGTCCCGGGGAAAACAAATAGATGACCGAATGGACCCCACCCGAAATTTTGTCAGGAATGATCTTTCCCACAGGTGAGTAACAGTGAGGAGATAAGATTCAGGGCCCGTCACAGTTTGGAGGGACAGAGGCGATCTAGAAAGTTGCCCTTTTGAGCATTTTCAAATCGCCAAGTTCCATCAGATACTTTAAAAACTGATTCCCAATAACTCTTCTATCCCTCTCACCAGAAAGATACTGCTTATAAAACAGATCGGGCAGCCCAATGTTCGAGCAACAGACTCCACATAACTCAGTCATGGAATTCAGAGACCGTAGTCACACCCAAGGCAGTCCTCGATCACATCCCTGTTAAATACTTTGTGATCTTTAGACCACACAGAGATCCACAATATTACATGAGCCAGCTTCACAGAATGCTCCACATAGTCAAGGCCCAATTCTCCTAACAATCTGCCCTCCTCTCTCTTTCCACTGTCTCTTAGTTCCCCTCGTGTCCTGCTTCTAAAGATATGCCAGCAGGATTGATGGGAAATTGGAAGCTTACACCTCTCCTAACTAACTGACCATGCTAGGCCCCTGGGTGTACACCGCAGAGTCGAAAGGCACAGATACAGTCGACACGTGTGTGAGCGGTAGAAGTTTCTTGTTACGACATCATGATATAGTGTTATTTAAAGCTGTGTATCAGCAGCTCTTTCCTAAGTTAGGGCCGGTTTGTCCTAGTCCTGCTGGACAAAGGTATGCCATTCTAGAATATGACTGCATATTTAGAGAAAGTCTCTTGTCTTCTCTAACTATACAATTGCATGAAAGTCAATTTAAAAGTTACTGTGAAGAGGAGGGCCAATATCCTCAAACAGCAACAAAAAAAACACAAAACAGTTATTTGAAGTAATTTGGGAAATATAATAGACTCAAGCCAAGCCTGAGTCCTGAGCGTTGTCAGGAAATTCAACAATGTTTTGTTGTAAGATAATCAAAATGTGGGCCATATTATTATCGCTGAGTTGACAAACATGACCTTCTCAATGAGTGCTGTTTTATCCTCAGGGAAAAAAATTACAAAAATTGCTAGCTTTGGCCAAACCGACAGGTTACCCTGAAGATCCCTGTTGTCCCCAGTCTGGGAAACAAAACATGTATAGTTTGTTATCATGTATTACAAACATTTTTCAATTTGTCTTTGCAGAAATAATCAATAGTGAAAAACTCGCAGACCATGCATGGATGTTTAAAAACATCCCTTTTTCCATTGTGTTGTGTTGCGGCCCTTTTCCGGGCCGCAGCACAAGATTCAATAGAAAAAGGGATGTTTCCTACCGCCAACATGGCGGTTGCATCACAATCTGGTGGGTGGGACCTCCAATTACTACTTGTCGGGCGGTCCCACTCCTACTGTGATGAAGGTCGGAAGCTCCTTCGACCGCCATCGTGTTAAGGCCCTTAGCCTCATCTAATTCCCTCATACAAATGTATTTACTATCCTGCCCTGATATAATCATACAGTGATATATTTAAAGTAAAGTATTTACAGAAAAGATTATATTGATGAGAGTTTACATTTGTTCATGTGCTTTTTTTCTCTTTTAATATAAAAATGAATATTCATTAAGAAAAAGAGGACTCATTCTATATCATAATAGTATTATGAATTCCATCAATAGGTACTCATATAAGCCTTTTAGGGACCTTGAAGTAAATATGCCATTGCCTAAACACATCCTTGCAAAACAAATCTGACTAAAAAAACAAAAACATTGCATATCATTTTAACAGAAAAAAAACAGTGATTCCTACCAGGCACCTGTGCTTAGAACAGTTATAGAAATCTTAATTTCGTTTTAATGCACATCGTAGGAAAATATGATTCTTGCTGGTGCACATAAAAGGATGACTAGAAAAATACCAAAAAGATGAAGACTGGAAGCCAAAAATCAGGGAACCACCAGCCTTGGCACCAGGTTTCTCATCTTTTTATGCAGATGTGCACATGTTGCCAAGTGAAATGCTATCTTCCACAGTGCAAGAGAGGCAATGGTTGAAAAAGGCTATATAATTTGATGGGCGGAAGCAAAATATGCATCACAGTTGAATCGACCAACAGAAAAAGATGGCTGACCCGAAGCCTTTCCATGTATGCATTTGTGCATATCTTTTTCATTTACGGATTGTTTATTACATGAGGCTGTCAAACAGCTAAAGCTGTCTTTGTGCCAGACCTAAAAATTCAGTCTCATATGTGTGAAAAGCAATTAAGAAGTCGTTGCAAAGACTCTGTTTCTTCCAGTTTTCTTTCTCAACTTAAATTACAGGTGTTTAAAATTATTGCCTTTCTAGTGAAATAATAAAAAGCATCATTTCAAATTGCTGTATTCTTGTCTAAAATTGCAATTTTCTCTGTGGGAATATTGCTATGATTTCATAATAACCATAACATGTGATCTTTTTTCATACAATTTTACCCCAGGAGTTTTATTTCAAACATTACTTAACATTCCTGTGTTAATAAAGCTCCTAAAACTCTGTTTTCAGAGCCCCCTGCAGCCAATCTCTAGCATCCCCAGCTCATTTTGATATAATATTTATAGGTTCAGCATTATTTGTGCTTAGGGCTATATATTTCACTCTATTGTCATTTACAAAATCATGCAATGTGCTCTTCAACTGCAAGCGGAATGAGGTTTTCTTCTGGTTCTTATTGGCTGGTTGCAGGGTGGAGTTCCGTTTGTTGGGATAGGATGTTGCACTATGTGTGCTTCCAGTATGGAGTTCTATTTGTTGGGATTGGATGTCGCACTATGTGTGCTTCCAGGGTGGATTTCTATTTGTTAGGATTGGATGTAGCACTATGTGTGCTTCCAGGTTGGAGTTCCATTTGTTGGGATTGGATGTTGCACTATGTGTGCTTCTAGGGTGGAGTTCTATTCTTTGGGATTGGTTGTTGCACTACGTGTGCTTCCAGGTTGGAGTTCTATTTGTTGGAATTGGAGGTTGCACTCTGTGTGCTTCTAGGGTGGAGGACTATTTGTTGGGATTGGATGTTGCACTATGTATGCTTCCAGATTGGAGTTCTATTTGTTGGGATTGGATGTTGCACTATGTGTGCTTCCAGGTTGGAGTTCTGGTTGTTGGGATTGAATGTAGCACTATGTGTGCTTCCAGGGTGGATTTCTATTTGTTAGGATTGGATGTAGCACTATGTGTGCTTCCAGGTTGGAGTTCCATTTGTTGGGATTGGATGTTGCACTATGTGTGCTTCTAGGGTGGAGTTCTATTCTTTGGGATTGGTTGTTGCACTACGTGTGCTTCCAGGTTGGAGTTCTATTTGTTGGAATTGGAGGTTGCACTCTGTGTGCTTCTAGGGTGGAGGACTATTTGTTGGGATTGGATGTTGCACTATGTATGCTTCCAGATTGGAGTTCTATTTGTTGGGATTGGATGTTGCACTATGTGTGCTTCCAGGTTGGAGTTCTGGTTGTTGGGATTGAATGTTGCACTATGTGTGCTTCCAGGTAGATTTCTATTTGTTGGGATTGGATGTTGCACTATGTGTGCTCCCAGGGTGGAGTTCTATTTGTTGGGATTGGATGTTGCATTATGTGTGCTTCCAGGTTGGAGTTCTATTTGTTTGGATTGGATGTCGCACTATGTGTGCTTCCAGGGTGGATTTCTATTTGTTAGGATTGGATGTAGCACTATGTGTGCTTCCAGGTTGGAGTTCCATTTGTTGGGATTGGATGTTGCACTATGTGTGCTTCTAGGGTGGAGTTCTATTCTTTGGGATTGGTTGTTGCACTACGTGTGCTTCCAGGTTGGAGTTCTATTTGTTGGAATTGGAGGTTGCACTCTGTGTGCTTCTAGGGTGGAGGACTATTTGTTGGGATTGGATGTTGCACTATGTATGCTTCCAGATTGGAGTTCTATTTGTTGGGATTGGATGTTGCACTATGTGTGCTTCCAGGTTGGAGTTCTGGTTGTTGGGATTGAATGTTGCACTATGTGTGCTTCCAGGTAGATTTCTATTTGTTGGGATTGGATGTTGCACTATGTGTGCTCCCAGGGTGGAGTTCTATTTGTTGGGATTGGATGTTGCATTATGTGTGCTTCCAGGTTGGAGTTCTATTTGTTTGGATTGGATGTTGCACTATGTGTGCTTCCAGGTTGGAGTTCTATTTGTTGGGATTGGATGTTGCACTATGTGTGCTTCCAGGTTGGAGTTCTATTTGTTGGGATTGGATGTTGCACTATGTGTTTTTCCAGGGTGGACTTATATTTGTTGGGAATGGATGTTGCACTGTGTGTGCTTTCAGGTTGAAGTTCTGGTTGTTAGGATTGGATGTTGCACTATGTGTGCTTCCACCTTAAACAAAGTCCATGCGTAGTAGGCATTTATTATAAAAATGTGATCTACCCTTTTACACTTCTGGGTGCAGAATGTGTTTTTTCAACTGAAAGTAAGCTGTTCATTAACAGGTATTGTCCGGACATTCTTGATCGACAGACTCTGAAAAGGATTCTCCATAGCATTTTCAAAGGTGAATGCCAAAAGTACACTGAATGGATAAAAAGCAAACAAAGTTTAGCTATTAATCGTAAATAGTGGTCTTATCTTAAAGAAGAAAAAATTTGTGGTAATGCCTACCGGCTCCAACATGGCAGGCTGTAGTGAACCTAAACGTCAGTCAGAGGAAGCTGGTACCATCAACTGTGGAATTTGGGGTCCAGCTGCAGCCCATGCAGGTAAGAGTGGTGTGGTGGTGGGGCAGGGTGCGGGTGGGGGGATTTTGACAGACGATGTCAAGGGCACCTCTCGAAGGGACATTTACAGCTTGCAAAGCCTCCTTGTTGGTCATGGCTTGAGATACCCTCCCCTTAACCATAACCAATAATTATCTCTATGCTTTAACCACCACATCCACAACCTTGAGGTTATCTAATGCTGATTCCATGGCGTCTTTTTGCAGAAATTAATCACTGTTCCCACATAACACCCTTAATTATGACAGGTCTTTACATCAGGAGTCATTGCACTGCAAACATCACATCAGGAGTACCTTTAAATTACAGATAATTACACCAGGAGTAGTTTATTTCACTGTAAGGTTATAAATATTACTTTTTCATCTAACTCTATAGTTATAATTAGGTCAGAGTTTCCATAGAAAGAAATATTTTTTGTTTTGCCATTAGACAAATCTAAAGGAAACTTTCCAAAACATATTTCATTTACCTTGACTGTATCATGGAATGTTTTGTGCCTACTAGCTCTGTGCATCCCTGAGCCATAATAACTCCCTAAAACCCCTACACACTACCCATCCATGAGCCCTGAAAACTTAACACTGCCCTTTACGCTACCCACCCATGAGCCCTAAAAACTCCTTGCTGCCCCAATAAAAATGTAAAATCCTACACACAGTTAAAGATAAGTCACTTAAAATAATTAAAAGGTAACTTATTTTAGAAGTATTGCCCTGCAAAGGAAAGTGCTGAAATCCTAAGCTCAATGTTAAGAGTCCCGATGTAACACCTACCTGCCATGCGCTCACTCACAATGTAAAATTATCGAAGACTTTGTAACATACCTTTCAAATATGTAAATAATTTTAATCAATGCCAAACCTGAGTAAACCAACCCCCAGATGCATCAACAACCCATTTTGCGATTCCTTAATAGCGAAAAATACCGATTCGCTATTAAGGAATAGCAAAATGGAATGTATCAAGAAATCACTAAAGAAATAGCGATTTCTTAGAATTCCTTAATTGCGAGTCGCAAATTGCGAGTCGCAATTAAGGAATACCTCCCCATTCATTCCCAAGGGCCTAGAGGCCCATAGGAATGAATGGGAATTTGCGAATCGCAATTAGCGAATCGCACATTGAGATTGCAATTTCAATGGTGCAGGGGTGTCCAAAGGACACCCTGTTCCACCCCTAAAATTGATCTGTGCACATATGTTGCGCACACACATGCCCTTAGGGCATGTGCGTGCGCAACATTATGCACTTTAGTGCATTTTTCAAAGTTTTTGCAAATTACCATGAAGTTGTACTTTGTGGTAATTTGCGTGCCCTATTAGCGAACTCGTTATTTTTAAAACTTTCATGCATTGCATTTAAGGAATCTCAATTTGAGATTCCTTAAATGCAAATAATCGCAATTTAGCGATTTTTCAATTTTCAATTTTTGCATTTGGGATGATGCATCCCAAATGCAAAAATACCGGTCGCAAAGGGGCAGATTCTGAGAATCTGCCCCTTTGCGAGCAGATTTTTCTTTGATGCATCTAGCTGCAAGTCTCCTTACGGAGGATGAATTTAGATTCTTGCATGTGTCCCATCCTTCCTTCCCATGCATTTATATCCTCCCCAAAATTCATAAGGGGGGAGGGGTTTCCACCTGGCAGGCCCATCATTCGAGGGGTGGGTTCACCCACTGAGCGCCTGTCACATTATGTTGATCTTAAACTTCAGAAATATGTGCTTAGCCTTCCCTCGTATATCCGGGACAGCAAAGATATACTGGTAAAACTGAAAGACTTTGAGTGGTCAGATGATCTTACTTTTGTAACGCTGGACGTTACTAGCTTATATACCTGTATTGATAAAAAACATGGAATGATGGCAGTCCAGTCTTTTCTGGACAGAGAGGATGCTGAACTTTTTTCCCAGAATGAGATGGTCATGCAAATGATTAATTTGATACTGACCAATAACTTTTTTCTCTTCGATGGCCGCTGGTACCAACAGACCAGTGGTACCGCGATGGGTTCCAGGTTTGCTCCCTCATATGCCTGCCTCTTTATGGGGTGGTACGAGAGGGAGCATGCCTGGGCCCGATGTTCCTCCCCCTGGACCAATAACATCGTGTTTTCGGGGAGGTTCATCGATGATGTCATTTGCCTCTGGTCAGGCACTTCTGAGGACTTTGAACAGTATTTTCTGTATCTGAATGACACTACTTTCAATGTAAAGTTCACTATGTTATACCACCAAAGTAGCATCAACTTTCTAGATGTAACATTCTATATTCAAAATCGCCGGGTACAGAGTAAACTTTACCGGAAGGAAACTTCCTGTAACGCGGTATTGCATGCGTCCAGTGTGCATGCTAGCTCAGTCATTAACAACATTCCCTTTGGGGAGCTCACAAGAGTCCGTAGGACCTGTAGTGAAGAAAACACGTTCAGGAAGAATGTTGACGAAACTAGACAAAGATTTCTGAAGCGTGGTTATGACCACAAAATTGTTGACAGAGCAGTATCTAGAGTTGAGTTATTGGACAGAGACTCAACCCTATGTGACCTACCTAAACAAAATGTATCTAACAAAGGCAATAGTAAAGTGAGATTTATTACCCAATATACGGTTCGTAGTAATAAAATCTTCAATGTGTTCCGTAGAAACTGGCACCTGTTGACTGGTATTGTGGGTATTAAAGACCATATAGGTGAGAAACCATCTGTCACTTACAGGAGGGGTGTCTCCCTACGAAACCAATTGTGTCCACGCTATGTCACCACGCCCCCTGGCAAAGGTACGTGGTTACCAACCAAACCTGTTGGTTTCTTTGTCTGTGGGACATGTATTATCTGCGACATGGGGAGAAATAAGACTACCACTTTTTCCAACAATGGTGACCGGCAATTTAAGTTAACCCACTTTTGCAACTGTAACACTCCATTTACAGTTTATGTTCTTGGTTGCCCATGTGAACGCATATATGTTGGCAGTAGTATCCGGCCACTAAAACTGCAGATACAAGAACATCGGCGTGCAATCATTATTAGGGATATCAGATATCCTTTGACTGAACGTTACAAATCTGATCATCAAGGTGATGACACATTTTAGTTTCATGCGATCCAATATATTCCCAATAATAAGAGAGGAGGTGACAGGGAGTTATTCCTGAGGAGGGAGGAAGCTAAATGGATTTGTCGCCTTCGGGCTATCAATCAGGGACACAACACAGACAACAAAATGCATCACTTCCTGTAGTCCGCTTCCTACATATGTTTATCCTCAGGTTAGCTCCCCTAGGATATTTACATGGCGAAGGGCATGTCATCTCCAACATAGAGGGGTACCTGAAGGGCTCTTTGAATTTGTCTATGTATTCTCAGAAAGTTATCACTTACCATATGCGATGAACCATGTACTTATTTCTCTTTTTTGGATGTTCTCTCCTTTAAAAAAATTTTCAAACATTGCTTTTGTATACACTTGCGCTTTGTCTCTGTCTCCCTATCCCGTGCTGTATATCCATACAAACTTGAAAACTTTGTTGGCTTAACTTTAGCTCAATGACTTTGATTTGCAGATTTTGAGGATAGGTCATACACTTCGATGACCCGTCTTTTTCTATATACATTTTCTCTTTATAAAGAATTTCTCTATCTTTCTTTCCTTCCACCGCCCCTTTTTCCTTCACCTCCCCCCCACTCCCCAAAATTTCTTTGAATTTATATTGCAACATTTTGTTATGATTCTCAGACTTTCATAGTTTTATTTCTTTTACCTAATTATCCTAGATATTGTCTTGGCCTTAGGTGATATATGTTGTCAATTTGGGCTTTTATTTCACCGTTTTACATACCAATATATTTTGATATGTACCTCATTGGAATGTTTACCTTACAGGTTACTAAACGCCATTATTTGTTTTATGTGCATTTTTCTTTTTGTAATTTCTCCACCCTTACGGAATATTGAGGCTTTCGTACATCACTCAGTACCTTTCCCTTTGAGACTCAGGACTCGGCTTTAGCCATTCCATCATGGCGGCCGTTTTTGCTTGTGTTAATATTTGAGTAAATAGGTGAGCTGATCACATGTCTCTCCATGGGAGCTTCGGCCTCACACATCATGTGATTGGGTGTTTGGTTTCATGATTTGGACATACAGTTCTTTTTCAAGAGTTATCTTAGTATTTATTGACATCTCTTGACTCTTTTTATTATTTCTTAACACCTTCTTGATAGTTTGAAATAACTTTACCTCCTACGGTTTTCTTTCTATTAACGATTGTCGGCACTTGCCTTTCCAACATGGCGGCCGTTTTTCTAAATGGGTGCCGTTCTAGCAGCCGTATGTGCTGCTTGCACGGGACTGTCAGGTGAGCCTTGTTTCACCGAATCACATGACTGGGCTTTTGGTCCTTAAAACATCGGTTTGCTATCACTATGGTGCTTGGCGTTTTTCGCGGGCCTGTCCGTCTGTTGCCGTAACATGAGGTAAGCCTTTCGTGTGGGAGGTTATCACTTTTGGATGTATTTCTGGTGTTCGGGAGTATGTGTGTTTCTCCGAATTAGATAGGACTCTCTCAATATCGAAGTTGGGGTTTTCTTAAATCTAATGTTTGGTAATTTCGTTGTGTGACTTTCTTTTTTCTAACGTACTCGTTTCTCGATATACTGGTGTGTTTGTCCGATTTAGATAGGAGCCTTTGAATATCTAAGTCAGGGTTTCTTCGCACTCGTTTCTCGGTATATTGGCAATTTTTAATTTAACCAGAAGCCTTTTTGTAAATCGGGTCGGGGTTCCTGTTTGTGTACTTAAAATACAATTGGAATGGAAGAGGTAGGGGGATCCCTTCTTTCATCCTCAAGTTTAAATTACCTCTGTACACATGCTGAGGTCTTGGCATCTACCCGTGATTATTTTTCGGGGATGGTATCTGTGTATTTGTTTTTCTCTTGTGGTGACTACCTTGACTAAAGTGTGGAGCATTTTTCCAAAATTGCCCCTTGGCCGCCATTTTATACTGAGCTGTTTGTCCAATTGACGGTTCGATACATGTTTTACATAGTTAACTGACGCTTATAGTATGTTGGTCTACATGGTTAGTTAGTGATAATTTTTCAATGATATTTTTTGATTCAGACCTATACAATTGTGCAGCTTATCAAGTACTGCCTATCACTGTGACAGACTTTACACTAGTCGATATGATTACAAAATACATGTAAGTTATAAAGATGCCCTAAAAACAATTTCTTAAATTGATTCTTAATAATATTTTATTAATTATAGTATGCAATCTTTAAGACTTAGTTTCCTTTGACCACTTTTTGAGACCGTGAGTGTATTGTTATCTTGGACTTACTTTTGCAATGACGTGATGTTTGTCTGTTTTTTTAAACTGTGACTTCCTGGTAAGACTGACTCTTTAGAGACTATAGTGTGGACTATGGGCACACGGTAAAATGTTATTTTGGTTAGCTGTATCGCTCTTTAACCCAACCATGTTTTTCTATACCGAATTGTGGGTCTTTAGCACGTCCCTTTCTATCTTTCAGGTTATGTCTACAGGTATCTGCACACTATTGCATTTTGACTGTCATTACGGCCCCCTTGACGCTCTTTGGACTTATAAGTGGTGAAATTAGTCATTTCTTCATTTTTTCTCCGGTGAGGTTTTGTACCTTATGTTTTATATTGTGTCTTTTTCATTTGTTACTGAACAGTCCCTGATATTTGTATATGTTTCTTCTGTGTTTTAACTTAAAGAGCAATATCTTTGTCCAACTGGATTTCGTTCAAGTCAAAATATCTATTTTGGGCCTATTAAATGACAGTATTTGATATGAAAACCCATACAGGTTTCAGCTCACCTGACCTTGGTGAGATTTTTTGATTACTTTTCTTTTGTGGTCACTTGTTGTAATGTCTTTTTAAATTCCCAACAGCACTTGTTTTTCCTCTTTTTTTCTGACTTTTTATATTCACCCCGACTGCCTTATTATTCCTTTCTTCTATGCAGCCTATCTTCCAAATGTTTGACTTATGTATTCATGTTATGTTATGGTAGGGTATCATGTTACATGACTGTTTTATTTGCATACATGTATGAGATTGTCTTTGACATGTATCTTGAGTGCCATCTCTCCCCACATTTCTTTGTACAAGTTGTTTTTAATGTTGCATTTTATGTCTTGTATTTTTATATATGTCTGTATGTTCTATTAATGTTTTTATATGTTTCACATTGGTTTCAGCCCTGACGAAGCTCCCAGGTTTGGGGAGCGAAATGTGTTGGCTGTCTTGTGCACCTTCAAAAGAAAAAAATTAATAAAGAAAAATATATTTTTTACGCTATTCATCGCCTTTGGAAATTACTTTGAACTTGGTGCTGCCTCCACGTGTCTTCAGAGAAGCAATTTAGGAGTTGTCTGCAGGTGTCCTCTGAAGGAACTCTTGTGCCCATAGCTGAAACGTCTGAATCAGACCAAAGTGGAAACGTGGGTGAAGGGCCTAGTCTAACGAGATGCAAGAGATCAAGGGTGTCTTGTCTGGGGTAACCCTCTTCCGAGTGGACTTTTCTGGCTGCGAGTGATGACAAGAGAGACTTCTGGGAGTTCTGGAATGATAATAAGATGTTCTGTTGAAGATTGCGCGGACTGATATGAATATTCTTCTTACATTTGTCCTTCCATTTCCACCGACACTGAGTGGTTTGAAAAACCTGATACCTAACAGAACTGAATTTCCTCATATGAATAAGGAAGAGTCTCCTGCATTAGTTGCTGAATTTAGAAGAGTGTTACTGGAAATGCTCATTGATAAACTTTGGTTCTCTTATTATTAGGGAAGATGAATGAACTGTGTTGAGTCACACAAAGAAGATCACATAGGCCTGAGTGGAAGAATAATACATTTAGGGATTTACCTTTAGAAGAACTCATAGTAGGGTGGGGAAGTCTCACGAAGAGTGTACATAGATCTGTAGATAAAATTGAACTCTGAACAGAGACTGCTACAAACACAGGTAAAGATTGACAGAGAAGATGTTGTAGCTGCCATTTCTCTACCCAACTTGGTCTGAATCTGAAGTAGTATGGAAACTAGAAATCCTAAGCATAGATGTAGATACATAATAGGTGTTTTGCTAACACTTATAGCCATAGGGAAAATAGTGTTGATTGTAGGGTTATGCTTGAGTGCTGCTGAAAATATAGAGGAGACACATGCAATTGAGAAGAAATGCTCACCTAACACAGATGGAGGCTTAATTTTATTAGGAGAACAACATTTAAATACAGACTTGTCTAGGGGAGACTTTATACTAAACACGTATGCTATATTGCTTTATGAGTATGTAGATACTATGGAAACAAGGGATTTGTAGTATGGCTTATAGGTCCATTGTCTACATTTGTTAAGTTAGCATGAGCCTCGCTGCCATGAGGCTGCTTTTGCACACAACACTGCAAGCATATATTTTGCAAGACACTGTTTGTACCCCTTTCACATGAGAACTGTCTACCTTGCACGTTCTCTGCTGTGCGCTCCGAGGTTTAGTCTGCACACGATGTTGAAGGTTAAACAACAATGCCCCTTGTTATTCTGTTCTGGTCAGTCCCTCGCACCTAGACATAACATACTACACACAGCTGCACTACTGTACTATAATATTGCAAGCGCAATATATTTTGACACACTTTGAGAAACACCTTTCTGAAGAGAAGAGAAGTGCTTGTCCTGTGATGTGAACATTGCATCTAGGCCTTGAGGTAAAGGGGTCTGCTGTCAAAGTCCAGAGGTCTTCTTTTTTTATAATAAACTATTGTTTGTCATGGGGCGGTGGTTAGGTCGTATAGTCCTTTTCCACAGTTTTTTATAACATGATATCCCCGTTTACATTCTATGGTATTGTAACAATGCTGACTATTTTGTGTTTATGCATTTTGCTGCTAGTAGTGGCTCATGTACTGCACCATGAGCCCGTTAGTTGAAATAAACATTTTAAACTATACTATGTCTCTGATTACTAGCATTGTGTACAAGTATGAGTGAGTGAGCGAAAAAGTGTTTGGCTCCCACGATTCCCAAGATAGAGTGACGTGTTCTGAGTTGTCTAATCATTGGTAGCTTCGCTGTAGACGAAGAACGAGTGAGACACAATAGCTAGCCGGTTTGGGATTTTGGGTACTAATGTGGTGGGTTGGCACACCCCTACTCACAACGGTCCTGTTTTCCTGTGCATAGCTCTGTATATGTGCAGAATCCCCACAACATGGCTCCGCCAACATTTGGTCTGTTTCTTATCTGCGAGACGCTTGAGTAGTGCTTGTGCTTGTCCACATTTCCCTTACTTCTGTCTCCAGAGGCAGCTGTGACGGTGCAACCTCCCATAATGACGTTTTTATAGGTTCTTTCAAGCTTGAAGTTTTAAAAAAAGTTTTCTCTCTCTCTTTTTTGCCCTTGTTGTGCTGCCGATTTTTAGTTGCTCTACATTCTTTTTGTGATGAGGCATAATATTGCCGTACAGAATTGCGCTCCGCTCAGGGATTACTTGCAAGGTTATGGTGTCCCTGATGCTGGTGTGTATTTGATTTTTGTTGTGGAAGCAGATCCTGCATACGGATCACTGAAATATTATCGACGGTCATATTATCGACTTGCTAAAATATCGTTGAAAAACTATCGATGACAAAAATATCGACTTTCTATACTTATTACACAAACTACAAAAATATCGAGTCAAAAATATCGACTCCTTAGAATATCGAGAACATAAATATCGCCTTAATAAATATCGACTACAAATATATCGTTTTTCATGAAATTACCCCTAACACTACAAAAAAATCGACTACTAAAATATAGACTACTAAAATATCGTTTTCAAAAAAATATCGAGTTCATTTTTGTACCCTTTCATGTCTAAAATACCATATTAATCATCAATAAAAGTCATTGCTCTATACAAAATACATTTTACATATAATACCTGTTACTTTTATAACATTCCTATTTATCTATATTTGCTATACATTCTATTAAATGCGTTCTATCATTTTAAAAATATTCTTTACATTTAACAAACATTTTCATTACTTTTTTTCACTTACACATCTATTTTATTTAACAACTAACCTGCTTTAATGCGGAAATCACCACATACCACCATTCTCACATCAACAAACACACCAATTAACAAAAAAAAATTCAAACTAGCCTATACAATGCTTCATTTCATCCTACAACCAATCAAATCAAAGCACACAAAATACACATACTATAAAAGAGATACATGCATTCTACCATTTGTTGCAGCTAACTCTATAGAAAGAAGATGCCAACACTCTGAAGATTTTGTTCCTGAACAAACATTTTTAAAGATCCAGCTCACTAGCTAATTATTCAAGTAAGTTACAGTGCATTATTTAGAAATCTAAATTAGTAGTGTACTATTTTACTTATATCTCCTAACTCTTGCACTTAATTTATTTTTATCGCCTCCTACATTTCTGATAGAAACTACTCCAAATAAATTCCTAATACATGCTCATATTTCTTCACCTGGAAAATCAGATAGTAAGTATATATTAATGCTCTGTTATACACCAACTGCTGTTTTTAAACACTATTTCACAAGATTCATTCTTTATTTTAAACATTTTATTCACAGATATTCTGAGATTTTCCTATTTCAACACTACAAATGTATAAAACTACACTAATTAAACATGTAAGTATATATGTTTTTGTTATTAAACACCCAATATTAAAAATGCTATTTTCTAAACAACATATCTTGCATATTACATCTTCCCTACAGATCCTATAAAAACATCTAACATCAACTATACCAAAAGACAAGACTACCCTTGTACAAAATGTAAGTATACTTCTAATTTGTCCAAAACTTCCGAAAAAAACACAAACTATGTTCTTAACACCATGTTATATATTTTATATTTCCTCTACAGATATTCTGAATACATCATACATCTATTCTACCTACAGCAAAGAAAACTACTTATTTAGAAGTTAGTATACTTTTAAATATTTCACATTTCCCAACGATTCCAAATATTATTTATAATAATTTACATTTATTTATTCTATCTTCTCTACAGATCTGAACTTTACTACCTTGATGTACTCCACCAAATACTACAACTCAACTATTTAAACAAGTAAGTATATGTAATGTTTACATCAAATGTACTAATAGGCAAAATAGAAAACTGCTTTTTCCTAGGAAAAACGTTTGTTATGTGTAAACATTAACTTAGCATTTCTATATTTTCATACCAACAGTAAATAAATAAATGCATACAAGAAAATCCTTCAAAATACAGTTCTGCATTTGTGATTACTACTTTTAGTAACTGTAAGTATAAATACATCATTAATTATGTTTGCACCACAAAGTGAAATATATGTATTTTGATTTTGTTTCTTTCTACTCTTTCCTAGAACAAGTAAAACAAAATGGCAGAAGGTACAGAATTTGTTATGTCACAGAAAAATAAATTACTGTTATGTTATATGGGTTATGTTTATAATCAGTAAAGACAAAGAGGTAGAAAAGTTTTTGGAAAGTGTACCAAATATTACTCAAACAAATGTTATGGGAGGGCTACTACTGAGGAAACTAATGTGTTATTTACCAGGGAACACAATCATCCCCCAAATGTCACAGAAATTGAAATAAGAGATGCTTTAGAAAGTATAAACACTGCTAGCACACAAAGTGATAAACCAGCAACACAAATCCTTAAAGAAGAACTGTTAAAAGTTCCAGCCCATGCTTCAGGTCAACTACCCTCTATTGACTCCCTGAAACGCACAATTGCACGCACTAAAAGACTCACTAGCACAACCCAACCCGACCCTACTACTTTTGAGGAAATTATTATTTCACCAGAAATGTGCATCACACACAATAAAGACAAATTTATCCTTTTTGACAATGAAAGCAGTACAAACAGAATCATTATGTTTGCAACTGCAAGTAATTTAAGAAAAATCCAACAGTGTCCCCATTGGATGATGGATGGAACATTTAAACCATGCCCAAACCCGTTTTATCAACTATATTCAATCCACGGTTTATACCATAACTATAACATCCCTTTCATTTACTGTTTGCTACCCAACAAACAGCAAAACACTTATACAGAAATATTAAATGTTCTCAAAACTGAAATCAATAATTATTTTCCACAAAAAATAATTATTGATTTCGAATTAGCTATGATTAATAGCATTTTGAGAACATTTCCCCACACAGCAATCCAGGGTTGCTATTATCATTTCAATCAGAGCATATGGAGGCATCTCCAGAAATCAACTTTAAGTATTCTATACTCAACAGATAGCACCTTTGCCTATCAAATTAAAAAATTGATAGCACTGGCCTTCGTTCCTGTTACCGATGTAGCGGAACACTACAATTTATTAATTGACAGCCCATATTACAAGAGAAATGAAGATAAACTAACCCCATTACTGGACTATTTCGAAGATACTTGGGTGGGAAGGTTGCACAGATCTGGACATCGACGCCAACCCAAATTCCAAATCCCTTGGTGGAATGTCTATCATAGTACTTTAAACCAAGAGGCTAAAACAAACAACAGTGTAGAAGGGTGGCATAATGCTTTCCAAGCTACCACAAGCAGAGGCAAACCCACATTCCATAACCTACTAGAAGCTTTGAAAAAAGAACAAAGCTATCAAGAACTAAGAATGGAACAATCTGTGACCCAAATTGGTCCAAAACTCACTAAACAAACTAAACAAATGTTCCGACTACTGCAAAGTCAAGTCACACTATATCCTACAACTAGAGGATTAGAATACCTGTCAATAATAGCTAAAAGCCTACTATAAAATGCCTACAAAATATACTAATGTCTTCTTACAATAATGGTAAATTTAAAAATCATAAACATTTGTAAACAATTATAAATAATACATATTTGTTTAACAAACTTATCAAAATTTGGGACATTATTTCTGAACAAATATGCAATATTTATAATTACATCACACATACACATTACATAAAGATCGACATTTCCCACCCAATAAAAAAAGTATTTTAAATACTTACAATTTTTGTAGATGAAAAAGATGTAATCAAGCAAAATACAATCCATACAATCCATTCCAATATAAGACAATTCCAATATGTAAAACCCTCAAAAACCCGAAAATTAAGTAAAAAAGAAATAAACGCTCCAGGAAATCCAGAAAACAGTAGTGTGGACACTTTAGTATTTAAAGTGATATACACACAACTTTTAAAAAACGGTTACGCATATCAATGTATCAATCCAATTCGAAACCCTCCAAAAACCCGAAAAATGTTAAAAAAATTAAAAATCCGCTCCTGGCAAACACGAAAAATAGGAGATACATGTCAAAATATAACCATAATAAGTCATACATTAGTTTCTCCGGAAAAAAACACGCTTCCTTCCATGTAGTTTTCATGCGAGGAACCGGAACCTGTAAAAAAACAGACATAACGAAACCCACCCACAAATAGCCCATAACATTTGTAAATACACTCACAATTAACATTAACCATGTAAGAAGACATTTCCTAACACTTAAAATAACACTAGAACTAAAACATACACAACGCATCTATAACGACGACATTTCACCTAAACGCTACTTAAACAATTCATACATACACACAAAAACACTACACAGTTCGAATATACCCTCTAACATTACCACTCAGTTATAAATAGTATGCAAAATTAACCTTACCTCACACCACGCGAAGCAACTCCCAACCGCGAGCTTCTCCAGTCCTGAATGAAGAGCAATAACCTTACGCGGTAAAAAAGTAGTCCCCTTAAACCATTTTTGAAAAGGTATCATAGAAAATACAATGTTATAGTGAAAAAATATAATACATACACATTGTTATTTTAACAAATTCATACACTAGACTCATTATAATTTAAACTGTTTAAAAACATAAATATATTTAATATTTATTAATATATAGTAATTATTATATATTAATAATATTAAAAAATTATGTAAGACTTGAAATAATATATGTAAATAATTTGTTATAGTGTACATTTATAGGAATAACTTTGTGTTTGTTTTTAACTAAACATTATAATTGTTTATGGTAATAATTAATAATAATAAATATTATAACTTATTTATTGTTATTAATAGAAAAATTATAACCATTTAATATATAAACAATGCACTGAAATAATGTATTTTTTTTCTCTGAATGTATGTTTTTCTGAAAAGAAGAAATAAATGATTATGTTTAGTAATTAATAATAATAATGATAAATATATTTGTTATTATTTTTATTAATTATTACAAAATGTTTTATAATAATTTCTAAGTATTATAAAAGTATATAATTGCATAAATAATCTTTTGGCAATACCAGATATTATTATTAAACATATTGTTCCCCTATACTGTTATAAAGTTTACAACATAATATATTTATATGTTTCATTTAAAAACAACATTGTCTGAAATATGTACCAAAAAATGTCTTAATTTGTATTTCCATTTCTTGAGCAAATATAATAATTGTCATGTTACTTAATAAAAATGTAAATTAAAAAAATATATATTTAATAATATTAATATATAATATTAACATTATTAAATATAAATGGAATAAGCTGAAAAAAACTGGATTTTTATTCAATTCTATATAAATACTTGTTACTCAAAGTTAATGATGAAAATATTTTTTATTTACAGAAAAAATGTTGTTAAATAATTTTGTGTGATAATTTACAACATGTATATAAATGATAATGTGTTATTCTGCGAATACTACATTTCAAAATAATGTTATGTTTTTTTTTATTGTGATTGTATTGTAGTACACATTACAAAATTAAAAATGTTTAATAAAGTTTTGTGAAAACATCCATTTTGCATTATTTTGTAATATAATAACACAGTAATGTAAAAATATATGCAAATGTGCTGGACACTGACCAATTAATATTTACTATTGCTACTCCAGTCAAGCTAATATCATGGAAGGTGCTGGACACTGACCAATAATTATTTACTATTCCTACTCCAGTCAAGCTAATATCAGGGAAGGTGCTGGACACTGACCAATGATTAATTACTAATCCAACTCCAGTCTACCTAATATCATGGAAGGTGCTGGACACTAACCAATTAATAATTACTATTCCAACTCCAGTCTAGCTAATATCAGGGAAGGTGCTAATACATATACATTTAAAATAAATAAAAAATGTAATAATTTAATGTAATATATTTTTTTTTAATTTCATTTAATTGATTTATTGTATTTTTTTCCCTGTACGCCTGTACCCCAAAAACCCAAAACTGACCCTGAACCCTAAAAATATCCCTGTACCCCCAAAACCCAAAACTGACCCTGAACACTAAAAATACCCCTTTACCCAAAAACCCAAAACTGACCCTGAACCCTAAAAAGACCCCTTTTCCCAAAAACACAAAAATGACCCTGAACCCAAAAATTACCCCTTTACCCAAAAACAGAAAACTGACCCTGAACCCAAACAATACCCCTTTACCCAAGAACTGAAAACTGACCCTGAACCCTAAAAATACCCCTTTACCCAAAAACTGAAAACTGACCCTGAACCCAAAAAATACCCCTTTACCCAAGAACTGAAAACTGACCATGAACCCTAAAAATACCCTTTTACCCAAAAACTGAAAACTGTCCCTGAACCCTAAAAAACCCCTTTACCCACAAACTGAAAACTGACCCTGAACCCAAAAAATACCCCTTTACCCAAGAACTGAAAACTGACCCTGAACCCTACAAATACCCCTTTACCCAAAAACTGAAAACTGACCCTGAACCCAAAAAATACCCCTTTACCCAAGAACAGAAAACTGACCCTGAACCCTAAAAATACCCCTTTAACCAAAAACTGAAAACTGACCCTGAACCCTAAAAAAAACCTTTACCCACAAAGTGAAAACTGACCCTGAACCCAAAAAATACCCCTTTACCCAAGAACTGAAAACTGACCCTGAACCCTACAAATACCCCTTTACCCATAAACTGAAAACTGACCCTGAACCCTAAAACAAACCCTTTACCCACAAACTAAAAACTGACCCTGAACCCCAAAAATACCCCTTTACCCAAGAATTGAAAACTGACCCTGAACCCTAAAAATACCCCTTTACCCAAAAACTGAAAACTGACCCTGAACCCTAAAAAAACGCCTTTACCCACAAACAGAAAACTGACCCTGAACCCTAAAAATACTCCTTTACACAAAATTAAGTATTAATATTTAATTACCAATTAATTAATAATTAACAATAACAATAAAGTAAATATATTAGCACATTAGCTGTAATTAATAGAATTTATTAATTAATATTATTTTTTCCCAATTAATTAATTAACAATAACACAAAATTATATATAATAAAAAATTACTCAGATGAATGTAATTAACTAATTAAAAATAATTAATTACCAATTAATTACTAATATAAAATATGTACAAAATTATATTAATTAATTAACTAATTAATATTAATTCATTACCAATTAATTATTAATTAAAAAAAATTACAAACATATATTAATTAATTAATTATTATTAAATTACTTCACACCCTATTCCCCTTTAAACCCACAACCCGCTCCTAAACATTAACTACAATTTATATTACTATTAATACATTTTTTTTTACCTTTTTTCAACATATTATCGATATTTTTTACTTTGACTATTTATCGATATTTTGTCTTGTCGATTTTTTGGAGTCGATATTTTTGTAATCGATATTTTTTTATCATTATTTTAGTCGATATTTTGGCCAACGATATTTTTGTTCTCGATATTTATTATTGTCGATATTTTTAACTCGATATTTTGACCATTCGATATTGTGGAGTCGATATGTC
The DNA here is from genome assembly GCF_964263255.1 of Lissotriton vulgaris. Lineage (NCBI taxonomy): Eukaryota > Metazoa > Chordata > Amphibia > Caudata > Salamandridae > Lissotriton > Lissotriton vulgaris. Next base: position 92,773,358 of record NC_141698.1, read on the forward strand.
TAGTTACCCCTGCATACCCATTCGAGGTCTTTTACTCTTGGGTCACCTTTCCGGGGGTGGACGGAGGAGACAATCTGTTTCATGATTACACAGCTGAGGCTGTTTCGATTGCGTATCAACCCTGTAGGACCACTGAGGTTCCACTGACAGCTTGGCAACACCGAACACACAATTTGGTTAAGTGGGGAATCTAGGATTAATCCCATGTTTCCTAGTTTCACTTCATACAAATGAGCCACTAAATGGGTGTCTGTTGCTCCGTCTTACCTCAGATATTAATGCTTTGCTTTTAACTCTTTGTGCAAGAGGATATAGAGATTATGGAAGGCAGAAACAACATAAAAACTCATATTGTTTTGGGCTCAAGTTTCAAGGAGGACATCAAGCTGAGCCAGAGCCATACATATGGCTCGAGCTTCGAGTTGCTCGCCCACCTCTAGTAGCAGTTGTGCTGCTCTGTTTTTTTGTGTTGTGAGGATCCTCAGCTTGGCCATCACTGATTGAGGACTTGCTTCAGAGTCTCATCCAGCGCCGGACTGGCAGTAGCAGGTACCAGATCTTACCCTGGGAGGCTGGAAGGGTTGTGTGTCTGGTTTTGTGAGGGGGTTGATTTTGACTGAATGGGGGGCGATGGGTGCCCACTACCACTTACTTTCTGCCTCCAGGGGACTCAAGTGAGTCGGGCCAAACTCTGCGCTGCACACTACAATCCTGTCACCCAGTAGCGCACTCAGAGGTCCTCCAGCGTCCTCCTCTGCTCATGTTATTGAGGTTAGTTAGGAACTGTTTGGTTTGAAATTCGAATCATGCTTAGCAAGCTGAGAGTGGTGTAACTGTAAAGTGTTCCTGCATGAACCGGAAACCAAAGGGCTTTCACTTTATCACTTAATTCAAATTAATTGGACTAGTACAAATTTCAACAAATTCATTAGTATAATTATGAACTGTGGTTCCAACATTGCCGAGTCCTCCTTGCAGTGGCCAGACCCTCTCACTGCAATTGCTCGCTGCCTACTATAGGGGCTAGGCTGGCAAAATTTTCCAGGGCTGCTTTGGAGTCCCACTCCAGCCCTGCTGAGCATGACGGCAACCACTGGCCTGAGAGCTCCTGACTGGGTCTGGGGAGCGTGTGGAGGGGGACTCCATGTACCTTGCAGGGAGGCCCCCTAAAGTTTTGTTACACCCAGGGCTTTAAGTCAGCCGGGTCTCACTGGTGCTGAGCACCGGCAGTTTTTTAAAGGGGGCTCTGTTTTGTGCCCTGGACCAGGCAGTCCCTTTTTTTCCAAAACTGCAGTGACAGCAGGCACATCGATGTGCGCTGCTCACACTGCTCACTTCTCACTAGTGGAGAGTTTAGGCATGACGTCATGTCAGGTGAACATTGTAAGGGAAGGGGAAATCCTTTAAAGAGACTCATTTTCTCGCTGGACATCCCTTCTCTTTTTGAAACTCAGGATGAGCAACATTGTCGTGCTGTCACCAGGGCTTTAAGTGGAAGATTTTTCAATATTATATATAAGGCTCCCTGTTTTCCGTTTTTACTGATTTTTACAGATAAATGCAGACAGAAAACATTTATTTTCTTGTCTGAATTTGTTTTTAAATGTGGATAAAAACCGAAGTTGAGTGGATTTTTGAGTATTTCTAAATACTGTGTGTCATGACTGCCAGGCCAGTAGCTATATGGATTGATAGGTAAGGGGCCTAAAAAAAGAAAGGAATTTTAGTAAAGAGGCTTTAAGAGCAGTAGATATGCACAAGATTGTTACTGAAATTTGCATATTTTCTTTTAATCACATTGATTTATCTTCTGTTGGTGTTACAGCATTGAAACCTGGTGGTAATTCAAGCATGAGTGCATTTTCACTGGTTAAATAAATGTGTAAATATACTAATTTCAGCTTCATTTTTCCCGAAATCCCAAAATAAATAAGGATAAATACAGATAAAATTAGCAAAAAAATAAATATTGACAAATACAGACGGAAATGTCAGGAAAATAAATACCATAAAACTGGGAGCTCTAATTATATACAAGCCATAGTTGCTGCTTCTTTATCTTATGCAACTAACAACCATTGACAAAGTCAATAGTCCTGACTTCTTATAGGTACGATGTTACTCGTATCATATCTGGATGCAATGACAGAAACTACTAAATACAAATTGGGCGGCACACTATGCTAAACACAGATTTTTAGTTTACTTGTTTTAAGCCATGCCCTTAATTACATTAGCCACGACCCTGTATGAGACCCGACCCCCCCCCCCCCCCCCCCCCCCACACACACACACACAGTGTTTTCATCCCACTTAAAGCCCTGGTTACATCACTGCATATGATGCTTAAGAAACTGCACTATAATGAATGACTTAACACACTGAAACGCGACTTTACTTAACTCATTCCGATAATTGGGCAGCATGACGTCAACACGTCCATTTCAAAATTGCACGCCTGCCGTGGAGTCAGCTGGGAGCAGTCTGACCCAGTTGGCAATCCAGAAGTCTTTCGCGCTCCCAGTCGAGAGAAGTAATGTCATTCTACCGCTAAATGTTAATTGTTTCTGCTCCATTTGAAGTTTGACATTTCCTATCTTAAGTATCTAAGTGCAGCATCTCACGAGCCCGCGATTACCAACCAATCTCCTTCCCTGGGCCTTCGGCTTGCATCCACCCGTCCTCCAAGACATAAATACTCCAGGTACTGTGATGTATGCAAGTAACCCGGGATTCTTCATGGAGGAGGCGGGAAACGGGAAATGTCAATTTAAAAATAGACCTCCGTAATTTGCATACTAAATCGAGCAATTTTGACGCGTTCTGACATTTAAACCTAGTGATTGTTCTGCGTTTTTTTTTTAAAACCCATCCATCTTTTTATTGGAGTTAAACAAAAGCTAATTGATTACAGAAATTCACTGGTGCATTTGAGGTGAATCACGAAAGCTTTAAATTGTATTTTACAGCGATAGTTGCATTTTTATACACCGATGTTGTTTGTTTTTATTTTAAAGGCCACTATGAAGAGAACATTAATTTCTATATGCATGGAGCAGAATGCCACACACCTCTTAAGCGAAATTACAGGTTTTTTTGACTGCTCCTTCGATAATTAATTGTACAGCAAATTGCTATGCTCAGTAAAGCCTCCCCTAGGAGTCATGCTATCTATTCCCAATGGTGATTCTGTTAGTCCAACAGCTTTCAGCCAGCACCCCTTGTGCTACCTGCACTACCCAAGGGGTGAAGTCATAAGTCCTACATCTCTTAGCCCACACTATGTAACCCATTTCACCTCAAGTATTGCTCTAAGCTGCACACACTTCACCCTTCCTCACCAGCGCCATGTTGAAGACCCTTTGATGCAACGTATTTCGCAGTAAAGGAATGCGTGGTAAATGCTATACGTGGTAACCACTCATGCGTTGTAAAGCATGCGTGGTTGAGTATAGCGTGGAAATGGGTGCGTTGTAGTGTCTGTTTCCCCTTTGATGAGGCCAGCCTGAGTAGATCACATTTAAGCATTTTCGGATTTTCGGTAAATTCGGTAAATTCGCAATCCGCGAGATTCGCGAATTTCCCGCAAAATCCGGGAACGGAAATCTGAGAACGGGGATTGGGTCAAAAGTTCAAGCTGACTTTTGTAACTCTTTTAGAATGGCGCCGGCAAGCTGCCAGAGCCATTCTAAAATAGTTACAAAAGTCAGCTTCAACAGGAAGCTCTAATAGATAAAGTAAAGCAGGTGCTGCTCAAATTCAGTTACACAATCATTAATCACACCCAAACTTGGGGTGATTAATGATTGTGTAACTTAATTTGACCTTCAACTGGAGCACCTGCTTTACTTTATCTATTAGTGCTTCCTGTTGTTTCTAGCTTGCCGGCGCTATTCTAAGTGGGGCTGAGGGCAGAAGGGCACAAAAGTGGGACAGAGGGCAGAAGGGGACAAAAAATGAGTGGGGCAGAGGGCAGAAGAGCACAGAAACAAGTGGTACAGAGGGCAGATGGGAATAAAAAACAAGAGGGTGGCAGTGATTAAGCAGGCAAAAAAAAAAAAACAGCGAAATTGCAAAGCGCCTCACGAACACCCGCGAACACGCAAAAATAAAAAAATCCGCGAATTTTGCGGATTGCCAATTTGCAAATCCGCTAATTCGCGAATTGCCAATTCGCAAAATTCGCCCATGCTTAATCACATTATCAAACCAGAAGCAGGCACATGAAGGTTTCACAATGCACTGAGTAACATCTTAATTTCGGGGTAGATGCTAGTATATGCTGATACGTACCACACAGTAAGCAGATGTATAGATCCTAATGTTTTCCAGCATCCAATTTTTGGTGTTAAAATTTAAAGAACCCCAGTTGGTCATATTAGTGCTTGTTATTTTGGAAAGTATTAGCAGAGTCACATGTTTGCAACACATTTCCTACCCACGGATGGCATGTGCACAGACGCTGGCAAACACAAGCTGATTCAGTGACCTAAAATGAACACATGTAAAAGAGTCTTTGTAGTGATTCCTGTGGTTAGGAGAGTGCAGTGCATCAAAGAGGTTCTGTTCATTGTGGATGGTTTGGAGCAGGGAGGCATTAATTACTCATAGGTTTATGCACTGCAGTAGGCTACTTGTAAATGGCGGAAGTCCCTTTTAGGAGGCCCTGTGCATGAGAGACAATCCGGCATAGAGAGCTTTCTAACTGGTTTCAGCCTCCGCAAAAGAAGCTCACGGTTGGGAGTAGTTCACAGCAGAAATTTCCTGTTCATGAGGCATGGTACAGTGTTCTAAAATGCAGTGCAGAAACAATTTGTGGTGCTTTGTTGTTATGAACTATGAAGGTTACTGTATCTTCTCTCGTTCTTTTGCAGGTTCAAGTGTTTCAGTGTGTCACTGACTGGAGGAGCATCTTTTATAATTTCATAGGATCCCCCAAGATAAAAGTGACATTATATGTAAGTGTTGTTATAAAAACTAAGCCCACTGAGCTAACTCTAATTTGCACCCCTGCAATGCTCTGCTTAAAGCCTCACATATTACATATCTCATTAAATGTTTTAAACTTAATTGGTGACATCACTTATGTCATCTCAAATCACATTTTTGATGGCACCCTAACTGATATTATTGATGATGGCCAAAAGGCTGTATGTGGTGTGGCCATGGCTTCTGGGCCTGGCCTGTTCCCAGTCCTCTGTAAGTGGCCAACCACCCCACCGCATATGGCCTTCAGCTGTGAGCTCAATGGGGTTGGCGCAGGCGGCACCCAACACCCTTCCCCAACAGTAGCCTAACCCATCACAGTCCTCTACGGACATTTTCTTTGTTTATTTAATTTTTGTTTAAATGTGGCCAAGCCCTGTGCCCAATCCCCTCTGGGTGGCCAACCACCCCACTGCACATGGCTGTTAGGTGTGAGCTTAATGAGGTTGGCTTCAGGGCCTGTCCTCTGGCTAGGCATGGTTTTGAATGCCTTCTCCATGCAGTAAGTAGGCCACCTGGCCAAAGACCCCCACCCACATTTTCTTTGTTTATTTATTTTTTTATTTTTTGTCACTGTACTCCCATGGTACCTCAGCAGAAGAACCACCTGTGGTACTATAAGAACATACATGCTTTAGTTGTTAAAGCTTGCGTGATGTTGCTTTATAGTGGCTCTTGGAGGAGTCCGGCAAAGCTACATGAGGGCCAAGCTGGGTCCTGTGAGCTGTGCAAAGTCCCACAGAAGTACCCCACAAAGCCCAGGGGTCAGGATACCACTACCCTATCTCCTTCTATCTAATTTAATTTGTAAATATAGGACATTGGGACCGAGTCCCCAAGTCCTGTAGTGGCGGTCTCAATATTTTTCAGCCAGTCTACCCAGTCAATCTGCTCACTCTAGCACATGGGACCAAAATAACCAATTGAGGAAAAAAAAACTCTCCCTTTGAACCAGATCCCGTGATATTTTAAAATACCAATACAGAGGTACTCTGGACCAACCTTCAACATATCACTATAATTTAAAGTCCTTCCTGACCAACCCTAGTGTATCTTTAAATGCAAATTACTCAAAAAACGGAATAATGAAAGTCATGTTTTCTGTCAAGCCATGCCTTCCCTGGACCGGAAACAGTCTTCCGAGAACCGGTTTCTGGCATTCCAGCCGTCTTCAGCCCGGCTTGCTTGAATCCAGTGGTGTGGAGAGCATGGGACTCACGTCTGAATGCATGCTCTCCACACCACTGGAGTCAAGCTATCCTCGCTGAAGACGGCTGATAGCCAGAAACCAGTCCTTGGGTGCTTGATTCCGGTCCAGGAAAGACATGGCTTGGCAGATCGGGCTGGACTGTTCCCATGAGGCACAGGGTCTAGGCTGATTTGCATATGGCCATGTCTGAACTGGGGTGGTGTGGAGTGCAAAAAAAACCCGATGGATTTATGCCCAGATCTCTGTACTCCGGTGAATGTATGACATTGTTCTGCATTCTGTCCATCAATTGTTGTTTTTGCATTTGTCACCCCGAGTGGGATGGGTATGCTCAGGTGTGAGTCCCATGCTCTCCTCACCACTGGAGTCAAGCTATCCTGGTAAAGACGGCTGATAGCCAGAAACCGGTCCTAGGGTGCTTGATTCCGGTCCAGGAAAGACATGGCTTGGCAGTTCGGGCTGGACTGTTCCCATGAGGCACAGGGTCCAGGCTGATTTGCATATGGCCATGTCTGAACTGGGGTGCTGTGGAGTGCAAAAAAAATGATGGATTTAGGCCCAGATCTCTCTACTGGGGTGAATGTATGACATTGTTCTGCATTCTGTCCATCAATTGTTGTTTTTGCATTTGTCACCCCGAGTGGGATGGGTATGCTCAGACGTGAGTCCCATGCTCTCCACACCACTGGAGTCAAGTTATCCTGGCTGAAGACGGCTGATAGCCAGAAACCGGTCCTAGGGTGCTTGATTCCGGTCCAGGAAAGAAATGGCTTGGCAGTTCGGGCTGGACTGTTCCCATGAGGCACAGGGTCAAGGCTGATTTGCATATGGCCATGTCTGAACTGGGGTGGTGTGGAGTGCAAATAAAAACGATGGATTTATGCCCAGATCTCTGTACTGGGATGAATGTATGACATTGTTCTGTATTCTGTCCATCAATTGTTGTTTTTGCATTTGTTACCCCGAGTGGGATAGGTATGCTCAGACGTGAGTCCCATGCTCTCCACACCACTGGAGTCAAGCTATCCTGGCTGAAGACGACTGATAGCCAGAAACCGGTCCTAGGGTGCTTGATTCCGGTATTGGAAAGACATGGCTTGGCAGTTCGGGCTGGACTGTAGCTAAAGGTTTTGGAATTTTTGCAAGCATGGGTCCGTGCCTCTGACATCATTGGGGGTCAATCATCGGTGACTTTGGGAGCTAAATGACTCTGCCACACTATCTAGTCAGTAAGGAGATTGGGGGTTCAACTACAAAGTCTGTTATCACTGAGGTATGTGGAAAGTCTAACAGCACCTATTATAATTGATAAGCTAAGCAATGCATTATTTAGTGTCCATAGTTCTGTTTGTGCAGATTTGTCCCTGCAACAGTAGTAGAATGGATTGTCGTACTATCCAAACCAAAAGTAAAGTAGTATCTTATTCTTTCTTGGTGGTCATTCACCTTTTTATTGTTGGCAATTGTCAAAGCATAAACATTTAGAAGACTTGAAAAGACATTATGGACAATCCCAGAGGACTGCACTCAGTGCATAGAGCTATTGCTGACTAGAATGGGAGTCCAATGGAATTGCCAAATGTGCAATCTTAGTTAGCTACACAGACCGACTAATAAGAATATTCTAGTAATACCACAGGGAGCCATAGTCGAGGCAGGATAAGAATTTAGATGCAGTCTACAAGAAGATCAGAGACGATTTAGAAAAATCGAATGAGGAACGCTAGAAAAAATAAGTACTCTATATTAAAATTAAAACTTACTGGGGCCAGCAAAGGAGCCCTCACCTGCCCGATCCTGGCCTGCATCCTGAACAGCACCCTCCTCCTCCTCCTGTGTCCTCTTGCCCCTTGGGGGAGCTGATGTACAACATGAAAGAAAGAAAGACCAGAAAACACGGATGATATTTGTCAACCAAATCAAACATTTCAAAAGAACAATAACAAAATATTTTGGCGAAATAGCAAATAGACAACTATTCCATGGGTTATATTGACCGATCTCATGTGGTCTACTACGTTATTAGTATTGCCTTATTTGCGGACCGTCAAATTGGAAAGTTCTTATGTAACTCACTAAACAAAGTACTAAAAAGGTTTGCCTAGGATTGGCAGGCAGCAGTCCACAGCACGCGAAGTGACAGACAAAGTCCATCGTGATTGCAGATCAGCGACAACACTAAAGTTTCCTACTACCTAAACCAGTCATTAAAATACTCAAACTATCAATCCACCACCACTATTTCTTCTTATCGCCATGTGTACAAAGGAAGGACTGGACTTGAGTCTGTAGGGGCTGATTTAGAAGCCCCTTGCGGCTCTTTTGCTCCATTGTTGCGTGACTTTTGTGACGCAGCGGCAGAACAAAAGAGGCGCAATGGTGCGGCGTATATTAACAACGTGACGCATATGGGAGATGCATCACGTTGTAAAGCCCTGCGCCATCAGGGGGCGTTCCGGCGCAAGGGAGGGCGTTCCTGCGCAGGAACGCATCCTAAAAGTGGCTGAGGGAAATCTACAAGATTTCAATCAGTCACTTTAACCACAATGATGCGTGACTCAAACCCTGCGCCTGCTTGAAGCAGACGTACAGCTTGACGCAGCATTGGGGAGATAGGGCACCCCAGAGCATTGATGGAGCTGCGCCATCGTTGCGACGCAACTCCAGCAATGCGCCGCCTTTATGGCACAGATGCGTAACGCTTTGGTGACGTTTTGGGCCCATGGTGCGCCGCATTGTAAATACGGCGCACCATGGGTGATGGTGGCGTGGCGCACAATTACTTGCCCATCCCTGCTACTTTGCAGGGATGCGACGGTAATTAAAAATCTGAACCTTAGTGTCTAGCATTACGCAGTTCTTTAAACTACACTCATACATAATTTCACAGGCCAATGAAATGAACACAAAATCGAAAACAAATAAGCATAGTAGCAACACTACTGAGAAGGAGAGCAGTGCACCTGAAATGCACAGAAGATTTTGAAATATAATTTACCTACAATTTAATGAGCAGCATTATTGCTCTTGGTAAAAAACAAAAGTTTGCAATATAATAACACACAGAGCAGGAGAAAATAGAGTAGTACAGAAATAGCTACTACTACTCACCAAGCCCGGGGATCTCAAGGCCAAGCAGGTCGAGCAGATCGCGTTCACGGTCCAGGACATCCGTCCAGCGGTGGGTGGCATGGTAGTGGTGGTACATGGCCCGGCACACCTTCTCCCACCGCTTCCGGCGCTCCCGGATCCCATACCCGCTACCGATCTTGCCGCCTGCCATGATGGTCCTGGGGAGGCGGCGCTGAACATAAAAAATTAGTGCGGCCACCTCCTCCGGGCTGAAGATCTCCCGGGGTATGACCTGCTCCCCCCTCAAACGCCCGCACGGGAGCCGGGCACGGGGTGCAGGACCCTTCCCCTTCTCGGGATGCTTCCCGGCTCCCTTCACCATGGTCTGGGCAGAAAGGAAGCTAAATAATAAAGAAAATAGAATAGGGAAGAGAAGAAAAGTAAAGAGTTGAAAAAAGTAGTTTAAAATTAACCAAAAGTAGCAGAAAACACAAAAATATAGAGCTAGAAAAATAGAGAGATAGATAATAAGTAAAATAGATAAAAAAAAACTTCAAACAAGCAAAGGATGGCAGAGATACAGAGAGGATACAAAAAGCATGCCCTGAACCATAGCAATGAATGAGAAGTAAGATGGTCGCGCCCGATCACGACCGCGCGGGTAAGTTCGCGCGAGATTTTCCTCGCGAACACCCGCGAAATTGTACTAGCGAGCCGCACACTTTGCGAGATTACACTTTGCGCCAGGAAACGGAAATACGTCATGCAAACAAGATGGCCGCGCCCTTGAACGACCGCGAGGGTAACTTCGCGCCTTGCGCTAGAAGCGGCTCGCTAAAACGCACAAAACCTTGCGAACTAACACGCCCCAAAAAAACAAATCGCATATTCGCACAAATTTGCGGTTTCCGAATCCGATCTCGCGCAAATTCACGCCCCGCGAATCCCGCGAAATTGCAGAAAAACGAGTTTTGCAAAACTGAAGGCACTCGGCAGGTGCAAGAGTTCAAACTCATCATTGGTAACCATTCCCTGTAGTGCTTCCTGACTGGGGCCCCTCCAGAGTTCAGTTGCTAGTTGCAACAATTGTATGACCCTGCTCTGACCCTCACAGCAGGCTCATAGAATAGCTACAAGTAGGCCACAAAGGTCCTGGAAAAAAAAATTGCACTGCAACAGAAAGCAAATTACTGATAAGTAAGCAGGTGCCAGACCTGGAATTTTAAAACAGTGGCACATTAATAAACCAACCCCAAATTAATTCATGTCAGTTGAAGCAGGGCAGGTGTGCTTGCTTTTCTCCCCCATAATCTACAGTGATGATGAACCAAAGGGTGGCATTGATGTACCAGAGGGTGGCATGGGTGAAACAGAGGGTGGCAGTGGTGAAACAGAGGGTGCTGGGAACCTGTGATGATGAACCAGATGTAGAAACAACATAGTTGCGACCGTTGCGAGCCGACAAGTAAGTTCGCAATTGCGAACTGGTAGCAAACCCTCGCGAACTGGCAGAAACCCTTGCGAACACAAAAAAAAAATCCGCTAATTCGCGAGAATTTGCGGATTTTGCAGATTGCGAGTTCGCAAATTCGCAAGATTCGCGAACGCCAGATTTGCAAAATTCGCCCATGCTTACGAGGGTTGCTGCCCAGCTCTCCACCAAGATGGGCACCCCGATGACACACCCACAGTGAACTTGGAGTTAGATCACCCTACAGGGCTTTGGCAGATTCACCCCCCTCCCCCTAGACAGACTAGGGGGTCGATTAGGATGGCGGTGAATCCGTATCCTCTGGGCCGGCGGCAGCCACCGCTGGCCCGGAGGATGCGGATTCATCGCTGCGGACCTCCAAAACACCACCAGCCACGTTAGGATGGCGGCGGGATCAGCGGCGGACGGCAAGTCCATCCGCCGCTGATCCGCGGGATGTTGTCCACAATTTGGTGGCGGTGTCTGCAAGACACCGCCAGCCAAATTACAAAGGGTGAGGAAACATGCTTTTGCGCGGCTGATTTTCCGCCGTGGAAATGCATGTGGACCAATGCCTCTGGGGGCCCGTTGCGGGCCCCCAGGGTGTTGTGGGGGGCACATGGGGGTTACCTATGGTGCCCCCTGCATATGCATGCACGAAGAGGCAGGCACCACACGGTGCCAGCCGCTTTATACATGCATATGCAAAGCATGCAATTTTAACCTTGCGGCGGGCGCTGCTTCAAGCAGCACCCGCCGCAAGGTTACAGATACGGGATGTGATCGCCATGGTGGCGGTCACATCCTAATTTGCACGGAGCGACCGCCGCTGCCCCTGCGGATGGTCCCTCCACCTCGGGGGTGGCGGACGGACGCAGGTCCGTCCGCCATCCTAATGAGGCCCTTAGTTAGGTGGCACTTGGTAGGAGTACAATATATTGCTGTACTTGGATGCAAGCATATATTCTCTGTCATCAGCATATTGGTTGAACTGTTATCTTTTTCACCATTATCGTAATGGTAATCACATTTTTTGTTTCCTTCTATTGATCATTGCAGCACACGTATTTTACTCAAGAATAACAATGCTTCAAAAAATATTGTAATGCTTTACTGTGTATTTCTTATGTATCTCTTTGGGTATGCATAAGTGCCCAAATGAAAAGGTTTCTAGATCTATTACCACAATTTCCTTGGGGAGTCAAGATTGTCATGTTCTGAGGTTGTGCAATCTGTTTGTTGCCTTGTCAGGTTAGGGGTACAGATGATTAACTGTGAGCTAGCAAGATTTAGGCCAACATATCCAAATGGTGTGCGTTGAGTCAGTCTCACACAGTTCTGATGTTCATATTGTCCAACAAACTCACAATTTTTACTGAGAAAATATAATCTCTACAATAGACCCAAATACAGTTTCCAAAACCCTAGATTAGGGACCCAAACTATATTTTTGGGTCCCTAATCTATCAATCTCAATAAAAAATTGCCCCAATCCTACTGTGTCTCATGACTAACAGCATCCTAACTATGAACAAACACTTCCTTATCTAATCTGAATTCCAAGCGATGTCAGCTATTGATTTACCAGTCACACATTTATATGAAATGCATCAATGTAATACTAACATTACCTAAGCAGCTACTTTATAATTCAAGATTACATTGCGCAGGGTCCATTATTATTTTTAAAGTGGCCATTTGAATACATGGGTTAATTTTTTATTTCTAGTCATATAGATTATTGAGAGACTATTTTCTAATGCCTAGAGTCGTTTAGTAGTTAACTAACTTGGGTGTACCAAGAATAAATTAATATAATTCAAATATGATTTGTTTTGTGCCATTTTCAAATGTGTGATTCTGTTTCTATTTAGTGCAGAATTAATGCAATTGTTTATATATATGTGAACAGTAAACACATCTATGATTTATGTAGTGAATATGCAATGTGGTAATTACTTATATATATCTTTATATATTGAAAAATAACAAGAACTGCAGTCTCTTATTCCTAATGAGCATAAATCCAAATGTTCTAATATTGTGAGCTTTTGAATTATAATGATCATCCTGCTCACTTGCATATGTAAATCTTTAGTTTCGATAATAAGTGACAGTTTGATACTGAGTATAAGTCTGCAATCTTTAATGAATATTATGCTCTCTGTTGTAATTTATGACTTCTTAAGAAAAACTGAAAAAATATAATTTTAACTTGATATACTATACATTTTTTTGATGTAGACATTTATGTAATAAACCCAACACAAATATATTCAGAAGAATTTTGTAACCATGTTTTGAATATAACTATAATTAACATGTTAATAATTAGCAGTTTATAATATCTGTTCTTTTAAAATAGCATGGTGGTATTCAATAGCATATTGTACTATTTATTTATGATAAATCAGATTTTTCTTTCCTTCTGATACGTACAAGATATTTTGTTTAAAAGTTAATTTTTCCTTTTGTTCTTCCCACAGCCCTGAGAAAGTGTGTTTGTAATAGAACTGTAATGTTGTTCTTATATGAATATAATTATATTGAGGTCTGGCGGTGGCTGCTCTCTCGGAACCGCATCTGGTTCTAGGCGAGCAGCCACCGCCAGACCTCTACCAGACACACGATTCTCAGATCGTGGGCGTTGGACGCCCCCGTCCTCAGGCTTCGCTTACGGCACTTCTGCCTAACAGGACTCGCTTTTTCCACGTGTTCACGCTTCAACCTTACACCGCAGCCTGGCAATACCCCCGCCGAACCTGCGTCCCTACATCTCTACAGAGATAACCTAAGCCCTGAAGAGTCATATCTTCACACGATGTGACAAAACACGTGTCAGCTTGCTTTAATTTCGATTGTACTGATCAAGACTGAACTATAAATCACTCTTCATGCACCGCTGGATCTCGACTTTTTTATTACTCGTTTCCAATGAACTGTACCTAACTATTTGGTTTTTACATAAGAACCCATCACCCTAAACGTGTGCACAGGACCTATGTTTATACCGTTTGAGTTAGTGCCTGGAAGTAATGTTAACAATAACTTGATCTGTCATGGGAGTGTGGCATGTGTGTCCTCTACCTGCTCAACCTCATGCTATGAAGCAGTAGAAATATTTTTCAGTAAACCCATATCATGTACTGCTTTTGCCTGCATGCTGCTTTGAGTGAGCAGTAGAAGGTTCAGCTGCCTCAATTAAGGTTAAGCAGGTGGGTAGAGATTTTATGTGGTGCTATATTTTAGGAATCCTATCAGATACTTTTTAAACAAGTCGCAAACTTGGAATCATCCTTTAATAGTGCATGAGCTAAATTATGGTGTGGGTATATTGCATGTGATAATTATGCATTTGGATTGCAGTACTTCTGAATGCAATACTATAGCATTCACTGCCTCAGTATGCCATGGTTGCACATTTGCTTATGTGCTATTGTCATATGCATTTCTGTTTTTACTTTTTTCAAAGATCAATGGTCATTTTACAATATTTATTTGGTTGGTACTGATACATGAGCTTTTTGGTAAGTAACACATTGATTGGCTCAACCACCTTTTACCACTGTATCATGGAAGTTTAGTGTTGTAGTCATGTAGTTATCTGGTGGTTTTAATATGTAATAAGAAGTTTTGGGAATATTCAAGCAGGCACACTACAGCTGTTCTTAAAAACAAGTATTAAATCCTACACCCAATACAATGAAGCAGCTACACAGCTGAATGAAAAAACACCACAGTGCAAAGTGGATTTACAGTAATCCACCAAAACAAAATAACAGAAGTTTACAAAACAACAGCACACCAAATACTTTTTCGTAACTCTGGGTTATGTTTTGTTTTGTTTTGATGTGTTGTTGTGGAGAGTTGCTAAAGAGCTGTGACTGTGTTTTAGTTGAATGTCTATGGTCCGCTGATTTGATTTGATTTATGCATTTTTAAAGTGCAACCATCAGTCCGGAAGGAGCATTTTGGCGCTATGCAGAGATAAGCAGAACCTTTTACCTACATTTGTCCTACCTTGCTCAACAGAGCGGTCTTGGCACTGACCTTTTACCTAGTTAATTGCCAAATAAATGCAGTGTGGTTTTCTCTGAAAAACTAGCCTCACTTATAATGCATGAGGTTTCTTAGTATCACAGCAGGATTACCATCTTCTGTATAATAACTCTGTAAAAGGGTCATCACTATGGTCATCCTCGGCCGACATGCCCACAGTACAAGGACAAATCTAAGGAATGCCTCTGAGGGTACCTTTTGGGTATATAAATATCACCTCTTCACGGGGCAAACCAAAGGAGAAGCTTCCATGCTGACACAAGATGCTGAGTTCCCTGCATGCAGACACTCCAGCACGCAGTGGCCTGACCTCCCTCGTGGGGTATCCAACTTGAGACCAAGACGGGCTCCTTCGTTCTCTCACATCAGATAATGGGGTCGGCTCTATCCTAGGGGGATTCTTGGCTATTCACCTACATGCTAGGTACACTTAGGTACATCTAGTTAGGGTTGCATCGTAGGAGTATGCATTATTATTATAGTCATTTATCTAAATGCCTGCATATATTCACTGTTTTAGCACTATGGTAGAATACTACCTTTTCTGTACTCTGTTGGTGCTTATAACCATATAAATGTGTTTGTGTCTAATGGTTGTTGCAGCACATGTATTTTATACTAGACTGACACCGGTTCAAAAAATGCTTATTGAAAACATCCCCATCGCTTATTCTGTATATCTCTCTGAGAACAAGTGAGCACGAGTGACTGATCGAAAAGTACTGTACTGTTTCCACTATCCCTGAGGGGTCAGGGTGGTCATGTTCCATAGTTGCTAGAAACTATTAGCTCCTGGGTAAGAGGTGCTCATAGTGAGGTTCCGTGACGATCGTAAGTGGTGTTTTCGACTCGCACAAATATGGTCGAGTCTGGTATCTATGAACCGCAAATGACGAGTTTAGTGGGTGTGCGCAGTTTCGCTGTGCTAATCTGAACCGTTCGTTTGTTTCGTGGGTTTTCTATCTGTACCCACGGGTTCCATCTTAGATATGGCATCCATTTTGTCTCTTGCCCTCAAGTAGCCAGCGAACGGACGCTGTCCGCTTCGCGACCCTGGGATTCCCAAGACTCTTGCGGAAGACACATTTCCTTTGAAAGTGTCTTTATGATGAGGGGGATGATACTGTAAGGCAGATGGCCCTGCTCGAGGCTCATCTTGCCGTGCCGGTCTATTGTCTCAGCCGTGCATCTCATTAGGCACGTCCCTTTTGATGCCTGCAGCTCGTGTTTCCCGATACCACCCCTTTTACACCCTTTCCGATCTCCCCACTGTTTCTGCCTTCCTCTGCACCTGTCTCTGTTCCTTCTTCGATCTGTTTACTGCCGATTGGAATGTACTAATGGTGGGAAGATGGGTTTTTACAGTTGGGAACCGCCAAATGTTTCTGTACTTATGTTCCGGACCTTGAATACATCAAAGCGACCCCTCTCGGGGATAATTATGGGAACCAAGTTGTAAACCTTTGTGTACCATGTTAACCTATGAGAGAAATGTGTATAAAAAGGAGCGATCCACAGTAGCAAATTGAAGCAGATCCCGTGAACATACCCGCTGTGTACTTCACATGACTTCTGTGTTCCCTGCAGTAAATAAACCTCGAATCTTTGACGCCGAAGGAAGTGTCCCGTGTCTCTGTCATTTGTACGCCGGAACAGGTTACCCACGAAGGTTTCAGGTGTTGTCCCCTGGCACCGCTGGGTCTTAAATAACCCAGTCCTTCAGTTGGCGCCCAACGTAGGGCTGCATCAGTGGTACCGGTCCAAGCCCGACGATCGTGAGGAACTTCGTGTGAAATCTCCGAGGGAAGGTGCACCCCGCTTCATCGATCCTGTTGTCGAAACAAGTGGCCCGACGACTTTTCCCGCGAAGATTCCCGCCTCCTGACGGCTGCGACGGACTGCTGCCCTGACTGTAGACCTGTTTTGGCGCCTGGCGTAGACCTTGGTACAGCGAGACGATTGACGGGCCTTCCTGGTGACGCCATCGATCTT
Organism: Lissotriton vulgaris; assembly: GCF_964263255.1. Lineage (NCBI taxonomy): Eukaryota > Metazoa > Chordata > Amphibia > Caudata > Salamandridae > Lissotriton > Lissotriton vulgaris. The sequence goes on from NC_141698.1 coordinate 92,790,148, forward strand.
TGAGTTAAGTATTTGTGGGTCGCTCCCAGAGTCCTTGGTTATGGTTGCTTAGTGGTTGCATGGTTCCATTGCATTTGTGGTTCTTCGTACTTGGTTCTTTGTTGTGATATTTGACGACTGCAGTCGCCAAAAACCGAGGGTTTCTGCTCTTTGCTGGGACTTGGTAAATCCCGTAACCCTTGAAGTTTGTGAAACTCGGCTAGTGTGCAAGATGCCTGGTCGTAGTACTTTGTTCAGTTGTTTCAGACGTTGTGGTACAGATTCCCGGCTGGAGGACTCATGTCCGATACCTCCGGTTGGAATTCCAACTTATGAGCTTTACAGTAAGCATGGGTTAGGTCCAATCACCTTTAATGAATATTGGATTCGTTACACCAAAAAAGATGGTGTCCTTAGTTGGCCACCTCATGGTAGTTTCGAGACCCCGATTTTAGATAACCTCGAGGCAAAATTGTTTAAGAAAAAGTCAAGGCCGGCCATGTTTGATGCCTTTCGGTTGTGGCGTAAAGAAGCCCGACAGAAAGAGATCAGACAGACAAAACGTAATCAGAGAGATGGTGTTGCTACCATTGTAAAGAAAGCAGAGCAGTTTCAGCGTGATAAGGAGGAAAAGGAAAAGGAAGTTTTTGACAGGCTTCAGCGTATGACTATAGATAAATGTTATCCCGCTTTGCCAACGGAGTCGGATAAGAAGGAGGAATTAGTTGAGGATCCTTTAATGTCCTATCTTATGAAGTCATCACCTCCGTACGCACAGGGTACCACAGCTCCCGTGGTTCCTCCTGTACCTGCTCCTGTACCCGCTCCTCAACCTGTTCTTCCGACTGTTCCTGCTCCCTTGCCTATTGCTGTCCCTACTGCTCCTCCGCTTGTACTTCCACATACTCCTGCTCCCGCTACTGCTCCTGTTCTACTTACTCCTACTGCTTCTTCTGTTCCTACTCCTTCTCTTGTTTCTACTCTATCGTATACTTCTCCAACTACTCGACGTCGTACCCCTTCAATGGCTGCAAATTTTGCTAATTCTCTTGGACCTATTCTTGAGTCCGCTGATTCGGACGGTCCACAAAGACGTAGTCAGCTTCCTGGTAATAGGGAACGTGCTGCGTTGTACAATATGGCGATGTCATGGATGCTGCACCCCTATAGAAATCCACCACGATCGGTATTAAATACGTTTAGTCAATTCAATATACCGACACAACGATATGTTTTTGAAGAAATGTGCAAGGCTTTGCGTGATCAAATATCGGCAGATGCATCGGAAGATGTATTAACTGCTTTGACTAACTTACAACTTCAGTTTTCGAGCGGAATGGTGGTGGGTACCAATGTTCGACTTGCCATTGAGCAATTATTGTCCCTCCGTCCCTCTCCGATACCTCAAGCATTGTTCGTTGAGGATGTTGAGAGACAGTTAGATGCGTCTGGTCAGTACCCCATGCGCGAAGTTCCACCAGTGTGGATGCCAGGTGATGCCAATGCTAACCCCATTATTTTACCGTATTTCCAGAGAGTATGGATACATCTCCCATGGAAACGATCGGAAGTTTTACAGGTGAAGCAATCTTTGCCTGACCCTCGCAAAAATCCTGCAGGGTATTATAAGGAATTGTCGCAGCTTGTAGACGCTACGATAATGAATCTTGCCGATATCGATATGTTGTTTGGCAATGTCGTACCGCAACCGGTGTGGGCCAAGATTCGTCAGGAAGATCATGCAAACGAATTAGGTGCTGATTGGGCTGCTCTTACTGCGGCAGATACACGACAAACTGGTGGGGCTAAGCCTGAACAGCTCATTACTGCTCTCCCTCAGAGAATCATTGCCCTGATGAAAACACTTATGCCAGCTATGAGGGTGAACTGGAACAAGTTGTCAGCTTGTCGACAGAAGAAGGACGAGAGTGTCTCTGATTTCTTTACGAGATTTGAGGAGGCATTTATTGACCACAGTGGTCAGGATATGAGTACTGAGGGTGGTCAGCGGTTGTTTGTGGATAAATTTGTTTCTAACTTATTGCCCGACTTGAGCAATAAATTAAAAAATTCTGAGAGTGCGTGGGCTGTCTCTACATCTGCTCAAATATTGGCCACGGCACAATATTATGAGAATAGGGAGAAAGAAGAGAATGACCGCGCAGATAAAAAGACGAAAGAACTTAAAACTAAGGTGTTGTTGCAGCAAGCGTATCCTCCGCGTTCGAATCAGAATGATACGCAGCAACGGAATCGGTCGCAGTCGCAATCTAATAGGTCGCAATCGCGAAATGACTCCTCTTCGCAAAGATCTTCGTTAGGGTACAATCAGTGTGCCTATTGTAGACAGGAGGGACATTTATAATTCAACTGTCCTGTTTTGAATGAGCGTAACAGTGGTAATTCGTCTAGAGGAGGTCGTGGTGGTGCTCAGCAGACATCACGTGGTAGGGGCCGTGGTGCTCCCAACGATCGTTCAGACAATTCGTCAAATTCCAACAATTGTTTTGATCAACGTGGATCATCGCAAGGACGATCTGCGCAGTACAATGTAGATGATTATTACGTCGATCAGGATGCTGACGACGGTAATTACTAGGACAGCCGTAGACAAGGAGAGGGAGTGGTATCAGTTCCGGTTGATCAGAGAGGGCCTTACGTCGCAGTTGCCACCTCGGGCGTCGTTGAGCCTTTTCTGTTGGACACTGGTGCAGCGAAAAGTTCCATCATGCATTCGAAACTCCCTGGCGCACCTTTGTCTGGCTTAACAAATGTTTCTGTTGGATTCTCTGGCGCCCCTGTTAGCAATCCGGTTTCGTGCCCTTTGCCACTTACAATTGGGCCTCGTGAGCTGAAAGCTCCGCTGATTTTGACCACTGGTTGTGGTGAAAATCTCTTGGGCCTGGATTTGCTAAAACGTCTGTATGCGACTTTGTATTGTTCTCCTGCGGGAGTAAAGCTTACTTTGGGTGAGAGAGTCGTCTCTCCAATGTATTTGTCTCTCGATAAGCTTCCACCGGAATTGAGTTCTCTTCCTGCATCTTTGTGGGCAACAGGTCCAAATGACGTGGGCCTGCTCGACATCTCCCCTTATGTTGTTCACGTGAAATCTAATGTGCGACTGCCACGTATTCCTCAGTATCGTATCTCCCTTGATGGTGAACGGGCATTGTTGGCGATCATCTATGATTTGATCCAGAAAGATGTTATTGAGGAGACTCGGGGAAACGTGTGCAACAGCCCTGTACTGCCTATTCTGAAACGTACCGATCCTTCGAAACCGCCTGTTTATCGTTTTGTTATCGATTTACGGGAGGTAAATAAAATGGTGATTCCTCAGTTCCCTGTTATGCCTGACATCACGGCGCTACTGACTCTGATTCCAGCGTCTGCATCTTGAATTCAGTAATCGATCTGAAGAATGCGTTCTTCAGTATTCCGATTGCTGAAGAAAGCAGAGACCTTTTCAGTTTCTCTCTTGGTGGCCGTAGCTTCCGGTTTAAACGTGCTCCTCAGGGCTACTGTGAGAGTCCATCGATTTACAGTCAAGCCTTGAAGGGTCAACTAGATGCATTTGTGTTGCCGGCTGGTGCGGCTTTAATCCAATACGTTGACGACTTATTGGTGGCTGCAGATACTCAGGACATTTGCAAAACTGCTACGGTATCGTTGTTGCAGCATCTCTGTGACTTACATCACAAGGTGTCACCTTCTAAACTTCAATATTGTTGTCAAGAAGTAACCTACCTAGGTCACTTATTGTCAAAGGAGGGAAGAAGGTTGACCCCAGAGAGAATTGCAGCCATTGCGCGAATATCTGTGCCAACAACCCAAAGAGATGTGCGTGCCTTTCTAGGAATCACGTCATACTGCAGACAGTGGATTCCGAATTTTTCATTGTTAGCGAAACCATTGGTGGCTCTTACGTGCAAGGATGTTTCAACTCCTTTACCATGGACGGAAGAATGTCAGAAAAGTTTTTCTGAACTACGTGATGCGTTGTGTTCGGCTCCTGTGTTAGGTACTCCTGACTACAGCAAGCCGTTTACACTATACGTTCACGAGAGGGAAGGTTGTGCGTTGAGTGTCTTAACGCAACCTTTCGGTGATAAGCAACGTCCATGTGCATATTTTTCCTCGACCTTGGACCCGGTAGCTAGAGCATTGCCGAGTTGTTTGAGAGCAACAGCGGCAGCTGCGGTGTCCATCCGACAATCAGCAGGACTGGTCATGGATAATATGCTTACGGTGATGGTTCCACATGCAGTTGACACTCTTTTGAATAGTACGAAAACTCAGCACTTGACGAGTGCGAGGTTGTCTGGGTATGAGTTGACGCTTTTGGCAAGTCATATTCAGATAAAACGTTGCAATGTTCTGAACCCGGCGACTTTGTTGCCAATTAGTGCAGAGTCAGATGAAGTAGCAGCGCATGACTGTTACTTAAGGACTGAGGAGGAAACAAAAGGTCGAGTGGACCTTAAAAACACTCCTTTGGAAGATCCCGATGGGACTTTGTATGTGGATGGATCATGTTTTAAATTGCCGAATGGTGATGTGACGACTGCTTATACTGTGGTAACGTTGAATACTGTTGTGGAAGCTGCAAGATTGAATCAGAACTCTGCCCAGGCTGCAGAGCTGATCGCTCTAACTAGAGCGTGTGTGTTGGCGAAAGGGAAACGAGTGAATGTGTTTACTGACAGCCAATATGCTTTTGGCGTCGCTCATAGCTTTGGACGGTTGTGGAGAGAGAGAGGTTTTATGACGTCGCATGGTACGAAGATTCAGCATGGACAGCTTGTGAATGATCTTTTGGATGCACTTACGTTGCCTAAGCAGGTAGCGATTGTTAAATGTAGTGCGCATTGTAAGGTGACGGATGATGTTGGCCGTGGTAACGCGTTTGCGGATGAGACTGCTAAGGAGACTGCCCGGAACCTTAGCACTAGAATGTATGTGACGAGTTCGGTTAGGTGGCCTACAGAGACTAGTATGTGTGAGGACACTATTGAGAGTGTGAGAGCAATTCAGAATGAGGCCACCGAGACTGAAAAGACGAAGTGGAAAGAGAGTACGGGAAAGTTGGATGCGAATGGTTGCTGGGTCGATTTGTCGGAGCACAAGAGGTGGATGTTGCCAGATGCGTATGTGCTGGCTGTTGTGACAATGGCACACGGGTTAGCACATATTAGTGCGAAAGGTATTTGTAAGTTGTTGTCTCCTGTGTGGAAGAATGATGGTATTACGAAATGTGCTGAGAGATTGGTCAAGAATTGCATGATATGTATGTTATACAATCCTGGTAAGGGGACCCCCACACCTCCTGGCCATTTTGCTCCCCCTTCATATCCCTTTGAAGTAATCCAGCTAGACTTCATCCATATGGAGCGATGCAATAACCTGAAATACGTTTTAGTTGTGGTTTGCGCATTCTCCCGATGGATTGAAGCCTATCCTCTGAAAGATAATACAGCCTTGTCTACTGCGAAAATCCTGCTGAAGGAATACTTTCCTCGTTATGGAATGCCTCGAATTGTATGGTCTGATAACGGAAGTGAGTTTGTAGGGAGTGTGATGAAGAGTGTGTGTAAGGGCCTTGGAATTAATCAAAAATTCCATAGCGCCAATCATCCCCAGTCAGCAGGTTTGGTTGAGGGGTATAATGGCACCCTTAAACTCAAACTGGCTAAGATTCAGGCTACGACTGGTCTTTCGTGGCCTGACGCTTTGCCCCTTGCCTTGTTGTCAACAAGGGCGACAGTACACTCCCGAGTAGGGCTCAGTCCCTATGAAATAGTGTTCGGCCGTCCTGCGAATGTTTGGGGGGTTCCTAGACCGGGTGTATTTTCTAATCTTGAGTACCCAATGTTGATTGATTATCTTCATGATCTGACTGCTAAACTGAGGTTAATTCACCAACAGGTTCACGAAGCACTGCCGACGCAGACGGAGGGTCCAGGCCACCAGCTCCAACCCGAAGACTGGGTGGTTACTCGCAATTTTGCTCGCAAAAAGAATTTGGAACCCCGCTTTACTGGACCCTTTCAGGTCCTCCTTGCCACGAGAACTGCCGTCCGTTTGGAAGGGCGCAAAAATTGAGTGCACGCCACCCATACGAAGAAGGTTCCTATACCTTTACCGGCAAACTCGTGGGTGAGGAAGGGCATTGCTTCATCTGAAACCGAAGGACTACCGACCTTTGTACCCTTTAGTGACGCACAGCCTGTCGGAGAATCCTCAGTGCAGCAGAAAGACATCGTTGAACATTTGTCATCACAAGACTCAAAATCTGAACAATCGACTGATCAGCAGAACTCTGCTCCTTCATCGGATCCATTGTTTGATGAACAGACACGTCCTGGGAAAACTCGATACTTTTTGCGATCCAACACCAGAGACAAATAAAGAATTTCCGTTCTGTCCCTTGACAACTGCATTATCCCATTTGCCACGATCAGTCTAAAACACCCGTATTATTGTGATTATTTTTGTAAATATTGAGTTTCGTTCCATCTATGTGTTTTTACTTCCACAGCTAAGAGACTTTTTGTACATACATTGTGAGTAAGATACCTTGCATCCAGGTGTACCATAGGGCCGCGCGTGTACTTCCTTCTGGTTAGTAGGTCTTGGCGCTAGGTCAAAGACCGTCGGTTCCTGGGAACTCCTAGGGATTGACTACTACTACACAGAATGAAGTGCGTCAAGAAACGTTGCGGACGGTTGTAGGGGATGGCGTTTTCAAAGCTGATGGACCTGGAAGAAGCTCAGGCGCAAAGATTCAAACTGCAACAAATTATTCGTACCAAATGTTTTATGTTTCAAGTGTTCCTACTGTTTCTGACTGTTTCTTTGCTATTGGCGGGTGGGGTGTATTACATGATGTCGTACTTCTTACTTTCTGCCATACCTACTCCTACTTCTGAACCCAAATCTACCTCCACTGCATCCCCTCATTCTTTCCATATCTTACCCGAACACGAACAGGCTAGACGTGTGGAATTCAGAAATAATTCCTTTGTTCAGCTCCTTCATCAGCATCAGTTAGTGGTTAACACTACTAATTGTTGGGTGTGTGGGTTAATTCCACATACCACGGATAAGGGAATCCCATATCTGGTCCTACCTTATAGTTCCCAGGGTTCAGCTCGAGCATTCCAAACAATGTTTCGAAGTGCACTAGATTCCTACCCCAATCGAGAGCCACGTTCTCCCTACTCTGGTCCTGGCTCGTATCAGAAGCCTTTGTCTATAGCGATAGAGGATTTAGATAGAGATATCTATGAGCCGTCGCTCATCCCAGAGGAAGAGGTACAAGCCTATAGGGTCCTGAGTAAGGTCGAGTATAGTGCGCTCACGAGTGAAAAACAGCTTAGAAGCTCGCCTCCGATATGGGTCGTACCCCACCTTGGTAATTTCTGTCTAATGGGTCGTGGCCGAAGATCGAAAGCTCGTCTTGGAGAGAGTGCTTGCTCCGAGACTTATATCCTGCCGATGGTCTCGTCCCCTGTGTTTCTGGCTGCCAAGGGTACATACTTTGTCTGCTATGATCGTGCGTATACATGGTTGCCCTCCGACTTTGTGGGCTCATGTTTTATCGCAAATCTGTTGCCTCCGACGTTCACTGTAGATGCAGACTATCACAAGACTAGAGTTGTGAGAGGCATGATTAGCGAAGAGGATACTGCCGGTCAAGAGGCAGGAGACTTTTTCAAGGGTTTCCTCCCGTTTTGGGGACCTATGGTCAATAGTAGGAACCTGAGACAGTTGACTCGTGTGGTGGAATCGACAGCTAATATCACTGCCAGTGCCCTTGGTAATATCACCACAGAACTTCAGGCGGAAAGGCTTATGACGTTACAAAACCGTATGGTTTTAGACGTGGTCTTAGCAGATCGAGGTGGAGTATGTAAGGTGATCCATTCGAGCTGCTGCATTTTCATTCCAGATGACGCTCCGACTGTCTATCAAGCCATCTCAAAGTTGCATAAAATCTCTGAGTCCATACACGTGGACGTAGGGGATTGGACGCTGCTTGGGTGGTTTTGGGGCCTGATGTCGACTTGGGGTTGGAATATTCTGATGATCATCGGAGTTGTTGTAGCGTTTCTGTTCACGTGTTGCCTTTGTGTGCAGTGTGGTCCTGCCTTATGTGGCCTCTGTGGTACGACGTGTATTAGACAGCCGCCTGTTACCAAAGGAGCTCGGTTGGACAGAGTTATGTTGCAACAACATCTAGACGGTTTGATGAATATCGAGTATGATTCTGACTAGTGCTTGCCTACATGAGGACAAAAGGAGCGTCTGAGGTTCCGTGACGATCGTAAGTGGTGTTTTCGACTCGCACAAATATGGTCGAGTCTGGTATCTATGAACCGCAAATGACGAGTTTAGTGGGTGTGCGCAGTTTCGCTGTGCTAATCTGAACCGTTCGTTTGTTTCGTGGATTTTCTATCTGTACCCACGGGTTCCATCTTAGATATGGCATCCATTTTGTCTCTTGCCCTCAAGTAGCCAGCGAACGGACGCTGTCCGCTTCGCGACCCTGGGATTCCCAAGACTCTTGTGGAAGACACATTTCCTTTGAAAGTGTCTTTATGATGAGGGGGATGATACTGTAAGGCAGATGGCCCTGCTCGAGGCTCATCTTGCCGTGCCGGTCTATTGTCTCAGCCGTGCATCTCATTAGGCACGTCCCTTTTGATGCCTGCAGCTCGTGTTTCCCGATACCACCCCTTTTACACCCTTTCCGATCTCCCCACTGTTTCTGCCTTCCTCTGCACCTGTCTCTGTTCCTTCTTCAATCTGTTTACTGCCGATTGGAATGTACTAATGGTGGGAAGATGGGTTTTTACAGTTGGGAACTGCCAAATGTTTCTGTACTTATGTTCCGGACCTTGAATACATCAAAGCGACCCCTCTCGGGGATAATTATGGGAACCAAGTTGTAAACCTTTGTGTACCATGTTAACCTATGAGAGAAATGTGTATAAAAAGGAGCGATCCACAGTAGCAAATTGAAGCAGATCCCGCGAACATACCCGCTGTGTACTTCACGTGACTTCTGTGTTCCCTGCAGTAAATAAACCTCGAATCTTTGACGCCGAAGGAAGTGTCCCGTGTCTCTGTCATTTGTACGCCGGAACAGGTTACCCACGAAGGTTTCAGGTGTTGTCCCCTGGCACCGCTGGGTCTTAAATAACCCAGTCCTTCAATAGTGGCACTGTGAGCTTACTGGTCTACAGACTAACATGTTTTTTGGGGGTGTCTGGACACCAATCCTTTACTTTATGTTGTCTAAACACGCAGATCCTGTATAGATTTGAAGGAACTACACCGCAAAGGCAACCATTTGCCTGCAATTGTATCGAAAGGACTGTATCCAAGCTGAGACCATGTGCGCTATGCAGCAATTTTTCTTCTGAGATAGTAGAATATCATGAGTGATTCTATTGAATGCAGCAGACAGATCTAATAGGATCAGCACTGCATTCTTTAATGTGTCTAACATGAGTTTCAGTGTGTCTATCACTTCTAGTAGAGCAGATTCTGTTGAGTGTCTAGGTCTAAATCCTGACTGATGAGGATGAAGAATTTTGGCCTCCTCTAAAAAAATCAGATAACTGTCTATTGACAAATCTTTCTGTAATCGTGCCAAGGGTGGGAAGTGATAAAATGAGACGGTGGTTAGCGAGAATGGATGGATCCCTGACCTGTTTTTTCTGGAGTGGTTTAACCACTTCCAGTTTCCATTTCTGGGTAACTGTTGCTGTTACTAGTGAGGAATTGATTATGTTATTAATAACTGGATCGCGCTCTCTACAATCTTATGACGCACTGCAGGAGGACAAGCATCAAAAAGGGGTCCAGATTTACACAAGAGAATAGCTTGGTGCAACTGCTGCAATGAAATTCTATCAAAGGCCTGGAGCGACTACACTATGTAAGTAGGATCTAATTCTAGATCCTGTAAGGGTGTGGATGACGTGCTAAATTCTTTTTGGATATTGTGATTTTTTTCTTTGAAGAAGGCTAAGAACTGATCACATAAAGTCTGAGATGGAGGGATGTCCTTAAACAATGTTTTGGGATTAGTAAAGGACTTTACAATCAAGAAAATATTTTTGGGATTTGGCTTAGCATTTTATATTATTTTTGACAAGTACTCTTTTTTTGCAGAAGGAATTTGTTGATGGTAATTTTCCCCGCTAATTTAAACCTGTTCCGTTCTTCTGCTTTGTAAAATCTCCATTTACGTTCCAAGAGTTTACATTGTTTCGAAGCTCAACTAATGACAGCGTATTCCAAGAGACTGAGTTTTGGGAATATATTTGGTAGCCGCGTCGCCTATCATCACTAATTCATTGCTGATGGAAGTGGTCCATGCGCAAAAACGGTAGGAGTCGTCTACTGTATTTCCTGATGTAGATGGTATAGAGGCTTGTGCTATGCAAGGCAGCTCTAGATTAGCTATCATTTTAGCTCATTTACCACGCGGTAAAGAGCTCAGATTAGCATACTGGGAAGATTTTTTCCTCAAAACAGAAGTTGACGTTAAATGGGATTAGCCAATGGTCAGACCAAACTTGAGGGATTGGGGAATTTACTGTTAGGGAAATAAAGATGGAGCAGATCCTGTCAAGGGTATGGCCCACCTGATGGTCTGGCTTGAGACCAGGTGGTAAAGTCTTAGGGTTTCTAATATGTCGAGAATGTTTGTCACTCCTGGCTCTGTCCGACATTCCAAATGAAGATTACATTTACCTAAAACCGTAAAATTCAAATAACGTTGGATAAGATGTCCTTATGCCCGGGGGACGGTATATAAGACCTCCTGTAAAGGAGCTTCAGCTATTAAGCCTTAAGCAAAAACCCAAGCTTTCCACTCCCATGGGGGTGAAACATCAAAATAGAAGCAATGGTTACCTTCACGGTAGATGATGGCTAGTCCTCCCCCCCTTGGTTCTGTTCTATCCTGTCTACAAATGGTATAGTTGGGTAGGAGGGCTAGTGCAATATCAGGATTTCACCATTTCTTAAGCCATGATTCTGCAATGAACAAAAAGTCCAACTGCATTTCAGTAATCATTTGATTAATGTCTTCAGCATTCTTATAAAGCGAACCTTAATAAGTTCTCCCTTTACCAAATAGCCAAAGGGGGTATTCGCAGCAGGAGCTGAGCTAGAATCCGAGAACATCAATGCGGTTTTACCGATAATGCAGGTTAGGGGGACCCTAATCCTACTTAACAACAAGTGGGTATCACATTTATGCGGAGTATTTAACGTTTTTAAAAAGGTTGCTTACCTAGAGGTACCTGGTGTTAAATGGGCAGCATGGCTAGCTCTGGCCAGGTCCGGACATTGACAGGTACAGAAGGGCTTGCCTCTGTGGCACCTTCTGCGTGCATAACCAGCGCGTCCGTGGTGGCAGGCCCATAAAATACTGGTGCCGGCCAACCACTAGAGCAGAGCAGCACAAAAATGTCTGCCCGGAACGGAGCTTTCTCCACACGGAAGGGGAGGACTGAAGTGCAAATATGAGGATAACAACCGGGTTGAAAAAGCCAAGGTGAACCCCAGAGAAACAATGCTCCGACTGTCAACATGACCACAAACAAACTCAATTTAAACTTTCCCAGTGCTGAATTAAGTTCTATTTCCCCGGAGCAACAATTAAAATTGATTAATATATAACATCAAGCAGTAGCAAATTCAAGATGACTTACCCAGTACTGAATTTCGTTCTGCCCCCCCCCCCAAGCAGAATACAAGGAGTTAATGTTTACAATTAGGCAGTATAATTTTTAAAATAACATAGCATAGTTCAGTAAAATCAACAAGCACCTTGGCTTCCACTTCTATCAACTGATATTGTGGTGCTGTGTGGTGTTCTATTGTGGTGTATTGTTCAATCCTACTGTGTTGCTGAATTATTTTTTTTTATTGCACAGAAAAGGAAATTTCAATTGGCACAGCTTCTGGCCTACAACCCCTCCGGGCCAGCCGCATCACAAGTAGTACAATCAAATGTACACCTTACGGTACACAGCCTGGTGGCCGACAACCCGGGGGTCCGGAGGCGTGAAGTGGATCTTTGTTTTTATTAAATTTATACTTTATTGCACCCTCAAGTCACATACACAGCCGACATCGCCTACAACCCGGAGGCCAGCGGCATCAAAAAATCACCCTCCAATCCCCGGGTAAAAGTAAGTTACACAGCCGTAAAAGACCAACAGCCCAAGGGCCTGGTGGCGAAACTGCACGTGTGGAACAAGTGTGCAGAGGCAATAGTTCCTAGTAGCTACCATTGGATGATCATAACATATAAGCAGGATGCACACCCCGCAACGCCAACAAAATCAGACCCAGGTGCAGCATGGCGTGCCAGATTGGCAGGATCGAAATAGCCACCCGGGAAGAACTGCGTATAAACCCAGAGTCGATAGCATCACCAACGGGGACCCAGGGAAAGGTGTATAAAGGGGAGGAGACCCCCAGACGATAACAAACCCACCCACCCCAAAAGAAGAACTAGCCAGACTACCTAAACCCGTGTCCACCACCCACCTCCCACTCTGCACCACAACCATGAACCCCTCAGCTAGGCTAAGGGAGATCAGCAAATGCCCACTAGGGCGGGATAACGCTCTGGGAAGGGGACTGCGGTCGCCACAAACCAGAACAGCCATCACAAGCAACCCCCACCACAAAACACCTCAAAAGTCAGGCGTGATTCACCACACTGTCACAACGTTAAGGCCTTCAACTGACACACTCCTCATCCACAGCTGACGCAGCCCCCTCCTCCTGCAGCACATCCAGCTCCACACTCTCTGGATCCGACTCACCATCCTCTTTCGCACCTTGAAACGCCCGAAACAAGCCCCAAAAGTTTTTGGGTCTACTCTTTGGAGGTAGGAGTTCACTATACACTTCCGATTGCGTGCAGCAGTAAAGCAAGTCTGTTTCCCATCGTTGTTTAGTAGGGACTGGCCCCCGCATCCAGCACATTGCTATCAGCCGCTTTGCCGTCAGTAATGCCATGTCCGCAAGACGCCGCATAGCTACAGGAAGAGGTTTTGAAAAACCAAGTAAGGCGAGCGCCGGGTTAGGCAAGATCCCCTCACCAAGGATAGCGCTGAGGGCCGCAAAGACCTCTACCCAGTACTTATGTATGGCAGGACAAGTCCAGGCCATATGGAGGAAGTCTGCTGTGTGAAAGTGGCATCGCTCACACTCCGCTGATTCTCTAAGGCCATATCTATGCAACCTCTCGGGCGTGTAGTAAACACGCTGTAGGAATTTAAAATGCACCAGGCGGTGCCTACCGTTGAGCGAGATTTTCCTAGTATTAGTCGCACAATAACGCCACATGTCGTCGGAGATGGGAGATTGGAGGTCAGCCTGCCAGGCCAAACGGGCCTTGGAGGGGGGATATTGCCGCTGTGTATCACCCAGAGACCTAAGAGCTGTGATCAGTTTGCGAGCTGAGGGGGTCTTGATGACATAGGTGAGTTCCGGCACTTCCGGCGGTTCAGCTAGGACCGGGCCTAAAACGGCGAGGGCCGCTCTACGAACCCTGTGATATTGGAAACTATGAAGCAGCGTTGCCCCGGGACAGGGTTGAAGGACCTGCTGCAGCGTTTTCAGAGTGCCCTCTGAGAAGAGATCTCCCATGGTAACAATGCCTAGGTCACGTAGCGCCTTCAGGACGCCCTTCTCCGTCAGTGGAGCCAACCAGGCCGCCCATTCTACACGGAGCAAAGGGGAATACAGCAGCGTGCACTCACGGGTGCCAATCAGTGCATGCCAAGCATGATTCGTGGCAGCTATAGAGTCCAGATTGCCGACCCTTCTATCAGGTGGATAACATACTGTCGTCGGAAGCGGGACGGGGTCTGCAAAGAGTCGCTCCAGTTTCACATGAGGGATACCTGGATCCCCATGAATCCACGTATGTAGGTGTGCACCCTGAGCAAGCCTATAGTATCGCTCCAGATCTGGAGCCCCAAGGCCTCCCTGTTCGTACGGAAGGGTGAGCGTTTGCCACTGCACCCGCGGCTGTTTGCCCCCCCACGCCAGGCGTCAGGGTAAGTTGCCGGAAAAAGGCCTTGGAAAGGACTACTGGTATATTCACGAATAGGAAAAGGAACCTGGGGAGCACCACCATCTTCATGAGCGCAATCCTGCCCATGAGTGAAAGTGGGAGCCTGGACCACACTTCGACATCATCCACCAGTTTGGAGTAGGCCACTCCATAATTCTCGCGTATCAGGACCTCCGGGTCCGTATGAATGCGTATCCCTAAGTAGCGGATAGAGTCCGTGGTCCATTGCAAGGGGTACTCCGAGTCGAAAGGGAGCGTCACCGGCGTCAGGGGCAATGCTACTGACTAGTCCAGTTGACGCGGAGGCCCGAAAGAGCCCCGAACCTCACCACCTCCCGCAGCACCGCAGAGAGGTTAGTCTCCGGGTCCCGGACATATAGCAGAGTGTCATCCGCATATGTGGAGATACCGATCTGGTACGTCGGAAAGTTTATCCCTTCAAACCGATGATACTCTCGTATAGCGCAGGCGAGAGGTTCCGCTACCATGGCATACAGCAACGGAGAGAGGGGGGCAACCCTGACGCGTGCCCCTCCCAATCGCGATGGGAGCAGTGACCAGGTTACCTATCTTTAGCCTCGCAGTAGGTTTGTAGTATAGGGCTCCCAACATTTGCAGAAACGGCTCCCCTAGGCCGAACTTACGAAGGACCCTCAGCATGAACGACCACTCAACAGAATCAAAGGCCTTCTCCATATCCAAGAAGATGGCCACAGCTTTGTTTTCGTGTTTGACATGCTGTATCGTGCCTAGGACCGTGCGGATATTATAAGTGAGATTGCGTGAGGGAACAAACCCAGCCTGCTCCGGGGCAACCAGGTCCGGGACCAGCAACGCCAAACGAGTCTCAAGAACCTTAGCATACAGTTTCGCGTCCACATTTATCAGCGATAGCGGTCGGTAGGAGCCACACTGATTAAGGGGTTTGCCAGGTTTCGGGATGGTAATAAGCAACGCCTCTCTCATGGACCTCGACATGCTGCCCTGCTGGCAAATGTCATCGAACAAGAGCATCAAGCACGGGACCAGTTGCTCCTGAAAGGCCTTGTAGAAGGATACCGTGAGACCATCCGCACCAGGAGCGCTACCAGATTTCATGCCCTCCAGCGCTTCCGTTATCTCCTCTTTTTGAATGGGGGCCATAAGAAACTCCCTCTGCCAGTCGGCCAGGAAGGGCATTTGAATGTAGCTCAAATAGTCGTCGATTTCATCCTCGAGGTGTGCGTCCCTCGAGGAGTAGAGGGCGGTGTAGTAGGCATGAAATTCCGCCAAGATATCTTGCTCCTCCGTAACCACCGCCCCAGCAGCTGTCACCAACTCCTCGATAACCAATGGGGGCCTACTGTTGCGCATAAGTTTAGCTAGGAGTGCACCAGGCCGCTCCTGTTCCCCATACGCACGCGCCGTCGCGTATTTGCCCATATGTTTAATTTCCCTGTCCGCTTCCTCCTGAAATTCATCTAGCAAGGACTTAAGAGTGACCGTATCAGCTGCGTCCCCCGAGTCCACCGCCTGACTATCCAGGCCAGCGAGCTGCGTCTCGAGCAACTGCAGGCGTCGCCTGATAGCTTTGAGCACCCCAGAATGCTTCGCCATAGTCATCCCTCTGATGTAAACCTTAAATGCGTCCCAGAGAACTTGAACGCTGTCCACTGAGCCCACATTGGTTGCGAAATAGGCCTCTATGTCTTCGGCGAGTTCCCCTCTGAAAACCTCATCTAAGAGAGAGTACGGGGGGAACCTCCACGTGAAGGGGGGAATCCTCCTGGGAGGAGCCACCAGCAACAGGAGCAAGGGCGAGTGATCAGACAGCGTGCGCGGGAGAACCGTGCAACCCTTAACCATATCTAGCAAAGAGCGGGAAACAAACCAATAATCTATGCATGTATGAATGTTGTGATAGGCCGAGTAGTGAGTGAACCCACCCCGCCCCGAGTGCCTATGCCGCCACACATCAAGTAAATCAAGTTTCACACATTCCGACAAAAGGAGGGACGCGGAAGCTGCAGGGGACCTAGGGGGGCCCGCAGATCTGTCAAGGTCCGGGTTCAGCACCAAGTTAAAATCCCCCCCCACAGCATTCTAGAGCCCACAAACTGCCTGCAGCTGTCAGCAAGCGAAGAATAGAACTCCGGGGAGTCGTAGTTGGGGCCATACACATTCACCAGCAAGAGATCGTGATCTTTTCCAACACAACGTGCAACCACAAACCTCCCTTCCGGGTCCACCGCCACCCGGGTCAGCGACAGTCGGGATTTGGGATTAGCCCATATGAGCACCCCCCTAGCATGCGTTGTGAACCCCGCAGCGACACAAGTAGAGCCAAGGCCCCTCACCTGCAACATAGGGCTGGAAAGCGGCAAATGTGTTTCCTGCAGTAAAGCAAGGTCAATGTGATGGCGTTGCAAATAGGCTAAGACCTTCCTGAGTTTGCGGAAATCGTTAAGCCCCCTTACGTTCCAGGACAGCAATCGCAGAGAGCCCAGGGAGCTCTCCGCACTCAGTGATTCAGCAGTCGACATGGCAGATTAGAAAGTAAAATGTCGCAGAGCAGATAGTGTGGCAGACACATTGCAGTAGTCGGCAAAAACAAACCCCCCACCCGACAAACCCTGAACCCCAAACAGCATGGCAGCAACAATACACGAGCACAGCCAACAACCGCCCACCCACAGCCGACCAACCCCAACCCGGTCAGACAGAGCATAGCACTACCCACCCTGAACCCACCCGAAACACCCCACTACAAACCCAGGACCCCCTAGAGGGTCAGAAAGCCGAAAGCGCAGGGGCAGAGGTTCTGGCCAGACTACAATACTCTCCAACAAGGGCCAGATACAGTCGTTGCTCCCAGCCCCACCCCCATTGCGTTCGGCACCCCACCCAAGCCCCAGCAGCAGAGCAAGTAGAGTGGCGAATAATCAGTCCCAACGTACCACCGGGAGCACCCCCCCGATAACAGAAGAAGAGCAGCAAAAGTTCGAGCCCCATTTCGTGGCACCACCACGAACCAGGCTATTTAAGGGTCACAAACCAAAATGTTATGAAGGCAAAGGAGAGACACTTCGAGAACTGGAATGCAATACATACAGTCGCAGTGAAGTAGCCGAGCCAAGCTACGCAGCATGAGACAGTTCAGCCCTGACCCTCCAAAGACACAGTGTCCTCATCCTCCGTACGCTGATCCCTCGGGCTGTTGCGCTGTTCTTTGGCCCATTCCTTAAGCGACTTTTTCAGATCAGCCGGGTCGGTGAAAAAATGTGAATGTCCTTGTTTATTTATCCGGAGTCTCGCCGGGTATAGCATGGCGTAGTCGAGCCCCATGTCTCTCATCTGTTTCTTGTAGAGGGCGAATCGCTTCCGCTCCTCCTGCACCCTAGCTGTGAAGTCGGGATAGAGGGAGATGTTCATTCCTTCAAACTGCAATTCCCCCTTCTCCCTTGCCAGACGGAGGGCCAGGTCGCGGTCCCGGTAGTTCAAAAGTTTTGCAATGATTGGTCTCGGTGGGAGGCCAGGCTGCGGTTTGGGACCGAGAGTGCGATGGGCCCTCTCAACAATAAACATGGGGGAGAAGACGTCCTCCCCCAGGAGCTTGTGAAGCAATTTCTCGACAAACAGTTCCATCTTTCCGGTGTTGGTGGATTCCGCAACCCCCGTGATGCGGACGTTGGAGCGCCGTGAGCGCGCTTCCAGATCCTCCGTTTTGTCCTGTATGACCTGGAGGAGGCGGCCGAATTGCTTACGGTCCTTATCCCACTCCGTTTGGGCCTCCTCCGCCTCCGTCAGCCTACGCTCCGCCATGTCCAAACGTTCCGCATGTTTGTCCACCCTCTCGGACATCCGGTCCATACGGAATGATAAGGCGTCGATTTTCGAGCCGATCGCTGACATACTTTCCTGCAGGCCTTTCTCCATGGCGCCGAGCATTTCACGAATGTCCGCACAGAGCAAGCCCTCCGCCGCCTGCGATGATGTTTCCGGAGGAGCACTCTCCGCGCCCTTCGGCTTCCGTTGCTCAAACGTGAGCTTCGGCTGATTTCTGTCTCCTTTCCCCATGGCAGAGGTCACAGAATATGTGCCAAGCGAGGAGCAAGAGGCGGCTCGATGTAGGGGGAGAGCCGGGGGAGCGAACTCCGCGAAGCAGTCCGGTGCGCAGCAAGGAGTGGAGGTCAAAGATGGCGGCCGCGGGCCACGTGGCACAGACTAGTCCAGGGGGAGAAGTCCAAACTCCAGTCTCACGCCACGGTGCAGGTCACACCGCTGAGTGTCGAGAAGCGCAGTACACACCAAAGTACACGGCCCAATACCAGTGTCTTTCCAGTCCTCAGGCCGATCAGAGTAGCGGCGGAGCCCGCCAACCGGCAGCCGCAGGGCGCAACTTCCTGCGGTCCGGTCTGTAGGCTACTCCGGGGAGCCCCAGGTCTCCACAAAGGAGTTGCAGCAAACACACACGAGGCAGAGGGGCAACAGTGAGCCAGCACTGGTGAGGACCGGTCCAGAATCAGCACAGGGTAGAAAGCAGTCCGGCAGAACGGGGCCACACAGCAACCTCACGCCGCACGTAGTGTTACGTAGGGCGGGCAGCCCCCAAGGATAGTCCGCGGATCGCGGCCTGGTCCGCAACTCCAAACTCCGCCGGTCCGTTGAACGATGCCACCACCGATTTCGATCAGGAAAGGTGCCCCCAGCAGCTCTAGGGGTCGTAGAAGCAGATTCCGCCCTCGCTGAGGACAGTGAGGCGCCAAAAAGGATCAATTTGACGAATATTAAAGGGGCTCAGGCGAGGAGCTCAGCTCTCACACGTCTTGCATGGACGCCAGCAAGCTCCGCCCCCCGTGTTGCTGAATTATTTTGTGGTGTTTTGCTGTGCCTTTATTTTGTTGTGTAAGTGCCATCATTATGATGTCTTTTTGACATGTGTGCTGTGTTGTCACACTTTTATGTTGCATTGTTCTGTTATGTTTTTGTGTTTACTCATGTTTGTGTCATTGCGTTATCATGTTAAGTTATGGTTTTGTTTTTTTGGGTTGTTTTGGTGGTATGTTGTACTGGTTTATCCTTTGTTATATAACATTATTATGTTGTATTACTGTTGTGGTGTTGTTATAGTGCTGTACTATGGCTGGATTAACATTGGGTACTTGTTCTGCTGTGGTTAATTTAATGTATTTGGTCTTTGCATGTTTAAGTTTGTGTTCTTGTGTTGTTAATGCGTTCTGTGTCCTATGCAATTCCTTAATAGACTTTAGAAGATTTTGCTATTCTCCAGCCGGAAGTAGCACATTCCATTAAATGTAAATGACAAAACACCATTTACCAATGCCAAAAGTGCTGTCATAAGGCTGCTGCAGCTCTGCCACTGTATATGAAACCATCTCATAGAGCCTGCTTCAAAATAGCACTTCCCTTTCTCACTTTATGTAATCCTGCCCTAGGTGTCAGTGTTTGGTTTTCCGGTCTGTGACTCATCCATGCCATAAATTCCAGCTTTGGGGAAAATTGATAAGCCTGCTATCCTTATAATATAAAATGACTAGGGATGAATTCTGTCTATCTATCCACTGACTATTCCTGGCTCATTTATTTTCATTCATCTCAATTATTTTCCCTACTTCATACAAATGTATAACATGCAATCTGAGGGATATTGTACTCCTTGATCATATTTAGGTTAAATAAAGATACATTCGCTGTATGATTCTTTAACCTCATTTGGATTTTCAATTGTGCCTCGTGCTGGTTTTCCAGTGAAGTATGCAAAAACCTCATGTCTATGTTTCCTAGCTACACTCTTGCTAACGTTACTGTTGCATTAATTTACAAGGTGGGCCATATCTCTGCACGACTTGAAATTAGGCCAAATCTCCCAAAAGCAAACACTTATTCAAAAGCTGCTTGCGAAATAAATACCTTTTCTTGTAAGACGTTCATTTTCTAAATCATCTTGAAGTAAAGAGTAGTCCAATGTCTGAAAATATTATGACAAATTAAATAAAGAGAATTTAATTCTTCGCTGTTTTCAGTTTTTCTATTGGCTTGTTATATTTTGAGTCTTTTTAAGTCTAAAATTGCTGAGGCAAATATGGTCAGACAAGTAGAGCAAACAAATTAAAAAAGTATTTTATTGATTTATACACTAATATGATTAATTTTAATAGCTAGCTTCCAAGAATGTTTGTTATTTAAGCACAACTTCATTTATATACAATATCTATGGTGGTGTATTAACATACATATTCTAAAACAAAAAAACATATAGGGGTCTATTCACAAACTGTATTTTGTAGTATGTTTATTAGTACTACCACATTACTACTAACTTACTATAAAATGCTATTCACATTCCTAATTTGCAGGTCTACACCTAGGCCTCTCAAATGTTTTATGTGCAGAGATCTCCTCCTCGACTGTACAGCCCTCCGGACAAGTAAGTATGCATTTTAGTAGGAAATGTGGCAGAGATGGCAAATGAGGGATGCTTATTACAAAAGGTGAGGGGTAAAGCAAGGGGTAAGGATAGCAGTATTAGGGAGAGGGTTAGGGAGTGACATAAAACCATCCGCAAGACAGTAGGTTCTTCACAAACAGCCTTTCTATAGTTACAACAGTTAAAAAGCTGGTCAATTGCCCACTAAGGACCCTGCTAGGGAGAGAGTGAAATTGTTCAGTGTGCTGACTGAGTTTTCTAATATTGGGCGATGTGACTTAGGGCCATATGTATGAAGCCAATTTGCGATCGCAAATGCTGAAATTAGCAGAATTTCAGCGTTTGCGATCACAAATTAGCAATGTGCGATGTAGCACACAAAAAACCCTCACAAAATAAGGAATTGCAAATTTTGCGATTCCTTATTTTGCGATTGCATTTAAGGAATCGCAAATTGCAATTCCTTAAATACAATGTAAGAAACACAAAAGAAAGTGTGGTTTGGCGTTAAGGGATCGCAAATTACCACCAACTTCAAGTTGGTGGTAAATTGCAATTTCACTTAAAAATGCGCTATTTACCATTTTTTAAAGTGCCATATGGCGCACATGTATGTGTGCCACATGTGCACACATGCACATTTCAGGGGTGCAACAGGGTGTCCTTTTGACACCCTGCCAGGCTTGAAATTGCATTCTCAATTTACTATTCTCTAAATGCTAATCACAAATCGAGAATACCTTCCCATTCATTCCTATGGGCCTCCTAGCCCATAGGATTGAATGGGTAGGTATTCCTTATTAGCGAATCTCTATTTGCAATTTGCACATAAGGAATATGTGGGATTCGCAAAATTATTAGCATTGCATTGCATTTTGCGGTTCTCAAATTGCGATTCGCTAAAAATCGCAATTTGAGAATCGCAAAACAACATTTTGATACATATGGCCCTTAATAACCAAGGCTGCCAGGGAGAAATCTGGAATTTCTATGAGGGAGTTCAAGGTTAATGTGGTTCCCGCCTTAACTTTAGCAATCTTGAAGCCTAGGCTGGAATTGCAGTTCGTATGGACGGAATGAGCTCTTGTCCTCTGAGGTGGGGGCCTCCAGGTGGTTTGCCATAAAACTGAGATTTTGGTTAGGTGGAAGACGCTCATATTCACAAATCCTGAGGCCGCCATAGAGTACCTTTCTGTGAGGATAGGTCAGGCAGCAGAATCTGTGTGAGGAGAGGATGCCCCACCCGAATATTGCGCAGGAGCGGCTATTGCAGGTAGGAACTATGGGGCAGGGTGGCGGGTGAGTCGACAGACGACGGTGAGGCTAAATTAAATAAATAAATAATTTTCCCTCTTCATGGTCTGTCGACTACCCCACCCCCCTCCCCTCACTGTGTCTCACCGCTCCTACCTGCACGGGCCGCTCTTGATATTGTGGGGGTTCCCAATAGTGACGCAAAGTTCTCCTCAAACAGGTTTAAGGAGGTGGAAAATAAGGAAAGCCATGCATGCTTTTAAGTCTTTTAGTCAGCCGAGTGTTTGTAGTTATGTTGCTCATTATAAAGTATAGGTTGCCGTCATCTCCCCTCACCATGTGTGCCTGGTCAGACAACCCAACTGTGCCTTATACAAGGTGTACCTTGTTTTAAATCAGGGGTCTCCAAACCGGTCCTGGAGGGCCTGATCCATGCCAGATTTTTTTGGATATCCCCATTGAGATACATGTAGTAATTTTAAAAATTCTGGCATGGATTCGGCCCTCCAGGACCGGTTCGGAGACCCCTGTTTTAAATGGACTGTGCTTCCACTGTCCTTGCTTACCACTGTTGTTACTGTTTTTACGACTGGAAAGATTTCAAACTAAAATATGAAAATACAATGCGTTAATGGAAGTGTGAATTAAATATTGCACGTTATAAAGACAGCAGTTTCGTGATGCATTTCCCTTCTTTCGTCTGCAACAGGCATTCCCTGTCCTTGCTTAAAAGTGCCTTTCTCCTGCGTTCCCTTGTCACAACAATCATCCTTTAGTTTGCAAATATCTCCAGTTGCTGTCTCTCAAAATCCAAGGTGTAAGTGGTTGTTCTTTGAACTGATAAATGTACATAAATTGTTTGCAAAGTTGCGCAGTGAGAACGCGTGTAAGCTATCCGCTCTGTCAACCTCAACAAGTGTTGCTATGGCAAAGCAATATGCGGTTGGAATTAGGAGATGCCATTCGCACATCTAAAAATAGGAAAATGTAGAAGCCATTAACGGTGTAAAAGACATTAGCAGTCTCCCGACAGCAGTTGACGTTTACATGACATTTGGAGCTCGGTGCATGTGTCTGGCACAGTACTGTAAAGGTACAGAAGTTTTGATATGGGAATCCGCTATTTTTCAATATGTGTTTTGTTCTTGCAGGGGGGGGGGGAGGGGGCGATGCAGCCATTCAATACTGCATGAAGAGTTGTACATCAAGGCAAAATGTAAGAAACAACATTTGCTTCGTTTTTACTATTTTTGCATGAAGGAATAAGGAAAGCATTTTTTCTCACTTTTAAGACGAAGTTGAACGTTTGGGCAGAATGTCTTTGAACCGTTTCGTTTACTGTATGCAAAATAAAATCATGTTGCTCATTTTTTTTAACACACCTAATGGACCTCACCCGACCCCAGTGGTTAGTTTGTAAATAAAACTAATAAATATGTCGGGGCTCTCGTCAGGGGGGCAGTTTACACCAGCCTATTTCTCCTGTTAGCGCCGCCTAAAACAGAATCAACTACCAACCATGAAAGTTGGGGGCGGATGTGGAGTAATGGCCAGAGCTGCCAACTTTGGAGCTGAGAAACCGGGTTCGAGTCTCCACGTGGGCTCAACATCCTGTGATTCTGGTCAAATGACTTAATCTCCCGTGCCTACCATGCATGTGTCCTTAACTGCCCATGAAAAGCTCCAGTGTTGATGACTGAGTGCCGGTTCTGAGCACTGGAAGCCACCTGCTCAAATTAAGCACTGCCCGACCCCCTCCTATGACACATGGAGAGCACAGAAAGTTTCTGCTGCCAACCCATAGCTTCTTATATTTCCTGAAGCCCTCATCACCCACTCCTGCAGCCCCAGCTCTGCACCACCCCCAGCTTCCATTTATAAGTTTCAAGAACAAAATTTTATTAAAAGAAGTTCAGATAAGGTAAGCATAACATATCATATGGAAGTAGTTTAGTCCCCGGAATGTGTTCACTTTATGCAGATTTGGACCCAGTAAGTGACCTGCATGTTATTGCGCTATTTTGGTAAAACATTCTCGCAATAGCCACATTTCCATGCAGGGATACTGGCTGGAAACATTACTAAATGTCATATCCTAACCCTGCACATACATCTTGCCACCTTGCAATCAGTGCTATTGCACTAGCAAATATTCTGCCTACTATATTTTAGCAGGACCATATTTTTCAAACCTATATTGTGAAATACAACTGTACTACACAAGTAAAACAACTTGCAGGCATGTTCTCTTGGGTATTGAGTTTTGCTATGGTAGGGCGGTGTTTATGTAATATGGCATAGTATAACATGTTTTGCTCCAGCTCCTTCGAGGGCAAACATACTGCACAAAAGCATGTGCCTTATTTTTGCATACAACAACAGCCGGTTATCTTTTTGGGGGCTCTGGGAAACAGTTCAAGAATTTCTGAGACCTCTTTGGAAGAAATAAGGAGAACACTGTCACAATACAAGGTAATATATAGACATTTGTAAGGATCGTTCAGGATGAAGAGGCATGGTGAGTCACAGGGGTAAGCCTTGTCAGGTTGGCAGAAGATTGAAGCCTTCAGCTCTAAAAACAATCCTGGGAGAGTGCCATTAAATGCCCTAACATTTCAGTCCAAGATTTCCTACTGTGGAGAAAAACGTTTTCTGAGTTACTGGGTTTCTCAGCTTGGTTATCTATAAAAACCGATGGATTTCTAGCTAACATATTGGGAAACCTTTTTCTGCTAGATACATGTTTAAAAAAACCTGGAGTACGTTTGAATATTTAGGGCCCGATGTAGGTAGTCAAATACCGGTCGGTAACGGCCGAAATTCGGTAATTTGCGGCCGTTACCGACCGGTATTTGGAAAATGAGATGTAGGTGGGCATTTTACTGATTTGGTAATTTACCGAATCGGTATCTTAAGGAATCAGTAAATTACCGATTCCTTAAAATACCAATTTGGTAAATTACCGATTTTGCTATGTAGGGAGCACTCAAATGAGTGCTTTTCCCCTTTCAGGATTCGTTATTTACCACCAACTAGAAGTTGGTGGTAAATAATGAAAACCTTGGAATTTTTTTTTGCTTTTCCAACAGTGCCATGTTGCAGACATACATGCCCTTAGGGCATGTATATATGCAACATGTGCACCCATACACAATTGAGGGGTGCAAGAGGGTGTCAAAGTGACACCCTGCCAACCTTCAATGTTTCCCCCTTTTAACGAATCGGTAAATACCGATTCGGTAATTGGCACTCATTCCTATGGCCTCCAGGCCCATAGGAATGAATGGCAATTACCGAATCGGTATTTACCGATTCGGTAATTACAGAAACTTACCGATTCAGTAATTTTTTCGGTAAAAATACCTACATCCCATTTGCCTGTTCTTAAATACCGAATCGGTATGATTCGGTATTTAAGAATCGGTAATCTGGGATTACCTACATCGGGCCCTTGGTGCTTTGAAGAATGGTTGATATTTTTATTGTGATGGTTACCAGTGCTGGATGATTATTAAGCATGTGCACTGGCCAGCCTTAGAGTTTACGATCGGTCACAGTGGAAGGACTGAACAACTTTCGCATTACTGCTCCAAAGCCTAAACATATAGAGGCAGATTTACAAGCCCCTTGCGCCACTTTTCCGTCTCTTTTCCCATGTTGAAAGTGACGCCAAAGTGGCGCAAAGGGCTTGTAAATCTGCCCCATATTTTGTTGGAGCTTGATATTAATTGAGGCGTGCACGTTCCCCTCCAGGTTAACCCCCACTTTGACTTCAATGGCATCTGGTTCAGTGTACTGAGACTGACATATGCAAGTGCAGGAACAATATTGCTACGTAGGACTTTTCCAGTTAGTATAGCAAACCTTACTTTACTGTTTTCATACTTTAGGAATGCCAGTTAGGTAGTATCCTTTCTAATTTAAAGCACCGAAAAACACCTTATCGTAAAACATCAAAAATTCTTTCACCTAAATCATTAATTCCAACCCTGTACCATAATCCTACTGCGGGGAATGAGATTTTGATACCTTTTCTGATTACCTAGATACCTATCTCATTCATCCAATTTTGGATCGATTATTGACTGTCATTGAGTAAAAGGCAAACCCACATAAGATAAATCAACCCCATAACATGACGCAACTCTGAAGAACCACTTACGACTGATAAAGTTTAAAAGTTTAATATAAAATCAATGTCAATTGCATATACAATCCTCTCAAGATAAGATTCAACAAGTATACAGGAACTAAAAGGAACATAAATTCCCTAAAGAATCTCAGTCTACAAAAGAATACAATCAAAACCAATTCCAGAATTAGCAAATTGAATAGCATAGACACAAAATGGATCTGTTGCGTCATTTACATAAAAGAGAAAAACAAGTTAAATCTGTCCCTACTCTATGCTAAGTGACATCCCTACTTCGCAAGTTCTTTACCTAAAAAGGTGTCAGCAGTTTGACTTCCAAAGAAGTTCAAACTTTCTTAATCTCTGATGGAATTCTATGTCGAGAAGCAGTACCCTTTCTGCCTACCCATCCGCTCTCTAAGGGTCCTCGGCCTACTGCTCTCGCTCCCTTGCTCTCAGGCCATCTGCTCTCTGATCTTCTGTTCTGCGCTAACTTCTCCCCGGGGTGCTGTCCCTAAATACAAAATCACAGTATGGGTGGAACGCCCCTTTGACGCCCACCACGTACACATTTCACGTGATCTCATTCTGGGTTTTTCCATAGCTTCATCTCTTCGCGTCGTCCGTTAAGTTGACCTTGCTTCTTAGGCGCCATCTTCGTCATCTTGCTGGTAACCTCATGACATTCCAGTTGACACTTTCAGAGCAAAGTCTATCACCTCAACAGAGTTCCATTAATTACCGTTGTGATTATAACCTCGTTTGGTCCTGTGAACAGACATTTAGAAACAAGACCCCAAATTCCAAGCGTCCCTTATCTCACTTAGGCCATAAACTTCGTCCAGCATTGTCACTTTAAATTTAACAAGACCTTTGACTCTTGGCTCGCACGTACAGATCAAAGCTATCCCCTATTCCTGTGAGCCCACTAAATTACATGCAGCGGACTACACTCTTGCGAACCCTTGGTCCGTTAAATCACATATGACCACACTATTCTAACATTCCTACAAACTCTTCTACACAGTATGACTTTTAACACACATATATATATATATAATCGAATTAGCAAATTATTGATTATAAGTAAATTCATGTTACATAAAATACAGCGTTATACTCTCGTTTCTTACACAGCGCTATATAGTCTGCACATTTCTTTGCTTTACATTTCACCGCTTTCTCCGTCTAATGATTACATACGTATATTCAGTTTAGCACGTTTAAGCATTTTCACATTTCTATATTAGACCACTATGTATACGGTCTTTCTAATTCTAATGCACATTCTAGAATACATTTCCTATTACGTAAGTTACATCGGCTAACTTTACGCTACAAGTGCTACTTCATGTTACAACTTCTAACTTTATGCGATATGCTTGTAAATATGGTACGGACATATGTTTCATTCAAATTGCGCTCTCTCAGTTCCCCCCTTTGATGACCTCTAGGGGTCATCACTAATTTCAATTTGAATGACACTTTACACAGAACTAGTTACAAGGTTCCCTCTTTTTATCGTTTCGAGAGCTCTTAAACTTTTATACTGTTGATCTTGTAAAGCAGCTAATCTCCTTTCTTGCTCTCTCATGGACCTTTGTAACCGGTTTGACCTATACCATTTGTACAGTCTCACTAAACCCAACAATGTGATTATGCAAATTAATATTATTAAAACAGGTTTCAATATGTACCAAATAACGCTTTTACCAAGATTGGCAAACCAATTTCCAACCTTTCCCACTGCATGACCTACTTTTTCCCAAACATTTACCTTTGTTAAATCTTCGATTTCTTGATGTATCTCTGTAATGTTCCGTATGACTTTCTCAAGTGGTTTTGAATTGTCTGGAATATAAGTACAACATTCCTGGACCTTCAAAGCCTTGCAAACTCCGCCCTCTTTCGCTAGCAGAACATCTAAAGCAAGACGGTTTTGAAGAACCATTGCCCTAATCGACTGCATCTCTCCTTCTACTAGCATCAATGACCTTGCAGTACTAGCAGACAATCTATCCACAACTGTAGCTAGTCTCCTGATCTTAACATCATTAAGTATTAAACCTAAAAGAGGAAACATTGCTCCAAATATGTCTCCAACTACTTCAGCATCTCCTACTTCCCTTTTCGCTCTTTTCGAAGCCTTTCCTTCTATGATCTCTAAATCCTTTGCATGATATATTTTGGGGAAGACAATTGCCAAATAACACGAACCATACCAATTGTCAGGCAGTTTTACATAGGCATTTCTTCCACATACAAAATATACATTAGGAATCGCTTGCATCCCTTTCATAAAATCTTTCGTATAGTACTCCAACCTAAAAGCATGTTTGCAATTAACTTCACCTACAAATACACTCTCATAATATGTCTTGCTTCGAGTTAAACATAACTTTCCTTTCTGCGTTCTATCCAAAGCTATTGGACCATTGCTACCCTTCTTTTTGTGTGCTTTTTCTTCTTCGGTCCAATCAGTTTTCCACTGTCCTGACATTTTTAGAATCTTCTGCCTTCTGTACCGGTCATCTACTTGTCCAATAAACTTCTTCTCAACCTCTGACACTTTGCAAGTCAGATTATTTCTATGTGCATATGAAGTATCTAATGTATCCCAAGGAAGAAAGAATTTTGCTAATCTATCCTCCTTTTTGTGATAGTCCCACTTATTCATTTGTTTATAATTCGGGACTTCAGGCAGTACCGAATCATAATTTGAAAAGTAGTACTCGAACCCTTCTCTACCATAAAATATACTGAATAATAAACTACATGTTATCCCATATGTCAGTGGGAGATGATGATATCTGATGCCTTCATCTACGGAAGCCGGCAATTGCATGCAAACATAACAATCTTTGGCCTCCATGGCATCAATATACTCATACAATAGCTTGGCATATGCGTTTGATCTAAAATTTCCCTGCGACTCGTCTACGTGTAACCTACGAGCTTCATCTGCCAGTAACGCCTTTTCACGGATTACATTGCTCTCCTCCTTCTTCCCAACAAGAGCAGGTTTCAAAGTCGTTACAGGCTTTACATCTGTTGTCTCCTTTACGCTTGTATGTCCTACCATGTATGATGTGGTAACTACTGTAATAATGAGAAAAATTACTACTGCTATTAGTGTACCTATTATGCATTTGGCTTTTCGGTTTGGGTTGCCATTCTCCATGTTATCAAAACAGCGTAGCTCTTTCTTTTTCGAGGAAAAGTTTTCTTTTTCAGATCTTTACTTTGCTTTATTTGATTTCTCAGTCTGCGAAGCGCTCTTAAGCAACAAAAAGTCTCTTTTCACAACAATGTCTTTTTATCTTCAGCAATAGACAACCCTAACCCTTCTCCGTCCTCTAAATGTAATCCCTAATTTTATTCTTCTTTCCACTCGGCGCTAGGTTATCTTCTTCTTTATAGCTTAAAAGTCTTTATGCATCTACAATGATTCTCGTACCTGCAGCTCTAATGACATATTCCAATAGTTCTAAACGAATGACTTTTTCTTCTTGTGCTGGTATTTGATGACCAAAAGTCGGAAACTCTAATCGATTCAGCACTAGATCTTTGATCCGACTTAGGTAAAGGGGAACGGGAAGTGTGAAAGTCAGTAACCCCTCAGTCTCGATTCCAGGCGTCAACATCCATATCTCCACTGCCACAATTGGATCGAGATTGATCACTTGCACTTCTCTCACTCTCCCAGATCTCTATCCCCAAGACATCTGCTAGATAAGTCCATTCAGGGGTGGCGTACCTCCTGCAGGGCACACGTACCCTTCTTGATCTTCTCGGACTCTCAGAGCCTGAATCCGTAGCTTCTTCGTCTAGTTCCGAATCTTCAGAGATCGGGACAAGGGTGCTCTCTGGATTTGCTCTCAAGGTTGACCTTCTCCTTCTTTCCGGCCAACTAGCTTCTCCATTCCTTGTCCTCCTGCTCCTTGTTCTTGGACTCGTCTCTTGATCACTTACAGCTTGTTCGGTGTCTGACTCGAACTCCCAGCTGTTTTCTTCTTCTGAGGCAACTTCGGTCTCACTGGTGTCCTGACCGTCATCAGCCTGTTCCGACACAGGCTCAGCCTCTTCGATCACCTCTACAGCTTGACTTTCCCTCTCTGTGGCTTCTCCGCTTTCTGCTGGATTTTCATCCGAGAGAGGAGCTGTTTCTTCCAGAGGTGCTGGAACTCTTCGGGTGTGTGAGGCGTGTATCCAGTTGGGCAAGCCTCCACACTTTACTGCAGTGTTCGTAACTAGTATGACTTGGAATGGTCCTCGCCAGCGCACGTCTAGACAGTTCTTCCTGACATGCTTCTTCACCAGGACCCAGTCCCCCGGACACAGGTCATGGCACAAGTCTTGTGCTGATGGAACCTCTGCAGCCTGGACCTGGAGGGACACAGAATGAATGGCATCAGATAGTCCCTTGCAGTAGTCCAAGATCAAATCGTCTGTGATGTTCAACAATGCTGCAGTCGGAACCGATGGCAATCTCATAGCTCTCCCCATTAGCACCTCGTGTGGAGAGAGACCTGTCCTTCTATCTGGTGTGCTACGTATGCTCATAAGGACCAATGGAAGTGCATCAGGCCAACTCAGGGATGTCGATGAACAAACTTTGGCAAGTCTGGATTTAATTGTGCTGTTGATTTGTTCTACAATCCCCGAAGCTTCTGGTCGATAACTACAGTGGAGCTTCTGGTCGATACTTAAGGCTGAACATAGCATCTTCACTATTTCGCTGTTGAAATGAGTTCCTCTGTCCGATTCCAAAGAGGCTGGCACCCCAAACCTCGGTATCAACTCTCTAAGCAACAATTTTGCTACTGTAAGTGTATCGCACCTACGTGTAGGGTAAGCTTCAACCCATCTGGAAAATATACAGACAATCACTAAGACGTATCTGAGTCGATTGCACTTGGGCATTTCAATAAAATCCAGCTGCATTCTATTGAAAGGCCCCCCAGACCTCCCTATGTGATTCAATGTGACTGGTGTTCTCTTTCCTACGTTTAGCTGCTGACAGATCGCACAACGCTGACATACTGCTTCTGCCGCTACTCTAAACTTCGGATTATACCACGTTTGTCTGAATACTCTCACCATAGCATCTCTACCTATGTGTGCCGGTCCATGCAATCTCCTTGCCATTGGACTAACAAGTTCGTTTGGTAAAACTGCTCTCCCATCTGCAGAAATCCAAAAATTCATCTCACTTTTGGTACACCCAGCTGTTTCCCATGCTTTTTTCTCAAAATCTGGTGCATTTTCCTGGACACACTTCAATTCGTCCCACGTGTCTACAGTGTCTAACAACATAGTCAACTCAGTTCTTTCTTGTATTCCCCCCACTTCTACATTGGTGTGAGAATACCCCTGTTCCGCACAATAACGTGCAACTTCGTCTGCGTATCGGTTTCCTTGTGACACAAAATCTGTATTCTTTGTGTGCGCGGCGCATTTAACAACCGCTATAGCTTCTGGACCTTGTAACGCTTCTAACAATAATCTCACGAATTCTCCGTTCCTAATAGGAGAACCCGAGGAGGTCATGTAACCTCTTTGAGACCACAACTGCCCGTAGTCGTGAACTACCCCGAAACCATACTGGCTATCGGTGTATATGGTGACTCGAATTTTGTTGCCTGCCAAACAAGCACAGGTCAAAGCAATGATTTCAGCTACCTGAGCGGAATGTAATCCTTCCAGGCAGGCGGCTTCCACAACTCTGGTAATTGTACAAACTGCATAAGCTGCTCTCAGCTGACCGATATCGTCTCTTACGCATGAACCATCAACAAAAAATATTTCATCGGGGTCTGTCAATGGCTCATCTACGATATCTGGTCTTGGTTTGGTGCATAGTTCAGTCACATCGAGGCAGTCATGATCTGTACAGATTTCATCATCAATATCATTTGGAAGTGGCATCAAAGTAGCAGGATTCAAGACAGAGCATCTTTTTAGGGTCACATTCTCAGCAGCCAATATGACTTGCTCATAGCGTGTGAGCCTACTATTCGTCAAATGCTGAGTCTTGGTCCTGGTCATTAACAATTCCACAGAATGCGGTACGTACACCACTAACTGATGTCCCATCACCACATTTTCGCACCTTTCAATGCTGACACCCGTTGCAGCAACGGATTTGAGACATCCGGGCAACGCTGCGGCTACTGGATCTAATGTAGCCGAAAAATACGCAACTGGTCTACGCGCATTTCCGTGTATCTGGGCCAAAACTGCTAAAGCACAACCTTCCCTTTCGCAGCAGTAAAGCAAGAATGGTTTTTCGTAATCAGGCATTCCCAAAGCCGGGGCACGACACAAGTCCTCCCTCAGCTGCAAAAATGCCATCAAACAATCTTTGTCCCATGGTACCGGATCACTCACCCCCTTGTGCGTCAGTTTTTGTAAAGGTTTTGCCTTCAGTGAAAAGTTGGCTATCCACTGCCGACAATAACCAACCATGCCTAGAAACATCCTGACTTCTCTTTGTGTCTTAGGCGCGTTCATTTTCATGATTGCCTCTATTCTGTCTGGAGACACCTTCCGTTTTCCCTTTTCAATCCTATGGCCCAAGTATTGCACTTCAGTCAAACAATACTGCAATTTACTTGGAGACACCTTATGTCCGTTCTCGGCCAAGTGATTTAGTAAGGTAATGGTGTCTACTTTGCAAGCTTCCTCAGTTTCTGACGCCACTAGAAGGTCGTCTATGTACTGGACCAGAACCAAATTCATGGGCAGTACTAGACTTTCAAGATTTTTCTTCAGCAGCTGGTTAAAAATCGATGGGCTTTCTGTGTACCCCTGGGGAATACGACACCATGTTAAAACGCGATTTTCCAGCTTAAAAGCGAACAAATACTGGCTCTCCTCATCTAAAGGGATTGAAAAGAAAGCCTGGCACAAGTCTATCACTGTGAACCATTCAGCTTGGAACGGTATCTGAAACAATATTACTGATGGATTCGGTACCACTGGACAACATGAAACAACAATATTATTAATCTTTCGAAGATCCTGCACTATTCTGTATTTCCCACTAGGCTTCTGCAAACCCATAATCGGGGAGTTACATGGAGTTCCCACGATCTCCTTCAGTATTCCCTGTCTAATCATGAATTCGATCACAGGCTTTATTCCTGCAATTGTCTCCGGTGTCAACTTATATTGTGGTGTTCTTGGATACTCGGCATTGGGTTTTACCATGATCTTTACCGGTTCTACCCCTTTGATCAGTCCTATTTCCTCTCCAGTAAAATCCCACACCTCAGCTGACACTGTCTCCTTCAAGTCCTGTGGAAGCTCCTCCACCGTTAGGGTAGGATATAGTTCCACGCATTCCTGCGAGTTTACAACCTTAAAATCAGCATCATCATCGTTAGTCTGCACTTCTACTCCTTCAGGTGTGCAATATATCGTGCAATTTAATTTACACAACAGATCTCTTCCTAGCAGACATACAGGGCTAGAATCACAAATCACAAACTGATGTTCATCACTGTAATTTCCTATCTTCACTGACACTGGTTCTGTCAGAGGATTCGTCATTCTCCTATTCGCGACTCCTACCACCTGAATCGTCTCTCCCGACATTGGCAGACCTGGGACTACCGCCGATCTCAAAGTGGATCGAGTGGCCCCCGTATCTACCAAAAAGGTCGTAGGACATCCAGCCACCTCAGCCTCTACGTATGGTCCTCTCTGGTCTACTTCCAGGGCTGCTCCTAGAGTACAGTCTTCTTCCCTATTCACTCGTTGTCCCGTAAGAGGATCAACGTAGTAGCATTCTTCTCCTCCTACGAACAGTGGCAGTTGTCTATAGGTTTTTCCTCCATTTGCAATCCGAGGTGGTTGAGGGAACGGGGCTCGAGGAGTCTGAGTCCCCCCTTTGATAAACTTTCCCTTCGGGACTGCTGTTCCCTTTACCATGCTAGTTTGAACCTCATCCTCCTCCTGTTCTAATTCCCCCGTCTCAACATTATAGGGACACCCGCGTCTCCAATGTCCCACCTCGTTACACTGATGGCACCTCGTTGTCTTTTTCAGTGTCGCAATATCTACCCTAGGTCTCGGTTTTTCCTCCTCATCCCTGCTTTGATTATTCTGTTTCTTCCCTGGGGTTCCTGTTCCCTGTTGCCGCTGTCCACCCTTTCCAGCTGACTGCATCTGCACCAACATCAGCTTCTCCTTA
The DNA here is from genome assembly GCF_964263255.1 of Lissotriton vulgaris. Classification (NCBI taxonomy): domain Eukaryota; kingdom Metazoa; phylum Chordata; class Amphibia; order Caudata; family Salamandridae; genus Lissotriton; species Lissotriton vulgaris. Next base: position 92,824,253 of record NC_141698.1, read on the forward strand.
AGTTTCTTTGCTTTTGAATCTATTTCATCGCTACAGTACCTCGCGTACCTCAGAATCTCATCTAAAGGTTTGTTTTGCCAACAAATCAAATGCTGTTGAATCATTAAGCTTATGTCTGGTCGCAATCCCAGGACAAACTTTGACACAAACTGTCCTATGTCTTTGGGATCCATCACATCCAATCCACTGTACTGTTTGAATGCTTTCAGCAATCTCTCATAGAACTCGTGAACGGTCTCTTTAGGTTCCTGAGTTGTTCGATCTATCTTAACCCAGTCTATGTCCTGCAACGGCACCTTCTCTTTTAACCATGCAATTACCCTCTCGTACTTTTCCATGACTCTCTCTGATGGACCATTCGTCCGGGCATCCCTATCTGGTTCACAAATGGGCCATTCGACACTAAGTTTGCATGCCGTCCACAAATCTCCGGGTACTACGATATCAAACAGGGTGTTCAAGTCGACCCACAGCACCTTAGAGATCTTCACGAACCTCTCTACCTGCTTGTACCACTCGACGGGGTTCTCCCTTAACTTTGGGAAAGAATTGGTAAATGCCGCTAAATCCCCCCTACTCCAGGGCACATGCACGTAGCTTCCGTTCGCGATTTCTCGCAAAGGGAAAGCTTCCATTCGCATTATCTCTCCATCCGGGGACCTCGCAAGTGTACTCCTTCTGACGGATCCCCTCTTGGACCATCTTTCCTCCCATTTATCCAAATTCCTCCACAATCTGATACTCAAGATCAGTTCCTTTATGTGTACTTTCAGCCCAATCGTCCTACGCTCATCTAGATCCTGATCCGTGCAGTTTAACCTATGGTTACCCTGTAAGGCTTTAGTTCGTGATAAGTCTATCATATACCTGTCTGCCAACTCAGATAATTTTTCATGAACTGACCTCGCTTTCCGAGTAACGTCCTTAGATATAAACAGTATTTCATCCTGATCATACAGCTCTATCCTTTCCATTGGCAATGTGCCGTCTATTATTTCATCCAAATCTGATTTTAAACTCATTACATCGAGCCGTTTTGCTTTAATCTCAGCTCTCAGTACCTCACTCCTAGGTTGTTCATTTACATCCCTCTCACCCCCACTACGAGTCCTACGTCTGGGCACAGGTGAGTTATGAGGCGTCCTTCTTGCTTCTCTTTGTTCCCACCTCTCTAGATCCCAAGCTTTTCCATCTTCCCTTGGGGTATGGTGGAACAATGTTCTATTCCCCATCACTGCATCCTGTCTTTTTAGCTCGGCCTCTCTAGATGTGAGATAGGATCCTCCGTTCTGTTCTAAATCACTGCTATTCCCTTGCTGTCTGGTGTCACTCAATAAACGGAAAGGTCCTTCACGGTCCTCCATGTTCCCGCGATCCCGTCCGTGCTCACCGGATGCATGGCGAGACCCTTCGCGACTCTCCATACCCTCGTGACTCCAATGTCGCACATTTTCGTCCGGGGCATGGTGAGTGCACCTGAAACTATTTCGGTACTCCTGCGTCTTTCGTTCTCCCTCACTAAGGATGGGGCGAGGCATCCCCCCACATCCTGTACTCTTGTCTTCACACAATTGTCTATTGCCACCAATGGTATGGCAAGTATCTCCTTTGCTTCCTTGACTCCCTCCCTCCCACTCCGGGCTGCTTTCGCCAGCTCCGCAGTGAGAGAGGATCCTGTTATCCTGATCTCTCCATTCTGCTTCTGTTTCTATTCTTTTATTCTGAGTCTCTTCGGCAGCATCCCATTCTTTCAAATACTCCCTTAATTCCTTAAAGGTTTTCGGTTTCGGTCCCCTCAGATCCATCTGTCCTCTCTGACCCCCCTGTTCTATCCAGGGACCCGTTACTGGATCCAATGGGGTACTCCGACTCCTTGGTCCTAGCAACTGCCTTTGGGAATTGATCGTATTATTCCTACTTTCCATCTCTGCCCTTTCCCTGTCCCACCGTGCCTGTTCCTCCTGCTGGGCTCCCTCCGGGTTGTAGATTGACACTATAGGACCTATGGTAACAGGTACTTGTAGAGCATCTGGCAGTTGATACGACCTTGCGCACTGCGTTTCTGGCACCTTCTGGACCACGAATCTTCCTACTACTCTCTGTACGGGACTAGATTGAGGTACTTCCTCACCTTTCTTGGGATCCCACTCTGTTACTGGGAGCGGTTTATATTCCCCCCACCTAGCCCCGTCCCCTTGCTGTAGTTCGGGACTTTCGGCTTCTCTGTTGTACGGTGGTGGTCTATCTAATAATAGCCTCTCTATCAGATCCTCATCCTGCTCGCTGTCCTCATCTTCTTCTAGAGGTTTCTTCCCTCCTGTAGCCTCTAGCAGTGGGTACAATTTGTCTGCTTCTATTTTTTGCACCCTCCGCTTTTTAGCTTCATCATCCCATTTAGCATCCTGCACTGCTTTTACCGATCGACTCACTCTTTCCTGGCGTCTATTCGAGCTCTTTTCGTGTGCCTCCCTGAACCATGCACTAAGGGCTTCGAACTGTGTTGGCCTCGGTAGAGGTCTCGTTGCTAGCATTACCGCTTTCAGTTGATTCAATACTTCTAACCTAAACGTCCCGTATCTCGGGAACGTCAGTTCCTCATTTCCTTCTGTTAGCTTACTCCACTCAGAGATCCATAGTATGGAGTGTAACCCTACATTCACAGCCATATAATAAGCTGGTGTGCCTTCTGGTGGGGCTTCTTCCCCTGCATACGAGCTTCCTCTATCTTTCTTAAAGATCGCCCTTAAACGCTTAAAACACTTCATTTTCAAAAGTCTACGATTTTCCTTATTTCTCTTCCTTATTTACTTCTCGCTGACAAACCACCAATCCCTGCGCGGCTCTCGCTGACCAGCCTATCCCAGCGCGGTTCTACACCAACCGGCCAATCCCAGCGCGGCTCTACGCTGACGTCACTCGTCCCCTCTGCAGCAGTTCCCCTCCTTTCTCAGCTCGTCTCACGGTCTTGCATGCGTTTTCATTCATACGCCGAAAAATGACTACTTCCGACCAAGCGATCACTTTTCTTGACTGTACGTCCACAGTCTAACTGTAATTGTCACCTCAACTGACGAGACGTCTTTCCTCTCACGTTCAGACGCTCGCCTTATCTGATAGGTTACTTACACACAGTAAACGTCCGACCAGCGTCCGTTACTCATACACTCACTCTAGCATTCCCCCTATCACGGTCCTGCGGGCGATCAATGGTACCTCATGACCCCCTTTACAATGGTAGACAATTACTCTGGGTGTTCGATACACCCGAACCACTCAAGCCCTTCTCTGGACTTAAGATTTTATCCGGTTGCGCGCGCTCACAACCTTCCCCCAATCACACTACAGGCATTCAACTCCGCTTGACATTACAACACAGGTACAACACAAAACACCGCAATCTGGCAACGCATGACCCTTATACTCACTCTCGACCGACTCTGCTGCTTTTCTCTCGCACCGTCAGCACCTTCTTCGGCAGGGATTCTTCTTCTGGTCGTCGATGACTAGGGACCTTTGGGTAATCTAGACCTGACCTAGGTTGCCTTCCTCAAGAAGCCAACCATCTTTCTCTGCTACCAACTGCAGGGAATGAGATTTTGATACCTTTTCTGATTACCTAGATACCTATCTCATTCATCCAATTTTGGATCGATTATTGACTGTCATTGAGTAAAAGGCAAACCCACATAAGATAAATCAACCCCATAAACTGACGCAACTCTGAAGAACCACTTACGACTGATAAAGTTTAAAAGTTTAATATAAAATCAATGTCAATTGCATATACAATCCTCTCAAGATAAGATTCAACAAGTATACAGGAACTAAAAGGAACATAAATTCCCTAAAGAATCTCAGTCTACAAAAGAATACAATCAAAACCAATTCCAGAATTAACAAATTGAATAGCATAGACACAAAATGGATCTGTTGCGTCATTTACATAAAAGAGAAAAACAAGTTAAATCTGTCCCTACTCTATGCTAAGTGACATCCCTACTTCGCAAGTTCTTTACCTAAAAAGGTGTCAGCAGTTTGACTTCCAAAGAAGTTCAAACTTTCTTAATCTCTGATGGAATTCTATGTCGAGAAGCAGTACCCTTTCTGCCTACCCATCCGCTCTCTAAGGGTCCTCGGCCTACTGCTCTCGCTCCCTTGCTCTCAGGCCATCTGCTCTCTGATCTTCTGTTCTGCGCTAACTTCTCCCCGGGGTGCTGTCCCTAAATACAAAATCACAGTATGGGTGGAACGCCCCTTTGACGCCCACCACGTACACATTTCACGTGATCTCATTCTGGGTTTTTCCTTAGCTTCATCTCTTCGCGTCGTCCGTTAAGTTGACCTTGCTTCTTAGGCGCCATCTTCGTCATCTTGCTGGTAACCTCATGACATTCCAGTTGACACTTTCAGAGCAAAGTCTATCACCTCAACAGAGTTCCATTCATTACCGTTGTGATTATAACCTCGTTTGGTCCTGTGAACAGACATTTAGAAACAAGACCCCAAATTCCAAGCGTCCCTTATCTCACTTAGGCCATAAACTTCGTCCAGCATTGTCACTTTAAATTTAACAAGACCTTTGACTCTTGGCTCGCACGTACAGATCAAAGCTATCCCCTATTCCTGTGAGCCCACTAAATTACATGCAGCGGACTACACTCTTGCGAACCCTTGGTCCGTTAGGTTAAAATCACATATGACCACACTATTCTAACATTCCTACAAACTCTTCTACACAGTATGACTTTTAACACACATATATATATATATATAATCGAATTAGCAAATTATTGATTATAAGTAAATTTATGTTACATAAAATACAACGTTATACTCTCGTTTCTTACACAGTGCTATATAGTCTGCACATTTCTTTGCTTTACATTTCACCGCTTTCTCCGTCTAATGATTACATACGTATATTCAGTTTAGCACGTTTAAGCATTTTCACATTTCTATATTAGACCACTATGTATACGGTCTTTCTAATTCTAATGCACATTCTAGAATACATACGAATACATTTCCTATTACGTAAGTTACATCGGCTAACTTTACGCTACAAGTGCTACTTCATGTTACAACTTCTAACTTTATGCGATATGCTTGTAAATATGGTACGGACATATGTTTCATTCAAATTGCGCTCTCTCACTACTCTAACTCTAAAGTTACATGCCTTATCTTAAACCATAAGCGTAAACAGTTCTGGTGCTTTACATTTTCGCTGCTTTGCTGTATGTAAAATTTAGTGCAATATATTTTATGTGATTAAAAGTTTGTACTTTGACAAACATTCCTACGGCCACCTTCCTCAATGTTATGTTTGCATCGCAAGACAAAAATTCAATAGCCTTTCTGGATTTTTCAGTTTTGGGAGGGACAAGGACATACACACACACACACAGCACAGAGAGCAGGACCCGTGCCAGCTCCCCCTCGCTGCTGCTACCTCACTCCAACCTTTCTTTTGCTCTGTTGCATATGCTGTTGTATACACTGTCTTAGAGCTGTTTATAGCTGTTGGTTACTGTTATTGCTTTCACTGCTTATTTTCCTCTGTATCTGCCTTTCTGTCGTTTTTTTTTCTCTATCTGTTTGACCGCTGCTTTGCTGCTCACCTTCCCGCTGTTTTGGTAACTGTCTCTCAGCCACGGCCGGTAGTAGGTGTAACTGCAGGGCGGTGACGTAGGGAGGGGGGGTGGGGCAGGGTGGGGGGTTGTAATGTATGGACTACGGACTTTAACAGGTAAGTGAACATATAAATACATAAAACGAATTTCATTGTGTGCACTGCATCACCAAATGCGATGCAGTGCGCGCAACGAAATTTGTTTTATTTATTTATATGTTTACTTACCTGTGTTAAAGTCCGTAATCCATACATTACAACCCCCACCCTGCCCCTCCCCCTCCCCACGTCACCGCCCTGCAGTAACACCTACTACCGGCCGTGGCTGCTGTCTCTTTCCCTCCCAACGCTAGCAGAGCCCTGTCCACCGCCTAGGACCTACTTCTGTATTCCGCAGCGTGGCTGCATGCAGCAGGTGCACCAAAGGCAAGCCCATCTGTGCCCGGACCATACCCAGCACCAGGAAGCCTTTGATCTCATGCCATCCGAAGCTATACCGCTGCTGAGCCCTGAACCCTGGATTCCGCAACAACAACTGCTGCAGCACCTCTCCCTGTTTCAACTCTGTACCAACGGCAAAACCGCGATCCGAGGCACCCTCGTCTACAGACTTTGCTCCATTCCTGAATTCATCGCTTTGTTTGCCATAGACTCCAAAAACAACATCTTCCTGGATAACCTCAACTTTGACCTCAATGACCCCAGTGATACCAACACCGCCAACCCCCTCAAGAGCATGAGCAACATCGGCCTCACCCAACTTATCACCGGCAAACAACACATCAAAGGACACACAGTCGACCCCATCTTCACGGCCAGTGAACGAGTCAAGTAGAGCCATATAACCGCACTCACCTGGACTGACCATGCCATCATCCACTTCACCATTTCGGTATCCCTGCACCACTGCCAAGCCGCCCAGCACGTCACATTGCCACTGAAACAAAGTCTCAGAGAACCAATAGACCGACGCAGTGAATACCTCCAGCTCACACACTGCAGCCAATCTAGACCAGGCTGTCTATGCCTGGATCACTGAATGCGCCAACAGAGCTGCTCCCAGCAAAAACACCAAGCTCAAGAGGACCTCCAAGCATAACAGCTGGTGCACATTGGAACTTAGAACCTTGAAAAGCACCTTCAAATGATTGGAAATGAAATAGCGCTCCAGCATGGAGCCCACGAACCGAGCCACATTCATTACATCCTTCAACCGATACCACCAGCTCCTGAAAGAGACAAAAGAAACACCCTGGCCAACTGCATCGAAGCAAGCTCCAAGCACGGCAATTAACTCTTCATGATTGTCAGGGCGTTCTCCATTCTCTCAGCCACGGAAAAAATCCACTCCTTCCCAGGAACTCTGTGGCTCCTTGGTGGACTTCTTCCATTACAAGATCTCCACCATCTACAGAAACTTCAAACCCCAACACACCAACATCCTCATTTATTTTGCCCCCATCAACAAGAAACGCATCCACCTGCTCACCACGCAATGCACCATAGTCATCATGAACTCCGTCCACTCAGGAGAACCCAGGGACCCCTGCCACATCTTCAACCTCGTAAGGAAGAAGATCAGCAACAAGCTTACCACCATCTTCAACACATCTATCATAACAGCCACCTTCCCCGAAGATTATAAGCACACAGAAGTCAAGCCCCTGCTCAAGAAACCATCTGCAGACCCCAACGATGTCCTTGCGAAGGCCATCAACTGCCAACTCACAGATCATCTGTAGAACAGCAACCTTCTGAGCACATCTCATTCTGGATTCCGCACCAACCACAGCACCGGAACTACCCTGAGTGCAGCAACTGACGACATCAGATCCCTCCTTGAACAAGGTCTAGTGGCAGCCCAGATCCTCATTGACCACTCGACAGTGTTTGTTACAGTATCACACCACACCCTGATCAAAGGGCTTCACCACATTGGAATACAGGGAGACACCCTCAAATGGATCACCTCCGTCCTTCCCTGAAGATCTCCCTTCAACTCGGAACCCAAGAACACTATCTGCAGTATCCTGCAAAGTTTGTCACTCAGTTCCACCTTGTTCAATGCCTACATGACTCCCTTTGCCATCTTAACCAGATCACATGGACTGAACATCATTTCCTACACTGATGATATCCATCTCATCCTTTTGCTATCAGAAGACACATCTGCAATGCTGACCAACTTCCACAGGTGTGCGACGAGCATTGCTGACTTAATGAGAAACATCTCCCCGCAAATACAACGCATACAAGACAGAAGTGCTGATCATCTGAGACAACACCTCCCTGTGGAATGACGCCTGGTGGCCTCTCAAACTAGGACCCTCATGCACTCTGACCAACCACACCCGCTACCTTGGCATCATCTCAGACAGTAAGTAGGCTCTCCATTAAAAGACAGATCAACACAGTCTCATCTGCCTGCTTCCTTACCCTTCGCATGCTCTTCAAGATCTTCAAGTGGCTCCACATCGACACCAGATGGACTGTCACTGAAGTCCTGGTCACCTGCTGACTAGACTATGGCAACACACTCTATGTAGGAATCCCCTTGTACCTCCTCCAAAGACTACAAACCATACAGAACTCAGCAGGCAAACTCATCCTAGACCTCACCAAGTGGACCCACAAAAACCCCCACCTCAAGATGCTCCACTGGCTCCCCATTCAGGACAGATGTCAGCTCAAGATATTGACCATCACCTTCAAAGCCCTTCACAACCAGCGAACAGCATACATCAACCATCGCCTGAACTTCCACCTTCCCTCCAGACACTTGTGCTCTGCCTGCCTCTGTCCCACCCACACCCGCATCGGCTACAGCAACAGTGGAGGATGCTCCTTCTATTACCTCGCCACGAAGTCCTGGAACGACCTCCCACTTCACCTCCAGGCCTCATCCTTGCTACTGAAATTCAGAAAAGGACTCAAGACCAGACTATTCAACTGTGGCTCCATGCAGCAGCATTCTTTGTGCATGGATACCCTCATGGTTAATTAGCCGCCCTGTACAAATCTTGATTGATTGATTGAGACAGACACACACTCTTGTCTACAAAAACAAAACCCCAAAAAGTTGGGTGGGTGTCCAAGGGTTGTTTTGCGACTGTGGGGGGTCGGTTAGCAATGGGGATTGGGTGTTAGCCACCCGTGGAGGGTTCTGAGCGTATATAAATATATTAACAAAACGATCCCGAATGATAGCACGCTCTACCATCCTGTTCCTTGTATACATCAATAAGTCATGAGGTGGGATTAACTTCAATGAAATACTGTTTAGTTCAATGCATTGTACAGTACCTAGAACAGTTGGAAGCGTTACTAGAAATTACAGATTTTATGTTTACGCAGCGACATCTTTTTGTTTGACAAACAAATGTACCTACAAACCTGTGGTATCACCATGGGAGTTTCCTTCTCCCCAAGCTACTCAAACCTCACCATGGAATGGTGAGAGAGGACGGTAGCCTGGGAAGAAGGCAACGAAGAATACATAGACAAGATTCACCTCTGGCTGCGTTATATAGACAACTTTTTCATAATCTGGAACTGTACCTAAAGTGAGTTCCCGAATTACTTTTCTGGTTTAAACCAAAATTAAGTTGGTCTCTCCTTCACGCACAACATCAGTGACAAAGAAGTGCAGTCCCTGGATCTCACGGTATTGCGTTGGCAGACTATAATTCCCAGAATGCTCCTCTCACGGCAAACTGGGTAAGTGGGTATACACCCGTTACAACGCATCTTTTACTCCGCACTACCATTACAACGCGACTTTTACAACGCATACCATTACAACGCATTGCGCCGGGGGGCGCTCTAGGATAGGGAATAAGTATAATTTACTATCCAACACCTTCCCTAGGGTCCACGGGGACTGGAGTTAGAATAGTAAATTATACTTACCACTATCCAGCACCTCAAAGCGCTATGCGTTGTAATGGTATGCGTTGTAATGGTCGCGTTGTAACGGTAGGTAGTTGTAATAGTATGCGTTGTAACATGGTACATCCGGGTAAGTGTCTCTTTAACGGCTCCATTTATCCCTTCATGGGTCCTGGCTGAGAGTAAGAACGTGGTACAAGAGCTCTGGCTTAGCACTGTAACTGAAACAAACACCTCACCTGGGCCCCAAAGACGCCTCAACCGTAGTAGTCCCAATTCAGCCAGACTTGAAATCACGGAAACAGTGTCCCGAAATTCCTCCATGCAGTCATGGACTGCTATCTGCAGCGGCGCTGTATCTGGAAGGGGATACAGTGGGTCAGAGCACTCCCAATTACTTGGACGGAAGGAAATTGCCGAGCCTGCCCATGTGACTCTGACGACTTGTGGGGCGGGTGACCTCCTAGCGCGCCCAGGACACAGCACGCAAAATATGCCACAAAAGTCTTCACAGCTAGAAGAACTGGAGGGAACACAGCGTGGTTTCTAGGTAACATCAGTGACAAAGAAGTGCAGTTCCTGGATCTCACAGTGTACATAGAGGATGACCACATAAAAACAACAGTATACAGGAAACCACCCGCTACCAATAGCGTTCTACATGAGACCATCTTTTATCCTCAAGACCTAAAAAAGAGCATTACATACGGCGCATTTCTGAGGATGCCCAGAAATTGTACTGATGACAATTTCTTTAAGGAAAAAACTAAAGAAACAATTAAGAAATTTAAACATAGAGGTTATCAGAAACGAGACATTGAGGAAGGAGGAAGAAGAGAAGAAAATCTAGCACAGCTAGAACCACTAACAAACAAACAGAATCAAAAGAAAAATGGCAAGAGCAACAAAAAAATCTTATTCATGATGACATAAAACAAAGAGCATGAATCTATAAGAAAAATCATGAATAAATACTGGAGCATAGTAAGGAAAGATCCAGACATTGGAACAAATCTGAGTGAAAATGTAGACATCTCCTTTAGAAAGGCTCCATCTTTCAAAGACAAATTAACTAGAAGTCACTTCACAAGATCACAGAAGTAACATGATGACATCAGTGATGTAATCATGTCATCAGTGATGTAATATGACACGTCATCAGCAGTGCATTGCGGGGTTGCGTGAGTTACTATGTTTTGTACAAGAGAAATGTTCAACTAACTATAACTTCCCTAAAACCTATGGTTTTTACAGTGAATTTCTAAGGTTTTTTAAAAGCTAATTTATAACTATAACACGCCTGAAACCTATGGTGTTTTCAGTGAATTTCAAAGGCTAATTATAAGGCAACCCAATTCAAATCCAAAAAAGAGATGGATGAGGCTAGCTGGAATGATCTTCTGAAAGCTAGCAGAGAGAAGAGTATGGCTAATTTCTGGCAGCTGGAGAAATGGGGAGCAATGGGACACCTTTTAAACCAATTAACTATGTCCCGCCAGAACAGTCGGCTGAGTATTTTAAGGCCCAGTTCTCTACTACTAAAACTATTCTGGACGAATTTAAAATATCTAGGCCAATCCCAACTTTGATATTTAGTAATTCCGAGGTTGAGGCTGTCCTTTCTCTTGTTCCGAGAGGCAGGGCCCCGGGCCCTGATTGTGTGCCTGCAGATTTATTTTTCCAAGGACAATTGGGTGGTTTATATTACCTATTTGGCTAACTCCATTGCAAGAGGTGCGTGTATCCCTGACACGTGGACTGATGCGGTCATCATACTGGTTTACAAAAAGGGGGGCCGAGCATTGCCAGATAACTACAGGCCTATCAGCCTGATAGATTCCATACAGAAAATTATTGCCAGATTAGTTCTAAGTCGGATCCAATTATGATAGAGGATGCCAAGATTTTATCTCCCTTGCAGGCCGGGTTTCGGCCCTGTACTAGTACAATTGATCAGGTGCCGAGGTTTGTGATGATCTATTCGACTGTTGTCCAAGTAGGTGGAGACACGCATTTATTGATTTAAAGTCCGCATTTGACCTTGTCCCACGTAATACAATGTAGAGAGCCTTCTTAGAAGTGGGGATTCCCCTGGAGCTGCTAGCAATGTTAGTTAAACTCCATGATTCCAACCACGCCCAGGTTAGATGGGGTTCACACAGAGAGGACACAGACAAATTCCCGGTGACCAAGGGGGTGCGCCAATGATGCGTTTTCGTGCCTACCTTGTTTTCCTTATTTATAGACCAGGTCGTGCAATATTATTCCACATGGATGCTCCAACTCTTGGGGGATTAACATTCCCCCAACTCATGTTTGCGGATGATACGCTGATATTATCTAAGACCCAATCCGGGCTACAGGGGGCTCTGTCCCGTTTTGAGGAGTTTTGCCGCGATCATGAGCTGGTGTTTAACGTGGACAAGACAACATTTATGGTTCTCCACAAATCGAAAATTGTAAGGGGCAAAGTCCATATGAATGACGTTCCATTAGAGCAGACAGATCTGTTTACCTACCTGGGGATAACTTTAAACAGGAAGCTGCACCGGGGCGGCCTTAGGCATGTGCAAGCTGTGCACCTGCACAGGGCCACCAAACCCCAGGGGCCACTACGCCAATATATATCCTTAATATAATAATCCTCTGAGGATGGATACATATTTGTGTGGCGGCCCCTGACAGGGATTTGGCGGCCTCCAGCTCTGTTCCAATTCCAAACACCCTGAACCCCCCCCCCCGCCCCCTCTTTACTGGCCTCCGCGCTCCTCCCCGCCCTGACCCCTCTTCCGGGGACCCCTACCTGCGCTCCCTGCCCAGGGCCGCCATGAGCCTTGAGCCGCCCCTGGCTGCACTGGAAGCTGCAAATGGACATGCTTGCCTTGAAGCATGCACAGCTTGTTGGGGTCCTCCTTAAAGAACGTAGACTGTCACACACCAAACCTATAGCCCCTGCACTCGCAATATATAATACCAAAGTAGTAAGCACTGTTTTATACGGCGCAGAATTATGGGGCCACAAGGATATAACTAACCTGGCTATTGCCCAAAACAAATTTATGAGGGCCCTAACAGGACTACTGCAATCTACTCCATTGGTGCCCTTATTTCTGGACTTGGGTTGTCATCATATTGAGGACCTAGCTAGATTTAGGCCTCTAGCCCTCTGGAGAAGCCTGTGGGCCACACCTGAGCTTCTACTTTACGCTAGAGCCCTCCTCGATTTTAGGGGGGTTGGGACACTAGCAAGATTACGTGGCTTCAGTATATTAAAGATACTCTGACAGCAATGGGGATGGGCATCCTGTGGGATAATCCAGATTCGACTCCTTTTCCCTCCAAAAAGGAGTTCAAGGCCGCTTATATGGATTTTATGAAGGCGAAACGCCTCTCTTCAATAACTGGGCCTTCCCTAACTAGAGACTTCCTATCAATAAAGCATGAACCTGTGCTTGATCCCTATTGGGACCGTATCTTAAAACCACTGGATAAGAAGCTCTTTCTCCAGTTTTGGGTAGGCTGTCTGCCAATAAGAGCCTTTTCTAGTAGATGGCATAGGCCTACGACGGACCTCTGCCCGTTGTGTCTGTCATACCCAGAATCTATTCCCCACATGCTATTTGTCTGCCCGGCCTACAGCCTACTGAGGAGGAAATGGCTTAAACCTATTTGTCTCATCCTTGGCACAATGGTTGCCATTGAAGATTTGAGGATTTTACAGACAAGTCGCCAGGACGCTGTAGTCATTGCCACCGCCAAATTCCTAGAGTGGGCATGGAGGATTTGGGCTAATAAACTCAGGGTTCACTGATATGGTCTGCCTAAAGTGTCTATAGCCTTGGGGTAGCATGATTTGTCTATACCTTCTTCCATCTGTATAAAGTGTCAGATGCCGTGTGTCTCTCCATTTTCAATTTTAATCATTTTGTATAATAATTACTGTTTTAATTCAGAGTCTTGGATTGCGGTTTATTACTCATATTAAGAAAACTCTGTATGTGTTTTAAATATCTATACCAATGTATTTTTAATGTTCTCACTTTTCTATTGTCTGTAAATGTCTTTTATGATTTTACAATCGAAATAAAGACTCTATGATGATGAATTTCAAAGTTTTTTAAATGCTAATTTCTAACTATAACATGCCTGAAACCTGTGGTTTTTTAAGTGAATTTCAAAGGTTTTTTAAATGCTAATTTTTAACTATCACTACAGAGGTAGGACATGTAAAGAAAGAGGAACAAACGCACAGAAAGAAGCAAAAGAAATGCAGAAAGAAGCAATAGAAGTCCACAAAGACCAGGAAAAGTGCAGGAAAAAGCAAGACAGGTGCAGAAACAACCAACAGAGGAGCAGAAAGAGGCCTTGTTGCAAAATCATCCTGTACCCCCAACGTTTTTCTGACGGGTACTGGTGGTAACTGACTCTGACTAACCAAGCCTAGGGCCAGTGCTATGCTAAAAGACACTTAGAATACAGTGAAAACACCTCCAAACACTGGGGAACACTATACTTTGGGGTACCCCTGTGGTTAGCATGACCTTCTCTGTAAGGCCCTAGTTCATAATAGGGCAGGGGGGTCAAAACTACCTCTAAGTCAGAGGTGCAGAAATATGTAAATTGGGGGACTAAGTCCCCTTGAATCCTAAGGGTCCCAGGGGGCCAACTAACCCTCCAGGTACCTCCAGTAAGTGTCACAGAGCGTTGCAGAGAGGGGGTCTGAGGCCATGCCCCTTTTTTCACCACTCTGCAACGCAGCTCTGTGGTGCTTACTGGAGGTACCTGGTGGGCTAGTTGGCCCCGAGGGACCATCAGGATTCAAGGGAACTAAATTTCCCAACGTAGAACGAGCCACAGAGCTCAATTGCAGAGAGGTGGACACAGGCCCACCCCCTTTCTCCACCACTCTGCAAACACGCCTCCTGCCGCATTCTAAGTTGGGGGAATAAGTCCCCTTGAATACTAAGTGTCCGGGGGGCCAACTAGCCCACCAGGTACCTCCAGTAAGCGCCACATGAGTTTGCATGCCTGATTTTGATTGGATTTTGATTGGATTTTCAAAGGAATTTGGTGTATATTTCACATGAGTTCTGGTTGCTAGCCAAACATTTGTATAAGTAGCACCGCGACGTGCGAGAGGGCCGGAGACCTGTGCAGCAGATCAGCTGCAAACAGCAGTAGCCATGTGCTCCTCGTTAGAAGTGGCTAGGGGGTGTTTGGGCACAGTAGACACAAGCATTGGGGTGATTTCCGGAACCGCACGGCAGACCACGGAAGGCACCTTCCGCGACAACTCTCAATAAAGATATTCAGCTGCACTCACCTGCTGTGGGCCCTTCCTTTACAGGCACCCTTTGGCGGATGAATGTTGGCGGCCTGCCTGAGCCGCGGAAGGTGCCCTTCTGTGTTTACAGTCCTGCTGATGTTCTAACCAGTATGACGGCGTTGGGAGCAGGAGAGCGATTGAGGGAGTTACGATGCCGGTTCCATGAGGAGTATGCATGCCACAATCCACTTGGATTTTAATTTCGATTTTAAACTGCTGCAAATGGCTCACGACCCACTGAGGCAACATAATAGCACTACTAGTTCCAGAATGCTACAGTTGTAGCCACGCCCACTGAGGCGGTGCCTCAAACTTTATACAGGTGCTTTAATCAACGGTGTGCCTTTCTGCCTGGGGGGACTGTGGGGCTAACCGAGTGACAGCCGCTTCCCTGTTAATACGGCAACTCTCAATAAAGATATTCAGCTACACTCACCTGCTGTGGGCCCTTCCTTTACAGGCACCCTTTGGCGGATATATAAACCAGTCCCAGAATGCTATCAACTTACCTGTGGAGCATTGAAATAAAAGAGGGAATATTCTGGCAGTCTGCGTTGTGTCTTTCAGTGCCTGTATCTGCCCAGAGGAAGGGAGTTTCCCGAAACGCGTCGGCAGGCTAAATGTGGGGAAATGATTCGAGTGCTGCCTCCCTGCCATGGCTTCAACCCCCAGTGAGTGCGAGCCAACGGAGGGCAACCTTTTTCTTTCAAATAACTGTGGCCAGGTCCAGGTCACGGTTTGCACCACCGTGATACCTGAGCGGGACGCTGCAAGGACACTGTTATTGCAAGATGCCTGATTGGGGGAGCCTTTTGAACAGGTTGAGACGTCTTTGGAACATTGCTGGTCCCACAAATGTTTTAATTTTTTAACGGACATTGCACAAGGCACCGCCCACTTGGGTTTGAGGGTACTACCAGTCCCAGAATGCTATCAACTTACCTGTGGAGCATTGAAATAAAAGAGGGAATATTCTGGTGTAACTATCTCAGTGCTATTAACTCATGGTGATCAGAGATGTACGCTCATGGCCTCGTCAGTATTCAAGTCATGTGGGACTTTGCATTCGAGCAAGATTATGTATCTGGATTCAAGCCGTCTTAGTGCCAAATGCCTGTTCCTCCTCTGATGTTCTTCTTTATATATATATATATATATATATATATATATATATATATATATATATATATATATATATATATATATGTATATGTGTATACATATATATGCATATGTGTATATATATATATATATATATATATATATATATATATTTGCCACTGTTCCCTCTCAAAGGGACAAAATGGGTCGCACTCCACGGGCCAATTTTACAATTTTTTTATTTTTTCATATTCCACAAACTCAGGCAGATGTTAAGACCTACGCGTTTCGGTATTACAAATACCTTGTTCTGATCGTGAACAAGGTATTTGTAATACCGAAACGCGTAGGTCTTAACATCTGCCTGAGTTTGTGGAATATGAAAAAATAAAAAAATTGTAAAATTGGCCCGTGGAGTGCGACCCATTTTGTCCCTTTGAGAGGGAACAGTGGCAAATAGATTAGCAGCGTGGTTCAGCTGCAGGGCGCCGCACCCATTCCGAGCGCTGCATGAGTGGGAAAAAGGAACCAGCAATGGAGAATATATATATATATATATATATATATATATATATACTTCCACCAAAGTGATCCTTCGACTCCGTGCGCTCAACTGTGGGTGCTCTGCAAAGGAGCCGGATCCTGGCCCAATAATCAATTTTCCACCAAAGATGCGGGCACTCTGGGTTTAGGTTAAACATTCAGCATTTAATTCTCCAGCTCAGCCCAACGCGTTTCAGCCTTACCAGGCTTTGTTCACGGTAAGTGAGATATACATTTACATTCACATCATGTATGGCATGCAATATTTTTAAACGCAATCACTTGACTGAATCAATTCGTTTTATGACATTCTTATGGCGCTGCATTTTTACGCGCAACAAAACAGCATCCATCTCATATTATAGTAATATGTAGAGATCGTGTTTACATATTTGCCACGTATAGTATACTCTTGTAAATTGATTGTTCATTTTTGGATGTAAGTGTCAGGATTGAGGATGGGACAATAAATACCAGCCTGCATAGGAAACCCACTGCAGGGAACAGTGTTTTACACGCCACGTACCACCATCCCACAAGCCTCAAATGGAGTATTCCGTTTGGAGAGATTTTGAGAGCAAAGCGCAATTGCAATTCCCAGGCAGCCTTTGAAAAGTAACAAGACTCCATGATAAAGAGATTCAAGGCAAGGGGCTATCCTGACCAGATACTGATAGCCGCAGTGTTTAGCGTGCGGTATATATCTTTCTTCTGCCCCACACTCGCGTTAAGGCATTTATCATTGAATGTTCCAAAGACGTGCTATATGCCAGCCTCACCCAGAGGCAACCTCTGGCTATAGTAGTAGTGTCCAGAGATAAAAATTAACTTCAGTATGGCACCCCAGAAAAAATGTAAAAAACAATAACTGCACCAGTGTAAGTGTTTAATGAAAAAGGTGAAGTTATGTTATTAAAAAAAAAAAATTGGTATCACTAGAGGTCAAGTTAATGGATCTCGCTATACCTTAGTATCTACATAGTCAACATGTTTCTGCTCCATATTGCCCAGCCGGGTCTACGGAGCATTCGTCAGGACAGAACAACACATATAATAATACTTTTACTTACACAATTTGTGTAGTAATATTGTTTCAATTTATAGCTTTTGTCGGAATTCTATGGGAAGAAGCAGAAAGAGATATAGTTTTTCATATATTGTATAGTAAGGGTGCGTGTATAGCACTGTCAAAGTTTCTCATATTGGGAGAATTCATACTAACACAGATTGTGCATATACAATAAACAGTGATTAAATCTAGAGGACAACTGAGTATAAAGCTCCACATTGAATGACAAATGAGAATCTTGTTTGTCTATCTTAGTATGTATGGTATTCATAGACTGTGAATAGGCAACTAAAAATATCTCATTATGAAACTGAGATGTAGCAGTTGCAAAAACGCGGTCCCTCTAAGTTGTAAAACGAGGGTGTTCAATCGCATTGCGCAACTAAACTGTATTCTCTGTATTTTACGGGCATAATGAAGTATTTTATAAAAGAGGCATTCTTTACAAATGAGATTTCCTCCGTGGCAGTAGCCGGGGAGCGTATTAGAACAAAATGTTTTGTAAAAATGCCAGGTCGGTATGAGAATAGCATCGGTATGTTTGTTATGGTTCTTACCTCAAATTGCAAAAGCTTGAGCTTCAACAGGTGGCAATTGGACTCTCTGGTCCTAGGCTGAGGTAAGAATGAAACAAACAGCTATGAAATCCTGGGCTTACCTTTTAAGTAGAACGCTATGTAAAGTGCTTGCTCGCTCTTCTTACCAGCACGTGGGAAGTTCCCGCGACTTGTGCTGTCTCTGCCCCTAGATGCCGGGAGCTCGCTTCCTGTTGCTATTTCTTGGTAAAGCAAAACGTTAATGAAGCTAGAAAGGGGGCTGCGCACAGTTGTTAGTGTTGGGGAGTTCAGCTTTCAATAGAAACGGGAAAAAGACTTACTAATGGGACATTCTTAAGTCGCCACTATTGGAAAAATGTGTTTGAGGAATTAGAAAAAGAAGTGTGAATTTCACAAAGCATATCTAATCATGGATCTACAAAAAAGGAGAAGAGAGCGAGATAGAGAGAGATTCCGAGTTAATCTCTGACTAAGTCAGATAGTGTGTCTAAATGTCGTAGTGATGGCAAGGTCGCCTTCATTCTCTAGGATGTTATTGTACAATAGGGAATATTGTGCAGATTATATTAGGGGATGATTTAAATATTCAGATATAAGATCCCATATCTCTCTATGTATATACATATGACCCGAATATCAGAAATTGGTAGAGTATCATAATACATGTGTAATTCATGTGAATTGATGCCACAGAATATTGTCATTTAACCCCATGATATGGGTCTTTAAGCGGTCCACCCATCTCTGCTCCTTTTCAAACAGGATTTTTTCCGCGTTCCGGGTCTTATCTGTGAGTGTTTCAAGGACTGTCCACCTTAATTCTTCACAGTCATGGCCGAATTCGACAAAGTGAGAACACAACTTGGTATTGTTTTTCTTGAGTCTAATGTTACTTTTGTGTTCCCCAATGCGGGTTTTGACTTTTCTGCACGTCATTCCGATGTATTTTTTCTCGAATGGGCATGGTAGAAGAATTTTACGATGTGTATATAGATGAATTTTGCATTTTAAAAAGTTCAAATCATTGTATTACTTTTAATTGTTTATTCGGAAAGGAACTATTAGTATGTCTTCTATGTTTATTACTGCTGACGCTGCATCAATCTGCATTTTCGCACTGTATTTAAGCACAAGCATTGGTTCCTTTTGTCATGTGATCAAGGCTACCGTGTTGTAGCCGAAACGCGTCATGCTGGTGACTATGGAGCAATAAACTTACCTTGAAAAGGATTTTTGGAGCGTTGTTGTGGTCTGTTCCTACGTTGTGGGATCGGCGTCCAGAGCCGGTTGGTGGGAGTGTTGAACGGCTATATATACATATATATATATATCTGCAATACCTCGCAGCAGCGACGCTTCCTCCAGCGAAATACGAGGCAAAGACCATCTTTTATCAGCAATCTTTTATTTAGCCAACAGACAGAGTGTCATGACGGGTTTCGGCCATCCCAGTGGCCTTGGTCACATGGCATTACAGAGTGCTTTGACCCCTTTTAAAGTGAAAACGTGCAATCACATGTCACAATGATGGACATAGAGAAAATACTATATGTATAAATACATGTAATTTCACAATGATACTTTTCAATTACTAGCTGTTTAAATACATGAAACAATCTTGCATTATTCATTCGAAAAAATGTAAACATGTCTTTAATGCATTTGGGGAAAGGATTTAAAATCGGGAAATCAGATATCAGCATAAATGCTGGTTCCTCCATCCAAAATACAGATTGATTGTTTCAGCTTCATCCATCTGACATTGCATAACTATAGTACAAATACTGGTGCTCACCAACGTGTATTAAATCATAAACCAAGTTATAATAGTTTCTATTATTACATAATAATAGAGAAAATCAAAAAAATATAATCAAAAATATCTAAAAGACCATACAGAGGAGATGCTCAACTATGAGATATTGTCCAGCCACTGTGTACTTGATTAGGAGATGTTACAAATGATTATCATTTGGCATATATTTGTATTCTAAATTTATATACATAATTGCACATCCTATATTACCACGGGAATGACTTATAATATAAAGTGACCTCGTGCTATTTAGTGCAATATGATCAAAGTGACTGGTGCATTGAGATTTTAGGGAATTGGATTTGAGGGGGAGACAATTAATGAGATATATACAAGGAGGGAATAATTTCATAGATGTTAACACGAAATTATTGGTCATTTGATTCAAGACTCATTTTAGCATAATAAAACCGTACAGTACCAATGAAATAGACAAAATATTCACATTTACTTAAGACAGCGCATAATTAATTACGCCCTAAAAATGAATTATATCAACACCATAAAACCAGCCTATAAAAAAGGGAATCGGTGACATGACTAAAATCAGCTATCATAAAAAACACTAGGATAAAACTATCCTAATATCTAAAAGACGGCTAAAATCAATCATATCATAAATATACATCACAATTATAAATATATATTACACAGTATAACACAGTATAAATACAAAAATGTGCAAATTGTGCAATGTATAATCCAACTCCTCTTATATTCTGACTAAAGTGCTGTTTGATATATGTCTATGATCCATTAATCTTGCCTGGTGTGCATATTGCCAGCTTATAGATATGTATGGAGGTCCTCCGTAGTATTGAGGCCTCCTGGCCACTTGGAATTAAACTCAAGGATCTATTTTGTTTCCAATCTACGCATACATGCCTCTCTATCACCCCCTCTTTTTGTTAGCGGGACCGATTCAATAGCAAAATATTTGAGGCACTGAGGTCTACTGTTATGACATGCCTCAAAGTGCCTGGCCACCGGGTAACTTTGATCTTTATTGGTGATGGCGCGTAGGTGCTGTAAAATTCGCTTGTGGATTTGCAGTTTACTACTTCCAATATATCTGAGTTTACAATTGCATTCCAATATATACACACAATACTCTGTTCTACAGGTTAGATGTTGTTTTATTTCCCTGGTGATTTTAGGAATTACTGTGGTATATTTCTTGGTGTTCACACCATGTTGGCATGCTTTGCATGCCAAACACTTGTAGAAACCCCTACTGATTGGCCGCCAAGGTTCCTTTCCAAGATGTTCCTCACTATTTTTCAAGAGAATAGTGCCCATACTCAAACCTTTGCGGTAAGTTATCAGCGGATTTGGGGGCATCAAGTTTCCAAATATTGGGTCATCTTTAACAAAATGCCAATTTCTTCTGACAATACTCCTGAGTTCTTTTTCCTGCTTTGAGTATGTCAATATTAATCTGACATGATTGGCATTGCTACTTTGCAGTGTATTGGGTTTCTCTTTGTAGATTAACAGTTCACCTCTGGCTTTAAGCCGTGACTTTCCTATGGCGGTTTGTATTATCTTGGCACTGTAGCCCCTATCCACAAATCTCATGAAGCTTTCTTGTTGCTTGATGATCATGTCATCAGTATTACTACAAATACGGCGGATGCGTAGCATCTCACCGCAGGGTATAGATTTGATCAAATGTTGTGGATGGGCACTCGTTGCATGTAAAAGAGTGTTACCTGCCGTCGGTTTCCTAAAAAGGGTACTGATAAGAACATTATTGGATAATAAAACCTGCACATCTAAGAATGTCACCGATTCCCTGCTTATACTAGAGGTAAAATGCAGATTAAGATCATTTTCATTGATTTCCTGTATGAAATTTAAAATACTCTCTTCAGAACCTTGCCATACAATAAATAAATCATCAATAAAACGAAGCCAACAAGTTATATTAGAAGTGCAGTATTTCTCAAATTTCCGTTTGAGGACCAGTTCCTCCCACCACCCCATAAACAGGCATGTGTAACTGGGGGAGAAACTGGCCCCCATTGCTACACCCTGAACTTGTTGGTACATTTGACCATTGAACATGAAGTAATTATTTTCAAGGCAGAATGTCAACATTTCCAAAAGCATCTTGGTATGATGGGCTAATTCCATTGGCCTGCGGCTCAGGTAGAACTCACATGCACGCAGGCCATCCCTGTGCTTTATACATGTATATAATGAGCTGACATCCAATGTGACCAGCAACAAGTCTGGTGTCCACACCAACTCCTCTACACTTCGAAACGCATCAGGCATCCAAGGCAGTCTGAACAGTTAAAGGATACCATTGTGCTGAAGGCGTGCTTACCATTCAAGGCTCCTTGTGTGCAGCTGAGGTCCGGGTGCTCCTTTGTTCCTTGGGTACTTTGGAGCTGGAATATATATATATTTACACAAGAAATTCCTTCCCACCTCGCTCACTTCCGTCGGCAAAAGAAAAGAAAGAGCACAGACCACCTTAGTTGGTTCTGCTGGCTATTTTATTGTTGCTCACAATAGATCACAGCAGCCATGATGTGTTTCGTCCCACACATATATATATAAAAACATCTGTATACACACACACACACACACACACACACACACACACATATATATATATATATATATATATATATATATATATATATGTATGTATATATATATATATATATATATATATATATATATATATATATATATATATATATATATATATATATATATATATATATATATATATATATATATATATATTGGAGCGCTTGAGGGCTAGGGGTTATAGCGAATCTACCCTTTCCAGAGCAATAATCAAAACCAAAGAAAGGACACGGGAATCTATTTTCATGCCCAAATCCGCTGAAGCAGTGAGCAGCGAAGAATCCCCTAGGCTGATAACAACTTTCACTCAGCAACAGCGCCAAATTAAATCCATCATCAACAGACATTGGTCTATTTTAAAAACAGATGGTGTACTATGCTCGATAGTCCCTGATAGACCCATCGTTACCTTCCGAAGAGCCTACAGCATGCACAGCAAGTTGGCCAGGGCCAGTCCCGAGCTACGCAGTGGCAGTGCCTTGCTTAACAGGAGAGGCTTTTTCAAATGCACCTCATGTCGGGCGTGCAAGTTTGGGCAAAACACCACGCACTATGATACTCCATTTTCCAGCACCAAAACTGCAATCAGGGGCAATTCAACTGCCGAACAGAGTTTGCTGTATATGTCCTGACGTGCACCTGTGGTTTGTGCTATGTTGGAAGCACGAGATCGCAGGTGCATGTCAGGATATTGCAGCATCTCCGGGCAGTCGTTAACAACGATTTAGCCTAACCTGTGGCACGGCATTTTCACTTGAAGCACAACAGGTTCCTGTTGTGCTTGAGTTATTATGTCATTGATGCAGTGCCCCCACTGAGAAGGGGTGGGGATAGGGATAAAATGCTGAGGAAGCTGGAAACAAAATATATCATTGAGCTAGATAGTAAACAGCCCTATGGTCTTAACGCGACAGAAGATCTTCACAACTTTTTATAAATGCCCCTAAATTGTCAGCACTGGTTCATAGCGAGTTCATGAGATTATCTAATAGTCCTGGAAACTCTATGTGTACTTTTGAGCCAGGTCGTTAAACTGTGTCAATGATAGAAACCCATAGAGCCATACAAATGCACATATCGAGGGCATAATATGAAATTAATGCAACTGAATATTACATGAATTATAAACGTGTGTATGAGAATTCCAATCTTTTTTAAGCATTGTGTACAGTTCAATTTTTTTTTACATCAGTTTGCTTTTTTTCTTAGTGTTTTCATTTGTTTGTTACTCACGAATATGCACATGTACAGATCAGCACTTATACTTTGGTTTCAAGTATTAAAAAAATGTAAATAGGTCTTAATATTTATGATGTACAAAATTTAATAATTTTAAATTTTGAATAAATATATAGGATAAAAGCTCGTGGGAAAACAGGGGTTGCTTCACCACAAATATTCAGATTTTCACATGACTCACATGATTCATGATTAGTATAATATTTTTTCAATCGCCAGTTCGCAACAAATAGTTCTAGTCACTTTATATACCTATTGGTATATGCATTCATGCAGTTATGATAATTGTGGATAAGGACAATCAGCAATATATTGAATATATTGTTATTTTGAAAAATATAGCACTAGTCACTTTATATACTTGTTGGTATCTGTAGTCATGCAGTTAAGATATTTGTAAAAGATGGACGTCATTGAAATTTGTGCAATCTAGCAAATAAAGTAAAAAAAAATGTAACGTGATTTTATATCATTACAAAATTATGGGACATTCATTTTAAGTGAAAATAATGCAATTTGTTTCAATAAGATATATGCATTTTTACAGGCAAATTTGTAAACTTGAATACAACGCGAGGGGTCGTTTAGCATATCCCATTTGCAATGTGAACTATCTCTATGAATCAGGTCATGTGATGCACTTTAGGAGGTGTGGCCCATAGGAGGGGTCAGGCAAACACAGCATTAAAAAAGCAAGCTGACCGCTAATCAGGTGTGTGATCAAGAGTACTTGCTACTCGAAACGCGTCGCTTGAAAGGTTTCAAATAAAAAAAAACATCTTGCCTGAAGCCGTGGGGTCCGTCTCCTTCTTTCGCCACGTTGTGTGGAGGTTTGAGGAATTGCTTGGATATATATATATATAAATATATATATATATATATATATATATATATATTTATATATATATATATATATATATATATATATATATAGATAGATAGATAGATAGATAGATATATGCAGCAACAGCAGTCTTCCAAAGGCTCCGCATTCAGTCGACCCAGGAAAACCACACGAATCCAAATGTAAATAAAGGCACAGAGTTTATTTAAAGTTTCAGTCCAACAAAATCTGATGCGTTTCGGGCATCCGCCCTTGCTCACAGACAGTCAGTTAATGCGGCATACACATTTAAATACCCAGTGCTTCACAGTTTTTTTGTGTTTCAATTAGCATTTTTTTCTTTTTTTCAAACATTACACCATGTGATCATTGAAAGAAAAGACTTAGTCCATTTTGAGCACTGCAAAGTCTGTTTTCCAAACAGTAGTATCAATACTTGTTGTATACTACAAACAAATAAAGGGTTCAAATCCACAATATAAAAAAGGGAAAAAATTACTAAAGTCCATTGTTTTTTTAAAAATACATACAAATATATATCAAATGGCCACAAATGCGACAAAAAGAATATGATATGACGCCTATAATAGAATTGGCTAAAGTGCAAGAAGAAATCCAGCAAAGAACACGTCGTGTTATAATTCATTTAAAAAAGACAGTACAATTATTCTTTAAATAAAACCAATACATTGTGCAAATTACGCAATTATGTGCAAACTTATTTGGCAGAATAAAGTGCAAATGCAAAGTGCAATTTATGTTGTTTATATACACTCATAAAGTGACAAAGTGCAATGTAGTGCAAGCTAATGCAAAAATGTAAACAATTGCAAAAATGTAAACAGTTTGATAAAATCCAATATGAATGGGTTCTATATGTCTTCATCAAGTAACACGGCAATAGAGAAGTTAAATGCCAGAAATGCAAAAGGCCAACAATAAATTTTGAGCCAAAAAGGTTGAACAATAGGAAAGAACCACTAACGATATTAATGTGGTTTTAGGTAAGGAAAACAGAAATACGCAAATAGTAACCTATGGCTATGTCCAAGTAAAGTAAAAAAGTGTACCCCAAAAGAAAATTAAAAATGGGAAAAAAGCTTATATGGTAACAACCATGAAGCAATATGTGATGAGGAAAAAGTGAAGAAGTGATGGAGTGTATGAATGAAATTCTGTGTCCAAAGATAATGCCAAAACTAAGATAATACTGGTAGATGTTATTTACAGTAATCAGGAAATTTGAGCAACATAAGTTTACAGGAAAACGTACAAATCTTCTGTATTGTTGAGCCCGTTTGGAAATCTGCTATCTAATTAAAAAATGAACTGGGACTCAAGTCTCCTAAGCATCCTGTCTCGATCCCCACCCCTCACAGGTTTGTCTACAGAGGCGATGACAAAATAGGATAGGCATTGTAAATCGTTTTTATGATTAGTCTTAAAATGCCTGGCCACCGGATATGATGGATCATTGTTCACGATGGCCCGCAGATGCTGGAGAATCCTGACATGCACAGGTTGTCGTGTACTGCCGACATACCTGAGTCCACATGTGCATGTCAGGACATATATGGCAAACTCAGTTTTGCAAGTAAACTGACCCCTGATGTTAATTGGGTCAGCACTGAAAGGTGTATAATACTGAGTGGTTGATTTGCCAAATTTGCACGCCCTGCACGAAGTACAGCGTTTGAAACCATAACGAGATTTCATCCACTCTTCCTTTTTCCTAAGCTCAGGAAAGTCATGACAAATATGTGATCTCAAGGAAGGGCCCTTCCGAAAGGTCACAGTGGGACCATCAGGCAGTCTGGGTTTTAATACCTGATCAGTTAACAAGACCGGCCACCTTTGTGACATGATGGATCTTATTTGTCTTGCTTGTCTGCTGTAGGCCGTTATGAGTCTAGGTGCTTCAATGTTATCATCAAGGACACTCTCAGACCTGGTGTTAGGCGTCTGATCTAGCAAGGATTCACGAGTTCTGTTGTTGGCCTTCTGCAGTGGCACTTTAAGAGTAGATTCACGATAGCCCCTTTGTCTGAATCTCTCCAAGGCTTCATTCGTGCAGAGTTCAAAATCACTATCTGAACTACATATTCGTTTGATCCTGAGTAGCTCGCCTAGTGGGATATTGTCCACTACATGTCTGGGGTGGGCACTGCTGGCATGCATAATACTGTTGCCAGCAGTGCTTTTTCTGTGTAATTTTGTAGCTAGGTGTCCATTGTGTACAAAGATTTTAACATCCAAAAACTCAGCCTCACAGTCACTGATAGATTTGGTAAATCTAAGATTTTCTAGGTTGGTATTCAGACTGGTTACAAAGTTGTCAGCACTGGCAAGATCTCCCCGCCACAAAACAAAAACATCGTCTATATAACGAATCCACAATAAAACATGTTTGTCAAAAATAATCGCATGTTGCCGCCTGAGGACCTGCTCTTCCCACCAGCCTACGTGTAAACACGCATAGCTGGGGGAAAAACAGGCCCCCATAGCAACCTCACGCTTCTGCACATAAATATCATTCCCAAATAAAAAGAAATTATTGTTGAGATACCAAGTAGTTAGTTCCATTAATACTTTGTTATGACCGTAGCAATTGATAGGTCTTTTGCCAAGAAAGAAATGGAGCGCTCTTAGACCAGATGTATGCTCTATGCTCGTGTAGAGCGACTCGATATCCAAAGTAATCATTAACATATCATTGCTCCATGGAATGTTGTTAATTTTAGCAATGAAATCCCTGGTGTCCTTAATATAAGTAGGCAAGTCTATAACCAAGTTCTGCAAGAAGTAGTCAATATATTGTGTGACATGCTCTGCCACCCCCCCCCCCCCCAATGGCCGAGATGATGGGCCGACCAGGGACCGGTTCAACCTGCTTATGAACTTTTGGGAGTAAATATAATTTGGGCAAGATTGGAAACTCTACATGGAGAAAGTCAAACTCCTGAGCAGAAATCATACCGTCTCTTTTACATTGGAATAGCAACTTTTTCAAAACATCTTTGGCATCATTGAAATGCTTAATGTTGGTTCTGGCGTAACATGTTATGTCATTTAGTTGCCTTTTTGCTTCGGAGATGTAGGCTTCCTGGGGCCAGATAACTACATTTCCCCCTTTATCTGCAGTAGTTACAATAATATTGTGGCTGTTGCCCAGTTTCTTGACAAGTGAAAAATATTCATTTTCTTTTTTGCTCTTGTAGCGTTTTTTGTGCTTTATTTTATAGTGTAACTTCTTGAGGTCCTCAACCACCACGTCCTGAAATACATCGATCGAATCCCTAGGCATGGTGGGATTGAATTTAGACTTAGGTTTAAAAGGGCTGATGTTGGCCCCTATTTGTGGAATAGATGCTGCTCTTATTTCTTCCTGAGTAGAATTAAAATCGGAAGATGTTGCATTCTCAGAGGCCAAATGATGCAGAGTCAATAAAGATTTGGCATACCTCGACGGTAGAGCCAGAGATACATTTTGAGTGTCATCAGAACGAGACCGCTCCATGCCTTGATCATTAAGCCCCTCCTTTATGTTGAAGAATTTTTTGATTTTTAATTTTCTAATGTACAGATAGACATCAATGCGAGTCTTTGCATAACGTGCAAAGACTCGCATCAGCGTGCATCTTTCGCCACGTTGTGTGGAGGTTTGAGGAATTGCTTGGATATATATATATATATATATATAAAATATATATATATATATATATATATATATATATATATATATACACCTACACACACACGGACTTAATTGACAATTTACCCATGACACAGATAGACAGAAACAGTTAACAGGAAACCAGCAAGATGGTTGCTGTGAGTTGTGGGCTGTTTTGTGTCTGTTTGTAGAAGAATGGATTACTGGTTGAGGGGTGAAACCCTACGCTAGCAGCAACCACAAATATTGTTAGTGTGAAACACAAGCAAACTTCAGATTAATCTGTGCTTACCCCTCTGGTAGCTTGGCACAAAAGCAGTCAGACTTAACTTAGAGGCAATTTTAAAGAATTTCTGCAGTAATTCAAACAGAAATAATGCAACAACACAAGAAAAATCCCACACCAATGTCGAAAAATAGAGTAAAATGTAATAAATTCATTGTGACGAAAACAACAAAAAATATAATCAGTATGCAATTTTAAAGATCTAAGGTTTGTACAGAGCCTCAAAGCATGAAGCCCCACCCATTGTTATCTGCCCATGCGATACTAGGTGAAAGTCACAAGTTCAGGATGACTTCAATGGAGTGGGGCCTTATATAGGGACCAGGATGTGATGGAGCAAGGATTCGCACGTAAAGCGACTTGCTCTCATTCATGAACCTCGTCTAACCTTTAATAAGCATTAACCAATCCTGTCCGTCTTAATTTTCACCTTTTCCAATACACGCGGGTGCCCGAGAGAAGCTCGCATCTATGTTTATTAATTGTAATGATGCTTGCACTACTGAAAGGCCGCTTCGCAGAAATCCAGTCTGCGCATGCGTCGGTCATATCCACGTGATGTGACGCACTCGCAATTTGGAGGGATATTGTGGCTCATGCGCATTGTCGCTAAATATGGCCGCTTGTCTTTAACCATGCTCTCTGCTAGCTCATGCCGCTTTTGCATATCTGTCTTTTCCGCATTAACCCTCAATGCTATAGATATTACACAGTAAGGGGTGCAGTGAAGCTTATTCATGGTAGACAGTGTATTCATTTTTTCTGTGTTTCTAATTTGTTTTCGCTTACTTTTCATGTACCGCGTATTTGGGGCCTGGGAGTGGGGAGCGACGCCATCTTTGAAACCTCCCACAACCCTGTCACATGATGAGGGAAAAGCCGAACCGCGCAGAAGCAAACCCAAGCCAGCTGGCTCCTGAAGCTGAGATGCGCCTGAGAACATCTTCCATGCTCTGGGAAGAGAATTCGGCTGTACCTAAAATTGATACAAATGTATAAGTCTTATGTGTGTTCTATTGTTTTACACCTTTCTCATACCCTGGGAACTGGAATGTAAGGGGTGGGTACTGAAAAATGAATATTAATTATGGGAACATAGAATTTAGGAGGTGACAATGGCCTAACCACCTCTCTTGACCAATTGAAAGATGGGACCTTGTCGCTTGCAACATTTGTGGGTGGTCTAGGGGTCCCAAAACAGTATAACTAGTCTAGTTTAGCTTAGAGAAATTGTCCGACTTGTCCGAGTAGCTGACCTGTCACTGACCCTACGAACTCTATAGGTGATTGATACAGAGCGCTGCGGAGCACTCTGTCCGTACTTTCCACAAACTCCATGGGGTGGAAACAGTCTTAAGTGCTGGCGAAGCACTTTGCTGGGAGATTCGAAAACCCAATCGGGGTTACTGGCGGATTCCGTGCAGAGAGGGGGTAACGCAGGCGTTGCATCCGAAGCTGCAGGTGTTGGTCGTGCCCTTTGATGAGCCCAGTCCTGACCCAAAACCTGAGGGGTATCCTGTCCTGAGCTGTACCTGCTCGCCTACTGGCATTCCGAATCCTTGAGGGTCCTTATCCCCGCCTATTCCCAAACTGACCCGTGGCCAGGGTTAGTCCTCATTCTGTCCTAGGTAAATATATATGTGGGTGTCTGTCTAACTATACTCTTACGTTTCCTTTTCTTAATAAAGCACTCTTGCCTGTGATATTTTCCTATCACCTTTCCGAAGTAACTTTATGAAACTGTTTATTTAGTAATGTTCCATTTTTCCCCCTACCTATAGGATATTATTAAAACTGACTGCATATTTTAGCTTGTTCCAATATCCCTTCCCTTTAGTATGGTTGATGTGATTTTAGTAAGAATAGCATAAGGTTTAAGAATTAGTTTAAGAATAAGTACACATATTAGGTCTGTCTCACGCCCCCTGCCTTAGTATAAATTCGTACTGAATAGCATGTTCCCAAATGCATACCCAGTAGTTTTTCCTTAGTAATCTATGGTGCTTGCCTTAATCCATAGCTACATTTTTGTTATGATCTTCATCATTGATGTTCTAATTTGTATCTGCCTGTTACTTATGGCATACGCATTCTAAAAACTAACTTCATAAATAAACTTTTTAAACTCCATCAGGTGTCTGTGGTCATTACATATCACTAAGTGCCATTAAATATACTGAATGTGTAAGGTATTTCTACTCTGATAGGAAACTTGTTACCTGTCCACTGCTAGCTCCTGATCCATCAGGAGTAATGTGCCTGTGGTAAGTCAGGTACATGAATAGTAAGTGGTGAGAGAGTCACCCCCTGAATTACTCATAGTAGCGTGTAAGAATCACCCGGTTCACGCAAACTCAGTCATCATATGCACGCCAGGGCCCAGTGCGTGGAAATTGGTAAAATAGTGACCCGGGTGAACTGCGCGCTCTATCAGATGGACCAGCTGAAAAAGTTACCTTCAAAAGTCCAGTGCAAAGAGATCCATTTGCAGTGGAGGGGTCTGCAAGGAGCAGGGAAAGTGTCACTGATTGTCATCGCTGTCAGCAAGAAGAACAGGCTGGACATTGCAGACAGTCATTGCTATGGTGCAAAGATCCTGTCGGGCGCCGTGGACAATTGTTGCTGAAGATTCGCATTAGCAGTCACCGCAGGCTGTCGATGCTGTCACTCGAAGTGCAGATCTTGCGTTGGCGGTCATTTTTGTGCAAAGAGTCGAATTCACTGGAGCTTTGCAACAGCAGGCGGCACAGGCATCAAGATCTTGGCACAAACAGGCCTGTTTGTGGTCACAAAGAGCCCAAAACACCAAGATGTAGCCTTTCCTTGAAGAGGGAACTCAACTTCTGCCACTCCAAGGTTCCAGGACCTGAGGGCTCCCTCTTGGGCGTTATGAACTCACTCCAGCAGTGGCCAGAAGGGCTCAGGCAGGCCCTCTTGTAGGTCAGCTGGGCAGATGTAAGGATGCCTCTGGTGCTTGGCATGTCCCAGTAACTCAGAACAGGAGGTCAGTCAGATGATCCTTGGAGTCACTTCATCCTATGTGATGGGTGCAGGTCCAGTATTCATTCTCAGCAAGGCAGCAGAGTAATATGGGAAGCACAGCAGTCCTTCTTTTGTAGTATCCAGAGGTCTAGAGGTGTACAGACGAGTTGGGTCTGAAGGTCCAATATTTATACTTGGTGCCAGTTTTGGAATAGAAGATGGTTCTGCAGGTTTCTACCCCAGAGATGCTTGAAATTTCCTGCCTCGCCTCCCTGAACCCAACTCATCTGGGGTCACAAAAGACTAGAGCCAAACCCTTTGTGAGTTTGCTGAGTCATACGTTTTGTGACGTGCAAGTGTGTTTAGTGACAGGCCCCTCTCCCTACAAGTATCAAATCAGAGATGAACCATCCTGCCAAAACGTATTCCCCTTTTTCTCACTGTCTGGAATCAATACACAAAGGCCAACTTCCAGCTGCACCTAGTCATAGTGACCAAGGATACAGGCTGCAGGAAGCAAACGGTTAGGACAAGAAAATGGCAACTTTCCAGAAGTGGTATTTTCAGAGTTGTGACCCAAAATCTGACTTTCTCATTAAAGAGGGTTTAAAATTCTTTGGACAACAAACTCGAAATTCCTACCCGCTCTCCTTTCAACATCATAAATGATTAAATATAATAAAGTAACCCAATGTTATCCTATGGGAAAGGTAGGCCTTGCAGGAGTGAAAAACGAATTTTAAATACCAGGACATGTAAACATTAAAGGTACATGTCCAAATTTTTAAATACAATGCACCCTGCCATCTGGACTGTGTAGGGCCTACCCTAGGGGTGACATATACATATTATAAAGAAAGGTTTATGCCTGTCAAAAGGTTTATTTTGTCAGGTTGTACTGGCAGTTTAAACTGCACACACAGGCTGGAATGACAGGCCAGAGACATGTTAAAAGGCTTCTCAAGTAGCAATATGGCTGAGATACCCGCCACCCCCTCTCAACACAATCCCCGAAAGGAGGGAAACCGGAAACAGTTCTTAAAGTTTTTGGAAGTGGGAGGGAGTGACCCTCCCGGCCGTATTTATTAAAACAAAATTAAAAACATTAAACGTTTCATGTTATGTACAATTTCATTAACACATTGCGATGTTTGGCTAACCTTAACATATTCTCTAATACAGAGGTTCTCCTAGCCGAACTAGCATCCTACAAAACATTCTCTAGAAATACTGAAATTGTACATCCTAACGTTTAAGGGCCAACGGCAAGGTCATAACCGGTGTCAAGATCCCTAACCAGACTTACCCCTCCCACTTGGGAGGGGCGACAGCACAGAGGCTTACCTCAAGTGCAACTACTAACAATTTCCCTTGACTTGACGGGGGCACTTAAGACTCGACGCCATTTAAAGGTCGTTCGAAGACTCGTGTGAGGTATCTAGAAGGTATCGTGGACCTCCCCCCACCCCACACAACTTACCGCATCTGCCGTCGCAGATGACACTGGCCCCGGGAAATTCCCCAGGAGGGGGCTGTAACCCCTCCTACAAAGGAAGGGGCCTTGACCGCCTTTCCTTTACTTCCGGCGACCCACCCTTAGACGGGACCGCCTCCCCACTGAGGGGCCAATGGCCACCTCTCCCGAGCGCTCCCATCCGTGTTGGGTGACGCCCACTCATAGGGATCTTCTAATTAGTGCTCACCGATCATGACCTTACCGCCTACCAAAAAATAAATACGACAATTCTTACTCAAACCTATGTAAACATTGGTCGCTACGACCGAAAGAGCATGCTTAAAGATACAACACTATATCAAATCATTTTAATCGTAAAAACCTACACGACATTCACCATTCTTTATTAGGCTCAACATCAAACTGATACCTTCACAGCCTGTAAACGAAACGGAAAACATATTTATAAATTCACTTTATTACAAAACAACTGGCTGTCCTCAGGGGCTGGTGGGTGGGTCAAAATTGGCTCTTCGTTCTGTCCCGAGCTCACGTGTAGCGAGGAGGTGCAACTTCGGAGCACAAGAACAAGAGGACGTCTTCTGGTCTTGCGTCTCTTTTTATCCGTCTTCAGGGCGGGCGTAAACCCGCCCCTGCCTGCCCCTAGGGCGGGGCTGGCTACGTCGGTGTCTAGGCCAGCCCACTCTAGGGCGGGAAAAGACGCGCCCCGGCTACGCCGCTTTGGGCATACCAGCCGAGACGCGCCTCCCGCCCAAAAATGGCTTCCCGGGGGGATCGAGGCACTCCGCCATACGTTCGGGGGGACCGAGTGGTCGCCCCTTTCCATATGGCTGAGATACCCGCCACCCCCTCTCAACACAATCCCCGAAAGGAGGGAAACCGGAAACAGTTCTTAAAGTTTTTGGAAGTGGGAGGGAGTGACCCTCCCGGCCGTATTTATTAAAACAAAATTAAAAACATTAAACGTTTCATGTTATGTACAATTTCATTAACACATTGCGATGTTTGGCTAACCTTAACATATTCTCTAATACAGAGGTTCTCCTAGCCGAACTAGCATCCTACAAAACATTCTCTAGAAATACTGAAATTGTACATCCTAACGTTTAAGGGCCAACGGCAAGGTCATAACCGGTGTCAAGATCCCTAACCAGACTTACCCCTCCCACTTGGGAGGGGCGACAGCACAGAGGCTTACCTCAAGTGCAACTACTAACAATTTCCCTTGACTTGACGGGGGCACTTAAGACTCGACGCCATTTAAAGGTCGTTCGAAGACTCGTGTGAGGTATCTAGAAGGTATCGTGGACCTCCCCCCACCCCACACAACTTACCGCATCTGCCGTCGCAGATGACACTGGCCCCGGGAAATTCCCCAGAAGGGGGCTGTAACCCCTCCTACAAAGGAAGGGGCCTTGACCGCCTTTCCTTTACTTCCGGCGACCCACCCTTAGACGGGACCGCCTCCCCACTGAGGGGCCAATGGCCACCTCTCCCGAGCGCTCCCATCCGTGTTGGGTGACGCCCACTCATAGGGATCTTCTAATTAGTGCTCACCGATCATGACCTTACTGCCACAGGTCCGGATAGTTGACCGGCTATCCGGACCCCCCACAAGACTCCTACCTAAAGGTCATGTTTTAACGTTTTTAACCAAGCTAAGAAGTCTCCTATGAGTAACTCATTCCCCACCCTTGACAAATGCACACCATCCCCCAAATACACACTGTCATCATTAATACAACTATGCGAGATCGAATGCAATGTCTTGGAACGGAACAACCTACTCACTTTGTTATTCAATTTTCTAACAGAATGATTCAAAGCAGGGATCGAGATAGCCCCCCGCCACACTTTTCGTGGGATCATATGAGACCACGCAATTATGCACCCCGGAACTCTCCTCGCTAACCAACTTACCGTGGAAAGCATAGCCTCCAGGAGAAGTCGTCTACCGGTGGTGACCAAATCATTGCCCCCTAAATGCACTATGACTATGGACGGCGGTGACCTCATCCGCCCTAACAAACCCTCAAAAAATGCTTGAAACTGGTCAATACAGAGACCGCCTCTTCCGTAGAAGGACACTCTGTACCCGTATTCCCCAGGTACGTGAATCATGTCACCTGCTTTGAATACGTCTGCGGCCCGTCTCACGTATGAGTGGCCCACGACCCACACCTCCTTTCTCACAGCCGGTGATGTCTGACCGCTGGCCTGGTGTTGGGTCGACTGCATAGTCCGCCCTGCCGCGTAGGCTTGCGCAACTGAAAACAAACAAAAGACAAGAAGCGTGAGTATATGATTACAGCTTCACAACATGTGCAATCGCACATATCTCTTATAACAATTGGAGGACCAACGCCCCACTCGTTTCACTTGCTCTACATTAAGACCCCTGGCTGTAGCTTCAGTGGCAGCCCCTATTCGAAAGGAATGGGT
Organism: Lissotriton vulgaris; assembly: GCF_964263255.1. Taxonomy (NCBI): domain Eukaryota; kingdom Metazoa; phylum Chordata; class Amphibia; order Caudata; family Salamandridae; genus Lissotriton; species Lissotriton vulgaris. The sequence goes on from NC_141698.1 coordinate 92,859,732, forward strand.
CCCGAATTCGCCCGGGTCCAAGCCCGCTGCGGCAATGGCCATTGCAAGCACCCGCTGAAACTGAAACCTCGTCAGCGGGGTGGCGTCTGCATGCCTCAACAATGTCCCCCCCCATGATGCCACCCTTCGTGCTAGGTAATCTTCTAAACACTGTACCGGACACATGGAGGACCCGGGGGTCCTGCGAATGATCGTGCAGTCCCCCCTCCCATCTTGGTCGGTCTTGGACCTGAGAAAGGAGACAATCATCGCATCGCCCCTGATCTGAACGTGTTCCCGGCACAACCCCCCCACCACATCCTGTTTGTTTCTTGCAACCAGCTCACTTATCCTCATAGCCCCGTGAAATGCCAGCGTAAATGCAGTCCGGAACAAACACGTCTCGAAAGGAGACGAGCACGTGGTAGGGAGTGTGGCCAGCAACTGGGACAACCTATCCAGACCTATCGGTCGTCTCACATCTACTCTGCGACCCTCAAGGCGTTGCCACCCACGCAGCGCCTTTTGTACTGCAAAAGACGCTGTCGGGTCCTGGATATTATGGGCCCTGGCAACAAAGGAAATGGCGGCACGATGCCTTTGGGCCGTAGCCACCGATTTCCCAGCCCTACGTAAGGACATCAGAAAATGTACAACCCACTCTTCCTGACCCCAAAGTCCCCCTCTCTCAGTCCCCAAAAAGGCTAAATAGGCCTGAAACGCCCCTTCATATGCCTTCCTTGTCCTGGGTGCTAGACTCTCTCCCACGAGGTGACGAAGTTCGGGGCACCGAGAGACCAGAGAGCTTCGGGGAAGGGTGCCGGCTCTGGGTCCGCTGAAGGAAGGAAACCCGAGAAAGCCTGCATGTGAAAACGAGACAGTGCATCAGCCGCCTGATTCATCACCCCCGGGACATGTTTTGCTCTGAATATCACGTTCAGTTGCATACACAGTAGGACAATTTCTTTGAGCAGCCTCAAAATCAGTTTACAACGGGCTGCCTGACTATTGATGCATTCTACAACGGTCATATTGTCAGACCAGAACACGACAGAATGATCTCTGAACCCTTCAGGCCAGGTTCTCAGGGCCACCAGAATGGGAAACAGTTCAAGGACAGCAATATTACTCGTCAGCCCCTTCTCATGCCACCATAGGGGCCACCTTTGTGCAGACCATTTTTGTGCCGAAGATGGCGCCAAAGCCTATGCTTCCCGCTGAATCTGTCCATAGCCCAAGCTCTTCGGAGGATACGGCTGGCCTGTTCCAGACGACTCGACCATTGAAGTCCGCCAAAAATGCTAACCAAATACGCATGTCCTGGCGGACCTCGGCCGATAACCTCGTGCGATGATGACCCTCCTTTAGGCCAACCATCGCTTGGGCGATTGAGCGGGAAAAGGGGCGGGCCATTGGGATCACTCTCAAGGCAAAGTTCAACTTCCCCACCAATTGTTGCAACTGATGCAATGTAACCTTAGATGCAGTTAAACATACTTGGAGGGCTGCCCTGAATTTCAACACTTTGCTAGCTGGTAAACGGAAACACCCCTCCCTAGAGTCCAACTCGATCCCCAAAAACTCGAGGCAAGTCGTGGGACCCATAGTTTTACCTGGTGCCAATGGCACGCCAAAATGACCCATCAACACACAGAATTCAGCTAAGGCCTGGGCACATTCGGGATTTCCGGCGGGGCCAAGGAACAGAAAGTCGTCAAGGTAGTGCATTACATTTCGGAAACCCGTTTTCATAGTGAACACCCATTGCAGGAAAGTACCGAATTTCTCAAAATAAGCACATGATATAGAGCATCCCATTGGCATACACCTATCCATGTAAAATGACCCCTGAAACCCGAATCCCAGAAGACGCTGGTCGTCTGGGTGTACCGGGAGCAACCGGAACGCTGACTCGATATCTGATTTCGCCATCAACGTCCCGGGCCCCAGGCGATTCAAGATGGCTACTGCCTCATCAAACGATGCGTATCGCACCGAACAAAGCTCTGGATCAATTGCATCGTTCACCGAAAGACCATGTGGAGCAGACAGATTATGGATCAAACGAAACTCACCTGGGTCCTTCTTGGGGACCACCCCTAACGGAGAACAGACAAAATGCGGTACCGGGGGTACACTAAACGGGCCGGCGACCCGTCCCCGGCTAACCTCTTTCTGAATTTTCTCTTGCACTACAGATGTATGTTGTAAAACGGAAAGTTGATTTTTGCACGTCCCTACACCCTGAAAGTCCCCCACCGGGATGCGGAAACCATGTGTAAAACCGTTCCGCAGCACCCCAGCAGAAGTACGATCCGGGTATTCGCTGAGCCAGGGAATCATTGCCAAGGTATCAATCGGGGTTGGTAAAGGCGCCCCTCGGACTATCTTAGACCTGTTTGGCGCCTCCCTTACCCCCATTCTCACTCGTTCTGGCTCTGCACGATGACTCAGGATGGGACGACCCACAAGTCCTACATTCATGTTTGAATTTACACGATCCCGGAGGCCTGGTACATTTCCCCTTGTTGAAATTAAAGCAGAAACCCTTTTTCCCTGTATTGCCTGCGGGTCTCGAATAATCGTCGGTGCTCGTACTTGGTCGAAAGGGCGTCCCCACATTTTGGCGGGAGTAATCAACAACATTGCTCCCAACCAATGGCATTTTTAACATTCCTGATTCTTTCATTTTATCCCATGTCACAGAATCGTAACAATCCCAAGTCAAACTCTTGTTATGCTCCTTTTCTTTCCTGAACAGATTGTCATAACAGAACCAATGGTTACCTTGATACGCTGTCGAGTAACCCATAATTCGTGATTGATAAATGGGAAACTCAGGAAGCAACTCGGGCCTACGTTCCCCCAAAATCGATGTAAAAATACCCCACGCATTGCCCCAGTTGCCAATATTCTCATTTACCTTAAAGGCGGCCATTTTTGCGCGCCAAACACTTGGATGCATTAGGTCCTTCTGACTCTTGACATGCTCTACCTCATAATGATCGACAAGCAAGGAGAATATATTCACGTATTCCCCCGCCCAAATCTTTTCTTTTATTGCTAAGGGAACATGCTGCCCCAATCTTTCTCTACGAGAGGGCGCTGACTCGTCCCTTGCGATCGGCAATGGCCGCTTACCTGAACCGGATGCTGCGTCTACCACTTGTGGCTTTTCTATCACCGCCACCGGTGCGGTCACCTTGGCTGCTTCTTTTTCCTTACGCAGCTTTCTTATCAGCGCCTGTGCCTCGGCAGCCGTGGCGCCCTCAGTACTATCGCCCAACCACGCTGCTAGCTGTGCTGCCAGCTCGGGGGGCATATCCTCGTTGGATGTCGGGGTGATGACAACGGGGATTGGATTCCCCTCCATCGGTAGCGGGGTCGGCACCTCGAGCGGGGCAGAGGGAGCCGGGACACTTCCCCCGGCTGGAACCCTTCTCGGCCTCTTAGGTCTCCCTCCAGCCGGTGGTTGGCCCGATCCCTCCTCCCCGTCTCGCTCCGCCAGCCGCTTCTTTATGTCGGACATATCCTTAAAAAGGGCCCGAACCATCTGCTCAGTCGTCATTCTCTTTGCGCCTTTCTTGGGCATCTCTCCGACGAAGTATCTAGAAGACAAAGAAAAAGATCAAAACGCTCAAAATTGGCTCTTCGTTCTGTCCCGAGCTCACGTGTAGCGAGGAGGTGCAACTTCGGAGCACAAGAACAAGAGGACGTCTTCTGGTCTTGCGTCTCTTTTTATCCGTCTTCAGGGCGGGCGTAAACCCGCCCCTGCCTGCCCCTAGGGCGGGGCTGGCTACGTCGGTGTCTAGGCCAGCCCACTCTAGGGCGGGAAAAGACGCGCCCCGGCTACGCCGCTTCGGGCATACCAGCCGAGACGCGCCTCCCGCCCAAAAATGGCTTCCCGGGGGGATCGAGGCACTCCGCCATACGTTCGGGGGGACCGAGTGGTCGCCCCTTTCCATTAGTGCTGCAGGTCCACTAGTAGCATTTCATTTACAGGTCCTGGGTACATGCAATAACCCTTTACTGGGGACTTTCAAGTAAATTAAATGTGCCAATTGGGTGTAAGCAAATAATTTGACCATGTTTAAAGGAAAGAGCACAAGCACTTTAGCTCTGTTTAGCAGTTGTAAAGTGCACAAAGTCCTAAAAGCCAACAGAGACGGGTTCAGAAAACAGGAGGAGTATGCAAAAAGTTTGAGGATGATCACACGTAATCATGAGGTAAGAATCCAAGTGCTTGGGATTTGCATATGTTACTGTACAATTTAATTACTTACTCTTACGTTTAATAATGTGACAGATGGATATTTTTTGTTTGAACAGACTAGTAAACCTATTGCTAGAGTAAATACTTTAAAAATAAAGGTGATCTATGTAACATAAGTGTCCCTGCTGTGCAACTTACTCCAGTGCGCGATATATCTGTGCTGCTTTTGTTACTGAATTTCTTGTTATTTACTTCACTGGCTTGTCTCTTCAGCACCTAAGCTGGCAATCGAGCAATGAGATGTGATTCTACAGTATCGTGTGTCATGTGAAATTAAGGCAACAGCCATCGGGTGTTATGTGTCCATGTGAAGCCCTGTCTCCAGTGTGTAGCAGTGCAGCTGAGCCAGCTGCTCTCTGTTCTTTGGAATGGATTCATGCCACAGCCAGCGGCCATTTATGTGGTTCTGTTAAAGGCTGTCAGCAATGTACATTGTGTCCCAATGTACAAAGTTGACACACGACTACTGAAGTAAACGCTTCCCGTTTCACACTTTCTTGAATACCTTCACAGAATATGCTTCTCCTCACTATTAGCATAAATGTTTTTTATTATGAGAAGCACTGTTCTAAAAACAGCAGACGTTCTGCTGAAAACTTGATTTGGCCACACAGTTTTCTGAAGCTGTATTAGGTTCCTCGGTGATCTGAGGGTTTATGATATGTATAAGGCAGCAGTTCTCAACTGGGGTCTGCGGATCCCTGGAAATCAGTAAACAATAATATTAGAAGATTACTAAAGTATATACATATATACATATAAAAATCAAACTTGAAAATACTTTTTTTACAACACTCTGTAAATATGAAGGAATTTGAAACTGGAAGTAAAAAAATAGGTTGGCTGACTTGGCTTGATTCATTGGACCAGCAGGCACAGCAAACAGAGGGCCAGGTTTAGAGTTTGACAGATGGGTCACAAAATTACAAATGCAGTAGGCTATAATGCAGCAGTGATATTGAATGAGAGACCCTCATGTTCATGACAAAGTCACCTATCTGCCAAACTCTATATCAGGCACAGACTGGATCTGCTCCTTCCTTGCAAGCCAAACAAAAAGAATAAGAATCCTGCCCTTCCTCTCCAAACCCACAGAGAGCAGATGGGAGTACCCCAAGGATCCTCCCTCAGCCCCACGCTCTTCAACATCTACATGGCCCCCCTTCAACCATTGTCAGAAAACACAGACTCAGCATAATATCCTACGCCGATGACACACAGCTCATCCTCTCCCTCACCAAGGAACCCGACATCACCAGGCCAGTTTGCAGGAAGGAGTGAAGGACATTGCATCCTGGATGAGCAGCAGCTGCCTTTAGCTCAACTGGGAGAAAACAGAAGTCCTCATTCTTGGATCCACCTCCTCTGCATGGGATGGCACCTGGTGGCCCCCTGCCCTCGGTAACCCTTCCACACCCACGGACCACTTCTGAAACCTTGGCATCATACTCAACTCCTCCCTCACCATGAACTGACAGATCAACGCTGTATCCTCCACGTGCTTCAACACCCTTCGCATACTCCGCAAGACCTTCAAATGGATCCCCCCCAAATCCAGGAAGACCAACACTCAGCACTCATAACCAGCAGACTGGACAATGGAAACACCCTCTATGCCGGAATCAACAAATCTCTACTCCACAAACTCCAGACCGCCCAGAACACCACAGACAGCACCCCACGACAAGACCACATCCCCCAGCACCTACGAGACCTCCACTGGCTCCCTGATAAAAAAAGAGTGACCTTCAAGTTACTCACACACGCATACAATGCCCTCCACAACTCCAGACCCCAATACCTCAATGAACAAATCTCCTTTCATGCCCCCAAAAGAAACCTCTGTTCTGCCGCCCGGCTGAAATCTCCCGCATCCACAGAGCCAGAACAGGAGGCAAATGCTTCTCCTACTTCGCAGCCAAGACCTGGAATGAACTCCCCCTCAGCATCAGACAAAGCCCAACAGTGCCAGAATTCAGGAAAAGCCTCAAGACCTGGCTCCTAAAATGACCGGAGCTACCAGAAACCCCCCTTTCCCCAGCGCCTCAGACCTTCACGGGTGAGTAGAGCGCTCTACAAATCCCTGATTGAATCTAGTATAAATGATTGATGGCTTTAATTGAAGTACTGCTTTGCACCGACAGATAGAGAGCATGCATTATGAACAAAAAAATAATAAAGTAATATGCTAGAGTTTAGCATATTCTTTCTTCTTTTAAGAATAAAACTAATTTTAACATGCTCCAACCTCCCCACTAAAATTAAATTGTTGTTTTTGTATATTTGTTGTTTGGGAATTGAGTCAAATATTTCATAATATTTGTATTTGTTTGATGTATACTTGTTTCAGTAGATTTGTGTATTTTTTTAGATTCATGTAAAAGAAATTGCTTATGTGAGGGTTTCAATTATAGTAGTAATTCAATGGGTGGGTTCTCAGAAGTCAAAAGGTAAAGAACTGATGTTCTAAGAGGCATTGTTGCATAGTACAGTATTCCAACAGATGATTTTTTTCTCCACAGAGCACAATATTTTTGTTACCTTTTTTTCTAGCTCTTGCATGCCTTATGGTATTTTTATTTGTAAATTAAAGGAGTTAGGTCCTGGGACATGCAGTTGGTTGGACCATATATATACTAGGAAAAGTTTTAAATACCAACCACACACTTTTTTCAATCCTTGTATTTAAGGAAGAAACAAACCAGTATTACTCTTAGGTTTGTTTGGTATATCTTGTTCGTACCCTTTTTAATTTCTATTTTTCATTTTTCAAAAAAGTTTTTTATGTATGAAAAAGAACACAAAACATTTGTATCATTTACACATAAATACAAAACAATATTCAGATATATATACACAATATACAGTTTTTCACTTCATATACATAGATCCTTATCTATACTTGACAAAGTAACGCTCAATACCAAATTCAATAAACCGCATATAAATGCAGACAATCAAAACTTATTTTCAAAAATAAACCACACATGAATTCATTGGTCTATAAATCAGTTGATTTCTATTTTATATGCCGACGCGTTTCGAACCAGCTGACTTCAGTTCATAGGTTCTCTTCAGGACTCTGTCTTTAGTAATTATCTAAAAAATGTGTACAAAGCAAAAAGTTTGTTTTAATTCTCTGTTTTTAATCACTTGTCTTCTCTATCTGTTCCAACTGTCGCTATTTATACCTGTTTGTCCAGCAGCCGCCAGTCTACAGGTTTAACTTCAATCCACCCAATTCTTGTAATCTTGGTCCTGCACCCAAAGTGAAAATAAATTCATCACTATTCGTGCAGGATATCACAGCTCAACAGTGTCAAGCCTCATGTCTCCCAGAACATACCTTTCTAAATCTTTAAATGCTCGGGCTTTTTTCGAATATCTTTATGCAGAGGCGCTCATTCTTTCCCTTTTAAGCCAATCCTGACCTAGAATTTAGACAGGCGTCCTTTATATTTCAAAAAGGAGGTTTCTTTTCACCTTTTCATCACGTTTTTAATCTCTGAAGCATACCTGTTGCAATTGTAATGCACGTTCAGCGCTCTCCGTCTTTCTTAATTCCTATACGTGGGGGCGTTCATCTAATATCCTTTAGTTCATTCTCGACCTGAAATTCATAAATATGCCCACTCAATTTTCCAGTGCTCTTATATAGCCTTATAGCCCGCCATAGTGGGCTATACCAGATATTAAAGGTCCACTCCTGCGTTAAAGGCCTGAGCGGAAGGCGAGGGACTTTAACAAGGGACCGGGACTTTAATAGCCGCTATAGCCCTGCTACGAAGGGCTATAAGGCTATTAAAACATTCTGCCACTAGAGGGCAGAATGTTCTAACAAATAAAACAAAGGCCCCTCGAAGCTTGAGGGGATTTAAATCCCCTCGGGCTCTGAGAGGCCTTTGCAAAACATTGGAATGCTGCTCTGCGGGCCTTTCCCGGCCAGTAGAAGCATGGAGCACTCCATTGTCTACAATGGAGCTCCCAACATTCCAATGTTCTAATTCCAGTTAGTATCAGTTCTTCAATACATAATAGCCGGCATGGAAAAAAATTCACATGGACAGTTGTAAATAATTTCTACTGGATCTAATTGTAGCCTGACATTTTTTTCTTATTATATAACTCCAGTAGAAAAAACAAGGGCAACTCCATTGGTTAAAAAACAGTTCAGTGACACCAGCAGGCACAATTAGACTCACTAACCAGTTCCACAAAGGACATCTAACCAAATGGAATTTGCCTCAGGCCACCTTACTTGATATCCAAATCCGTAGAGCTTCATTCACTAAACGTAATTAGTAAACAGATTCTGGCACTTGTAACTGAGCAGACAATGTTTCCACGAAGGCTAATTATGATCTCTGGTGGCATCTCAAAAGAGCAGGCTGTATGGATTCCAGAGTTCTCCTATATCCTGCACAGTGTCCTAGCACCAGATCTGGTATCTCATGTTATACTCATTTTGATGCTTAACCACATTCATTTCTTGAAACTTCATTCCAACCTTTTTGTATTATCACTCCTAAATATGAATGTCATGGATTGTCGAGTGATCACTGCCATTTCTCCTTACTGTTCTGTCTAGCTTCTGTGCCAGCTGCAGCTCTAAAAGAGCCACTCTGGACAACATCACCACATCTATACTACTATTATAAAGAGAGAACAGAAACCTTTTGGCAAGGTAAACTCGGGAACCACAGCGCCAATCCACACACCCAATACATTGTTGGAATCCTCAGGGTGTGTAGATGGACATAGGCAACATAAAATTAAAATAAAACGTAAATTAAAAAATTACAATTTAAAAACAAAGTAGTCCACTAAAACTAGTGCCGGCCGCGACGTAGCGCTGACCGCGACCTAGACGTGCATGATGACGACAGGCGGGGAGGAGCGGTGACGAGCGGCGAGGAGTGGCAGTAAAGTCCGGAGCGCGGGGAGGAGCGGCGGCTTAGGTAAGGCAAAGGCGAGGCGGGAGGCGGGCGGGAGGCGCGAGGCGGGCGGGAGGCGGTCTGGGCAATGTCGGGCCGGGCGGGGGCAGCGAGGCGGGAGGCGGGAGGGAGGCGGGTGGGAGGCGGGAGGCGGGAGGCGGTCTGGGCAATGTCGGGGCGGGCAGGGGCCCGGGCGGGAGTGCACAGAAGCCTAAAATGCTGCCCCCAGCCCCCTTCTGCCCCGGGCAACGCCTGGGCGGGCTGCTAGTCTTTGATAAAGAAGATCTTGATTTGTTGTCATCTTCTACCTCGCTGGAGCCTTTGACACATCTAGGTAGCAAAGCCTAATCTCAGTTTAGAGCACCTGATGTGGTATTAAGGACGATATCTGATCTGCTTTCAACCCTTCAATTCTAACCGTCATCTCTAGTCAAGAAGATCAGCAGATATACCTATGACAAAGCCCTGTGGTCATTCCTGAACTTTTAGCACCCACACCCAAACTGTACAAGAAACCAATCAGAAGTTTATTCAAGGGGACATTGTCTCAAATCACCAATATGCAGATCATATGCAAATATACCTAAAAAACATCCTTATGCAATGATATACTAATGCTTTGCTCCTGCCTGACCAAGCTTCGAATCTGGACGCAAGACGTCTTTCTGATGCTAAATGCACAGAAAATCTAGTTCCTTGTCATTGTGCTCATTTACAGAAACACATAACTTCTGTGCAGGCTAAAAAGGAATGTATCTGGAAATCTCAAAGATCAATTTCTCCCAAGCAAAAAAACGGACTTTCACAAATTCATCCTCGTACTTCCGGAGTTCTACCCTTACTGACTTGAGAACCCCGCTCTCTCTTCTTGACTTGGGAAAATGTTTGAAAACTCATCTTTGCAAATTATTGCTAAATTAATTTCTTTATTAAACTCAACATGAGACAATGTATTTAACAATGTTCAACACTATACTATGCCTCTCTTTTCTCTCTGTAACATTATGGTGCCATGATGTACATTATGGGCCTCATTTAGAGTTTGGAGGAGCAGGAAGAGAGCCGTAAATCCTGCCCAGCTTGACTCTCTGCCCCCATCTGTGGAAACCTATGACTGATAACTTGTCTAACAAAGAGCCCTTACTCCGTGTGTGTCAGAACATCCACCCTATTTGGGGCGATTGTTCTGATGTCCACTTTTCCAAATCCTGGTGGTTCTGAACAGGAAACGAAAGAACTGACCCCATGTAATAGGAGAAACTGTTGGCATGTATGGACCATTATTTTTTCTTTTTGACGAACAAACTCCTACTTTTGTAGTTCATTATTGAAAACTAAAATACTCTGCCTAACGGAATACACCTGGTTGGCAATGCTTCAGTGGAGCTGTCACCATGGTGGCTGTGTTGATGGCACAGTGACCTTCCTCTAGCCTCTAAATCAGTCAAACTCTAAATCATCCCTTATTTTCCTATGCAGTTCAAGTTCTCCTTCTCTGTAAAATGCATTAATGTCACTATAGTGCAATAGCACCCTATAGAGCCATTACAAAATAAATATGCAACCAAGGTTTGCAGAAATTGTTGACCTTGCCTTATTACCTCACAGGAAATAGTTTTCCCTGTTGGAAATTCCATTAGACAGTTTGCAAAAGGTCTTAACCAGATCTTATTAGGGATACAACTTTTGAGCGTTGGACTATAAGATAGAGTCCTGAAAAAATGTTTTAGGAAATTCTACTGTTTATGCAATTACCAATACAAACTATCTATCAACCATCTACAATAAATTTCCAAATATTTCTTGAATAAATTCAAATGTTCTTCACAGCAATTCACTAAGGTCTTTATTACGATGCCGGGTGAACGCCATAATTGTCTGGAACAACAGTTTGGTGCGACCGCCCAGAGGGCAGTCGGAAGCATCCTTTTAACTATAACAGCTTGTGCAGGGGGCGGAAAAGGCCTGCAGCACAAGCTGTCATAGTAAAATAGATATTTGGAAACATCCCTGCACCATGCATTTTGCCTGCCCCATGGCGCAGGAATGGTTAGGGGGACATCATAGCTGCCTCCCAAGCCCCATAGCAGACAGCCAGGGGGAAAGGGGGCCCATCTAGGGGCCCCCAAAGTCACTTTCCAACAGCTGTTCCATGTCAGAAAGGCTGACATGGAAAGGCTGTAGGAAATCGACATTTTAATCCCGACGGCGGAGCTGAGGCTGGCCCCACCATTATTCATGGGATTACAATTCCACTCCTCTTCCGACGAGCTCTGTGAGCCCATTGGGAGTGGAGCGAAATCCTTCTGCTGGTTTCCCTCTGACCGCTGTCATCGTAATACGGAGATTAGAGGAAAACTCTTAATGTTTGGCGGAAAGCCTCCGACAGACTGTCAGAGTCTTTCTGCCCGACATCGAAATCGAGCCCTAAATATTCAAAAGTGCATGTGCCAAAAAGTTGATGAGTGCTCTTATAACAAGGGTTCCAGGGCAGATGTATGTCAAAAAGAGCAGCACCTTCCCAACAAGTTACCACAGAATGCAGACAAAAGCACAGAACTGAGGCAGGAACAGAGGCCACACCCACATTGGGGTTCCATTATACCTCTATGACGTATGGTGTCTCCCCATTTCTGTTCTGACACTATTAGGGCCACTGTACATCTCTTCAGGCAATCAATTGGAGGGACACAAGAGCCACATTCTCTTCCTATTGGAGCGCACTTCATTACAGGTGGCAATATATTTCCTTTGAGATGCTAAACATAATACACATCGTTAACAATTGTGGGTCTGACTATCTCACAGAAAAAAAAACTTTCTCAAGGTGCTGGAGGGGGAGGGGAGGTAAGCAGCTCCGTTCAGTTGAAGAGCCAGGTCTTGAGTGTCTTTCTGAAGATGTTCAAGGAGGGGACGCATCTCATGATGTCGATCGGAAGCACGTTCCAGGTCTTGGCTCCGATATAGGAGAAGACTCTTCCACCTGTTCTGGCTCTGGGGATGCGCCGGGTTTCAGTGAGGGCATGGTCGGCAGATCGGAGGTTTCTCTTGGGTATGTGGAAGGAGATTATCTCATTGAGGTATTGGGGTCCGGTGTTGTGGAGGCATTTGTAGGCGTGGGTGAGTATCTTGAAAGTAACTCTCTTTTCAATGGGAAGCCAGTAGAGGTTACGCAGGTGTTGGGTGATGTGTTTGTGTCGAGGGATGCTGAGGACTAGTCTGGCTGTGGTGTTCTGTATGTTCTGGCGTTTGCGGAGCAGAGACTTGTTGATCCCGGCGTAGAGGGCGTTTCCATAGTCCAGTCTGCTGGTTATAAGTGCGTGGATGACGGTCTTCCTTGATTCCGGGGGATCCATTTGAAGGTCTTCTGGAGGATGCAGAGGGTGTTGAAGCAGCTGGAGGCAACTGCGTTGACCTGTCAGTTCATGGAGAGGGTGAAGTCGAGTACAATGCCGAGCTTTCAGGCATGGTCCATGGAGGTGGGAGGGCTGCTGAGGGCAGTGGGCCACCAGGTGTTGTCCCATGCAGAGGGGAAGGGTCCGAGGATGAGGACCTCTGTCGTCTCCATGTTGAGCTTCAGGCAGCTGCTGCTCATCCAGGATGCGACGTCCTTCATTCCTTCCTGGAAGTTGAGTCTGGTGGTGATGGGGTCCTTGGTGAGGGAGAGGATAAGCTGGGTGTCGTCGGCGTAGTATACTATGCTGAGTCTGTGCTGTCTGCCGACGGTGGCGAGGGGGGCCATGTAGATGTTGGAGAGCGTGGGGCTGAGCGACGATCCTACGGTTACTCTGCAGTTGATTTTGTGGGCTCAGAGAGGAAGGATGGCAGTCTGATTCTTTGGGTACTGCCGGTGAGGAAGGAGCAGATCCAGTAGAAGGCGGTTCCCTGCATTCCAGCATAGTGGGTCTGGTGGTGAGTGTGCTGTGGGAGACGGTGTTAAACGCTGCAGAGAGGTAGAGTAAGATCAGGGCATTAGTGTGTCCTTGGTCGAGGATGGTGCGGATGTCGTCTGTGGCAGCAAGTAGAGTCTTGGTGCTGTGGTTGCTGCAGAATACAGATTGGGAGGGGTCGAGGATGGAGTTTTCAACAATTAATTTTGTTAGCTGGGCATTGACGGTCTTCTTGGTGACTTTGGCCACGAATGGGAGGAGGGAGATGGGTCAGTAGTTCTTGAGGTCCGTGCAGTGGCAGAATAAAGCCATGGAAGCAAACAAGGTTCAGACAGGAATATCACACATCTCCCCCGATAGAAAAATTTAGAAACTTTCTATCTTAACCAAACGATTAAAATTCCAAATGCGTCCATCATTCAACTTGGAAGAGGGCTTCTTGAGCAGGGGTCTGACTTCTGCACTTTTCCAGTTGTCGGGAAAGATGCTGGTCTTGAAGGTGGTGTTGATGATGCGTCGTAGTCCTGGGGTGATGGCAGTGGCGGCTCTGTGGTAGATGTGTGGCGGCAGGGGTCCATGGGGGCTCCTGCGTGGATGCCTTTCATGATCAAAGTGGTGTCTTTGGTGGTGACTCGGTTCCAGGAGGAAATGGTGGGCTGGCTGGCGTCAATGGAGAAGGAAGTGGGTTTGGAGTCAGGTGTCTGGTCATTGAAGTGGTCGTAGAGGCCCTTGATTTTCAGATGGAAGTAGGATCCGAGCTTGTTGCAGAGGTCCTAGGAGAGGGTGATATCCGTGGTTTCGCTGGGGGGGCTTGGTGAATTCCTGGATGATGCTGACAAGTTCCTTGGAGTTGCTGGAGTTGGCACGGTTCTTGTTTTGGATGAAGTTTCTTTTGGTGGATCTGATGCGTTGGTGGTATTCCATCATGGCGTTCTTGTAAGTGGTGCGATCTTCTGATGTTTTGCTGTTTCTCCAGTTCTTCTCGAGATGTCTGCAGGTGCTTCTGGATTCTTGGAGGTCAGTGGTGAGCCAGGTGGCCTTTCTGGAGTGCTGTCTGTCATAGTTACGTAGGGGTGCGAGCTCGTCTGTGCAGTTAGAGATCCATCTGTGGAGTTCTTTGGCTGCGAGGTTGGCTTCGGTCGAGGATGGAGTTGAGCTGCTCCTCAGTGATTTTGCTCCAGTTCCTTCGTGGAGGGTGTGGTGCAGGTCTGGGCGGCGTGAGTTTGTCAATGTGAAAGTGTATGCAGTGGTGATCCGTCCATGGGGGTTGCATGGTGCGGCTGAAGTGGATGTCGTTACCTCTTGCGAAGATGGGGTTGAGGGTGTGTCCTGCCTTGTGGGTGGGCAGGGTGACAAGCTGTTTTAGGCCGATGTTGGTGAGGTTGTCCAGGAGTGTGGTAGAGTTGAGGTTGCTGGGGTTGTCGAGGTGGAATTTCAGGTCTCCGATGAGTATGTAGTCCATGGAGGTGATGGCGTGGGGTGCCATGAGGTTGGCAATGGTAGTGTCGAACAAGGCGCAAGGCCTGGGGGGTCTTAAGTGAGGGTGCTGCGAAGTGTGGTTCTAGGGATCGTCTAGATCTGGAAGTAAAGGTGTTCCTTATGGAGAAGGAGTCACTCGTGGTGGAGGTGGAGAGTCGGAGGGAGCTCTTGTGTGCGATGTTATCTTTGCCCTTTTCTTAACATCCTTAGGACTCTGGAAAAACACATGAGTAACAAGGGAAAAGCACATGAATGGCGCAGTGGTGCCATAGGAGATTAATAGGTCACAAATGGCCAAAACCGTCCAAATAAATAAAACCTCTTACCAGGGCTACCTTCCCTGTAAAATCCACAAAACAATAACCACAGTCACACTTCTCTTCTTCTTGACCTGACAAGTTCTTCCTCACCAGAGGATGCCTTCTTTCTCCCAAGGCTGACACCTCCTGTTGATAACAGATAAAATGTTCTTCTTGTTGGCCTCTGCAAGTCCGAGGATACCATGTTCCTCTTCACCCTAGGGAAGGTGACGTGTTACGTCCTTGTCCCCAGTGTAACAAAGTTTATCAGGCATGTCCATGGAAAAATCTTTTTTTATTCTTATGTTAAAGGATACATTTATGGAAAGATTCACTAGCAGATCTGTCATCTTTCCTGCCCCTTCCCCGCTATCACCTGCCTAAAATATACTGCAAATGGAACACAGACCAACCCATTCTATCAGTTCATAGGACACTAGATTATGAAGTACTCAGACACAACAAGTAGAGCTGGACAGGGGATCACGGCAAACTTTCGATTTAATGCCTTCTATTTATTTATAGTTCAGAAACGTGTAATTGGCACCCTGAATACCATGGCTCTTGAATTTGAATCAAACTTATCCCTTATGGTTCCTGTAAAGTAATGTTTGTCATTGTCCACTGCCTACAAGGCTAGACAGGTTTCTGTGCATAAATGTTACATTCAAGGATCCCCCCAAGGATTTTCTAACACGTGGCAAATTCACAGTGTGCTACCCTATACTTGCAACAAGCCACATTTGCTGTTTGTGGGTTAATATACTCTCCCACATTTTGGTGGTACTCTTGATGACCGCGTAGCATTGCGTTGGGCTAGAGCCAGCTCTGTCTTTGCTGTATTTATATAAGTCAGCTCAATTAACTGGAGGAGATACCATCTAGCAACAAGGCTTTCAACTCTGGAAACTGGGGCCCAGGGCTCTATTCCTATCTTTGACACAAGACTGAAAATTGCGTGATTCTGTTTGAAAATCCTTGTGTTTAATAGAAAATATGTCAAAAGCAATATAATTATGCAGATTAAATGTATAAATGCCTACTTGATGTAAATGATTCAGTATTGTCTTCCAACCCCGCACCCCAATTAACATGCAACCCAAATTGCCCTACACCTAGATTTGAGCAATGTAGATACCAAACAAAGAATGAGGTAGTTAGGTACACCTGCGCCAAGTCTGGAATGAGTGAGGGTGCCCAAAGTGAGGTGATCGCTGCATGGCAGTGGTTACACAGTGTGAGTGTAAATCTGCTGTAAGCTTCTAGAGGTGAGGTCAGTCAGTTGCAGCCCCAGTCTGAGACTGAAGTAGAAGCTTGCTGGATAGTATCCCACAAGGCAGTTCTGCTTGGGCCTTAGCCCTACTGCTAAGATATGGAGTTGGTGAGAGATGTTCTGCCTTTGGCAGGACCCAGACACTCATATGACCCTCCTGGAGGGGAAATGGGACGATAAGGGAACCAAGGTAAGCTGGTCAGTACCACAGGGCCATCCATGACTCATAAGTCCATTTTCATTGAAGTCAAAGCAAGAAGACAAAGAGAATTCAGAGGAAACTCAACATTATTACTTCTGGTTAAGCAGTAAATGCTTTGTGAAATGTGGAACCCCGTGATAGGGCCACCAACTCTGGTGGGTGATTTGGGGCAGTGAATGGGCTCCAATATCTAGGTGAACCCTCTTTGGGTGGGAGATGGATCTCACACGCGCTCACATGTTCTTATTTTGAATGCAGAGATTTAGGGGGTCATTAGGATGGCGGGCCGACTTAGTCTGCCCGCCATCCTATCGGTTATTGCGATCGCCCACCATAAGGGCGGGGGTCCCGTGGGGGGTATTAGGATGCGCCCGCCACTGTGGCGGGCGCATCCTGCATTTTTAGCATTGTGGCGGGCTGTGCTCTCAGCACCGCCCGCAACAATGCTAAAAATGCACGTATGCATTTGCATAAACAAAGCGGCAGGCACCGCGCGGTGCCTGCCGCTTTGTTTATGCAAATGCAGGGGGGTACCACAGGTACCACCCGTGTGCACCCCCCACCCCTCCTTCACTCTGGGGGCCCACAGGGGGCCCCCAAAGTGAAGACCGCATGCCTTTCCGTGGCACGGAAAGGCATCTTAAAAAGCCTATGTTAATATGGCTGGTGGTGTCTACATCGCCACCATATTGGACCTTTCCCACTCCGGTCGCAAGGCGACCGGGGCGGAAAAGCGGCGGACGGTCTTTCTGTCCGCCGCGGTCCCCCGCCATCCTAATATGGTGGGGGGCCATTTTGGTGAGGATGGCAGGCGGATTGCCCCCTCCAGGCCGGCAGTGGCTACTGCCAGCCTGGCGGGGGCAATCCGCCCGCCATTCTAATGGGCCCCTTAGTGTCTAAGGTTTTTTTATCAGGTGTATCTTCTATTAATAGAATTATAATACCATTTTGATAAGGCAGCTTATTACTTGAGTTACAACAATGCAGGGATTGCTTGCTTTTTATGTTAAAAAGTACATAATACCTGTTAATGTTTTGCATTGTTGGAAATGTAGTGTAACCTTTTATTCACAGGAGTTATCAGTGTCTTCTAGTCTGAGTCATTTTTTATTTGTAATTTAGGAGGAATGCAAGTTCAAGCATAATTTATTTAAGGCATCACAGTTTGTTGTAGCACTCTTGCCTCTAAGTTTGTAAATGTCTTACAACTACATTTAATCTCAGTTGTTATTTTTCATACAGTCAAATTTACAAGAATCGTGTCAAGTGAATCATTAAAAAGTTAGGGATCTTAACCAAATGTTATGTTCGTTGGCTGGCTGGAGGCCAGTGAGTTTAGGACGACAACCTCTAGCACTTTAGTGTTGCATGGTCTGGGGTTGATTGTGTTCCTGTCTGGAAGGTACCTGATCTGTCTCTGTAGTCTGGACTGCTCCTAGTGGAACTGGATCAATACTGATTTTCATATGGCTGGCCTCTGTCTGGAATGCAACAGTGGGTGAAACACGATGGACTGAAATGTGGCCAGAGCGATCACCAATAACCAACATGAATTCAAGTACTCTTCCATATCTCTGCAATTAGTTTTTTTGTGTGCAGCACAGCATGCTGTGTTTCAGATACCTGAAGGACTCAGTGGGAGACATACAAGATAAGTGTCCATCAGCATTGCATATGATGAGTCAGCCATTTTACAGCCATAGTGGAATCTTGTTTCCAATGCGATCACTATGAACAAGCCTTATGTTGGGACAGACAGCTCCTAGAGGTTCCATTGTCTGACAAGATAGGCAAGTGAAAAGGCCCATTAACATCAGCACATATGTGTTGGCAGTGGATGTATCAAAATGTGTCCAGGACCCATCCTTTAAGCAGGGCTTCATTGGGTGCACCCAAGACATAGTCTATCTGAAAGGTGTTTCTTTAGGCTTCCCTTTAATTTCAATCACTACTTTTCTTAAGGTGTATACAGGATTATTTAGAGATGGGGCAAATAATTTGTACAAATACCACAGCACAAAAATGAGATTTGTTACGGGACAGTGTCAGCAAATGGGTCAGAGTATGAATCTGGTGTAAGAAAATGCCCCTATTTGCGTGGTCACCCCTCTTTTTTGCTGAATTTTGTTGCTGGTTTTTAGATTCTGCACAATGGGGCACTGCTGTATAGCACCCACTGTCTGTGCTCTGACCCATAACAGATGTGGAAATTGGCTAATCTTTGATTGGCATATTTAAATCTACTATAAAGCCATAGTATAGAGTGTAGAAACTACACTCATAATATCGAAAGTTAAATGTCACCTGTGGACTGCAGCACTTATTGTGTCAACTATTAGTGTGACAAAAGAAAAGATGGCTTCAGGCCAAGCCTGTAGAGCCTGACAGCAGCAGCTTGAACCCTGCTGCATGGACCTGTCCTTATCCCCTTTATGACAGGTAGAAAAAAACTGTCTTAAAATATTAAATAAGTCACCTCTACGCACGCCTGAATGCCCACAAGGAATTATGGTTATTTATAAGAGTGGAACATGTGTGACATTAGAAACCGCATGTTTCCCCAGTGACTAGGCGCCGCACAACATTATCATTAGTCAGGTTGTAACTGGCACATAAAAAAGTAAAATCAACAATTATACACTTTTGACCTGTACCAGCTACAGGCAACATTCAAATACTTATTTTTAAATATAAAAAAAATCTAATCAAATCTAATGGTGAAGTCAGATTTTATTAAATATATGGGAAATGTAACTTTTGGAAAGTTACCTTTACCATGCCTGAAGCTGCTGGAAGCTAATTTGCATTAGCTCTCCAGGAACTGCCCAGCCTGTACTTGGCCTGAATGTGGTGTGAAAGAGGTATGAATACTGCTCCCAGAGCAGGGACAAAGGCCTGGGAGTAGGGTAGTTTTTTTCTTACACTGACAGGAAGACCAGTTGGGGTGGGTCCCAGAACTTAATGAACTTCAAAGGGACCCATCCTATTTAACAAGTAAATGGTGACATCTGGAAAGGTCGAGTCTTTGTCCCCATAGCCAGACTGGTAGCCCAACACCAAAGTAAGTGGATGGACAGATACCCCCATAACTGGTTTTGAGTGACCACAGAGGTGGGGACTGCTCATTGCAATAGCTGCATCTCTGGGTGGGCACACTGGCTCTGCACAAGGGGAGAAGGGTTTCCTCATTTTAGATTTTGAGAGTGAGGGGCTCTGTTGGATTGTTTGCAGTAGGAAAGACATAAACTGCTGAAAAAGTGGGTATGGTTGCCCCAGGGAACTTTGACCCCATTACTTAAGTGCCAACTATAAAGTAAATAACCCCAAAGTCCCCCTCCTTGGAACACTTTCTGGACCTGTGGAAGAACAGAAGGAGTACTGCACCTGCCATGTGAGACCTCTAAAGAGACCTGAAGGACTCGACCTGCTACCACTTGTATCCAGGACAACAAAGTGGGATCGCAAGGTCAGTTATCTGGCCTACTCTGTGGCTACAAAAACACAAGTTGCAAGAGGCCTTTTCCCTGAAGTTCCTAGCGGATTAGTAGCGACTGGACCCTGCTGTTGGCCTCTGCCTGAACATCTGTGTCTTTAAGTGCCTCCCCTGGTGGCCTGGGGGCTTTAGAAAAATACTCATTTGTTTGTTTGTGCACCAGAATGAAGTTTGAAAATGTTTCCAGAAAAAGTATTCAATTGGGAAGTTCATGAAATCAGATTACATTTAAGATTTGATACTCTCAAAGGTCCCCCTACACCTTTGAAAACATGCATAAATCCCATGGATTCTGCATTGGAACTTGGAAACTGTTCAGTAAGAAGCCTCCAACGCTCCAGGTCTGTAGAGCTCCAACCTGTTTAAGTTATCCAGCCTTCAGTTCCACTGCAGCAGCCACAGTTTCCACGTTGACCCGCTCATGGGAAATGTGTCTTCTTAAAAAGGGACAAAGTTCCTTTCTGAATTGGGACTTATAAGAAATGTAAACGCTTTTCTCCCCAAAAAGTGTCAAAGTTCAGTTCCCCAGTGGGAAGTTTTTCGGCATTGTGACTTGAGAATTTCAACAGAACCAATCCACTTGGTGTGCTAACTGAGCTCCATCATGGTTGGTCTGAAATTGCACCTTAGTCCTGGTCAACAGCGAATATTGACTTACATTGGGACCTTTGTTTCTAAAGCTTTAAAAATCCTTATCTCCGATTCCTCTTATTGGATTTTTGTCATTTGGTGTCATTTTGCTCATGAACCTTTTAATTATTTTTTATAAATTATAGTGACATTTTTATTTTGTTGTGTCTTTGACTTTTTAACTGTTTTAGAACTTTGCACATATTCTCCAATTTAAGCATGTCTGCTCTGTGCCACATCTACCACGGGTTAAGCTCAGGTTTAAATTACTGACATTTTTAACTGGACCTAACAAGTTTGTGACTTTATTACATGTGGTGGACTCCCAGCCACTCCAACTAATAATCCACTATCTTACTACTGGGCAAGATATTATAGGCCTAATTTACAAGAAAGTACTGCAGCGTGGTACTGCAAGCCCTTTGGCTGCGCCATGCTGTGACACTTTCAAAGCACAGGGATGCGTCATATGCGTCATATCTACAAGGATATGACGGATCCCTTTGCTTACCCCTGTTATGGCAAAAGACACACAGATGATGGACAAAATGTTGAGCAAATCAAACATTCCCCCCCACTCATTACATCTGCATTGAATCCATTGTTCTTTTGCTCACCATGCCATCCCAGTTTAGACCTAGCCATATGCAAATGAGTCTTGACCCTGTGCCTCATGGGAGCAGTCCAGACCAAACTGCCAAGCCAGGTCCTCCCTGGACTGGAAACAAGCATCCTGGGACCGGTTTCAGGGCATCACCCCTCATCAGCCAGGCTAGCTTGAATCCAGTGGCACAGTGAGCCCAAGATCCAGTGTCTGGGCATATCCTGAGCACTTAGGGCGAGAAAGCAAAAGACACATAGATGATGGACGGAATGCAGAGCAAATCAAACATTCTCTCCAGTCAATAGATCTGGGTTGAATCCATTGTTCTTTTGCTCACCACAACACCCCAATTTAGATTCAGCCACATGCAAATCAGTCTTGACCCTGTGCCTAATGGGAACAGTCCAGACCAAACTGCCAAGCCAGGTCCTCCCTGGACCGGAAACAAGCATCCTGGGGCTGGTTTCGGGCCATCACCCCATATCAGCCAGGCTAGCTTGAATCCAGTGGCACAGTGAGCCCGGAACCCACGTATGGGCATACCGGCGCACTTAGGGCAAGAATGTGCTAGTGCACCTGTAACTAGACATAATATCGAATCAAAAATATAGAATAGCCATAATATCGAAGTCAAAATATAGAATGGACAAAATATCGAATGGACACAATATAGTGGTGAAAAATATCGAATTGAAGGTAAGTTATATAATATCGATTTTCAAAATAAAGAAAATCAAAATATCGAAGTATATAATATAGGTATTAAAATATATCGAATTTTTAATAATATTGAAGTGTTTTGTATGTTAGTATATGTGTGAAAAGTGTATATTATTTTTGTAATTTATTTTAAGTAATTTTTATTAATTGGTAATTTATTTGTATTAATTCATTAATTGATAATTACAATAATTGTATTACTTTATTTTCTGTAGCCGATTGTGGGTTTATAGGGGAATAGGGTGGGAAGTAATTTAATTGTAATTAATTACATATTAAAAATACTTTTTGTGCATTGATAATTAATTTACTTTTAATTAATTATTAATTGGTATAAATTTTTATTATCAATTTGCTTTTGTTATTTAAAATTAATTAGTTGTAAAATAATTATGAATAGGTAATTAATTTTAATAACTAATATGTATTTGTATTTCTAATTGATTAATTATTACATAATATTAAATTGGTAATTCATTTTATAATTTTTTATTGGTATTGATATTTAATTCATTTTTATTAATACATTAAATCATTACTTTCCGTCCTGTTAAACTCACTAGAGTGGGAATAGTAACTTTTACCCCTAGGCTATCCAACGCTTTCCCTACTGTTGCACTCTCTGGAGTGGGAATATTAATTTTTACCCTCCCGCTATCCAACGCTTTCCCTACTTTTGCACTCTCTGGAGTAGGAATAGTAATTTGTACCCTCCCGCTATCAAACGCTTTCCTTACTGTTGCACTCTCTGGAGTGGGATTAGTAATTTTTACCCCTACGCTATCCAAAGCTTTCCCTACTGTTGCACTCTCTGGAGAGGGAATAGTAATTTTTACCCCCAACGCTATCCAACGCTTTCCCTACTGTTGCACTCTCTGGAGTGGGATTAGTAATTTTTAACCCTACGCTTTCCAACGCTTTCCCTACTGTTGCACTCTCTGGAGTGGGAATAGTAACTTTTACCCCTACGCTATCCAACGCTATCCCTACTGTTGCACTCTCTGGAGTGGGAATAGTAATTTTACCCTTCCGCTATCCAACGCTTTCCCTACTGTTGCACTCACTGGAGTGGGAATCGTAATTTTTATCTCTACGCTATCCAATGCTTTCTCTACTGTTGAACTCTCTGGAGTGGGAATAGTAATTTTTACCTCTATGCTATCCAACGCTTTCTCTACTGTTGCACTCTCTGGAGTGGGAATAGTAATTTTTACCCCTACGCTATCCAATGTTTTTCCTACTGTTGCACTCTCTGGAGTGGGAATAGAAATTTTTACCCTTCCGCTATCCAACGCTTTCTCTACTGTTGCACTCTGGAGTGGGAATAGTAATTTTTACCCTCTTGCTATCCAACTCTTTCCCTACTGTTGCACTCACTGGAGTGGGAATAGTAATTTTTACCCCTATGCTATCCAACGTTTTTCCTACTGTTGCACTCACTGGAGTGGTAATAGTAAATGTTACCCTCCCGCTATCCTACGGTAAACATATTGTATCGTTTTTATTAATATTACGTATACAAGAGATAGCGAATTTGCACAGAATGTACAAAGTGTATATAAATGTATATATATATTTTTTTACATGATTTTAATATATTATGTAGAAATAATTTATTTTTCTAAATTGGTTTAAAACAATTTTTTAATCAATTTATCTATGAGGAAATGATTATGAGGAAACATTGGGAGTAAGGACTGAACGATCAAGGAAGAGTGATATTCTCTTTTCAAAATGTTTGGTTTTTTTAAAAATTATGCATGGTTAAACTTAAAATGTGTTCTGGATCACCAAGCACTTTATTGAAATTGAACAAAAAGCAATCTATGACTCAAGCGCTACTGAACTAGGCTGAAGTTTGTTTGTTTTATTTCCACAGGCTGTGGGGTCAGCTGACTGTGTACTAGCACTTTAAGAGGGATGGGTGTACGATCGACCATGTCTTGTGATCAAGGGACGGAGGTCCCGAAACGCGTCATGGCGGCGTGTTCTATGCACTACTGGATGAAATAAACTGATATTTGCAAAATATCCGAAAGGGTCCGGCTTCGTTTTTTTTCCCTGGAGTGAGATTTGGGGACTTGGCGGAATTCGTGGCATATATATATATATATATATATATATATATATATATATATATATATATATATATATATATATATATATATATATATATATATATATATATATATATTAAAAAGTAAAATTGTACGGTTTTTTTATAACTTACATTAATTATTTAATAATTTTAAGGTTATTTAAGTATTTTTCAGTATGTTTTAGTTAATTATATTTATTATTCCATTAATTTTAAATTATATTTAAAACATTGGATATTTTGACTAACTATATTGTTTACAACAATATTTAGATTTGATATTTTTGTACTTACCTGTTTTCAGATAGGAATTCAATATTTTTGCATTCTATGTTTTGTCATCGATATTTTGGTAAGTCTATATTTTTGTATTCAATATTATGTCAGTGATCCGGTGCATCATTTTCTGCCATGCGCCGACACAGGCACACTTGCACCATGGTGCAAGGATGCCTGTGTCATGGGGATTATTGTTTATGTTCAAGAAGGGGTCCCTTTCTGCAAATAAACAATCTGAAATGGCTTTTTGCAACTTCTATGTGTGTTGCATTAGCACACATAGAACTTGCAAAACTTCGATTGTTTTTAATGATTGTTTATGCTCCAGAATGCAGTGTGCATAGAAAGAGCAAAAAATTTGGAGAAATTAATACATTTCTCCTTTTTGCGCCTTCCTACGCCTCCCCTGGGAAGGCATAGCATTCAGACGCATATCCAGGTTTATGATTGCTTGTAAATCTGTAAATGTGTCAGGTTCCATGGGTGTTGCATGGGAACGCCCATAGCAACACCCATGGAATGCACCTTTAACACAAAGGGGTCCATTACGATGTCGGGCGGATCACCCCTGCCATGGTGGTGGTGGCGATTCGCCCGGCATTCATGCCCGCCAGCCACCCATTTCCCCCCGCCATATTACTATGGCGGGGGGACCACGGCGGACGTAAACACCGTCCGCCGCTTTTCCGCCCCGGTCGCCTTGCGGCTGCGGCGGATAATGTTTAATATGGTGGTTGTGTATATTAGACACCGCCAGGCATATTATGATGGGCTTTCAGACATGCCTTTCTGTGGCTGCAATGCCGCCACGGAAAGGCATGCAAAGGCTCCCTGCGGGGGCCCGTTGCAGTCCCCCCGGGACTCCGGAGGGTGGGGGTGCACATGGGGGGTACCTATGGTACCCCCCCGCATTTCAAAGTGCAACATGGAAGGCACCGCGTGATGCCTGTCATGTTGTGCTTTGAAATGCACGTGCATTTTTACCATTGCGGCGGGCGGCGCTTTCAGCAGCGCCGCCCGCAATTGTAAAAATACAGGATGCGCCCGCCAGTGTGGCGGCGCATCCTAATTGCCAAGGCGGTACCGCCGCTCCTATGGCGGGCGGTCCCGTTTTGCACGGGGATGGCTGGCGGGCAAAGTTCGCCCGCCATCCTAATGGGGGCCACGGTGCTGTGTGTAAAGGGGCTGTATTTACAAGGACAGGAAAAGACGCAGGGCGGCTTTTCCTGTCCTTGTAAATATGGGGCAGCAAAATGCGCCGTTGGTGCGTCACAAAAAGTGAGGCATCAGCGGTGCAAGGGGCTTGTAAATAAGCCCCTATTTTTGCAACTATTTTTACACTAGGACATCAGTCTAAATATCACCATTATTGTACACTTTACAGGAGAGCTAAGTATGTTCTATGCTATTTGACTGCAAGCTTGATGAAGGCCATGTTATGAGTACTTCAAAATATTACAACCCCTGCACATTCCCGTTTGTGCAGGTGTCAGAAATATAAGTAATGTGATCCCATCAGTCAATTGACGGATGTTATAAAGTCCACAGCCCCCATTAATTTCGGCGTGTTAGACCTGCTGGAACCTGACAAGGGAGAATGGTCAAGTAATTACTGGGCAAGGCACATTTTGGGGCTGTAAACACCCAAATGTGCAAGTTATTCCTCATTTTGCAGATCGGAACTCATAAAAGGCTATAAGTATTGCACCTGTTAAATTCCAATTCTTGGGGTACCGTATTTCAATAGATGTGATAATTGTTAATCCTACTGTTAATATAAAATTGCAAATGTTCTGCGCCCTCTGAACAGAAAAAAATCACGGTTTAGAAAGCAGCATCATCTTTATCAATTCAATATGCGAATATATAAAAAAAAAAATAAGATGTCTCCTTCCTAACACTACGCTTGCAACTCATTGACCTTAAGCCTCCTTCATCAGGCGCTGTGTCTCGTACTTGAAGGCCGGTTTGACACGTGGATTGGAGCGCAACAACCTAATTAAAATATACATCAGTGATGTTGCTGGAGAGAAACCTGACGCTGCGAGTGCTCCGAGGCATTTTCTTCAACACTTGTCACCGAAAACGCCGGCCAATATTTTCTCAGACAAAAAATTAAACCTTACTGCTTTGCTTTGACAAAATTCAACACGCGTTACAGTTATCCAAGATGGCGTCCACGTCACTTTTATTTTAATGTCTTAAGGGCTCTGACGCCAGGGCAGCATGCTGCGCAGTCGGGTGCATTAAAGAATGTGCTGGTCTATGAGGGTAACTGTTTAATTTGTATTAGCTTCAGAATTGCAGACCATTTTATCACATTTTTATAAAATTAAATATATTAAGACCCCCTCCCCACCGCCGGTGTTTCCCCATTCATTTGAAGTAGGCTTGAAGAGTCACAAATAATCCCATGAGGACATCTCGAAATTTGCAACAATTACAAAATTATAGGAATATTTATTCTAGGCAAAATGTACTCAGGCAGATTAATAAACTTGTTAGAGTAAAATTAATGTGCATTTGCGAATTTTACTTTTTTATTTTTTGTTCTACATTGAGAAACACATTCCCATCCAGGTTCTTCCATGTTCGCCTCCCATTCCCATCATAGAATGGAATTTCCTACTGACTTTTAACAGGAGTAGTTTTAAAGTTATTTCCACAACGGGACACGTTTGTGAATCCCCCGATGTCGCAGCGCTCTTAGTACAGAACACACCGAGACAGGTACTTGGTTACTTGCTTCTTTATTCCCTGCCAGCTTCGCACTGGCTTACAGACTACCCCTTCCTGTACCTCATTTCCTGTTCCTCGTTTCCTGTCCCTCGTTTCCTGTCCGCCTGTCCTGTCCAGTAACAGGGTCAGGCAGGACGACGTGACATCTCCCCCTGTTTTACAAAGTCTCATTTCCTCTACATTTCCTCGACCAGGCGTCGAGGTTTCCTGATCAGGCGTTGTGGACGTTTCTCTCGTCTTGGTGCGTGACCGTGATGGCTTGTGGGTTCCAATGCTCGTGGGAGGCCGTGATTCTGGTCGCTATGGTGGGTCTGATCACTGCTATCACTTTGGTTAGACAAGTCGCTTGAGAGTTGGCTGGATGAGGTCTTGTGTCGATCACGCCTGTTGCACCTTTTGAAGTGTGATATGTTTCTCGTTATCTGTGTGTGATCCGCTTGGCTGTGACCATGGTTCCTTTTCTTTGGATGACCTGTAAGGGAGTGTCGAGATATCGACTGTCTGCCTTGGTTCGTCGATCACTTCGTACTATTACCCAGTCTCCTTCTTGAATGTTGGAGTCTCTGGCCTGTCTGCGCCGGTCGGCGTACGTCTTCATCTTGGTTTTCTTTGCCTGGTCAATTTCAACTAGTGTGTTGTGGTCGACAGTGACATGTCGTTGTTGAAGAGTCGCGTTCAGCATGGGTATTCTGGTTCGAGGTGTTCTCCCTAGCATAACCGTGGCTGGGCACTGATTAGTGGTGGTGTGTGGCGTGTTTCGATATGCTCTCAGTACCTAATTTAGTGTCTGTTGAATGTCCCGGTGAGTTAATTCAGCTTGCTGAATTGCCTTTTTCAGTGTTCCCATGAATCGGTCCACCATGCCATTGGCCTGCGGCCATAGTGGAGTGATTTTTTGGTGTTTGAAGTTGAGATGGGTTGCAAAGTTTGTGAATTTGTGACCGTTGAAGGGAGGCCCATTGTCTGTCTTTACTCGCAGTGGGATGCCCCAGGCTGCAAATATCTCATTGAGTACAGGGATCACTGTGGTTGCCCGGGTGGATGGTATTAGGTGTGCAAATGGAAAATGAGAATATTCATCCATGGCCACGACGATGTATTGCCCTGATTGTAGCGGTCCGAAGAAGTCGACTGCAACTTGTTGCCATACTCCTTCCGGTAGTTCTGACATTTGCAGTGGTGCCGGTCGTTCTTCTCGGCTGACCACTTGACACGTCATACAGTCTTTCAGGGTTGTCTCTACCATGTTGTCAAGTGTGGGGAACCATAGAGGCGACTGTTTCACGTCCCTCCATGAGTTTGTGCGGATGCGAGACATTATGGCTTGCACAAGGGGGTCTGTCGCAGAGGCCTCCTGTATGGCTTCAACTGGAACTGTGGGAGGACATGCTGTGTCAACTACAAAGTGAAGATATTCATCCGCTACAGAAAGTGCAGCTCGCATACCAGGCAGGGGGTGGCGTGACATAAAGTCAGCTGGGTTTTCAGCTTTCCCTGGTTTATGGACAATGGTGAAGATGTAGTCTTGCAGGCGGAGGCCCCACCTTTCGATGCGTGGTGGCATTTTTGCATTGGGGGTTCCAAAGATCGTGATGAGCGCCTGATGGTCTGTGATGATCGTGAAGTGCTTGCCATAGACAAACAGGTGGAAATGCTCGCATGCCCATACGACGGCTAGACTTTCTTTCTCCGGTTGGGAGTACGCCTTTTCAGTGTCCGTGAGGCTACGGCTAGCGTATGCGATGATGTGTCGCTGATCAGAGTCCTCACGATACTGGGCCAGAATGGCACCCAGGCCCACTGGGCTAGCGTCAACTGTGATTTCTGTTTTCTTCTTTGTATCAAAGTATGCCAGGTTGATGGCAGACCCGACAGCTTGTTTGAATACAGTGAAGGCTTGGTGGCATGCTTCGGTCCATTCAAATGGCTGGCCCTGACGAGTGAGCTCTCGTAGTGGATAGCTGATCGTGGCATAATCTCGAATGTAGCGCGCACAATAGCTTGCCATTCCAAGGAAGGAGCGAAGGTCACTCACGTCTCTGGGCTGTGGAGAGTCAGCAAGAGCTGCTACTTTTTCAGGGTCTGGTGTCATTCCTTCTTTGGAGAATATGTGGCCGTAGAATTTTAGAGTGTCTCTGTAGAACTCACATTTGCTGGCGTTGAGTGTCAGGTTTGCAGTCAATAACGCGTGGCAGACCCTATCCAGCGCGGTGTCGTGTTCTGTTTGGTCTTTTCCAAATACCAGCAGGTCATCACTGTAGTTAAAGGCATTTGGGATGCCTTGGATAACCCGCCTGATGGCTTCCTGGAAGATCTCGGCGGCCGAGGAAATGCCAAAGTTCAGGCGTTTGTAACGGAACAGGCCCTGGTGAGTCGTGAAGGTCGTGATATACCTGGATTTGTCGTGTAGTTCCAACTGGTGGTAACCTTTATTTAGGTCAAGTTTGGAGAAGACTGTGGCACCATTGAGTTTTGTGATCATGTCACTGATGTGGGGTCCGGGATGACGTTCCCGCTCAATAGTGGTGTTGGGTGCGCGCATGTCGACACACAGTCTGACCTTGTTGTCCTGTCCCTTTCTGGGGACCACTACAACTGGCGATACCCATGGGGTAGGTCCCGTTGTGCGTTCTATGATGTCTGTTTGAAGTAGGTCTTGGAGCTTGTCATCGACGGCTTGTTGTAGGTGGAACGGCACCTTCCTGTGGTGTTGGGCAATAGGTGTCACGTTTTCATTGATGTGGAGTTTTACCTTGAAGTGGTTTAGCTTTCCGAGACCTTTGAACAAGTTTGGGAATTTTGCTACGATGTCGGGAGCGTCTTCAGTCATGTACAGAAGTTCTACGAGTTTGAGTCTCTCCGCTGTGGGTAAGCTGAGCAAGCAGTCCGCCACATCTGGCCCTTCCACTACGTGAATGAAGGCGTCAACTTTCTGATCCTTGAACGTGAGGGTGGTGTGGAATCGGCCCAGGCACGGTAGCGGCTTGCGTGACATTCATGTGAATATGCGAACAGCTGCAGGTTCTAGCTTAGGTTTTTGCTTCATGTTGTGATATTCTAGGGCACAGATGTAGTTTAAGGAGCCTCCAGAATCCAGGACAAATTTTGCTGGGTGGTCCCCTATCAGGATGTCGAGCTTTGGATATCGCTTCAGTCTGTCCGGGTCTGATACCATACAGATATACTCATCACTATCTTGTGATGTTGGATTGTGCGATGATGATTCACTGGAGGTATTTCTGCGTGACCGGTAGGATTCAGTCATTTGATGCCTGGTGCGGTGACCACTTCCAGAACGACCTCTTGATTGGCGGGAATATGTCGACTGGACACTAGAATTGGACGAGCTGGATGACCGACTTCCTCTCTCCTTTATGGTCGTGCGTGATGTCGTGCATCATGTCTTTTGACTGACGACCTGTGATTTGATTGCTTGGCTTGACATGCGATCTCAAAGTGGTTGTCCCTTCCACAGCGGTGGCATCTCTGACCCATCGCTGGGCATTGTCCTGAGTGTGGGTAGTCTTGCCCACATCTGTAGCAAGTGGGTGCAGACTTAGAGGGCTTCGTGTATCGCGAACTTTTAGACGATGTCTTCCGGGTGTTGTGAGACTTGTGAGATTTTGACGTATGCCTGGTTGTCTTGGATGATCTGTGCACCTGGACTCGCAGAGCTTGGTCTTTCCGGTCTGATGGTTTTTGTGTTCCCATCCGTTTGGCGTAGTCTTCTGCTTGATCATTG
This sequence comes from Lissotriton vulgaris, assembly GCF_964263255.1. Taxonomy (NCBI): domain Eukaryota; kingdom Metazoa; phylum Chordata; class Amphibia; order Caudata; family Salamandridae; genus Lissotriton; species Lissotriton vulgaris. Next base: position 92,890,366 of record NC_141698.1, read on the forward strand.
ATTCTCGTTAGTTCTTCAATTTCCTCTAACGTGTATGGCTTTTTTAGGAGTCTCCTGCGGAGGGTTTCCGATTGGCATCCATCGATGATGCAGAGTCTCAGAGCATCCTCTGTTTTGAAATTATCAAAGTCGCAATATCGCGCTAGTCTTTTTATGCGCATGATGAAGTCGCTCATGCATTCGTCTTTTTCTTGCGTTGCTAGATTGAACGTATGGCGCTCATAATCTACGTTACATTTGTGGAGGAAACGCCTGTCAAGGGCAACTTTTACTTCGTCATAGTTAGCAGTTGCCGCATTAGGGAGTTTTTTGATAATTTGTGCAATGTCCGGGCCTATCAGATTCCTCAGGGCCACTAGTTTTTGTTTAGGGTCCTGTACCAAGGATCCTACCATGTAGTCTTCAAAGTCTTCACTCCACGTTTTCCATGTCGGGCCCATGCTGTTGCCTGGCGTCAGTGGCAGTGGTTGTGGTTGGCGCATGAATGATGCTCCAATGGGTTTGGTGGCCATCGTGGACGTGTTAGCTGGAGGAACTGGACCTCCTGTGTTTGCTGGTCCTGCTACGTTGTTTACCCCTGATGAGCTATCAGGGTTCGTATCGGACATTTGTAGCTGTTTGGCTCTGTATGCTTAGATTGGAGGTGGTCCAGTCTTTGTTTACGTCGTTATTGGCCTCACAAGTGTATTCTTTATGTAGTGGGAAGGTTTCTCTTTGCTCCTGGGTCTTTATGTGCCCTGGGTGTGTGTTTCCCGCCCTATTCTTCAGCAGATTCCTTGAATTTGAAAAAGCGCCTGACTCTAAGATGGCCGCCGTCAAGGGTGCGTAGTGTAGTTCTATGCACTGGCGCCTGACCCCAACATGGCCGCCGCGCGGGACATCGTGTCTTTTAATTTCTCTGGTACTTGCTGCAAGTTATAGTCATGGGGCGCGCAGGGAATTCTGCAGGGTTTGCACTCACCCTTGTGCTGCGTTTATGTTTGCGTTCGGCCCCTTCGCTTCTTTCTTGTTGTCTGGGGGCGGGCGCTGCTTTTCGATATTGCGGCGCCGATCGCTCGCATCTGGGGCGAGGTGGTGGCAGCGCTCAGGTGCCCGTGCTCGTCTCTCCGCAGTCAGCGCCCCACGGAGCAGCGTTCTGATACACGCGTTCTGGCAGACGGCTTGAAGCTCCCGTGGTGACAGCGCTCGATCACATGCGCTCGTGTCACTAGATGCAGCGGTTCTTTCAGCGGGCGGCGTCTGGGCACACCGCAGAGCAGCGCTCTGACATACGCTCTCTGGTCTTCCGGCACAGCTTGAGGCACCGCGACTTTCGCGCTCTTTTCTGCGCGGTCGGGATCGGTGCTGCAGGGTTCGGTGGTCGGCCACGTCGGATGGCTGAGCGATAGTGCTGCGTGTGGGGGATTTAGAAGGATCCCACCCTCGTCGCCATTGTCGCAGCGGTCTTAGTACAGAACACACCGAGACAGGTACTTGGTTACTTGCTTCTTTATTCCCTGCCAGCTTTGCACTGGCTTACAGACTACCCCTTCCTGTACCTCATTTCCTGTTCCTCGTTTCCTGTCCCTCGTTTCCTGTCCGCCTGTCCTGTCCAGTAACAGGGTCAGGCAGGACGACGTGACACCAGATAGGGCTTTTCATCTGATTACTGGTTTTGAAGGGTCACTCCCCAGCCTAACACCTCCATTGGCAAGCATGGGGCCTTATTATGACTATGGCAGTGTGGCAGTGGGCCACCAAGCCAGTACCCCGCTACCTCACTGCTAAAGTCATATTGAGACCACCCGCCTGATTGCCACTGGGAGCCATGTCGGGTGGTCGTGCAGCAGCTTGCCCGCGGCAGTGCAGTGCTAAAGCCCATACGTTATTCTTAGAAAGGCACCGCAATGGGAACACCATTGCACGTTCCGGCAGTGCATGGACTGTCAGGTACATGCACTGCAGGAACTGTGGTTGCTTGAATACAGGGGGGGCATACCATGTTCCCCCCTGCATGCATCCCCTGGCGCAGAGGTATAGGTCCCTCTCTGTTTAATCACTGCCACACTTTTCATGGCGAGCTCACCACCAGCATTTTAGGGGCCTCAGACCTCTGCAAGACCAGCAGCGGTCCCATGGTGGTCCGACCGCACTACTAGTAATAGGGTGGTCGGACCACCGGTGCAGCGGTAGCCACACTGCTACCATGGGTTTGGCAGTCCATTAGACAATAATAACAAACTCATAATAATGCCCTTAGTCTCAGTTTTGCTGGTCAGCCATCAACCTGCATAAGTTTGTTTGCATTTCCCAAATTAATCCGGAATCTGTACTTTAGAGCGTGACATCTCAAAGCATAATTCTGTACACACTTGTGCCACCATAACTTGCTATTAAGACATACAGACCCATTCAGTTAGAGTGCCTTCAAAGGTCTGGAGGTAATACACTGTAGTGATACTAAAGGGATCACTCAGTATTGGCACAAAATTACGTATTTTGCAGAAATAAATGAGGCATTGTTTGGTCACTGCATGTTTTCTGAATTTATTTGCATTTCGTTAGCACCAGGTTTTTGTAGGGTTGAAATTTAATGTGCACCCACGCAATTTAATTGAGATCCTATCATGGGAGCGATCATGGGAAGAAGTGGATGTTGGTCATGTTGCGTGCTATATTGTAGCACAAAATTTGTACGCAAATAGGTATTTCACAATAAACAATAGTGCAAAAAAGCCAAAGCAGGCATTTGAAGTAATAACACGTAAGATTGGGTAATCTTTGTGTATTTGCTTATTATTTTAGGTCTGAGCGAAATTTGTCTAATTTTGTTTGAAGAAATTACAAGAATTTCGCCTGGCCTATCCATTTATGGAATTATTTTAATCTTACTACATTTCTTTAAAGCGGAGCAAAAAGGACTAATGGGTGATTATCAGATCACCATGCATTTCTCACATTTCTGAAGTAGTGTCTAGCACAAAAAAGGAGTTCTATTCAGACTTCCACCCAAAAAAGATGCTGGGGCATCATGATCTGTTCAGGTCAGGGAAGACCAAAAACTGCTATAGGAAGGTTTTCTGGCTATTACCACCTCATTTTAATGAGGAGTATGAGAAAATTAGACATCCAAGATTAGCATTTAAAGCACTTTTACACTTTTATAACAGGGTCTGTTGTATGTATGCTCTTTATTTTATATTGCATAGCATGTGTTCCATTTGTAATGTTATATTTAGACTCTACCAGGAAGTCCACTTCAGTTGACTTCTGGAAAGCTGAAAGGTTGTGGGGAATAAAGACTATTCATTTCTTCATTTTCCTCTGAGTGATGTCAAATATATTGCTACAGTGTTATAATACACATTTTGTAAAAATGCAAGGTCAAACCTTCAGGCACAAATAATCAGGCTTTATTCCGCATATCCTCACTCCTATTTCTATGTAACACTACTTCACCATGCAAGCCTTTACAATGAAAATGAGTTTTTTCAATTATTCATTATACAAATATTTGTACTGGGCTTGTGCATAAAACAATAACAATTACATTTAAATAATAAGCTCCCCAAGATACCATAGGACATTTACTACATTGAAAATTAAAACATAGCATTATAATTGTGTAAAAACCACATTTAGTGATGAAACACTAAATACGCTTCAACACAATAGATTGCAGCATTCTGCAGTCTACCAGTAAAAAATTTAACAACACCATTATATTCTGTACAAGATAGGCCCCCAAGTATTGAAAAAAATGATTTACTTAAAGCAGGTATTTATAGAACAATAACATTATTCATAAATAAAGTTGCAGATTATCAATGATGTACAATCTTTTTGTGAAGAAATGTACATAATAAAAACGTACTTTATCCAGAAGGCTAATTCCTTTACAAAAGAAAAAGATGTTCTTATTTAATTTTCATCTACTTTGAAATAAAGGGAATAGAGATTAACAAACATTATCCCCCAATATTTAGTATATAATAAAATGATTCATGTTTTTCAGCTATCATAAAATGTAATGTACATTTTACAATATTACTTTTTTTTCTTTTACCTCATGAAAACTTTGACAGGGAATATCTATGTGGAAGCACCCAGAAGCACTTAATATCATGATTCATGAGAACAGCAATACCCTCAGCAAAAGGTGAATATCAACATCATTATACTAACATAAACAATGTATGATTATATTCCTTACTGATAGCAGCTGAATATTTAAAGTCAATGAATCTATAAATGGCTTTCACCTGTGTAAAAAATAATATTAATAACAACTTTGTGTTTTCTGGAAAACTATAAACATTGCTTACTAAAATATGTATTCAGGTTAATATAAGCATTCTATTTTTAATATTTCTTTTTTTCCTAGATAAGAACATTTGACTTGGTAAGCTGTAGATTGTAAAATAAATCAACGTCAAAGTATTGAATTAAAATACAGTATTGTTACACTGTAACTTTTTACAATGGAAAGCGTCCCTCTATCCAAATTTTTTCAGTCCAAAATGAGGAACAGATTAATAAAATACCAAGTATACATCTATTGTAAGGACAGGAACACTGAGCCCAGGACTCACTGGAGGTGAATGAATTAGTATTCAACTGCTTGCAGAAGTAGAGCAGTTAATGTTGAAGCCCGTATTGAGAAAACAATTGAGCATAACCACTCTGCTACTGATTTGGCACACTCTGCAACCGAGTTGGATGTACGGGACACTGTACAGCATATTTAGCTGGCCCATCTAGTGCGCCATCGGGATCATTGTTATAGAAGGTATCTAGCAACTTTCCTACGCATGCTGCTGGAGACCTACCCACCATCCCAAATGTAAAATAAATAAACAGTAGAAAAAGACACTAAGTCACTGACAATCCCGTACAGTGACTTAAACATGGTGCACAGAACCTTAAATGTAATCCGTTGCTTAACCGGGAGCCAATGGAGTCTAGACAAGTGTTAGGAAACAGACTGATGTCTTGGAATTTTGCACAGCACCCGAGCTGCTGCATTCAGGACAGATATCAATTTATTAAGGACCTGCTGATGGGCATTAAGAAAAAGCCCATTACAATATTCAATCTTTTGCAAGGGTCAGAGAGGTGACAACTGTTTTTTGCAAAGGACCCGGTATAAACAGAAGAATTTTCTTAATCTTTTTTAAAACAAAGAAAGCAGTCGAAGATACAGCATTGGCTTGGTCCACGTTCGAAGGTTTGTTGTTTGTAAGACCTCCCAGGTTCTTAACCTATCTAATTGGAGAAGGCAAAGAGCCAAACTCAGAAGGCCACCACTCTGAGGTCCAGAAAGAAGGCTGGGCACCAAACACCAACACCCCAGTCATCCAGAGACATCCAGTGCTTAATGTAGAGGTGTCTATTCAATTTCTAGATGATCAGACAGTGTTTAATATTTCACTATACTTTTAAAATGAATAATATCGGCCACCAATACCAGTCATCTAGCTTTATGTGGCCTGGAATAGTCAGAACTGTCACACATGTAGAAGTGAGATGGTTATTTCTTATGTTGGTACTGTCACTGGCAGCACTAGCATGTGCAATAGGTGGTGTGGGCTGCGGGGGCCTCCTGAGAAGGCCCCTGCACCTACATTTTTACAAATTATACATTGGTCACCTCTACTAACAGAAACCTTTTACTGGGAGCCCATTCTTTAACATCACAATCATGGCCCTAAAAAAAATCTATTATGTGCCAGGCTCCATAACCTTGTAACATTAGAAAATATTGAAACTTGGAAATCGATGGGACATTTAAAACACCACCCCATCCAGTCACTTAAATGTTTACTATGCAAGCGAAAATTAGCACCTTACCTCTTGATTATGCATTACTGGCATACAAAGAACCGTCAACACATTATGCTTTTCTATCAATTATCAAAGTAAAAAAATGAATGAGTCCTCCAAAAATGTATTGACTTTGAAACAGCAATTATAACAACCATAAACAAATTATGCTCTAGTATAGTAACTTTGGTTTTTTTTCGATTTTTCACAGACCATGTGGGGTAAATTATAAAAAACATCCTTAGCTGTAAATATATGCATGTCTGACAATATACTCCAATTCAAACTTAAAAAATTACCAGTATTAGCCTTCAGGGCCGGACTGGGAACCGCAACCGGCCCTGGCAAAGTGCTCGGCCGCCCCCCCTCCCCACTGGGGGAAAGATGGGGTGGGGTTGGAGGTGCCACCGAGCTCTTTGCCCGGGCCGGTTTTCGGCCGATTTTGGTACAGGTCTGCAAAAACTGCCCTGAAACAAAAATGGCCCCCACACATGCGGCACACCGGGGGATTGGCCGGTGCCCGCTATGGCCAGTCCAGGCCTGTTAGCCTTTGTGCCCCTTGAACATGTAGATGATTTCCATGCAACGATTATACACTCATGATATTATTTCCGAAATGTAGAGAAATTGCCACCTTTACTAAATAATTTTGAATAGAGATGAATTTGCCATCTAAACAAGTCAAGCAGCATTAAACTTCCACGATATAGAATCGAATGGCTTAACTGTTACCCTACCCGTTGAGAGGATCCCCTATAGAGGGATGGCAAAACTCTCTGTCTAGTTTCAGTGGAAAAGCTCACTCCACATTCTACGCTTTCATGGAACTTTTGAAAAAGCAGCAAAGTTTCTGAGAAATGGGACAAGCACAATATTTTGCAAATAGTCTACAAATAAAAGTAAACAAAACAACTAAGAGATGAATGAACAACTCCTTTTTAAAATGCAGCAATTGGGGATGTTTGGTTGGTTATGCTAGTTGGAAAACATTGCCTATATTTGACATAACTGACGATGTAAAAAGATTTAAAATATAAATACTCCTTTATACTGTCATGCCTTCACAACAACCTTTTTTATAGAAAAACATACTACACATTTTCGATATATTTTCAAAAACATTAAGTTAATTCCCTTCCTACTACACATCATAGTAACCTACATATTAAAATAACACTCAATAACAAAAATACCAATAAATTATTCTTATTTTTCTGAGTGTTGGAAACATTTAAAATTATATTGGCAAATTTTCATGGTTAATCCATAATATATACTAAAATTAATTGTAATTCTCAATTTATCCATGTGAAAATATAAAAAGGTCAGAAAGAAAACATAGATGATTGTAGTTAAAACCAATGTTTATCTGGAGACCCATGTACATATTCCGTAAGCAACATCTCAGGAAAAATGTAACACAAAAGTTAACCCTGAAAATCCCCCACAAAATAAATATATAAATATAAATATATATATATATATGTACAAAAATGTTGTTACAAATGAGAAAATAAATATATGGGATGCACATTTAAGTGGAGTAATATACCCTGCACCTCTCTACTTAGGGCCCGATTCCGATCTGGGTCTGAAAGCGCTCTGACCAAGCCGGATCCGGAGTTTTTTCCGACCGAGCTGGACTCCTGCAGTCCAACCGAGCGAGTACAATGCGACCGCATGCTGCCGGACTCGGTTCTGTAGGATTCCCATAGAAGTCAATGGTAGCCGGTCGTACGACGTGTACACAGGCTTCCATTGACTGTATGGGTACGTCTCGCACAAAGGTACCCCCTACAGTGGTTAAGCGCCAGTGCTATCCGCACCGTACATGGCTGTGTTGGGGAGACCCTTGGGTCTCCCCCTGTGTCAGAGTCGTAAGGCTGCGGGTGACAGGGGTCCGACGCGGACCCCGGAGGCAACTTCTCTGACGTTTTGTGAGCCAGAAACTTTGGCTCGAACTGGCTGTCCGACACGTGCATTGTACTGGCTCGGTCGTAAATCGCAACCATTGCACGGCACGGTTTGCTTACGGATGAGAAGTACGGAGTTGTTCGTACCTGGAAACGATTGGGTTGGTGAATTTCACGTTGCTCACATCGTACTTTCTCACTCGTACAGCTGTACGAGTCAGGCGGAAAATAGGCGTACGACTCGTATTTTTTCCAGCCGGATCACGTTTGGTGCCCTTCTGAGGAAGATAGGAATCGGTCCCTTAGAAGTAATCTAAATATAATACAAACACGGCAACCTAATAAACATAAACACACACATACCAAAAAAACTGAAAACTGAACTCCCCTTCAAAAAGTTCGGTTGGTGTGCATCATCTTTGGCAACCTTTACAGAAATGTGAGCAATGCAAAAACATACAATTATAAAATTGCTGTCATTAACTTGCCCTAGATATTGTTCCATGCTATGTCCTGAGAATAAATTAACCACTAATTAACTATAATAAAATAAAACATGTACTCACCCCTGTAATGACCTAGCATGCTTTGGTAGTTCACCTTGTACTTCCATCAACTAACAAAAATGACACTGAAACAAGTAGTATGTAAGAACAAATTAACCCATTTAGAAAATAAAAGAACAATCTCTCCATAGAGAACAATTACAAAAAAGGTCAAGTGTATACAGAATGTAAATAATAATTTGTTAAAAAAGTGTAAAACAAGTTTTTGATTTTTGAAAAATATTATTGCATTATTAAAGGATTTGAATATGTGCACTTGTTTTAAATATTTATTTTAATAAATATGTATTTGAGAAAAATGAATTTAAAAGAAAATATTTTTCGGAGTTTATTAAATTAATGTATTACCACGGTTTAATATTCAATGAATATTGTTGCAATATATGACTTTTTAATATATTGTAATTATTATACATCTAAATATTGTCAATTGTTTATTTAAACATGTATTACTATATACTTCTTGAATTATTTCCTATACGTCCCACCCCATCACTTTTAACCCTTAAATCTCAATTCTGTAAACATTTTATTTAAATTATTATTAATTTATTTCATTGTCTTAGAAAACACATTTTTTAAAGTATTACTACCATATTAAATGAAAAACACTTTTTCAGGGTTACAAATTATAAACTCCCAATCCATAACCCCTACAATTTTTACATTTAGTTCCTAAATATTTTGTATGGATTCATTTAAAATATTAATAAATATTTCATGAATACTAAGAAGGAATGCTTTGGTAGTAAATCATTCAACTATTTGTAATAATTACCCAAAAATATAATACTTCCCCCTTCCCCTATAATGCTAATATCCCACTCCTAATTTGTTATCGAAAATGGTTAATTTGTGAAATATTTTAGTACAAACAGTAGTATTTTAAATAACGATTAGAGTAATTTTACCTTATTACTTCTAAAAATACACCCAAAAAAGAATACACTATCTACCCATAACCCCTGTAACCCTTACATATCATTTGTAAATGTTACAAATTGTTTTTATTGAAATTGCTTTACTAAACAATATACTATTAATACTTAGGGGCTGATTATTAGTATTGCGTTTCGAGGACCGCCATACCATCGGTGGCTGTCCAGCCACCGACTCCTCTGCAGTTCGAGAGCCCGATTACAAACATGGTGGTCTGACTGCAACGAGACTGCACCACCACCAGGATCTTGGAGCCTGCAGTGAGGTAAGTGCTGGGCCATGAATGTGGTGCTGATGCCGGAACTGCCTTGCTGATCCCGACCTGCCTTTCTGCTGACCTTTTAATGGCAGGGGCCACGCCATGAAAAGGTTGGAGGAAAGGCAGGGAAGGAGCTCCAAACAGGACCCCAGGGTGATTTTGCCCATTGGGGACTAAGCATGGGGGCACATGTTATGCCCTCATCTGTTTGCACTGTCATGCTTGCACTGTGTGCCATGCACGTCATGGTGCAAGGCACACAGTGCACCTGATGTGCAAGTGGTGCTGCAATGCTGCAGCGTTTGCTTCAGGCTTTCTCCATGAGCTGAGGCATGCCGCCACCATGTAACCGCCACAGCCTCGTCATAATGTAATGCATGGTCGGGATGCTGCCAGCTTGTTGGCGTTCTCCTGACTGCTGCGGGCTGCCGGTGGGACCAATAAGGTCCTAATCGTGCCATTTTTTAAACAAATATCCCCAATAATAGTACACTCCCCACTCTTATCCCCATAACTCTAATGTTCCACTCAAATCCACATTCTTGCTTCAAATGAATACTTAAGTATTAAATTGCCTATATATGCTTATTAAATTAAGCCTAAAAATAATACACCCCCACCCTTATTTCCTTTAACCCTTACATTTTGCACCTAAAACATTTTGTTAATAAAATAATTTTACTGAACAAATGATGCATTAATAATAATGAATTAATACACAAGTATTACATTTCCAAAATACATACTCAAACATCTTTTAATCATAAATAATTTAAATCTTGTGCTTATATCCCTATAGTCCCCTTCAATTTCATGACGCTTTCTGCATGAATATAAGTGGCATAACAATGGCCCCCGCAAAGCGGCGAAGGTCCTTGCTCCAGGGAGCCCTCCAGTAATGTGCATGAGCGGTAGGCCCCTGGCCTGAGAGCTCCTGCCTGAATCTGGAGCGTGGGGGAGCCCTGTCCATATATTTGGCATGGGGACCCCTAAAGTTTTGTTACACCACTGATGAACATGCATTTTTAGAACTTGTCACATAATCCACTATCTGCTACATAATATGCAGAGTTTCACCCAAAGAAGTGTAGCTAAAACCGGTCAAACATTAATAAAAAGAAGAGCCATGCAAGGTGCAGTGCAGGGCAGTGGAAGACATTTAGCAAAGGTTAACCGGTGACCTTTCAGTTGCTACATAAAATGAATCAACTCCAAAATAGTTACTACTACCACCAACTTAACACTTATTTATTGACTCGTCAGATTTGTGGCCTAATTATGTGTTTGACAGTCCATAGGACAGCCAAATCCACAGTGGCTTGGCGGCTACCGATGCACCGGCGGTCCAACTGCCGTATTACATCTTCTGTGGCCGAACTGCCATGGGACCGCCTCAACCGCCAGGGATCCTTGATCCCTCAGCTGTGGCGTGGCGATCTGGAGCAGCAATTTGCTGGTGGTTGTTCTACCCCACCTCCAAGCATAGTACAACTTTCCTGACCACCACATGTTTCATGGCAGCACTTCTGCCATGAAAAGGGTGGCGGTCAGGAAACTAAGGAGGCCCAGCAGTGTGCATGCATCCCAGTTCCCGTGCAGTCCATGACATGCACGAACTTGCTTTGGCGCTCCCTCTGCACTGCAGCTCAAATGCACACTTATGAGCCTCAATGGGACCGCCAAAGCACCGCCCGCCAGACCATGAGGAAACTCGTTATCTGGCAGGTCGGCGGCGGTCGAATTTGGCAGTGTGGTAGAGGAGCACTAGAATGCATAGCGACAGACTCCCACACTGCCAAACTCGTAATCAGGCCCTTACTCCATATACTCCATTGTCGAGACCCAGGAATATTAAACTCATTGATACAATGTTACGAGTCACGAATGACTAGTGAACTGTTACATTATTCGATCTATATTCTGATGTACACATGTATTACGATATTTTCCAGTTTTAAAACACTTATATAAATAAACTATATTCTATTCTTCCTTAGAGATATATGTGAAATAATATTTATGTTTGATATTAAGGGCCTGATTACGATGGCAGTCGGACGTGCATCTGACTGCCATTGCAGCGAGAAAGGAACATGTAGTCATCAGCTCCAAAGCGATACAAAAGGGGATGATGGGTGGGGCGTTTGAGCAAATCAAACACTCACTCCCAGTCAACTGATCTGGGTTTAATCCATCACCATTCTTTAGCTCACTCAGCCACCCCATTTCAGACATGGCCATATGCAAATCAGTCTGACCCTGTGCCTCATGGGAACAGTCCAGCCCGAACTGCTAAGCCATGTCTTCCCTGGACCGGAAACAAGCATCCTGGGACCGGTTTTGGATTCATAATCCTCATCAGCCAGGCTATCTTGAATCCAGTGGCCAAGTGAGCAAGGGACTCACGTCTAAGCATCAGCTCCACCTACCTAATTATGATGCAACTGGTGTGTAGGATGTCGGAAAAATGCCTTTCCCATTGCGGCTTTTGCTGCAGTCCGGAAAAGGACTGCAGCAGAAGCTGCAATGGAAAAAGGTATATTGCAAACATCCATGCACCATGTGCCAGGCACCATGTTGTGCCTGCACAAGGCACATGGTGCATGGATGTTTGGGGGGCACGGCATGTGCCCCCCTGCCACCGTAGCAGAAATCCATGGGGATCTGGGGCCCCAAGGTCCTCAACCGCCATGCAGAGGCAGAGGTAAAAGGAACATCGTAATCTGTACGGCGGTGCCTCCGCCGACACCTTCCCTATTGTAGGGATTACAGTCAGACCTACACTCCGATGGGCTTCTTGAGCGTATCGTAGATGTCGATCGGTCCCTCAGACCACTACACTCTCACCGACCGCATCATAATGCGGTGGTTGGACCACAATCCTGGCTATCCTAATCGGACCCTTAATGTTTTGTGTCAGTGACCTTCAAGATTTTGCACTTACTGGCCAATAACATAGAAAACAAATTAACTGTGCTGTTAACGATTCTGAACACAAATTTGAATATCTACTTACATGTAGGCTATTTCACCTTGTATACAAGGGACAAATTGTTATACTTTCATCTTGGTTGTTAATGGATTGATTATATACATATTGTGTAAAATACAAATCTTGCTGAAATTATATCGTTTTCTGATGGCACTTGGTTAACTCACCCAATATATATATTTGATCACAAAAAAAATCAGCTGTTTTAACATTGAGGTAGTTAGGGACAGATGTAAGAAGCAATTTAGATGTAGTAAACCCTGGGATTCAGTAAAACACAATGTTTGCTATGAGTAAATGGCTTTATACCATATACTAAATCGATTTTGCGTTACAGTAAGTGCTTACCGAATCACAAAATGGATTTTGAAATGAACAACAAATCACAATTTGGAAGAAGCGTGTTTATGGTGTCATTTCCAAATTGCAATTCGGAATTACTATATATCAATTGTATGCAACCGCAATTTTGGTCTCAAATTATTAATTGGTTTTCAACTCCTCAAAGAGGGTGGTAAACCATTCGCAAAGGAGAAGGGGTCTTCTTGTGATCCCTTCTCCTTTGTGAATGTAAAGAAAAGTTGAGGGGCCACTGTTTAAGCTACTAACTTTAAACAAAAAATAAAGTTGCTTTTTACACACAGCCCTGTTTGGTTTAATGAAAATGTGCAGCATTTAAAAACCAAGAAATGATTGAAAAGGTGATCACAGGCATAATTGTCTTTTAACCCCAGCAGACCACTCTCCCTATGCTGGTCACTAATCGGAGTTAGATGCAATATGCAATGTAACTCATGAAAGGTAATGAGGTAAGTCAGATTGCAACCCATTGCAATGGTGATTATATGAACCGACCTATTAGTAAATGTGTTGGTTTGCAAAATATCATTGGATTTTAAAAAGTCGGTGCGCAATTAGAAACTTTTTTGTGAATCTAGTTTTTTTTACATGTCCCTATAAAATGCAACATCGAATAATCACCTTCAATATCATAAACAATGTAATTTTTATTAAAGTTCCATAATATTTCCTGTTAGTATTACTACTATTAAACAAGCACATTTCAAATAATTTGCCTACCCATGCAGTGTTTCCAGACTTTCTGCTTCATGCAGTATGAAAACTCAGATATTTACTAAGGTTACCAGTGGCAGCCTGTAATTTGAGCAGGCAGGGGGATGGGTGGGCCACACACGCACACACATAGATACTAACACTCACCCATCTACATGCACACGTACACCCATATTTTCACAGCCACTCTCACCCACCATTCACAAGCACATACACACATGCACCCATTCACACCATGCACTAATAACACATACATTCACCCATGCACACACATGCATGCACCATACATTACCGGGCCGCAGCGGTGACCTCGGGCTGTGGCAGGGAAACTTCAGTGGTTCCAGGAGACTGCCACTTCCACTCAGTGACTGATCTTAAGGGTTCCGCCAAGGAGAAGAGATGGCAGTTTCTTACTCGTCACAGAGTGGGATGGGTTCAGTGAGACTGCTGACCCCAACCCACTCATAAGCGTCACGGATGGAAATCTAGCCTGGGCTCTTCAGGGCTTAAAACTGAAGCAACTAGGTCTAAGTCTATCAATGATGCCCCCCTCTTGTCTTGAGGGGAGGGCATCCAAGTGTTTTACTGGGCTGATGAGTTCACACCCTCATGGCTGTGAAATCTCCAGCCCGGAAAAGTTCAGCTCAGATAGCCAGGCACATGTGCATTTAGCCCATGTACAGTGCCTGGCTGTGTGACCTGAACATGAAGAGTCTCTAACAACCTGACCTTGCTCATTCTGAAAGACACTCTTTATGTTTGCAAGAAGGTGGGGGATGGCGCCCCTCTGCCGGTAAGGACTGCCCGCGGATGAAGGTTCCACCGTGTATGTCTGGACACTCCTAATTTGGTTGTAGTACTATCCAGAATCTGTGAGCTCCAAATACACTACTAGCATGTTCTATCACAATGAGCCACAGCACTAGTCACAGAAAGATAGATACATCCGGTGGAGGATATTTTGCATGTCAGGGCATAACATTGGGGCACTTCAAACCACATTGGCGAATTTAAGATTTGGCAGATGGACAGCCAAGTCACCAAACTGCTGTTGTGGTGAGACAGTGATTCTAGCTCTTCTAACACACCAGTAACCCGGAATGTGAAATCTAGAGATGCCTACCATGCAGTAAGCATGAGCGAATTTTGCGGATCTCGCGTTCGCGAATTTTGCGGATTTGCGGATTCGCAATCCGCAAAATCCGCGAATTCCCGCGAATTTGCGGATTTTTTTTTTTTGTGTTCGCCCGTGTTTCTGCCAGTTCGCGAGGGTTTTGTACACTTTCGCAAATTGCGAACTTACCTGTCGGGTCGCAAGTTTCGCGAACTTGTTGTTTCTACGTGTCCAGCCTGTTTGGGACACTCTTCTTCATCACTGCCACTCTCTGTCACCACTGCCACTCTCTGACTACTCATGCCACCCTCTGGCCCACCCATGCCACCCTCTGTTTCATCACCACACCCTCTGGTTGTCCAGTGTACATTATTTTCGGCAAAGCAAATCACACCTTCCCTGCCTCAAGTGACCTGAATTAATTTGGGGCTGATTAATGTGTCACAGAATATTTTTTTAGCTGGCACCTGCTTCCTTAGTGCGCCCTGATTAGTGATCTTTTGCACTTGCTAAGTGCTTTCATTGTTGCAAAATTAGTTACAACACCTGCCCTGCCCCAACTGACAATAATGAATTAGGGGCTGATTAATGGATTTTAACTTCCAGCCTGGCTCCTGCTTGTCTCCCTTAGCTGTAATTCAGGACCTTTGTGGCATATGTGTAACTATTCTGAGGTTCAGAGCAGGGTCACATAATAGTTTCAACTGGCAACTGAACTCTGGAGGGGCCCCTCAGGAAGCACTACAGGAAATGGCTACTAATGATGAGCCTGAACTTTTGAACCTGGTAAGTAGTTACTTTCAGTTTTGCTAAGATCGTATTTCTGCAATTTTGCACTTATTCGCGGGGCGCGAACTCACGCGAACTCACGCGAACTCACGCGAACAGTGCGAGCAGTGCGAGCAAAATCCGCTGCTCGCGGATTTGCGGATTTTGCGGGAGATTCGCAAATCTCGCGGATTGCGGATTTCCCGAAAATCCGCAAAATCCGCGAGCGGAACGGATTTTCCGCCCATGCCTACCATGCAGCCAGATATTTTTCTCAAAAAAAGCTTGCTCACACATTCTGAGAGCAACGTTGGGGATAGAATTTATGACAAGTTTTTAAATGACATAGCAGAGTGGCAGAAGATATGTCCCCAATGTCCATCCGGGAAGTAAACTCCCAAATAGCAGTGTCCGTATCCACGACTCTTGTAACTATTGTCCCTCGTGTGCCGGGAGTGGTTTCTCGATGTGCGGGGACATGTCATTTTTCTGTCCAACATGCAATGGTTTCAATGATGGTCAATGACAAATGTTTTGGCAGTGGGAATAAGATTATTTTGCTGAATTGATGACATGATTGCATTCAACGTCAGGACCCTGGAGAGGGTGCCCCTAATGACAAAGATGGTGGTGGATGTCCCATAGGGTACACCACTTTTCACTTCACATGCCCTAAATGAGGTGGGGAAATGCCAGGCATTCAGGTGGGACATCATCAATCTTTTTGTGTTCCCACTGCCACCCACCTCAAAATGAGGCCCACAGAGAGAAATGTGAACAAACAAAGCCCTTATTATATAATTTTGTGGATCTCTGAAAACTGGATTAAAGAGGGACAAAAAGTTAAGATCTCATTGTCCAAACTGATCCATATCTCCCAGATCCCCGCTCCTGACCTTCACACAATCTGCAAGAAACAGGTGCATTCAATCATGCTGTAGAACACTTTATAGATAAAGCATCCTCTTCATTTTATAAAAGAGCTTTCCCGTTATCAGGAAAGGGTATTCTCCATAAAATCGTAATCCTCTTTTGAAGATAATTGCATTCAAGCTGAACGTAACAAACAACTGGTGTGGTATATGGTGAGTCTTTCCGGTTCCATGATGAAATATCGATTACAAAAACATCGACCTACAAAAATATCATCACAAATACATCGTCTACAAAAATATCGTCACCATATACTTAAACAAGGATTTACACAAATATCAATATTTTTTTATCGACTACTCTAATATCGTTAACAATTATATCGACTACATAAATATCAACTACTACATTATCGACAATCTTTAAAATAACATTACCTTCTACACTAATATCGACAACAGTAATATCGACTACCTTTCTACTTATATAAATATACAAAAAATATTGTCAATTTCTTTATAACCTTATATACACAATACCTTTCAATTATTCACTTTTTCATAGTTATTTAAATTATAAAAAAGCTTTTCTAACATATATGTATATACAATATATATGATTTATTTATATATGATAATAAAAAATACATTATTAATATAAACAATACCAAACACTATCATACACTCTTATCGGATTACTTTAAATCACATTTCACTAATTTTAACATTGTAATAATTATTTACCATTAAAATAAAACACATAAAACACATATAATAAATTTTGTAATATAAAATCGAAAACAATTAATGATGCTACAAACTCTTTACAAAATAACGGCTTTCAAATTCAAACTAATGTTCTCAGCCAATGAATTTAAAAAATATTTAATTGAACCAATCAAATACAACCATTAATTAAGTCACTACTATAAATACAATTACAGACTTAACTTAAATTACCATTTTTGGCCCAAACTTGGAGAAAAACGGTTACCTTGCTGAAGAGAAGAGAATACACACCTACTACAAAGACTACAACACAGCATACTACAACTGAAGTAAGTGAAGTCCCATTTCATGTATCATACAAACCTGTCGAAAACTAGCTAAACTCCCTAAACTAAAAACATGGTCTTTAGTTTTTTTTAAATATAACTATAACATCCTATCAACAACCACCACAAGATAATAATTACATTAAATGAAATTATGAACTGCCTTATCCATTTCTACTTAGAAAGCTTTTAAATAATTAAAAAAGTAGCAAAGTAAAGTTGCAAAAGACTTGATATGTTATTACCTACTAATATATCCTAATACAATAATTAACACAAATTAACTTTCTTTTACAGAATATACTAACTTCATCTACCAATCTACAACTACACTAACAACATCTTCTACTACATTAAGTAAGTATACCCACTGTGTCTATTAATAATCAGAAAGTAAAAACAAACAACTATAAAACTAAATCATTTTTTTGTATTATTCTTTACCACAACTACAGAACATTAAAGAGTGAAACTCTACATAGAAGAACAGAAAACATATAATTAGCAAGAAATAACATTGTAAGTACGTTTTAGCACTTTTTCCTTTTAACGTAGACATCTCGAGAAATGTTTATCACTTTTCCTAAAAAAACTTATATATATCTTCACAGATCTACCTTAGACATGGCAACAGGAGCTACTTTTATTACTTCTCAAAAAGGGAAAATAATGCTGAGCTACATGGGTTACACCTACACCCAAGAAAGAATCAAAGGGAACAAAACCCATTGGAAATGTAGTAAATATTACTCAACTGCATGCTATGGTAGAGCAACTACTGTTGATAACAATGTTGTAAATGTACGTAAGCATAACCACCCACCCAATGTAACAGAAGTCGAAGTAAGAGAGGCACTATAGACATTGAGAGAAGCTAGTACAGGCTCACAAGAAACAAGCATCACTATTTTGAAAAAATTTTAAGCAAGGTGCCAGAACATGTAACAGGACAGTTACCTTCAATCCCCAACTTGAAAAGATTAATAGCTAAAACAAAACGAGCTTCTGATCCAACTCCACCAGCACCTGAAACTTTTCAAGACATTAAAATATATCCTGAAAATACTATTACACACAATGAAGATAAATTCTTAATGTATGATAACCACAGTCATGATAAAAGAATTTTACTTTTTGCAACAAATAGCAATTTGCAAAAACTAAAATCGTGTGAAACCTGGATGATGGACGGAACTTTTAAAGTATGTCCCAAACCTTTCTATCAACTTTACACCATCCATGGTGAATACCAAGAAACAAACATCCCTTTAATTTATACACTGCTGCCAAATAAAACAAATGCTACCTACGTAGAAATTTTAACAACTATCAAAGATTTTACTGATAATTACTATCCACAAAGAATCATAATAGACTTTGAAATAGCCATGATTCAAGCTATACTTAAAATATATCCTCACACCTCAATACAAGGGTGTTATTATCACTACAATCAAAGTATATGGAGGCACTTACAAAAATCTACTTTAAGCATTGAATATTCAACAAACAGTAACTTTGCTTATCAGATAAAAAAGTTCATTGCATTGGCATATGTGCCAACAACAGAAGTTGCTAACTATTACAATTTACTACTTGACAGCCCTTTCTACCGCACCAATGAGAAAAAATTAACTCCCTTCTTAGACTATTTTGAAGATACCTGGGTGGAAAGATTACATCGTTCTGGCCATCGCAGACAACCTAAATTCCAAATTCCATGGTGGAATGTGTATGCTAGTACTATAGCACAGAAAGCCAAAACCAACAACGCGGTCGAAGGATGGCATAATGCCTTCGAAGCCACAATAGGAAGAACACAACCCACACTTCATAAACTAATCCAAAGCATCAAAAAGAGCAGAGCTACCAAGAACTAAGAATAGAGCAATCTCTATCTAAAATCGGCCTTAAACTAAGTAAACAAACATTAAATATGTACGAATACCTACAGCAAAAAACCAGAATGTACCCAAGTATCGAAGGTCTTGAATACTTAGACCTAATAGCAAAATCTATCCTTTAACAAGCAACACATAAAAACATTTCAAACAATAAATAAAACAGACCTTTTTTAATGTAGTTAAATTATGTCATGTAAAAATAAATGTAATCTATTATTACAAGACATAATAAAACAACATTGAACAAAATTGCGCAATATAGCACAATCCCCCCCAAACTAAAAAATTATAATAACTTACGGTTCTGCAGCTGTAGAATGTGTCCCAAGAAGATGGTTTCAACACGAATAGAACCAAAATCAATCCACATGGTTTACTAATAATTACTATCCACAAAGAATCATAATAGACTTTGAAATAGCCATGATTCAAGCTATACTTAAAATATATCCTCACACCTCAATACAAGGGTATTATTATCACTACAACCAAAGTATATGGAGGCACTTACAAAAATCTACTTTAAGCATTGAATATTCAACAAACAGTAACTTTGCTTATCAGATAAAAAAGTTTAATTGCATTGGCATATGTGCCAACAACAGAAGTTGCTAACTATTACAATTTACTACTTGACAGCCCTTTCTACTGCACCAATGAGAAAAAATTAACTCCCTTCTTAGACTATTTTGAAGATACCTGGGTGGGAAGATTACATCGTTCTGGCCACCGCAGACAACCTAAATTCCAAATTCCATGGTGGAATGTGTATGCTAGTACTATAGCACAGAAAGCCAAAACCAACAACGCGGTCGAAGGATGGCATAATGCCTTCCAAGCCACAATAGGAAGAACACAACCCACACTTCATAAACTAATCCAAAGCATCAAAAAGAGCAGAGCTTCCAAGAACTAAGAATAGAGCAATCTCTATCTAAAATCGGCCCTAAACTAAGTAAACAAACATTAAATATGTACGAATACATACAGCAAAAAAACAGAATGTACCCAAGTATCGAAGGTCTTGAATACTTAGACCTAATAGCAAAATCTATCCTTTAACAAGCAACACATAAAAACGTTTCAAACAATAAATAAAACAGACCTTTTTTTTAATGTAGTTAAATTATGTCATGTAAAAATAAATGTAATCTATTATTACAAGACATAATAAAACGACATTGAACAAAATTGCACAATATAGCACAATCCCCCCAAACTAAAAAATAATAATAACTTACGGTCTGCAGCTGTAGAATGTGTCCCAAGAAGATGGTTTCAACACGAATAGAACCAAAATCAATCCACATGGTTTAAAAAAATCCCCACAAAATGCAAAAAATACAACTTTTTTATAAGGGTCCCACGTAGCAATCCTCTGGAGAACGGAACCATAAAAAACCCAAAAATTAATCACGATAAAAACGCTCCAAAATCCCAAAAAATCAGGAAATGTAGTTAAACATTTACCTGTATTTTACCAAAAATACGAGATAAAATCCACCTGCTCACCAAAACGAACACCTGTAAATAAATACAAACAAAACCCACCCACAATAAATACGAAAGCCGCAAAGCCTAAACATGACATATAAAACATAGGAAAACACCTGAACGAATTCATTTATACAATACATAAACCTTACTTTCATAAGAAACATCTAACAAAGTCCGTTATCAATAACGACCTTAAATAACACGTACTTTTCACATAAACTGTAAAGTACAACACATAGCAACACGTATACACTACAATTAGCTCTGTCATAAAATGTAGTTAAAATTAAAGTAAAATAAATTTACATTCACACACACGAAGCAGCTCCCAACCGCGAGGTTCCGTTTTCTGAAATGACCCAAACAACGATGTCGGTAGACTAAAAAGTGAAGTTCCAAAAACAAAATGGCAGCAGAATAAAAACAAAAATAGGACTAAATCCCCATTATTAAAAATAAAAAATTGTAATAAATAGCATTTTTTTCCATGTTTTGTAATAATTTTCTTATTGTTTAGAAGAAACATATGATTAATGTAAAATATAAAATAATATTTTTAAGATAATTATATATTAACTAATTATTGTATATTAAAAATATGTTTTTGATTGTAAAATAATTGGTTTATATGTATACAAATGAGCACTATTTTATGTACATACTTTTGAAAAACACAATTACATGTAAATTAATTAACATATTAAATTTTAAAAAATAAATTTTAAATTTAATATACTAATTAATGTAATATAACAATGTATATATGACTAAAATTGCAATGTAAAATGTAAACAAATAATTGAAAAATGTGTATTAAAATGATGTAAATGTTTGCATCAACAAATGAAAGTAAGGATAAAAAAGATATGTACAAAACTATATTACTATTGTACTTAATAAATGTTGAAACTTGTGATATGTATGTAAAAATGTTGAAAATAATCATATTTGATTATTTATAAAAATAATATTGCAACATTATATATGATAAAAATTCTAAAATATAATGTTATTTTTTGTTATAAATAATTTATTTAATTGAAAACCTATTTATACAAATAAAAAAATATAAAACATAACTCATAGAAAATACTTAACAGTAAGCAACAATAAATCACTATTTTAAATCCAATCCAACATAACTTAGAGAAATTGCTGGACATTAAACCATAATAATTTACTATTCTAACTCCAAATCTAACATTATTCAGGGAAAGTGCTGGACAGTAAACCATAATAATTTACTATTTTAACTCCAAATATAACATAACTCTGAAAAAGTGCTGGACAGTAAACCATAATAATTTACTATTCTATCTCCAATCCAACATAAGTCAGGGAAAGTGCTTGACTGTTAACCATAATAATTTACTATTCTAACTCCAATCCAACATAAGTCAGGGAAAGTGCTGGAAAGTAATCCATAATAATTTACTATTCTAACTCCAATCCAACATAAGTCAGGGGAAGTGCTGGACAGTAAACCATAATAATTTACTATTCTAACTCCAAATATAACATTACTCAGGGAAAGTGCTGGACAGTAAACCATAATAATTTACTATTCTAACTCCAAATATAACATTACTCAGGGAAAGTGCTGGACAGTAAACCATAATAATTTACTATTCTATCTCCAATCCAACATGTCAGGGAAACTGCTGGACAGTAAACCATAATAATTTACTATTCTAACTCCAAATATAACATTACTCAGGGAAAGTGCTGGACAGTAAACCATAATAATTTACTATTCTAACTCCAAATATAACATTACTCAGGGAAAGTGCTGGACAGTAAACCATAATAATTTACTATTCTAACTCCAATCCAACATGTCAGGGAAACTGCTGGACAGTAAACCAGAATAATTTACTATTCTAACTCCAAATATAACATTACTCAGGGAAAGTGCAGAACAGTAAACCATAATAATTTACTATTCCAACTCCAAATATAACATTACTCAGAGAAAGAGCTGGACAGTAAACCATAATAGTTTACTATTCTAACTCCAATCCAACATAAGTCAGGGAAAGTGCTGGACAGTAAACCATAATAATTTACTATTCTAACTCCAATCCAACAACACTCAGGGAAAGTGCTGGACAGTAAACCAGAATAATTTCCTATTCGAACTCCAATCCAACATAAGTCAGGGAAAGTGCTGGACTGTAAACCATAATAATTTACTATTCTAACTCCAATCCAACATAAGTCAGGGAAAGTGCTGGACAGTAAACCATAATAATTTACTATTCTAACTCCAAATATAACATTACTCAGGGAAAGTGCTGGACAGTAAACCATAATAATTTACTATTCTAACTCCAAATATAACATTACTCAGGGAAAGTGCTGGACAGTAAACCATAATAACTTACTATTCTATCTCCAATCCAACATAAAGGGGTCATTAGGATTGCGGTTTTTCCGCATCCTCGGGGCCGGCGGAAGCCACCGCCGGCCCCTAGGATGCGGAAAAACCACCGCCACATTAGGATGGCTAGTGGGTCCTGGTTTCCGTCCGCAGCTTTTCCGCCGCGGTCGGCTTACAACCGCGGCGGAAAAGCTTTAATATGGTGACGGTGTCTTCCAGACACCGTCCACCATATTAGGATGGGCAGTACAATATGCTTTTCCGCGGCGGGTTTTCCGCCGTGGAAAAGCATACGGAACTTCACTGCGGGGGCCCGTTGCGGGCCCCCTAGGTGAAGGGGGGGTGGGGGGTGCACATGGGGGGTACCTATGGTACCCCCCTGCATTTGCGTGCACAAAGCAGCAGGCACTGCGCGGTGCCTGCCGCCTTGTGCACGCAAATGCTGTGCATGCTTTTTTAACATTGCGGCGGGTGCAGCTTCAAGCTGCACCCGCCGCAATGTTAAAGATTGAGGATGTGACCGCCACCCTGGCGGTCACATCCTAATCTGCACGGAGGGACCTCCGCAGCCCCTGCGGATGGTCCCTCCTACTCTATGGTGGCGGACGGACTCAGGTCCGTCCGCCATCATAATCGGCCCCTTAGTTAGGGAGAGTGCTGGACTTTAAATCATAATAATTTACTATTCTAACTCCAAATATAACATTACTCAGGGAAAGTGCTGGACAGTAAACCATAATAATTTACTATTCTAACTCCAAATATAACATTACTCAGGGAAAGTGCTGGACAGTAAACCATAATAATTTACTATTCTATCTCCAATCCAACATAAGTTAGGGAAAGTGCGGGACATTAAATCATAATAATTTACTATTCTAACTCCAAATATAGCATTGGTCAGGGAAAGTGCTGGACAGTAAACCATAATAATTTACTATTCTAACTCCAATCCAACATAAGTCAGGGAAACTGCTGGACAGTAAACCAGAATAGTTTACTATTCTAACTCCAAATATAACATTACTCAGGGAAAGTGCTGAACAGTAAACCATAATAATTTACTATTCCAACTCCAAATATAACATTACTCAGAGAAAGAGCTGGACAGTAAACCATACTAATTTACTATTCTAACTCCAATCCAACATAAGTCAAGGAAAGTGCTGGACAGTAAACCATAATAATTTACTATTCTAACTCCAATCCAACAACACTCAGGGAAAGTGCTGGACAGTAAACCAGAATAATTTACTATTTGAACTCCAATCCAACATAAGTTAGGGAAAGTGCTGGACAGTAAACCATAATAATTTACTATTCTAACTCCAATCCAACATAAGTCAGGGAAAGTGCTGGACAGTAAACCATAATAATTTACTATTCTAACTCCAAATATAACATTACTCAGGGAAAGTGCTGGACAGTAAACCACAATAATTTACTATTCCAACTCCAAATATAACATTACTCAGAGAAAGAGCTGGACAGTAAACCATAATAATTTACTATTCTAACTCCAATCCAACATAAGTCAGGGAAAGTGCTGGACAGTAAACCATAATAATTTACTATTCTAACTCCAATCCAACAACACTCAGGGAAAGTGCTGGACAGTAAACCAGAATAATTTACTATTCGAACTCCAATCCAACATAAGTCAGGGAAAGTGCTGGACAGTAAACCATAATAACTTACTATTCCTACTCCAATCCAACAAAACTCAGGGAAAGTGCTGGACAGTAAACCAGAATAATTTACTATTCTAACTCCAATCCAACATAAGTCAGGGAAAGTGCTGGACAGTAAACCATAATAATTTACTATTCTAACTCCAATCCAACAAAACTCAGGGAAAGTGCTGGACAGTAAACCAGAATAATTTACTATTCTAACTCCAATCCAACATAAGTCAGGGAAAGTGCTGGACAGTAAACCATAATAATTTAATATTCTAACTCCAATCCAACAAAACTCAGGGAAAGTGCTGTACAGTAAACCAGAATAATTTACTATTCTAACTCCAATCCTGCATAAGTCAGGGAAAGTGCTGGACAGTAAACCATCATATTTTTGATATTATAATACATAAACATCACTTTATATATATTACTAACCACTGTTATCTATGATACTGCAAAATAGACTATTAAATTACAATCACACAATATTATATTTCTAACATAAAAATAACAACATTTTTAACCTAAATTAAAATTTCAAGTTTCAAAATTTTTATAACATTTTACATAATTTTCAGACATTTATAGTTATTAACACAAAATTTGTATTTTTTTTAAATCATTCTTAGCATATAATATAACAATAACACAGACATAAAATATTACACACTTGACTTATTCTAATGTGATTTAAGAATGTAATTTCTAATTTCTAATTTAAAATTTCTAATTTAAATATTGAAATTTCGAATTTTGTTTTTTAATAGCAATTTTTTATTTTTTTAAACACTATATAAAATTAATCAAACACTTAATTACAAAATTATTATATAATACATTAAATTTCAATTAAATATAATTTTTTTCCTATTTAAATGTATAATCATTTTAAATTCTATTTAAATGTTATTAAACATATTTTAATATACTACCCACCCTTATCCCCTATATCACCAACACCCCGCTACTAAATCTTTTTAAAAATCATTAAATAAATTATTTTAAAATTTTAAAAAAATTCTAATTTCGCCATTCAAAATAAAAAAATAATTTGTATTCTATTTTTTTTACCATTCTATACAAATTATTTACACTACTTTTTAAAATTACTACCCACCCTTATCCCCTATAATACCAATAACCTGCTCCTAAAATATTTACTAATATTTAATTTTTTTAACATTTTGATCCCTATATTAATAAAAATAGACATTTAATTAATAATATTTAAACATAAAACATAATTTTCAACCCTTATATAACACATTCAATGTTTTTGTCGATATTATATACAACAATACTTTATTTTGATGATATTTTTGTCATTCTACAAAATCGATATTTACAACAACGATATTTACTTCAACGATATTTTTTAAAGTCGATATTCTTGCCTCGATATTTATGCAAGTCGATATTATCCCACCGATATTCCTGCTTTATACCAGTCTTTCCTCTCCCTACCAGACCTGTTTTCACCTTTGCATTCATAAGTGCAACTAAAATTACCGCATTCAACAAAAGTTAATATATCTGCCCACATTCCCTTTTTCATGCTGTAAAATGTCATTTCATTGCTCGTCAATAAAAAGAAAGGCAATTAAATTGTGTGCATTAAGAGGTTGTTTGCGGTATTTAAGCTAGCAATGAAAATTATGAAATGGTTTATGCAAGGCGCCATCTCTGCAAACTCGCATGGTGTGTGTTTCGCTCTCTCGGAAATGGCACTTGTCTTTCCATATTTCAAGGCATACAGAGCTGCTGCTAAGGGAATTGTTCAAGAGACTGATCCCACACTTCATTTGAGGTAATTGTGCGCTAGGGATAACACTTGTACATTAGATTACTAATGTGTGTGTTTCAGGGCTGAAGATGCTGAAGAACATTAAAATGCACAGTCACAGCTTCAAGCCCATAAAGGGGCGTGCTTGATGTTGAGGGGTAGTAGGTCAGAGGTGTGGGCGTAGCTACCATTGGTGCAGCAGGTGCAGTGACACCGGGTCCGCTGAATCCAGACAATGCTGTATTTTTACTAGCGCAATAGCAGTCAAAGGGGCCATTTTCCTTCCTTGCATCACACTCCCTGATATTCTTGCTTTGTTGCTGGTGGTAGGGTAATCCGACAATGGTTAAACTTCCGCATGTTGTTCTATGACACGAAGATCATTTAAATTCTGACTGTGTATGTTCTGAATTATTTTGTACATAAGTTATGATTTGGGTAACAAGTATTGTCTTCTTTCTTACTCTGAGAACATGTTGTTATGAGATATCCCATTCTAACATGGCGTGGCTGTAACTACTGGCAGAAAGTTGTAACTCGAGAGAGACTGTTGCATGGTGAGGCATTACAGAAGGGATCATGCATGAGTGAACGTTCAAGAGCTCACTTAAACCTACAGAACAGTGACATGCATTTATTTAATTTCTTTAATTGTAGCCACAATTCAGGAACTGATAATCATCTAGAGTAGGCAATGAAACCAACAATTGCTGAAGCGATTGAAGAATTAGGGACTGGGTCAGGATAAAAACCTGTTTAGAGGTAATCTGCCAGCAGGAGAGGCTTAACCAAGAGTGAGAGGTGAACCAAAGTATTTTAGGTCTAAAATGTAATATCTTGAATGGTAGACAAACTGAAGATGTTCCCAGCTTTAAAGCAATCTATTATGTATGTTATGCATTTCTACAAACTACTTATAACTATTAGCGGATCCCACCAACCTGTGGTGAACATCCAGGGCCTGTATTACAGAGAGGGTGCACTTTCCATGTTTGCGTACTGCGCACCTTAAAGCAGGCACTTTGGTATTACAGAAAGGGATGCAAATGCTGGTACTCACCTTCTGTAAGACAGATTGCGCTGGCACACATATAGGACCAGTGCTATCTTTAGAGGGCATTCTCTCATGTGCATGGGGGCGTGGCCCCATGCAAATGAGCGACTCTTTCTTTGCCTTTGAGCCTGAGCCAAATTACTGTTGTGGGTGCAAAGGCAAACACAAGTGGTGATTGTGGCCAGGGGGACCCTTCGAGGAAGTTGATGGATTAATACCCTTACCCAAAGTCCATTTTTATAATTTTTATAATTTTTCTTCTGCCCTCGTTTTAAACTGTTTCGAAAATAAAGCCTTCAGAGCCTGTACAAACGAATTGAGGAACATAAGCCCAAACAAGAACAATGGCACTAAAGGACTGGGGCATGGTCAGGGGTCTGAGGAGATTTTGTTTTATGAATTGTTTTATTTTGATAGATGTTGCTTTTTTTACTGTAATGATTTTAATTAATCGAACAGTTAATAAATACATTCAATTCAAGTGCAGAGGTAAACATGCCTTTAGAGGGTGCATTGAAAGTGCACCACAAAAAGATGCTGCACTTTCAGTTTAATGATTCAGAAAAGGGGGTGGTGATGGACAGAGCATCTGAATTAAGCAGAATACTACTATCCAGTCCAAAGATCAGGGCTTAATCCATCACCGTTTTTTAACTCACTGCACCATCCCAGCTCAGAACCTGGCTACATGCAAATTAGTCTGTCCCTGGGCCAGTGCAACATGGGGACAGGGCAGACAAAACTACCAAGCCAATTCTTTTACTGGAAAGGAAACAATCTTCCGGGGACCTGTTTCTGGCATTACAGCCGTCTTCGGCCCTTTCTTTTACTGGAAAGGAAACAAGCTTCCGGGGACCGGTTTCTGGCATTACAGCCACTTTCAGTTTGCCTTCTAAATGAAGCCCTCTAAAGGGATGAAAGGGGGTCCCATGGATCCCCTGGACATCCACTTGCAGGCGGGTCCAGTCACTCAAACTCCCTTTGTCCCCTGGGGCACTTGTGTAATAGGGGCCGTATTACACAAGTGTCCTATGGACACAACAGGCGTTTGCACCCACTTTGCGTGTCCTCGGGGCACTATGCTATTACTGAAAGGGCTACAAAAACTTGTGCTCCCATTCTGTAATACAGATAGCACTGGCCCAATACAGGGCCAGTGCTATCATTACATGGTTTTCCACCATTAGATGGTTTTCCACCATTTGTGTGGGGGAGTGGTACCATGCAAATGATGGAATCTTTTTGCGTATGCTACCGCGCCATATTACTGACATGGGCACAGAGGCAAACATGCCTTTAGAAGGTGCATTGAAAGTGTACCACAAAAAGGTGCTGCACTTTCAGTGCGCCTTCTAAACGCTGCCCTCTAAAGACATCCCCTTGCTGTGACTCACTGCACCCGCCTGCAAGGGGACCTCTAATCCCTTTTAAAAGTGCAGCAGTTTTGCTGCCTGGACAGAGAAACGCAGAGCAGCTTTAAAACACCTGCTCTGTATTTTTCTTGAAAGTGCTGCCCTGGGAGCAGCGCAAGTTTACGGCTGCCCCGAGGGGCACACATTCTTCCTGATGGAGCACACTTTCGTGTTTGTACCCCAAGCACCTGCTTTACGGTGCATCATGGTGCAAACGTAAAAAGTGAGCCCTATCTGTAATATGGGCCCTGGTGTTTGAACTTCAGTGAGCAAGGAAGCCTATACTTGTGCACAAGGCATTTTCTGCTTTGCTTCTGTATTAAAGAGAAGCCCCTTCCCCTAAGTATGAACTTCACTAGCAGTAGTATTAAGGCCTAAAAAGCAGAGGCTAGCGACAAATTCGGGAGAGTACAGGTTTTTTTATGCATGCACATGGAAAAGCTTTCCTGTACTTGTGTGCAAACGTCTCTGCATAGCACTGTGTTACTGTAAAGAGGAGACCAGAGGTGAAATGGTAATTTCCTTTTATGGGTCAATGATGGGCTGATGCTGTCTTGGACAGAGTGTGGGACATACTGTTTGTAAGCTAGCTTGCCATTTATTGTTTTCTGGAATTAAAGGCATGTTTTAAAAATTCACTGGTACCCGCACCTGCATGCACCAGTCTTGGATGTTGCATGTTATGTCATCGATGGCTTATAAATAGAGGGCCCGATTCACAGAACTAACTTAAGACAAAATCCTAACTTCTGTGAATACCAAAAGTAGTAAGTTTAGGATTTTGTCTTAAGTTAGTTCTGTGAATCTGGCCCAGAGAACCTTATTAGTGAAATATTATTCTAAACCTGCTATATTAATCTTCTTGAGTTACTGTGTCAATTTCTGTGGTACCAAAGTCCTACTGACTGAGGCAGAAGTCTGTGAGGGGTAAAAACTGCCGAATTAGATGGGAAACAAATTAGAGATACTGTGAAATGGCAAGTGAACACAGTGAAAAATATCACCCACCATGGGGAGCAGCACACAGGAGGGGGACTGTCACCAGTGAGAAAGAGTCATTGGAATGAAACAAGCACAGTTAGAAATTGGGTTTTCTGGTTGACTGGTGTATGAGCCCTGGTCAAGCAGCAACCACAATGCTAGTCAGGGTAACGAGAGGGCAAACCCTAACTTAACCTATGCTTACCCTCGGTAGCGGCACAGAGCAGTCATGCTTGACTTAGAGAAGATGTGTAAAACATTTGTGCAACACTCCAAACAGTGAAACAGTGAAAGCGCCACACAAAAAGATCCTACACCAGTTTCAGAAAAATAGAAATATCTTTAATAAATAAAACATGACCAAAACGACAAAAATCTGCATAAGTAGAACTGGAGATATCGAATTTTAAAGTTTATAGAGAAATATAGCACCAAAATACACAAAGCACTATAGAGTGCATTCCGGCTATAGAGACCCAGTGAGGCTCTCTGAACAAAGTACCTTAAAACCTAGTTGCGGATCATTGCATGGATCCCTATTGAAGATGCGTCACGCAGCAGGGGCAATGCGTCAGTTCAGCGATGCGGTGAGGCTACAGTGCAAGGTACTGTTGCGTTGATGTTGAGAGTCCTATCTACGGGGCTTGCAATGCGAATTCAGGTGATGAGGATGCAAGGCACAGCAGAGGCAATGCATTGATTTCAATGAGTGGTGAAGCTGTGATTCTAAGTTTCGTTGTCGCCCTTGAGGCCGCCATCAACAAGAGATGCGAGGAGCATCACGCAGCGGTGGTTCTGAAGGTAAAAGGTCGATCCAAATGCAGAAGGTAACGACGATGCAAGTCTTTTGCGACAGGTCCTGTCCATGCTGCAGCGGCGATGTGTCGGTTCTGCTTAGGGATGCGCCGCTCAGCTGAGGAGGTGCACCGGTTCTGCTCGGGAATGCATCGCTCAGTATAGAAGATGCATTGGTTCCACTGGCAAGCTCCTTAGGCTTACGTCCAAGGGTCCAGGATTGGGGTGACACCACTTGGCAGGGTAGACTCACAGGTGGCAGAGTCCAGGTGCAGGGGTTGGAAGCTTGTTATTCCCCTGAGAATTTATATCAGGAGGCCAGCCAACAAGCTCTTGGAGTCACTCTGGGTTTTGGGGTCAAGAGATGCAGGTCCAGTCTTTCTCACCCAGGTAAGAGGGCAGCAGGCAGCAGATCAACACAGCAAAGCTGAAGTAGGATGCGGTCCAGCAGAGTGGCAGTCCTTCAGCATTGAGTAGCCCTTCTTCCGGCAGAGTATCCACAGGCCCAGAAGTTTACTGAAGTGGTGGTGTCTGAGGTCCAGTATTTACACCCAGTGGTGCCTTTGAAGTGGGGTAGACTTCAAAAGACATGACATTGAAGTGCACAGATGTCCTACTTCCCATGCCCTGGTCCAGACTAATTGCAGGATTTATGCTACCCTTGTGTGGGGGTCAAAACACAGTCTATTCAGGCATAAGTGAGGCTGTGCCCAGCTCCTGCGTCCCATTCTGCCAGTGATGGCCCATTGAGACACACCTAAGCTCCCATTGTATGTGGCTTTCTAAAAGGAATAGACAAAGCCCAACTGACAACTACACCCAGTCCGGCGACCAGAGTTAGACCACAGGCACCAAATGGCTAAAGCAAGAAAATGCCAAATTTCTAAAAGTGAAAGTACAAGCTGGATACTTGAATGTGTAGTGCACTGTTCACCTGGTGTAAAAAAAACACCAATCTCAATACCTTGTTTTCAATCAGTATGTTCTGATATTTATTTCTATTTTTGACAATTTGCTTTACTTCATTAATGCTAAATAATCATGCCATAAATGATTAGTTTACATTGTTTTCTTCACGACACGACAGTCCGTCGTCTGTGTCTAGTGCTATGAACTTACGTCCCGGATGTTTAAATGGAGTAGAACGGCAGTCTTTCGACAACGCAAAAACCTGGGACACGGGTGCACTTTTGGAAAAACATCACCTAATTCAGGTTAGTCGGAGTGCGACTTTGCCTTAATATGTCGTGTTGACACTCGAATATTGCCATACAGTGTCCCAGCAACCATGGCGCATTGTATATGATTCGAGTTTTGTTGACACTTGAATATTGCCATACAGCGTCCCAGCAACCATGGTGCTTTGTATTTGATTGGTGTTTTTCATTCTGTTTCAGGATACACAGACTTGTTTAGATATACTTGAGGTAAGCCATTGCTGCCACTCATACTCACTGAGTAGACTGTATCTGTGTAAGCAGGACGCGTTTATTTCAGTTTCTGTGTACATGCATTCTTTTGCAGATCTTGAGTAGTCTGGTCTGGTGCAGGCAGGTAAGAGAGGTCGCATTATACTGTCAGCACTTTTCTATCATTTCTCTAGATATACCGGATGGTTAGGTTTACAACAGATTGTTTTTTTTGTCATTTTCAGCTGGGTGTTTAGGTGAACTACGAGTCTTTTGGATTGGGTATTTTTGTAGCAGGTACGGACATACATAAACACATACACATGCTTACACGTTATATCATCAGTAGCAAATATCAATTTTGTCAGTTTTTTTTAAAGAAATGTGAGCTCTTAAACCATTGTTGATTTCCATTGTATTGTATTTATATGTGTGCTTAAGACAAAATTATATGTTTTATCTGCAAATTAGCCCCTGATGAAGGAACTGCTTCAAGTTCCAAAATGCATTGGGCAACGGCCAAGAAACAATGAATGGGTCTAATTAACATGTCTGTAATTAGATTCACCGTATATATTTTTCTGAGTATAAAAAGTTACATTTGTTAAATTCATTGTGAAGAAAACAATGTAAACTAATCATTTATGGCATGATTATTTAGCATCAATGAAGTAAAGCAAATTGTTAAAAATAGAACATACTGATTGAAAACAAGGTATTGAGATTGGTGTTTTTTTACACCAGGTGAACAGTGCACTACACATTCAAGTATCCAGCTTGACTTTCATGTTTTCACTTAACAGTGACTGACTTCCCTTGCGTGTAGCAGCACCCCTTAATAATATTTTGGTATAACCAGTGCATCAGGAGTGCATCCCCTCACATTTACCTATTTCAAAATTTTTAAAAGTGGCATTTTCAGAATTGTGATTTAAAATCTGACTTCACCATAAGTAAGGATTTTGCATTAGGATTTCAAAGACACCAACCAGGTGTATTTTCCAATTTGGAAATTACACTTACACTTATCAAGGGATGACTTATATGTATTAAAAAGGAAAGTTTGGGCCCGGCAAAAGGTTTGTTATGCCAGGTTGAAATGTTAGTTTAAAACTGAACACAAAGGCTCTGCAATGGGACGTCTGAGCCATGTTTAAAGGGCTACTTACGTGGGTGGCACATAAAGTGCTGCTTGCCCACTTTTAGCATTTAATTTACAGGCCCTGGGCACAGGTAGTGCCACCTTACTAGGGGCTTATAAGTAGATTAAATATGCCAATTATGTATAAGTCAATTCTACCATGTTTTAAGGAGAGATCACAAGCACCTTAGCACTGTTAAGCAGTGGTAAAGTGCACAGAGTCCTAGGGCCAACAAAAACAGATTCAGCACAAATAGGAGGAGGAATGCAAAATGTTTGGGGGTGATCCTGCAGAGAGGGCCATTTCCAGCACATGTGAGAAGTGAGTGACTGCTACCAGGTACAAACTAATAGTTGCTATAGTTCTAGACCTGATGGCATACTCACTTCTAATTCACTCAAATGTTATCCAAAATGGCCGCCGGGTGAGGAGCTCCGGCCAGGAGCTACTCCGACTGGGAACAGACTGGCACTTGCCCCGGGTCCCTCTCCCTCTCCTACCGCCTAATCCACGGTGGATCTTGTGCCTGCACTTCGGTGCCTTCCTTACCCCCTGGAGTTCTCCTGCTGGCCTGCTATACAGCCTCCGAGTGTCCAGAGGGAGAACGCCCACAGAGCCTTTGCCTTCATGGCCGCTGGCTCGGCGGTGAAACCTCACTGCTGTGGAGTTTGAGCAGGCGGCTCTCCCCCCTCTGATTGCCACCCTCCTCCTGTATTTGTCCTCTTGTTCCGCACACTCTGGGTGCCATCGAGTTTGACGGGACAATGGGAATGCAGAAATGATGACGCTGATGGCTTCCCTAGTTGCGAGCACCGACAACCTAATATGGCAGAGTGGGTAGTTCTAAAAATGGAGGGATCTAGTGGCTTGTCGGAGCCCTGATTGTTTCGCCGAGCATTGGATTTGCAAGTTTATGGCCGGTCACAGAATCGACGAGATACTTGCATCTTTTTCTCGTCTTTTACGGGGCTTTTTCAGTGCGTGTTTGGGGAGTGTGGTCTGATTGTAAAATGGCGGCCACGCGCATTACACGGAGCTTCTTTTATCGGCTTCGCGCTTCAATAGTATGCCAGCGAAGTGGTGACCAAGCGTAAAAAGTGTTGGTTGCGGTTGAGGAAGAGTGATATCAACAGGGTTTGCTGTGAACTCATGATGACCCCCAACTGAGCTGTGCCTTACTCTAAAATGGTGGCCAATTTAGACAAAGCGATTGGCTTTATTTACTCGATCTGCTGTAGCGTCTTTGTAAGAGCGCGAGTTTTGAGGGGAGCAATGCCTGCATTTCCTGAAGTGCGCTCATTGTGTATACTGCATAGCTGATTTGGCTCCCACATTGGTTTTTTGTCCTCACTCTGACCTTATAAGGGGCCAGTTCAAGGCCCCCCCCCCCAGACTCGACCTCTCGTTCTGCTCTCTACGGACCCTGCCCGGAATGACCCACGGCGCACTCCAGATTTGAAGCCCGACACCCACCATCACGCTTCGTCTACTGTGGACCCCTCCCATATCATGCCTCAACTTCCTCTAGATCCGCCATTGGGACATGCCAGTAGCGGTGTTGTTTTCCACTCTCGACTCCACCGACCCACAACTTAGCCCTTGTCCAAAGCACTCGTAATCCCCTTGTTGGGGATAGATCCAGCTTCTTTGCCCTGGAGTCTCCGAGACCCCTCTGAGAGAGTCCACAGTGACAAGGGGGACACACTTTGTGGTGGACTGGGACTGATCCCCTTATCACTGGGAACCGTCTTCTATCCTGCTGGATGTCAGACACTGCATCTCTGCTGGGTTTCCCACCCTCTCCCCCACCTCTTCCCTCCTTCATATCTCAGAGTGTGCCCGTGACCAAAGCACTCCCCTCCCCTTGTTGGGAAGGGATCCTGCATCTTATGCCATGGAGTCTCAGCGACCCCGCTGAGAGAGTCCACTGTGAATTTGAGAATCACACATAACTGATGACTGAAAAATGACCCCTGCCCCACCCAACCGGACGTTGAGACACAGTTACTCTCCTTGTTCTCCACGTTGTGTCCCCCACCCCCTCCACCTCCGCTTCCCTCCGTCATCCTTTAGCTACCTCCCCTTTCCCTTCCTCTCTCCCCTGAATTCCTCTCCAACTGCTTGCCTTGTCTATCCCTTTACCTATGCTCCATTAAATTCTCCCTACCCCTCAGCCTTTTACTTTACCCCTTACCCCTCTACATGCCATTTTTCTAAAAACGTAACTTGAAACTGTTATTCCTGATGTAACAATGTATAATTTGTAAGCTATGCAACTCTCCTCATGTAAAGCGCTCTGATGCCTTCGGGTCTAGCCAGCGCTATATAAAACTCAAGTAAATAGATAAATAAATAAGAGACCAGAGCCCAGATTTACAAACCTTTCCATCAGGTTTGCCTGACTTTGTTTTAACCCAAACCCAACACAAGTGATGTGGTGGGATTTACGATCCAACATAAATTGCAATTTGGATTGGATTGTATCCCAAAGTAATGCTAATCTGTGCAATGCTCTACCTTGCTTTCATTTGTGTAATGGTGTTCTGCGCAGGATGCATGGGTGTTGCCATGCAACCACCAATGTATTTTTTTTAATCTTTTTATTGTTTTATGAGCTTAAATAGCAACACATGACAGTTTATGTTTGTATAAAAAATAGCATACAGTATACCAAGAACTATAGCCAGTGATTTGTGCCAAAATGCTGCACCTCCTTGAGGCAGGTGTAATAAGGCAATTCACCAAACCCAAGCAAAGCCACGAATGTCACACCCTCCAATGACCTCTGCAACATGCTCGGCTCCTACTTCCATCTGAAAATCAAGGTCCTCAACAACAACTTCAGCAAACAGTCTCCAGAAACCACTCCTTCCTCCAGCGACGATAGCCATTCTACCATCGCCGCCTGGGCCCTGGTCACCACTGTAGATACCGCCACAACCATTAAGAGCACTTACTCAGGAGCCCCAACATACCCCTGCCTACTGCACATCTTCCACAGAGCTGCCACTGCCATAGCACCCAAGCTAAGAGGCACCATCAATGCCACCTTCGAATCTGGCACATTCCCAGTGACTAGAAACGGGCAGAAGTCAAGCCCCTCCTCAAGAAACCCTCTGCAGACCCGACGGACCTGAAAAACTATCGACCGATCTCTCTCTTTCCCTTTGCAGCCAAAGTCACTGAGAAGATCATCAATGCCCAGCTGATAGACTTCATCAAAAAGAACGCCATCCTCAACCCTTACCATTCCAGATTTCCACCGCTACCAAGGCACCGAGACCGCCCATTCAAGCTGCCACAGGCGACATCCGCATTCTCCTCGACCTAGGCAACACTGTGGCCCTCATCCTTCTAGACCACTCTGCAGCTTTCAACACCATCTCCCACCACACTCTCACAGCCAGACTCCAAAACGCCGGCATACAGGGAACCACCTCGACTGGCCCTGCTCCTTCCTCGCCGGCAGAACCCAAAGGACCAGACTCCTGCCCTTTCCTTCTGAACCCACAGATATCACCTGCGGAGTACCCCAAGGATCATTGCTCAGTCCCACGCTCTTCAACATCTACATGGCCCCCCTCGCCACCATCGTCAGACAGCATGGACTCAGCATAGTATACTACGCCCACGACACCCAGCTCATCCTCTCCCTCATGAAGGAACCCAACGTCACCAAACTCAGCTTTCAGGAAGGAATGAAAGATGTTGTATCCTGGATGAGCAGCAGCTGTTTGAAGCTCAAATCGGAGAAGACAGAAGACCTCCCACTCCCTCTGACTGCCCTCGGCAATGCCCCACTCCCACTGATCACGCCCGGTACATCAGAATCATACTCAACTTTTCCCTCACTATGACCCATGACCCGCCAGATCAATGCCGTCGCCTCCAACTTCTTCAACACCCTCCGCATCCTTTGCAAGACCTACAAATGGTTCCCCTGATTCCAGAAAGACTATCACCCACACACACATAACAAGCAGACTAGACTACGGAAACACCCTCTACACTAGAGTCAACAAATCTCTGCTACACAAACCCTAGACCATCCAGAACACCACCGCCAGACTCGTCCTCGGCATCCCTTGACATGATCACATCACCCAACATCTGCCAGTCCTCCACTGGCTCCCTGTTGAGAAGAGAGTAACTTTCAAGCAACTCACCCACACCTACAAATCTCTCCACAACACCGGACCCAAATACCTCAACGAAAAAGTCTCCTTCCACTTACCCAAGAGAAACCTCCGCTCCGCCGATCTCAACCTAGCAGAAACCCCACCCATTCGCAGAACCAGAGCAGGCGGAAGAGCCTTCTCCTACATCGCGGCAAAGGCCTGGAATGAGCTCATGGTCAACATCACCTGGATCTTCTGCTGTCTCGGAGCTGCACCCCTCCCCGACCCCTCCCCCACAGCGCCTTGAGACCCTCACAGGTGAGTAGCGCTCTTCCCAATTCCCAGATTGATGGATTGATTGAAGGCGTAATGTTTTCATTTCTCCTCATTTTGCCGCGGAACAGCGTTTACAACGCAACTTTTACCGCGCAGTACCTTTACCAAGCAACTTTTGCAACGCAAGTCATTACAACGACTTGCACTGGGGGGCGCTGTAGGATAGGGAATAGTTTAATTTACTATCCAAAACCTTTCCTACTATCCACGGGGTCTGGAGTTGGAATAGTAAATTAAACTATTCACTATCCAGCGCCCCAAACGCAAGTCGTTGTAACGACTTGCGTTGTACAACCTGCGTGGTAAAGGCATGCGTTGTAAAAGCATGCGTAGTAACGACATACATCCATTTTGCCCACTTTCAATGTGTGCTGCATTATACACCATAAATACAAAATGGAAATCACCTCATGGCATAGTTTTTATACCGGATGGGATTTCTTCCAGCACAAAACTATGCTTCCACAACACAGACGCCCTTGCACTATGGCACAATGGCACAACGGTGTCTGTGAATAGCAACAGATCTTAATAGAAATTATGCCACTTTCTCTCTCCTATTCATGCAACACAGAGCAGCAACTTTACCTGCTGCCCTTTGTTACATGACTTCTACATAAATCTGGAATCAGTAGTCAGACTGCTTCATTTACATCAATTGCCAGGCATTCGATAAGTGCTCCACTTTGCAAAATACTATTTTAACATTTGTCTACCCACGTCCAGCATCACATTATCGATCTTTGGTAGGAGCTTTCAGCCTGATTCATCAAGCCGAAATCGGCTCGCAAAGGGCCAGATTCTGAGAATCTGGCCGTTTGCGAGTGCAATTTTTGCATTTGGGATTCATCATCCCAAATGCAAAAATCGCTATTAGCGAAATCGCATATTTGTGAGGAATTGGATTTAAGGAATCTCTAATAGAGATTCCTTAAATGCAATTCATCAACCAATTAGAAATTGCGAAATCGCAATATTTGGTCGCAATTTACCACCAAGTCTGACTTGGTGGTAAATTGCGAAAAAAGAGTAAAAAGCACTTTAGTGCTTTTTTTTCTTTTGCATGTTACACACACACATGTCCTTTGGACATGTGTGTGCGCAACACCTGTTCAAATGTGCATTCAAGGGGTGCTACAGGGTGTCCTTTGGACACCCCTGGCACCCTTCAAATCGCTATCTTATTTGCGATTAGCAAATTGCTAATCGCAAATAAGGAATACTCCCCAATGTGTAGGAATCACATTTTATTTTGCGATTCCTACATGAATACCGTTTTGCGAGTCTCTAATAGCGATTCCTTATAATTCTCTATTAGAGTCTCGCAAAACGGTTCTTTGATGAATCAGGCTGCTTGTTTCTACCTGCTGTGTTGTATGGATTACTTGCATCTATTTTCATTTAGCTTTTATTTCCCTGTAGCGCTATGCGCCTGGAGTTGCCTGGCTCCGTTAGAGGTTTGATGGCATAGTTATACATCCATCTCAGTGCATTTTAAATAGTGTGCTTATCTTCGTTT
Source organism: Lissotriton vulgaris (assembly GCF_964263255.1). Lineage (NCBI taxonomy): Eukaryota > Metazoa > Chordata > Amphibia > Caudata > Salamandridae > Lissotriton > Lissotriton vulgaris. The sequence continues at coordinate 92,929,732 of NC_141698.1, forward strand.
TATTCTCAAATCTCGATTTATTTTGTGTTTTTTTAATTTGAACTATTTTAATTCTGCCAGTATCATCTAACTGGAAGGGAAGCCTTCTAGATAGGTGTAGGGCTGCTCGGCCCCCATTTGCGATTTCATTTATCCTTCCTTGGTCTTTTGAGCTCCCTCTGGTTTCATAGCCGCGACTCTTGGTAGGCGGGCTATTTACTTAATGGCCGGGTGCGGACACACCGCTGGCATGCAAGAGGCTCTCCTAAGACTTTTGCTGCTAAGATGGCCGCCAGGTAGGAGCTCTCCCCTACAGCTCCCGGGTCAGGGATTACTAAATTGGTAGAAATCCCTCTGCATACCGACCACCCACCTCCATTCTTTAAACAACCTAACTCCTCTAACATCAGTTTACACCTGCATAGTATCTTACCTTTGGAGACGACCCCCGGCGACGCAACGCTCCCTCAGCTCGCTGGCCTTGCCACTCCTTGCCAGGACAGTGCCCTCCGAGCCGACCTCTGGTGACCAGACACACCTGCCTTGTTGCTTTGGAATACTACTCCTTCACCACCATATGCACGGAGACGAAGCTGCTTCCATCAGCAGACACGCCACACCATTGCTGGTATAGCTCTCCCTTGGGCTGGGACGTTCTCTCCCATCGCCATTTTCACCAACATCGCGTGCACTGAGGGGCGTCTGAGAGTGGTTCTCCCTTGTTGCCCCCACTGGCAGGGCTACTGGTGCTTGTGTTAGTTCTTTTTCGCTGGCCACCTGCATGGACCCTTATATCACGCTCCACCAGTAGCTGGGCTGCGGTTGCGAGCACCTCTGTTTGCCTACCCCCGTGATGAGCCTTTTCAGTGCGGACCGCCTCCGAAGCTACAGAACCTGAGCCAAGGCTCCCCTCCGCACAGCGATCTCCCTCATCCTCACTGTGACACTAGCTATTGCTAGACGAGCCAGGTGGGGTGATAATGTCCGGTCGTGAGACTGATGAGGCAGCAGGACCTGGTCTGCCCCCATGCTTCCACACAACCCCTGACGTCGTTGGACCTGCACCCTTCCTACCGCACGGGACACATGCCACGTCCTCTCTGTCTGTTTCGCGGCCGCTTTGAAGGATAGAGAACTACCTCCAATTCTTACCAGCCGAAACTGAGGAATAGATGCTAGGCACTGTGAAGCGGAGGGTAGATGCCTTCGCGGGGTATAAAAAACTAAACCATTTCCTCAGATAGATGGGCCCTGCTCCATAAAGGGCTGAGTGGGCCATCGCGAGAGCCTTAAATGTGACTCTTTGAACCACTGGGAGCCAGTGCAGATTCCTCAAATGATGTTTTACGCTAAACCTGCCCGGAATGCCCATCAGTGCTCTGGCCGCTGCGTTCTGTATTACTTGGAGTTTCTTGAGCTAGTATCCTGGTAGGCCAATATAAAGTGCATTGGCATAGTCAAGGTGGCTGAGGATCAGAGCACATGTGACCATCTAATTGGCAGTCCTAGGCAAAAGAGGAAGAAACTTCCTAAGGGACTTCAGTGAGCCAAAGCATTGGCTGGCAACTTTCTTTACTTGCGTAGAGAACCTGACTTTTCCTCTAATCAGACACCCAAGTTCCTAACTGCCTGTCCCATAGAATTGGGGAGGGGGTATTCTGGCAGCCATAGGGCTTCCCTAAACTGTGGGGGAAAGGATCCATACAAGAGGATTTCGGACTTGTCCTCATTGCAATTTAACTGTGCAGCTGCAAGCCATTTAAATACTGCTATTAGACAGTTTTTTTCTCTTGTTGGAGAAGTATCTGAGTCCTTACATGTGAAGAGGTTCTCCATTAGTAACCTTTAGTGGGGTCGATGAAAAAGGATGTAACCACACTTTTTGTGATCTGTCTTCCAAAAATGATTTGATCCAGTGCCACGCTAGGCCGACAAAACCAATGTTTGCCAGGCGCACTAATAGCAGAGAGTGTGGCACCATATCGAAGGTGGTGGAGAAGTCCAATATTATCAGACCCGCTCTCCCGCCACCATCTAAGCACTCTCTGATAGCTTCAGATATTTCCAAAAGCGCCCTCTCTGTGCTATAGGTAGCTCTAAACCCCGACTGAGCAGGATGTAAAGCTCCAGAGGTTTCTACAAAATTGGCCAACTGAATAAAGACAGCAGTTTCGCATACCTTAGCTACAGCTGGAAGGAGGGAAATGGGGCTACAGTTAGCCGAGTTGACCGGGTCGAGGGAAGGCTTTTTAAGCAGGGGGAGACGTTTGGCTTGCTCCATTCGAGCAGAACCGTGGCAGATTGGATGAACAGATTGATGAGGGCATTCATTTCTGGATTAAGAGCATCTGCCACAGCAGCCAGTAGCCGGGCCTGACAAGGGTCAGTTGGATAACCCGATTTCAATGATTTCAAAATAGTCAGTGTATCTTGGTGAGCAACAGTAGAGAGAGAGGATGTGATAAGTGCTGCTTTATGTTGGCGGGGCTGCACTTGGCAACTTGCTCTGTTAAGTCAACTAAACATTCATTTTAGCAGACTCGCTGTTTCGTATTAAAATGTGGTTCTCTGCCCATTGGTGCGCAAGCTGCACTGGCTTCCAATCACTAATCGCATTAAATTCAAGGCTTTATGCATGGCCTACAAGGCTATTCACAACATGGGTCCAAATGTTCTAAGAAAAGCCCTTTGCACTCACGTACCTAGCAGAAACTTACGATCCTCATCTGCCAATCTCCTCACTATCCCTCACACATTCAAGGTCTCCTGGCGAGATAAAAGATTCACTGTCGCCACTGCACGGCTGTGGAGCACTTTTCCTCCACAAATCAAATCTTGTCCATCACTGCTGGCTTTCAGAAAACTATTAAAGACTTGGCTATTCACCCAATGAGCAGCAATCCGCCTCACTACCACCTCCTCCGTACTTAGCGCCGAGACACCCATGGGTATTTGCGCGCTCTACAAATTGCCTATAAAATAAATAAATAAGCATAGAAATTAGATTTTTTACTTTCTGACAGATCAAAAACCTGATGTCAGATTCTTAGTGCCATTCCACAGGTTTATGCTATTGTTAGGAAGGATCACACTTCTCAAAGGGGTGGTGAGATTGTTATCAATTTATCAGTTGCACCTTTTCAGATGTTGATATTGCAGACTGCGTGGTAGTTTTCTTTCACTTTGACTATATCTAGCAGCTATACGTTGGCTGGATTTCTTATTTATCGTCCACCAGGTCTGGCGTCAAGTTTTATCTCTGCACCCCTCTTCACCCCCACCCACTACGCCGGCCACACGCTCGACCCCATCTTCTCTGCCAGCAGCCACGTTACCTTCAGCAACTCCACTGGACTACAATGGACCGACCACAGCTGCATACACTTCACCTTTAAGAAGACCACATCACACCACCGCCCGCAACAGATCCCCTGCAGATGCTGGAGCAAAGTCACCACAGACCAGCTAACCATTTCACTGAGCCAGAACACACCAATCAACACTGCTGACACCAATGACGCAGCCCGCAACCTCACACAGTGGATCATCAACTGCGCTGACGCCCTCGAACCACTGAAGAACCCTCCAGGCAAGTCTGTCAACAGGAAAACCACATGGTTCACTGACGACCTCAAAGAATCGAAGAAATCCTGCCAAACCCTCGAGATAACATGGTGCCACGAACAGACGACAGAAAACCTGACAGCCCTCAAGAAGGCCATTCGCAAACACCACCAGCTGATCCGCACCACCAAAAAGACATATTTCAAAGAGCGGCTTGACAACAACATACACAACAGCAAGGAACTCTTCAGCATCAAAAAAGAGCTCTCCAACCCCAGCACCAGCAGCAACGACATCACACCGTCGCAGGACCTATGCAACTCCCTCTTCACGTTCTTCCACTGCAAGATCGCCGATATACACGACAGCTTCGGCGCCCAGACTCTGCCCCCAGCCACCGAACCAATGCCCCCTACAACCGCCCTCAGCGGTTGGACTCACATCAGCACTGAAGATTCCGCCTCTCCTTCCGACCCATGCCCACACCATATCTTCAACAAAGCCAACACCATCATCGCACCCCACCGACGGAACGTCAGGCCCGATTCACAGAACTAACTTAAGACAAAATCCTAAACTTACTACTTTTGGTATTCACAGAAGTTAGGATTTTGTCTTAAGTTTGTCTTAAGACAAACTTAAGACAGACTTAAGACAAAATCCTAACTTAAGCCTGTCTTAAGTCTGTCTTAAGACAAACTTAAGACAAAATCCTAACTTCTGTGAATACCAAAAGTAGTAAGTTTAGGATTTTGTCCTAAGTTAGTTCTGTGAATCGGGCCCGTCATTAACAACTCCCTCACATCCGCCACCTTCCCAGAGAGCTGAAAGCACACAGAGATCAACGCCCTACTGAAGAAACCCACAGCGGACCCTAAAGACCTCAAGAACTTCCGCCACATCTCGCCTCTTCCCTTCCCTGCAAAAGTTATCGAGAAGACCGTCAATAACAGCTGACGGCATTTCTTGAAGCCAGTGGCTCCCTCGACCCATCCCAGTCCGGATTTTGAGCCAACCACAGTACCGAGACCGCCCTCATTGCAGCCACCGACGACATCAGGACCCTGCTTGACAACGGGGAAACAACCGCCCTCATCCTCCTAGACCTCTCAGCCGCCTTCGATACAGTCTGCCACCGCACCCTAATAACCCGCCTCCACAACGCCGGGATCCAAGGTAAAGCCCTGGACTGGACCACCTTGTTCCTCTCCGACAGAACCGAGAGAGTCCGCCTCTCTCCCCTACGCGGCCACAGAGATCATCTGCGGCGTACCCCAAGGCTCATCGCTCAGCCCAACCCTCTTCAATATCTACATGAGCCCCCTCCCCGCCATTGCACGCAAACACAACCTCAACATCATCTCATACGCCGACGACACTCATCCGATACTCTCCCTCACCAAAGACCCAGCCACCGCCAAACTCAACCTCCAGGAAGGAATGAAAAACGTCGCTGAATGGATGAAACTGAACTCAGACAAGACGGAGGTCTACATCCTCAGGCCATCCCCATCCGCCTGGGATGACTCCTGGTGGCCCACAGCACTGGGCACCGAACCGACACCCACGGACCACGCATGCAACCTGGGATTCATCCTGGACTTCTCTCTCACGATGACCAAGCAAGTCAACGCCATCTCATTCTCATGTTTCAACACCCTGCGCTTGCTCCGTAAGATCTTCCAGTGGATCCCCACCGGAACTAGAAAGTCGGTCACCCAGGTCAAGTCACCAGCCGACTAGACTACGGGAACGCCCTATACGCAGGAACCACAGTTAAACTTCAGAAAAGACTCCAGGACATCCGCACGACTTATCCCTTGCCATAGCCACACATCAGCCCACCTGAGAGACCTGCACTGGCTCCCTGTCAGCAAAAGGATCACGTTGAGGCTCCTCACCCACGCACACAAAGCGCTCCACAACATAGGCCCCGAATACCTCAACAACCACCTCACGTTTCACACTCCAACCCGCACACTCCGCTCCGCCAGCCTCACCCTCGCCACCTTCCCACGGATCCGCAGAACCACCACAGAAGGAAGATCATTCCCTGGCGGCCAAGACAAGGAACTCCCTCCCCGCCCACCTACGACTGACCCAGGACCACCTCACCTTCAGGAAACACCTCAAGACCTGGCTCTTCGAGCAGTAGCAGCAGCCCCCCCTTCAGCGCCTAGAGACCCTTACGGGTGAGTAGCACGCTCTATAAATGTATTGTTTGATTGATTAGCAGATAATCTGCCTTCTTACTTCGCTGCAGTATAATAATCTGGTGGTCATAGGTGATTTTAACCTTCATTTGATGATGAAACTTGTCGTCTGGCTTCTATGCTCATTGATGATTTCGATACCCTCCAGATTAGGCAACAGATCTTTGTGCCCATCCATATTTTAGGTCATACGCTAGATATGTTTTTTTCAAATTCTGTAGCAATGATAGTTGGGGATCATATTGCCCTTATATGGTCTGATCAATATCTTATTCTGTTCCAGCTTATATTGTCCAGACCTATGACCATCCAGAAGGAAGGAGTGAAATGTAAAACTAGGAAGTGGGCTAAGGTCACTCCTAAGGCTTTCACCAATGCCCTTATGATTGATGAATCCATGTTAAGTAACGATATAGAGACAGGATTGTTCAGCTGTTAGATCATGTTATAACATCTGCTGAATTGTTTACTCAGGAACTCCTATTTATGAAGAAATCCTGTAAACGTCTGGAGTGCCTATAGCGCAAAGATCTCAGTGCCGATAAGAAAGCTGAATGCCATTCAGCACTGAGGATATATCATAAGAAAATTCATATTACACATAGTTTATTTTAGACTCATAAGATTGAGCCCTCTCGTAATTCTTCAAGAGAACTATTCTCTATTGTAAAATCCCTATCATCTCTGGAACGCATATCTGCACAGGTCACTCCATCACTAGAGAGTTGTAAATCTATTGCTCGTTTCTTTCATGATAAGGTTGCTCACATTTATGATACATTTCCAGAGTTGGCTAGGGAATCGAGGGTCCAAGAGTTATGGTTTGAAGTTCCAGCCTCTATGAATGGTCTCTCTAGTTGTACTCCTCCTTCTTTAGATGCTCTGTGGATTCTTCTTACCAAGGTAAAAGCTAGATCCCCAGAGGACCGAGCTCAGAAAATCTGAATTCAATTGGCAAGGCACGGAGGCCAGTATTATGCACCTTTAAAGCCTTGCCTTTATATTCTTCACGGTGCACTCTACCACATTCAACCCATCTTTATAATCCGGGAAGGGAGCGGTGGGAGAGAGAACTAGGCAGGACCCTAAGCCATAAAGAATGGAATCAAATTTCCTACAGGGTGCGACACTCGGCTTACCACTCAGGACTGACTGAGACACTGACCAAGGTGACCATATATTGGTACTATACCCCGGAGCGCATTAGCGAAATGGACCATAGTAAAGACAAGAACTGCTGAAGGGGTTGCGGGCACACGGGCACTCTACTACACATTCTATGGGACTGCCCCCTGATACAACCATACTGGACACAAGTGATTGATGACATAGATACACACTTCCACACCGAACTGCCCCGCTTCCCTGCCTACATCATACTGGGGCTCCCCAATCCCCTGACATCACCCCTATGCTCTCGTAGAGAACGCCAAATGGCCATTGGCCTAGGCTCGGTGATCCAAAACATTTTGATAAACTGGCGTACTGACACTGTCCCTTCCACTACGGGTTGGCTGCATCGGCTGTGGGGAGTGTTCGGGATGGAGAAGATGTCCATTACACTAGCCGGAGACATAGACCACTTTGAGGAGATATGGCACGCGTTGCACACTCTATTGATCACAGAATTCAGGGAACTTACATGCCCGCGATACCTCCGCCTATTGCGCCTCTCGAAATCGGAGGACAAGGGCCACTGATGGAAAGGAGACGATGGGGCCCCGGCGTGGGGCCGGCTGGGGCGTCATAGGAGAAGCATGACTTGAGCACTGGATGGGGGGGCGGGAGGGGGTGTTGGGAGGTTGGGGGGAGGGCATTGGGGAGTTTTCCACCTGGAAGGCATGGCACATTCTTCTTTACAGAGCAACGCGGCAACAGATCTAATGAGTACTGGACTTGTGGGAAGCTTTCTCGTGCACTGACTGTACCTTTCTTTTGTACACCTTCGCTGCTGATGTTGTTGTATCTACCCTGTATTATTTGCCTTCCAGGTGCAGTCTTCAAATAAAAAGAGTTAAACCTAAGATAAAATCTCTTAAACACTGATTCTGTTGACCAATCCGCTGCTGCTAAAATACTAGTCGTACCACCTCCTAACAAAAGAGCCTTTGATGCTATAGCACCCCTAGCAGAATGCGCCCCAAATCTAGACAGGTCCACTCCTGCTTTCTTCATGACCTCTTTTACCCAGTGAGCTAATGTGGGTGTAGACACTGCTTTATAAGGATATCTGAATGAAATTATTAACTGCTTATCCAAGCTTCCCCTCATACTCTCCGTTCTTCTTTCATACTCACGCAAACAGCTTACTACACACAACTTCCTACACTCATCCAGATTAGGATACAAAATAGTATGAGACATAGTCTTTGTTCTTCTCCTGATGGTAAAACAAACCCTTTCTGGTAAATACCTTCAACCTGAAATCTCCAAAGCCTTAACGTCTTGGATTCTCCTACACAAAATCAGACAAAGTAACATCACTAATTTCAAAGAAAGATTTCTCAAATCCAAAAATTAATTTTCTGCCCATCTTGTTGATTCTTGAAGGACAAGATCCACATCCAACAAAGACTAATACTTTGGTCCTGGTGGTGCTTTTAAATGCACACTTCTTAACAGTCCTTTAACCACTTCATGCTGACCCACTGGCAAACTATCTGTCAATTCATGCCCTGCCAAAATCGCCGATCTTCTAATATTTACTGAACTGTATGACTTCCCTTCTAAGAATACCTCTGTTATGTAATTCACAACCTCTACCAGAGGTGCTGATACGGGATCCAGACCACGTGAAACACACCAACAAACCCATCTTTTACAAACCTTTGAAGTTCCGGGAGCCCAGAATTCCTTGATGAGCTTTGAAGCTTCCATTGATAACCCTGATACTTGCCAGGCTTTCCCGAAACCAACCAAGCCATCAGTAGTAACTGCTCTAATAGTAACTCATATCCTTCTCTCAGTGGATTCAGTAAGAGTTCGGGTCGGCAACCAACATCTCCATGACGTCCAGATACCATACCAGAGACGGACAAAATGGTGCTATCAAGACCAACTCTGCCTCCTCTTTTAAACTTTCAACAACAATCTCTGGATCAAAGCAAATGTATACCCCTGTACCTGACTACCTACCTGGGACCCATTGCGGAGAGAAAGCGGATGCTAAAGACTGTGTGGGTCAAACATAAAATTTCCCCAGGGGATCCTTTACCTAATGCAACCCTTTTCCTTCTTAACTCTTTTGCTTTCCACCATCTCCTCTTCAAAGGATTAAAAATCAGATGAACATGAAATTACAATATCTCCACTGCTGGATGATTCATCACAAATGATAGCTCTGTGATCACCCATTGTGGCCTTTATAGCCTTGTCATTCAAACGAACAAGTTGCTTTTTGTCCTCTTTTCTGCCCAAAAGCCCCTTTTTCCTCACCAACCTTCTCTTTATGAAAGTGCTTCCTTTTCTGAGTAACTTTCCGACCACTTCCTCTAGCTGTCGCTTTCCATGCGACCTCCTCACCTGACAAAAACTGCTCATCTTCCATCCTATTTCCAAACCTACCCTTCAATGTATCCATACAGTCATTCTTTCTCCTAACTGTGTTGCCAACACAGACACTGCCTTACTTACAAAATCCTGCACCATATCCTCCACAGTCTTCTCAACCACACCAGATTCCTTCATAATGTTAAATCTGTCTGAAATCACCTAAGCTAACCTCTCTCTAAATACTATCCAGATCCTAAAAAAAAAATCCTGAATGTCAATCAACAGCAATAATTTCAAATCCAATTGTTAGAACCACATGTACCAGCACTCCCTCTTTCTACTTGATGATGCACTGATGGGGAAAAACTATCCTTTTCCTATCCCAAAAGATGGCCAATAAGGTTTAAATCTTTTTTTCTATTTTCTTCCCAATTCAAAATGGCCGTCGGCATCATTTGGCGTCCGTATGGTGGCCTACAGCATCGACTGCTTCTACTCCGATCCTAAAGGAGTATTCCGAACCATGCAAGAACAAAGCCACTGATGAGGTAAGATCCCCGTACTAATTGCTTGACGCAACTCGCTCCCGCAGTTTGCACCAGCTAGCGAGCAGCAAAAGCTCAACTGACTCGCCGCTCGCGCTCTCTCCGATCTAAGAGGCACATCAACTTGCCTTTCAGCTCGCGATCACCTCTCCCTCGAAGAGCGACTCGCTCGCCCTGAGAACACCTTTTGCCAAAACAAATAAAAAACCTGTCTAACAAGCAGCCACCCTTAGCTATTAATAAAAGGCTAAAACTTGCCCTACAACATTTAAAAATATTAGATTTGCGGCATTATTATAATTAAAATTAACGCATTCACACCTTCTTCTGTATTTCGATAAACTAAATACAATTATTCAAACATCCAATATAATCATACAATTAATTCACACCAATCTGGCTCCAAACTGTCTCTCAAAAGAAAACATTGGAATACATGTACTTATCTTAGCTGTGAGCAGCAACAATGAAGGAAGCCAGAAACGGAGTTATATGGAGATTGGAATGTTCTTAGATTCCGATTTTAAGTTCTTTTAATTGTTTGTGGGAGGAGTAGCTATAGGCAGATTTCCAACTTTTTCCTATTTAGGTTTTCTTTTGAATAGAAAGGGGACATGGAAAACACACATTGGTTCATGTAAGCTGAAATTTTTAAGAATCATTGAAAGAATTTTTAGATTCTTGTCTAAAATGGGAAATGAATCCATAAGGGAAATTCTCACCTTGTATAGAAACAAGTGTGTGACGGGTGCCTGTTATGGGTCAGCGATATGGGGGAGAGCAAATACAACGTCCTTGCCAACACAAGAAAATTAATTTTCTAAGAGAGCACTGGCAGTCCCAAATTCTACAGCCAACTACATAATACATAAAGAACTGTCAGTATCGTATATAAGTGATTTTATTAATATCGCGGGGCTTTCATTCTGGCGAGGGTTGTGGGCAAAAGAAGAGACCAAGCTTACAACGAACCTGATAAAAGACTATCTGGCCCTTGACCATAATAAAAAAAATCCCCTGGCTAGAGCATATCCATAATTTACTAAAATGCTGTAAGATAGACTTCAACAAAATTGATCCAGCTTCTATCCAAGACATTAGTAAAAACAATCTGAAGTTGAGATATATTCCTGCCAGAGAACAGGATAGACACAGAAACCAAGTCTTACTACATACTATGAAACACTCCGGTAGAGGATACACTAACATATTTAACTTTGGTAAGGAACACGCAACACAGATTTTATTTAACAAGGCTTAGACTTGGTACATTACACTATATAACTGCATTCTCTAATAAGGAAAAGTGGTCTTACAATTTACCAAACTTCCTGTGCAATGGAAAAACCTCCCAGTCTACGTTGCACTTTTTATTATTTTGTACCTTTTATAGTGACATCCGGAAAACTGTTTTAAAACTACTTTTTCTAACTAATAGGCTTTATGACTATGAACATGCTTTTACATTTTTATGCACACTGGATATATCAAAACTGTGTACTCCGTCATTCGTTTCATAGTTAAGGCGGTCAGGAAAAGAAAGGATTTATCACACCTAGACGCCTTACTATATGAGAAACTTGATGAGACTAACTAGCTGCGTTTGTTTATGAATCAGTTTAATTAGCTATTTTGCACATTATGTATCTGTTCGTACATAGGATATTTTGTGTTAGATTCTATTGTATTGTCGTGTATTTTATAATATTATATAGAACCTATAAAATAATTGTACGTCAGTTGGAATTTTTTTTACTTCTATTGTACTCCCTGATCAATTAGTATGTTTCTCTCTAGTATTCATTGGTATTTTACAAAAATATGTGCATATCAATTGAAATGTAGATTTTTCTAGTATTCATGACGGAAAATCTTAATTTTATTAAAGACACGGAGGCGAGTATTATGCTTTCTATTCTTGCATTTAATTGCACAGCAGCCAAGATAAGCAAGAAACTACAGTTCCCAGAGGGCCAGAGAACAAACTGGGCCATGGGAATGAGAAAAAACGAGAATGCAGTAACCAATCACAGAGGACCTATTAGATAAAGACCCTAACTGACTGCGCAGCTTCCTCTTTTCGCTGGCGAGCAGATCAAGGATAGTCATTAAACAAAGGGAAAATGAATAAAATTAAGGATATAGCCAAAGTCCAGGAACATAAGTCTTGTATCAGAGGAATCCAAGGAAGAAGACCAAACAGGAGTCCAGGAGGAGGATCCGGGAGCACTGGAGTTGGAGAACTTGGAGATGAGGATCGTAGAAGTCGAAGGGTAGATCTCCTAAGATGAAGCCGGTGGCAGGGCTGGATTCGCTGTAGGGAGGGAGAACAAATGTTAATAAAGTTGCGGCGGGATAATACTCGCCTCCGTGTCTTTAATAAAATTAAGATTTTCCGTCATGAATACTAGAAAAATCTACATTTTATGGCAAGACCAGAGGCTCCTATTATGCTTGTTTAAAGCATATTAACAACATCAGAAGCCACAGTATGAACAGGTTTACAGTAGAACATGCGAAATATACTGTCATTTGACCAGTCTGCTGATCTCAGAATGTCTTCCAAACGAGAGCCAGACCAAAAGGCTGTAGAAGCCATGGCTCCCCTGGCCGAATGAGCCCCGAAAACGGAGACATCAATTCCGGCAAGAGACATGACCCAACGGACCCAACGGGCAAGGGTAGGAGAAGAGACAGGAAGATGGGGTTTACGAAAGGAAATAAGGAGTTGAAAATGCGAGGACGTTCTGAGATCAGCAGTTCGTTGTTCGTACACTTTCAAACATTGTCCCACACACAATTTGGGATGAGCTGGAAAATAAGGGTAAAACACTGAATCCAAATGAGTCTTAGTACGTCTGCATATCTGAAAAAGAACACCTGTAGGAGAGAATTGGCGAGCAGAAATATCTAGAGCCTTAACATCAGAAACTCTCTTAATGGAAACTAGACACAGTAGCATGGTAAGTTTAGCAGATAGCATCTTGAGTGAAAGAACAGAATTGTCTGGCCAAATTGTAAACAATTTAAAAACAACTGTAACATCCCATAAAGAGGTATACTTAGCCAACGGTGGTTTCGCACAACGAACACCTTTCAGAAGACGACAAATCATAGGGTGAGCACCAACCGGCTTACCATCAATTTGGGAATGGTAGAGAGAAATAGCCGAACGATAGAGATTGATAGTGCGATAAGCTTTACCGGCACTGGCTTGTGAACCAAGGAAATTAATGATGAAATTCAGAGAGGCTGAAACGGGATTGAGGTCCCTTTCCAAACACCAGCCTGTCCAAAGAGACCAGGCGGATTTGTATGCTTTGGACGTTCCAGGAGCCCAGGCTTGGCTGATAAAGATCGAAGCCTCTTGTGAAATGAGGACGTCAGGAGTGGAAGGCCGGAAACTTTCCAGGCCGAGAGTTGCAGGGAGGAGTCGAGAATGAGACTGTGTTGATCGCCCTGGGGGTTGAGAAGAAGATCCCCGAAGGAGGGAAGAAGGACAGGGAAGTCCACTGCCATCTCGAGGAGAGTCGGAAACCACACCTGCGCTTGCCAAAAAGGGGCTACAAGAACCAGAGACGACGACTGGCGGCAAACCTGAGAAAGAACCCTGTTGATCATCAGAAAAGGAGGGAAGGCATAATGTAGATGACGAGACCAATCCTGCAGGAAAGCGTCTGTCGCCAAGGCCAAGGGATCCGGGCGCCAACTGTAGAACCGGGGCAATTGGGAATTGAGCCGGGATGCAAAAAGATCTATAGAGAAAGGGCCCCAAAGATGGGAAAGAGAAAGGAAGACGGATGGACAGAGCTTCCAATCGCTGGAATCTCGAAGAAATCTCAAGTGCCAATCCGCCACAGTGTTGAGATCCCCAGGGAGATATTCCGCTGTCAAAGAAAGGTGATGGGCGAGACAGAATTCCCACAGACTCTTTGCTAAGTCCGCCAGGGGTTTGGACCTTGTTCCGCCGAGATGATTGATGTAGCGGACCGCAGAAACATTGTCCATACGAAGGAGGATAGAACAGTGAATCCTGTTTTTTGAAAGGCTTTTGATCGCAAAGGAACCTGCAAGCATCTCTAAACAGTTGATGTGCAACTTGGACTCCCCGGCGGACCATGAACCTCCAGTCGAGATTGGTCCACATCGGGCGCCCCAGCCCGATAGGCTTGCATCGGATTCTAAGACAAGATCTGGGGCAGTGGCGAAAATAGTGCGTCCGTTCCACGCATCTAAATGGTCTATCCACCATTGAAGCTCGGTGCGGGACTCGGGATCTAGAGCCACGAGATCTGAGTAAGCAAGGCCTTGTAGAAGGTGGCGAACCTTTAGGCGTTGAAGAGCGCGATAGTGGAGAGGACCAGGGAAGATGGCCTGAATGGAGGAAGAGAGGAGACCGACGATCCTCGCTAGGGATCGGAGGGACAAGAGAGAGGAATGAAGAACGGCACAATCTCCGCTTTGATCTTGGAAACCTTGGAGAGAGGAAGGCGAAGGGACGCTGCAGCAGAGTCCACCAGAAAACCCAAGAATTCCGTGCTCTGAGACGGAATTAGAGATGACTTGTCCATATTGATGAGAAAACCCAGGTCCGAAAGAAGCGACTGAGTCAAGAGCAGGTCGGAGAGAAGAGACTGTTTGTCGGAATTCATGAGGAGGATATCGTCCAGGTAGATAATTAGTCTTATGCCAAGAGATCGAAGATAGGCGACCACTGGTTTTAAGAGCTTTGTGAAACACCAGGGCGCGGATGATAAGCCAAAGGGAAGAGAGGTGAAACAATAGTTGACACCTGCCCACTGGAACTAAAGAAACTTCCATTGAGAGTGATGAATGGGAACCGTGAGGTAAGCATCTTGGAGATCCAAACGGACCATCCAGTCGTTGGGGCGAAGAGTGTCCCTCAGGTGCAAAAAGGTTTCCATTTTGAAATGGCGGTAAACCACAAACTGGTTGAACCACTTCAAGTTGATGACCGTGCGAAGCTTCTTGTTTTTCTTTTGAACCAGAAAAATGGAGCTTAGAAAGCCTGAGGAGTCGAAGGGAAAATTTTGAATTGCTCTTTTTTGGAGTAGAGCCTCGATTTCGGTTGAAATCTGAGATGCCATGAGATTTGAAAAAACGGGGGGGGGGGGGGGGAAGAAGTTTGAACGGGAAGGGAAAGAAATTCGATTAGATAACCTTGCACTGAGTTTAAGACCCAAGGGTCTGAAGTGAGAGTGCACCATTTTTGAATGAACAGTTTTAAGCGACCCCCCACAGGAGGGGAAAAAGAAAGGCTTACCTTGCTGGTTGGGGTTTTGACGATAGTTTCGTTGACCTTTTCCTCTGAAGCCACGGCCACGTTGGGGGTAAAATTGAGGCTTGTAGTCCTGATTGTTGCTGGACGAACCTCTGGAGCCTTGGTTGTAGGGACGGCCGGAAGAGCGACCCCTGCCTCTGCCGGCCCGTCCAAAAACCCGAGGGGCAAAAACCTTTTTCACTGTTTGCTGGGCTTTGTCCAAAGAAGCAAAAGTAGAAACAAATCTACTAAGATCACGAACCAAATTCTCCCCGAAAAGGAGACCATTTGCCTTGGGGCCAGGATCCATGGGTGCTAGGTTTGAGAGTTTAGGATCCAATTTTTATCAGGAGACCCTTGCGACGCTCATGAGTAATAGCGGAATTGGCATTCCCTAGAAGGCAGAAGGCGCGTTGAGCCCACATGGAGACTTCCTCAGCAGACAGCTCAGTACCCTCCAATCGGGAGGATTCAGCCAAATCAAAGATACGGGCAAGAGGGCCCACAATGTCCAATAATTTGTCTTGGCAAGTGGACCAAGCCTTGTCCACCCCTCTGCGGGGGTCCTTGCCAAACTTGGAAAAGAAGGTGAGGAGAGGTTGGTCGATGGAAGGAACCAAGGTGATTTTATCAGGAAGGGAAGGTTTAGGGCATTCAGATTTAAGTCTGGCTCTTACCGGGACCTCCAGAGGGAGACGTAATCTGGCTGAAATATACTCTCCAACATGGTGAGAGGGAAGCCATTCGGTAGAATTCGGGTGTCGAATAGTAGAGGGATCGAACATAGGAAAACCCTTGGAGTCAAAAACGGGCTCAAAAGAAAAAGAATCCAAAGTAGAAGACTTAGAAGGGGGGGTGGAAGGGGCAGTAGTGTCAAAGAGGTCAAATAATTGATCAGCGTCATCAAAATTTGCATCATCATCATCTGTGTCCAAAATGGTGGAAATTACTAACTTTCTCTTAGGAGACTCTGCATGTTTGTCTTTTTTAGTATGTTTGCCCTCGGAGCCAACAAACCCCTCCTTAGAAGGAGGCCTGGGAGGAACTGAGTCCTCAGTCAAGAGCGAGGAAGACTCGCCAGTCACTGACGCTTTTTTACAGACACAAGAATGATCAGAGTGTTCCACCTTTCTCTTTCTGCTTTCTCCCGCAGATTGGGCCAATACTTTGGACATGATGCTTAACATGGAGTTCTCCATATTTTTTGACATTCTTTTCATAGATTCTTCCACTGCTGTTTCTACAGAATTGTTAATAAATTTACTTAAGTCCTTCTTGAAGGTCTGGGAGTCCTGGGCAGGGACTTCCTCTGAGGAACTGTTGAGTTCCATAATCAGGCTGAGGCAGCAAAGAACCACAGAAAACACAGGAGGTAGGCGAGGGTTAACTGTTGTGCAGGGGCGTGTTTAGAGGCGGGCCGAGGAGAGAGCGTCAGAGGCGGCACACGCGGAGGAAGCAAGGGAACCAGAACCGGAATGCAGGCACGCTGAGGAGCCGGTGACCGGAGGCCTTCCAGAGGTGAGGAAAGGACGGGGAAGACGCGCGAAGCAGCACGCGCAAGGAAGCTACCAATGCGTGACTGAAGGGGAGGGGGGGGAGAGCGAGGAAACAAAGCTCCGAATGCGAAATGAAAACACACGCGTATAGCGTGGAAGCAGTAGCGCGAGGTCGCGCTTGACAATTACAAAGCAATGCAATAATAAACGGGCACAAGAAACCTTAAACCACAATAATATAACTGTGAGCAAAGATAAAGACACTTATCTGACTGCGAGCAGCAAGAAAAGAGGAAGCTGCGCAGTCAGTTAGGGCCTTATCTAATAGGTCCTCTGTGGTTGGTTACTGCATTCTCGTTTTTTCTCATTCCCATGGCCCAGTTTGTTCTCTGGCCCTCTGGGAACTGTAGTTTCTTGCTTATCTTGGCTGCTGTGCAATTAAATGCAAGAATAGAAAGCATAATAGGAGCCTCCGGTCTTGCCATAAAATTTTTTAACATGTTCATTGCACTTCTTGATTTTTTAGGTATGTTTGTTTTTAGTACGCTTTTATGGTTGTATATGCTACACCGAATAAAGCTGATTTGACTTTACTTGACTTCATTGTTTGTTGTTGCTGCTGTGAGTTAGCAATTAAAGAGGTCTGCATAATATTGGCCTTCGTGACTTGCCATAAAATTAAAAACCTGGGGACATATTTACAATAAACTGGCAGAGCGTAGTGTAGCTCCGCAATCACAGGAATGCGGTGCAATCCTGTGTTTTCCCTTGCGCTGTCGCTTAATTTAGCTGCCTGCGCCGACGCAGGAAACCTTGCACCATAGTGCAAGGGTGTCTGCGTTGCAGGGAATGATTGTTCATGTGTAGGAAGGTGTCGCTTCCTGCACATACTCATTCACTAGTTGCGGTTTGCAATGTCTATGTGTGCTGCAGAATGCAGTATATATAGAAGTTGCAACTCGTCATTATTTAATGATTGTTTATGTGTAAGAAGGATCACTTTCCTGCACGTGAACAGTCACTAATGGCAATTTGCTCTTTCTATGTGTGCAGCATAATGCAGCACAAATTGAGACAGCAAAAATATGGGGAAATTAATCATTTCTTCTCTTTTCGCCAGGTTAAGACCAGGTTTTCCCTGGTCTTATTTTTGGTGCTGCCCCATATTTACGCCACTTTTGTAAATAGGTCTTTACACAGGACAGTGGTCCCTAGACAGAAAAAGATTTTACAAAAATAAATATAGACTAAATAGGCACTATATTCATTGTCCAGCCGGACAGTTTTAATTTCTGATGAATGAAATATACAAAAAATCAAATGTGATAAAAGCAGGACACCAGCCGATGTCTAACTAACACACTTAGGAAAAGGACAAACAAGAATATTTGAGGAAATTTAAATAGTCTGTGTATTAAAATTCACAATCAGACAATATAGATTACACACTATTGCTAGCGTTAATCAGCATAGTTCCAACACATATAGTGTGACAAGGTCGACGACGTTTCGAACCTAATAAGTGAATTCTCAAGGGGGTGAGTTCTCAAGGGGTATTCTGTTTTTCCCCCTCCCTTTTTTCCTTGCCTTTTGTATTATTATATGTTGTGGCAATTGTTGCCCATAGTATGGGCACAAAAGGTTATTGTGACTTTTTAATGAGAAGGCATATATTTGATGTCCTGAAGATGAACCTTGAATAATTAATAGGTTCGAAACGTCGTCGACCTTGTCACACTATGTGTTTTGGAACTGTGCTGATTAACGCTAGCAATAGTGTGTAATCTATATTGTCTGATTGTGAATTTTAATACACAGACTATTTAAATTGCCTCAAAGATTCTTGTTTGTCCTTTTCCTAAGTGTGTTAGTTAGACATCGGCTGGTGTCCTGCTTTTATCACACATGATTTTTTGTATATTTAATTCATCAGAAATTAAAACTGTCCGGCTGGACAATGAATATAGTGCCTATTTAGTCTATATTTAATTTTGTAAAATCTTTTTCTGTCTAGGGACCACTGTCCTGTGTAAAGATATAACTCCCTAAGGTCCCTAGCATATTGCTTCCTTGGGTTCCCTTGTGTAACAAAATGACCCTTGTAAATAGGGGCAGCGTCCAAAAGCAATGGGTGTTGCGGAGGAATGCCCACCCATTGCCTGCCCCTTTCACAAGAAAAGAGGCCTTATTTACAAGGCAGCGTTAAGCCACTTGTAGTGGTTTAACACAGCCTTATAAATAAAGAGAAGGGCTTATTGCCACCAGAACGCCATAAAAAATTGAGCATTCTGGTGGTGACAAGCCCTTGTAAATATGCCCTGTGGTTGTTTGAGCTGATCTGGTACCTGCTGCCTCCATCATCTGTGTTCTGTTTTTTTTCGTTTCTGTTTAGCAGCTTGCTTGGTGAGTGTTCCACTCCTTTAATGGGTAATACTCTCTGATGTATCTTGAGATATAGTTACCGTTGTAGGGCAACCCGAGAGCGGGGAGCACAGGGACGCCCCAACAGGAGTAACTGGGTGCTTTAAAAACTGTTAATAATAATGTTAGCAAAAAGCCTAATGGATCTTAAAGTCTTCTCTGCTCTTTTATATATCATAAAAATAGCAGGCTTTTAATGGAAAAGAAAAAGAGCACCATGTCATGTTATATTAAGACTAATTTGATTACTATTACTGTAGAGAGTTATATCCTTCACTTCTTATGTAAAACGTATTACACGGCAATTATCATCACTTTCCACCAATTTATTATGCAGTTAAAAGATCCATTTACCTTTTACTGTCGAGGATACGCATTATCCCACTGGACCTCTCTATTTAATGTCCCTACCACAGAGAGGCAGGATGAAAAGTCAATAGGTCTGGCCTTTGCACAAAATTGATTCAGTCTGAATGTGAAAAAGGGACAAAGTAAATATTTTTTGTTTTTGCAGGTTTTACTGTTCGAATGCTTTAATGTATATATGAAACAGGCAAAAGGAAAGCCTGTTCACATCTTTGCTAGTAGTGAGGAAATCCTTATTCGGATGGAAAGGTGAATTTCCACCAGAATCAGGATTACAAATTTGCAAGAAACCCCACACATCAAGAACTTCCCAGTTCATATTTCGCCAGCTATAATGGAGAAATGTCGCTCAGAATAGGTGGAAAACTGCAGAAACCGATATAAAAGCCCTGATTTAAAGAGATGTTCTACACTTCCAGTGAAAACAAAATGTGTTCAGTAGAAAATACTGCACCCTGAAAATTACTGATCCCTGAGATATCTGTAATGCCCATGCACATGAGGGCTAACTTGATAACCTTGCTAGGTGTTATGAGCCTGCACGTGGGAAATGGTGTCATGGTATTGTGAACACAGTGGCGTAGCAAGGGCGGTGTGGTCGGATGGACCGCCCTGGGCGGCACGAGTTTTGGGGGTGGTAACCCCCTCTCTTACCTGCGGCATTCGCTGGGCAGCAAATGCAGGGTTCGCCAGCACCCCGCTTCTACCTGCAGCCATCGCGGGACAGCAAACGCAGGGGCAGCCATGGGTGGCAAAATGTCTAGCTATGCCATTGTGTGGAAATATGTTTTTCCTTTAGTTGCTCTTGCATCTAGTCAGTGGCGTGCTAAGTGTACTAAGGACTTTGAATGTAGTGTAAGAGAAATTATTTCTGGACTAAATATTTGTTTTAACCTCTCTGAATGCTTTGACTTCTAGCCGCCATGGAACCTAGGGGCATATTTACTAGAGAAGTGGAAGAGTGTGGCATTAGCCTCCTTCGCTTAACGCCACTCTCTGCCACTCCTGAAACACAGGGCTGCACCATATTTACAACAATATGATACAGCCTTAAATAAATCATAAATCGCCTTGCGTTTCTGCCTGTGTGGTGCTAAATTTCGCAGCCTAGTACCAGCGCAGGCACCCTTGCACCATAGTGCAAGGGTGTCTGTGTTGAGGGGAAGATTGTTTATGTGCAGGAAGGTGTCCCTTCCGGCACTTAAATAATCTTTAAATGGCCTTTTGAATCTTCTATGTTTGCAGCTTAATGTAGCACCCATAAAAGTTGCAAAACATAATCTTTTTTATTTATTGTTTATGTGCAGGAAGGGACACTTTCCTGCACATAAACAATCAGAGGCCTTTTTCTGTTTCTATATGGGCTGCACAACACAGCACACATGAAAACAGCAAAAACATGGAGAAATTATATTATAGTATGGAAATATGGGCAGCGTAAAATTTAATGGGTGTTGCAATGGAACACCCACCGTAACACCCATTGCTCACCCCTTTGACACTAAGTATAGCGTTAAAGGGGGCCTTATTCACAGGGCAGCATTAAGCCACGTTAATTGGCTTACAACTGCCTTGTAAATAAGGTGAGGCACGTATCACCGCAGGGGAGAGAGGTTTATAAATATGCCCCTTAAATCTTCATCCTGGCTTCTGTCTTCCTCTTTTAAAACTTCCCTTCAATGCATAGTTAACTTGCTTTTTACCTCTGAGAACCAGGGATACTGAAGATATTCTTAGTAATTAGGAGAATATTTGTTGGTTTAATACTAAATGAGAGGATGAGGGGAGACATTAGCTAGGGTTAAAAAGTTGTGCTAATAATATGGTTTGTGTTTAAAAATGAGAGTTGTTCACTTCATTTGACTATGTTCAATTTTAAACTGTGCTTCTGAGTAAGATAAATAAGGATTATTTAGCAGGTATAGTCATATGGTTAAAGAAGGTGAAGTGTGTACGCATGGTAGAATCACATTTAGGGCCTCATCTACAAGAAAATTATACAGCGCGACACTGCAAGCCATTTAGCTGTGCCGCGTCATTTTCAAAGGATAGGGGTGCATCGTAAAAAACAACAGTACGATGCATCCTTGTGCTTTACCCTGCACTGGTGCACAATTGGCTGCCTTGAGCAAGCGCAGGCACCCTTGTGTCATTTTGCAAATGTGCCTGTGCTGCAGCGATTATTGTTTTTGTGCAGGAAAGGACCTTCCTGCACAAAAACAATCATCATCATCATCAGCAGCAACTTCATATGGTTTTAGAAAGAAAACCATAAAAGTCAAACAATCACAGTTAAAAAAAATACCATCTAGTGCATCACAGAGAAAAAAAAACAGTACAGTGCATTCTTCACGGCCCCATAGAATACAAAGTTAGTAACAAGAACTATGTCGCAAAACAGATAAGTTCATAAATAAGAAGTCCCATCTCACCACAGTATCCGGATAAGTTAATTACAACTGGACCTGGGCCTAACTGCAGTCCTTAAAAAACTAGGAACAGGTAATACTGAGTTATACTAAAGCAATTGTAAAGAAATAAAAACAAGTCTAATCTGCCTAAAAAGTGTTTTTTTAAGAATGGAAATAATGATAGACTTACTTGGTACCTCATAAAAACTACAAAACATTAAAAAGTGCATCATGTCCTGTGAAGACTTTCCATCACAACCACAGGGTAAAAGACTCTGCCCTTTTTGCACCCCAAAAGGGTGAGCCAATAGATAATGGAAATTATTCAATCTAAATCTGATCAGTAGGAAATGATTATGGTTGCTTTTAAACCATAAAATGTAAGGCTTGGATGATAGCAGAGTTTTCAATGAAGAATACCCAAGGACACTAGGCTTCCTCATCACAACTTCTTCTTTAGCTGGAATACACTTTTTAAGAAAGTTCTCCTTCACCCAGTACTGATCCCTCTTGCTAATTTTTTCTGGGTTATCAAATTGATCTGCCCCCCCCATACTAATAAAACTTTCTCTAGCCAGGTAATACAATTAGAAAGGTCACGGGAAAGAAAATCACTTAAGATTTCCTTACGGAGGGCAGCTCCTTTCCTGATCGAGATTTTCATCCACAGGGATAAAGGACAGTAAGCTAGCAGGTCTAAAAGAAAGGCCATCTCCATCAGGAAGTGCCCCCCAGTAAGCAAAGCCCCAGATCTCGCTGCCATAAATCACCTTGGAAATCCTTTGGCCTTGTAAATCACTAAAAGGGCCCTATGAGTCTACTACCCAGTCTAGAAGCAAAGTTAAAATCAGTGGCAATAGCCTATGGAAATCCCCCTTCTTTCTGCTTGTCAGAGGACGCCAATTCAAGGTTGCATCAAAAACTAACCCCAGATATGAAAAATCGTCGGTTTTAGGGCCCGGCATTGAACCTACCTTTAATGTATAGGGTTTAACTGGACAAAGGCCCACTTGCATTACAAATAATTTACTGTTATTCACCAATAAATCCAGGGCCTCCATAAAGTGAACAAAAGAGTTCAACAAAGATTGTAAGCCCCTCGCTGAACCAGCCATGAAAATAGCATAGTCAACGTAAGTAGGATTGGCAAGTTTCGCTGACCCACCTGGGAACAGTCTGTTTTTAACTTCAAAAGGACCCGCTCCAGATTATAAATGTGCAGGTTAAAAAGAAAGGTGACCAGAATACACCCTTGAAGGACCCCTCTCTGAATTGAAAACTGGTAAGTGACTCTGAAATCTTTAGAGTTATGAACTACAGCTTTGTTGTCTCTGTGGAGATCCTATAAGAACAGCATTATGTCTTTATCAATACGAATAAATAGCATCATCTGTCAAAGCTTGGATCTGTTAATGCGGTCAAACGCTGAGGACACATCCATAAAGGCTAGGTAGATGGTACCAGTACGGGCAAGGGTGTACTTATTGAGGACCATATAAAGATTTAAACTCTAGTCCACCATTGAACATGCGGGACAAAAACCATATTGGACCTTGCCAGGATTTTAATATCCTCTACCCAGCACGAGAGCCTGTCTAGTATCATGCAGATAACGCCCACGTACAAGGGCAGCCAGTCGTACCCGCAGCATTAATAATCGAGGTAAGGGCAGGAACCAAGATGTCCAGATTTGAGACGTAAAGTTCTGGGGAGATCCCATCGGGGCCTGGGGCCTTTTTTTGGGTAACCCCACTAGGCCTACTCTTACTTCCCCTGCAGTAAATACAACCTGAGATGTACCCTCAGCAATAGCCTGAGCTTCACTCAAAGTAGGTTTGGACTGGATCATGTCCTCAAAATGCCTTGAACAGTCATCATCGGTGATATGGGTATCCAATAAATTGGCACTGTCTGCTGCCAAAAAAGGATCGTTTATAATACTCCAAAACTTTGACTTGTTCTTCAGGGTACTGCCCTCTATAAGTTCTAACCAGGCCTCCTTTTTCAATGCTGACTTAGCGTTTTTCCAGGGTGGCCTTATATTGTCTGCGACATTCCTTGACTACAAGGGGATCTCTTGATATGGTACCCAGAGCTTCCTTCAATTTCTTGGAGGCGTGTGAACACTCAAAGTCAAACCATCACGGAGCTAGATGAAAGCAATGTGTCCCCGGGGCCTTTAATAGGTTAGCTATAACACCTGTATATCTCCGGGATATCTGTTGGTTTCGCCATCCTGTCTAAGCAGGTAGTGAGCTCCTTATGACACTTGGTGAGCAGGGATTCACTTAAACAATCTGGGGTAATCTGTGCCCACTTAAGTCTCCTCCCATCATCCACTGCTATCAAGGACACCCTGGTCCCAATGCCTGGGGCCATCAGGTCGAGACACACCGCAGGTTATGGTCACTCTCCTGCATGCTCCAATCCACAATATAATAGAAAAAAGATGTGGAAATAAAAATAGAATCAATAAATGACTCATAGAATTCCCTATGAAGGTGGGGATGACATTCTTCTTCTCTGGGAGCAGTTTGTTCATGGCTGAGGTTAAATCAAATTCACTCATGATGGCACTAAGAATGCTACCCTGATAGGTGTGTCCCATGTGCAAGATAGTATCACATGCACATCCCATATCTTTAGCCCCCTCACGCCTATGGTTCCCAAAGAGGTGGGCGTTAAAGTATCCTATAATCATAACGTTAGAACAGCTCTGTTTATTCTCGGTCTTGTTTCTCAAGACAGAGCACAACCGAGAGATGTTACATACTACAGGCAAGGAGGCTACAGCATTTGAAAAATTTAAGAGCAGTCACTTATTCAACCCACTAGATAACAACAAGGCATGTAGGGTTGAAAATTCTGGGGACAACATGGAAAAACTGCCTTGGACAGCTAAAGAAACATAGCTAGTCAAGCCCCCTTTGGCTCTTCCCGCAATAGAAGGGGTAGCCTTCCAAAAAATAACTATTTTCAGTGGCCCATGTCTTCTGGGGGAAGATCAAGTCAAACCTTCTTACGAAAGGCACTTATTCTGGTTCATGAAACTTACTCACCAGCTCTGCAATATTTTCCAAAAAATAAAGTTACAACCATTTACGATCTGGACGAGCCAATCCAAAAGGCCCAGTGGGGCGTTGTGTTGAGAGGATATTTGGCTGTAGTAAAACTACACTCAGTCAATCACAGCATTCTAGTGAACCCAATGGCGCAAACCTGTTTGATGTATCAATGGCCAAAACTGCCTTCTGCTGACTCCCCTGACCCAAATCAGGAACCTCCTGTGCTTCATTTCAAAAGAAAAAAGTGGATGGATCTGGGGCCTATAAAAATAACCTAAAAGAAGGGCCACAATGGCCAAGTTAGAGCCTTAAGGGTTAAGTTGGGAGCCCATGCTTAGAATGCTGATCACCACATATGGGCTGTTAAAGTTAATTGTAACACAATCACCATCCCAATTCTTCTTAGCTCTGTCCACCCATGATGTTCTACGCAACATGATAATGGGCTTTCTACCAGCAGGCCAGTGGTAATATTAGAATTAAGAAAAATCACAAATTGTACGCCCAGTTTTATATACAGAATGGCACATTTTATCACCTCTATCGAAGTTTAGTCCTATATACTCACTAGTAATTGTATGTAAAAGAGCTGCCGGGAAATACATCTTTTTAGGACAAGAACCCTCACTTACCCAAGGGTGACATGCTTCCTCGTTGGGTTCCCTCCTCACACCTGGACTGTGAGTTCCATGGTGTGGGCTTCAACTCTCCTAAGGGGAGGATCTGAGGTGTTTTGCAAAGATAAGCAATGGAAAAGGGGTAGTGAGGGGCAGAGTGCCGAAAAAGTGTAGGGTGATGGAAAAAACTTTCTCCAGGGGTCCACATAGACTTTATTAAGTGGCCTATGAGATAGAGTTTAAAATGAGGACTGGGGATTAGTACATTATATCCCTCTCAGGGGTCCACATGTGTGTGACCAACTATGGTCCCATAATAGGATTCCAGGGCATTCGTCAGAACCTCAAAGTTATAAAGCCACTCTTCATCTACTTGTGTTAGTGAAAAGAATATAGATATGCTAGCCACCACATGATCAAGGCAACCAGGATTGCAATGATCCGTATTTTTCTGTGGGCACCGTCTTTTCAATGATTAGGAAAGTAGGGACCACTCTTGAACCACTAGATACGTCTTGCAGTGCCCAATTTTATTGTTGGTGCCGAATCCTTGCATACGTCATGCCAGCTCTCGTCTGCGACTCTGGTACCTACTTAGTTGAAGTCTGAGATACGGTACACGTTGTACCAATCTCCTGCCCACTGCAACGCTTGCTGGTGGGTGGATCAGTTGGGCTCAGTGGTAAGGCAGCCGTTACTGTAGAATCACCTGAGAGAAGCGTGATCAGATTGTTAAAGTCCTTTTCTAATGCTGATAGGCGTTGAAAGAGGAGGTCCAATTTAGAGTCCAAAGCTGCTAACATGGATACCTTAAAACTGTCCAACAAAGTTACCAAGTCTGGTTTGGGCAAGAAAGCGGGGTCTAGAAGACTGTGATGTGAGCCATTTGCTCTTCCGATGCTTGGCATTGCTCCTAATTGAGGGGCACTTGCTTTTTGCGATTGCTCCCTGCCCTACTCCGGGGCCCTCTGCGGAGATTGTGGACACTAAGTGCCCAGTATCTGCATGGTGCCCTGATGAGGGGAGCTGGGATAGATGGACAGACGGCCCATTCTTGTTCTGATCAGTAAGCATGGAGTTAAGAACAGGAGCTACTTCTAGTAGATCTGGACGTGATGTTACAGGGACACTATGCTTGCTGCAGAATGCAGCACACTTAGAGAGGAGAAAATGAGGAGAAATAAAAGAATGTCTCCTTGTTGCACCATTCCTACGCCTTCCCCTGGGGAGGCGTAGGATTCTGACACATTCCCAGGTTTACAAATGATGTAAATCTAGGAATGCGTCAAGTTCCATGGATATTATGTGGGAACACCCACACCAACACCCATGGAATGCTCCTTTCACACAGAGTAATGCATGAAATGGGCCCATATTTATAAGGCCATGAAAAGTCACGCAGGGCGACTTTACGTGCCTCGTAAATATGGGCAAGCTTGCCACCGGTGCGTCACAAAAAGAGACGTGCCGGCAGCGCAATGGGCTTGTAAATAATCCCCTCGGTACTTCCGTTTGAAATTAGAATGGCATTTAAATGATAGCACTTGAGTGTTGGATTGCATGCTTTCAGCGTCACATGGGATTGATGTGTGAGCCTTCTCTGCATTAGTCAGTTGAATACGCGTGAGCATTTTCAGAGAACTGGCGTGAACAGTAGGTTCAGAGGACATTTTGCATCAGAAGACATTAAAGCATTAAAGTGGATGAACCATAAGTGAGGAAGTGAATTCACACAGCTGTCAGAATCCACTGCATGGGAAGCACTGTCAGGCACAGAGGTTTAGCAAAAGGAAAGAGAAGGTTTTCAGAATGAAAACTCAATTTAAAACCTGCAAAAGGGAGTAAGGGAACAGGTAGTATTTAGGAAATGGCAGAGATGGAACAGGCAAGAATATATGTTGCTTGAGATTTGTTACAAAAGGAGGTAGTTAAATGTCTTGTACAAAGAGAGGTAATTAGTGGTTTGAAAGAAGCAGTTCAAAGAGTGTTAGAACATGGAGAAGGTAGAGTGTCCCAAATCAGGAATATCAGTTGCTATCCAGGGAAGTGTGGAGAATATTAAAAGTGGAAAGTGTGCGAAAAATACCAAACATTTAACTGATTTAATAAATGAAAAACCTTGTCACATGATGGTGGGGCAAAATAGTGTATACAGCATAAAAAGGTAGGGTGTTTTAGCAACACGTGAAGGAGAGGTTTCTCTTTGGTACAATGGATTTTACAAAGGCTCCTGAGAAGGAAGAGTACTTTGATCTCTTTTCTAATGATAATCCTAAACAAGATTGTGATTAATATATTTTATTGCAAATGAAAAGAGGATTTGGCAGGCGAAATTGAAACTGATAAGTATTAAGGGTATGCCATGTTTAGTTGAAATTCAACAATATACATCCACATAGTGCACATTGATGGCCCATGGCACACATTGGGAATTATATTTATAGAGCCAATCTGTACACTGGTAGACAAAATGAGGCCAGAGTGCTCAATACCTGACATTGAGGCTAAGGTGTGTCATACACATAATTTAGTTAGTCATTTAATTCAATTATATTCAGATTGGGCAGAGATTGGAAAGAACAACGGGCAGGATTGGAAAGAACATTGAGCCAGCATAGAACCAAAGGGATTGCTATTGGGTGAAGGGTTTGTTGAAAGTGTTGAAACATATGTGCAGATGTATGACTTTTAAATAAAGCTCAGAATTGATTGATGAGAGTGTTTAGCAGTAGATATATTTTCGGAAGGGCCTTTAAAAATGGATGTCTTGCTGGCTAGTGATGCAGCGCAGCAACTAAAATTCTTTATAAATGATGTCACAATCCACTATCACACTTACCAATCAATACCAGGCCCATAAAAAAATAGAGAATGAGGTGAATAGATCAGTATGTTGTATGACTTTAAGCAATAAACTATCTACAATAAACAAGACCAGCTTGTCATTTTGAAAAGTTTATTTTTAAAATTCATAATTGAAAAATCTTTATTAACTCTCTTTATTAAAATCAAGCATTTAGTTTTATTAATTCAAGTCACATAATCATTGGCACAATGTAAGCTGTCAAGTTAGAATTGATCAAAATAATGAACTTAAGAAATCATAAACATATTCTCTAAGTTATTTTTCTAACCTGAAAGAGAAACAAATAATGAACAGTTGAATGCTTATTTATTTATTTATTTTGAAGCTTATAGAGCGCACAGCTACCTCCGACGGAGGTGTCCCGGTGCTAGGATTACATGATTATCCCCATGAAGAGAGACCAGAATCAAATCATACAGAGGGACTAAGAAAAGCGATAATTTGATCGTGCCCGGTCCTACCGCTTAGTGAACAACCAGGTCTTGAGTTTGCGACGAAAGATAGGCTCGGATTCGCAAAACCTGAGGTCATGGGGGAGACCGTTCCAGAGCTTGGCGGCAGTGACGGTGAAGGATCTGCCGCCAGTCCGAGAAAGCTTGAATCTAGGTATTGTATTGTATTGTATTGTATTTATTATTTGTAATGCGCAACTGTCACCCTACGGGTATCCTGGCGCCCAAACAGGAAGTAGTCAGATGGTAATCAGATGGTATACAATACACTGGCTGTCATGACATATAGGAACCATCAGCAGACGAAGGTTGTTGGATCTGAGATGTCTGACTGAGACAGAAATTTTTAGACGCTTTCTCATGTATAACGGGCCAATTCCATGTATAGCCCGAAATGTCAGGATCAGTATTTTGAAATCAATGCGTCGTAGAATGGGGAACCAGTGAAGCTCTTCTCGATAGGCTCTGACTGAAGTACGGGCAGGGATGTTACCGATAAGCCGGGCCGCCGCATTTTGGACTATTTGCAGGCGATCAATGAGGTAGAGGGGGACACCTGCATATAGACTGTTGGCATAGTCTAGATGGGTGGTGATAAGAGCCTGAACCACAGTTTTACGTGAAGATTGAGGGAGGAAGGGGAAGATTTTCCTGATCATACGTAGTTTGGAGAAACAGGACCCTACCACTTTGTTGACTTGAGCACTTCCAGACAAGGAATTGTCAAAAGTGAAGCCGAGGTTGCGAGCTGCCTGCACAGGAGTGGGAGGGGGATTCAAGATGGGAGGCCACCAAAGGATTGCAGGAGGGGGAGATTTCTTACTGAAGAAAAGAACCTCCGTTTTATCAGTGTTAAGGGCAAGATGATTAGCTGACATCCAGGTGCAGATGTTACCAAGGCAGTTTCTAAAATTGGAGAAGAGGGAGTCAGAATGGTCTCGAAATGAAAAAATAAGCTGAGTATCGTCAGCATAGGAGACCACCCTGACCCCCCAGGACTCCACTACCTTGGCCAAAGGAGCCACATAAGCATTAAACAGTAGTGGGCTCAAAGCAGAGCCCTGGGGCACTCCGCACAGGAGAGGTTTGTCCTCGGATTCAAAAGGGTGCATCATAACCCTTTGAGAGCGACTAGACAAGAAAGAGGTGATCCAGGCCAGCACTGTCCCACCGACCCCTAGCTGTTGTAGGCGGGTGGTAAGTATTTTATGGGAGACAGTATCGAAAGCAGCGGATAGGTCGAGGAGGACCAACATGGCCTCCTCGCCCCTATCCACTGATTCCCTGATGATTTCAGAGACTTCAAGCAGTGCGGTCTCAGTGCTAAAGCCGGACTGAGAATCATGTAGTAACTGGTTAGACTCTAGGTACAGTGCCACTTGTTTCTGTACCACCTTCTCCAGAATCTTAGCAGGTTTAGGCAGGAGCGAGATGGGTCGATAGTTGCTAAAAAGTAAAGGGTCGGCACCAGGTTTTTTCAGTATGGGGACAAGCCTAGCCTGTTTCCAAACTAAGGGAAAATGGCCATGTGACAAAGAGGTATTCCAGATGGAAAGAAACGGGTTCACTAGAATAGGGGCAAGAATGCCCATGACTTTGGCCGGGACAGGGTCCAAAGGGGAACCAGACTTAACATTGCGTAGCAAGGCTAACGCAAGGTCTGGAGTTAGCTCAGTAAAGGAATTAAAGGAACAAGAGGGGGGACAAGAGTAATCGTCAGGGTGATCCAGAGTCGTTGCAAAGGAGGAGGAGAGTTTAACTATCTTTTCTTGAAAGAAATCAGACAATCCATTACAAAGATCTTGTGAGGGAGTAAAAAGGGATTTTGAAGCAGGGGGGTGAACAAAATCTTTTACAATAGAAAAAAGAGTTTTTGAAGAATTCTGCGCCTGCTGAATAAGATTGGAAAAGTAGGTTCTCATTGCGGAGCGTTTAAGTTTATGGAATGTATTCAGGGCAGATTTGTAAGCCAATTTGGCTGAAGGATCATAGTTGAGTCTCCATTTACGTTCCAACCGCTTGCACTTGCTCTTCTCTTCGCGTAGCAGAGGAGAAAACCAGGGGGCAGAGGGACGGGATCTGGAGGAAGTGACAGGAGCAAGAGGGGAAACCAAGTCAAGTGCATCGGAGAGAGACGAGTTCAGTCTCAAAGTTTCTGAATTGAGGTCATTTTGCTGATTAAGGTGAAAATGAAAATGAACCTCCAAGGAGTCACAAGTAACTTTGGTCCATTTACGTCTTTTACCTTGATTAAGGGGAATAGGGGGAGGAGGGGAAGGGGCAGAGAAAGAAAAAGGAATAAGGAAGTGATCGGTCCAAGTCAAAGGGATGGGGGGAAAGGT
Organism: Lissotriton vulgaris; assembly: GCF_964263255.1. Taxonomy (NCBI): domain Eukaryota; kingdom Metazoa; phylum Chordata; class Amphibia; order Caudata; family Salamandridae; genus Lissotriton; species Lissotriton vulgaris. Next base: position 92,960,842 of record NC_141698.1, read on the forward strand.
AGAGAGAGAAGGAAGATTAGAAAAGATGAGGTCAAGTGTATGGCCTGCTATATGGGTCGGACCAGTTACTAATTGGGGCAGGGTGAGACCTTGTAAGGTATCTAACAGAGAGGATGCAAGAGTGCAGGAAGGTTTATCGATGTGAATATTGAAATCTCCTAATACAGTAAAATGGGGGTGTTTAAGCGAGAAATCAGCGATAGTATGCATCAAAGTAGTAAGGGAGGAAGAGGTAACAGCAGGGGGGTTATAGACTAGTATGCCTGCACAGATGGTACCAGCGAGGTCCATTATTGTAAAGTGAGCTGCTTCAATGAGGCCCAGATTGGGGATTTTTGTCAGATTAAATTTAAGATGGGATTTAGCGATAATCGCAAGACCCCCTCCGGTCTTAGAATTGTCTGGATTGATGCCAGTGAAACAATAGCTTACAAATAATCCCAAGGCAATCCGACAGTGCTTCGCCCCTCTGGAAAAGACAGTCCCAAACCCTTCAAGAGAGCCAATTTTATATCATTTTTTGCTCTCAAATCTAACTAAATGTAATATTTTAGAAAAGTTCAGCACTGTGATTGGATGATGGCTGTCAGGCCACCTCAGCTACCAGTCCAGAGAATATGCGCGTCACCATGCCATTGTCCATAGAGTGACATCAGCTTCCGAGGTTTGCAACATAAAAGTTGCCAATCTGACTTCCACCAAAAGCTCGGCAGAATCATGCCTGTCACTTCCTCGGCCTTGAATAAGAACATCCAGAGCAGTCCATGAAAACAAGCTCCATTGTTAGAGCCTCTTTTATTTTTAAAAGTCAGAGCCACAAGAAGTAAGTTCAATAAATTCTTGCATGGAAAGATTCCAAAGTGTACACTTGGCTCCAGCTTCTGCTCAGTTGGGCCGACCAACTTTTCTCCAAAAGCAAAGACTAGGCCTCATCTCACTCTTGAGCTAATATTTAAACAAACACAAAAAGAGTGATTAATTCAGGTAAAGCAAACCCTTCTGTACCACCCAGTCCCTTGCTAATTATTAATTAACCCACTAATAAAAAAACATTTAGCAAAAGCAAACATTTAAAGCAGCACATAAAATATCTACCATTCTTCATGTAATCCAGCTTTATGTTTCTGAAAGAATAAAAGATAATTAAATGATACACAGACAGACAAACACAACATAGGACATACATGTAAGCACATATAAAAAGCACATGCCTTGAATGATCAGCTGCATATTAATAGTGACAAAGACAATAGGACAGACATAACAAACAGGACAATATTAATAATGTGTTACAAAAACAGACTTGCAAATGCAACAAGAACACATGTAATTAGTTTTCCGCGTGTATATGTGTGGTGCAAACTTAATCTAGGTTGAGTTAATTAAACAAATCATCCAACAGCTTATTAATTGCTTTAGTTCATGTTATGGGGAATTGAATCCACAAGTCAGAATAAAATATTTTCTGAAGCCCGCTTTATCAACTCCCTCATCTGGTGATTTTAAAATCACCAAACAACACTCAAAAATTTAGAAATTTTTTACCCATTTTAGAGACAACACACACTGAATTCTCTCGATATTAGTTTCCCTAAACCCCTGTTTCAGCTGTCTGATTATCTCTATCAAACTGAACTCTTTGCATTTCTTCTAATTCATATTCCTTTTCTTGTTCCTTTCTGAGTTTATAAATCCTTCTCTTTTCATTCTGATGCTTCCTCCTCTTGTGGATCAAACAACTAATTTTTAGCAGCATTATCACTATAATAATGACAATTACTGGATAGAGCACTTTGCCCAAAATTGATCTGCCAAGTTCTGAAAACCAATCTTTAATAACCTCCATTCTCTTCCCAATTTTCTCAGTAAAAGTCTCTTCCTCCATGGGTTCTATTTCTTCATGGAAATGTGTGATATTCTTAACAAGTAACTCTATATCCCGACTTTTGTCAGGTATATAAGTACAGCAATGTTGGACATGCAAGACCCCACAGACTCCACCCTCTTTTGCAAGCAGAATGTCTAATGCAAGACGATTCTGCATAACCATACTTCTGGTAGCAACAAGTTCTGTGCTAACCAATTGAAAACCACTTTCAGTATCAGTTGACAACCTATCTACAATTGTGGAAACTTTTCTAATTTTAATCAAATTCATTGTAATCCCCACCATAGGAATAACAGCACCAAAGATGTCTCCCAGGATTTCCGTAAAACTTTCTCTTTTGTACCTATTCTGATTCAAGTGTTCACCAAATTCAAAAGTACCCTTTTCATTTCTGTCAACATGAAATATTTTTGGAAAGACCAGGCCAAGATAACATGTCCCGTACCAGTGGTCCGGAAGGCTAAAATATGCTTTATTACCACAAATAAAATAAATTCCAGGGAAAATTGGATCCTTTCCACCTTTGAATCCCCATCCCCCTTCAATACGATAAGTATCTTCATATTGACTAGCACCCACAAAAAGATTATCATATAAAGTATTATCTCTTCTGATGCAAAATTTACCACAAACTGGTTCATCTATGTGTATTGCTGCATTAGTATTAACACCATTTAATTTAGCATCTTCTAACTGCCAGTATTTGGATTTAGCATGTTTTAGCTTTTCATTCCTTTTGTAAACAGCCCTTCTCTCCTCAACCATGTTAAGGAAAGTCTTTTCTTCAGCTCTCATTTTGCATGTTAAATTATATTTTAGGCATATTCATAGTTTAGTTCATTAGTAACTAAAAAGAATTCCCTCATCTGCTTCACAGGCCTTACTTTGTTTAAGCTATTTACAATTTTGAGATTTGCAAAAACCTCATCAAAGTCTGAGTAATAATACTCCAGACGACCAGTTTGATAAAACAGGCTAGCAATCACACTACAGGTAATGCCATAAGTGAGAGGTAACATATTATATGTCACCCCCTCAGAAACAGAAGCAGGTAATTTTACGCACACGTAGCAATCTTTGACATTCATTACTTTGACATATTCAGATAAAAGCCTTGAAAATGAATTGGTTGAAAAATCACCAATAGATCTATCTTGATGAGACTCTGGATCATGATTAATACTTCTACTGGACTTGCCAGCATGCTTCTCATGATTAGACTCTACTTTACTAGTTATATTAGTCTTGGATTTTTGCTTATTAACATCAAAAGGATATACCACAGCTAAAATTAGCCAAAGTAAAATTAATAATATCACACAAATTGAAGTCATTTTCCAACATTTTTTAAAAATTGAACACCTAGAAGTATCTGATCTAGGCATTTCGAAAAACAAAAATTTTAAATTCAAAAGAATGTAAGTAACTAACTAACAAAATTATATCCCCCTTTTAAATTTTTTTTTTTTAAAGATTTTAACCCTAAACAGTTTTTCTTCGACCTTGTGTCACAAAATATGTCTTTTTCAACTAAACAGAATTTCTTCGACCTAAAGTCACCTAACAAGTTTTCTTCAGCCTTATGCCACGAAACAAAAAGTTACCTAACACATTTTCTTCAGCCTTATGCCAGGAAATAAATCCTCAACTAATTTCTAACAATTTTAATCTCTGTCACTTTCTAAAAATTCCTGACCACTGCTTTCCACTTCAACAATTGGTGGAATTACAATATAGGTCCACTCTGGAGATTTATATTTTTGATTTGGCCTAATTACTCTTTTTGTCTTACGAGTGATAACCTCTATTTTCTTGTTTTCGCCTTCATTTTTTTTTCAAGTTCACTTCCTTGACTAGAAATCTTATTTAGCTGTTCTTTTGATTTCTTCACTAGTTTTAATTTCAAATTGTCTTCAGGCCAAATGTCTCCTTTTCTGAAGACATTTTTCTTTGGCACACATTCGTTACATTCAGATTTCCAAGCTCTTTTTCTGTATTTTCTTATTTCAGATTCTTCATCACTTTCAGTGTCTGTATCAGAGACATCAAATCTGTACCCAGGAACTTCTTTACTCGGCAACTTCACTCCGTTTGAAACAATACCTTTACTGGTACTTGGTAATTCTTCTTCTTCAGGAATCACCTTCAGCTTCCCAGTTTCAAGGTTTTTGTTTACAGAGTTACTTCTTCTTTGCCTTTCAATAGTATCGCTCAGATTTTCGTCTCGCTCAGAATTTTCTGCTTCTTCTGAATCTCTCTTTTCTCTCAGAGACTCTTCTTCAAGCAAATTATCATCATCAACACCTCGATTTCCAGTCTTCAGATCTTCTTTATTCAAGTTCTGACTTTCATCTAGATTCTCTTGATGTTGATTTTCTTGTTGATCATCAGAATCAGAATCAGGATCTTCTGGGTCTCTTTCTGAATCTGAATCAGCTGTTGTATCACTTTCTACATCAGAATTTTCAGGAGGTGGCACACGAATTGTATGGCTTGGATGAATCCACCTTTTCAGTCCTCTGCACTTTATTGCATTTGTTGTTATCAGACCAACAATGTCAAAGAATCCATCCAGATCAATCCACAGAACCTTTGACACCCTTATGAATCTGTCTACCTGTCGGTACCACTCCACTGGTTTTTCCCTTAAACGTGGAAAATCATTGGTAAACAGGAGAATATCCTGTGTGGACAAAGGAACATGCACATACCCTCCTCCAGCTATTTCTCTCATTGGAAATTCAGAAATTTCATCATTTCTTAGCCTTTTATCTTGTTCTTTCTTTGACCATTTTATCCTCCATTTACCTAATTCACCTAATTTTCTGAGAAAACGTATTAATTCTCTTATGTGAGTTATTCTTCCAGCAGCATTTAAATTATCAATGTCCCTCTCAGAGAAATCCGCCCTGTAATGTTTCTGTAAATGTTTTTGTTTGCTCAAATCAATTTCTAACTCAGCAGCCATTTCTTCCAGTTGTTCATACCTGTTTTTAGTTTTCCACTGAATACTTTTGCAAATAAACAACAGTTCATCATCTTGATACAACTTCAAATTATCAGTACCAATTGTGCCAATGATTAATTCCTCCAGGTCAGCTTTTAATTTAGCTACATCAAGCTTTTTATAATCAGGAGCTTCAAGGGACATTCCATTTTGAGATAATTCTGTTCTGTTTAAACTTTTATCTGACAAACCTGAGTCTGAATCTGCCACAGTTGGTGTTTGCGAACTTGACAAACTTCCATGTATTGTTAAATTTGGCATCATAAATTTTTCTCTATGAATCTCTGAAAGTTCTGAATAAAATTTTTCAGCAACCTTTTGAATTTCTGCATTTAATGGAACTGTTAAGGCTGTTTGTCTATTATCTCCTTGATCAAAAACTGGTACCACAGGACCAATAGTTACTGGTACTGTAACTGCTTCCATGCCTTTTGTCAACTGTTCAATTAAATCATGCTTTGCTTTATTGTAACTAGAAATTTCTTGATCAGCTGGTAATCTTTCCTGATTTCTTACAGAATTATTTTCTTGATGAGCAACTCTGCTTCTTTTAGGTGTACTACAATTATTTACTGAGCCTACCCTTTCAGGTAATTTTAAAAATCTGGGAGAACCTTCCTCAACTTCTCTAGGAGGTGCACTTGGAGAAGCTTCTGTAGAAACTCTCGGGGTAGATTGAGAACCTGCTTGATAAAATGGCGGTTTAGGTTTAGTGGCATAAATATCTTCTAAAACTGCATCATCTAATTCCTCATCAATTCTTTTTCCTGCTGTCTTTTGTTCTAAATCTTCATTAATCATTATTATTATGGGATACAGACCATCATACATGTCTGCCTTTCTCCAGCGTCTCACTTTATCTTCATGTGTTTCTTTATTTACATCATATTTTGAATATTTAGGTGCTGAACACTTGCTTTCACGTTCAAGTTCCATCATTTCAACCTCCCATTCTACTAAGGCTTCAAATTGTGTAGGTCTTGGCTTTGGCACAAGATCCATCATCTTTCCTCTCAGATTTTGTAAAACTTTCATATTAAATGACCCATCTTCTGGCCAGGCTAGTACACCATCCTTTTTGGTATAATGCATCCAGTTATCAAACCAAATTACAGTATGATAACCATATTCACCTTCCATATAGGCTGCAGGTGTTTTGTACTTATGAAGTAATTTAGCACCACGTGTCTCAATTTTCTTGTCCGGTTTAAAATAATTTTTTACCTTTTGAAACCATGTAGGCTTTTTTTTATAATCATCCCAATAACTCATGTTTGTATCACAATGCTGTATTATCAAAGGCTGTAAATATTATAACTTTATTTGCAACTCTAAGCAATTATTTTACCTAATATTGTACTAATTAATAATTAATATCCTTACACTAATTATTTTTACTGCTATTGTCCTAATGTATCTCCTGTATTATTCACTAATTAATAGCAAATGTGTTGTGGTAAATATCAGAAACAAATAAAAACGAAGCTTTGGCCATTAATAGCGTGGAGAAACTAAATCCTTGGCAAAAAGTAAACAATGTGCATCAGCACAAGTGTTTTGACCAATCAGCGTGTGGCTGCACAGCGCTCAGCCAACCAGAATGCCCACCGAGTCTCGACCAATCCGGTCGCGGCCTCTCTATGACACTGCAGTGTCCCTATCCAATCAAGACACAACTCTTCTTGTGCAATAAACAAGTTAGCCTCAATCAATCAGAAATCTAAAAACTCTTCTGGTGTAGCGCGATTCCACTACGCTCACCAGCTTTCCCTTAAAAAGAAGATGAAAAAAGTCTATCTACACAAAGCTATGACCAATCAGGTTGCTGCTTCTTACACGTGACTGCACACACACGTCACAACCAGCTCCTCCGTGATACTTGGGAAATGAAAGCCTCGCCTCACCTCCTCAACCAATAAGGTTGCGGCCCTTGTATGACGCTGCGCGTCAATAGCCAATGGGTGCGCGACCTTTGTATGACGCGCCGGGACCTCAACTAATTACAGCGCGGCCCCTTCGTGTATATTTTAAAGCCGAGCAAGGCGAGCAGGCCAAGGAAGTACAATTAATTAAAGCATATGAATACACAGAGGCCTCGCCGGAACCTCGCCTAATGAAAGCGCGGCTCTCCTTCGTGACTTGCACAGAGACCTCTCACAGCACACGGAGCTTCGCCCAATCAGAGCGCGGCTCCGTGTATGACGCGTCGGCCCTTTACCCAATGGCAGTGCGGCGGCTGACGTAGACAGCTGCTGCAGCTGACAGCTCTCCTCTCTCTCCACTCGCTCCTAGCAGCCGCCTCCTCCTTCACAAAAATGCTTGGCACACAGGAACATAGCAATCTACCGGCTAACCACAGAACAAGTAAAACAAAACGAGCAATACATGAGATAGGCTCGAGAAGAGCGCTTGTAGTTAGGCGGGTTGTTAAGGGGCTCGCTTATTTAAGAAACTTGCCAAAAGAGGGAGCGCAAATAGCAGAAAGCTCGTAGGGATGGGGTCAAGCCCACTTCTAAAATAGCGCAATTTGAGAGAAAATGAATAAAATGAAATACTTATAATATGAATAATATTTCAAACATTTGATCGCGCTTCAACCAATGAGAGCGCTTGCTCTGACAGTCCAGAGACATAAACCAATCAGAGCGCGGCAGGCTCTGACGCATGCAGCAGCTGTGGCTGCAGGCTTTCTCCCCACACGCTTTACTCCTTAAACAGCCCCTCCCTTCAGAATTTTCGATCGGGGCACTTTTAAATGTATTTACATAGCGCGCAATTCTTTTAAATGCATTTAAATAGCGCAAAACACTTTGCAATACTCTAAAATAGCGTATTCTTTACTCAAAAACGTTTCCAATCATTTTATAAAACGGAATTAATAACAACATTGAAAACAAACCATTTGTCTGCTTCTCTAACAAAGAGATAGTTTTAAACATTCATTCAAGTATTCTCAGTGTGGAATAGACGACGCTATTCTCACAGAATAGTTTCAATTGCTAATAGAGTAATTCTTACCCTACCCTTCAGTTTTACAAACCATTCACACACTTTCAAACAAGAAAACCCTGCTCATACACACATGAATTCTTGGCAGGACTTGAACCAACCACAGAAAACGTCAGGCGTTGATAAGAAATAGACGACGCTATCTCACCCTTCACTCAAGCTTGGATAAATCCTACCACTCTCTTCACAAAAAGCTTTATAACAGGCTCACCAGGTCCCTCTGCTTAATGCTACAATTTCATAGGCAATCCTCACATTTAACCATGCAATCTAAGGTCCCTAAACTTGTGTTGTACGTCCACAACACGTGATATATTCTATACCACAATTTTGAAACAGACAAATGCACTGTGTAACTCTTCTAGTCACACTACCTTGCCGGCAATTAACCAGGAATCTTTCACACTACTGGAAAAATTCCTTAAGACTACATATAACAATCTGACATAATCAAAAAAAAAAAACTTAACAGTTGTTAAACATCAATCCTATGTCTATACCAACATATATGTAACATGCATGTCCAAAACAACATATAACCTTCCTCTGCTACCAAATTGATGCAGCGCAGCAACTAAAATTCTTTATAAATGATGTCACAATCCACTATCACACTTACCAATCAATACCAGGCCCATAAAAACATAGAGAATGAGGTGAATAGATCAGTATGTTGTATGACTTTAAGCAATAAACTATCTACAATAAACAAGACCAGCTTGTCATTTTGAAAAGTTTATTTTTAAAATTCATAATTGTAAAATCTTTATTAACTCTCTTTATTAAAATCAAGCATTTAGTTTTATTAATTTAAGTCACATAATCATTGGCACAATGTAAGCTGTCAAGTTAGAATTGATCAAAATAATGAACTTAAGAAATCATAAACATTTTCTCTAAGTTATTTTTCTAACCTGAAAGAGAAACAAATAATGAACAGTTGAATGCTTACAAATAATCCCAAGGCAATCCGACAGCCCTTCGCCCCTCTGGAAAAGACAGTCCCAAACCCTTCAAGAGAGCCAATTTTATATCATTTTTTGCTCTCAAATCTAACTAAATGTAATATTTTAGAAAAGTTCAGCACTGTGATTGGATGATGGCTGTCAGGCCACCTCAGCTACCAGTCCAGAGAATATGCGCGTCACCATGCCATTGTCCATAGAGTGACACCAGCTTCCGAGGTCTGCAACATAAAAGTTGCCAATCTGACTTCCACCAAAAGCTCAGCAGAATCATGCCTGTCACTTCCTCGGCCTTGAATAAGAACATCCAGAGCAGTCCATGAAAACAAGCTCCATTGTTAGAGCCTCTTTTTTTTTAAAAGTCAGAGCCACAAGAAGTAAGTTCAATAAACTCTTGCATGGAAAGATTCCAAAGTGTACACTTGGCTCCAGCTTCTGCTCAGTTCAGGCCGACCAACTTTTCTCCAAAAGCAAAGACTAGGCCTCATCTCACTCTTGAGCTAATATTTAAACAAACACAAAAAGAGTGATTAATTCAGGTAAAGCAAACCCTTCTGTACCACCCAGTCCCTTGCTAATTATTAATTAACCCACTAATAAAAAAAAATTTAGCAAAAGCAAACATTTAAAGCAGCACATAAAATATCTACCATTCTTCATGTAATCCAGTTTTATGTTTCTGAAAGAATAAAAGATAATTAAATGATACACAGACAGACAAACACAACATAGGACATACATGTAAGCACATATAAAAAGCACATGCCTTGAATGATCAGCTGCATATTAATAGTGACAAAGACAATAGGACAGACATAACAAACAGGACAATATTAATAATGTGTTATAAAAACAGACTTGCAAATGCAACAAGAGCACATGTAATTAGTTTCCCGCGTGTATATGTGTGGTGCAAACTTAATCTAGGTTGAGTTAATTAAACAAACCATGCAACAGCTCATTAATTGCTTTAGTTCATGTTATGGGGAATTAAATCCACAAGTCAGAATAAAATATTTTCTGAAGCCTGCTTCATCAACTAGTATTATCGAAGATCTCATTTCCAGCGCCAAAACATAGAATTCTTTAGTAGCTATCATGCGACGACCGGATTTTTTTATTAGAGTAGAAGTGGTAGAGGCCGAGGCAAAAGTCAGTACAGCAGTATTTTATACTCGGTATGAAGAGTAATGTTGGAAAGTGGGTTATTAGTAGGTGGGGTGTGCACCTAGTAATAATACTGCAATCACTAAGAGGCCCAGTCTCAGTAAATTCATCCTTGCTCAACCCTTGGTAGCTTAGCAAACAAGCAGTCAAGCTTAATTTAGGAGACAGGTATGTGAAAAGCATTTAATACCACAAAACCAGTAAATAAGTAAAAGACACAACACAAAAAAAATATCCAACACCAATTTATAAAATAGAGGATATTTTTATCTTTAAAATGACACTGAAACAACAAAAATCCTATATAGGGAACTGGACATACGCCTTTTCGAAGTTTAAATAAAAAATGTTGCATTCCGGTGCCCAAAAGCATAAAGCACCACTCACGGCTATCTGGTTGCACTGGAGTGGGACAAAGTAAATGTTTTGGAGCCTGATTAAGAGTTTGGTGGTGTAGGAGCAGGGAGGCACTCCACCGCCCTGCTCCTAAACTGCCAAACTTCACCTCCGACCACCTACTGGATTACAAATTGTAGTCCGGGCAGGTGGCCCTGCGGTGGCTAGCCCACGGCACTGCCTTTCAAAGGCCCCTAGGAGAGCCTTAGAAAGGCAGCGCTGTGGGACTGCCCGCTCAGGTTACAACTGTAAAGGCTATGCTGTGCAGTAACTGGGGGTGCAGATAGACAATAGGGCACCCCATGTGTCCCCCTGCATGCCCCTCATGAAACGAGGCACCAGGGGGCCCTAGGTTTCCTCACTGCTACCCTTTTCATGGCTAGCCCACAGCCATGAAAAGGATGGCAGTGAGGAACTCATATTATGCTTGGCGGTGCAGCAGCTGCATCTCCAGAAGATTGTGAGCTTAGGCTGCTGCAAGACAGCCAGTGATTGTGAACCCCTGGCAGTAGCAGTGGTACTATGGCAGTCCGACTGCTAAAGTCCTAATATGGCATTCGGACTGCCGGTGCCATCATAGGTTTGGTGGTCCATCGAACCACCAAACTCATATTTAGGCCCTTATTCTGACTGCGATGGAGTTTACCTTCAGACTAAGGTCCTTATTATGATAGCGGTTGGTCCGACCGCCACATTTTGATGTGACATTTGTGCTGGTGGTCGAAAAGTACCCCGTATCACGGTGACTTGTGCTGGTGCCAAGGAAAAGGGCCACAGCACAAGCCGCCATGGTACGGAGTACCTCCTGCATGCCCATAGACCGTGTGCCATGCACCATGTCGTGCATGATTGGAGGCAATTGAGGATACCACATGTGACCCTAGGGCCACTTTAAAGTGGCCCACAACGGATAGAGGCCCTGTTTGGGTCCCCCCACATCCCTTTCCGAAAGCCTTTACATGCAGTATTCCCACCAAGAAAAGGCTGTCGGAAAGGGATACCCAAAACTGACGGTGCCTGGCTCAGCAGCGACATCATTCAGGGCCACAACTCCGACCGCCACCCTGTCGTGATCTGAGACTCTGGTGGAGGGGGCAGTTCGCACTCTGACTGGTGTGGTCTGCCCGACAGCATTGAAATGCAGCAATCGGACCAAAGGGCTGTCGGTGATCAGACCACCATCGTCAGCCAGTCGGTGGCAGTCTGACTGGCTCATAATGAGGGCCTTAGTCTTTTTCTTGGAGTTTTTCACTTGACGACAAGCCTTCGCGTTCCTCTAACATGGAATTCAATTCAACAACAGAGGCCGGCTGGAATACAATGCCTTAGTCAGCTTCTAGAAGTCTTTGTCCTCAACGTCAACAGCGAGGAGCTCCAAACCTTTCAGTAGAACAAGCCAGCATGGTCAGACCAATTCACGAGTTGACAACGGCGGCTTGACTCTCAAAGTCAAGCCAGTCTCCTCCTGGAGCTTTTCTACAAAACTTTGCAGAAAGTTTCCAAACTTTGAGTTATTGAAGTTTCTTGGTTGCTTTAGAATAAACAAGGGTCTTGTAGCAACAGCCAAGGGGTTACAGACTATTGATTGCCTCCTGGGGGCAAGGACTCAATTTTCAACAATGCACCTGCACAGTCCAGGAAAAATCCAGTTGCAACTGGTAAGCTGGGGTGATCCTCTCTTTGGCAAGGCAGGTTAATTCTTCTTGCTCTGTTGTGCATGTTGCTGATCAGGGAGTCCACTTCTTTTCCTTTGAGTCAGGCACAGTTCTTTCTTTGTGGAGTCTTGTGAGTGCAGCAGGTTCAGTCCATCTGAGTGCAGGCGTTCTGTGGTGCAGTCCTAGGGTCCTGCAGGGCAGTATTTCTTCTTCTGATGATCCAGGCAGTAAATTGAGGAGCTCCTGCAGTTCTCCTATATTTATCCTCCATTCTGGGCTGTCGGGAGGGGGGCTCCCAAATCAATACGGGTAAAGCTATCTCCCTCTGCTATGACCACTTCCTGGGAAGTGTGGCATATGTTTGACCCAGAATGCACTGTTGTCCCAAACATCAACATTGATACATTGTCTACTTGGTGTGTGTGTATATGTAACCCAACCCAGAGGTGTGGCTAACATCTGACTACACTCCACTTCCAGCCCCTCTCCTAATCCCATTAGGTTGGCTCCGAGCTGGCTGGGGATCAAAGAAGTCTAGCTGGCCTGGGTCATGTGACATCTTTTTGCCTGCCTATGAAGTCCAGCTTATCTCCACAGCCCTTTCTTCTGCCAGGAAGCAAATCTCCACCCACCAGATGGCTGTATTGTTGCAGTCCCAGGCCTCCTCACCCCTACTCAGATAGCAGCTTAGCTCATGGTGTAAAATGCTGACCAATCAGGAGAGGCTGTTACAGGGCTCCTTTAGGTAACTTGAGGATAGCAGGTTCTAGAACTACTTTCCTGTATTAGTTTTATTAAATCCAACCTTGGCAAGTTGTTTGATTTTTATTAGCAATTAGTTTGATGCTCTGAATGATTTGTCTAGCTCGCTCCAATCAACATTTAGACTTTATTAAGTTTTATAAAGCCTTACCATGTAAGCCTGTGGGGCTAGCAGCACTACAATAGGGACAAATGACTTTGTTTTTTTTTTTCTTACCGGGGAATATAAAACGTATTTTATATTGTCCCTGCTTTTTATAAAAATGCACCCTACCATTCGGCAGGGGCGCTCCTCTGTGATGGCGGAGGAGCGCGCCCCACTGCCAGCAGATGATAAATAAAAAGGTAATAACACATTGGTATTATCGTTTTATTTATCTCTGCAAGGCTTATGTGAGAGTGGGAGGGGCTGGGCCATGACAGGCAGAAGTGGTGGGCACTTATAAGTGTGTCTGTTTGGCCGGCCGTCCTAGACCAGCCAAACACACATGTGCACTTATGTTTCTCCAACCCAGCTGTGTTGCACAGCCAGTTTGGAGAAATGCCACAGACTCCAATGCACTGTCTGAGCGGCAAACAAAGCCACTCAGACCAATCCTGGCCCTGCTCTCACATTATGAGAGCAGCGTCTTGATTGGGTGGGAAGCCTGTGCTTTCAGACCCATCCACTTCTGAAGGAAGAGAGTTGCAGGAGCAACAACGCTGCATCAGGAGCGGAGCGGCAGGTAAGAGATCTTTAATTATTTATTTTTTATTTCCCAACCCTGCCCCGCCCTACCAGGTTTGATTGGCAGCAGCCGCCACTGCCATTGGGGCCCCTAGGCAAGACCTTAGGGGTGACTTTAATGGAATAAAAACGTGGTTTTGGACTTTGGAAGTACTTTTTATTCTAAAGTCGAATTTGGACATAGTTTTATTTCAAAACCAGCCTGTAAGGCAGACCCGGATTTAAAATGGCACCAGACACCACAGCATTGCACACGTGAGTGCATTAAGACCACTGGGGGTCTCTAAACCTACATGCTTTACCATATATTAGTGACTTACAGGTATGTTGTCTTCACCAATAAGAATTATGCCATATACCTTTAAAGGACAGAGCACTGGGCCTGGGCCTGGTTAGCAGAGCCCACTGCACTTTCAGAGTCAGTAATCAGCAGCATCAGTCCAAACAATGGGTGTGATCAGGGCAAAAAGAATGACCTTCCTATAAGTATCAAAAGTTGTGGGTTGTAAAATGTGAACAAGAATATGAGAAGAATGTTAGACCTCTGGCCAGAGGGGTGCATTTATTCATTTGATATGAGAAAACCTATACATGTATAACATCCGGGACAATGGCAAGATGGGTAAGAGGAGTAATGCAGGAATCAGGAGTGGATTTAAGTAGATTCGCATTGCATTGAATTTTAATGGCTGTCCCATGTAGTCCATATTCTTTAGGAGGAACATTGGAGGACATTTTGAAAGTGGCTGATCGGTTGAATGCAGGAGTTATAGCAAGGCTTTACAGGAAACTAGCAGAGCATGTTACAGGTGCTGTATTGAAGGGTTTTTAGGCATGTCTAATGCTAGACTCTGGTCTGGAATAAAATGACGATTCTTTGAGATTTATTGGCAGGAAAATTTTGATTGTATTAAAGCCATAGAAGATAGAATTAAACCCACCGACCTCCTTGACCTGGGTGAGATCTATGTTATTTAAAAAATAAATAAAAGATAAGGCAGTAAAATATTTATATGATAGAACAGTTTTATAGGTAAAAAAGATAAGGATGAACACCCCTTGGATTTGAATAATCTTTTATTTGTTTTCTTATGTTCATAGAAGGACACTAGGAGTGATGGAAAAATACAGAAATAAGACAAAGGAGTTCAGGAGCAGAACAGAAGAGCGTAGAAATTTCAGATTCAAAGTATTTAAAGAGGTGAATGTTGTCCAACAAGGGTCATAAGCAGCCAGGAGAAGGACTGTGGTTGCTTGAATAATATGCTTATTTGTTCTTCAGAGTGCTGTAGAGGAATATCAATAAAGAATTATGAATAATGCTAGCCTGTGTGTCTTTAGCGAAATCTAGATTCTTTATCCACTGAGCCATAGAGAATTGTCACTTTCAGTCCTCCAGCAAACCTTGAATACCAGTAAAAGATATCGCCCAAGTAAGTGACCGCATAGAAATAGATGTGCTCATTCACTCTGAACAGGACATGCATCAATGAAACCATCTGTGTTCTTTAGTCAAGCATATCAGTGGCTGGCCCAAGAGGTTTCATTCCATTTGCAGTGTTTCCAGTTCATATGCACTTAGCTGCAACTTCTTAAAACTGTGAAATACAACCACTGAACACAGTATTTGAGGAAACAAAGAGGAAGCCTGAAGGCCACTGTTCAGGTCCCTTGTATCATGTTATGGAGGGTAGACTCACACAGCTGGGTCAGGTGGCTTAGTGGACTAATGCTTCCACTGTAGGGGCCTGTGTTTGACCTTACGGTCACAGGTTTAAATCCTGGTGGATCCACTCAGCCTTACATCCTTCTGAGGTTGATAGAAAGAGTACCATTGAGTTGGGTAACAATAAATATCTGTTATTCAGCACCAAGATAACCTAGGGTGAACTTGTACTTTACAAATACACGTCATTAAATTTTTTCTTAACCCGTTCCGTGCTACCAGAAGGCCGAAGGAGCCCCGCCCACCCTTTAGAACGCCCGCACCGTGGCAGAAAAACCACTGTGGTTAAGGCGTTAATGGCTGCACAAAGAAGTGGACAGGGTATTCAGTTTAAAGAGGCATTACAGCAGTGGTTTTTCACCTGGTTCTCATGTACCGCTGGGGCTCCTTCACACCTACAGAGGCTGCAAAAATGCAGAGCACTTTCGGGACGTATTCAAAGTAGATTCATTTTCGGCCTTTAGCCTTCCTCCATGCTTTTAATGAAATACATCTACTTTGAACACGTCCAGAGAGTTCGCTGCATTTTTGCAGCCTTGGAATTTCTATGTTTTTTTGCCCTCACGTAAATCGGAGAAAAGCATCCGCCCTGAATTCAACAGTCAAAGGGTGAAATTTGAAGCAACTATATATATGATGATATATGGTGATCAAGGCTACTGTGTTGAAGCCAAAACGCATCATGCTGGGGATCTGGGAGCATTAAAACTACCCTGAACTAATTTTCCTGCGTTGCTGTGGTCTGTACCTACGTGGTTGAATCGGCGTCTAGAGCCGATCTGTGGGACTGGTGAACGGATATATATATATAAAGATCAAGATGCAAAGTATCTCCTAAAGCTCTTTGAAACTAAATCCAAACTTGAAATAACAAAATGGTGGGAAAACAAATCTCTTTCTGCATACAGTGAGGTGGGACGTGTGCCTCGTGGGCTGAGGATTCTGTTGGCCCCGAGCTTTGACAGACCAAACCCTGAAATGCTCCGTGAGTGGGGAGAGAGCAATTTACAAGCCTCGATGAACTTAGTTCGTATTTTGTGCAAATATGCTAAAATAGACCGCTTGGAGATCTTAAAGGAATTGGAAGAAATCACTGCCAAAATTGAAAAGTTACCCCCAACAGAGTTCATTAACAAAACCAAATTGGACATTGCAGAAAGACTAAAAAAGCACGAGGATATAATCAAGGCAAGAAAAGCCCATAAGTTCGCTAGGGATCTGGCGGACTATGAAAACGGTCAGATTTTTACGTTTTCCAGAAAATATGATCTTGCCAAACGGAAACAATACTGTGACAAAACCTCGACCACCAGGATTGTAGAACAAGTGGATGGTACTAATGAAGACATATCTAATGACACGGTGTCAGTGACCAGCGGTTCAAGTATCTCAAGTGCATCTGGGGAAATAATCTCTCAAAAACGTCCAATCCTTAACGTGAGTGAGGAGCTCGATTTTTTAGTCGAGGAGAGACTGAAAACACTGCGTCCCAGGATACAAAAAAAGCAAGACGCAGGTTCAGAAATAAACGCAGGAGAGAACAGCGCAAAAGGCTCAAAAGACGCAATGAAAAAGAAAACATTCTGGAAAAAGAACAAACGCAACTAGACAACACTGTCATTAACCTAACTGACGTAGTTCTAACCAAGGCTGAACAACAACTTTTGTCACTGGGTTTGAACTTTTGTCCTGGAGAGAATTTTGACTATGCCCGCACTAGAATTGATGTTTTCTGTTTTATACGAAAACTCAAACTTATGAAACACTTTGCATTAAAAGCAGACAAAAATCAAAATCATGTGTCTGATAATAGTGTGCAAACTAGTGGGGAAACTCCATTCTTACAGGCTGCAGATGTTGGTGGAGTATTAACTATGCACGATCTTCTAGAGCAAGAGGAGTCCAACAGCCAAACTCTTGACCCTATTGATATATCTACCCAAGACAGACTGCGAAAAATTGATTTTGTTCAACAGGGGGCGGGTTTGAGTCCTTTTAGAAATAAATCTAAATTTGTACCCCTAATGCCAAAAGACTCCATTGACACCTATCATGATATGGTTATAAGAGATCTTAAACAGCTAAATATTAGCACTAAAAACAACAAATATCATCGAGGTGCTATGTTCAGGAGAATTGCATATAACAACTTGGTTAAAAAACTTGGTGACAATTGTAACATCGTGATAAAAAAGTCCGATAAAGGAGGCAACCTTGTGTTATGGCCTAAAAAACTGTACATAGAGGAAGCTGAAAAACAACTGGGCAACACACTATGTTACCAAAAAACCACCTCCAAAGAATATGACAATGCTAGACTATTGGTACAAAAAATGATAGCTCAATGGAGAAGGGAAGGTTTGCTTTCCAATGAGGAGAGTAAATTTCTGTATAAAGAACATCCTGTCTTGCCTGTTTTGTATCTTATTCCTAAGATACATAAACAGGTAATACCTGTACCAGGTAGACCTATCATTTCCGCCATTAATAGTGCTAGCGAGAATATTGGTCAATACATCGACCATTTCTTACAGGAGTTGGTGAAAGTGCTCCCAAGTTATGTAAAAGATACTGGTGATTTCCTTACAAAAATCAAACATGTGAATTGGTCTGAGGACCTATGTCTAATGACCTTAGACATAGAATCCTTGTACACCAGTATTAATCACACGCAAGGACTAGCTGCAGTAAAACATTTCTTAGCCACTAGACCCATTGAAATGTATGCGCACAACAAGGTGATTGTAGAGCTCATTAATTGGTGCCTACATAACAATTTTTTCCTGTTTAATAACATCTTATATAAACAGAGCAGGGGAGTTGCTATGGGTGCCTGCTTTTCCCCCAGCTACGCGTGTTTACACGTAGGCTGGTGGGAGGAGCAGGTCCTTAAACATGAATATAAGCAGGTGGTAAACCAACATGTGTTATTGTATCTTAGATACATCGATGATGTTTTCGTCGTATGGCGCGGAGATGCAGCATCCGCTCAATCTTTTGTCGACAGCATCAACAAAAATGATCTCAACCTAACTTTCACTTCCCACATTCACACCTCAGAAATAGAATTTCTGGATGTGAAGCTAAGAATTGTTAACAACTCCATACAGAGCACCTTACATTGGAAGAGCACGGCTGGCAATATTACATTGCATGCAAATAGCTCACATCCGAAACACCTCATCGCAAGCATACCATACGGAGAAGTCTTACGACTTAAACGTATTTGCAGCGATGAAGACGACTTCAAACAATGTGTTGATGATATGCGCACAAGACTCAGGGTAAGAGGCTACAGTAACAAAGTTATTAACACAGCCATTGAAAGAGCAGAAGAACGCCCTAGAAGCAGCTTGTTCAAAGATGATTCGGTTCTAACCACCACTGAAACTACCGACTGTGATAATCCCAGATTAATCCTTACCTACTCACATCAGGAAAGGAAAATCAGGTCAATTATCCATAAACATTGGCCGATCGTCCTAACTGACAGCATTCTGGGCGAGAGATTATCTATTCCCCCTGCTGTAACTTTTAGGAAGGGAAGATCCATGGGCAATGATCTGGACAAAAGTTCACCAGAAACCAGAAAACCGACAACTTGGTTTCAACCCACGAAGGGGTTTAAAAAATGTTCCACGTGTCGGGCGTGTAAATTTGGCTGCAATAAATCGACATATGAGACCCCTTTTAATACATCCCCTGTGCCCATCAAGGGAACTTTCAATTGCAAAACAGACTTTGCTGTCTACATCCTGACATGCACCTGTGGTTTAAATTATGTGGGAAGCACAAAGCTACAGGTGCATGTCAGGATCCTTCAGCATCTGAGGGCCATTCTCCACAATGATGTTACCTATCCGGTGGCCAGGCATTTTGCCAAATGCCATAATAAAGACATCAATTGTCTTTCTTATTTTGTTATCGCCGCAGTTCCAAAATCTAAACGCGGCGGAAACAGAGAGAGAAAGCTCAGACAGCTGGAGACCAAGTTCATATTGGAATTAGACAGCAAGTGGCCCAGGGGCCTCAATAATTCGGAGGATATGTATACATATCTATAAAGGAATAAAGTGCCTATCTGTTTTGGCTCAAGATGCAGCTATCATTACACTGTAATTTCTGCCCAATCATAAATCATGTTCATTCCCTCTGCCATGTCAGCTCCCATGATTCCCTCTTGTCCTCATAATAGCCTACATTTACTTTTGAGAAAATATAGCATATGGTACCTATCTTCATTTCAGATGTAACATATACACTGATTAATACTGATTATAATAATGAATTATATAATACTGTATGTCTATATATGCATAGTAATGTATGACTATAGAACTTTTAATTGACCAGTTTAAGAAAGCATTGTTTACACGCCACACACAGTTTTTTTTATTATTTTTTCTTTTTGCACTATCATCATAGGAAGCACTTTATGTTTAAATTTGTTGGAAATCTGTCATGGGTCAATAGTATTTGCAATTTATTTTGATTCTAAACACAAGATCAGAGGCCGTAATGTATATATGGTATATATTAGTGGTTTAAGTAAACATAAAGAAAGCAATCTTTTATGAGACTGTGTTAATGACCCATATTGGGTAAAAACTTTATAAAAGGATTTAACCTGTCATTCATAGCTTTATGATATATATTAGTGGTCTTCACAATGGCACATCAAAAAACCACTATGCCATAATAATTGCTCAAACTTGCATTTAAGCAGTTAGTATAACATTACTTTTAATCAAAAATTATATATTTTTGTAAAACAACTTGGGAAAGACATAGATCTGTGTGATAGTCTTTTTACCATGTTTAGAAATCATGTGACCTACTGACCATGCAGTGCAGGGGGTGTGTACATTTGGTGTTTAAAAAAACGTATAAAACATTAAAAGGTCGCGATAATTGCTGAATGTGATCAAGGGCTCTTGAAGCCCGAAACGCGTCGTTGCAGGCTGGAAAAGAAACGCAAATAAATCTGCTTCTTGCCTGACTCGCTGTGGTGGTCTGTGTTCCTTCCTCGCCGCACGTCGGAAGTGGTGGAAATTGTTTGGTGCATATATATATATATATATATATATATATATATATATATATATATATATATATATATATATATATATTCACTGAAAAAACCATAGGTTTCAGATATGTTATAGTTAGAAATTAGCATTTAAAAAACCTTTGAAATTCACTGAAACAAAATTGGTTTCAGGGACGTTATAGTTAGAAATTACCATTTAAAAAACCCAGAGAGAAAAGAGGAAAAATCCAGATATTTCACCTCATTATGTCAGCCTCTGTAGGCGCACCATTTCGACCCAAAACCATGTATACAGGTGTTTGTATATATGAGTTTCTGTCAAAATACATGACTGGATGCACAGGAATGTCCACTCATGTAATGTCTACCTGACGCAAAATAAAGCAATACAAAAGGGGGTGGTGATGGACGGAGCATCTGAATCAATCAAACACTCACACCCAGTCAAAAGATCTGGGTTTAATCCATCACCGTTCTTTAGCCCACTCGGCCACCCCAGTTCAGACATGGCTATATGCAAATCAGTCTGACCCTGTTCCTCATGGGAACAGTCCAGCCCGAACAGCCAAGCCATGTCTTCCCTGGACCGGAAACAAGCTTCAGATGCTCCGTCCATTACCACCCCCTTTTGTACCGCAAAATAAAGCAAGGCAGAGCTAAGCACTACCTTTCTGAAAGTTATTTATCTTTTTTTACAAAGCTTTGAACATGCAAAAATTGATTTTGCATCAGGCTGCGCCAAGAAAAGTGATGCAGCCCGATACAAAATCTTAGTAAATCCAGGCTTCAGTTGGTATGCTTGCCTTGATTTGTGGATGCAAAGTAAGTACAGAAAAACACTTTGGCATAGACAATTAGGGGCCAATTCCGATCTCGTTCGGAAGGGCTCTGAATCGGATGCAGAATTGGCTAAACTGATCCAGAGCCCTTGTTCCCGACCGAATCGTTCACAGTTGCGAACGACTAAGTACGATGCTTTGCAAGCCTTAGCGATGACCGAATCGGTTCCGGAAGGCATTGGGAGCTATAGAGCCCTCCGGAGCCGAATCGTACAGCTCTATGGAGTAGGTTTTCAAAGCAAGCAAGTATGATGAACGATTAAGACATCCTTTAGGATTCGGTTTTCCCAGATCAAAAAGTCTGATGGAATCGGTCTTTGGGGACCCGTAGCAGGCCCCCCTTCACCCGGGGTGCTCAGAGTCGTGCTCGTGGGGGTACCCAAGGGTCCCCGTTTCCAACCATGCACAGTGTGGCAGGCACCAAGGGATGCCTGCCACAGGGTGCATGATTATCTCCAACCACCCCTTTTGTCAATGCGAGCCTGTGTACGCATTCGGTACACAGGCTCTCTTTGAAGTCAATGGGAGTCCAACCGTATCGTACCCGGATGCACTCAAATGCATCGTACTTGTTCGGTCGGACTCCCGTGACATGAGTCATACGGAAAGCATTCCGGACACTATTTGGTCCCAATGCTTTCCGAACGAGATCGGAATCAGCCCCATAGTGATAAGAGTTGAAGCATTGGTAAACACTGACAAAAGGAAAGCATACTTTGGAGCAAAAAGACAAAATGATGTATTAGAATCCAGCATATCACTTAGTTGTTTAGAAATAGAACTACTTGTTGAATCACTCCAGCCTTCTGATTAAAATACTAATTTAGATTTTTGCATATGTTTTGTTTATTACTTAAATAAAATATTTCATACTTTGTGTATTTTATGTAGACTTGTTTTTGTATTTTTTAGTATAGATTTGAGTTTAAAATCAAAGAAATTGCTTAGGGTGGGGTCCCCTGCTTCCAGTAGTGATTCATTGTGGGTCCACAGAAGTCAGTTAAGAACCTCTGCTCTAGCATATTACTTCATTTATTAAAAATAAAATCACAGTTTTGAAAGCTCAAAATGTCTCATTAAAATAAAATGTAATGTTTATATTTTTTGCTGGGAAAATTAAATTAAACTTTTCATTATGTGTGTTTATGATGTATACTTCTTTCTCTATCTTTATTGTTTTCGAGTTTAGGTTCTTTGAGGTTCAGATCCTGCAAACTGCTTAGACTAGTAGTCATAATACCATTTGTTTCCACATAAGTGAGAGGCTAAGAACCATTGTATTAGGGCATTTCATGGCTTGAACTTTGTAGCGCGCATCTGATTGCCACAGTCGGGGCCAAAACCTAGTGGGAATGGGGGCAGGCTACAGTAAAGAGCTCTGTGTTCCCAGACTTGAGCTATATGGAATCTGTTGTTGAACAGTCAACATTTGTGAACAGACACCTCTGAAAATTGAACTGAGTTGCAAGTTGCCACCAAGACTCAGAATTATATGGGTGCTATCCACATAAGACAAGAAAAAAGGACATACAAATCTTATCAATCACCCTACTGGATCCACATAAAGATTTAATAAGGTTGGGTTGAGTGGATAGACCTGCAGCACCTTACAAAGGCTTAAAAGAGAATTGTTAGGGAACTAAGGTAAGAGCTTATGAGCATACCCCCAAAAAGAAGGAAAGTCCTTGCAGATCCTTGTGGTTGAGGTTGGCCTCAACTGTCAAGAAATAAAGGATGCATGAGGCACAGTATCAAAGGCTCCCGATATTTCCAGCACGATGAGTGTTACTCTGCTGCTCTGAGCATCCACTGCTGAGCCAAGACCGACACCAAAGTTACCGCTGCACCATGAAAAACATGAAGTCTTGCCTTGGCAGGTTCCAGAAAAGAGATGCAACTGATAAAATGAGGTATCTGATTAATCACTTCCTTTCCCCCCACCTTTGATAAAAAGAAAATGACAACAAATAAATAGGGTGAAAATTAAAAGGAATGAAGTAGTGGCTCCACCAATTCAATTGAAGAGAACTGGAAAAATTACTAGTCGTATTTCTTTATTAAAATTAGGGCTAGGGAAATGTCCTTAGTGAGGGAGGGAAGGTGCAATGTTGTAGTAGGCTATTGCCCAGTAGGAAGAATTTGAGGAAAGATGTGTGGATTTCTTCATCCTTTCCAAGAGGAGATTGAAATCTTCCATTAAAATATGATTACAAGCGGATATGAAAAACGTTCACTGAAATTTAACCCAGCAACGCAAGCCACAAAAAGAACGCTTACTTCAAGTATGACCTGGGTAAATATTTGTGTGCAAAGTAATAATTCTCAATTTCTAATAAACCCATTTGTTTTGTATTTTTCATTTGAGATTCTTTTGTATGTAAAACATTTTTTTGTTGCACATGGCTTTTCCACAATGATTCCAAACTCAAGTCACAAGACTTCTTACCAGTCGTTCTTAAAGTCAGAGGATTGCCTTGTTATTCTAGGGGCCAGATTTTAAAAAAAATACACTTAACGCAGCGCATCACCCAAAGAGGCTGCACTGTGTTGCGTGACAGGGAGGGATCAGGAGAGAGTCATATCTACAGAGGTATGGATCTCTCCTCCCCTCTCCCTCGCGCCGGCGCTGACTTCAGCTGCCGAGCCCCACACACACACATCTCAGTACCATAGTGCTAGTGTGTGTGTGTGTGTGTGTGTGAGACTAGCAAAGGTTTCGTACAGGAAGGGTACCCTTCCTGTACAACATACCATGTCCAGACAAGCATAAATGCTATTCCCACTTTATATCTGTGCTGCACAATGCAGCACGCATGCAAAGTTGGAAAAGAAAGGAGAAATAAAAACATTTCTCCTGTTAGCGCCTCCTTTGAAGTGGCGTTGGGTTTTGTGTCAAAAGACATGGGTGGTTGCATGGGAATGCCCATGTACCACACATGGTACGTCTCCTTGGCGCTATGTAACGTAAAGCAATGCTACTTTTAGGGTACTTTCCAGCACAAAACAAGTTTTGCGCTGGAAAGTAAATTCCACCTAAACATTTTGTGCTGGTTAGTGTCACTTTTGTGATGCCAACCCAGTGCAAAATGCTTGAAAATCTACCCCTAAATGTCTCAGTTTTGACTCCTGTAGTTCTAAGCTCCCATCGGATCCCTTCCCCTGCAACGTCACTGATTCATCAGTGTCCTATCCTAATTCAGCGCCCCATACTTCATGGTTCATATCACTTTGCTCCACATTTTGCTTAGTTATGATTCCACCCATTTCTGACTCCATTTTAATTCAGCATATTTAGTTGTCTTCAACTTAAAAAGACAGACAAGTACTGATAACATTTGCATACAAGTTTAATTGGCACCTTGGTCACAAGTCCCTTTCCTCTCTAGTTGTCCACTCAGATAACACATCTATGTCCTCCGAGTTTATTAGTTATTTATTTGATTTAGGGACTTGAATACCATTGGCCGCCCTTGAGAATTGACTCACTGCCGGTAACCTGTGTTTGTCGAATGGTGTCTATGGACGTTCCCCTTTAGCTTGCCAAAGGGACCTGGGCGGCAGAGCACATTAAAAGTGATATTCCATGAGCCGCAATCTTCCTCCTTAGGGGCTTTAGTGCAGGGCACATGTCGGGGGAAGGGGGGTACATGCGGGTGGACGGGGCAACCCACTGTTTTCACAGGGTGGAAGCCGTCCACCCTGCCAAGAAATTGGGCCCTACTGAAAAATATGCTGAATTCGCCCCGGTGTAATTTGCAAACACCGCAACACATTCAACAGCGCCTGCACGTTGTTGTCTGCTTCCAATCTTCAACAACGTGCAGACGGGGACGGGGCTTCCTTATTGCAGACTCCTGCTGGGCCCATAACAAAGGACGAATCTGAGGGGTCATCAGGCCTCTTTTTGTTCGAGTCTCCTGGCTGGTAGCAGTCAGGAACCTCACACCTAGATGCAGAGGAGAAACAAAGGCTCAATCCTTGTTAGCACATCACACATACTTAAGAGAGGCAGCTTTTCACTTTGTTCAGGCCTTGTTTAGGAGATAAGCATGCACTGTAAGAATGTCAGATGTGTTGGTCTTTCCCAGTATTTACACAAAATAAATAGCATTCATATAGTGCTTACTACCTCTGAGGGGGTGTTGTAATAATTTAAACATCACAGTTTTTTCTTGTAAAGGACTATGGGTAGAGGAAGTTTGCGCTGGCAAAAGGCAACATTGTTTTATGTGTAGTTTACAAAAGTGAATCTTCTGCCTAAATTAGGAGGGTTTCCCTGTACACTCGAATTGTGCTCCAATGTACTCATGATAGACATGTTAAACATATATGTGAGGACTTAAGAACTGATGTTACTTCTTATGATGCCACTTCCTGTGATGTCACATGCCGTGATGTCACACAACATGATGTCACTTGCATACTGATTAACTAGGTTAGTCCCCCCACTTCTTTTTTTAAGACTTGTGGCCTGCTTTAGTCTATGTGCACTGCACCTCTAGGGAGGAAGTTATCCACCAGCTGCTGTTTATAATATCCCTGCAGAGTTAGTTTGGGGCAGAATTTGTTAGTTATTACTGAGTTACACAAGTGAACGTGAATTGACTTTAAAGGGTTCAACTAGAGTTCCCGTTGAACACAGGTCCATCCAGTTTCCAAGCTATACTTACTTCAGATTTAGGATCAAATGAAAGGTTTTTTTTGGAGGGGGTTTTACATAGTGCGAACCCGACCGGAGGTATTAGAGCAGAACATGAGCACCAGTTGCGTTACAGACAGAAACATTAATTTTTTGTTAGGCACGAGAAGATTAAATGATTTGCTCATGGTCACAGATGATAAGCGTCCCTGCCAAAACTCGAACCTGGTTACCCATCTTTGAGGGCAACTGCTCTAGCCAATAGGCCACATCCTACATACTGTACCTCAGGACTCATCACTGCCACCTCAGTTTACTATGTCTCTAATTCTTGCAATGTAAAATCCCATCTAAGTAGCATCAGTCAGGAAATTTCGCGCCACCAAGCCTTAACAAACATTTGCAATGCAATTGGTCTCGCATTTGGGAAAGTTTAAGCTATTCGCATTGTAAATGACAATGCTTTTTAGTTATCTGTTTTGACAACACAAATAAAATGCATTGTCATTTACAATGCCAATAGCTTAAACTCTTGCAGATGTGAAACCTTTTCAAATGTAAATGTAAAATGTAAAGCAGCGGCTGCCATTGTCCCAGGCTTCTTAGAAAGTGAAAGTGCCCCTGGCGCACTGAATGTTGGAGGAAAGCATGTTGTGCCTGCAGTAGAAGAAACTATTTAACCCCTTCCGTGCGCTCGTCATGAGGCACGGTGCTCGTGTGCTCATGACGAGCTGAGCTCGTCATGACCACACCCATTAACATTATGGTCCAGCACAGCAGGGTAATTTCAAGAGCAGCCAAGGTGTTAAACAAAATAGTGCTTACAGACTAAATAAGACGTACCGTGTAACAACCAAAGTAAAGGGGCCAGTCCTCATGGGAGGTTACAAATGAAGACAAGGCAGTACTAAGGAGGGATTATTAATGAATCAGAAGCCAGGATTTACGAAGGACAATGACACAAGTCAATGACAAATATGGGCAGAGAATGGGAGGGGCTTCTAGTCCATACTCCAATACAGCATGCCTTCAGAGCATCGCATGAGCTGCCGAGGCTCGGCCTAAAACATTGGATTATTGTCACTTCTCTAAATGTTATTGTTCATTGATCCCTGTTGATGGACGGCTCACCTGGAGTGCCACTTCCCAATCTAAAAGTTTGCTCATGGAACCAAAATACTGCTGTCATTAAAACTCGAGAACGCTGGTGTCTCAGTTCTTCAAAGTAGGAATTTGTTTGGCCAAAAGTCAAACCTCTGATTGTCCTCTTAGTTTCATTAGCAGTCATTTCCAAATGATAGCATCTCATCCAATTATGATGGCACACTCATCTATTGTTTAAAAAAATTATTTAGGTTTGGTTGAATTTTTTAACACCTTGGCTGCTAGGGGGTTTTCCCCCCTGGTGCTGCATTCAATGATTTTCCATTGTTTGTGACAAGGTCAGCTCGTCATAAGCACAGCGCAGGTAACACCCATGATGAGCTGAACTTGTCATGAGCACTCAAGGAGTTAAAGGAGTATGTTTTGCAATATTCTTCTACAGTCTGGATTGCCGATTCTAATCTAATGCAAGTCAGTTCTCAGAGACAGAACGTCTGCCTACAAAATGAGTCCACGATGTGAGTGAAAGTAAAAATAAACTACTGATGAATGTGAGCCCTTGTCTCATTGTTAACCACTCAGAATTCCTCTGGGTAGCATTCCCTTTTAGCTCATTTGTGTGATGACAACCAGCACTATGCACATGCACATTGGTTCCACCAAGGTAAGACGCCTAGCCAAACAGCTAGACACTTCTTTCTGGTTGAAAGCCCAACAGCCTATGAGGCGCTTCTGTCCATTTTTGGGCCGGTATTACTTTTGGATTTGGTCTGTGAGTTGCAGTATGGGTAAGTATGAAAGGTATAGAAGGACAATCTTGACTCAGTCTTAACCTCTAGGAATTACTCTAAGTAGCATTTCTTTCCCTGGTGCTTAGCTCTCATGCTTGATTCTAGATGTGGACAACATATATTCAAATTAGTGCATTGTCACTGCATCTGGTTATTCTGTATCTTGTAGATGTCTTTGGTGACCTTCAGGATCACTGTTGTTTGGATTTTCAGTTGTCAGGAGTACTCTTCACCCCCGTAGAATATACATATAATTATAAGTAAGTGTTTCAATGTATTGATCACTTTTCTTCTTTATATCTTTCTGTACATTTCATCAGCCTCCCTCCCTCTCTCTCTCTACTTAGAATGGCTACTTTGATCTTTTCCATTCTTTCCTCCCTTCCTTAATTCACATTTTTGTATAGATATCTCTTTAGCTTCTTTGTTTCTGCACCCTTCTGCTTTAAATAAAAACTGTTATCTTTAGGGAGTTACATTCTCACTATTATAAGGGAAGAGTAAAGTAAAGCTCCAAACCTTGGCGGTTTTAGCTCCTCCTCATGTTTTCTTATCTTTTTTCCACACTTTCTCTTTTCCCTTTGTTATTTAACACTGACCATTTCCATTTGTTTTTCCCGTTCAGGTGTAGGAGAAAAATGGAAAAAGTGTAATTTTCATTATTATTATTATTATTACTATTATTATTTTTGTTATTATTATTATTGTTTATATTATTATTGATAATAATAATAATAATAATAATGATAATGATAATAATATTAATAATAATAATAATAATAATAATAATAATAATAATAATAATAATAATAATAATAATAATAATAATAATGGTTATTATAATATATTCCATATCATTTATTATAGTAATAGAATAATAATTATAAGAATTAATAATTATTTTCTAATAATAACAATAATGGTGATGATGATAAGAATAATAGTAACAATAATAATAGTAATAATAATAATAATAGTAACAAAGAAAAAACCTAGTGAGCCACCAAGTAACTTCCCTCCTGTTTACTTCATTATCTTTCACAACTGCCCTACCTACAACTTGCCCGTAGGGACAACTGGCATCCTCATGACCCCTTGGAACCCTGGAAACCACTGGTCGGCACAGCTGTATAGGACCCCCTTTGTTGTCGTCTGAGTCTTTGGTTCTTCTTCCCTCAGGGGCGGGCTCTCCTTCTCATACGTTCTCATAGGTTCTCCTCTAGCGTCTGGGTCCTCCTCCCTCAGGTTGCCATCGCTTTTTCCTTACTAGACATTCTCCCTTCTTTTGTCTTCTTGTCAACATGCACTTAACGTCCATATATGGTCCAGCCTTTCCCTCTTTATTGTCTTTCCTCTCTGCTTCCTCTTCATGTCTTTCTTTTCTCTCCTTTTGATGGCCTAACACTGCCTCTGTATTCGGGTTTCTATGGTTTGGAGTTTACCTTGAAGACGGCATCATAGCATCTAGGGAAGCACCCTTCTCACAACTGTCAATGGAATAAGATTGTTTGAAGGGCAAGAATTTATATTATAGTGAAGAGTAACTCAGTGGTGCAGGAACAATTTTCAGAGTGAGGGTGGTGCCATCGGTGTTACTTCACTAAAGTCATAGGGATTGTGAAAAATCAAAGTCACACGAAGAACAAGTGTAGCAAATGAGCCATGTCTATTTAGCAGGAGAGTAGTATAGATGTAGTATGCTGCTCGAAGTTCATTTTGGAGCACTCTGTCGCAAATATATTACTAAAGCATGGTGTGGTAGCGCACTGTCATTTACAAGTGGAGAAGTGTGGCTCAATGGTTAGAGCGGCAGACCCTGATGCAGTGGTCTAGCACGGGACCAGGGTTCAATTCCCCGCCTCGGCGGGTCTTGGGCTCAAAATTCCACGGACCTGATAATTCTCGCCTCGGTGCCTATTCCAATCATGGAGTCCCACTCTGCAACTCTGGGCAATAGCTTGCTTAATCTCCACAACGGCCCCCACAACGCTAAGGATGCCTGGCCTCCACCTTGGGGGTGCCCAGGAGTGGACGCCTCACAGGGAAAGGCAGGATGGGTTCCACAGCGGTATTCGTACAAGCGCCTTGAGACCCTTGCGGGTGAGTAGTGTGCTATACAAGTATCAATTTACATTCACACACAGCACCGTTTCCATTGAAACGACCACTACAGTTGCACAGTCATGCAGTTTTACTGATAAAGCTACATAGTAAATGTTAAATGTCGTATACTTGTAAAGCGCACAGCTGCCCCAGCAAATGGGCGTCCAGACGCTGTATACCGCTGGAGAACCCATCCTGGCTTTCCCTGTGAGATGGTTCCTCCTTGGGATCTCCAAGGTGAAGACAAGCATCCCCGGCGCTGATGGGGCCGTTAGTAGAGATTAAGCAAGCTATTGCCCAGAGTTGCTGAGTGGGACCCATGGTTGGCGTAGGCACCGAGGCGAGAATTATCGAGTCCGCTGACCATGGCCCAAGACCCTGCCGCGTCGGGAATCGAACCCTGGTCCCGGGCCGACCTCTGCTTCCGGGTCTGCTGCCTCTAACCAGTGAGCCACACCACTCATAGTACAGAAACAATACTGTGTAGAAATCGGGTTTCATCAACTATTTATCAGTGTCTTGATTTTTATTATCCTATTAATGTTTTTGTTCTCATCCCAATTCCGAATTACACATTAAATGTGCCTCAGGTATGCTTTCCTAATGTTTTATAACGTTTGAAAAATTAGTTTACAGGTATTTAAATGGTGTTTTGTGCTAGAATAAAATTGACATCCTACGGCCTTCACTTTGCAGTCATAGAAAGAAAAGAAAAGTAAACACCAATCTACATGTTAAAAAAATAAACAGCAATTTGATTAAAAAATAAAAGTAAAGTCCTCTTTAATGCTCAGTCACTTTCTGAACTCAAGTATTGTTATTTGGGGCAGGGTCAGCGTTAGAGTTGGTGGTGCCCGATGCAACAGCCTTTGTTGGAGCCCCTGGCTAAAGACGTTTTTTTAAGATTCTCTAACCCCTTCTGTGCTTCGAACGTCCAACGGTCGTCGCGTGCACTACCTCGCTGGTGCTGCGTACGACCGTTGGACGTCCGAATCCCGTTAGCGCGATCGAACGTCCGCACTGGGGCGGAATGTTAGACGCGCTAAACGGGCTAACTACCACCCTCCAATGGTGCCCATCATCTCTCAAATGTATTTATTTTATAGTGCTACTCATCCCAATATAGACTGTCAGAAAGCTTTATAACAAACACACAGAGACAATCAGTCATACAAGTGTGTAAATCAATGTACTGGAAAAGTTGAATAAGAAAAAAAGGACAGCAAGGTGTAGGAGTCAGATATCATATATACTGGAAATTATGGGGCTTATTACAATGTTGGCGACACCATCTCGGGCTCGGGACCCACTGACCTCCGGTCGGCGGTCCCAACTGCCTGATTACTATGCGACCGAATACTGATCAGTCGTATACTCCCATTTCTCTATGGGAGCTTGTATTACGGCAGTAAACCGGCCGTAATACAGGCTCCCATGAAGAAATGGGGGTCTGTGTAAAACCCTGCACCCTGTGGTAGGCACCCCATGGTGCCTGCCACACAGTGCATGGATTTATAGGGTGGCACCCTAGGTACCCCCTCTGCCAACAGAGGCAAGGGGGCCCTGCTAGGAACCCCCAAAGTCGCTTTCTGACAGCCTTTCTGTGTAACACAGGCCGGCACTGAAAGGCTATGAGAAACTGACATCGTAATCCCGATGGCAGAAATGTCGTCCATAGAGGATTACAGTGTGGTTCAATCAATCAATCAGCCATTTGTAAAGCGCACTACTCACCCGTAAGGGTCTTAAGGCGCTGAAGGAAGCAGCTACTGATCGAACAGCCAGGTCTTGAGAAGTCTCCTGAAGGTCAGCAGGTCAGAGGCAGGTGGGCAGGGTGTTCCACGTCTTGGTGGCGAGGTGGGAGAATGATCTGCCACCGGTGGTCGTTCGGCGGATGCATGGGGCGGTGGCGAGGTCGGTGGAGCAGAGCTGGCGGTTCGGGGTGTAGAAGGACAGTCGTTTGTTGAGGTATGCTGGTCTGGCGTTGTGGAGTGCTTTGTGAGCGTGGGTGAGGAGCTTGAAAGCGATCCTCTTGTTGACCGGGAGCCAGTGCAGATCTCTCAGGTGGGTGGTTATGTGGCTGTGGCAGTTCAGTATGCGGAGGTGTTCAGTATGCGTTGGAGTCTCTTCTGAAGTGTAGCCGTGGTTCCTGCGTAGAGGGCGTAGCCGTAGTCTAGTCTGCTGCTGACGGGTGCTTGGGTGACCATTCTTCTGGTTTCAGTCGGGATCCATTCATAGATCTTGCGGAGCATGCAGAGGGTGTTGAAGCACGAGGAGGAAACAGTGTTGACTTGTTGGGTCATAGAGAGCGTTGAGTCCAGGATAAACCACAGGTTGCGTGCATAGTTGGTGGGTGTTGGGGCAGCTCCCAGCATGGCAGGCCACCAGGAGTCGTCCCATGCGGAGGGAGTGGAGCCTAGGATGAGGACCTCTATCTTGTCTGAGTTCAGTTTCAGCCGGTTGGTCTTCATCCAATTTGCAACGGCCTTCATTCCCTCATGGAGGTTGGATTTGGCGGTGGCTCCTTGTGAGGGAGAGGATCAGCTGGGTGTCGTCTGCATACAAGATGATGTTGAAGTTGTGTGGTCGGACGATGTTGGCAAGCAGTGCCATGTAGATGTTGAAAAGTGTCGAGCTGAGGGATGATCCTTGGGGTATGCCGCAAGTGATAGTGGTGGGTTCCGATCAGAAAGGGGGAGAGGGACTCTCTGGGTTCTGCCGGTGAGGAAGGAGGTGATCCAGTTCAGGGTTTTGTCTCGGATCCCTGCGTCATGGAGGCATGTGCCCAGGGTGTGGTGGCAGACAGTGTTGAAGGCAGCCGAGGATTCCAGGAGGATGAGGGCTGCGGGTTCGCCTTTGGACAGTATGGTCCTGATGTCGTCAGTGGTGGCGATTACGGCGTTTTCGATGCTGTGATTGCTGTGGAAGCCGGATTGGACGTTGTTCTCCTCCAGGAAGTGGGTCAGGTGTCTGTTGGTGGTCTTCTCAATGATTTCTGCTGGGATCGGGAGCAAGGAGATGGGTCGGAAGTCCTTGACATTTGTAACTGTAGAAGACCTATTCGCCAGTACATCCTTTAACAACACGAAGGGTCTCTACTCTGCACCTAGCGCAACTACTCTTACAGTCGTCCACCTAACACCAGAGCGCTAATCCACAACTAATAAGCGTCTGTACAGGTTACCTTATCGTGTGTGTAATTTTTATACACACTATCTGATCGCTCCATTTACATTGACATAAATTGTTATAACTACATTTGCACAGTAACCTTCACATTTTGGGCTACTAGTAAAACGCAATTACACACCGCGTTTTTTAAGCGCTTGCCTATAGTGTCACCTCTATCAAAGGCTATGAATTCTAATGCCAAATTTCTCATCATTAGCTCTTACCTATGAGTGCTACCATATCAAGGATACTTCGTAGCTCATCCTGCACCATTTTAAGTAAAAACCTTCCGTTATACTATTCAGTGTAAAATAAAGCTTACCTGAGAATCCTAAATAAACCCTCCCCCACATCGAATTTGATCAAAATACAAATTTGCATAAATTATTTGATGTTTATTTTCCTATTTTTCCAGATTGTGGAGAGTGAATTTTCCATAGCAATAAGTATGTGAAAAGGAATACCGCACAAGTTGTGTGAGTAAACTATGTGTTTGTAAGTCCTGACGAAAGCTCCACAGACCCCTGGGCCTAAGGAGCTGAAACATGTCGACAACTTTTTTCATGCAATACTATAGGACCTAGTAGCTCGGTCCATATATGAGTATAAAATCAATTTTATATTAGTGGAAACTCGCCCCATAATAAAAGCATCCGGGTATTTTTCCATTTTTTAAACAATATTCCTTATGTGTATCACCTGCACTGTCCAATGCAATTTGGAACTTGTACTGGAAAGTATGCCCCTAGAACAACCTTAGAATAACGAAAGATTGAGGGGAAAATCAATAAGGTTCTAAACCTAAGCCTTTCAATTTTCATTCAGCACTTCAAAAACAGTGCACATCTCAATGTGATCTAGTAGAAGGATTGTAACTTATGAACTGCAAGTAACAAGAGGATCTTTGTGACAAAACCACTGAGCTAGCTACATAAAATACTAATATGTGATCTGCAAGTCACAGTTGTGTTTGTGCTTTGCAGCGGTAACAGTAACCTTCAATGCTACTTTAGCAGCAGTCAAAACTGTGATTACACAAATCATAGATGTTAACCTGACAGCCTTAGGGCGGTCTTCCCCCAAACTTTTGCCACTTACCTCCAATTTTGCTGAATTCATTTTTGTTGACCTCAGAACTCCTTGCACCTTACCACTGCGGATCAGTGGTAAAGTGATTTTGCTCACTCCTCTAAACATGGTTTGATTGGCATACCCATGATTCACATATTTAATTTACCTATAAGTCCCTAGTAGAGTTCACTACATGTGCCCAAGGCCTGTAAATTAATTGCTACTAGTGGACCTACAGCACTGATTGTGCCACCATATGTAGTAGCCCTTTAAACATATCTCTGGCCTGCCATTGCAGAACCTGTGTGTGCAGTTTCAAACTGCCATATTGACCTGGCAAGTCAAACCTCTTGGCAGGCCCAAACCTTCATTTTTAATACAAATATGTCACCCCAGGGTGAAATTAATTTAAAAAGCAGGACAAGTCCTTAAAGTTTTAAATGACCTGGTAGTGAAAAACTCTTAAATTAATTGTTCACTTCTGCAAGGTCTATTCCTCCCATAGGGTAACATTGGGATTACTTTATTACATTGTATTGCGTGTTATTTCTAATTGGGAAGAGATGAACCATTCAAGTCTGGTGTTCCTGGAAGCACATTTTAAAATTCAAACTCAGGGTGAAGTCAAATTTTCTTGTAGAAAGTTGTCATTTTATTTCTTTAGCCATTTGGTGCCTGCTACCTATCTCTGCTCAAATGTCTGGGGTGGGTGACACACAATGGGAGCTTAAGTGTGACTTGTTGGGCCATCCTGGGAGGATGGGAGGGATTAACTTGACCCAGGCTCACTTACACCTGAATTGGCTGTATCCTTTCCATACACAAAGGACTGCATACCCTTCTGTAGGGGTCTGGAGCCAGGACAGGACCTCTATGCACTGCAAAGGCTTGTCTTTTAAGTTTACCCCCACTTCCCAGGCACAACATGATATAAGTACTGGACCTCAACTTCACCCACTTCAATACACTTCTGGACCTGCGGATACTCTTCCAGGAAAAGGGACTTCTGGCTGCTGAAGGACAGCTACTCTGCTGGACTGCTGCTCTGGAAGAACTGCTGCCCTGCTTTGCTGACCTGCTGCCTGCTGCTCTCTGAAGGTCTTGGAGTGCATCACTTGAACCCAGAACCCAGAGTACTGGTTAGTTGGGTGACCTCCTGATCTGAAGCTTCAGGGACATAACAGGCTTCCAGCAACCTTGCATCCGCACCTGAACTCTGCCAACTGAGTCTACCCTGCCAAGTGATGCCACTCCAGTCCTGGACCACTAGATGTGGGCTTAAGGTGCTTCCCAGCAGAACCAATGCATATTTTGTGCAAATAGCACATCCATCAGCTGAATCAATGCATCTCCTTAAATGAGCAGCACATCCTTGAGCAGAACTGATGCATGGCTGCTGTTGCGTGGATTGGGCCCGGTGCACTGACAATTTTCAGGACAGATGTATTACCAAAGGTGCAGCGCATCTCCAATCCAGGTTCTCGCATCTCTCATCAAAGGCAGCTCACGCTCAACGATAATGCCAGCCTCCACATTGCAGCCTCACAGTTCCTCAGAACCAACACATGACCTCAGCTTCCCGCTGCATCCTCAACGCCCAGACTTTGCATCACAAACCGCATTGACAGGATCCTCAACGTCGACACACAGGACCTTGCACTGACACCTCACCTCATCTGAAAACCAACGCATTGTCTTGAGTGCTCAACGCTCCTTGCCTCGGATCCACGGAACACTTTGCAACCAGGAATAAGATAGTTTGGTACAGCAGGCCTAACCGGGTCCCTGTAGCCGGTCCTTTCTCCATCACAGTCGCCTGAACTTTTGAATCTGTCACGATCCAGCGCAACCAGATATCCCAAATAGCACTTTTTGCTTCTCTGCGCTATTTTACTTAAAACTTTGAAATTCAATAGCTCACGTTTTACGCATTGCATCTTTGTACTTTTGATCGTGTTTTATTTATTAAAATCACCTTTATTTTTCTAAACCAGGTGTGCGATCATTTTGTGTGATAATTTCAGGTTTTTCTGTTTGAAGTGTTGCAAAAATGCTTTACACATTGCCCCTAAGTTTAGCCTGACTGCTCTGTGCCAGGCTACCAGAGGGTGAGCTCACGTTAATTTAGTGTGTGCCTGCCTCTTACCCTGACTAGCACTGTGGTTGATTCTTGACCAGGGCCCATAGCCCAGTCTTCCAGTAACCCAATTTCTAACAACACATCTCTCCATTAATTAAGTTCATTAAACCTGTTATCATGTCGGTGTAATTATCTGGGCACACAAAGATCTCTGCAGGCTGCTCTTATCTGGCCTCAGTCTGCCATGCAGAGGGTGCCCCCTCCACCTTGCCCCTGGTGGCTGGCACTGATTTTGGGGGTGTTGCAGCACTCCAGCCCCCTTGCTTTCTGCACCTATAGAGTAACTATTACATCGTTATGGTTTATTCCTTATCTGGTATTTATTATGACACCAGCTCCACAAAAAGAGAAATAATTGGAGGAAATAGTCATAAGCTTTATCCCTTGGTGTTTTCAAAGAACAATTTATTACTTTTAAGTGAGTAAAATATGCAGGGTTGTGCCTAACTAAGCAATATAAACATATTTCTCAGTTTCTTCAAAACCTTTAATTAGGATAGAGATACAACTGTGTCTCGCACAAACATGGAAAGATTCTTATAAATAACCAGGGAATAAGCACAAGCAATGCAGCTGGGAACATGTGCTTAATGGGGAAGGAGGTATCAATGTCAATCATTGTCATTCAACTATTTAACCTCTCAAGGGAAAATTATGCAGAAAGATAAGCCTTTATGAATCTGGAGGAATTCTCCTTAGTTACAACAATGTCTATAGCCAGACAATGACAGCAGCAGCAAACATATCTAGTAGTTCAGTGGATATTGACATTACTGCTAATTTGAATGATCATAAAAGAGTCATTTGGCACCAGCAACAGCCGATAGCATTGATCACACTAAAGCTATGTAACATTTCACTAACATTTAGCTGGACTGGGTCCAGATTTATCAGATGTTCACGCAACTCAAAGCAGCAAGACGCCATGCTGTGCTGCATGAAAGGGAGAGCGCAGGATTGTGTCATATTTAACATTATATGGGCCTTCCTGTCCTCTGTTTGGGCTGGCACACAATGTGCGGCCTTGCACCAACGCAGGCCCCTTTGCACCATGGTGAAGGGTGCCTGAGCTATAGGCTGGATTGTTTTGTGCAGAAAGGCACACCTTCCTGCACAAAAATAATCTTTTGAGGCTTTGTTCTCTTTCTATGTGAGCAGCAGAATGCAGCACACATAGACAGTGGAAAAACAAGGAGAAATAAACATATTTCTCCTCGTTACACCGCTTGGTAAAGCTTAGCAATTGACACAGTCCCATTCTGTCCTTTTTTACCCCCTACAGGTACAACTCGAGAGGAAACACCTCTTGAACATATAAGCACCGTAGCGTGTGCTTTACACACAGGGCACTGACAAACTCATACTAACCCCTGTAACACCCTACACATATAAGGTCCTGATGAAAGCCAGTAGAAGAAAAGGCCTGGCTGAAACTACTTGACCCCACAGGATGTCGGAGGCCATAAGCCTACCGTGCACGTCCGATAGCCTTTGTTTTTATTGACTGCCTGGGGCCCACCATTAAAACAGTCTTTGGGACACCCAGGACAGTATTTTAAACCTCACTCAGAGCACACTCACAGCACCCTCACGAAACAAAAAAACACGCTCCGCAGTAATCTGGCGTCGAAGCACACCTGAGGTACACTCGGTACCTAGGGTGGGACCCGATGATGAAGCATGCCACCAACTAGGTTGGTGGGTGAGGGCCTTCATAAAACCTAATGGTTTTCTTCCACCCGCAGACATACAAACAATTTAAAAGAGAGTTAATTCTCATTGATTACTAACATTCCCAAGTCTCCCACTCATGGTAAATCTGGAAAATCGCCAAAATCCATAGGTGGGTGAGTGAGAACACACACTCCACCCATGGAACGCCTTCCTGTGGCAGAGATACGCAAGGCAGCATCTTGAGTGCCTTGCATTACTCCAGATTTACCAAGCACTGCAGAGCCAAGCACGGTGGCCTTCACAAATCGTATTCAAGGTCTTGTATCGCCCTGTGTTCCCTTGCGCCGCACAAGGGTGATGCGAGACCTTTGATAAATCTTTGATAAATCTGACCCCTGGTGTTTAACAGTCGTAATGGTGGGGACCCTATACAGTAGTGACTCGGCATTTTAAACTTTAAGGAGTGGACCAAGCATATGCAGATGGCAGGTATGCAGATGTAAAAGTCCACTGCACACATTGCTCTACATTATTGTACTCAATTTTAGAGGCCTTCTACAAACTCTGTTACATAGTTTGTATCCTGCAGTGTTTTTGAATGTTTAATATGCGACTTGTTCGTGTTTTGAATGTTCAATATTGTGTGCTAATATTTTATCTATTTTAGCACTCTGCATGTTGCCTGCTTGGCTGTTTTCTGGTCCCCTCTGCTTTTTCTTTTTGTTACTGTTGCAGCCATCTTGAGTCCCTGCACAAAGATGTATCAGCAGTTTGATGGACACATTTATCAAAAATGTGCACTACCCCGAAGTTAAGCAGTGTGGGGCAAAGCCTTCCCAGTGTAAACCCTGGCCAGCCAGCAAGTCACCTTACTGCGCTGTCCTGCCCCAAAGTGAAAGGGCAGGAATGCACTGTATTTATACAATATGGTGCATTCCTGTCCTTTTTACCTGCGCTGGTGCCATTTCTGCTGCCTAGCTCCAATGCAGGCACACGTGCACCATGATGCAAGGGCGCCTGTGTTGTCAGAAGGGTTGTTTTTGTGCAGGAAGGGGCACTTTCCTGCACAGAAACAATCCTCAGAGGCGTTTCGCTCTTTCCTATTTGAATGCAGAATGAAGCGCACATAGAAATAGGCAATAACGAACAGAAATAAAGAACTTTCTGTACGTTACACCTCACCTCAGGAGGCATAAGGATTTGGCACTTACCCAGTTTTACATGCACTTGTAAATCTGGAGCAGCATCAAATTCCATGTATGTTGTGTAGGAAAACCCACCACAGTATCCATGGAACGCCTCCAGAGCGCAGAGCAAGGCAACATATCAATTTGCTCTCCCTTGCCTTACTCCATATCCATGAGGCTGTTAAAAGCCATGTATAGTCGCTTTGCGAGGCCAAATAGATATGAGTTTGTCATTTGCATCTCCGGAGCGTCACAAAAAGTGAAACTATGGCAGCGCAGGGGGCTCGTAAATTTGCCCCCTATGTTTGACATGTCGCAAAAACCTTTGCATTACTACTAGATAAGGCTCTGTGTTGCTTTATCCCCAGCGCCACACAGTGTAATGTCTGAAGTGCACAATTTTTTAGGTTCATCAGGCCCTAAATGTTAAAGGATGGGACCGGTCATGTGCAGGTACTCTCAACTAGAAATAAGCACATACAGTGTGAGGCCACACAGCCAGCCTGCTCATTGGCTGCAATGGCAAGCCCGTCTGTACCTGTTCATGTAATGGCAGTGGACAGGGCCTGGTTCCATTTTGTGATTATGTAAATGATACATTCCCCTTCCAATGTTCCGGTAAGTTTGGTAATCCCTACCTCTGCAGAAGTGGAGGAAAACATAAATTTAATTATGGGTGCCTAAATTATGCTGTATGAAAATGTAACTTATGCAACATAATCCAACACATTTGTGATAGTATACTACATAATTTTGGCAGTTTAACACATGCTGACACTGTCTGGGGACCTCATTAGTACAGGTTTAAAACACAAGTATAGCAAAAAGGTAGCGCAATGATGACCTGTGAACCTTTGTGAAAGGCCGTCCACTTCACTTGAGCTAGAAACAACATTTTATTTGTTAAAAATTGCAAATTACTCAGCAGATAAGAGTTTATATGGCAAATGTGTAAATGCACACATATACGGAAAATGGTGCAGCCATAGATCAATTAATTTTTATGACCCTTATTATATTTAGGGCCTTATTACGATGTCGGGTGAACTTGCGACTGCCCGACACAGTTGTGGAAGCAGACCGACCGACCTCCGGTCGGCGGTCCCGTCCGCTTATTACAACGCAACAGTACATGGTGCAGTCACATTTTACCATTTCTCAATGGGAGCTTGTGTTACAGCCGTAAACTGGATGTAACACAAGCTCCCATTGAGAAATGGGAGTCTGTGTACATCTCTGTATCCTGTGACAGGCATCTCAAGGTGCCTGCCACAAAGTGCAGGGATCAATAGGGGTGCACCATAGGTGCCCCCTCAGCCCCCAACTGGAGGCCGAATACAGAAGTGGGCCCTGCTAGGGCCCCAAGACATGCATTCCAACAGTTTTTCCAAGCCGGAAAGGCCGGCATGAAGATCCTGCTGGAAACCATGCATCGTAATCCTGAAGGCGGAAACACCTTCCATTTGGATTACAGGCCAGGCTCCAACTGGCAGACGGGCTCCTGGTGCCTGTCAGAAGCCAGCCAGAGTGAACATCTGGTTTCAATTCTGACCGACTGTATCATAATCAGCCGGTCGGAATTGAAACCGACGATGTCAACCGACATTGTAATAAGTCTTTAAGGTTCTGACTGCTCTCTGTGCACCACAAGCTTTATGGTTGATCTAAATTCCTTTAGACATATGTGGACTCTACAATAATAATCATTTTTTCCTTAATTCATTTTTGTATATTTAAAATTGAATATTCTGTAAAAAACCTTTAAATAACTATTTAGAATTCATTTTCACTGTAAGTGGTATTAAAAACTCTATTTATAACAGATATCAATAAATTACGTCTCGAAAATTCATAAATAACTTAGGCAACTTTTTAGGAGTGTCCAGCATGTTTGTTAAAACCTTGAAAATACTCTAAATATTTTTACTTCAACTAAGCAACCATGGTTATTCGCAGTGTTTTTGACCCACCTTTCCAAACCAAAAATTCCATCTCGATGCAAGCAGATTTTTAAAGGGAAATCCTCTTTTGTCCTCAATGTCGAAAAGTTCAAAACTGATATTTTTCTGTATTCGTAAATAAATGCT
Organism: Lissotriton vulgaris; assembly: GCF_964263255.1. NCBI lineage: Eukaryota > Metazoa > Chordata > Amphibia > Caudata > Salamandridae > Lissotriton > Lissotriton vulgaris. Next base: position 93,002,000 of record NC_141698.1, read on the forward strand.
CCCAAATGCATAGTACGAGATTGGAGAATGAAACCATGGAAAAGTACAAGGAAATTTTCATGGTACAGGGATTAGTCCTTGTAGTGGTCCCTCAGAAGACGTCACAGGGTGAAAAATAATGCAATTTGAATTGCTTGAGCAATAAAATTAGAAATTGTGCTAAAGTAAATTACTGTACAACTGAAAAAATTTAAAGCCCAACACCAGTGCCACCAGGGCACCAACTTTATCGCATCCATTAATTGCCGGGTGAGTTTGAACATGGCCAAGCATAAGAAAATCAAATGAAATTAAAACCTTGAAAAGTTAAATCTGCATAAAGTTGTTTTCTGATTTTCAAACCATAGTAAGTGATTAGCTACTGTGTGCTCAGACAGGCCAACGCCCTTGTCTCAATCTAGCCAAAGGGCTTCCTTAAAGCTGAGTGGGAATTCCTCCATTTTTGGGGAAGTTATAGATTCATCAATGGAATTTCCTCCACTACAGGAAACTATCCCAGGAAATTCAACTCCTGGTCCATCCTTTATTTAGCTCTTCCTCAAATATTAACAGAATTTTTCTTTAACAATGTTAGATAAAACTACTAGCAGGGATTCTAGGTTAACTTTCCATTATATGCGTGTATTTTCCAATTATTGCCTGGCCTCTCTCTTTCACAGAGCTTCCTACATTTCCCATGCCAAAGTATCTGCCACCAATATTAGTTTTAGTGCCAAGAAAGCATTGGGTGAACGGGCACTTTATAAGTGCAATATAACATAACATTAGCTGAATGTGAGAAATCAGGACCTGTTTGCAGAGTTCCTCCTCTTTTTGCCCCCATTTTGACTGATAGGTGCTGGTTTTCTGACTCTGATTGTCCTCTGATCTCTGCTATTCAGACTCAGGGCCTGTGCTTTGATTAAAAGTACATGGTTAGGTATAATTGGTAATAATAGACCCCTGTAAGTCCGTAGTATATATTAAAGCAAAGGGGATTCAAACTGCCTACAAGTCCCTAGTATATAATGAAGCAGGGAGGTTTTGTGGCACAGTAGAGTTCCTATTCTAGAGTGTGCACTGCTGTGATGCATGCTGTTATTTTAAAAGCCAGCCCTGCCTTGCAGGCTGCTTTCAAATTTTAATTATATGCAAATTCAGTAAATTACAGAATTCTTAAATATCGATTCGGTAAATTACCGAATTCCTAATGTAGGGAGCACTTAAATGATTGCTTTTCCCATGTTAGGATTCGTTATTTACCAACAACTACAAGTTGGTGGTAAATAACGAAAACCCCCAAAAAAGCAATTTAATGCAAATTATTTCAGTGTCATGTGGCTGACATACATGCCCTTATGGCATGTATGTGTACCACGTGTGCACCCATACACAATTGAGGGGTGCAACAGGGTGTCAAAGTGACACCCTGCCACCCTTCAATGTTTTCCCCTTTTTACCGAATCGGTATTTACCGATTCGGTAATTCCCATTCATTCCTATGGGCCTCCAGGCATATAGGAATACATGGGGAATACCGAATCGGTAAATACCGATTCGGTAAATACAGAATCTTAACGATTCGGTAATACTTACCGAATTTTTCTCTACATAGCATTTACCGATTCTAAAATACCGAATCGGTAAAATTCGGTATTTTAGAATCTGTAAATGTCCCTCACCTACATCTGGCCCTAGGTGGGGGAAAAACTGCCAATTCCCATTTACCCATTATAGTGAATGGCTCCATAGGCTAACATCAAGATATTTTATTTAAGTATGACTATTAACAGGAGACACCTAAAAATATAATTCAAGGTATCTAAATAGTTAAGATAAATTCAACAACTTACTACTGTTAGATTTGTAGTAGCTACTACAGAAAATAGGTTATTAAACTTTCTTTTCTGTGAGATAAACTCCAGCTTTCCAGCTGCCCTCTAGTGGTTGGCTAGCATTTCCAAGACTGAGCCAGAGCTGCTTGATGAGTTGTGAAAAGTCCTGTCAAAGTAGACAATGGATTTCCTGTGGGTGGAGACCTTCAGCTGCTGAAGCCAAAAAGCAGGAGGGGAGTGGAGGAGCAAAACTTGTCTTCAAAAGGGAGAGTGACAGTTTGGGAGCAGCACGGACTGACCAGGCCCGGACTGGCCGTTGCGGGCACCGGGCAATCCCACGGTCGGCCGCATGGGTGGGGGCCGGTTTTGGGCCCCAGGGGGCCGTTTCTGTTACAGGGCCGTTTTTTGCAGCATAGCTGCAAAAACGGCCCTGTAACAAAATCGGCCGAAAACCGGCCCTGGCAATGAGTGCGGTCGCCCCCCCTGGGGGGAGGGGGGGCGGCCGAGCACTTTGCCAGGGCCGGTTTTGGTTCCCAGTCCGGCCCTGGGACTGACCCCCACATCCTGGACCCCCAGCCACACAGGAGCCATCGTAATTAGATTAGTCAGGGGTTGGAAGGGGTGTATTAGTGAAACTTAGCCACACCAGTGGGTTGACATAGCCAGATCTAACCTCAATGGATAAACTTTCTACATGTTGGATTTTGAGAGAATGATGCTTTCTGGGACAAGAATATGCCACACTTTGAAGGAAGTGGCAATACACCTGGTTGGCATCCTGCATCCCATTGGTCAAGGGTGCCCCTGCAGAACGCACAGAAACTGTAAATAAATCTCAGAGAGCTACATGGCTCCTCAGATCTGCTACCTCAAATTATAAGGAGAAGAAGGACTGCACTGCTAGAATCTGAGTCTGCACCCACAGGACTGCACTCTGAAGGACTGCTTCATTAAAGTTAGGTGAAAATTCCTCTCATTTTGGGGAAAGTGTTAAATCCACCAATGGAATTTCCTCCACTACAGGAAACTATACCCAGGAGATTCAACTCCTGGTCCTTCGCTTTATTTTACTCTTTCTCCAATAATAACAGAATTTTTCTTTAACATTGTTAAATAAAACTCTTGCACAATCTAGTATTACAGCCTTAAGGAGTTTGCCTTTCTTGAAGACGGATTAAGGTGTGCATTCCCTGCAAGCTGCAGATTAACAGAACCCACCTGCATCATTTCCATTACGAATCCCCATCCTTGAGTGTGTCCAGTGGACTTTTAAGGATTTGGCCAGGTGCATTGTGGGAATTGTAGTCCAGACATCCCAAGGACCATCTAGGAGAGTCCAGCACCTTTGATTTGTGTTTTTGACACTTCAAACCCTAAAGGAGAACTTCAGAAAGAAGTTTGAGAAGCTTGGAAAAGTTTGGAGCAACTTTTGTAAAAAAAAGCTCCTTAACCAGGGACATTGTGGGAGTTATAGTCCCAGGCGCCGAGAGGCCAACCAGAGCCTCTGACCACTGGGCTGGTGCTGTGAACCGTTTCCCTGCACTAAGAAAAACTTCTGGAAAAAAGTTTAAAGAACTCATGACTGGCATGGTCCAACAGGACCTTTTTAACCATTAGAGCATTATTTGCTTCTAAGCGCTAGTTTTACTTTTATTCTTTGGAAAATTCATACACACATTGTATTTTTGTCATTTTGGTGCCTATTTGTTCATATAAATATAATGTATTTTTTACAAATTGGAGTTGGATTTTTATTGTGTGTTATGTCTTACTTATTTAATGTACTGATGTTTTAAATGATTTACACACCTGTCTCCTAAGTAACTTTTGCCTGTTCATTGGCAGCTACCAAGGGTTCAACAACTGAATAATTTGTTGAGACCTTGACTGACCCTCTTATTGTCTTTGTGTCCTTATTATTTGTGGTAAGTCACTACTTATCACTACTAATAATCTACTTTTCTACTCTGAAACTTTTAACTCCCAAGTATTTTTGCAAGTGAGCGCATACCTTTCTTAGCTTGTTCTCGTGAGTACTCTGAAACCATATCAAAATATTAACTTGACAGTATTTGGTGAACAAGTGGCCACATTGCTTAGCGTTTTCTTGTGAGTTCATTGAAACTGTTTTGTGCAGGAAACCTGCTGGCTTGCTTTTTTGTATGCTTAACTTACATTTCCTCAGTAATGTACGAACAATTGACATTCACAATGACAGAGTCATTATATAATTGCTCTAGCATTGAAATGCTAAAAATGGCGTCTTTATGATTAATGCGCATCATGAAAGTCAAGATTTCCAGGCAGAAGTTCCACTGTTCCAAAAACCCTTTGCACTTTGTGTAGCTCCTGTACTTTTCGCAAGAAATACGCATACCACTTAAGGACAAATCTTTGCATAGTGCCACTCCGAATGTATGCTGTTACAACGCATACATTTACAACGCATGCCTTTAAAACGCAGTTTTTACATTGCAACATCCTTTACAATGCACTCCATTACATCGCATGACACTACATCACATTTTTAGAAACTACCTTTACAACGCATTCCATTACATCGCTTTATACCTTTACAACGCATACTGTTACAATGCATACCATTACATTGCATTTAAAGTAAGTAATGGATAGTATAGTGGTAAAAATTACTATTCTAACTCCAGGGGGTGCAGCAGTAGGGTAAGTTTTGGATAGTGTAGGGGTACTATGCGCTGTAATGGTAAGCGTTGTAATGCCTGCGTTGTGGTGACAAGCGATGTAGTGTCATGCGATATAGTGTCATGCGTTGTAATGCCTGCGTTGTAGTGTCATGCGTTGTAAAGGAAGTTGCGATGTAATGACTGCGTTATAAGTGTAGTGAGATGTAATGGTTGTGTTGTAAAGGATGTTTCTCCCGCCACTCCCAGACTTATGTGTCGCAGCTCACCAATGATTTTTGCATCACCGTATTACTGGTTTCCAACTTCAAAACAACTGAAGTATTTTATTTCCTACGATAATGAATTATAGTTCAATTAAATGATTGAAAGAGCTCGTATAATATTAGCAGAATACATTATTATGAAATATAATATCTTGTATGTCTGGTTTAGCATTAGCTAGAATGCCTACTACATTATCATGTAAGCTTAATTTAATGTTTAATATTGTGAAATGTGAACTCATTTCCTGAATGAAGTTCGGGCAGGTCGATATGCAAATTATGAATCTGTTTCTTAGTTTGACAAGAAAGTACAGCCCTCAAATAATGCAATTGATGATTCATTGTTGCCTTTCAAACCTTACAAAACCATTTGATGAATAAAACAATACAGATTTCCCAAAACGTGCATTTAGGGAGCTGAACAGTGCCAAGTTGAAGCCCTATATAAATATTTAATGGCTGCCCCCTGTGTTGTTATCAAAGTGATTCCGCTCTGGCCCATGCATAATAGATTCATCTTTAATAAGTATTAACATTCCGGCCTGGAGATTGTGAATCCCTTCCTGGTGCTTCCCAGTGCCACTGTGTACTGCCAGCATCTGATCACACCGCAAGTGCCCTCAACCAACCCACTGCGTTGAGCTATACCTGTCCTGTTTCTATGGTTACCTTTCCAGGTTGCAAAGGCATCCAACATTTAATATGAATGCGCTTCAAGTTAGAGCTACTCCCTCGGTGAAATGTAGCAGAGCTGAGCGGAAGCAATCAATTATCGTGGGAATAGTCAAAACGCATGTTTGTCAGTGTTTTGTAAAATATGTTTTCTGAAAGAGGCAGCCAGCGACCCAGGGGTTAGCCACCTGTTTGTTTCACTGAGATATTCTGCTTGTGACTCAACATGTGTAAGGCATTTGCCATGAGGCATCTGCCATGTAAAGTGCTTATGCAAAGTCCTTGTATTCAGGCTCAGTGTAGGCAAGTTTTAATGTAATTTAGTACTGTCTCTTCAAAGACTGCATTTTCAGTGTTGAGTGGAAAGCATTAGTAATGCAAACTCTATTATGTTACTATCTGATTTCCCTCTATTAATGGATTCCAAAATCGCTCCTCTCCCTAAACTGAGGACAGGTGCATTAATACAAAACTTGGAAGGTGGGTTATTAGTAGGGGTAAGTATGCACCTATCACTAGCAATAAGGCCACTAACGCAATAAAGGCTCCAGACAAGGTCTCAATAAATTATACCCTGCTCAACCCTTGGTAGATGGCAACGAGCAGGCAGGCTTAACTTAGGAGACAGGTGTGTAAAGCATTTAAAAACACCAATAAATTAAATGTGTAAAAATACAACACACAATAAAAATCCAACAATTTATAAAAAATATGAACTATTTTTATTCTTAAAATGACACCAAAACAACAAAAACCTAATGTAGGTTGCCAATGAATTTTTAAAAAAAAGTAAACGCTTATTAGTGCTTAAAAACTATTAGCGCAAAATTTAGACATCTGGTCGAGGTTGACCGGGACAAAGTCAAAGTTTGAGGCCGACCACAACAGAGCCCTGGTCGGATACATTAAGCTGGAGGCCTTGGCCAAAATGTTACCTTTGCACTTAGAATTGTTTCTGGAGGATTTTCTGGAGCTGGAGCGGGCCTCTCCATGAGGCCAGATTCACAGCGGCTTCATCGGCTTGGTTCAGCGTGAGCCCCCGGTCAATTCCTGGAAGTTTTGAGCTCCGGAGCTTTCAGCTGGATCAACTTGAAATCCAGGTAGGTTTGCAGTTCAATGTAGTCAACTTGACTCTCAACGTCAGGGCAGTCACCATGTGGAACGTTTTCAGAAAAGTTCTTAAAAGTTCTCCAAACTTCAGGAGGTGCTTGCTGAAGTTCCTTTTGGGGTTTCAAAGTGTCCACAAACAAACACCAAGCTTCCAGTCTTTGAGCTGCTCCTTGGAACTTAAGATGGTACTACTGTTCCCACAATGCACCTGGCCAAATCCTTTAAAGTCGAGCTGAAGGTGGTCAGCTGGGTTCTACATGCTGGAGATGATGCAGGTGGAGCTGTTGTATCCTGTTGCTTACAGGGAATCCACTCCTTCTCTTTCAGAAGTAAGGAATAAGTCCTTAGGGCTGTAGTTCTTCAGGGTGCAGCAGGTGCGGCCATTCAGAGTGTAGTCCTCTTGCTGCAGGATAGGCCAGGTTTACAGCAGGCCAGTCCTTCTTCTTCTGGTAATGTTAGGCAGCAGATCTGAGCTGCTATGCAGCTCTCCTCTATTTATCCAGTGTGCTGGGGCGACAAGTAGAGGGACACCTCTGACCATTGCAGTACAGGATGCCTCTCAAAAGCATGACAGCTTCTTCCAAAGTGTGGCATATTCGTGTCCCACAAAGCACTGTACTTTAAAATTCAAGATGGAGTGTCTTTCTCCTTGGAGTTCAGATATGGCTAAGCCAAACTACTGGTGTGGCTCATTTCCCTTAACGCTTCCCTTCCAGACAACCTGCAAATTCCATTCCTGGGGGTCCCATCTTGTTGAGGGGTACAGGAAGAGGGGATAGGCCTAGATGTCATTCCTTACTGTCCTGCTCTCTTCGAAGACAAGTTTGTGTACCCATTCGCTTTCCTGGCCTGTTCTCTGCAGCTGCAGATCTCCCCCAGCAGATAACCTCTGTCTCTATGCAGGCCCCTGATCACCCCATCAAACCAGTTTGGTTCGGCCTGGCAAGACTGCCTAATCAGGAGAGGCTGATAGAAGGCTGGATTTTGGCTCACAGAAAGTCCTGTAACTTCTTTTCTGTACTAGTTATGATACTTTCAACAGTCTTCTCTTACCATGGAATTGATCATATTAAACCTGACCCCCGTGGGGGTAACAGACTTTTGACATTAAGGAGAAGAGAAGAACTCTGGTTAATTAAATTGAAAGCCGTTGAATGTGGCCTTAATGTTGATCATGAATATGAATTTTACCTAGGACAGTAGGAATTATGTATATGCTATTTTTTGTAGAATTGTTGATGACAAGTGGATTATTAAGTTGTATAGTATGTACTTTCTGTCCCCCCCCCCTTCTTTGAAAAGACACTGTATCAGAACCAATATATATTTTGTCTCCTCGTGTGAACAGCCCTATGGAAGGAATGTCATGTCTTGCTGGTCCCTGCATGAAGGAACTACTAGTTGGAAATAATTGTATAATATTATTTGAGAAAACTATGTTATTAGGATTATGCTTGCCACCTAACCTGCCTTTCCAAATCGATTTGCAATTTATTAATATACTGGTTGAAGTTCTGGTTGTGGACCTATTGGTGGCGCCACGGGTGTCCGGATTCACGCATAGTGAGTAACATTAGATAAAATATAAAAAAATAATTTTTATGGATGTGGGTAAATACGGACTTTGAATATTCTGATTTTGTGTTCCTTACGATATGATTTTAGGACCATAATTAAATTGGGTTTGCTCGGATACTATTGGGTAACCAAGCGTCTTGACTGACCCAAGATGGCGCATGTTAAGATATTTATTTTAGTGTCAGTACTATTTAATTATTCCTTTGCCTCGTATAACATAATATAATTACAAGAAAAAATTCTCGTAACAATCATAAGTGTTGACAGAGAGAATTGATTAAATCTCTAACTTCGCTTGTGTACTCGAATATACTAAAGCGTCCTGACCGATCCAAGATGGCGCTTGTTTATTTTACCGGGAATATTGGGTTTATCGATATTCCCTTTACGGCGCTGATTATGATTTTGTGAAATAACATTCTTTACTTGCAGCATAATAATGCCCCGGGAAACAATTTGGAATATATTATTAGACTAGCGTCAGCTACATATTACTTGAATATGGCTGTACTCTGTTTCTCTATAAATAGCCATTGCAAGATGGCGCGGGTGCTGAACGCCACTTTACACTCGTGAACACGCTGTTAACGGTAAGCTTGGAAACGCAATTGGAAGCTTAGACCTTTTACTGAACTAACAGCTATACGCTTTATTAATGTATACCTTTGGTTAACAGACACGTACCCGTGACATACCAAAGGAAGATTTATTCGATAGATGGGGTGATGAACTCTCGATCGTTGTGAGAATTTACGAGGTGAGGAATTGTGACTATGTGATTACTTTAAGAGCACAGAATAAACGTGTACGTTTTCAATAAGGAGTATAGAGAACTTGGGATTGCTTTATGAGTGTATAGTTATGTGACCAATTTTTACTGCTGTGCAACAAACGTATGCCATTAGACAGTAACAGGCATTTATTTAAACTTGATTTGTAGGAGAACTACATGTACAAGTGATCTAATACAAGCTGAAGTCTGGCTTTGGATATTTGAACCACTTGAGGTGAGGGTAATGTGGTTTAAACACACGTGTAGATTACGATTGAATTTATAGTACTCTACAACTTAGAGATGTTGTTTATTTATAGGTTCATACGTACTGGACTAGAGGAACTTATAGGACATCAATTTTTACGATATTGGTGAGTTAATCTGCTATGATTAGGTAGATTTCATCCTCACTGTGCGTGATTCGGGTATTTGTGGGGTTGTCGGTGACCCATAACCACAACTTTTGAATAGTACAGAACAATGGTTCTTTATAAAATCTACTTTTATGATGACTTACAGTTTATTTCCCGATATGAGCACGAATTTGGTGTAATGTGTTCCTTCTTCCAATATTCACTATGAAATACTTACATGTGAATCAACCTATTATGGTTTTGAGGGTGTATCCCTTTAGTTTTTCTCTTAATAGATGTAATGAGAGAGTTATAGTTTTTGAGATTACTAATCACTAAAATTGTAATTTATTGTATATATTTTGGGTTGCAGCCCTGAAGAAGTCATTTGTCTTACTGACTTGACGAAACACGTGTTGGCTGCGTCTTATCTATTGGTGGATCTAGGATGTGAATACATTTGAAGGATTGGACAATAAATTGATCAGTGAAAACCATATAAAGACTTTGTACTATTGAATGAGTGCTCGGAAGAATACCCAATTGCTAACAGTGGTAAGTTGTTGGAGTTGTTAATATTAATCTTTGAAGTCCTTGAAAAAATATTTTAGCTCACTCCTGCCAATAGTTATACTTTTTTTTAAAGTATTCCCATGTTAGCCAATGGAGTTAAATGCTACAATGGGGAAAAACTACATTGGCAGTTTTTCCCTCACCAGGGCACACAAAACATCTTGTCCCTGCATATTTTTATATGGCACCCTACGCTGGGGACACCCTGGGTAGGCCGTAGGGGCACCATATATGTAAAAATAAGGTAATTCTAACTTCGGAAGTACCTTTAAATAGAAAGTCGAATTTGCATACGATTTCAGTTTAAAAGCCAATTGCAAAGCAGGACTGACGTTTAAAATGACAGCAGGGAACACAGTAGTGTACACTTTGGTACATGAAATATGCTGGGCATTTAAACCTACATGCCCTGCCATATACTGTTTTTTCCCTGTGTATGTATGTCATTGTGTGATTAGTGGGGCACAGGCTTGTGCCCTACCTTGTGTATTATTGTAAAATATATCTTGCAATTGATTTATAAGTAAATATCAGACCTCTGTCCGGCTGAATATGTCAAAACAAATATAGCTACGATTCTGTCTATATTTTATTGTACCCTAACTTTTTTACTCCAAAGGACCACTGTTGTCTAAAAGTAACTGATCCCAAGGTCCTTGGTTGACTTGATTGGGTTCCCTTGTTATCTCCACACATATACTAGGAACTTACAGGTAGGTTGTCAATGTCAATTGTAATTACACCTAATTACCATATACCTTTTTTTTAATCAGAGCAATGGCCCTGGACCTGGTTACCAGGGCCCAGGGCACAGCCAGAGTCAGTTACCACAAGTATCAGTCAAAGAATGTGGGTGATCAGGGCAAAAAGGATGACTTTCCCACAATTGCAATTTCCATGGAATCGTTAGAGGTACACAGTAATACAGCAAAGGGTTCCGGGAATTATTTCAGAGGCAGACAGGTTAAAGCCACTTTGTCTATTACAGGAAGTATGGCATGAGATTTCACAAGTCAGATGCAAACCACATGAGAATCACTTATGATACCCTGATGTACTGGAAACGTGTTGATGCCCTGCCTGACTTTCTTGTAGGCATCACATCCAGATTAATTTAGATATACGATTCCACTATGAAAAGCAAGACAGAAAGCTCCTGACGCTCTAACTGTTTAAGATATGTATTTCCTTGTCATGCTGAAAATCAGTCTTGCAAGCCTGGGTAACTGATGGACTCCCAGTTGCTTCCAGGACTGGTAGACTCACATGACACAAATCCTGATACTTTTGGCTGCTTGGGGAGACCTGGGACAGCCTTGCTTTTAGAGCAAGTCCTTAGGACTTCCTGAAGAAGCAGAGTCTGGTATCTATGGTACACACTATTTCACATTGAAAAGGAATTGAGATGTTTCACGCCCAGGGTAGGAGGCTACTTGGGGAGACCAAAGGAAAACCACATTGGAGTCCAGAGCACCTGCAGGAAACCTTTGCCCAGAAAACATTAAAGGCTGGGTGGTGGCACCACATGCAATGCAGGAATTTGCTATTACTTGCCACTGCCTACAAAATAAACTGAGCCAATAATCTCAGAGAGAAAGGCTGACATATCTATCTGTGGAAGGTTAATCATTGATGATCTCCGGCAGTGCCTGTTTCCACTTTCTTCAATAAATTATACTTTGGAATCTTATTCCAACATCATCTTAAATTAACACCTGCTGCTGAACTGTGCATGATCAAAAGCTTCCATGGATACATCATATGTGCATCCTACCTTGGGATTTGTGGACACTTTATTAACCCTGGTGCTTTTTTGACCCCACTTGACGAAAAGCTCTTAATCATTTTATGTGAGACTCTGGACATAATCTTTCAAGCTGATTACTGCTAATCCATCTGGGTTGAAATAATCTCCAATTAAGCTTTTAAGTCCCCAATAATATTTCAGAGTCAAGGTTCTTAAAGGTTTAGGGGCCCGATGTAGGTGAAATAGATTTACAGATTTTAAATTACCGAATTTTACCGATTCGGTAATTGAAAATCAGTAAATCTATGGTGTCGACATGTAGGTATTCCAGATGTGCTGGAATACCGAATCGGATGATTTCGGTATTTACCGATTCGGTAAATACCGATTTTCACAAGGGTGCAGGGGGTGTCACTTTGACACCCTCTGGCACCCCCAAAACAGGCTCGGCTGCCATGTGGCAGGCATACATGCCCTAAGGGCAGGTCTGCCTGTCACATGGCATAGGTGTGCATGCACACATGTGCATGCACACTGGAATCGGTATTTTACCATCAAATTGGATTTGATGGTAAAATACCGATTCGTTAAGGCTCCTGGGACTCTGAAGAGTCCCACCTACATATGGGTGGCTCAGAATCGGTAAATTTACCGATTTTTTATTTTACCGAATCGATAAAATTACCGAATCAGTAATTTTACCGATTCGGTAAAATAATGCCCCCTACATGCCTATCACCTATTTACCGATTGGTAACGGCCGAAAATACCGATTTTCGGCCGTTACCGACCGACCTACATCGGGCCCTAAATGGCAAGAAAAGTACGAATCCCTACAGAAATAAGCAGCTGTCTTGGCATGGATATAGGCATGACCAACATAACAGTGTCAATGCTGCAGGTAAAAAGTCAGAGCATTTTAACAAAGTACATGTGGCTGAGGACTGTTTAGCGATCCTGGCTGATGGAAGAAAACAGATTTCCAAATGAGGGAATACATTTAGCTGATGCAATGTCTAATATTTTCATTTGGTTTGGAGCTTTGGATATTTATCTCATAACTGCACTACACTGTGTTTGTTGAGTCCTATATCCTCCAGCAGCTATCACTTGGTTTTGAATTAAGCTAAGTCAAGATATTTTAGAATGACCCAAGAGTACTTTCCAAGGGCATTTAGTCTGGGTTTGTTTCGAATAAGTAGATTAGAGCTTTTTGGAACCTTAATTAGATGTATTAGCATCTACACACTCCGTACACCTTGATTCTTTAAGTACTTTTGCAACATAGTCAAATCTTAACGTGATAACAAACTTGTGGAAAGTTAAAGAAACAAGGAGGAATCTAATGGGACCTTTTGTAATGTACCAGGCGCCACTAAATGTTATTGGCGTTGGGTAGTAATGATTACACATTTTGAAAAACCTTGTTTTTGGAATACCGAAGCTCGAATAACCATAGATATTTCGTGAAATTATAAAGAATGAAGTATAGTAAATATTCCATTATTAGAGCGGCAGGCCCTGATGCAGAGGTCTAGCCCGGAACCAGGGTTCAATTCCCCGCCTCGGCGGGTCTTGGGCTCAAAATTCCACGGACCTGATCATTCTCGCCTCCGTGCCTATTCTAATCATGGAGTCCCACTCTGCAGCTCTGGGCAATAGCTTGCTTAATCTCCACAACGGCCCCCACAACGCTAAGGATGCCTGGCCTCCACCTTGGGGGTTGTCCAGGAGTGGACGCCTCATAGGGAAAGCCAGGACGGGTTCCACAGCGGTATTCGTACAAGCGCCTTGAGACCCTTGCGGGTGAGTAGTGCGCTATACAAGTATCAATTTACATTTACATTTACATTTAATGGGTGAAAATGTTTTGCTTTGCTGGATCACAATTGCCCCGATGTGCACACAGTGCAGTACAGATAATTTATTAAGGATATTGGCTTTATATAGATGTATGGAAATTCAACAGGTTAAATATGATCACTACAGTCTTGGTATAGTAGGTCTGCAGAGCTGGCGTGACCTTCCAAAACAATGGCTCTAGAACAACACCTTACATGCATCAAGGTAGGTTTTTGCGATTCCTTAATTGCGATTATTAAGGAATCGCAATGGAATCACAAAAGCCTATACATGTAAGAATCGCAAAATTTTCTACAAATTCCATAATTGCGACTCCCAATTAAGGAATGGCTTCCCATTCATTCCTATGGACCTAAGTCCCAGAGCAATGAATGGGAATTGCAGGCGCAATTTGCGAGTACCCATTAGGTACTCGCAAATTGCGAATGCAATTTCAAGGGTGCAAGGGTGCGAAAAGGACACCCTGTTGCACCCCTGAAATTGTAATGCAAACCCATGTTGCATGCACACATGCCCCAAGGGCATTGTGTGTGTGTAACATGTAACTTTGAAAAAATTCACTTTTTTGCAAACTACCATCAGGTATAATTTTCTGGTAATTAGCCAACCCTAATAGCGAAATAGCTATTTTAAATGGCATCTTGCATTGCATTGAAGGCATCACAATTTGTGATTCCTTAAAGGCAACCGAAATTTGCGATTTTTGCATTTGGGATGATGCATTCCAAATGCAAAAATACTGGTCGAAAGGGGCAGATTCTGAGAATCTGCCCATTTGCAACCAGTTTTTCCTTGCTGCTTGTGGCCTAACATCTCTTGCTGTGTCCAAATTAATAGAATGATAATGAGCGTATGTGCAGAAGGTAAGCTAAAGAATAAAAGAACAAATCCTGTGAAGTCAACTCTATAACCACTAGGAGTGTCATCCACAAAATAATTTGCAGCTATAATATATATTTACAACTGCATGAAGTTGAATTTTAGGATTACAATTCCCAAATGAAACTTGACAGAACAAAATCAAGACTGAAGACATGTTGCCCTCTGTATCTTACTCAAAACCTTGTACAATCCAATAGCATGGAGGATGTTGTCCTATGAATAGAGGTATGATTAAATATGGGGAAATGGTGGTGGCCATCAGGAACTTTGTGATAACCCACAATGCAAAGCATAAACATTCCTAATGGGATTTCACAGTATATCTACACTTTACACACTGAAGTTTAGTGCTAGACAACAAAGGAATAAGTGTGAGAGTGACCAAAGTACCACCAGTTGGAGTAAGAGAAAGTTATTTAATTAAATGCAATACTTTATTCTGGTTAAAATGTAAAACCATTAAAGTATATTACAAACACGATTAATGAAATATCAAGCAATAGCTGTGATGGGCCACGGTGTCAAGTGCCCAATGCTTATGCATAGTGCATAATAAACTTGAAGAACAATAAAGTGCATATCTAAATGATTAATACTTTGAAGATACTACCGCTTGTTGTCAGTAGGAAACCTGGTTCCTAATAACCTAGTAAATCCCCAAAAATATCTGCTTTAAAAAATAACTACCGGCAATAAAAATAAAACAAGGATGTAGCAATACTGTCCCCAGGGATCCAACATAGGGGGCGAGACAGCACGCATTATATTCTCACTCTTTATTCAGCCACAATGTCTGCTGTCTGGATTATCACAGTAAGTTTGTTTGATCTAATTCTCCATGCCCACATTAAGAATCTGGAAACTGCAAACACAATTAAGTCCTTAGTGTCACACCCTAGTATCCTAGCAGCTTCCGATTAATGTGGCATACCTATCGTCTTGCATACCAAAATAATAGGACTTCCGCTGCAAGGCGTAGGTTGGATTAAAAAAAAGAAAATGGTCCACTGATTCTTCTATCTGTGGGAGGAAGAGACTGTGAGGGAGCACTAGACCCTCTTTGTTCAATTTACATGTGAAAGATTTAAGAGGCAAATTGCAAATCCTAAACTTTAAGTTTCGCTTGGAGTGGACGAATCCTATCCCTTTTTAAGAAGCTCACACAGAGTTTGTATTTTCCTTATCCATGGGATGCGGACTCCTTTATCAATAAATAGTAACTATCTCTTCCAATGCTTTTCTATAGGGCTCCAATTCAGGTGTAGTCCCCAGGGTCACCCAGTATGTCAAGAGTTTCGATTTAATCACCTGATCAATACTCTTAAGTGCTAAATCAAATTGTACGGGTAAAATAGGGGTGCTTGAGGGTAGATTAAAAAGTGACCTGATAAAGTTGTTTTCCAGCCAGGTAAGCGATTCCACACCACTCCAACCTCAAAGTTCAGCACCATATACAGCCCCTGAAACAGTTGTGGCCCTGTATACCTCAAGGGCTGGCATTTCTGCTCCACTTGAGGTAGCCTTCTATTTCCTACCTATAGCTGATGCCCTTTGAGTCAAAATAGTTCTGCTTTTCCCCAATTGGAAAGTCCATGACATGGTATAAGCCAGCCTTACACCTATATAGTCAAAGCATTTTACTTGCTCCAAGGGCACCCATCAATGCTCAACCCACCTTTTAAGGATCAATGGGGATTTAATACCATTAGTTTTGACTTTGTTGGATTTATCTCCAGACTCCTATCAGAACAGTGCAAAGTAATCCAATAGCAACTGCAGGCCCGCAGGGTTCAGGATAATAATAGCGCGTCATCTACAAATATGAGGATGCCTGCAGATTTTGGGGCGTCATGCTTTTGATGCACCATCCTGTCTACTGCTTCATTGATGTATAGGCTGAATAGGATGGGGCAACCACACAGCCCTACCTGACGCCCCGGTTTATTGCTATGCTTGGTGTTTCCTTCTATGTTCCATCACATCTGGGCGTAGGTTTCAGAATGCAGGATTTTCTAAATTTTTAGGAGATCTCATGGAGTACCATACAACTCCAAGACCCTCTGTACAAGGTCAAATGCCGCCCTCTGGTATATAAAGGCCACATAAAGATGGTCCCGCCTCAGGGGGACATACTTCCAGCAGATCATTCTGAAGAAGAACACCTGGTCAATGGTACTGACCTTGGCCCTGAACCCCGCTTGGCTATCAGCTAAAAGATGGTGTTCCGCTATCCAGGCTTAAATTCTAAAATGTATCTGCCTAGCGACGTCTTTCTGACTGATATCAATCAGTTTGATAGGCCTATAGTTGGAAGGGGCATCCCTCCTCACCTTCTTATAAAATGGAACAATGGTAGCTCCATGCCAAGAGGGAGGAATATCCTCACCTACCAGTAAGGCATTTCCTAAGGAGTTCAAATAGGGGCATCCAGATTTCTGGTTGTGAGATATGTAAATCACCAGGGATGCGACCAGGGCCGGGTGTCTTCTCCCGCTTCAGTAGATGGAGAGTCTGTGCTGTCTCAGAAGGGCCTAGTTCAATAACAGAGACAGTTTTCAACCCTTCACTTTGCTCAGAAGGGTCTATGCAGCAGGCCCTGACTGTATCTTTATTCCACACCCTGTAGAGCCCACTAAAATGGGTTACCCAGGTCTTGGTTGGACCACAGTGTCATGATGGTTATCTTTCGTGCGGGACCCCACAGTTTCCAAAAGGGTTTGATGTTCTTGTTATGGAGGGCTTCGGAGCGATCTTCCCGCTGCTCTATCTCCCCAAAGTAAATTATTCATTAGATGAAAAAATAATTTACATATGAAGTAAGTAAAGCAACATGTATAAATGTTCAATCATATCATAGTTCTTATTTCGATCTAGAGGAGTACTGGTAGGAGTGTGCATGGATAGCAAAAATTTGTGTAGGTTTAATAGTGAGCTCATTGGCGATTTGTAAATCCCCAGAACAATAGAAATCCATAATATATTAGGCCTTGAACATTCTATGTAGGGATTTCAATTTTTTTAAAATATTTATTCTCCTGCATATATTATATAAAAGCAATATCTAATGCAGGTTTTGCATCTTTTGTGCTTTACCGAATATAAAGTCAATGGGCCACATGTATCAAACTGTGCATTTGCGATTCCTAAATGACGATTTTTAAGAAATCGCAATTTAGGATTTACAAATGCTTCTGCATGTAGGATTCGCAAAAGAAATTGGGATTCCTACACATTCCTTATTTGCGACTGGCAAATTGCGATTCGCAAATAAGGAAATGCTTCCCATTCATTCCTTTGGGCCTAGAGGCCGATAGGAACCAATGGAATTGCATGCACAATTTGCGAGTACCAAATAGATATTCGCAAATTGCGCATGCAATTTTCAAGGGTGCAAGTGTGCCAAAAGGACACCCTGATGCACCCCTGAAATAGCAGTTTCAATACATGTTTTAAAACACACATGCCCCAAGGACATGTATGTGTGCAACATAGAATTTGAAAAATGCACTTCTGTGCATTTTTCAAAGTTTTCACAAATTACCATCAACTTTGAATTGATGGTAATTTACGTTTCTTAATTGCGAAATAGCAATTTTTTGGGGTTGTTGCATTGCATTTAGAGAATTGCAATTTGTGATCCCCTAAATGCTTTTGCAATTTAAGTAATCGCAATTTTAACGATTACTTAAATAGCAATTTTTACATTTGGGATGATGCATCCCACATGCAAAAATTGCGGTTGCAAAGGGGCAGATTCTGCTAATCTGCCCCTTTGCAATCGCAATTTACAATGATACATGTGGCCCAATGTTTAGTAAAACCCTAAAATATGGTAATAAACAACATATATTGATTTATAACACATGATTATTGCTTTGCTAAAATGTATCAGTTCTTTACGCAATCCAAATTGCGTGCACAGACCTGTAGCACGTATTTTAGACTGGTTTGATGTTTTATAGCACTAACCTACATTCCTTTGAATAGAAATTGTTTTTTCTGATGAAATGGTCTTAGTGTTTTCGTAGTGGTGACATGGGGGACTGTAAGACTTAGGGCCAAATGTAGGTGGCCCATTACCGGTCGGTAACGGCCGAAATTAACGAATTTCGTCCGTTACCAACCGGTAATAGGCTTTTCTTATGTAGGGGGCCGAAATTAAGGATTCAGTAATTTACCGAATCGGAAATTTAAGGAATCGGTAAATTACAGATTTCTTAAATACTGATTCGGTAAATTACCGAATTCCTAATGTAGGGAGCACTTAAATGAGTGCTTATCCCATGTTAGGATTCGTTATTTACCACCAACTACAAGTTGGTGGTAAATAACGAAAACGCCCCAAAAAGCAATTTAATGCAAATTGCTTCAGTGCCATGTTGCAGACATACATGCCCTTAGGGCATGTATGTCTGCAACATGTGCACCCATAAACAATTGAGGGGTGCAACAGGGTGTCAAAGTGACACCCTGCCACCCTTCAATGTTTTCCCCCTTTTGCCGAATCGGTATTTACCGATTCGGTAATTGACATTCATTCCTATGGGCCTCCAGGCCCATAGGAATGAATGGCAATTACCAAATCAGCAAATACCGATTCGGTAAATACCAAATCTTAACGATTCGGTAATTTTTACCAAATTTTTAGCTACATTGTATTTACTGATTCGTAAATACCGAATCGGTAAAACTGTGAATGCAGCTGTCTTTTAATCATCTAGAACAGGATTCTCTAAAGTCAGTCCTGTAGGGCCGGATCCATGTCAGATTTTATGATAACTACATTTATCTAAAAGGGGATATGCTAAAAATAAGGCATTCATCTGGTCCTCTAGGACCGACTTTGGAATACCCTGATCTAGAAGCTTTAACTTCCATTAAGTTGCAAATACGAATATTTTCAAACTATTTAAAGCAATATTTATCTGGAGTTAAAATTAAAAAAAAATCAGTTGCCGGGGTTACAAATTTATCTACATTACTAATATTTCTATTCATTTTGCCTTTGTTTTGAAAGCAATTGTGTGGGCAATCGAACAAAAGCCTGCTCCTCTAAAGAGAGGCAGCTGTAACCTTTTCTCTAATTCATTTAAAGTGAGACAAGAATACAAAATCTGATTGATTGTTTCTTTTTGATAATCATGTAAACAATATTCACAATATTGTTTGCCAAGAACTTTGAAATTGTTAGGTGTAAAAAAAAGGCAGAAGCACTGAAATCACTTTTTAAAAATGATGAAAAGTTTGAAGTTGGATAGGGCTGCATGGTATGTCAACTTTAGCATGCATCTATTACCATACAAAACCTTTACCACACAGTCTTTACAATACAGGTAAGTAACATGCAGGTACATTACAACGTGGAACTTTGCCATGCAGGTAGGTTTTTCTTTCCAATGACATTCAATATACATAAAAAGTATATAAATGTGTACTGAGCAACACCATATATATATATATATATATATATATATATATATCACGAAAGATTCCTTACTTGAAAGAATCGGAGAGACACAGCGGGGAATACCAGAAGAAAATGTAATATCACGGGAGCCATGGCATGACGCGTTTCGGTCTGTGCCTTCCTCAGATGCCTACTCCATCACAGCAAATCCCGACAGGCACCCGCAAAGTAGTCCCAATCGTTCTTCCTTTGGTGGATGCTCAGGTGGGTGGAGTAAAGTCACGAACAGTACTGCAGTTGCGTAGGCAGACTGCAAGTACCAGCATGCACCTCTCGCGGCTTGCAGGTAAGTTCCTTTCTCCCAGCCCTGTGTCCTTAGGTGGGCCCTGAGCGAAATGAGAGCGTGGGTTGCGGTTCTTGGCAGGCAGAAGCTGGTGAGTTAAATTGTCCTCCTGGGTCCCCAACGCTTCACACGCATTTGCTCCAAACTCAATGTTGGCCTGAGAGAGATGATACAGTGATCCCAATCCCTCCGTGAAGTCACAAACTGCCAAAGGAGCAGCGGCACCTTACTGAGACTGGATGCGGTGGGTTAGAGCCTGTCCAATACCTTGGAATGGGAGATTTTGCCGAAGCTGTCCTTGTGGCTCTTCCCCTAGACGAAGCGGGTCTGCTCCAATGCGCCCAGGACTGGCGCGGGATTATGTCACGAAAGATTCCTTACTTGAAAGAATCGGAGAGACACAGCGGGGAATACCAGAAGAAAATGTAATATCACGGGAGCCATGGCATGACGCGTTTCGGTCTGTGCCTTCCTCAGATGCCTACTCCATCACAGCAAATCCCGACAGGCACCCGCAAAGTAGTCCCAATCGTTTTTCCGTTGGTGGATGCTCAGGTGGGTGGAGTAAAGTCACGAACAGTACTGCAGTTGCGTAGGCAGACTGCAAGTACCAGCATGCACCTCTCGCGGCTTGCAGGTAAGTTCCTTTCTCCCAGCCCTGTGTCCTTAGGTGGGCCCTGAGCAAAATGAGAGCGTGGGTTGCGGTTCTTGGCAGGCAGAAGCTGGTGAGTTAAATTGTCCTCCTGGGTCCCCAACGCTTCACCCGCATTTGCTCCAAACTCAATGTTGGCCTGAGAGAGGTGATACAGTGATCCCAATCCCTCCGTAAAGTCACGAACTGCCAAAGGTGCAGCGGCACCCTACTGAGACTGGATGCGGTGGGTTAGAGCCTGTCCAATACCTTGGAATGGGAGATTTTGCCGAAGCTGTCCTTGTGGCTCTTCCCCTAGACGAAGCGGGTCTGCTCCAATGCACCCAGGACTGGCGCGGGATTATGTCACGAAAGATTCCTTACTTGAAAGAATCGGAGAGACACAGCGGGGAATACCAGAAGAAAATGTAATATCACGGGAGCCATGGCATGACGCGTTTCGGTCTGTGCCTTCCTCAGATGCCTACTCCATCACAGCAAATCCCGACAGGCACCCGCAAAGTAGTCCCAATCGTTCTTCCTTTGGTGGATGCTCAGGTGGGTGGAGTAAAGTCACGAACAGTACTGCAGTTGCGTAGGCAGACTGCAAGTACCAGCATGCACCTCTCGCGGCTTGCAGGTAAGTTCCTTTCTCCCAGCCCTGTGTCCTTAGGTGGGCCCTGAGCGAAATGAGAGCGTGGGTTGCGGTTCTTGGCAGGCAGAAGCTGGTGAGTTAAATTGTCCTCCTGGGTCCCCAACGCTTCACCCGCATTTGCTCCAAACTCAATGTTGGCCTGAGAGAGATGATACAGTGATCCCAATCCCTCCGTGAAGTCACAAACTGCCAAAGGTGCAGCGGCACCTTACTGAGACTGGATGCGGTGGGTTAGAGCCTGTCCAATACCTTGGAATGGGAGATTTTGCCGAAGCTGTCCTTGTGGCTCTTCCCCTAGACGAAGCGGGTCTGCTCCAATGCGCCCAGGACTGGCGCGGGATTATGTCACAAAAGATTCCTTACTTGAAAGAATCGGAGAGACACAGCGGGGAATAACAGAAGAAAATGTAATATCACGGGAGCCATGGCATGACGCGTTTCGGTCTGTGCCTTCCTCAGATGCCTACTCCATCACAGCAAATCCCGACAGGCACCCGCAAAGTAGTCCCAATCGTTTTTCCGTTGGTGGATGCTCAGGTGGGTGGAGTAAAGTCACGAACAGTACTGCAGTTGCGTAGGCAGACTGCAAGTACCAGCATGCACCTCTCGCGGCTTGCAGGTAAGTTCCTTTCTCCCAGCCCTGTGTCCTTAGGTGGGCCCTGAGCAAAATGAGAGCGTGGGTTGCGGTTCTTGGCAGGCAGAAGCTGGTGAGTTAAATTGTCCTCCTGGGTCCCCAACGCTTCACCCGCATTTGCTCCAAACTCAATGTTGGCCTGAGAGAGATGATACAGTGATCCCAATCCCTCCGTGAAGTCACGAACTGCCAAAGGTGCAGCGGCACCTTACTGAGACTGGATGCGGTGGGTTAGAGCCTGTCCAATACCTTGGAATGGGAGATTTTGCCGAAGCTGTCCTTGTGGCTCTTCCCCTAGATGAAGCAGGTCTGCTCCAATGCGCCCAGGACTGGCGCAGGATTATGTCACGAAAGATTCCTTACTTGAAAGAATCGGAGAGACACAGCGGGGAATACCAGAAGAAAATTTAATATCACGGGAGCCATGGCATGACACGTTTCGGTCTGTGCCTTCCTCAGATGCCTACTCCATCACAGCAAATCCCGACAGGCACCCGCAAAGTAGTCCCAATCGTTCTTCCGTTGGTGGATGCTCGGGTGGGTGGAGTAAAGTCACGAACAGTACTGCAGTTGCGTAGGCAGACTGCAAGTACCAGCATGCACCTCTCGCGGCTTGCAGGTAAGTTCTTTTCTCCCAGCCCTGTGTCCTTAGGTGGGCCCTGAGCAAAATGAGAGCGTGGGTTGCGGTTCTTGGCAGGCAGAAGCTGGTGAGTTAAATTGTCCTCCTGGGTCCCCAACGCTTCACCCGCATTTGCTCCAAACTCAATGTTGGCCTGAGAGAGATGATACAGTGATCCCAATCCCTCTGTGAAGTCACGAACTGCCAAAGGTGCAGCGGCACCTTACTGAGACTGGATGCGGTGGGTTAGAGCCTGTCCAATACCTTGGAATGGGAGATTTTGCCGAAGCTGTCCTTGTGGCTCTTCCCCTAGACGAAGCGGGTCTGCTCCAATGCGCCCAGGACTGGCGCGGGATTATGTCACGAAAGATTCCTTACTTGCCACCCTTCAATGTTTTCCCCCTTTTGCCGAATCGGTATTTACCGATTCGGTAATTGACATTCATTCCTATGGGCCCATAGGAATGAATGGCAATTACCAAATCAGCAAATACCGATTCGGTAAATACCGAATCTTAACGATTCGGTAATTTTTACCAATGAATTACCATGAATGATGTAATATGTGACATCATCACCAGTAGATTGCGGGCGCGAGAGTTACAGTTAGTACAACTAACTATAACTGAGGAATTTCAATGGTTTTGTATGAGTGAAATGTCCAGCTAACTATAACACCTCTGAAACCTATGATTTTTTCAGTGAATTTCAGAGGTTTTTTAAATGATAATTCCTGACTATAACCTGCCTGAAACCTATGTTTTTTTCAGTGAATTTCAAAGGTTTTTTAAATGACAATTCCTAATTATAATGTTGACCACTTCCCCATATCTTTCAACAAGAAACCAAATCTGCAATGCCACTTAAAAAAACAGGCAATAGTTCCATGTACCACTAACAAATCAACATCAACATTTAACTAGTGTAAGGACGTCGACTATGTACTGCGTGAATTACATCCAACTCACACCCATATTTTAAGTGCAATATGTGATGGAGGTACTAATTGAACACTTCCGACACCCAACAAAATCACAATACCCAGCGCCACCACCACTACAACTACCCCTCATGACCCCTCCCCCTCTACTACCTCAGCACACTAGCTCAATGTTCAGAGATGTGGCAACCAAATATGTATAAGGGAAAGAACTCGCACATCAACAATAATGTACACAACGCCAAGACTACCAATGA
Source organism: Lissotriton vulgaris (assembly GCF_964263255.1). Classification (NCBI taxonomy): domain Eukaryota; kingdom Metazoa; phylum Chordata; class Amphibia; order Caudata; family Salamandridae; genus Lissotriton; species Lissotriton vulgaris. Next base: position 93,025,779 of record NC_141698.1, read on the forward strand.
AATTCTATACACAATTCACTATACAAACCAAAAACTTTGCTGTATGTAGATATACCATTGATACGTGTAGTGTACTGCATAGTGGACGCAACCATATTATCTCTGACACAGGAGAATATTTCGGCCATGTAGCTGTGTTCCCCCTCCCCCTTTTGAAGCAGAAGTGGAGTGGGCTGGTCCAAAGTACGCAAAGTCAGTGTTAGACCATAAATAATTAGGCTGCGCCTTGGGAGTGGTTCACTTTTGCAAAGAGAAGAGACTCCACCACAGCGAAGGTCCTCACCCTGCCACGTGGCTGCCGCTATGAGCACGTGCCTCCTCGATACAGGCCGATTGCGAACTCAGCGCCACAGCACCGTAGACATTTGTCTGTATCGACTACTGCCTTCGATCTACACTGCGGACAGCGGGGTTTACAACTTGAATTCAACATTGGATCCAAATTTTTCGTCTGTATCTGTGCTGAGTACTGCCTTCAATCTACACTGCTGTTAATAGAATTGATAACTTGATACCAGTTGCACATCAACACTACAGAAAACATTGAATTTAGTTTTGATTTATTTAAAGCAGAGACAATTGTACTATGTCCTCAGATTTTGTTAAAGTTTGAACAGTAGGAAATTCAGCCTTCATTTATTTAATGCAGAGACAATTGTACTATATGTCTTCAGATTTTGTTTACATAAGTGACAAAAAGCATTTATCCATGTCTGTGTCAACAACTGCCTTCAATCTATACTACGGATAGCAGGGTTCACAACTTGAATTCAGCTTTCCATCTACACTACGGACAGCATTTAAGTTAGCCTTGATTTATGTAAGGCAGAGACAATTTTGTTAATGGGTGCCACAAAAAACATTCCTCAATGTCTGTACTAAGTCATACCTTCAAATGTACACTGCGATCAACAGAGTTTACCACTTCATACCAGAAGCGGATTAGCGCTACAGACAACATTGAATTCATTCTCGATTTATTTAAGGCAGAGACAATTCTACTGTGTCGTCAGATTTCGGTAACTTTGACAAAAAAGCATTTGTCGATGTTTCTGTGGACTACTGCCATAAATGTACTCTGCGGACAGCAGAGTTCACAACTTGAATTCAGCTTTCCATCTAAACAACGGACAGTAGGGAATTCAGCCTTGATTTATGTAATGCAGAGACAATTCTACTGTATGTGTTCAGATTCTTTTTACATAAGCCACAAAAATCGTTCGTCGATATCTGTGCTGACAACTGTCTTCGATCTACATTGTGAGGGCTCACAATTCAGGTAGAATGGCGATTGCACATGATGCATTCCAATAGCCAAGAGACATTGTACTAGTGTGACATGCCTGAACCATGAATCATCGCAGGGTGCGCACACGCTGACTTCTTCATGTACCACTAACTCACTGCACCACAAGTCATCTCCACGTTGCCTTGTTAAGGCAGAATTCACTAGGCAAAAAACATTGCTCCCAGTGCGGCCTGCCCAGACCACGCATCATCACAGGTTACGTACACGCTCAGTGCCAAAGGTACCAGTAACTCACATCACCATAACTCATCGCCACGTGGCCGTATTTAGGCAGAATTCAATAGAGAAACGACATTGGTCCAAATGCGGCCCCCCCTTTACCACTCATTATCGCAGGGTACGTACAAGCTCAGCGCCAAAGATACTACTAACTCAGTGCACCATAAATCATCACAAAGAAGAGTGAATAGTTTTATGTCAGCAATGAGGCACACTATCACTTTTCAATGGAAGTCATGCAGAATTCAATCAACAAAAGACATTACTTCAATTACTGTGCCTCTCACCCCCAAACAAGCATCTTCGCAGGGTGCGTGCACGCTAAGTGCCAAAAGTACTACTAACTCAGTGCACCAAAAATCATTGCCACATGGCCTTACTAAGGCAGAATTCACAAGACAAAAAACATTACTATCAGTACGGCCTGCCCGGACCATGCATCATCGCAAGCTCCACAGAACCTTGTTGTTTCAGGTGCCACTAACTCAGTGTACCACTTATCATTGCTGGCTGCACACACACTAAATTACCAATACTGTGCAGCTCTATTCAATGCCACTTGGTCGTGAGCTCTTCCTATCCGCTGCCTCCTGCCTACACTGCAGTCATCAGAGCTCACAATTAATTACACTGTTGACTTATTATTTGGAGAGTACAATACCAAACTAAGTATATCATTTATGAAACCCTATACAATTATTATGCTTCTTTTAAGAACGTCTTTTATATCACTTATAGATTTAAATGAATAATAAAATTCACGCTGCAAGTGCAAAGGTACACTTAATGATATTCTACACTGTGGATACCATAGGTCACAATTTGAACCTCTTTTTCTTCATTGGAAACCTGAATTTCTTTTTTGGAGACAGAAATGGCTACACCACTGGAAGAATCATCTGATTCAGATCCTTTTGTTGCTGAAGAATTGCTAACCGTCGATGGTACTTTTTTTCCCCCTCAAAGTACATGCAATCCAGTATGCAACAGTCAATGCTTTGAGTGCAGCCTGGTCTGCCTGAACCACGTATCATCGCAGGCTCACACAAACCGCCCCTACCTCAGTGCACCACAACTCATGAACTCTTTACGATAGAATCTTCTGTGTATTATTTCACATACAGTGCTCCTACCTTTGTACAGCAGAAGTCATAAACCGTTTATGATTAAATATCTGTGTATGATATCATGATTAGTATGTGGTAAATAAAATTACCGGACTATTTTTCCATACCATTAAATAACATTAAGGATAGCTCAATCAAATGAGAGGCAGAGTCTGTGGTATCTGAGTCATACGGGCTTTAATGAAATGCCTCGAGGCATGGGACATCGGGTTCCATCACCACTAAGGTTCAGGAAGGGACATTTAACTTTTTATTAATATCACACATTATATATAATAAAACAGTATAATTGAAATGAATACAGTAGGCGTAACAGGTGAAAAGTAAGAGATAAGAACACATGTGCGTAACAGGAGGCGTGTAAGAAGGGCGTACATGTGGGCGTGTACTTGACATGTCAGAGAAACGTCACAAGAAACGTCACAAGTGGGTGGATGTATAGGAGGATTCTGCAGGGTCAGCAGAAACTATTCTATATGCGCGCGCAGCTGGCATGACGTGTAACTGGGGAGAGATGGGGGCTTTGACTTTAGCTCTAGTAGAAGAGTCTCGATGTCTGGGATGTCAGAACGACCTATACCTATAACCTATCTGGTATCTCATGTTTGGAGGATGTAGTGTCTGAAGAAAAAGGTCTCTCGGGCAGGGGCCATACATCACTGAATGCTAGGGAGTGCATACGTGTCTTGGTACAATGCGCGGGGGCCATGGGCCTACCATGGTAACGGGTGCTGTAAATTACTTGCATGGAGACAGAAAGGCAGGGCCCTTTACTCTGCAGCCGGGAATATGTTTACCTATTTCACTAGACTGGAATGTGTTTTCGAGGAGGCTGAGCTGATAACTGTAGGCAAAATACTGTCTTGGCAGGCAGGCCAGGCTGAGCCGGGCACCGCTTCGCTGGGCAGGAAGTAAGGCAGAGGTCAGGGATGCATACCTAAACGGCAGCTTTCAGAGACAGAAGAGACTTCGGAGCCTCAATCCAGGGCCTAGCTCGGCAGAGCCAGGAAAACATGGCTTCGCGTTATAAGTGCACCATGTAAAGACGTTGGCAACATAGGTCTAGAAACCAAATTAATGTTGCTTTCTTGGAGAACTTGGTAGATAACATGTTAACGTTGGACGCAAATGCATTTGCGTCTTCATTTTCGGCCATGGAGGGAAAATGCACGGAGGTCATGCACATACATGGGACGTTGGGGTACACGATAGGGGACATACCTGGTCATATAAAATTCGATTTACCTCAAGTATTCTACTTGATACCAACAGCAACATAATAAAATGGAGTCGAGCACACGTGCCCGTACCCACTTCAACTATCTATCTGTGTCTGTGTATTTATTATGTTTGTAAAAAGCTGCTCCTTCGCCCTACCACATTATCTTGTGCTGTAAATAGTGTATACAACCATCTTACCTCTGCCAATAACAAAAACTTTGATTATATAACTTTCTCTCGCTCATTCTTCAAATACGAACATACAAAGTGGATCATTACAATACTGCAAAGAAACTGTATAGTCTATTTATAAATGTGTACTATTTCATTTTTTTTAGCATATTTATATAGCGCGAAGTCAACCTAAAATCATATCAACAATTTACATAAGCACCGTATGTACAGTACATTTTCAGGCACACGTTGATTACGTCATTACTCTACAATAACAAGATGTGGACGCGACTCCGAGCCTCGAACAATGATTTCCAGCACCAAGTTCGACAGTATACCTGAATGACCACATACATATATATATTACACTGTCCTTCATGTGCAAAAAACTGCAACCTAAACCTCTCACAACCCTGTATTTCTACAGCTACAACACTCCACTGAATGTACAACAAACATTCATATTCGCAGAAATGTGTCACGTCCACCATCTTTTATGTGTGCATCTATGGATGAATATAGGGTCAGTGATACCCTGTACCTTCCATGTTAGCCATATTGTGGAACTTTACAGACATAATGACATATTTGCGTGTACGACCCGGGTGACGGCAGCACTACAACACGGACACCCAAATCAGTAGAATTTTCATATACCTCACGACGGAACCACGCCCATAGCTCCGGAGTCATCGTTCACAGCCTCACGCTGCACTAGCATACGTCAGTCGAGCCCACTCCGCTTACTCTTCCAGGAAAACACAGTACGTACAAGGCCCAGATTTCCATTTTAGTGATTTCTTACTTCCAGGTCTAGTTGTCAGAAAGGCACACACACACTCCCTCATGGCTGGTACCATCAAGAGGTCAGTTCAGATAGGATAATATTGGGGTTTGCTGTTCAGAGATAATCAAATAACTTAAGGTGTTATGTTCTGGAACGGTAGGAAGTATGACTAAATGTTTCCTTCTATGAGTTGGGCTCATCATCATGAAAGAGTCCTCAAGTCAGTCCACCGTACTCTTTAGTTTCAAGAGTGAATTGGAGGTGCAACCAATACAGTGAAAGATGTAAGATTCATGGATGTCTTCAGGGACACCTCTTTTAGTGTGTTCATAACTGTATCTGCAGGATCCAGCGTTCACACTGTTGAAAAGTCTCTAATACCCTTGTAGCCAAAGGACATTATGACTGCTATATTTGGCAGGACCGATGGTTTCACATGGCAAGGTACCGCACCATTATTTGGCAGCCAGTCAAAATATGATAGCAATAAAAGTGACTTTTTTCTTAAAAAATAGCCAGTGGGCCAGAAGTGAAGGTGTATTTTGTGAGTTGATTTGACGACTTTTGCTCATCCTCTGATGTCATATGTGGGAAACATGATTTCAAAGCAATGAGTTTACGGAACAGCCTTCAGCGGGCATGCCCTTCTCATTTCATCACACCTCCCTCACATGCATCACTCCATCTGCTTTTGCTGAACTTCATACTCCTTTGCTGTCACAGCAGTCGCGAATTTGTAAACAACTTGCAGGCACAGCCATGGCCTGGAGGGGGTCTTCCAAGGGGCAAGATGCAGTCCAGTTCTTACTGCAGCATCTGGTGTGTCAGAGGCTCCGCCCCTCAAAAATCCGCACACTGCATGGTCCTCATTCTCAGGTGCAGCAGTGTTTAAAAGCTGTGTCTGAAAGCCCCTCTGAGCCTATTATTAAATTAAAGTGGACCTGCTTGCACTTCTCTTATAAATTCCTGCTTCAATTTTTCCTTCTCACGCGTCCTGGAGTACAAGCCCGCAAATTCCACCATTGGGTGCAGCATGTTTGCCTGCGTCGCTGCTCTCGATAAGGACACCGAGGACCTGTAACAACAAATGTTACAAACACCCTTACCCTACAGAGGGCTGCTCCTAAAAAGTGGTATGGTGTTATGTAGAAATGTTGTTTGGAGTAACACTTACTGTAGTGGATACTCTTTATCTGTGCATGAGAACTCCAGATTCTGAAGTTCCTGAAAATGAAGGGCTTATATAAATTGATTGGAAATAGGTGCCTTTTCAAAGACTGTTGAGTTAACCTTCTTGGATTTTCAAGACTTTCATTATTGCTTCCTCTGACCTAGTTTGCATCTCTCACTGGCCACAACTCGTCAAACGTGCTTCTGAGAATTAATCTGGAATTCCTAAAAACTTCGATAATTGTGAATTTCTCCCTGGATGATATAGCAGGTAACCAAGAGGGTTCAAAAAGAGGGATTGTTAGCAATATAAATGAACCCAGAAAGTCTCACTATTTGCTTCCTTTTAGGAGTCACTCAATGCCTTTGTTGCTGTCCCTTAACCAGAGCCTTAGGTGGGAAAGAGGGAAGTTCTAGGTAAGCTAGATGACAGGGACAGCGCTATTAAAAGTGTTTTGTGTTAGAAAAATCCTTTTTCTTACATAATCTCTTTTGTTTAGATAGATAATGGACACACACATTCCCCATGCATTTCTATGGGAGGGTAGGCCAATCTCACCACACGCACTCAGACTGCGCACGCACTTTACACTGGGACACAGTGTTAAAGTGCGCAGAAGCCAAAAACAACTAACACCAGGTCACATATAAAAGCAAAAAGTTTAGGGGTGAACCTGCCAAAAGGGCCAAGTCCAACAATAGACATATACACATTGCCTTTAGCGACCTGAGAGGGAACCAATGTGAAGTACCTATGCTGAGAGGGGACCAGAATAAACAGAGGATGTTATTCTTCTTTTCTCAAATCACTCCCCATTCCCCTTAAGGCCTGGCACAGCTTGAATCTTTTGACAGGATTCAGGCGATGACAGTATTTGGGTAATGTTGGGAACTCGCTTCTGGGATCGCATCTTGCTCCTACAACGTCGCAGAATCTAAAGATAAAATATTGGTTAGTGCTCAAGTGTTACACTTGCCCAGACTCTTCAGTTCAGCTGACAATCTGCACTTGCCCCTCAGAGTGAAGTTATGTTGTTGTAATTAAATCTGAGCTAGCCCAGGGAACCTAGGGGTCTGCAGGACACTCGTAGTAGACCTATGCCTCAACTGCAACTATTTGGAAAGCAACAAAGGTCCCTCATGCAAAGCATATAAACAACTAAATGCAATAAGAATACAATTGATTTTAATTTATCACACTTAAATGCCTGAGTCTTTGAAGTCCAAATTGACTGTCTTTTCGTTTTGCTTTTCCTTCCCATGCTATTGTTTGATATTTATAATATACACTTTTTGTACTGCTCAACAAATATGGGTTTCATTGTAATCCTATTACATTCAGTTGTTTATATGCTTTGCATGAGGGACCTTTGTTCCTTTGCAAATACGCGTAGCACTGGTCCATCTATATCCATGGATACATCAACTGCTACTATAGCGGCTTCAGATCATTGAGGGTAAGCCCAAATAGGCATATCAGCAGTAGGTGCCATGGTGGGGTGTCACAGAGGTTCAACTGCCACCCCATATTGCCCAAAATCATCCTGAAGACTTGTGGTTATTTCCCTGCAACCTCCATTGGCACTCTGATGTACCAAAGGTGCCACCCGCTCAGGAGAGTGGAAAGTTGGGACCTGGGGCAGATAGCCTTTATTAAGTTGAGAGAGAAGAGGGGAGATAAGTCAATGCCTGAGGCCCATGCGGTCCTACTGAAGGACCTCATTACGGCTCAAATGAAGACAAGGTATTTACGCTTCCTAAGCCTACTCTTACAATTTCACCATCAGGATTAACAACCAGGATTTCCAATCAGCGAAGTGGCTACTGGTCAGCAAGACACATCGAGAGTCATACAATGAGAAATGGATACTGGGATGATGGCACGAAGGTGGAGAAGGCGGCAGAACTGCAGCTTGCAATTCTGGTGTAGGTGACTAGAGATGAGCCTTAACTTTGGTCGGCTGAGCTTTCATCTGCCAAGTTCTTGTACGATATATTTTTCCACATTTTGCACATAGGCACCTGGCCACGGTGTGATCATTTCTCCCCACTTTGTTCCCTGAGGGTGAACGTGCAGCAGTGGATTGGCATTCACAGGCTACCAAGCCATTTTTCTGATGTGGCTCCTAATCATTGTTGACTACATTTTAAATATGACTCAGCTCTTGGGGAATCGTTCGTCTAACTACTTAACAATGAGCATTTGAAACCTTACCACAAGAACCATTGCCATCAGGAGACTTTCTGTATCACAATTCTTAAAATCATCCAGGCGTAAACCCTGCTTATCAACACTTCCTCTGGTTCTTTAACTCTTCTTTCTTCATAGCACACACCAATACATCGAAGGACTCATCTCTACAAGTTCCAAAAAAATGGATAATCAGGACAGCAAACATTGAAATTCATAGCGGTGTCACTAATTCAGAAGTAATTTTTTCCCATCCAATATTCAACCAATCAACTGAGAAAGAGAAATTTAGATTTTAACAATGAGTTACAATTGGACTTCATTCTCCCAGGTATGGAAATCATGCAAGTAATTACCCACCTGCGAATGAGCCTACTAAAACAACAGACTCTCTTTAATAGTACACAAAGGGAACCTAGCCTATCAGACAGTCTGGACTTACATCTAGATTGCTCCCTTCACCCTCCCTTCTCCTCAGGTAATTATGTACAACTGTCTTGCAGCCTTCCAGGTCCTAAATAGAGTTATGAGTTCAAATTCTAGCGTTATTGGACAAATCTACTTGAAAGACAGACCATATTTTAGAAACTGTATCTAATATTCTTTCTGCATTTAAGCAAGGAGATTCAACGACCTCACATCTCCTGTGTAATGTAGGAACCACACATTTTAATTCCAAACCAGTATATCCCAAGAAAATCACAGTCAGACAATTTGAATACGCAAATACAGGTCAATCTCACATTACAAAAAAGTAGCGATCCCTGCAAGAAACGATACATCAAGAAAGTCTTCATAATATTTACTCATTAAAAAGGTTGTTAAATGAAGACCTGCACAAAACACACGCGTAATCAGATAGACCTGGCACCCTACTGGCTCGGATTCTTCGGAATGCCCCTCCTCCTACACCTATTATGGAAATTTGGATGCCACAGTGAACAAAGGCCATTACACAAACAGCCATTAACAAAGCCTTTTACGACTACTATAAGACACTTTACATGGCTTCACTACTGCTTGCACTCCCCAAGATCGAACCCTTCCTGGATACAATAGAGCTCGCTCAGGTGTCAGAGGAGAATACATCACTACTAGCTGAACCAATAACACTAGCGGAAATTAGAGATGTGATTAAGGGCCTTCCAAAAAAAAACACACCAGGCCTAGATGGTCTACTGGGGGAGTTTTAAGCCACTGACATGCAACAACTAGCCCCACAACTGAAGAAGTTATATTCAGTGGCCTTAGAGACAGGTACCCTGCCCCCCTCCACAACACCATCACTCATCACTTCCCTGCCTAAACCCGGGAGAGACTACACTCAAATATCAGCGTACTGTCCGCTCTCCTTGTTAAACACCGAGTTTAAGATTTTAAGTAAAATACTAGTCAACGGACTCTAACCGCTTGTCCCAAAGCTGGTACATATTACCAATGTGGCTTTGTCCCCAGACGAAGTAAGTCTTTGAATATCTGACAACTGTGCAATGTTATGTTTGCCTGCATTGCAAAGAACCCAGAAGCAGGCTGTATCACACTAGATATTACCCAGGCGTTTGATACGTTGGGCTGGGATTACATGCTGGGCGCACTGCGAAAATTTGGGAGTCCAAATGATTATATTTGTTGGATTCAGTTACTGAATCATCTCCCCACAGCTAGAGTATGTACGGGGATGCATATATCACAATCATATCAAATACAACGGGGCACCAGACAGGGATGCCCCCTATCACCCATATTGTTCGCACTTGCCCTCGAACCATTGACCTATAAAATTTGAGCATCTTCGACAGACTGGGGCATAACCTTTAGTGGAGCCCATCATGCTATATTACTCTACGCGGATGATCTTATCCTATATACTAGGAAATTGTGCAATACCTTGGAACCCGCAGCGCAACTCTTCATACAATACAAATACATAGCAGGGCTGGCAATGAATTATGAAAAATCATATGCCTTTCCCTTTAGTGCTACAGAAGAACTAACTATACCTTTTGGAAACCGTGACATAACAATTGCACATAACGCCTTCAAATATCATGGGATACCAATTTATAGAAAAAAAACAGATCCCATAGAAGGGAATTTAAATAGTGCAGTCAGATCATTGCGGGTTCAAGTTGTGTCTTGGACGCAGCTGCTCCTTTCATTAACAGGGAGATTGTCAATCTCTAAAATGGTTATGCTCCCACATTTACTCTACTTCTTTACTAACCTTCCTGTAGTAGTCCCGAAAGCAGTTTTACAAGGTTAAAAACACTTCTTATTAGCTTAATATGGGTCACGAGTTGTAGAAGATTGAGCTTAGCGTAGTTACAACTGACAGCTAACACTGGACGGATGGGGACTCCGGATTTTTATGCGTACTGTCTATCGTCATAATTGTAGTGGCTTTCTTATTGGCTAGCAGGTCGGAATTTGCAGGAAATAGCTTACTCGGAACATAAACAGGCTCAGGGTACACTACACAAGCTGCTCTCCCCGAGTAGGCCTATTCCACACTCTGCAGGAACACCCCTTAACTCTGCGCTTACGTACTAGAAACTGGCATTAACTTATCCAAATAGTCTCCCTGCGTATGCCCCAATATTCCACTTTTGGGTATTCCCACCAATCTGGGTACAATAACTATTCACATGTTAGAACCCTGGATAAAGGCTGGAGTGTCAACAGTTGGGGACTTATTTGTGGACAAACTATTACTCATATACACGGATTTAACGAATGAGCGGGGGTCTCTGAGGCACTGTTCTTGACTCATGCCAGTCTGACGCGTTACATTAAAAGACACTGGGCACCCGACGTGGCTGAACCGAATATGCACAAGTTAGTCCATTTGATATATCTTAAGGGGACGAGTAGCCATCTAACTCCCTAACTATATAGAGGCACGCGTGCACACCGCCCATCTCCGATAAATGTAAAAGGTGCAAAATGGGAACGGGATATAGGTAGGCCATTCACAGACAAAGAATAGGCATCGATTTTACCCAAAACAAGTATCGCCGAATACCCATTTTAAATGTATCCAATATGTGATGACGCGGAGAGTGTACCTGACTCCGCATAGGTTACACACTAATTTTTCCTACCATCCTGCCATCCTGTCCTAGATGTCATGAACAAGAGGCAGACCTGTTACACATACTATGGACCTGCCCTAGCTTGTGGAGATACTGGGGTGGTGTAACTACTACTTTAAAGGATGTGATAGGTGACATAGAAACATTCATAACTCTGGTTCTACTGATTGGATTTAAATATTTTTGGTGTAATTTTATATTTTTTTAAATGTATTCGATTTTGCTAAATTGGTTTGGAATTTTCTGGCAACATATTTTTTCTTCATTCCTGTTTGTGTGCTGAAACATATGCTACACATTGCTTCTAAGTTAAGCCTGGTTAATTTAGTGACTTCTGTGGTGTACCCTGACAAGGATAGCGGATGTTGCCTGAGAGAGGATTCTCCCATCCCTCCTCCCATTCCCCCCCCCCACAACCAATAGCCCAATTTCTTACAAATGGCATTTAACAAATGAACTTACACTAAACTCTAGCATCAGTAATACTTTCTGTGAAAACATTTAAATACACATTGTCATCTCTCGATTTGTCTATTGCCCACTTAAATAATTGCTCTGTCTGCAAGGTAAGACTAAGCTGAGAAAAGAGCAATTCCACACCGAAGCTATAGTATGAACATTGAGCATTATCATGACTTAAAAACACGAACTGGAAAGGCATGGGGAGCAAAACAAAAGATGGATTTAGGCCCAGATCTCTGTACTGGGGTGAATATATGACATTGTTCTGCATTCTGTCCATCAATTGGATGAGGGGTGATGCCATGAAAACCAGTCCAGGATGCTTGTTTCCAGTCCAGGGAAACCTTGGCCTGGCAGTTCTGGCTAGACTGTTCCCATGGGGAACAGGGTCAAGACTGAATTGCATACAGCTGGGTCTGAAATGGAAAGGCATGGGAAGCAAATAACCTATGGATTTAGGCCCAGATCTCTGTACTGGGGTGAATGTTTGACATCTTGCAGCTTTCTGTCCATCAATTTTTCTTTTTGCATTTGTCACCACTAGTGGGACGGGTATGCCCAGAAGAGGGTCTCTTGCTCTCCATGCTACTGGAGCCAAGCTAGCCTGGCCGATGAGGATTTGTCACTCCGAGAGGGACGGGTACGCCAAGATGTGGCTCTCCATGCCACTGGAGTCAAGCTAGCCTGGCTGATGAAGGTTGATGCGCCAAAACTGATTCCAGGATGCTTGTTTTCAGTTAAGGGAGGACTTGGCATGGCAGTTCAGGCTGGACTGTTCCCATGGGGAACAGGTTCAAGACTGATGTGCATATGGCTGGGTCTGACCGGTAAAGGAATGGGGACCAAAACAAGCATTTGCAATGCAATCAGTCTCGCCTTTGGGACCTTATATGCTTATATGTATTTAGCCATGCAGCACATTTGCCTGGGTGCTAAAACATCTACTGTTCTTTAACATGGAGGGAAAGTAAGCACTAAACTGCGTGACATGCCAGGTACAGGAAAACATGGAGAGAAATATTGCCTTTCAGCTCTGTTTTAATATAAAATCAGGGCCTTTGGTGGTCACATCACTTAAATATTATTGTCTAAGGGTGCTTGTGGAAGACAATTTCTATGGACTGGAATCTAGAGAATGCTAAAGTGATTCTGGTATTTTACTGACCTCTGCTGGTCGTTTTCTATCAAGAAAGTTAAAGAGAGGCAGTCATCAGAAAAATGTAAAAAAGAAAGTTCCTCAGCAGAAAGCAATTCTGGTATTTTGCTGACCTCTCCTGGTTGTTTTCTATCAAGACAGTTATATAGAGGAGGTTGAACAAGCAGAAAGCAATTCTGGTATTTTACAGATCTCTACTGGTCGTTTTCTATCAAGACAGTTAAATAGAGGCAGTTGAACAGAAAAAAAGTCCCTAAGCGGAAGCAGACCGGTCATAGGGCTGATCTCCAGAGCTCACAAAGAACATACACATATAAGTATATACTAAAGTATATACAAGCGGTCTTGAATGCTTCGAGCTAAAAACAATGGATTTAGACCCAGATCTCTGTACTGAGGTGGATGTTTGACATTGTGCAGCATTCTGTCCATCAATTTCTTTTTTTGCATTTAAAAAATATGATGCACTAAATAATCCAGCAGTGGTTTGAAAAATTCAAATTTATTTAGTCTGGGCTGTGGACCAAAAATGCCATAGAATAATATTTCAACTAAGATCTACTAGTTTCATGGAAAGGAATTTCTGGGTCCTTGGAAAGGTAACCCATTGGATCAGTGATTCTGTTCCCTCTTGAAAGTCGAGTTCCATGTTTCATTCAGATGTGACCCACTTTCATTTTTAAAGAAGTTGATTTTAGCTCCCCTTCTGAAGATGTGGAAGTTCTCATTTTTATAATTTCTCCCCAGATGAACATGCCTGTAGTTATATTTGCTATTTTTAGTTTTTTTTCCCATAGTTAAATTATGGTTTGATGTTATATTGTTAGCCTAAATCAAGGCCTATATCAATACAATTTGACTTGAAAATATGGCCACAAGGCTGAATGGTCGTACAAAATAGGCTATTAGGACAGTTTCAACTTTTTAGTATTTGCAATGTGAAAACTAGATTCTACCGTCCTTACCATACAATGCATTCAGAAATTTGCCTGTGTGAATTGATCAGGAGTATAAAGGAAGACATTGGATAAGCTGCATTTGCAAATAAACGAATTAAAATTCGGCATGGTTATTAGTATCAGACAAATAGAACTCATCAGGAACATGTGACCTTAACATGATTATATCTGGGGAAACGTGCAAAGTGAAAAGGTGTTTAGGACGCTTAAAGAAGTGTATCCATCCGCACAAGATAGTCCGCTTTAACACAGAGCTCTGAATATCTTATTATTTCAGGAACACGTGTAAATTAGGATGAGACATTTGCTTATCAGTATTTAGATACTTAGGATGTATTTAAAAGTGGTTAAAAAAACAGCCATCACAGTTAGACACCTATCTGAAAAAATAACACAAGAAGAGGCTCTGCACCATTTTAGATATAAGATACTGTGGGTCGATGCAAAGAGATGCAATGCTGGAGTGCACCATACTGAAAAGGCACAGGGAAAATATGATCACAAGTCAATATGAATTATTTACCTAAAATGCAGGTGGGTACCGCCATCATTCCTAAATAGTTATATACTTCGCGCAAGGAAGAAAAGGAATGTCATTGAATATTTTCAGGATAATGTAAAACGTATTGTTTTTTTTTTTTAGGGCGTTACTGACAGGACAGAGACACACAGACACCATCACTGCGTTAGAGAATATACTATTCTCAGGCTGTATTTATTACAATCAACGTAAACACGACATTTTATATCAACAGAATTATTCATGTATCCAAACTTTCACATGACATTTACATAAAGAAGCCTATGATTAGAGGAACTAATACATGTCATCTCCTAGCAACAGATCCTCAAAAGGAGTCATGGCTGGCCACCACCCAGGCACCATGGCAGTGACTATTCCAAATGATTCGGGACAGTGGTCCCCATGCCGCAAGTTGCATATCACAAGGCGATCTCACCTGCCCCCTCAAAGTAGAAAGAGAAATTGACTTTTTAGCTACCCAGTCTCAAGATCCACAAACACCAAAAAACAAATAAATAAACTTTTTTTATAAAAAAAAATTCAAAACTTTGTGTTTACAGGGCTTGGGTATAGCGTTGTATAGCGTTGTCCTGGGTCTAACACCTCTGTGCATGACAAAAGCACTGCGAGGAGTTGATGGCCGTGTTGGTTAGGCACAGGACCTGGCCATCAGGCAGCTTCTGCTGTGCTTAAGCAAAGGCTGTCTGCAGCAATTTGCCTACCACACAGGTTGGGCGCAAGGCTTCATTGTAGAGCTGGGACTTTGGACAACACCGCTGTGGCTGGCCAAAAACCAGGGGTAAAAGGTGCAAGCCCCCTGGCCACCTGGAGAGGTTGCGTATAGGGCCTGGCCAAAGAACAAGACCTGTTGCCAAACTCCACTGAGCAAGGACAATGCCCATGTTCAGCAGAGACTTGTACCTGGCAGTTGTTTGGCAGCCTGAAACGTGACTGTGGGTATCATAAATAACACAGACATTCACTGAAAAAACACACAGATAAGGTTAGGTATGGTTCAGAATACAAAAACAAATATATTCATATTTATCCGAGAAAGTAAGCAGTACAGTGGCTTTTGCCAGATCAAAGATGGTGCAAGGCAACATATACTTTTTTTTTGTTTGAGTAAAAAACAAAATTCAAAGGTTAAAGGGATATTATAGTTAGGCTTTGAAATGAGATAAAAACTAATGTTAAAAAACAGAAAAAACAATCTGTTGTGAAAAAAAACCCAGAAAAAACCACTGACATTTGCCAGTTGGAGTTGAGTGAACTAACTATAACATGTGCCACCGTCATGCACTGCAAATCTGCCCAACATGAACCATTCTTTAAATGCTAATTTCTCGCAAATGGAGGAACGGATTTACACCAATTTTCAAAAAGCATGCTTTCTGAGTAAAGTTCTAACTCTGTGCCAAATTTAGGGTAATACTGTTCAGTCACATTTTTCTGCATCAAAGAGCAATGTTTCCTATGTAAATAGAAATGGGAAATTGCACTCTTTGGCCAGCCCCTTTCTGTAGGTCCTGCTTAATTGATCAGTGCAAAAATTTCCATAAAGGAGCCAAAGTGAATGAGTTTTTTAACAAGTTTCATGCAAATTTGTGAAATGACGCCAATGTTATTAAGATAACAAAAAAAAATGTGTTAACCTTTCCCTTTCTATAACTACAGACACACACACCACACACATCAGCAGTGGTTGCTACTGGGTAGTTATAGTTAGGACAGATGTTCTACAGCAATAGTTTGTTTCTTTGTTACTAAACCTTTTGGCACCATTTGACAAATCTCCACAAAACTTTCAAAAAGGTGTACTTTTTTACTAGTTTGTGAATGGAAAGTTGTAGGGTGATTCGTAAAGTGGGGGCCAAGAAAAAAGCGGACCTCAATATACAAAACCCCCATGCATTACCATAGACTTTTTTAAGAAGGGCTACCGCAAAATCTGCAGAACGGAATTCCGCCAAAATTGACAGGAAGTTGGATCTTGGTACACAGATTGTGCTTTTGTGATGTGGTGTGAATCCGTTTAGTAGTTTTTGAGATATTAAGGTTAAAAAATATAAAGATATCTGGATTGTTGTGATCGAGGGACTCAAACCCAATTTGGGCCAATACGCACCTGCAGCACCAATCTCTCTGATTGACTTCCAGCAACATGGGAAAAATGTTGCTGCCAGACATTACAGGACTTGGGAACTTAGTCCCCTGTGCTGAACAAGTAAAAACAAAATATCAAGGGGCAGAGTAGGGATACCTGGACCCACCAGAAAACTTGGAGGGACGCAGGGAGACCCCCTATGGAACCCAAAAAATTGCAAATACTGTCTCGAACCCACAGGATCACGGAAGTCCTGCCAACCATATTACTGCCTCAAGACCGCTGTGTCTCCGCCAGGGAATAGTGATTCCCTGGCAGAGTCCGCGGTCCCGGCCAAAGTCATAACCGCCACTGCCACCCACCATGAATCTGGCGGTCTGAAGACTCGCAATTAGGCCCAAAGTCTGCTCCCAGCTAGAGGCAGCTTTGGAAATGCTCTTGTTAGCTGGGAGCAGACTTCAGATCTATTTCCTTGCCTGCACTGATAGGAAACAAACGGAGTAAAAAAGTGTTTTTGCACTCCCCCTTTTTCTCTTCCCCGCTTGAGGAATCACCACAAAATTTCTAGGGGAAATGCAGTGTATGAACTTTTTGGGGGGGGAAGTTTTGTTATTTGTCAAACAGCACTAAAGTTATTAGCAAAACAAAAAACCTTCTTCCTATGAAAAGGCAGATCTAACTACTCAGTGGCTATATACCAAGAGAAATATTCATATGCAACATCAGATTTTCCACACATTGCCTCTGCTGGTGATGTTTGGTTAATAAAGCACACTGAGATTCATTCTAAATGTAGAAACTACCCATAGCTCAAGGTTAAGTAGGCAGGAGACCAAAGGAAGGTAATGAACTAGAATATATGTTAATATATGTGAAACACTAATGCTACCAAGAACATGTAGGGAAATAAACTCCTCTTTAGACAGGCTTCTACTCTCTATGCTGATAAAGTCAGTTATTGATGGTCATAATTATGTCCCCATGTAAGAGATCAGTACAGGCAAGTAACTCTGACTCATACTGAAGCCCTGGCCAGTCTGTCTTGCTGCTGGGGCTGTTAGTATGTTTAACTTCTACAAGAATCTGCACCTCATCTACCTTGAACCTCCATTTAGTGATATCTTTCAAAATGTATTCAGCATTTCAATACCCCATGAAGAAAGTAGAGTGAGGAATACAATTGCTATTTATCGTATGCACAGTAATATAACAACTGCATCAGTGCAAAGGTCCTTAATAGATGTTTAGCCAACCTCATGATGTGTGGGGAATGTTGAAATTGGCATGGACATATTTGCTTACCTTATAACTCACATTGGGCCTGATGTACAAGGGTTACAATTTCAAAAAGTGGTCACAAAATGTGCTACATTTTTTGGCGAATGGAATCTGATCGTTCTAACCAACATACTTTCAAATAGCTCAGTTCACAAAACACCAAGAGGCATATTAACAAGGGCCTTATCTCCGCTTTTTTTGGCTTTAAAAGCCAAAAAAGTGGATATAATCTTATCGCCCTATTTGCAAGCCGGTGCTAACATGCATTAGCGCATGTTAGCAGCCGTTTTGTCGACGCCTCACTTTACATCTCTAATGAGATGCAAAGTGGGGGTCACTGGGCGTACCCCTGACGGACTTCCTTGTAAATTATCGCGAAATGCACATCGCAATACTTACAAGGTGGCCTTCAGGATTTTAGCAGACAATAGTTTTGGCGAAAACCATGGTCGGCGCCAAAAACTAACGCCTGCTAAAATCCTGACTTACCTATTCACATCATAGAGGGTGGATTATGCTGATACTACCACAGGGTCGTATCAGCAAGGTTATCGCCGTTTTCCATGGAACATCGCTGGAAAATCAGCGATGTTCCATGGAAAAGATCGCTATCGCTGGAATAATTATTGCCATTGCGCTATGCGTTGTTAATACAGCGCTAGCATGACAATAATTTCCAGTGATAGCTGGCGATAACTATTCTCACGCTAAGAGCGGCCAGCGATAATTGTCGCTGGCCGTTGATAATATTCCCCTAAATCTCAGGGGTCACAAAACATCCTGCATAATTAATATTAATTAGTCAGGTCTCAATTTGCGATTCCCTGCGATTGGCTACAGTCTCAGGTATGGTGGCCTTAAAATCGAGAGCAGTCCATCATCTCTGTGATCGCTTTGCAAAACAGATACTTTTTCTTTGCAGCTTGAGTACCTTAAAAAAAAACAGTCTGCATTAAAAAGTCTCGTTAAACCTCAGTGAGAGCAGGTGGTAGTCGTCTGAACCAATGAATACACCTCCTTCAGCTCCCACACTGATTGTGTGGGCCGTTAGAATAGTAAAAATGTGCAACAATTGTAAAAATCAACATTTTATCCGCATCAGTCGTTGTTACCTCCATATCGAAAATAGTGAGAATGTTAACAGCTTACCAGAAGTTACGGGCATCCAGGCGCGGTGCTCTTGAATGACTAAGTGGCATGTGGATGAACGCAAGGCTGAGATCTACTATGGAACTCCCTCAACACAATCTTCACTGGCATTTATGTGCTCATGGTCACCTTCAGGGTTGCTCTTTGAGCTTTAAGGAGCTTTGAGAGGGAAGATTTGCATTGGAACTGTGGAGTATAATGTGGGACTAAAGATGGCAAAATTGGGCTTCTTCGTCGTATGCCTAACCGATACCATGATTTTCAGGAGTGGGTTGTGGACAAGATTTATAATCTGCCATTTCCAACTTGGTGATGTATCCAGGGAAACATATCCCAGATTGCCAACCCACGATATAGGACGTTTTTTTTTTCTTAAGATGTCAGTCCCTTTTTAAATCATATATAATGAGGCATCTAGAATTGGTGGGTGCATTGACTCACACTTGTTCCCTAATGTTTTGTCATGTTCACTTCAGCACCCATTCAGTACTATTTCTGGCCCCACTTTTTAAACCTTTGTATCTGGAGACTCCGCTAGATTTCTTCTGGATTTTCCTTTCGCCCAACCTTGTTCCTGATATTAACTGGTCCCTGGTCCAGCTGCTCATTCCTATATTATTCCTAATCTCCAATCAAGGAGATATTTTACCTTTTGAATTTTATCTCCTATTTGGAATTATTTGAAGGCGACACGTGACACCTTTCATGTCTACTGACGGGGGCATTATTGTAACTAGGCGGAGTCGACTTTTCCTCGGCAGTCAAGAAGGTGATTTAAATAACCTTCTCAGTAACTAGCCCTTCACATTTTGTGACATAGATGACTGCTTCAGTTTACCTGTAGTAGGTACATAGTTCAAGAGTTACAACAATTACACCTCGAAAAGGCAGATCTTGACATTGCAGTCCATGGATATCCCAGCAGTGCTTTCACGTGCCCTGCACTTTTCTGGGGTTCTAGGGAACTAAAAAGAACTTTTTTAGATTCTCTTATGCTGCAGTTTGCTTTTCACTATGCAAACTTTAGTCGAAATCAAGAAAAGTGAGTTGCTTGATTTGTTGCCTTCCTATACTTGCATTGGCGTGGGCAACTCTTTTAGTAACAAATTCAGAATATTGAGTGGAGACAACCTGATTTAGATTGAGATTTTATAGATTTATAGACCGCATGGCTAACCAAGGGCTTCCCAGCGCTGCGAGATTCCCACTCTGCGAGGCTAGAGATGGATTAGTGATACTGCTTGAACAGCCATGTTTTAATCGCCTTCCGGAAAGCTGCTTCTTATGTCAGTATACGTGATTCACGTCGTAGTGAGCTCCACAGCTTGGGTGTCAGGAGGGACAATGATCTACCTCCCCATCTGGCTCTTCTGATTCATATAGTTTTTATTAATCGTTTCGGATCAGGATCAGGATCTTAGGCTTCTACTTGGAACGTAAAGGGTCAGCAGGTCTCTAATTTTACTTGGGCCCTTGTTGTGTAGAGCTCTGTGGGTCATAAGTGCCTTGAATTTAATTCTGGTCTCCACCGGAAGCCAGTGTAGTGCTTTTAGATGCTTCCTAGCTGACTCCTGGGCCTTGCGCAGTAGCCTTGCAGCGGCATTCTGGACCACCCGAAGGCGGTTGATCACATGTATTTCCATAGTCCTGGCATGATGTACCTATGGAGCGGACCACTGTCTTTCTGAGATTCAAAGGAATATGCTCCAGTATTTTGCAGAGCATTCTAAGTAGTCCAAAGCAGGTGCCTGCCAGTTTCTTGGCTTGGGTTGCCATTGTTAGGTCCTTATCGCGCCAGAATCCCAGATTTTTTATTGATTCCTTTGGCGTGGGTGGGTTACCCAGGCATTTGGGCCAGCTTATTGATGGCCTGGGCACTGCCTTGTTGCTAAAAACCATTAGTTCCGTTTTATTCCCATTCAGTTTTAAACAGCTGTTTGTCATCCAAACCATCACTCTTTCCATACAGGGAGCTAGGTTTTGGGAGTCCCCGTTGGTTCTGGGATCTAGGGATATCACCAACTAGGTGTCATCAGCATAGGCAGTCATGAAGATATCCAACTCTTGGACTATCTGTGACAGTGGCTTCATGCAGACATTGAATAGTGTAGGACTCAGTGAGGAGCCCTGGGGTACCCCGCAAGTCAAGGGCATCGTCCTAGAAAGTAGATCACTCTCAGATGGCCGTTAGTCTATTTTTTAAAATATGATGGTTCAGCAGTATTAGAGCTGCCTTGGTCCAGAGACATTCTGTTGCTTTTCTATTACCACTTATGAAGATCTTTGAAAGTCCTGATTTGGAGTATTCTACTGATGTTGTGTGATATTCGGCAGGATATAATGGATGTTTTTACTTATGTTGCATATTTTCAACACTTAGCAGGTGAAATTACCTAGGTTGAAAAAACTCAGATGACTGTTTTTGGCATGGTTTGAGAGAAGAAATTGTGAATGAGATGTTTTGTTTTCCAACATCCTTTCCTGTACTTATGAATACATTTGAAAAAACGTCCATATACTTTATCATAGGGAGACACCACAGTTGTGGCAGAGGCCTTCGCATGAAAAGGTGTAGAAAAAAAGTAGGAACAATTATTTAACAATAAATTTATTTTATGTTAAATAGAAATGTAAATTAATTTTATATAATTCCATTAAATTTCGAACAAAAACACAAATGCTACATCACTAGTAAATTAATTTTGAAATAAAACTTTAACAATGAAGATATATGACATTAATTTTAAGGTTCTTTTTTTAAAGTTTAAATTAAAAAATAAATTCCCACCCAAAGAAAAAATATTTTTAATGTGCACGAATATTTATTAAGGTGATGTATAAAACTATTTTTATATATTTTTAGGATTCATTGAAATGTATTATAGTTTTAATTATTCTAAATAATTTAATTTAGTAACATTATTTCCTATAGGGTTTTGTTTTAACCCTTTAAGCGCTGCCGTCGGCCAATGGCCGACGGCAGCGCTACCTCGCCAGTGCTGCCGTCGGCCATTGGCCGACGGCATTCCACCCGCGATCAAAAACGGCCGCACCGCGGCGGGAATTACCGCCGCGGTAAACGGGTTAAGTTCCTACTGCCATTTTTTCTATGTGTAGGTTTTGCAGCAAACTAGTTTGCCATGTTTAATGCTAGACTTACTACTGTTTTTTTTGTAGTGACTTACGTTGGATTTTGTGAACACTGAAAAGTTGTAAACTTACTCAAAAGTGTAAACATACACAAACGCATATGTTGCCTATGTCAATCAGGCCCAATAAGGGACTTAAGGAAGACTCCTGAAATAAATTGAACTTTCTATTTCAAGTCTGATACTTGAAGTCTCTTTTCCATTTCAAGTCTCTTTCAGATATCATTCTGAAATGTTATCTTTTGACCTAATAGCCTCTCCCTGTAATGCAGAAATATTTGGAGTCCCTCCTTCTGTCAATTGGTCTACTCAAACAATACCTCTGTCATCTCAGTTTTTCAGGACCATTGTTATGCTTGAGGAAGCTATTGGACTACCAGCCATGATTTTAAGAATTCCTAATCCGATTTGATAGTGGGTAACCTCTTGCCACTGCCACTGCAGTGCCATACTTATTTTACAGTTTTTATAGGCTGAGGATTTTCTCAAAACACCTTATTTGGAGTAGGATCATGCCATATCAATCAAATCTGACACCATTGTTTCTTTTTGACATATTTACTCTTTAACAGAAGAGAAGGAGGTACAGAGAGGCTAATTCGAAGGAAAAAATACCAAATAGGCTAATTGTTCCATACTCATCACCTGCAGGAGCACCTTTGTTTTTGTACCTAAGCGGAATCTAGATATTCAACCTGGTATCAATTATAGGGGTTTCAATAAGGTCACAATTAAGGATTTGTATCCCATTACATCGTATAGCGATTCATTTGTAGTCTGTTAACAGGAATGTACTGGCTATAGGTTGGAGTAAGATTGCTTGCAGTCCCAAAGACTGAAGTTCAAGCTGAATCAATTAGGCTCCTACAAATAAATGTGTGGGTGAAATTGCTGGTCCTACCCAACCCTCCCAGGCACAGCCTGGAAATCAAAATGGGATTCCAGTCTATATTACAGAAGGTTCTCAAGATGTTGTTTTACAGCCTCGGTGCCAGAAGCAATCATCAGCTCACTATGGTCTACAGCTTTTGAAAGCTTACAACTCAGCACAATCTGTTCAGGCTTTGGAGTAGCTTGGAGGAGCTAGGGTAACTGTGCCCTCGAACAATAAGCCACCATTTCTAAGATTTGCAGACTTGCATATTGAGAAAACAGAAAATCATATCAGGGGCAGGAATTACAATTCTACACATACATAATGGGTTTTTGGGCGATTAATTTGTGTTGCAGTGCTACCCATCTCTCTTCTATTCTGTGGGGTTTGCAATTAAAGGTATAGACAGTGAACACAAAGCTTTGATGAATAAAGCACCTTCTCAAAGTTTTGGTGCCTGAATACTTGGATCATCATTAGAGATGATGGTCCTCTGTTTTGTTCAATCTGTTGACTCATGTTTCTCTAGATTTAATTTATTTCCTTTAATATCTTCACTTCACCTACAATGTTTGGTGGGAAGGGCAAAGTCACCCAATCGGTCACTACATTCTTCCCAATAGAACAATGTCCACACTTTAAGTGTACGATATTATTTAACTGTAACATTTGCAGTTGGTCGTCAGCTACTCTCTACCGCCAACCAATATATTACTTTGTCTGGGCAGTTCCAGGCCCATTTCCTCGACAGAAAACCCAATAAACGAACATGCAGATACTTGAACTTAAAAAAAATCTCTTAAGGTCTATTTACGTCTTGGTATACATTGAACACTCATCATCTTTTGTCTCCCCTGTTTCTATTTGCTTTTATTTTTATTTTCCTTAACTCACACTTGACCAGAGTCCAGGTTTCCAGGCAGGGGCCTGCATTTGGCAGAGTATTTGACCCCCTTCACCTAGGAGTCTGAGAGGAGCAGCCACATCTGAGGGTCAGCTTCCCATGTGACCAGTATATTGTGGGTTGCTCCCTAGATTATGTTGCTTCTTGGTAGGGGTAAGAAGCTCTCTGGCATTTTCCCATGCAAAATCCAAAA
The DNA here is from genome assembly GCF_964263255.1 of Lissotriton vulgaris. Lineage (NCBI taxonomy): Eukaryota > Metazoa > Chordata > Amphibia > Caudata > Salamandridae > Lissotriton > Lissotriton vulgaris. The sequence goes on from NC_141698.1 coordinate 93,049,823, forward strand.
CAATGATGTTACATTCACCAGCTAGTAACATCTGCATTGTTTCCTACCCACAATCACTATTAATCAATTCAACCTGTTTTAGGCACTCTTCTGAGTGCTCTCCCCAAACTTCATATTTTTGCACCAGTCTCTCAATGAGATATAATCAATTGTTATGAAGATAACCTATCTCTGACCTGGCCCATACCAGGTCTCACATACTTTTCAGAAACTACCGGAGTGAGGCTGCATGAGGAGCACTGGTCCCCTCCCACTCTAAGCACCAGAAGGGCCCCAGGTGACACCTTAAGGCATTCAGTTCCTAGACTACATTGATAAAGGATTTTTCCCACAAAAATTCTGTCTTGTCATCCTTTGATCCAACACCAAATTCCCTCTGTCTCTGGCTCTCCTTAGAAGTAACTACCTGTAGCCAGCTTCAGCAGTTTACCGTGATTTGGAGAGCTAAGGGCAAAAGGTTTGTATGATGTCCCTGACCCTGCTTGAATGTAATTTGTGGTTCCATGATTTTCGTGAACATGTATGCAGTGTGAAATGTGAACAGGACTTGCATCTATTTGACAAACTTACACCTGTTCAACAAATTCCAATGTTGTCCGCGAAGTGTATCAGTCTCAGGGCTTCATTTATGAGGCTCTGTGCTGCACTTTTGTGCCGATGGAACTTAACTTTTTTGATATTCCGGTGGTGCAGTGTGCCACCGCATATTTACAAGGCCACATATAGCCACTTTACTTGTCTTTTCATGGCCTTGTAAATATGTGCCCCTTCCATGCAGAACACTGAGACAAAAGAAACGTTTCATGATTGTTCCTGTGGGTGTTCTCACGCAACACCCATGGAGTCTGAAGTATTCCCAGATATATGAGAAATCGTAAACCTAGAAATGCGTCAGAATCTAATGGCACCCCAGGGGTGGCGTTAGGGAGGCGCAACAAGGATAAATGTTTTAATTTCTCATAGTTTTTTCCTTTTTGTTTGTGTGTTGCATTCTGCAGCACACACAGAAAGAGGAAATTGCCTGAATTGATTCATTTTGTGGCAAAAGGACAGGAATGCAGTGTATCTATCAGCACCTGTCCGTTTCCCTTATGCTGACGAACAATGGGCTGCCGTGCACCAACGCGGGGATGATTATTTTTGTGCAGGAAGGGAAACCTTGCTGCACAAAAACAATCACAAGAGAATTTTTCCTCTTTGTATGTATGCTGCATAATTCAGCACACATAGAAAAAGAAAGAACGAGGAGAAATAAAGATATTTCTCCTCGTAGTGCCTCCTTTACGCCTCCTCTGCTGCCTCAGAGTTACGATTTTTTGTAAATCTGATGCAGTGTCAAAAAGCCATCAGCAACACCCATTGCACTCCTCTTTAACGCAAAAAACTGCATTAAAGGGAACAATATTTAAAAGGCAGCATTAAGCCAAAAAAAGTGGCTTAGTGCTGACTAGTAAATATGGAGCAGGCTCCTGTGCCACCGGAGCGTCACGAAAAGTGACGCAACAAACAGCACCCCATAGAATTTGATATTGTTGTGTATTCGGGGGACAAGGCTTTGAGGATGTATGACGTTACAACGCATACTTTTACAACGCATACTTTTACAACGCCTACCTTTACAACGCATTTTTTACACCGCAACATCTATTAAAACGCATAACATTACAACGCATGCCATTACAACGAATTCTTTGAAACTACCTTTACAACGCATTCCACTACAACGCATGCTACCTTTACAACGCATACCATTACAACGCATAACATTACATTGCATGTAAGGTAAGTATTGGATAGTGTAGGGGTAAAAATTACTATTCTAACTCCAGGGAGTGCAACAGTAGGGTAAGTGTTGGATAGTGTAGGGGTAAAAATTACTATTCTAACTCCAGGGGGTGCAACAGTAGGGTAAGTGTTGGATAGTGTAAGGGTACTATGTGTTGTAATGCTATGCGTTGTAATGGTATGCGTTGTAATGACTGCGTTGTAATGACATGCGTTGTAGTGGTGTGCGTTGTAGTGTCATGCGTTGTAATCGTTGCGTTGTAAATGCATGCGTTGTAATGGATGTTGCATTGTAAAAGTTTCGTTGTAATGGTAGTGCGTTGTAAAAGTTGCGTTGTAAAGGTTGTTTCCCGGCTTTGATCACCAGAAGGATCTGTGATCTGTGATTAGAGCCAACACAGCATTTTCTAGACAGCAGTGTCTGCACACATTTGTTCTTGTTTACCAACACCACATCACATTACTTACAGTGAAACTCATCTTTAGCATGACCACAAACCACAAGAGCAACTTTGTGTGATCTTATAACACTTTGGTGCGTATATTATGAACGATTCATTAACTAACCTTCATTTATTGTTATAATCAGGTCTCTAATGTGCAGTTTAAATCCTCCGCATGTGTAGCTTTGGCCTGATTGTCTGCTCTGAGAGCTATCTGATGTTCTCAGCCTTAGTTCAAGCTTTCATGCTGAAATTTGAAAACTTGCAGTAGGCAAGGCCATGACTCCGAATGCTTTAAATGTTAGTGGAAGACTTTCTGAGGTGCCTTCGGAAATGTAAACAAAATCTCTGAAGAGTTGGACTGTCTTGATGTCAAAATAGAAAATACGTTTCTTGCTTAGTGCACAATTATATATTTTTACTATGGCCTTGAAGCTAGAAAAAACCTCGAAATTTTACTTTTTAAACTTTTGTTTTTCAAATTAAAGCCAGCACACCATTGCTCACGATATTGTAATAGTGGAAACACACCCAAAGTGAATGTACATTAATGTGTATGTTTTTAATAATGGTCATCGGAGTCGGACATGATCCCAGAGTACATGGAGGAAGCGCCTAGAAAGCCCTCGTGCTGCCACTAACTAGCATCTCTGCGCTAGTTTCACTGTGACCAACCTAATGTCTAGGATGCTGGGAAGGCTAAACTTATAAGGAGTTGTCCTTGATAGCATCACAAATAGGTCTGTCGGAGCCTCGGTTCTGGCAGGAGGCCTGTCCATCTGTCATTGATGTGTAATAGCTGAAATGGCTTCTGCACATTTATAAGTGAGCAACAAATCAACAGATGTGCTGCTCCAGTGAAAGGATTCTAGGAGCCCTGTGCAAAATGATATTTTTCTGTTTGGGTGCTCCTGCTCCCGTCCCATTTAGGCCATCTCTTTGTCTGTCTCCTTCATGATGCCATTTGTGTGTTGTGGGAGTGTGACAGAACGGTTTGCAGTGGACTTAAAGTTGCACCTGCCATGCAGATGTGCAGTATATAGAGTTTAAAACTGTAACACCACATTCACTGTCTCCAAAGGCATCACTAATGTGCAAGGTGCACTTGTGCATTTAAGGGCTTAACTACGAGCCCCTTGTGCCCCCGGTATGTCACTTTTTCCCATGTTAAAAGTGGAGCACTAGTGGTGCAAGGGGCTTGTAAATAGGCCCCCTGGTATGGCGGTGAGACACATTTTTCTGCAGAGGAGTGTGGTATAGGAAGTGTTATCCTTAGAATGTATGGCATATAGGAGGCAGAGTTAGATGGAAACCTCTCACCAATAAATTCAGAAACAAATATTGGCTCTAACCAGAAAAACAGAATGAATGGACAGTTATAATACATGGAGGTCTACTTATAACATAGTGTAATATAAAAATGCAATGGGGTATATTCACAAGGAAATAGTGCAGCGATGCTCGGCGGAAATGGTTTGCAGCGCTGCATCATACCAAAAATATTGGGATGCGCCATATTCACAAGAATATGGCGCACACCTTAGTTTTTCCTTGTGCTGGCGCTAAAAATTAACTGCCTAGTGCAAACACAGACACCCTTGTGCCATAGTGCAGGGATGCCTGCGTTTAAATCATCCCTGCAATGCAGGCACCCTTGCACCATGGTGCCAGGGTGTCTGTGTTGCAGGGAATGATGGTTTTTGTGCAGGAAGCGACACCTTCCTGCACATAAACAATCTTTAAAGGCGATTTGCTCTTTCTATGTGTGCTGCAGAATGTCAGAGGAAAAAACAAGGAGAAATTGAAGTATTTCTCCTTGTTTTGCCAATCGAATGCCTGCTTTTGCATGGTGTTTTTGCAAGTGCCTCAGATTTACTCATCCTTGTAAATCTCGGGCAGCGTCAGAAAGCAATGGGTGTTGCATTGGAACGCCCACATTGTATGCCCCTTTCACACAGATACCTGTGTGAAAGTGTACCATATTTTCAAAGCGACGTTAAGCCATGCAAAATGGCTTAACACCGCTTTGTAAATATGGTGCAGGGCATTGTGCCACCGGAACATCGAACAAAGCGCAATCCCTTTGAAGATATGCCCCCATGCATGAGTCGATATGTTTGTGAAGTGTGGACATCACACTAAGTTGACAGACCACTGTACAATCAATACCTCTGAAAGGCAGCATTTCGTTGACAATTGAAGACATGGCACATGAAATCACGAGCCCTGAGTGTGAGAAGTTGGCCTGGTATATAATGCTCACTAATTCTTAGTGATCACTTTGTACCATGCCAAGCAACCCTTATGATGATGGTTGTAATTCAACCTTGTAGACCAGTTATCCTAGTGGTAACGTGGACAAAGCAGTCTTAGGCTAAACTCTGAAAGGCATGTGAAGCCAGCTGTTATACCATACACAACCCCCTTGAATACCAAATGAAAGGGACACCACACAGATATATATTGAAAATATATATTGATTTATTAACTATTAAAATCCCCTGGACTCTTTATGAGCACAGAAGCACAAGCGTAAAATCACAAGACAGTTTAAAATACACAAAAGTTGCACAATATGGATGAGCCCTAGGGGCCACCTAAACCATATACTAAATAAGTGGTATAAGGGATACCAGGAGGAAAGTGAAGAGGCCCTGGGCCTTGGGAATCGCTGGAGCTATTCGAGACTGGAGTTAGCTAAGTCGGGAAAGGCCCACGGGACTCGGGTGCAGTGTCCAAAGTGCACGCACTTCTCAATACAAAGTCTATGGTGCGTAAAAAGCACAAAGTTAGAAAGTTAGGAACCTTCCGAGTGACCTACGGAGCTGAAACTTAAAACACAGGCCCTTGGGATGTGTACCAGTGCAGGAGCACCGGCGGAGCTGAGTTACCTCACCCACAGGAAGCGGGTGCACAGGGTCGAAGATGTGTCGGGTTTCGTCACGCTGGTCGATGGTGCTTGGAGCTGAAGATGCTGCAGGCGGCTCGATGAGAAGAGTTCCGGTGGATCCAAGGGTGGATCTGAAGAGTTGAAGACCTGAAAGCAGAGGGGACAGTGTTCAAAGTCACTAGCCAGTGACTACCGTGGAACCAGATTGGAACCAGGCGATGTCGGGTGCAAACAGGCGTTGTCGGGTAGCTTCTTTCTGCAGCCACGTGGATACCCGGGGTCGAGGACGTCCAGGAGTCGGTCACGAGCTGTCCCACGTAGGCTTCTCGCTGTTGGCGGTGTCGGCGACCTGATCGGAGCAAACAGGCCTTGGCAAATGCAAGCCACGCAGAAGTTGAAAGATGCTGTTCACTCGGACCAGCAAGGTCAGAGTGAGTGCTCCTTTTCACAGGAGCTTGGGTAGGTCTGGAGCAACCAGACCTGCTGTTTAAATCTTCGGGTTCGTCGCCAAGATGGCCGCTGGCCGCGTGGCTAGTGGCCGGGATGGCGCGTCGAGTGGCACAGTGCAAAAGGGCCCCACGCAGATCGTGGAGATGCTGGGGGGCTGATCTTCGGTGCAAGGGCTGCTCGGTGGTGGGGGTTCTCAGTCCCCAAAGCACAACGTCGAGGATGCCTCAGAAGCTGCGCAGTCAGCTTTACGAGTGTCTTCCAAGAGGTCCGGTCCCACGTCACTCGGTGCCTCCACGGGTCCCTTCTTTGCAGGGACTGTGGATCGGGCTCTGAGAGGTCTGGGAATCTGGTTCTTGTCGGGCTCTGGGCTCGGGCTCCGGCGGGAGGCGGCGGCAAAGCAGACGTCGAGTTGCTGGTTGGTGCCTGTGTTCACAGGGTGGTCACTCCTTGGCCACAAGGGAGATTCTTCTTCAGTCTTCTGTGCAGCAGAATGTCGAAGTCCAGTCTTCTTCTTAGTTTTAAGTTGATTTCGGGATGATCTGCCGTGCAATGGCACTGCTCCCCCTCTTATTCCCAAACTGGGGGTGGATCACCTACTAGGTCCCTCCTCTGGGAGGAACCAGGAAGGGGGGCGGTTACACCCCCTTTCCTTTGTCCAGCTCCGCGCCAGGACTGGGGCTGGAAGGCCCCAGAACCGGTTTGGACTGGCCTATGCACGGGGACACCTTGTGTGCCCCGGGCATGTCTGATTCTTTTCAGCCCTGTCCTACCTAATACACAAAATCCTGTCTGGGGTGGTGCTCGCACCTCCCAAGGCAGGAAACCCTTTGTCCAGGCCACCATCTGCCGAGTTTCGGTCAGCAGCAGGAGGCCAGACTTGTGTCTGTGGTGGCAGCGTCCATTTTGTGAAGCTGAGGCTCTGTTTAACTTTAACCGGGGTTAAGGCTACGCACATGTCGTGTCCCTCTAGAAGGGTGGAATGCTATCCCCGTCGCCAGAATTGGCGAGGGGATAGTATTCCAATTCGTATGACACCTTACTCGACATGTTTTGATAAAGCCAAACCAAAGTTAGCATTTAACCGCGAGGATTATAATGCACTTAAGAGTATATGGTATGGCAATATCCCGGAACAGCTTAGGGAGTTGTTCCCGACAGCTGCAGACAGGCTCAGCTCATGCCAGAGCACCATCTCACATATTTCCAAGCACTCTGCCTCCAGGATTGATGAGGCCTTCCATAGGAGTGGCTGATAGGAACATATGTGTCCAGTTTAGGGTTAGGCACAGACATACTGTACCTAAGTAAGAGGTGGTTACACCGACTTACCCCAGCTGAGTGATCAGCCAGTTGTGTCAAAGATGGAGGCCAGGCCAGGGGTGGCACAATACGTGCTGCAGCCCCTGGTAGGCCTTGGATACACCTATGCCCTGGGCACCTAGGGTGCTCTATTACAGGGGCTCATAAGGTGAACCAGTTCCAATTCGTAATACACCTAAAGTGCATTGGCATCAATTTAGAGAGAGAACAGCAGGCTGTGGGTCTGATTAGCAGGCCCACAGCCACATTAAGTCAGAAACCAGTGAAGCAAAAAGCAAAAATTTGGGGTGACCATAGGATAGCAGACCCTACTCTCCTACATAACCCCCCCCCAAACGCAGGGACATTAGACTAACCTTGACCAGTTGTGTCTTCATGTTCTAAGTGGAAGTACCTGGAGAGACCATCTGCGTTGCCATGGTCAGTCCCTGGGCGGTGCTCCACTGTAAAGTCCATCCCCTGTAGGGAAATGGACCACCTGAGTAGTTTGGGGTTTTCACCCTTCATCTGATTAAGCCATAGGAGGGGCTTATGGTCGGTCTGAATCTTGAAGTGAGTGCCAAATAAGTATGGTCTCAACTTCTTCAGGGCCCACACCACAGCAAAGGCCTCCCTCTCTATAGCTGACCAACGTTTCTCTCTGGGGGTCAGCCTTCTGCTAATGAAAGCAATGGGCTGGTCCTGGCCATCTACATTAAGCTGTGAAAGCACTGCTCCCACTCCCAACTCAGAAGCATCTGTTTGGACAATGAACTCTCTTGAGTAGTCAGGACTCTTCAGGATAGGTGCAGAGCACATGGCCTTCTTCAGGTCATCAAATGCCTTTTGACAGATTTCTGTCCACTGAACCTTTTTGGGCATCTTCTTGGATGTCAGATCATTAAGAGGAGTCACAATGGACCCATAGTTCTTAACAAACTTCCTGTAGTACCCAGTCAGGCCCAAGAAAGCTCTGACCTGAGTCTGGGTAGTTGGAGGGGACCAGTCCTTGATGGTCTGGATCTTACTCTCCAGTGGTTGAACTTGGCCTCCACCTACAAGGTGGCCCAGGTATACAACCTTGCTCTGCCCTATCTGGCACTTTGTTGCCTTGATAGTGAGGCCTGCCTTCTGCAGAGCCTCAAGCACTTCCTTCAGGTGGATCAGGTGATCCTCCCAGGTGGAGCTAAAGACAGCAATATCGTCCAGATAAGCTGCACAAAAGTCATCCAACCCAGTGAGGACTTGGTTCACCAACCTTTGGAAGGTGGCAGGTGCATTTTTCAAACCAAAGGGCATCACCACAAACTGATAATGCCCACTAGGGGTAGAAAATGCTGTCTTGGCTTTAGACTCCTCAGCTAACCTGATTTGCCAGTAGCCAGCTGTCAAGTCAAATGTGCTCAAATATTTGGCAGAAGCCAACTTGTCAATGAGCTCATCTGCCCTTGGAATAGGGTGTGCATCTGTCCTGGTGACAGCATTGAGTCCTCTGTAATCCACACAGAACCTCATCTCTCTCTTGCCATCTTTGGTGTGAGGTTTGGGGACCAGAACCACTGGGCTAGCCCAGGGGCTCTCTGAAGGCTCAATGACACCTAATTCCAGCATCTTTTGCACCTCAGTCTTTATACAGTCCCTGACGTGGTCAGGTTGCCTGTAAATTTTGCTCTTTACAGGAAGACTGTCACCAGTGTCCACCACATGGGTACACCAGTTAGTCTGACTGGGGGTCAAGGAGAACATATGCCTGTATGCCTGTAGTACTTGTCTGCAGTCATGTTGCTGATGTTCAGTGAGGCTGCCACCTAAGGCCACACCATCAACTGAGCCATCCTCAGGGTTCTGAGTGAGCAGGTCTGGGAGAGGGTCACTCTCTTCCTCCTGTCCCTCATCTGTAGCCATGAGCAAGCCCATGTCTGCCCTGCTGACATATGCCTTCAATCTGTTCACATGGAGCACCCTGTGGGGGCTCCTGGGAGTTCCTAGGTCCACCAAGTAGGTAACCTCTCCCTTCTTTTCCAGAATTGTATGGGGTCCAGACCATTTGTCTTGGAGTGCTGCTGGGGCCACTGGCTCCAACACCCATACCTTCTGTCCAGGCTGAAACTCAACAAGGACAGCCTTTTGGTCATGCCAAGCTTTTTGTAATTCTTGGCTAGCCTCAAGGTTTTTGGATGCCTTTTCCATGTACTCTGCCATCCTGGAGCGGAGACCAAGTACATAGTCCACTATGTCCTGTTTAGGCTTTTTGAGAGGTAACTCCCATCCTTCCTTCACAAGACACAGGGGTCCTCTTACAGGGTGCCCAAACAACAATTCAAAGGGGCTGAAGCCAACCCCCTTTTGAGGGACCTCTCTGTAAGCGAACAAAAGGCAGGGCAGAAGGATGTCCCATCTTCGCCTGAGCTTTTCAGGTAATCCTTTAATCATGCCCTTTAGGGTCTTGTTAAATCTCTCAACAAGCCCATTGCATTGTGGGTGATAAGGAGTGGTGAACTTGTAGTTTACACCACATTCCTTCCACATAGCTGTCAAATATCCAGACATGAAGTTAGTACCTCTATCGGATATTACCTCCTTAGGAAACCCCACTCTGGAGAAAACTCCAAGTAAGGCCCTGGCCACAACAGGAGCTGTTGTGGTCCTAAGGGGAATTGCCTCTGGGTACCTGGTGGCATGATCCACTACCACCAGTATGAATCTGTGCCCAGATGCTGTAGGGGGATCCATTGGACCAACAATATCAATCCCCACTCTCTCAAAGGGAACCCCCACCACAGGTAGTGGGATCAGGGGGGCCTTGGTTGTTCCACCTGCTTTACCACTGGCTTGGCAGGTTTCACAGGAGCGACAAAACTCCTTGGTGTCTTCAGACATGTGAGGCCAGTGAAAGTGAGGGACAAGCCTGTCCCAAGTCTTGTTCTGGCCTAGGTGTCCTGCTAAAGGAATATCATGGGCCAAGGTGAGTAGGAAGCCCCTAAATTGCAGAGGTATAACCAACCTCCTGGTAGCACCAGGCTTGGGGTCTCTAGCCTCTGAATAAAGGAGTCCATCGTCCCAATATACTTTATGGGCACCTTGAGCATTCCCAGCAGCCTCAGCAGCAGCCTGCTGTCTGAGGGGTTCAAGAGAAGGACAGGTTAACTGAGCCTGCCCCAAGTCTGCCCTAGAAGGTCCCCCTGTCCCCAGAAACTCAACCTGATCAGGTTCAAGTTCTTCAGGGACAGTTCCTTCAGAGGTCTCAAGATCAGTTTCCTGTGAAGCCTGATCCTCACTTGTAGGCAGTTGGGAAGGCGCAGCCTTAACCCTCCTGTTCTTCTTCTTGGGAGGTACTTGGTCCATTGTTCCAGGATCCAAGACCTGAGGTTCAGAGAGGCACTTTTTGGCCTGTGACCTGGTCACAGCAAGGACATGTGATGATATCCCTAACATCTCTGCATGAGTCCTGTACTCAACTTCTGACCATAGAGAGTTCTCCAGGTCATTGCCCAACAAACATTCTACTGGGAGATCAGCACTAACCACAACTTTCTTTAGGCCAGTTACCCCTCCCCAGGAAAAGTTAACAAGTGCCACACTATGTGTAGTAGTGACATTGCTGGCATTGGTCACCAGGTAATCATCGCCTGGCATGTATTGTCCAGGGTCCACAAAGTTAGGTGTCACCATAGTGACACTGGCACATGTGTCCCTGTAAGCTTGAGCCACTTTGTTGTTAATCAAAGGTGTCTGTCTGTATTTGCCCAGGTTACTGGGACTTATGTCAGGGGTCAAATCTATGTCCCCTTCACAAACCAGAACAGCCTGTGTAAGGGTTCTGACTAGGTCAGAATCTCCTTCAGTTCCCAAAGTGATTCCCACTAAACCCTTGGCTTGAGGACCAACACTGCTAACTGTACTAGTGGGTGCAGGTGCCTTAGGGGCTGCAGTGTTGGGGGCTCCACCCTTTTTACACTCACTTGTCCAGTGAGAGGTGTTCTTACAAGTTTTACACCAGGGTTTCTTCTGACCTTCTTTCTTCTTCTTCTTGGAAGTTTGGGACCCACCCTCTGTCTCAGTTTGGGGCCCTGTTGAAGACTTCTGGTCTTTAGCTTTCTGCTCCCCACCCTTCTGGTCTGTTTTCTTCTGGTCACCACCCTGGTTCTGGTTCTGGTTCTTTTGCTTAACTCTGGTTCTTACCCATTTATCTGCCCTCTTTCCCAATTCTTGGGGAGAGGTCAAATCTGAGTCAACCAAATGTTGATGCAACTGCTGGTTCTGACAATTATTTAAAATTTGTTCTCTCATCAGCAAATTGTACAATCCTTCATAGTCTGTAACCTTACTTCCCAGCAACCATCCCTCCAGAGCCTTAGTGGCACACTCAACAAATTCAGACCAGTCCTGAGTCTGTGTCTTCTGGGTATCTCTGAACATTAACCTGTACTGTTCAGTGGTTAAGCCTAACCCATCAATCAGAGCACTCTTCAGGACCAGGTAGTTTCTAGAATCCCCATCACTAACTGTGAGGAGTCTGTCTCGGCCTCTACCTTCAAAGGAGAGCCACAAGATTGCTGCCCACTGCTCCTGAGGGATCTGCTGTACCATGCAGGCTCTCTCAAGTGCAGTCATCCATTTGTGGATATCATCCCCAGCTTTGTAGGGGGGCACAATCTTACTCAGGTTTCTTGTATCAAAGGACCTGTCTTTATCCTTCTGGATATTGCTGCCACCAGTGGGTTCTATTACCCCACTCTCTCTAGGCTGTCTTGCTCTAGCAAGTTTCTCCTTAGCCAGGGCAACCTCTAACTCTTGCCTCTGGATCCTAAGCTCAGCCTCTCTCATCTTGGCCTCATGTTCCCTTCTCTGAGGGCTAGTCATCTCCTTTCTGGAGTGACCATGAGAGCCTCTAGAGACATGGGAGGTATTGGATTCACCTGAGTGATGCCTTCTCCTCCTATGGCCCTGGTTAAGTCCACCTGGGGGTCTGAATGGGTTGTTACCTGATTCATTCCCAAGTTGACTTAAGTTAGTCTGGTTCAGTCTACTGACCAGCACCTGACTATCTCTGTCATCATCTGACTCACTGCTTTCCACCTCCTCCTCCTCTTCTTCTTCTTCCTCTTCATCTACCTGAGGAGCTCCAGTGGTGGAGGCTTCCTCATCTACTAGGATGATAGGGGTAGGGGTGTCTACAGTGTCATCCTCTGAAGGATGGCCTCCTTCAGCATCCCCTGTGGGGTTTGCTTTAGAGGTCTTTAGAGCCTCAGACTGATCCAAGAGCTCTCTTAGGTGGTCTGTAGTAGGGGAAGGCCCTGTCTTCAGACCCCTTAAGACACAAAGCTGTCTTAATTCCTTAAAGGGAAAAATAGCAAACTGGGATGGTGCCCTTGGAGGGTCACTCTCAACAGGAGTAAGTCCACTGGACCCCTCTGTTCCAGACATTGCTCTAGTGTGGGTGGATGTGTTGCAATCTACCTACACTGGTGTTTACCTACTAAACCTATCTAGTAGTTGTAGCTAGGGTGTGCTACTCCCTTTGCTCTACAACAACTAAGTTCAGTAGAACTTAAGTATACTAGTCTTGTTTTATATGTACCTAGCAGGTACCTGTATGATCTTTCAAATGATAATCTCAAAGATTGTAATGGTAAAACAACAGCAAGCTCAGATCCCAATCCGCTGCTCACCAATGTGAGAAGTTGGCCTGGTATATAATGCTCACTAATTCTTAGTGATCACTTTGTACCATGCCAAGCAACCCTTATGATGATGGTTGTAATTCAACCTTGTAGACCAGTTATCCTAGTGGTAACGTGGACAAAGCAGTCTTAGGCTAAACTCTGAAAGGCATGTGAAGCCAGCTGTTATACCATACACAACCCCCTTGAATACCAAATGAAAGGGACACCACACAGATATATATTGAAAATATATATTGATTTATTAACTATTAAAATCCCCTGGACTCTTTATGAGCACAGAAGCACAAGCGTAAAATCACAAGACAGTTTAAAATACACAAAAGTTGCACAATATGGATGAGCCCTAGGGGCCACCTAAACCATATACTAAATAAGTGGTATAAGGGATACCAGGAGGAAAGTGAAGAGGCCCTGGGCCTTGGGAATCGCTGGAGCTATTCGAGACTGGAGTTAGCTAAGTCGGGAAAGGCCCACGGGACTCGGGTGCAGTGTCCAAAGTGCACGCACTTCTCAATACAAAGTCTATGGTGCGTAAAAAGCACAAAGTTAGAAAGTTAGGAACCTTCCGAGTGACCTACGGAGCTGAAACTTAAAACACAGGCCCTTGGGATGTGTACCAGTGCAGGAGCACCGGCGGAGCTGAGTTACCTCACCCACAGGAAGCGGGTGCACAGGGTCGAAGATGTGTCGGGTTTCGTCACGCTGGTCGATGGTGCTTGGAGCTGAAGATGCTGCAGGCGGCTCGATGAGAAGAGTTCCGGTGGATCCAAGGGTGGATCTGAAGAGTTGAAGACCTGAAAGCAGAGGGGACAGTGTTCAAAGTCACTAGCCAGTGACTACCGTGGAACCAGATTGGAACCAGGCGATGTCGGGTGCAAACAGGCGTTGTCGGGTAGCTTCTTTCTGCAGCCACGTGGATACCCGGGGTCGAGGACGTCCAGGAGTCGGTCACGAGCTGTCCCACGTAGGCTTCTCGCTGTTGGCGGTGTCGGCGACCTGATCGGAGCAAACAGGCCTTGGCAAATGCAAGCCACGCAGAAGTTGAAAGATGCTGTTCACTCGGACCAGCAAGGTCAGAGTGAGTGCTCCTTTTCACAGGAGCTTGGGTAGGTCTGGAGCAACCAGACCTGCTGTTTAAATCTTCGGGTTCGTCGCCAAGATGGCCGCTGGCCGCGTGGCTAGTGGCCGGGATGGCGCGTCGAGTGGCACAGTGCAAAAGGGCCCCACGCAGATCGTGGAGATGCTGGGGGGCTGATCTTCGGTGCAAGGGCTGCTCGGTGGTGGGGGTTCTCAGTCCCCAAAGCACAACGTCGAGGATGCCTCAGAAGCTGCGCAGTCAGCTTTACGAGTGTCTTCCAAGAGGTCCGGTCCCACGTCACTCGGTGCCTCCACGGGTCCCTTCTTTGCAGGGACTGTGGATCGGGCTCTGAGAGGTCTGGGAATCTGGTTCTTGTCGGGCTCTGGGCTCGGGCTCCGGCGGGAGGCGGCGGCAAAGCAGACGTCGAGTTGCTGGTTGGTGCCTGTGTTCACAGGGTGGTCACTCCTTGGCCACAAGGGAGATTCTTCTTCAGTCTTCTGTGCAGCAGAATGTCGAAGTCCAGTCTTCTTCTTAGTTTTAAGTTGATTTCGGGATGATCTGCCGTGCAATGGCACTGCTCCCCCTCTTATTCCCAAACTGGGGGTGGATCACCTACTAGGTCCCTCCTCTGGGAGGAACCAGGAAGGGGGGCGGTTACACCCCCTTTCCTTTGTCCAGCTCCGCGCCAGGACTGGGGCTGGAAGGCCCCAGAACCGGTTTGGACTGGCCTATGCACGGGGACACCTTGTGTGCCCCGGGCATGTCTGATTCTTTTCAGCCCTGTCCTACCTAATACACAAAATCCTGTCTGGGGTGGTGCTCGCACCTCCCAAGGCAGGAAACCCTTTGTCCAGGCCACCATCTGCCGAGTTTCGGTCAGCAGCAGGAGGCCAGACTTGTGTCTGTGGTGGCAGCGTCCATTTTGTGAAGCTGAGGCTCTGTTTAACTTTAACCGGGGTTAAGGCTACGCACATGTCGTGTCCCTCTAGAAGGGTGGAATGCTATCCCCGTCGCCAGAATTGGCGAGGGGATAGTATTCCAATTCGTATGACACCTTACTCGACATGTTTTGATAAAGCCAAACCAAAGTTAGCATTTAACCGCGAGGATTATAATGCACTTAAGAGTATATGGTATGGCAATATCCCGGAACAGCTTAGGGAGTTGTTCCCGACAGCTGCAGACAGGCTCAGCTCATGCCAGAGCACCATCTCACATATTTCCAAGCACTCTGCCTCCAGGATTGATGAGGCCTTCCATAGGAGTGGCTGATAGGAACATATGTGTCCAGTTTAGGGTTAGGCACAGACATACTGTACCTAAGTAAGAGGTGGTTACACCGACTTACCCCAGCTGAGTGATCAGCCAGTTGTGTCAAAGATGGAGGCCAGGCCAGGGGTGGCACAATACGTGCTGCAGCCCCTGGTAGGCCTTGGATACACCTATGCCCTGGGCACCTAGGGTGCTCTATTACAGGGGCTCATAAGGTGAACCAGTTCCAATTCGTAATACACCTAAAGTGCATTGGCATCAATTTAGAGAGAGAACAGCAGGCTGTGGGTCTGATTAGCAGGCCCACAGCCACATTAAGTCAGAAACCAGTGAAGCAAAAAGCAAAAATTTGGGGTGACCATAGGATAGCAGACCCTACTCTCCTACACTGAGGATAGAATAGTTTGCAGTCAGCACTCAGAAAGTTTTTCAGATAAACATATTCTATAAGTGAGAGTGACGCACTCATAGTGTGGAGGAAGGACAAGATGGCTGCCAGATAGATTAGGCTCAGGAGCTCCACGCCAGGATTCACAATACCCCTAACCACAGGCACTGGAAACATCAGACATTCGCCGTTCACTAAGGCTGGGAA
This sequence comes from Lissotriton vulgaris, assembly GCF_964263255.1. Lineage (NCBI taxonomy): Eukaryota > Metazoa > Chordata > Amphibia > Caudata > Salamandridae > Lissotriton > Lissotriton vulgaris. Next base: position 93,065,322 of record NC_141698.1, read on the forward strand.
ATATTTTGAAGATTTATCGATTGCCAGCAAAAAAAGCTTTCCGCTGCTGGGGAGGAGGAAAAGTGATAAAGGGCTAAGAAACCTCATCCACCTTTTCAGGAAAAACATCTACCTTGCTTTTTTAAGAAAACTCCTCCACCTCTCCACTTAGCATGCTTATTGGGTCTCGCATAGACAGGCACACGCTGTCTCTTCGAGACATGCTGTATCTAGGATATGGACTTTTTGTACTATAAGTTGATAAAACTTTTCTAAAATCGTCGGTCCTTAGCTGTACAGGACACTGTTCAAGGAGAGAATTATGTAATCCTTAATCCATAGCTCGTGCAACAGCTCTGGGTCTTGGCTGGCCTTTCAGCACTTATTTTCACAATGCCCTTTCACTTCCAGCTACCCTCTTCACTGTGCTCATTCACACTCCCAGGGGGACCTAAGGTGAAGAGCATGCAATGGCTCTGCATTATGATCACTGTCACCAAATGATGGGTGTCCCCAAGGTCCCAAGAGCTGCTCTATTAAGGCGAGATGCCCGGCATGCCCCAAAGGATGCCTTGACGAACGCGTACCATGGTCCATGGAAAAGACACCCACCCAAACTCTAGAACCATTTATTTATTTATTTAAGAGTTAAATGGCGCCTGCAAGACCCGAGGGTATCAGAGCACTTTACAGCAGTACATGTCCACAAAACAAAACGACACACACAGAAAATTAGGACAGCTGATTCGAGCCCAATCAACTCAGCGGTTGAACACGACGGAAGAGGAAGAGCAAGGACGGGGTATAGAGAGACTATGAATAAACCACATATATGTTAATTTTTTTACAGGGCCAACGAGCTAGGTCATGATACCCACGCCTCACTCCCTTGAACAGCTGCAGTTGGAAACAACTCCTAAAACAGTAATTGGGGGAATAAGTAGCATAGACAATGTGCACCAATGTCACTATATGCCAGCAAGGGATGTCACAACCTTATCACACCCTCCTTTACCGTCAAAGGTAAGGTAGACACTTTGCTATGCACTTCGAGTATACATTGCAATTTATATTTTCGAATGCAAACCGCATGAGGGTCTGTGATGATGATATGTTTAGGTCGACCCTGGCCAATGCATGCGCTGCTCTGCAAGGCATGCTGTATTCGAGTATGGACTTTAAGCTCCGCCCACTCTCCACCCATATTTTTCATGGGAGTGTCATTGTCCTAAGTTAATGCTGGCTTCTGATTCATTAACAGGTTTGTTAGTCCCTCCTTAGTACCGCCTTGTCTTCATTTGTAACCTCCCATGAGGACTGGCCCTTTTACTTCTGTTGTTACACAGTATGTCTTATTTAGTCTGTAGGGTATTGATACGGGGTTGTACCCAAGAATGTCGCTGGGACCTGGGTGATCAATGTAGTGAAAGGAAGGGGTCCCAGTACTAAAGAGTCAATTTGAAAGGCAAACCAATAAGCAAAAATTAATCAAGAGACAAATAAGTTCACATTGTTTTAATCACAATGTGAGTATTAACAAATATCTGAATTTCATCACATAAAAACAATTTGCGTAGTGCCCCAAATTGGTAAAAGGGGGAGGAGGGGAGTGATCCCTCACCTCTTCCTCACAGGATCACTCCCCTCCTCCCCCTTTTACCAATTTGGGGCACTACGCAAATTGTTTTTATGTGATGAAATTCAGATATTTGTTAATACTCACATTGTGATTAAAACAATGTGAACTTATTTGTCTCTTGATTAATTTTTGCTTATTGGTTTGCCTTTCAAATTGACTCTTTAGTACTGGGACCCCTTCCTTTCACCTTATTTAGTCTGTAAGCACTATTTTCTTTAATGAGTTTCTCCTACTGCAGGCACGAAATGCTTTACTGCACCATTCAGTGAGCCATGCGCTCTTTCACTTTTCAAGCAGCCTGGGATAATGGCGGCCTCTTCTTTGAAATGAAATAGGTATCGCATTTAAAAGAGTTTGATCTATTGGCATTGTAAATGTCAATGCCTTTCATTTATATGTCAATTATCAAAGCAGATAAATAAAGGGCATTGTTATTTACAAGGCCAATAGCTTAAACTCTCGTTTTGTCAATGCCCTCAAGAGAACTCCTAACTCTGTATTAATCAAAATCAATGCTCTAGATATATTATCCCAAATGGAAATGTCAGAGTTATTTTGCGTATTGTAAGTCGCATGTATATTTTCCACATATTATCGAGTTTTTGACCTTATAAGTGACTCAAAACACAGCATTTTAAAACAATAAAAGGTAAGCTTGATTGTTGCATTTAATAATGGCAGTTTTTAACTAGTAAAACACGTTTTACGATGAATATTACAATGCGTGAAGATTAAGTGAGAGATGGCTTGCAATTGCTGAATTGTGTGTGTTTCCCCCCTCCTTGCCCACTTTAAATATGCCGTTCAACCTGTTTTACACCTTGAGTCAATGAAAGCAGACACCTATTATTGCATGAACCTTAGACAGATCTCAACAGTAAACAGTGTTAAAGATTCAAAGTTTTGGCTCTTAGGATAAATGAGTAGTGCAGCCCAGGCCCCACAAGTCCATATAACCTGGCACATGTGACTCTGAGCAGATTTCAAAGAGTTAGACACATGCAGAGCACGAGGGAGACTAATGGGTAGATTGCCCATAGAAGCCACAGCATCTGGCCTAGGCATATGATACAATGGCCCTTGGTAGACTGCTCAGATAAACCACTGCACCTGGCCTACACCTAGTAAATAGGCATATGATATAAGGCCCTAGGTAGACTGCTCACACAATGGCACTGGGTAGACAACTCAGAGAAGCCGTTGCATCTGGCCTGCACCTAATAAATGGGCATATGATACAATGGCCCTGGATAGACTGCTCATACAATGGTCCTGGGTAGACAACTCAGAGAAGCCGTTGCATCTGGCCTGCACCTAATAAATGGGCATATGATACAATGGCCCTGGGTAGACTGCTCACACAATGGCCCTGGGTAGACTGCTCACACAATGACCATGGGAAGATTGCTCGGAGAAGCTGCTGCATCTGGCCTGCACCTAGTAAATGGGCATATGATATAATGGCCCTGGGTAGACTGCTCATACAATGGCCCTGGGTAGACTGCTCAGAGAAGCCGCTGCATCTGACCTGCACCTAATAAATGGGTATATGATACAATGAATGGCCCTGGGTAGACTGCTCAGAGAAGCCGCTGCATCTGACCTGCACCTAATAAATGGGTATATGATACAATGAATGGCCCTGGGTAGACTGCTCAGAAAAGCCGTTAAATTTGGCCTGCACCTAATAAATGGGCATATGATACAATGGCCCTGGGTAGACTGCTCACACAATGGCCCTGGATAGACTGCTCAGAGAAGCCGTTGCATTTGGCCTGCACCTAATAAATGGGCATATGATACAATGGCCCTGGGTAGACTGCTCACACAATGGCCCTGGGTAGACTGCTCACACAACAGCCCTGGGTAGTCTGCTCACAGAAGCGACTGCATCTGGCCTGCACCTAGTAAATGGGCATATGATAAATGGCTCTGGGTAGACTGCTCCCACAATGGCCCTGGGTAGACTCCTCAGAGAAGCCGCTGGATCTGACCTGTACCTAATAAATGGGCATATGATACAATGGCCCTGGGTAGACTGCTCACACAATGGCCCTGGGTAGACTGCTCAGAGAAGCTGCTGCACCGGCCTGCACCTAGTAAATGGGCATATGAGACAATGGCCCTGGGTAGACTGCTCACACAATGGCCCTGGGTAGACTGCTCAGAGAAGCCGCTGCATCTGACCTGCACCTAATAAATGGGCATATGATACAATGAATGGCCCTGGGTAGACTGCTCAGAGAAGCCACTGCATCTGGCCTGCACCTAATAAATGGGCATATGATACAATGGCCCTGGGTAGACTGCTCACACAATGGCCCTGGGTAGACTGCTCGCACAATGGCCCTGGGTATACTGCTTAGAGAAGCGACTGCATCTGGCCTGCACCTAGTAAATTGGCATATGATAAATGGCCCTGGGTAGACTGCTCACACAATGGCCCTGGGTAGACTGCTCAGAGAAGCCGCTGGATCTGACCTGCACCTAATAAATGGGCATATGATACAATGGCCCTGGGTAGACTGCTCACACAATGGCCCTGGGTAGACTGCTCACCCAATGGCCCTGGGTAGCCTGCTCAGAGAAGCGACTGCATCTGGCCTGCACCTAGTAAATGGGCATATGATAAATGACCCTGGGTAGACTGCTCACACAATGGCCATGGGTAGACTCCTCAGAGAAGCCGCTGTATCTGGCCTGCACCTAGTAAATGGGCATATGATAAATGGCCCTGGGTAGACTGCTCACACAACAACCATGGGAAGACTGCTCAGAGAAGCTGCTGCATCTGGCCTGCACATAGTAAATGGGCATATGATACAATGGCCCTGGGTAGACTGCTCATACAATGGCCCTGGGTAGGCTGCTCAGAGAAGCCGCTGCATCTGACCTGCACCTAATAAATGGGCATATGATACAATGAATGGCCCTGGGTAGACTGCTCAGAGAAGCCGTTGCATCTGGGCTGCACCTAATAAATGGGCATATGATACAATGGCCCTGGGTAGACTGCTCACACAATGGCCCTGGGTAGACTGCTCACTCAACGGCCCTGGGTAGACTGCGCAGAGAAGCGACTGCATCTGGCCTGCACTTAGTAAATGGGCATATGATAAATGGCCCTGGGTAGACTGCTCACATAATGGCCCTGGGTAGACTGCGCAGAGAAGCGATTGCATCCGGCCTGCACCTAGTGAATGGGCATATGATATGGCCCTGGGTAGACTGCTCACACAATGGCCCTGGGTAGACTGCTCAGAGAAGCCGCTGGATCTAACCTGCACCTAATAAATGGGCATATAATACAATGGCCCTAGGTGGACTGCTCACACAATAGCCCTGGGTAGACTGCTCACACAATGGCCCTGGGTAGACTGCTCAGAGAAGCTACTGTACCGGCCTGCACCTAGTAAATGGGCATACGATACAATGGCCCTGGGTAGACTGCTCACACAATAGCCCTGGGTAGACTGCTCACACAATGGCCCTGGGTAGACTGCTCAGAGAAGCTACTGTACCGGCCTGCACCTAGTAAATGGGCATACGATACAATGGCTCTGTGTAGACTGCTCACACAATGGCCCTGGGTAGACTACTCAGAGAAGCCGCGGCATCTGGCCTGCACCTAATAAATGGGCATATGATACAATGGCCCTGGATAGACTGCTCACACAATGGCCCTGGGCAAACTGCTCAGAGAAGCCGCTGCATCTGGCCTGGACCTAATAAATGGGCATATGATACAATGGCCCTAGGTAGACTGCTCACACAATGGCCCTGGGTAGACTGCTCACACAATGGCCCTGGGTAGACTGCTTGGAGAAGCGACTGCATCTGGCCTGCACCTAGTAAATGGGCATTTGATAAATGGCCCTGGGTAGACTGCTCACACAATGGCCCTAGGTAGACTGCTCAGAGAAGCTGCTGCACCGGCCTGCACCTAGTAAATGGGCATTTGATAAATGGCCCTGGGTAGACTGCTCACACAATGGCCCTAGGTAGACTGCTCAGAGAAGCTTCTGCACCGGCCTGCACCTAGTAAATGGGCATACAATACAATGGCCCTGGGTAGACTGCTCACACAATGGCCCTGGGTAGACTACTCACACAATGGTCCTGGGTAGACTGCTCAGAGACGCCACTGCATCTGACCTGCACCTAGTAAATGGGCATGTGATACAGTGGCCCTCCGCAGTGGGAGAATCTCCCAAAATAAATCTGTCAGTGGCTGCCACAATGGCTCCTTGATGCTCTCAGGTGCAATGAGACCAATGAGGGAAATGCACTCACAGGACAGAAAAAACACCAGCAGCTTATGTTTTTCTCACCAACCTGCTCCAATAAAAGGCGGCACATGAGATAGCTGGAGGAGCGCTCCCTCTTTTACTTCATGCTCATGTTTCAGCAACATCGAAAACACAGACTCAGCCAATAATAAACCAAGCAAACGCCGGCCAAACAGCCTGCAAGAGGTAAGCTGTGGAGTTGGGCATAGGGACGACCAAAAGATGAAGAAGGGAGCGACACTGCAGCATGAAGTGCTTGAGGGTACCAGCCCATAAACGCTAGATCCAGAGCAGGCAGATAACGTATGTTACCAAACAATTACACGCGCAGAAGACCTACAACAGTTTGCAGAAAGGAAGGGTACAAAGTAGGAAGACAGACAGGCATTCTGCAAGGAGTGCTTTGCAGACACCATCCACATTCAAAGCATTAGGGACAAAGCACTGTTTCAATGCCTTTTCTCAGTGGGAAACATGAGCTAATAGCGAGCCATTATAGAACAAGTAGTTTTGGCGATCAAACCAGTCATGACAATGGGTAAAGTGTCAGAATTAAAATTCTGCAAGAAATTGACCCAATGGATTCAGCACTGACAAAACATTTCAAGAGTGTAACACCACAGGCATTATGGTCAGAGGTTACTAGGAGGACCATGATATAAGAACTTAGTTTCAGCATCAAGAAGTAGAGAGTACCAAGATAATATTTCCTTTGACCCTTTACCCACAGACAGTGACCCAGGAAGAGCATTTCAGTCAGGAGGGAGTAGAGAAGGCAGGTTAAGAGCTGTGGGTGTTGGTGGGGAACATAAACAATGGACAGATAACCCAGGTCCTGGTACACTTCATCTGAAGAGATGACTACCTCCTAGTCTTGACATTTCCATCCAAGCACACTGAATTAAGTGGGAGATCCATATATCTGGTCCTCCACACAAACTGGTAAAGAGCATTGGACATTTAAGGATGCCTCACTAATGTCACTACAAAAGTGAACTTGCGCGCTTTGATGAACATCTAGCACAGACCAACCAGCAACTGAAACCAATGCAGGACTCAACAGTCTCTTTACCCAAACAGTTACACCAGTGGGCGTAGTCTGAAGCGTAGAGTTTTAGACTCAGAGATTTCTATAACCAACCAAGCTAGTTAGATCCACCCTGTGAACCCATGGTAAGAGCAACTCAAAGCAAACTGGAAGAGGTGGAAAGCCAATGAAGGGGAGCGGGTAAAAATGAATTGGAATTCCAGCAGACGTGGAATGGGTCATTCATCACCACATTTTCAGACAAAAAAAATTCTTAATTTAAAAAAAATTATTTTTTTCTACAAGTTTCAAAGAGTCCAACATATACTATTACACAATGTATGTTAGAGTGATATATATATAGCACGCTTATCACCCAAGAGAGAATCCAGGACGTGGGCAGGTGTGTAGGGGTGTGGTCCCTAAGGTGCTTACAGGAAGAGCCAGGTTTTCAGCTTCTTGCGGAACTCGAGAAGTGAAGAGAAGGTTCTGATGTGTTGAGGGAGTTTGTCCCATGTCTTGGGTGAGATGTATGAGAATGAGTGACCTCTAGTTTTGCTTTTGCAGATGCTGAGAATGCGTGTGAGTGAGTATGAGGCAGATCATAGGTGTCTGGTGGGTTGGTGAAAGTGTATGCAGCTGTTCAGGTATTCTGGTCCTGTGTTGTGTTGGGCTTTGTATGTGTGCATGAGAAGCTCGAATTGTCTGCATTCGTAAATAGAGAGCCAGTGAATCTTCTTGAGGAACGGTGTGATGTGGGTGTGGTGTAGGAGGTCGAGTATGATTCTTGCAGTGGTGTGGACGATCTAGAGTCCTTGTAGGTGTTTTTTGGATATTTTGGCGTAAAGCTTTTGGCCGAAGGCCTGCTTGTTAGTACTGAGTGCTTGTGTGACGTTCTATCTGGCGTTCTGAGGCAACCATTTGAAGATCTTCCATAGCATACGTAGGATGTGGAAGCAGAAGATGCACACTGTGTTGATCTGAGCCGTCATGTTGAGCTTGTCGTCTAGAAGGATCCCTAGATTTAAAGCATGGTTTGTGGGTGTGGTGTTCGTCCTTGCTCTGATGAGTACCAGGTTGAGTCCCATGGGGAGGTCTTGTTGCCAAAGACCAGTACTTCAGTCTTGTCAGAGTTGAGCTGCAGACAGTTGATTCGCATCCACTCTGTTACCATGTTCATGCAGTGGATGAAGTTGGTTCTGGTAGAGATGTCATGTATATGTTGACAGGGGTAGGACTGAGGGACAATCCCTGTGGGACTCCACATCCTGTGAGTACGAAGCAGATCCATTTGAGAGCAGATCCTTGTATGTCAATCTCCTGGAGTCTTCTGATGAGGGTGCTGTAGGAGACAGTGTTGAAGGCTGCAAAGAGGTTGACCAGGATGAGGGCCGCTATTTCTCTTCAAACCAGGAGGATTCAAATGTCATGGGTGGCCATGATGAGTGTTGTTTCACTGCTGTTTTTAATTCTGAATACTGATTGAGTGTTGTCTAGGAGGTTGTGAAATTCAAGGTGGGTTGTGAGTTGGTTGTTGATGTCCTTTTCAATCACTTTAGCTGGATAGGGGAGCAGGAAAATGGGTCCAACGTTGCTCAGATGGTTTGGGTTGGCTGTGGGATTCTTGAGGAAGGCATTGATTTCTGCAAGTTTCCATTTATCCGGGAAAGTGGCGTACATGATGGAAATGTTGATGATGTGCGTCAGGGTGGTGCTGATTAATGATGTTCCCAGATTGTAGATGTAGTGGGGGCATGGGTCCATAGGGGCGCCTGAGTGGATGGACCGTATGACTGCCACTGACATTTCTGGTGAGAGTTGTACATTCGGTTAGGTGGCATTCTTGGTTGGTGGTGGGTAGCTTAGCAACAAGTTTTCTGGGGTTGGGTTAGTGTGCAAAGTTGCTGTAGATATTTGTGAGTTTGCTGTGGAAGAAGTTGGATAGGGTGTCTCAGAGCTGTTGGAATGCAGCAATGTTGTTGATAGTGGTAGAGGGTGAAGTGAAACAATCAAGGAGATCTCTTTGCAGCTGTTGGAGCTTCCTCTGATGTGGTACACTGGTGCTTTTTTTGGTGCCTCTTATTTGCTGGTGATAGAGTCTGTTTACAGCCTTGTTGGTATCTGTCTGTGGTGTTGTGGTTGTCATTCCATTTCCTTTCCAGCTGTTTACAGTTTCATTGATGTCTTGGAGGTCAGCTGGCTTGCTTGTTTGGTCTACTGTGCTTGTCGGGTTTTAAGGGAGCGCAGGAGTCCATGCAGTTCTTGATCCAGTTGTTAAAGTTGTAGATGTTCCTATCGAGGTTGTTCATGGGGCAAGGTAGCTCGGTGTTGAGAGTACTGAGACAGTCTGCTTCTGTGATTTTGCCTCAGCTGTGGTTTGGAATGCTAGACCTGGTAGGGGTGTTGACTTGAGCTGTGTTGATTTGGAAGTGGATGATGAAGTGGTTAGTCCATATCAGCAGTGTGGTGGTTGTATTTGATGTTGTTGCTTGTGGTGAAGATTAAGGGTGGGGGAAAAATTCGGCTCCACAGGTAGAGTTTGCAGATTTTTGCCCTCTCCGCACTATGCGAGTATCACAGAGTTCTGGAAAAACTCTGCCAAGTGGCATATGGCAGAGATTTTTCTCGCATGGGGCACACCAACGTTAAGTGGGCGAGCGAGAATGTGCATCCCCTAGTATGGTTTTCTAGCGCTAGAATGTCACTTGGTGAGATTTTCTTAATGCAGGCAGTTGTGACTGTTCTCGTTGAGAAAACTGGCACTCGAGTAGAAAATGTCTTGAGCGGCAGAAAGAAGCAGCCCCCTCTGGTGTGCCACTCGTGCTGATCGCGTGGTACTGCATGGAACAAGTTCCTGGTACTACAAATCAGCACAAGCAGCGTGATGTGCCGAATTGTGCCCACCTGCGCAACGCTGCAGAGTTTTTTATATAATTCCAGGTAATTCCGTGGAGTAAAACTCTGCTAGCTCCACCCACCCCTATTGAAGATGGGGTCAGGTGTGTATCCTGCGGTGTGCTTTGGTTCCGGGACAAGCTGGGTGAGTCCGATGTTGCTCAAGCTTTTTGGTCTTCCGGGTGAAAGTTGAGGTCACCAAGGAGAAAGTAGGCTCTGGAGTCAATGATGAGTGGAGCGGCATAGTTGCTTATGAGGTTGATAAAGGTGGCTCATGGTCCAGGTGGTTGGTAGGTGAGGATTCCATTCAAGGAGAAGTTTTTGGAGATTTGAAACTTGAAGTGCAGATGTTCCATGAATGGGGTGGTCTCTGTGGATGTTGTGCATTTGATGGATTTGTTGTACATGATAGCGAGTCCTCCTCCTGGCTTGTGACAGTGGTCCTGTCAAACAATTTCGTAGCCTTCTGGGAATGCTGTGGTGATGTTGGTAGCCAATGAGGGGTTGAGCCAGGTCTCAGTGATGAAGAGGATGTTGGGTGCGTTGAGTGATCATGTGTTGAGAAGCATACTTGAGAGTGGGCGTTAACATGTGGGTCTTCTGCGCCGTGTGCTGTAAGGTGGGGTGCAGGCATTGTTGGGGCTTGTATGACTTGTGTGCTAGGAGGGTGTATTGAGAAAGTTGTTAGTATTTGCATGGGGGTGTGCGTGGGTGGCTGCTGGACAACAGGCTGTGGATGCAGGTGAAAGCTTTCACTATGGTGTAAGGCAAGGCAGCGGTTGGGGGAACGGTGTCCGGGCTCTAAAACACAATGGCATCCCACCCATTTTCCTGTTGTATGGCATGTTGAACCTTCTGGAACAGTTGTTGCAAATAAATTAGCCAAATAAACAAATCTCTTTCAATGGCTCGATCATTTTCTACAGGCAGGACATTACCTAATAGCAGACCATGGATCAAAGTTGAGGCAATTCATCCATATTTTCCACAAAGAGGAATAACTGCCTGCTTGCAAGATCTGGTCCTTTTAAAAGTATAATTTAGAACCTATGTGCAAAACTCCAGAGAGGGCAAGAAGTCTGGTAGGCAGGTTATCAGACATATTTTCCTCTCTGAAGCCTTGTCAATATTTTCGGTAATACTGTAAAACATTGGGTACATTTTGAAACATTTAAGTAGATTTACAGTAACCAATGCGAAGCAATGCTTGATGCTGAGTTTCATAGATAATAAACATTTCCACTATGCAACCCCCCCCATTGGATGGCTACTGACAGCACATGTTGTCCTCGTTTGCAGAGAAGTATTCATTCATCCCAATGCTGTAAACATGGATTGGTGTGGATGGGTGTGGTGGTATAGGTGAACAACACTCAGGACTAAAGAGAAAGTCTGAATGGTAAATAGGTCATCTAGGGAGGGGGTGGAAAGGTGAGACTATCAAATTGTTTGAAGAAGGCAAGGCATAATGAAATATTGTATATTAGAGGGTCATGGCAATTGCCATAATTTCCAAAATAAATATAAAAAGCAAGGAAGAAAGATTGTAATGATACAAACAAGAACACAGACTGAGGGAATATACAGACAAAATATAAGTTAAGTCTTCAGATATTGGTATGTACAGTTCTTTCCTCCTCTGTCATTCGTCGCTGTTAGACGCCTTCTGCAGTTCTAGGAACCATTCAGTTCCAAAACCTGTCATCCTTCCCACTTTGAAAAAAAAAGAAATATATGAGGCTGTACTACCCATACTAAAGGCGGATTGGGCTTTCCCTGCCTTTACATTTTATTTTTTGTGACACTACGGCACAAATAATGTTTTGCTTTATTACGGAAGCACCTTCCAACTGATTTCTGCCAGTATTTTAGATGACTCTTGCACAGACTGCCAATGGGTATTTACTGAAACACTTTGAACTAATAACTTTAAAAAGTTCGCTTCAAGGTGATAGCTGCTGTTAGACACAGGTGGAAGATGTGGGGAAGTTTGTTCAAGATTTTACCTATCAAAAAGTACACTGCACTCTGAGGTCAGTTTTCTTCTTCTTATATATTTAATGACAGCACTTTTAATAAAAGGACATCTCTTGGATTGAGGAATGTAGGTCAGCTTTTGTCACAGGGTGTATTTCAGAACATTTGGTAACTTACAAGAAGAATTCACTATCCCAAGACATGCTGGACCAGATGTATGTGGCTAAATACCGAGCGGTAACGCAGAAATTCAGCGAATTTCTGCGTTACCGACCAGTATTTGGCTGAGAGCAATGCAGGTGAGTTTAAACCTACTAGCAAAATAAGGAATCACAAAATTTGTGATTCCTTATTTTGCTGTTGTATTTAAGGAATCGCTAATTGCGATTCCGTAAATGCAATGTAGGTAGCACAAAAGAAAGTGCACTTTAGGCTTAAGGAATCGCTAATTGCCAACAACTTCAAAGCACTTTTTAACATTTTTTTTAAAGTGCCATATGGCACACATTCATGCCCTTAGGCATTTATGTGTGCCGCATGTGCACACATGCACATTTCAGGGGTGCAACAGGGTGTCCTTTTGACACCCTGGCCCCCTTGAAATAGCTCCCGCTATTTGCGATTCTTTAATACCGAATCGCTAATTGTGAATATCTTCCCATTCATTCCTATGGGCCTCCCAGCCCATAGGAATGAATGGGTAGGTATTCCTTATAAACGAATCTCAATTTGCGATTCGTTATTAAGGAATTTTAAGGAATCACTAATATTTTAGCGATTCCTACCTACATTCAATTTAGCGAGTCCTCAATAGCGATTTGGTAAAAATCGCTATTAAGGACTCGCTAAATTGAATTTACCTACATCTAGCCCAATGTTTTTATAATATCTGCAAGTGAGATACTTTTTTGCAAGAGGGGTACCAATAAATTGATATGAATACCATAGAAATAATAGATCTAGTTCTTCTGACAGATACAGGTATTAAGAACAGAGATGTCTTTATGTGTTTCTGGACATTCTTTATGATGATATGATTCACCTGGCAAATAAATAGACTAGAAACCAAGGTACTGATATACAGGCACAGGATATACAAGACGATATATATGACAATTTAAAGTGCTAAAGATATTATATTATACCCCTCAAAATGCATAATGGGGCGTTGGAGCCAACTCTAACTGCCCAAGATATTGATTGGGGAGTGCAATTGATCTACAAAGTGTGTTTCTTACACTAATTTGGCACACTTCTAAACAGAGGTGGTAACAGTATCTTCTCCTACTCAGCAGGATGTATTCATTTCCGCTTAGAGCATCATGCTGGGATCCGATGGAAATACACTTTATGAGGATGCCCAATTTATATTCAATAGTATAATCATCTCTTGTCTCATGATTGAATCATCTTTGCACTATTTTTAACTTGAAGTGACAGTTCAAAATGTCAGGGGAACAGGTAGCAAAAAACGATTTATGAGTACATGGGGACCAAAAATGGAAAACTGAAGTATAAGCTAAGATAATTTGGTCAAAATTATAATGATTGATAAGTATATGTGTATCATATGTAGAGTGCTTTAATATAATGATCTGTGCTTATGTATTTATAGGCATTTATGCGTGTTTCCGTACAAAAATAAATTAAAAAAGAAATATAGGCTGTAGAGACAAAGAACAGGAGATGAAAGGGAAGGAGATGTAGTATTACAGGAATTTTGGAATGCAGAAATTTGATTGCAGAATTTTGAATCTTCCAATGACAATATTGTATAATATAAAGTGCATGTCTCTTTAGTGACTGCGCCTGTTCTTTCAACATGGCTTGTTAGCTAGTCTAAGTTACCTATTTCACCCAATCAATTCATTACTGCTATTAACAATGTCCATTAAATCTGTGTTATTAGATTAAAGTAATAACGTTTTAAGACAGCACAGATAAATGTAACAAGTTTTTCAGTCAGAAGGAGGTGTGTCTGCATGGTCTCATGGATGTTGGGCAGTAGTTGTGTTAATAGGCCAGTATGTGTAGAATATGCTGACATCCACATATTCAACAAGAGATGAAGGCAACTAAACAGTTTCACTACAATCACAGTGGAGTTTCTTGAAGTACACAAAAACTACTTTGAGGGAAGGTCTGGCAGGTCTTTTTCAGTTTGCAATATGACTCCGCATGTTCCAAATGGAAACTTCCCCATATTAAAATGAACCATTTTATAAAGCTAGGTTTCCCCCAACCCTTATTTATGAGTCTGCCCATATAAGAGATTGGGTTACTGGTTGAAAGGGGTGAAAACCTACTCAAGCAGGAACCACAATCCTTGTCAGTGTGAAGTCACAAGCATACCCTAAATTAACCTGTTCTCAACCCTCGGGTAGCTTGACCCAGAGCAGTCAGGCTTAACTCAAAGGCAATGTGTAAAGTATTTGTGTAACACTTCAAACAGTAACACAGTGAAAACACACCACAAATGGAACCCACACCAGTTCAGAAAAATAGAGTACTTTAAAATAAATTTAAAACGAGCAAAACAAAAAAACCCCAATCAGTAGAACTGGAGATATTAAACTATAAAGATTTCAGTAAAAATAGCACCAAAAAGCACAAAGCGACAAATGTGGATAGCTGGTCACACCAGACTGGGACATAGACACATCAGGGCAACCGTGATGGAGCAGGGGCTGGCTGCTGAACTCAATTAGGCCAGCTAAACAAAGTACCTTAAATCCTGGTTTGCAGCGCAGTGCGAGCGTCAGCGCCAAAGTCGAATGTGGTGCATCAGTTCCGAGATGCTGCGATGAGATGTCCTGCATCATCATCAAGTATCTCATCGACAAAGGTTTGCGATGAGAAATATGGTGTCAGGAATGCTTGACACGCTCAGGCAATGCTTCGGTTCCGAGGAACTGAGCGGCTGTGATGGGGAGTCTAGCGTTATTGTCGAGGCTGCGGTCGACAAGAGATGTGAGAGTCTGTGCAGAGAATGTGTCATGCAGAAGCATTTCTGATGAGGCAATGAGCTGTGATGGGATGCAGATGTGTGCGATGTAGATAATCCATGCAGTAGAGGCGATGCATCGGTTCTTCTCGGTGTTGTGCCTCACAGCAGAGGAGATTTGTTGGTTCTGCTGGATTTGACTGTGAATGGTCTAATGCACACCCTATTTTAACTCTGAGTTTGTTTTCAACACCTGTTGTGAATTTTTGGCGTGCAAACTTGTTGCATGCTCTGCCCCAAAAAGTACGTGTTGTAAAGTTCCCAAAAATTAGTGGTGTGCCATATCGCGTCAATTGTAGGCACATGCAACTAGCAGATGATGCGAAATGGCGCACCACAAACTTTTGGGTTACGTTGGATTCACAGAGGCTGGCAGAGAACCTTATGTCCACTTCCAAGGGTCCAGGACTGGGGTGGCTCCACCTGGCAGGGTAGACTCAAGATGGCAGAGTCCAAGTGCAAGGTTGTTGGAGCCTTCTGTTCCTGAGGCTCAAGTCAGCAGGCCAGCCAACTAGCCCTTGTAGTCACTCTGGTGATCCTGGGTTCAACAGAAGTGGATCCAGTTCTTCCCACGTAGGCCACGGGGCAGCCAGCAGCAGGTTAGCAGAGAGTAGCCCGGCAGAGTGGCAGTCCTTTCAGCAGCACATCAGTCAATATTTCTGGCCGAGTATCCTCAAGTTCAGAAGTGTACTTAACCCTTTGCATGCTCATGACGAGCTCAGCTCGTCATGAGGCACAGTTGAGCTGTGCTGATGACGAGCTGAGCTCGTCATGAATAGAGGAAAATTGGAATATCCAGCACAGGGCAAAAATAACCACAGCAGCGATGTGGTTAAGAGTTGGTGCCTGAGGTCTATATTTTATACAGTGTTCTGCCTTTGAAGTGGGAGAAGCTTCTGGAGGTTCCCCTTGGAAATGCACAGGTGTCCTGCCTTCCTGGCCATGGCTCCCTACTAATTACAGGGGGTATGCAATCCTTTGTGTGGAGGCAGGATACCATTCAAGTGTAATTACTATTCAAGTGTAAGTAGGGCTGTGCCTAGCCTCTTCCTCCCATCCTGCCAATGATGGCCAATCTAGACACTCTTAAGCTCTCTATTGTATGTTTCTGTCTAGGAAGAATACACAAAACCCAACTGTCTCCTACATACAGTCATGTGACCCAGAGATAGGCACCAAGACCTAAGGCAGGAAAATGACAAATTTCTGAAAGTGGCATTTTCAAGATTGTTATAAAAAATCCAACCTTACCATAAGAGAGGATTTTTCAATACTAAAGTCAAAAAATATGAGCTGGTTACCTGTTCCACTTTGAAAGTTACTGCATATAAAAGGTAATAAGGTAACTTCAATGTTATCCTATGAGAAAGGTAGGACTTGTAGTAGTCAAAGACGAATTTAAGAGTTTATCACTATCAGGATATATGCAACTTAAAGTATATGTCCTATTTTTTAATTACACTGCACCATGCCCTCTGGGCTGTCCAGGGCCCTCTATAGGGGGGACTTTTATGTATTTAAAAGGAAGGTTTGGGACTAGCAAATGGTTTATTTTGTCATGTCAACATGGCAGTTTAAAACTGCACACACAGGCTGCAGTGGCAGGCCTGAGACATGTTTGAGAGGGCTTCCTAAGTGGGTGGCACATTCAATGCTGCAGGCCTACTGGTAGCATTTAATTTACATACCCTGGGTCCATGCAGTACCCCTTAACTAGGGACTTATAAGTAACTAAAATGTGCCAATTGGGTATGGAAATATCTACACTGTTTTGAGGAGTGAGCAGAAACACTTTAGCACTGATCAGCAGTGGTAAAATGCACAGTCCTAAGGCCAGCGAAAACGAGATCAGCTAAAATCCCTTTACTTCCCTCAACTTCTCCAGTTATATAATACATTCCTCCAGCTGGTCAGTTTTTCACAGTATTTCAGAGCAGCTTATAAACACTAGACCAATAAATGTGGAATGTTCCTATTATCAGCTCTAAGTAAATCAATCTACACATCTCAACCTCAGTATTGACACAGGGCAACTCCATACCTGTCAACAGACCTGATAACGGCAGGTTACTTCCAAATTCTGAAGCCAAAAATGTTGTCTCAACTGTCTCCTGCCTAAAATTCAATGTGCTTCAATATAAGTGAATTTAGAAAATACACTCCTCCGATTTTTGTAAAGCGTACATTCACCCAAGGGCTTCTTGGCACGGCTTAAAAACCCCTTTAGTGCTAAGGTACAATTACTCTGCTGCTGCAATTTCCATTGAAATCAATGGAAAGTCCATGACGAGTTACCCTTGTCATTAGCGGCGAAGAGGTTAACAGATGTTTTTTTTGTTACCCAACTCAACAGTACTCATTTTATCAACCTAAGAAGGATAAACGGCTGAGTGGACTCACCAGAGTTTGAACCTGTGACCATGAGGTAGAACACAAGCCTATAGTGGATGCATTAGTCCACTGAGGCACCAGACCCAGCAATGATTTCTGTTTGAATTAACTGCATGTACATTTCTGTCATGCAGATATTCTGGTAATATAGTTTTATAAAACAGATCATCCAAAAGTGGATAACAGGTGCCGTATTTTGAAAGTGCCCTGGGGTGCAACGGGCATTTGCACCCGCTTTGCGCGCCCCGGGAGCTGCAGATGCATGTACGGCTCCTTCTGTAGAGAGTTCCCTCATTTGCATGGGGTGGTGCTTAATGCAAATGAAGGAATCCCTTTGCCTCTGTGCTCGCGCCGTATTACAGACACAGGCGCAGAGGCAAAGAAGTTGTCAGGAGACGCACTGACAGTGCGCCCCCTGGACGCAGCCCGAGAGAGAGGAGAAAGGGGGACCTATGGACCCCCCCAGACATCCCCTTGCAGGTATGTGTAGTCGCTCGAGGCACCCGTCTGCAAGGGGATCTCTAATTTCCTTTAAAAATTTAGGCGGGTTGCCGCCTGTACAGTGAAACACAGAGCGGCTGCTTTAAAGCCACTCCGTATTTAATGTGAATGCGCTGCCCTCAGGGCAGCACGCGTTAGTAGCTGCCTTGGGGGCAGCGCATTCTATATAATAGGGCGCACTTTCACTGTTTGCTCCCGGTACACCTGTTTTAAGGCGCACCAGGCGCAAACAGGGAAAGTGCACCCTAATACATAATATGGCCACAGGTTTCTTAGCCTGAGTTCTGACCTCTAACTAAGCAGTTTGGGGGAGAGCTGCAAAGTGAATCATCCAAGAATGAAGCCAAGAGTCATAACATGAATCCTGGTTGCTTAAGAGTGGCTTCATACAAGAGTCGATGACGACAGCCATCATAGCCAAAGTGCTGGTTCTTTATCAGGGGCTTAGTGGGAGGGTTTATGTAATTAATCCTCCAATCTTGGGTGACAAGAAGTCTGGCTGATGAAGGGTGTTACCCAGAAACCGGTCCCAGGGTGCTTGTTTCCGGTTCAGGAAAGACCTGGCTTGGCAGTTCTGGCTGTACTGTTTTCATAAGGAGCAGGGTCAAGACTGATTTGCATATAGCTGGGTCTGAACTGAGGTGGTGAAGTGAGTTAAAGAACGATGATGGATTCAACACAGATCTGTGACTGGGGGTGAGTGTCTGAAAAGTTTCAGCGCTCCGTCCATCACATACATGCCAACAGACCCGATTCAGGCGGGAGACTACCGATTTTCCAAGCCAAAAATGGCTTTATTTGAGCTGTCTCCCGCCTGAAATTGCATTTTTTACAATAGAAGTCAATGGGGAATTTTCATTCTCCCGATTTTTTATTTTAAATCTCCCACTTCCCTGTCCTTAAATGTTGGCATGTATGCCATCATCTTGTGTTTGACAAGAAGTCCTGGTCTCTCTATGGGCATTTAAGAGAAGGATCCTATTCAACAAATTGTTCAAGAGTGATCTCAGACATGATAGCATGAATCCTGGTTCCATATGGATGGAGAAGTGAAGTAGCTATGAATCGTCTGAAAGTTGATGCCTCACAGAGGAGTGGCGCCACGGCCAGGGCGACTGACACTGGATGCTGGGGAACACGGTTTGATCCCCGGCTCCAGCGGCAGGGGTCTGCCCAGCACCATGTGACTGTGGGCAATAGCTTGCTTAATCTTCCCAACGGCCCCCAGCACCTTGACACCCCTTCGGTACAAGTACTGGATTTACTTCAGAGACCAAATCCTGGTTCCGTATGAGTTGCCAAGAGGGAGAGTGTATGATATTAACCCCTTCACTGCGGGGCTAATTTCCCCGCGGTGCGGGGGGAGGGGGGCCGCGCACGGCGCCGCTGTGCTCATGACGAGCCCAGGCTCATCATGCAGCACGGTGCTCGTGTGCTCATGACGAGCCTGGGCTCGTCATGAACCCGCCCGCGCAATGGAACACTCAGCACAACGGGGGAATTAGCCCCGCGTGTGAGCGTTCCACGGCTCATGACGAGCCCAGGCTCGTCATGAGCACACGAGCACCGTGCTGCATGACGAGCCTGGGCTCGTCATCAGCACTGAAGGGGTTAATCATCGAAGCGTGGATGACATGTCAATTAGCCCAAGTCCTGGTCTCCAAATTGATGGCTAATTAAGGAAGCTATCAAATACGTCATCCAAGAGTGGTCAACTGACTTCATATCCTGAGCTCCCTCCATATTAGTGGCTAGTCAGAGAATAGTATTGATTATCCAAGACGTTGCACCTTGTATTCTGGAAAATGCCAACATGCCCTTATTATGGGTATGTAGGACAATAACACAGGTGATCCCAGATTTCAGCCAGCTACACAGTGGCATAGCTAGACCTTATGCCACCCATGGCGGTCACTACATTTGCCACCTATGGCGGCCACATGTTAGAGCGGGGGAAGGCCGCGGCCCCCAAAACACGTGCCGCCTGGGGTGCGCCCCCTCCTCTCCCCCTTGACACGCCACTGTAGCTACACCTTTACTGTTGAATCCCAACATTCATCATGCTCTCTTTTGCCAATTGTTTTATAAAGGCTATTCAATGCTGTCAATTTTGTCAACAACTTAAAGAAACTGGCCCAGCTCTGAGTGGCTGCTAATGAACCGCATCTGGTGTTGTGTATTAGCTCCTCTGCATCAGAGCAGACCCTGCTATGCCTGAGATGGCTATCAGGGCTGAACACACGTCGAGCTATTGAGAAGAAAGCCCAGTGGCTGAGCACCAGCATCCTCTCATTTACAAGTGAATGCCTTCGGAGAAGAAGGTCCGGGAATAATTGAGTTTCGGGAGGTGTAATTTTCCGTCCGCGCGAGTTCACTTTGCTAAGCAGGAAATTAAAAACCAGCTCTCCTGCCTGCTCCCCACTTCGCCTTTTGTTGCTAAAGTCATTATTGCACGCGTGGAGGAAATGTCTTGCAGCTGGAAGTGTTTCCGAGGTGGCTCGGCTCTGCCTGCAAGGGCGGATCCTGGCGGCGCCCCATTGAAGCCCCACCTGGCTCTTTCACAGAGGGCTGTGCGCGTGCGGTGCTGCAGGCAGCTGCACGCTGCTCTCCTCCACGCTGGAGCCTTGGAAGGGCAGCTGCTCCCAAGGAGAGCGCAGGGACATTTGACTCAGCCTCAGTTTTTCAGCCAGGCACCCTCTTGTGTGTTTGGAAAGGGGGATTTCATCCGGGGTTGCATATTAAAATGCATTGCCAATATCAATGGAGTTCGATCGAATTTCAGAGGGGGTGGTTTAAAAAAGGGGGTTCGAAAAATACCTGTGCAGGTGAGTGAGCGAGGGCAGCAAGTCAGCCAATCTCTCCTCTGAATTGTGGGTAAGGGTGAAGGGAGAGGGGTAGGAGCCCAAAAGCACAAACAAGCTGACTCTAGTGGTTCCTTGAGAGCATATTCCATGATGTATGGAAACATATGGCATAGAAGGGTAATAACAGTGTCTCTTAATGGTGGACACATTCCCCACTCAATCAGCACTCAGACACAAATAAGTTACCAGAAACGACAACTGTGCAGCTTGGTCTTAATTAATTATGGCAAAATATTATGGACTGTTTTAAAGACGGGTCTGAAGGCACCTTGTGAAGTCATCTAATACAAAACCATTTTTAACAGTGGCAAGATGTAGCAACTTTCTGCAGCTCAGATAACCTGCATGCATGTCCTACAGACAAGGGGTAACCAGTTGGAACCCTGAATACACTTCAGAAAATGTTTGTCAAACTGGCCCCATCTGAAACAGGCAAAGCTCAAATAAAACCTTTCCAAAATATGATGCCAAGAGGAATAATGGCATCAGAGTATACAGTGTGATGTAAAAAACACAACCTAATGATGCCCAGAACATCTGACATGCTATGCCTCCAGTAACAATAATGCCCAAAGTAACAATGCTTGATAGATGAGAACACTTAATACCACTGCTATGGAATTGGACAAAGGGCCCTGGTCCACATGTACAAAGCTATTTTGCATTTGCAAATGACTCGATTCGCAGAATTTGGTCATTTGCGATTGCAAAAAAAAAACTTTTCAGATGTACATACCCCAGTTTGCGATTCAGTCATTTATTACCGATTCGCAAATTGTGTTTGCGATTCTGTATTATGAAGGGGCGTATTTAGGGCATCCCTTCCTAATACCCAATCGCAGTGTTATGTACAAATGTTTTCCGAACCAAATGCAGTCGCAAAACTTTTGCAATTTTCGCCGATTTCAAATCATTGGTAACCCATTTGCAAATGGAAAGGGGTCCCCAGGGCCTCTTCCCCTTTTTGTGAATATATGCAAAAACGTTTTTAAGAGCAGGCAGGGGTCCTACGGACCAAAGCCTGCTCTTCAAAAATGAAAAGAAAACGCTTCATTTTTCTTTTTGTAACGCATCCCATTTTCCTTTAAGGAAAAAAAAGGTTCCAGTATTTAAAAGCAATCACAGACATGGTGGTCTGCTGACCAACGCGGGCCACCATGCCTGTGATTTTTTCAATTCCTAATTGGTAGCAAACTGACCCATTGGGGATCGCAGAAAGCGTTCAACACACTTTTGTACATGTGATTTTGTGATTTCCTAACTATGAAAAACAAGGATGCGCAGTTAGGGAATCACAAAAACATTTCTTGGTACATCTGGCCCCTGATGTACGAAGCATTTTCCTGATCGCAAATGGACCAATTCTGCGCATCGGTCCGTTTGCAACCAGAAAATTGCTTTTTCAAATGTACAAAGTGCAAAATGTGATTTGGCAACTTTTTACTGAATCGCATTTTGCATTTGCGATTCGGTATTTAGAAGGGACATGTTTAAGGTGTCTCAATACTGAATAGGTCTGGTATGGAATACTGTTTTGTGGCCAAATTCCTTTTGCGAACAGTAATATTTTACCACCAGTTTAAAACTGGTGCTAACCCATTTGCAAAGGGGAAGGGATCCCCCAGGGACCCCCTCCTCTGTCAGAATGTAAATAATCTTATCTTTTAAGAGCAGGTTTCATTTTTTCTCTTTAGGCGCATCCCATTTTCCATTAGGGAAAACGGTCTGCATTTTAAAAAAAGATTGCTTTATTAAAAAGCAATCACATACATGGTGGTCTGCTAACCTCAGCAGGCCACCATCCATGTGATGGCTTTGATTCCCAATGGGTTGCAAACTGCGATCTGCCTCATTAATATTCATGACGTAGGTCGATTTTCAACCCACAAGGAATCCCTAAATGAAACTTAATGAGTTGCATACATTAGGAATACTGGTTTCCTCATTGCAATTCAAACAGAATCGCAATTAGAAAATCCTTATTCCTAATGTTTGTACATCTGGCCCAAAGTTACTTGAAATATTGGACGAAGACCTTCCATTGTCTTGCGGTCAAGATATGTCATGATAGTGTAAAACACTCATCCAAGCTAACCACAGACACTTGTATGGCTGCATTTTCAACACATATCTCAACAGGCAATCACTGGTAACTATGACACAATATAGTAAACTTGAAGGCTGAACTGTTATGGGTAGCTTTTACCTGTTTGTTTTACCTATGAAGGTTCAGAAATAATGAGCTATATGTGCATGGGGGGCATGTATGATGTGTTGTCCTTCTTGCTTGCTAAAAGGAAAGCTGTCTAATCTCTGTATTCAGAATACCCATCCAAGAGCAAACGTTATAATTTTTAACCACATGCAGTGCTCTATTCTAAACACCAAAGGGTAGATTTGCTAACTGGTTGCAACAGGTTTGGATCTCAAACGTTTTGCAAACTGGAGCAAATGTAAAAACTGGTAAGTCATCTGTTGTGCTGTAAAGTAGCCCTAAAGGTTTGCAACGTATCGCCTTTGTAAATTTTTGCTACAAAAGCTGTTTCAACTAAAAATGGTAGATAGGGCTTTGCACCAAATATGAACACCTCTTCTAGACAGGTGTAATTTTGGAAAAACTTTTTCTTTTCTCCAGACTTTTCCGACTGAAGTTGCATTTCTGCTTGTGGGAAATTAGGTTGCTGGTTGGGGGGGGGGGGGGGGGGGGGGGAGGGAAATCTGACTCAAGCAGCAACCACAATTCTTGTCAGGGTGAAACACAAGCAAACACCAAATTAATCTGTGTTCAACCCTCTGGTAGCTTGGCTCAACAGCAGTCAGGGTACACTTAGAGACAACAAGTAAAGTATTTATGCTGCACACAAACAGTAACAAAGTAAAAAAAAATCCCCCAAAAATCGAACAGACATTTAGAAAAATAGAGTAAAATTGCATACATTGTTTGAGAGCAGAATGACTAAAATTCAATCAGTAGAAATGGTGATCTGCAACGTTAAAGACTTAGAAGCAGTAAACAGCGCACAGCACCAACTGAAGGTTTGTGGTCTTATTGGACCAAGACTCTACGCTTCCCAGCCGAGTGGTCGCTCCCTTTGGCTCCGGTATCGTTTCAAAACGCTTTGTGCTTTTGCATTGCCTGATTGAATTGCCTGCTGTGCGCCTTGTACGCCGCTTTGCATATTTAGTTATCTTTCATTGCCAGCGCGACTTTGCTGATCTTTCTGCCTATTCCCCCAAGCGCCCTCCATTTTGTTGTTGTTGTCCTGATACCTAGCCCGCCCCGCCTCCCAGCTGAGACGCCCTCCCACAGACTTGAAGAGCGCTCCGTTACCTGGAAGCGCCGTGACTCACTCTATGCTTCCCAGCCGAGTGGTCGCTCCCTTTGGCTCCGGTATCGTTTCAAAACGCTTTGTGCTTTTGCATTGCCTGATTGAATTGCCTGCTGTGCGCCTTGTACGCCGCTTTGCATATTTAGTTATCTTTCATTGCCAGCGCGACTTTGCTGATCTTTCTGCCTATTCCCCCAAGCGCCCTCCATTTTGTTGTTGTTGTCCTGATACCTAGCCCGCCCCGCCTCCCAGCTGAGACGCCCTCCCACAGACTTGAAGAGCGCTCCGTTACCTGGAAGCGCCGTGACTCACTCTACGCTTCCCAGCCGAGTGGTCGCTCCCTTTGGCTCCGGTATCGTTTCAAAACGCTTTGTGCTTTTGCATTGCCTGTTTGAATTGCCTGCTGTGCGCCTTGTACGCCGCTTTGCATATTTAGTTATCTTTCATTGCCAGCGCGACTTTGCTGATCTTTCTGCCTATTCCCCCAAGCGCCCTCCATTTTGTTGTTGTTGTCCTGATACCTAGCCCGCCCCGCCTCCCAGCTGAGACGCCCTCCCACAGACTTGAAGAGCGCTCCGTTACCTGTAAGCGCCGTGACTCACTCTACGCTTCCCAGCCGAGTGGTCGCTCCCTTTGGCTCCGGTATCGTTTCAAAACGCTTTGTGCTTTTGCATTGCCTGATTGAATTGCCTGCTGTGCGCCTTGTACGCCGCTTTGCATATTTAGTTATCTTTCATTGCCAGCGCGACTTTGCTGATCTTTCTGCCTATTCCCCCAAGCGCCCTCCATTTTGTTGTTGTTGTCCTGATACCTAGCCCGCCCCGCCTCCCAGCTGAGACGCCCTCCCACAGACTTGAAGAGCGCTCCGTTACCTGGAAGCGCCGTGACTCACTCTACGCTTCCCAGCCGAGTGGTCGCTCCCTTTGGCTCCGGTATCGTTTCAAAACGCTTTGTGCTTTTGCATTGCCTGATTGAATTGCCTGCTGTGCGCCTTGTACGCCGCTTTGCATATTTAGTTATCTTTCATTGCCAGCGCGACTTTGCTGATCTTTCTGCCTATTCCCCCAAGCGCCCTCCATTTTGTTGTTGTTGTCCTGATACCTAGCCCGCCCCGCCTCCCAGCTGAGACGCCCTCCCACAGACTTGAAGAGCGCTCCGTTACCTGGAAGCGCCGTGACTCACTCTACGCTTCCCAGCCGAGTGGTCGCTCCCTTTGGCTCCGGTATCGTTTCAAAACGCTTTGTGCTTTTGCATTGCCTGTTTGAATTGCCTGCTGTGCGCCTTGTACGCCGCTTTGCATATTTAGTTATCTTTCATTGCCAGCGCGACTTTGCTGATCTTTCTGCCTATTCCCCCAAGCGCCCTCCATTTTGTTGTTGTTGTCCTGATACCTAGCCCGCCCCGCCTCCCAGCTGAGACGCCCTCCCACAGACTTGAAGAGCGCTCCGTTACCTGGAAGCGCCGTGACTCACTCTACGCTTCCCAGCCGAGTGGTCGCTCCCTTTGGCTCCGGTATCGTTTCAAAACGCTTTGTGCTTTTGCATTGCCTGTTTGAATTGCCTGCTGTGCGCCTTGTACGCCGCTTTGCATATTTAGTTATCTTTCATTGCCAGCGCGACTTTGCTGATCTTTCTGCCTATTCCCCCAAGCGCCCTCCATTTTGTTGTTGTTGTCCTGATACCTAGCCCGCCCCGCCTCCCAGCTGAGACGCCCTCCCACAGACTTGAAGAGCGCTCCGTTACCTGGAAGCGCCGTGACTCACTCTACGCTTCCCAGCCGAGTGGTCGCTCCCTTTGGCTCCGGTATCGTTTCAAAACGCTTTGTGCTTTTGCATTGCCTGATTGAATTGCCTGCTGTGCGCCTTGTACGCCGCTTTGCATATTTAGTTATCTTTCATTGCCAGCGCGACTTTGCTAATCTTTCTGCCTATTCCCCCAAGCGCCCTCAATTTTGTTGTTGTTGTCCTGATACCTAGCCCGCCCCGCCTTCCAGCTGAGACGCCCTCGCCCCTCCCCCTCCACCATCCATATATGACAGGTGTTTTAGCGCGCAGCGTTCACGCGCAGCGATCGCGCCCAATCCGAGCCGAAGGTGCGCCAAAGGTAAGCCCGTCTACGCCCGTCCGCGCCTGGACCGCGCCCAGCGCCAGACCCCCTGCCCCTCGCGCTTCCCAGCCCGCCCGCATTACCTACGATGCCGCCACCCTCCTAGCCCTTAACCCCGGTCGCGCCCCCAACTGCGTCCAAGCCCCCCCTGGACAAACCCATGGACCTTTCTCCTGCTTCTCCTGCAAATTCAGCGGCACCGACAACATCTCCGCTACGACCACACCTCTGACTCCCGACCCCAACCACCTACAATGCATCCTTCTCAACACCCGCTCGGTCCACAGACACGCCATTGACCTATGGAATCTACTAGACACCATTTCTCCAGACATCGCCTTCCTAACAGAAACATGGATGAATACTTCCTCCGCCCCAGACATCACCATTGCCATCCCTGAAGACTATAAGATCACTCGCAAAGACCGCACCAGCCACACAGGAGGAGGCATCGCTATCGTCCATAAGAAATCAATCCGCATCTAAACCAGCTCTGACGCCAACCTTGCTAACTCCGAACACCTTCACTTCCAGATCCACATCGACCCCAAAACAACACTCAGAGGCACCCTCCTCTACAGACCACCAGGACCCCGCGCAAAATTCAGTGAAGACATCACGGATTTCATCACCCCACACGCGCTCCCCTCCAAAGACTACATCCTTCTGGGAGACCTCAACTTTCACCTTGAAAAGATCAACGACCGCAACACCGCCACCCTCTTAGACAACCTCGCCAACCTCGGACTTAAACAACTAGTCACTTCCCCCACCCACATCGCAGGTCACACACTCGACCCCATCTTCACCTCCAGCAATCATGTCTCCTTCAGCCACACTACGGATCTCCTCTGGACCGACCACAGCTGCGTTCACTTCACCTACAACAAACCAAAACCCACCATCCACCTCCATCCTACCCTGCAAGGAAACTGGAACAAAATCACCACGGACCAGATCTCCGCATCGCTCCTTCGAAACACCCAGCCCTCTCTTCTAACGCTAACGAAGCCGCCGCCAACCTCACCCTACGGTTATCCAACACCGCCGACACCTTAGCACCACTGAAAAAACGTCAAAGCAAACCTGGCAGCAAGAAGGCCTCATGGTTCAACGATGATCTTAAGAAGTCCAAGAAACTCTGCCGCTCCCTTGAAAAGGCCTGGAAAAAAGACCCAACCACTAGCACCAAGGACGCCTTCAAAAACGCCACCCGCACTCACCACCAACTAATCCGAAAAGCCAAGAAAACAGCATTCAAGGATCGACTCGACAACAACGCCCACAACAGCAAGGAACTTTTCAACATCGTCAAGGAATTTTCCAATCCCTCGGCCAACTCCAATGACCTCACCCCCTCTCAAGCCCTCTGCGACTCCCTAGCCTCATTTTTCCACAACAAGATTGCAGACATCCACAACAGCTTTGACAACCAACCCGGAAACCAACCCACCCTACCATCTGCTGAACACTCTCCCCCCGTGAACACCCTTAACGACTGGAACCCAATCTCCACTGAGGACACCATCCGCCTGATGAACTCCATCCACTCAGGATCCCCCACAGACCCATGTCCTCACCACATCTTCAACAAAGCAGACTCCGTCATAGCACCGCACCTCCGAGACGTCATCAACTGCTCCTTCAACTCCGCCACCTTCCCGGAAAGCTGGAAACACGCTGAACTCACCGCCCTTCTGAAAAAACCCACGGCGGACCCCACCGAACTCAAAAATTACCGCCCCATCTCGCTTCTTCCATTCCCGGCCAAAGTCATCGAAAAAGCTGTCAACAACCAGCTCGCCGCCTTCCTCGAATCCAACAAATCTCTCGACCCCTCACAATCTGGCTTCCGAGCAAAACACAGCACTGAGACCGCCCTCATCGCAGCAACAGACGACATTCGAACTCTACTGGACAATGGAGACACAGTCACCCTCATCCTCCTTGACCTCTCTGCAGCATTCGACACAGTCTGCCACAGCACCCTTTTACAACGCCTCAATAACATCGGAATCCAAGGAAAAGCACTTGATTGGATCACCTCGTTCCTCACCGGAAGAACCCAGAGAGTCCGCCTCCCACCTTTCAAGTCAGAGGCCACCGAAGTCATCTGTGGCGTACCACAAGGATCCTCACTCAGCCCCACCCTCTTCAACGTATACATCAGCCCCCTCGCGGCCATCGCCCGCCAACACAACCTCAACATCATCTCCTACGCGGATGACACTCAACTAATCCTTTCTCTCACCAATGACCCCAGCACCGCCAAAACCAACCTGCATGAAGGAATGAAAGAAGTTGCCGAATGGATGAAACAAAGCCGCCTGAAACTGAACTCAGACAAAACAGAAGTCCTCATCTTAGGTACATCCCCCTCTGCATGGGACGACTCCTGGTGGCCGGAAGCCCTCGGAAAAGCACCCATCCCGACAGACCACGCACGGAACCTAGGCGTCATCCTGGACTCTTCACTCTCAATGAACAGACAAGTCAGCGCCGTATCCTCTTCCTGCTTCAACATTCTTCGCATGCTCAGAAAAACATTTCGCTGGATCCCCTCCGAAACAAGGAAAACAGTCACCCACGCTCTGGTCACGAGCCGACTGGACTACGGAAACACCCTCTACGCAGGTACTACCGCGAAACTCCAGAAGAAACTCCAACGAATCCAAAACGCCTCAGCCAGGATCATATTAGACATCCCACGTAACGAACACATCTCTGGTCACCTTAAAGACCTCCACTGGCTACCCGTCAATAAGAGGATCACTTTCCCACGCTCACAAATCACTCTACGACATCGGACCAGAATGCCTCAACTCACGTCTGTCCTTCTACACCCCCCCCCCGCCAACTACGTTCTTCCAACCAAGCCCTCGCCACTGTACCTCGCATCAACAAGTCCACCATGGGAGGCAGATCCTTCTCATACCTGGCTGCTAAAACTTGGAATTCACTCCCCGCTTACCTTCGCCTTACCCAGAACCACCTAGCATTCAGAAAGCAACTTAAAACGTGGATATTTGACAAATAATCCTCCTCCCCTTCCTAAGCGCCTTGAAACCCTCTGGGTATGTAGTGCGCTATATACATTCTGTGACTTGACTTGACTTGACACGCTGGGCACAGGACCAAGTTTGACTCACTGAGGATTGTACCTTAAGTCCCTGGTGCGAGGACTGCATAGCGTTGCTTTGTCAGGCTTTGCATTGTCTGGTGTCAGTTCATGTGAAGCTGCAAGACTTTGCGGGGCTTTTGTGTTGCTCTGCAACAGATCCGATGAGCTGTGCATAAGGCTTCAGGGAGCTTCCGTCACTACATGTTGGATTTGATGGGACTTTTATTTAGACCGGGAGGAGCTCTCCCTGATACCAGCCAAGGGTCGAGAGCCTGAGAAGCCACCACCTGGGAATCAGGAACTCACTCCAGCAGAGGCCAGCAGGGCTTAGGCAGGTACAGTTGCAAGTCCAGGTAGGTCCAGTGCACCATATCAGTTGGGCAGTTGCAGGAAGGCCTCTGGAACTTCATATGTCTCTGCAGGTCACACAGGTGGTTAGCCAGCTGGCTATTGGAGTTACTCAGCCTGGGATTAAGGGAGCAGGCCCAGTCTCTCTTCTCATCAAGAAGGGCAGTTCTCAAGCAGCAGAGAAGAAAGATGTCCTTCATCTGTAGTATCAACAGGCCAGGAGTGTACTGAAGAGTTGAGTCTGAGGCCTTAATATTTATACTTTGTACCAGCTTTGAAGTATGAGAATCTGCTGGGGTCCTCCCTCACAGGGTGTCTGGAATTTCCTTCATCCCTACCCTAACCCCAGGCTGCATTCACCAAATAGTTGGGGCAAGAAAATGTCAACTTTCTAAAAGTTGTATAAACACAAATGGAATGCAGCTCAGGTGAACTCAGTAGTAGTCTAGTTTAAACATAATCTTCCAGTCAAGTTGCTTCTTAGAACATTGAGTGTGCACGCTATAGGGTGCACTGTCAGCCTCCTGTGTACTCAAGTAAAAGAAATCAGCCTAGAGACGTATCCGGGAACTCTACTGGGGTTTCACTTTTGCTTAAGTGTACTGCCAAATAATCCAAGTTGCTTTAATAATTATAGCTATTTTAAAACCAGTTATCTATTAATCAGTTCTATGCACTCAAATGAACATTCCATCACTGAAACTATATGACCTTGAGTAATACACAGTTTCTGCTTTAATTCAATCCATTGCAGAATTTTCTTGAATCAAGATGTGATGCTTTAACATTCTGATGTAGATGACAATTGTATTTCCAATTCCCAATGCATTTCAGGCGACATAGTGCCCTTCTTCAGGGCAACCTACAACATCAATAGTCAAAATAAACATCTATGCGGGTACTCTATTAAATAACGAAAAACATAAAAGTGGTTATTGCTAAACCAAGAGCATTTGGTTTAGCATCGTTATTTATGTTTATGTTTATTCAATGTTTTGTATCTTCCCCAGCCCTGAAAAAGTCACGGGGTACTCCCCTATGTGACGAAACACGTGTTGGCTGGTTGTTTTTTCTTTCATTAAAGACTTTTCAATAACATACTGGTGTTAACCACAGATATTTAGTGTTTAGCAAGAAATTTCAAACATTGTTATAATCCTGTAACGTGTGCCCAGGACTGTTTTCTCACATATCAAAGCACCTTAAATCCAGGGTTGCGGAGCGTTACGAGGATTCACGCCGAAGGTTTGTCACACAGCCAAAGCGATGCGTCAGTTCCGAAATGGAGCGAGGAGGCGCTATAGGAGCCCATGTCAATGGGACTTGCAATGTGAAGTCCAGCGTCAAGGATGCGGCATGGAGTCAAAGTGAGGCAATGGTTCTGAAGAGCTGTGAGGCCGTTGTTTGGAGTACGGCATTGTCATGAAGGAGGCCATCAGCAAGGGAGAGGCACTCACGGGAGAGCGATCCTGACGGTAGCGGACCTTTACCAAGATGGCGGTCACAATGCTGCACTAAGACGATCGTAACCCCAAATGCAGCAGCTCACGCTGAGTAATGCGCGAACAACCGGGGTGGACGAGAGCAGGGATATCTAATCCATAGCATAGCGTGCAATTAGTGAGGCGAAACCAAAAACTGGGCTCAATACCTGCAAGCAGTACTAGGTCGCTCTAAGATGGAGCAATCGAAAGCGAAACCAACGAAGGGATAAGATGGAGGAAGAAAGATGAAAACAGACAAAGGACTAATTATTTGCCCCACAAGCGTCCAGGAACAACAAAAGAGAGGAGTGAGGATTAGCCGTACGATAACACAGCACACAGGCGGTTGACCAGAACCACCCTGCCCCAGATTTGGGGATAAACAATTAAATAAATAAATAAATAAATAAATAAATAAATAAATAAATAAAAAATAACAAAAGACCAACAATTGCAGTTTCTTATGCGCTGGACCAGGAGAAAGACCGCAATAATCTCACACCTAGCCTGTAGCGCGAGAAGCGTTCCGCAACAGTACAGGTCGAAGTGGGAGTGTCACCAAGCACAAAACGCGGCGCTAATCCTGCCAGATGCCCCATACACCGCTGCAGAGTCTCAGGTGGGCTAAAAAGGAAAGCTGATCCGGTCACTGACGCGCTGACGGTAGCGATGACTAAGGGGTGAAAAAACGAGCGGCACCACGCCCATACACACAAGCCCTGATCAATAGTCCAGCAGAATGGAAAGAAAAAGCTTGTTAACAAGAAAAACTCCATATTCCCCTCAACTCTAAATTAGCCCCAATCAGAATTATTAGCAACATTTTTACTTGTCCCCGGACATTATTTGGATTTTTCTTGTCCCCGGACATCGAATGGTCGGGAGCGTCTGACGCTGTGGCCGCCGTTCCTACAGGTCATGGCAACACAAGACTTCTGGCGTAATTCTCGCCCGGCGTTTTAACCTCAAGATGGCGCCTGCGAAGAAACGGACCTGCTTTTTAAATGCCTCGCAGCAGATCCTTGGGAACTTTTACCGAACTACCTACCCCCTACCCCTCCCCGCTCTACTCCTCTCCTCTTTCCTGCACTAACCTTTGCCCTCAACTGTCCTTGCCCTAGTGTCCACCCTGTTTACCTGTGAATTTCCCGCATCATTTGAGAGCTAGCTATTATGTCTGATGCCTGATGGAGCTACCTGGTTTAGATATAGGGGAGACAGGTCAGGGATTCCCTCCTTGGACGTCACCTACCCAGTCGGTCTTTAGCCAGACTTCCTTTCATCTCTCCTGTCGTCTCTTCCCGCTTCCTCCCTCTATTTATATCTCCCCTTCTCTCCTCTCTCAATGTATTGAGACTGAACTATTTTTTCTGATGCCCGATGGAACTACCTGGTTTAGTTATAGGGGAGATGGACCGTGGATTCCCTCCTTGGTCATCACCTACCCAGTCCGCCTTTAGACAGATTTCATTTCGTCTCTCCTTGTTGTCTCTTCCCCTATCCTCCCTTTCTCACCTTCCCTGTTCCCTCCCCTCTACGCTCCATTTATTTTGCCCTCCATGTTATTTAAATGTTTCCCATTGAGACCTAGCAATTTGGCCAAAGCCCGGTGGAGCTACCTGATAGCTATAGAGGAGATGGGTTTTGGGACTTCCCCCTCGACCTTCACCTACCCAGCCGGTCTTTGGGCAGACTTTCCTTCATCTTTCTGCCCTATCTCCCTCCCATCCTGTTTTCCTGCGAACCTCTTCCCTCGACACTTGAGACCGAACTACTTTGTCTGATGCCCGATGGAGCTACCTGGTTTAGCTATAGGGGAGATGGACCGTGGATTCCCTCCTTGGTCGTCACCTACCCAGTCGGTCTTTAGACAGACTTTCTCTCGTCTCTACGGTTGTCTATTCCCTTATCCTCACTTTCTCACCTCCCCTACCCCCCACTTTTTTTCTCTCTCCTTTCTCTCCTCTCCTAATGTATTCCTGATTGTTTGATGTAATGTGTAATTTGTTGAACTTTTTCTGTTATACTGTTAAACCACATTGTTGCACTTCCTTTCAACCCTCCTGTCATCCCCTCCCTCATCCTCCCTCTATGTCTCTCCTTCTCTTCTCTCTCAATGTATTAAGACTGAACTTTTTTGTCTGATGCCCGATGGAGCTACCTGGTTTAGCTATAGGGGAGATGGGCCATGGATTCCCTCCTTGGTCATCACCTACCCAGTCGGTCTTTAGAGAGACTTCTTTCGTCTCTCCGTATTGTCTCTTCCCTTATCCTCCCCTGCCCCCTCCACTACTTTTCTCTCTCCTTTATCTCCTCTCCTTATTGTATTGCCTATTTTTTGGGGGATTTATTGTGTAATTGTTGAACTTTTTCTGTTACATTGTTGATTCACTTGTAAAGCGCTCTGATACCTCTGGGTCTAGCCAGCGCTATATAAAACTCTTTAAATAAAATAAATAAATAAAATAAAAAAATAAATAGATGCGAGGGATGCGAGGGCCTGCACCAAGGAATCCTTGCTCAGTTGGGTGATTCGATTGTTACGAAGAGCTGCAATGC
Organism: Lissotriton vulgaris; assembly: GCF_964263255.1. Taxonomy (NCBI): domain Eukaryota; kingdom Metazoa; phylum Chordata; class Amphibia; order Caudata; family Salamandridae; genus Lissotriton; species Lissotriton vulgaris. Next base: position 93,098,834 of record NC_141698.1, read on the forward strand.
AGGTCTTTGCGACAGGTCCAATCCACACAGAAGCATTGATGCATCGGTTCTGTTTAGGTTTGCACTGCACAGCAGAGAATGTTACGTTGGATCCACAGAAGTTGGTAACGCACCTAAAGCCAACTTCCAAGGGTCAAGGATTGGGGTAACAACGCTTGGCATGGTAGACTCATAGATAGCAGAGTACAGGTGCAGATGCCAGGTTGTTGGAATCCTGTTGTGTCCCTGAGGCTTTAGATCAGGAGGCCAGCCAACTAGCCCTTGGAGTCACTCTGGGTTCAAGATGTGCAGGTCCAGTCATTCTCACTCAGGCAGAGGGCAGCAGGCAGCAGTCCAGCACAAAAGGGCAACAGTTCTTTCAGAGCCGCAGTGCAGCAGAGTGGCAGTCCCAGTAGAAGGACAGCAGTCCTTCTTCTTGACAGAGTATCCACAAGTCCAGAAGTGTACTGAATAGTTGGTGCCTGAGGTCCTTCTTTTATACACAGGTGTGCCATTGAAGTGGGGAGACGCTTTTAGAGACAGGCCTTTAAAGTGCACAGATACCGTGACTTCCTGGCCCTGGCTTCAGACTCACTACATGTGGTTATGCAGCCGTTTGTCTGGAGACAGGACACAGCCTATTCATGTGTAAGTGAGGCTGAACCAAGCTCCTCCCTTTCATCCTGCCAGTGATAGCCCATCCAGTCACACCTGAGCTCCCATTGTGTGTGGCTGTCTAGGAGAAAGACACAAAGCCCAACTGTCAACTACACCCAGACATATACTGAGAGACGGACTGCAGGCACCAAATGGCTAAGGCAAGAAAATGCCACCCTTCTAAAAATGTAATTTTCAGAACTGAAATTTAATATCCAACTTCACCATAAGTTAGTATTTTAAAATGTGATTCCAGAGACACTTAACATGAACTATGCCTCTCCTCACATTTGGAAATTACAGTTATAAAATGTAATAAGGTAACTCCAATGTTTTCCTATGGGAGAGATGGGCCTTGCAGAAGTAAAAAATGAATGTAGAAATGTTTCAATACCAGGACATGTAAACCTTAATAGTACAAGTCCAACTTTCTATTTACACTGCACCCTACTCTAGGGCCAGACCTATGGGTAACTTATATATATTTGAAAAGAAGGTTTGGGCCAGGTAAACGTTATATTTTGCCTGGTCAAAAAGGCAGTTTAAAACTTTACACACAGGCTCTGCAATGGCAGCCAGGAGACATATTTAAAGGGCTGCTTAAGTGGGTGACACAACCAGTGCTGCAGGCCCACTGGTAGCATTTAATTTACAGGCCCTGGGCACATGTACTGCCACTTTACCGGGAACTAGCAAGTAAATTAAATATGCCAATTGGTTATAATTAAGGCTTGTTGTTTTTCGTTTTTACGGAGTTTTACAGTTAAATGCAGACAGAAAACAATGTGTTTTCTGTCTGCATTTACTTTTAAAAGTGGATGAATTAAGAAAATGGTGCTTCTTTGAAGTGACTCTCTGTGCTGTCTTTCATTAATTATAGACCAGCAGCTGACCAGATGAACATCATTGGAAATTAAAAAACAGAATGACATTTCTTTAAATTACAGCATATTTCAACATTCATTTATGGTATGATGCTAGTATTTACCAGTGCATCTATTGTTATGTAATATTTGGCATCTTAAATAGCTAAAACATGACAGACATCAAAGTATGAGTGCACATCTATCAGTCAGATATGGCAAAATACCGTTTTACAACTTAATTTATCCGCAAAACACAAAAGAAATATGGATAAATACAGCTAAATGGCAAAAAATATATGATCAATACAAATGGAAATGGTAAAAAAATAAATATCCTCGTTATAATCCGATGTTACTATCTTTTAGGGAAAGAGCACAAACACTTTAGCAAAGGTAAGCAGTGGTAAAGTGTGCAGAGTCCTAAGGCCAATACAACAAAGGTAGCAAATACAAGAGGTCTGGGGGGAAAAAAGGGGAAACCACAGCAAGGATGTTGGGTCTAACATGCATATTATCAAATCAATGAAACAAGTTAGTAATGAGGCCTAAAAGGACAGGCGCTGAAAGAACGTGGACTTTTACAGATGAAGCGGCTGAATAGAGTTCAAGTAGAAATTATAATAATTGACACGGTTTGCCAGTAAGATAATTAACCTGCCAGTGCTATAGAAAAAACAATGTTTTTTGGTTGATCTGTGAAAGACATGACATCTAAAAATAAAGATATCCACAAAGAGAGAAATAATAAGTCACTCTGACATTAACCTCTTGTGCTTCACAGAAAGTAAGATTAACATGCCATGGTTAGTTTTTTGACATAGCTTTCAATATGTGATCCCCCACATCATAGAATTAAAAGGAACTGCACCTCTTATCTACCTCCACTCGTGTATTTAAAATAACAATCAAGTGAAAAAAAGCTTGCTACCACTCATATATAGCGTTAAGGTTGTCTTTAACTCCTGTCTCAAGAAAAAGAAAAAAAAATTGTTTAGAAACCCTTTATCATTGGGTTCCCACGCAAGACACCTAGTGTATCTTGGGTGTGCTGCGACAGCTGAATATCTGCCTCCATCTCTTAGGTTTAAAATTGGCGATAGTGGATATGATGTGATATTATAATGGTCTCGCATGACCTAGAATGTGGGACACCATTGTAATCTCATATCACATCCACTATCACCCTACCCAAAGTATTCATGATAAAAACATCCTTACGGGAGGGATCAATTGAGGCAATTTCAACACACTCACAACTCAAGAAGTCATAAAAAACTGCTCTGCAGTAATTCAGGCATTGCAGTAAACCTGAGATGCGCTAGGTCTCTTGAGTGGGAAACCAAGTGATTATCAATCATGCCACTAACTAGGTCAGCGGGTGAGACCTGTTTTTTTCCTCTTGAGACAGGAGTGAAAGGCATTCTTGATGCTATATTGTGTGGTAGCAAGTTTGTTTTCATTTGATTGTTATGTTTGCAAAGGGAAGAGAAACAAACTTATCTCAACTTTTTTTTGTATTTGAAAGGTTTTATATAGCGCTGGCTAGACCCGAAGGTATCAGAGTTCTTTACATGAGTATCAGACCATAGTTGCAGGTTACATTGATAGAGCAGATTTCTTCTGCAGTCAGGCATTGCTTTATTTTTGTGCTTTAGACAGACTGCATACATTGACACGCACATTTTGGTGCAAGTTAAGACAGATGGCACGTGAAAATATGAAATGAGGCCTAGTCAATCTGAAATATTTGTGCTGAATTAACATGTGTTTTTGCAGTGTAGAGAAAAACTTGTGATTTAAGTGGCATTTTTAGCTTTGAAGATACTAATAGAATGTGTTCTCTCTTCCCAGTTCATTTTCCTTGCAGTTTACATTCACTATTCCCATCTTAAAAGACTTTGGCTTTGTTGCATATGTGGATAAACATGTTTAGTTTATAACACCTCTTTTTATAATGTGTGTTAATTAACAATGCACCAAACTCTACACACAGGGCAAAACGATTTTCGCATGAAAAGCTATCTAAAACATTAAAGCATGTTGTTATGAGTATGTAGTATTTTTTTTTGCTTGTTGTGCACAAACAATAAGAACAGCTGTTTTAAAGTAATAGCTTTGCTAGGTAATCATTTATAAAGGGTATTAGTATGGGGTGGAAAAACATAATGGGTTTATTAACATAAAGTTAATACTCTTTTGTGTTTGTTTTGTTTTTGGGCCTACGACAAAATGGCTGCCTGTGAATCCAGCAAGGCTGTGACTTAGATTACAAAGAAGAGAGCATGCGCAGATTATACCAGCTTGCCTCAAGTACAGAAGGACTCAAGGCCACTGTGAACTTTACATTCTTGTTATTGTGCCAATGTACCAATGTTAGTTAAAGTATCCTTCCTGCCTGTGATGTGACAGGAAGGAGAAAAATAGAATGAAACATTTTTCCTAGTAAATGTTGCTAAAACATTAAGATGTATGAATCATTAACGCTTCTTTTGTTAAAACCGGTATGGTTTGGAATTTGCAATAAGATTTGGATGGGTAGACCCTCATGCCATCTTGGCTAACCAATCAGGTACAAGCTTGTCTGAATATGAAACATTTTTGTGTAGTCTACCAAGAATTAGAGTAAAAATAATGACCTCTTAGGGGGCGTGTGGGCTCTTCTCTTTAAGCCAATGGGCCTCTGTCAGAGAGGGAGGGGAGAGGAGAGGCAACAGATGAGATCAGACATCATATGGTTAGGTACGTGATCGTCGCAGTGCAGCCTGGGTGGAGATTGTGTCCGAGGAGAGACAGAGAAAGGTGGGGGGGGCTTTGCTCATATTTTTTTTCAGAGAAGTCCTTGCACGTCATATTTTTGGCAAGGCAGATCACATTCCTCTGAGGATTTGTGAAGGAGGGGCATTTTCAAGGAGCAACCTTTCTGTCAGATGATGGAGCGGGAGAGAGACAGATTGAGCATCACCAGAGCAGAGAGTGCAGCTGATTAGAACAGGTTTAGATGCTAAAATTTTAAGTTTATGCTTTGATTAATTAATTTGTTTTGAAAAGATGTATTTGTCAGCTATTTATTATTGATTAGCCTTGTAAGACTTTTTTTTTTAGAAACTCTTTAAGAGTTTTGACTGACATTCGCACCACATTTTCTTTTTTACATTTGATGCTTATATGCAGACTGTAATATGTTCTGTATAAATGCTATTTTTCCTGTTATCAAAATTCTGTAACCTGATTGTTATTTGAATAATGAATAAAGGGTTAGAGAAAACCATATTTTTTTTTTTACTAGAAAATAAGACCCTTTAAAATATTCAACAACTCTCTTTATTGGCTTGAATAATAATTGCATTTTTGACTGTTCATGTTTATGTAAAGTCTTCTGAAGGTAATACATAGTGTCAAGGGCACAACACCTTTTCAGCTGTAAAATATAGGTAGATGAGGTTTTGCACAGAGAAATTACTGGGAAATTGCCGCTATATCAACATTATTACAAGATGGCACACTTTCAGAGCATAGTTACATAGTTACATGTTAGATCGAGAAAAACAATAAGGACATATAAGTAAGGGAAAGAGCAGGCATGGAGGAGATTCAGGGGAGAGGGGGTGGGAGCAGGGGAAGTAGACAAAGAATGAAGGAGGGAAAGAGGTGGGGGATAGAGAGAGTAAGACAGAGTATGAAAGAAGAGGGGAGGGTGATAGCGGCACAAACCGAAGGACGAGTGAAAGCTGCATCCTAAGACCGGTAAGCTGTGATCCAGGGGAAGTAAATTGAAATTGAAATTGAAAAATTGCATTTGTATAGCGCATAACCGCCCTGGGGCCTCGCAGCGCTTGAAGATAAAATGGTTTTAGCGCAGGCTCGGGGCAGATCAGAGAGATTTAGCAAACAAATGCGTTTTCAGGGCCTTTCTGAACGAGAGGAGGTTGCTGTTACCCCGGATGGCAAAGGGGAGGGCATTCCAGAGTCTGGTCGCCGAATGAGAAAAAGAGCGGCCACCCCAACGGGCTTTGTTAATTTTAGAGGAGGTGGCCAGCTGCAGGGTACCAGACCGAAGGGGGCGTGTTGGAACATAAGGCATAACCAGAGGGTGCAGAATCGCTGGGCCTACACGGTGGAAGGATTTGTGCATAATGCACAGAGCTTTGAACTGCACTCTGGCAGCCATTGGGAGCCAATGAAGGTCCTTCAGGGCCTTCCTCGCCAACTGCCGACGGGACAGATTGAACAATAGGCGGGCCGCACTGTTTTGTGTGACCTGGAGCCTCTGAAGGACCGAAGCCGGTGCTCCCAGGTAGAGAGCGTTCCCGTAATCCAGGCGAGAGAGAATGAGGGCCTGGACCATGATCCTCCTCGCCTGGAAAGGGAGCAAAGGGAGCACCCGCCGGAGCATCCTCATTAGTCCGAAGCAAGTGGCAGCAGTCTTAGTAGCCTGGACAGAGAAATCAAGGGCAGTGTCAAGCCAGATCCCGAGGCTCTTTATCTGGGACTTGGGCGCAGGAGGAGCGCCAAGACATGGTGGCCAGACGGGTGCAAGAGCAGACGGGGAGGGATTTCCAAGGAGAATGATGTCTGTCTTCTCCCCGTTAAGCTTGAGACAGGAAGCTTGCATCCAACTGGCAACAGCCTCTAGACAGGGGCCTAAGGTGTTGGATGATCCATCTGCGTGGTCTAACGAGACCACCAGCTGCGTATCATCCGCGTAGGTGACTATACGCACACCAAAGGGATGGACTATCCTGTCCAGAGGTTCCATGTAGGCGTTAAAGAGGGTCGGGCTCAGGGAGGAGCCCTGAGGGACCCCACACCTGAGAGGATGTTTAAGAGAGACTGTCTCACCCTCAAAGACCCGGAAAAAGCGCTCACTCAAAAAGGAGGTGAGCCAGTCCAGAGCTGCGCCCGACACGCCCATGCCTGCCAGTCGGTATACTAGCGTGGCATGGTTCACCGTGTCGAACGCGGCACTAAGGTCTAACAGGATAATGGCCACCTTTCCTCCCCGATCCAAAGTCGTTCTTGCTTCCTCTGTGACCGCCAACATGGCAGTCTCTGTGCCATGTTGAGGGCGAAAACCTGTCTGGGAGGCACGCAACAGACAGTTGGACTCCAGATAGTCTGTTAAGATATTGTTGGTGTGCCTCTCCAGCAGTTTACTCAACCAGGGAAGCAACGAAATGGGGCGGTAGTTGGACAGGTTGTTCTGGTCCAGGGAGGGTTTCTTGAGAAGCGCCCTCACCATGGCACACTTCCAAGCGAGTGGGACCGACCTGGACACAATGGAGGTGTTTAAAGCTTCCAGGATCACAGGACGAATAACGTCCAGTGCCTTGACAAGGATCCGGGGGGGTGCCGGGTCATTGGGGGAGCCAGAAGAAACTTTGGAGATTAATCTATCCAGGCTGGCGGCATCAAGAAGCGGAATTGTGTCCAGTTTGCAGGGAACCGAGGAGTCAACTGGCCTAGGAGGGACGGAGGGGGTATTGACTGTAGGATTACTAAAAGATGAATATATGGTCGAGATTTTCTTGGAAAAAAAAGCAGCTAGCTCATTACAGCGGTCTTGTGCCCCTTCAACAGAAGGACGCTCAGCCGGAGCTGAAATGAGGGACTTAGCTATCCTAAAGATTTCTCTAGGCGCATTTGCTGCAGCACTAATTTTACCTTCATAGAAGGAGGTTTGCGCCATTTTAATCTCTGATTTATAGAGCCTCATTGCGGACCTGTATTCGTCTTTCCTAGACTGAGAATGGTCCTTCCTCCACGCTCTCTCTAGTTTGCGGCAGTCAAGCTTTAATAACCTCAGAGCAGGAGTGTACCAGGCTGCAACTTTAGGTCTTCTGATGAGATTACAAGGGCGTTTGGGAAGAACTTGGTCTAAAGTGCTGGAGATCCAGTGATCAAAGTTGCTAGAAGCTGAGGCAGGGTTCAAGGCCTTTCTCGGGGGGTCTTGAGTAAGGGCCGTTGTCCAATCGGTGAGGGGAAGTGAGGACCATTTCCTGCCCATGTACTTTATAGAGGCTTCAGGAGGGGGACAAGAGTTAGAAAGCCAGGTGAACGGTATCAAAAAATGATCGGTCCAATGCAGAGGAACAGGGGACTCTACATTAAGGTTGATATTACTGAATATGTGATCGAGAAGATGTCCCTTCTTATGGGTCGCCTGATAGCCTCTCTGGCAGAGGTCTAATGCTTGCATGTTGGCCCGCAAGTTATTAGCTGCCGTATCCTGGGGGTCATCTGAATGAATATTAAAATCCCCAAGCAGAGTGAGGTTAGATGAGGTCACGGCTGCGTTAGCGGTGAGATCAGTAATTTGAGTGATAAAATTGTTGAGGGAGCCTGGTGGTCGATAGAGTAGAATACCAGAAAAAGTGGTGGTAGGGGAGAGATCAAGTGCAAAGTGTAAGCTCTCACAGGTCAGCAAGGAATTAGAAGTGACCCGACACTTAAAGGTGTCCCTATATATAATAGCTAAGCCCCCGCCTCTCCCCGATTGGCGGTCGAGGTGCTTAAGGGTGTAGCCTGGAGGAGTGGCCCAAATCAAGGACGGGTCGTTGTCAATCTGAAGCCAAGTTTCCGTTAAAAAAAGGGCATCAGGATTAAGCTCATCAATCAACAGATGCAACTCTGTGGAGTGTTTAGGTAGCGACCGGCAATTAAGGAGATACAATCTCCATAACTCTCCCAACGGGAGGGAGCCGCTACATGGGCGGGAGGTGCTCCATGTACAGTGCTTGCAGTGAAGGTCGGTGTTAGCTGGAGAGACGGAATGGCAACAGGAAGGACTGACAGGGGGGCGTAAGGAGTGTAACCACAAAGAGTTGTAGACAACCTGATTACCGACCATGATGCCGGTCACCACCCCAGACCAGGACCAGCGAGAAGCGTCTGAACGCGGACTGGCGCAGACTGGCTTCTCTTTGGCGCCTCTTCGGCGCGTATACGGCGCTACCGCAGCGCGTCACCGCTGCGCGGTATAGAAAGAGGTCATATAGATTAGGCCAGGGGGGAGACTAGCCCGTCAACCTCCCCAAGATGGCTGCCCAGAATGGGACAACCAGGAAGTGGTGTCGCTTAAGCCTCCCTCCACACAATCAGCACAAGCTGTGGTGGACCGGGGAGTAGCGACCAGAAAACAGGTAAGAGGCACAGCAATGTAATTTAAAAACACATATTCTTCAATCAATCATTCCCACATCTCCATTGCATGAGGCTCCCTTGACGCAGTGAACTCTCTCAGAGGGGTCTCTGAGACTCCAAAGCCTAACTCCTGGATCCTTCCCCAACAAGGGGAGAGGGAGTGCTTTGGCAAGGGGGGGCATACCATAACCTCAACTGTGAGAGGGTACCTTGATGCTGTGGACTCTCTCAGAGGGGTAACTGAGACTCCAGAGTATGAATATTGGATCTTTCCTCAACAAGGGGAGAAGGAGTACTTAGACAAAGTTCTCAACTTCTCACGCTCTTGTTTTGTTTTGCAGTATTCTAAAATAAAACAAGATGTTTTCTGTTTGCAGAGAGATCTGAAGACATCTGATAAAGGAATTAACACTAGTTCTTTTTTTTTGTTTACAAACAGAGACTCCCTATTTATTTTATTATAAACACTTGTTCCTGGAATTAGCTCTGTTTAAATATGAAGTGTACAAAAACGTGATGTATGGAATGGTTGAATTATTCTCAACCTCTGGTAATTATCACAGGAACATTTATTTTGCACACAATGCCACCTCAGTTGGACCCCAGCCATGTGTAAATCAGGCTTACGGACTGATTTAGATCTTGGGAATGGGTTGCTCCGTCACAACTGTGACGGATATACTGTTTACCAAAATTTAAATCCCACAGGATATAATGTAATTTATATTTCCGCAGAAGTAATATGCGTTGCTGTTGTGATGTAATAACCCATCCTCCAAGATCTAATTCAGGCCCTTTACCCCTTCCGTGCTTGTGTCAGTCAATGGCTGACGTGAGCACTTCCTTCTGGGTACTGCACATGACCGTTGGCCGATGCAGCCCGGAATTTAACAATAACCTTGAGCAAATGCCCTGTCCGTGTGGTACTGGCAGTAACCAAACGGTGGTACACTTTTTATTCTTTTGTAACTTTTACGGAAAATACACGAAACAATATTTGCTTCCGTATTTTAAGGCATTTGCCAACATTGATTTTAGATCAGCGCATCTCAAGATTCTTAGACTCGAAAGCGACGACTTGATTTTCCGTGCAAGGTCATTTCTGAAAGCGGTAGTCCATTCACGTATCTCCATGAGTGATTTTTAACTTGCCAAGGGCACTTGCCCACATACTAATGTTCCTTTGTATATAGTCATGGTTATCAGTTACACTTGTCCTATGCTGCTAATACTGTTTACAACTAATTGCACTTTATTTTAATATGATGTTGCTGCTAAATTCCATCCAACCCCTTTTTAATGTTTTAACTTTGTTCATTAACTTATAAATCATTACTGTGGCACTGTTGTCGTATATTATGCCTTTTTAACATTGCATACAATTGTAATCTTTTGATCAAAGTTACTTCTTTTTATCTAGCTTTAAGCACTGCGGTTTTAAATAAGAACTTAAATTTGAGTTGTATTTCTGTTGGCGGTGATTGAATTATGCTTTTATAGATATTTGTATCCGAATAAAGATTATTGAATTGAATTGAATTGGAATAAACACTAGCTCTTTTTTTTTTTTTTTACAAACAGAGACTCCCTATTTTTTTATTATAAACACTTGTTCCTGGATTTAGCACTTTTTAAATATGAAGTGTACAAAAACCTGATGTATGGAATGGTTGAATTAATCTCAACCTCTTGTAATTGTCACAGGAAAATTGATTTTGCACTCAATGCCACCTCAATTTGATCCCAGCCATATGTAAATCAGTCTTAAGGCCTGATTTAGATCTTGGCGCATGGGTTACTCCGTCACAACTGTGACGGAAATCCTGTTCACCAAAATATATATTTTTTTTATTTCAAATCTTTTTTATTGAAGAATAAGGATGAAAATAAAGACAATACAATAAATCTTTAAAGGTATAAATGAACAAATTCTTGGAAATATGACACTTACAATAATCAAAAAGCAAATCAAGGGAAGAAGATAAGAAAAGGGAGAGAGAGAAAGAGAGGGAGAGGAGAGAAAAGAGAGAAGAGAAGAGAAAAAAGAGGTGAGAAGAGAGAGGACAGGTGTATCTATAGGGCAATAGTAGTTGGTTTACCCAGACTCGGCACACTGTGTGTGTAGCAGAGAATATACAGTAAGCATACAAAAACAAACACCTCAAATTCCATCTAGATTCTATCTAGGAAAGCCGAGTGTTGAGATGCATATCATGGTGGTTCAAAGTGGGAGGATGACGCATCCAGGGATGTCCAGAGTTTTTTGTTCGAAGGCTTTCAAGTGGCTGACTGTAGTGCAGGATTATCTGCCCCTCTTAAAAATGAAAGCCATTCCAGCCACATTTTGAAGTTGACTTCAGCAAAATTTTTCCATTTGTAAAGTATGACCTTGCACGCCAATGTCAGCATAATATCAAGCAATTGTCTGTCATGAATGTCCGGCAATTGTGCTTCCAGAGGACCTAAAATGACATATATGAATTCCTGGATAGGCGTGATTCCAAGCACCTGTTGAATGTATGTAAATATTTTACTCCAAAATGATCGCAATAGGGAACAATGAAAAAACATGTGTGCCAAGTCACCAGGTGCTTCTTGGCAGTTCCAACAGGTAGGCGTATCCCTCAGTCCACATTTAAACAATCTCTGGGGGGTCCAGAACACTCTGTTTAACAGCATATATTTCGTTTGACATAGGATCGGGGATATCTTGTTTGTCAGTGCGGTGCTGTGTATTACCTCCCAGTCTAATGCAATGCCTGTGGAATTAGGTTCCGATTCCCACTTACTTTCGGTCAGCCTATGTGGTTTCTTGGGCAGGGGGAGGAGCAATTTATATATTCTTGATACAAAATGGTCAGCATGGTACATTATTCGTAGCCGGGACACAAGCCAGGGTAAGTCTGTATTGAGGGGGCATTTGGAGATAGCGGCCTTCAGTTTTAGGAACTGGTAAAATTCTATGGGTGGTAAGCTAAACTTTTCTTGCAATGTCGAAAAGGGCAGGGGTCTGCCATTATCATAGAGGTCATTCACTATGTGTATACCTTTTCCAGCCCACATTTCCCAGTAAAGGGTCTTCCCCTCTATCCGGATCTTAGGGTTATGCCATAGTGAGAGTAGGGTGGATCTCTTAATCACCAGAGCAGTCTTATGGTACTGGTCAAGTCGGAGAAGTGCTCTTCTGGTATTTAGAAGGATGTATTTAGAGTGAGGTATATGGGCCAGGTCCATGGTGAGGAGAGACGAGAGGGGTGCATCTGCCATTAACGACCCTTCAATAGTTAGCCATACTGGAGTGTAGGATGTATCCTCAACCAGCCAGAGGGCCCCTTGCTTACAGAGGAAAGCCGTTTGGTAGTTCCTAAACGAGGGCAGGCCCAGGCCGCCCTTATCTTTTGCTAGTTGCAGCTTTTTAAGTGATATCCTGGCTTTTTTCCCTCGCCATAGGAACTCTCCGAACAGCTTGTCTACCTTCTTGATAAATTCGTCTGAGAAAGTCATGGGGAGCATGCAAGCCAGGTAGTTAACTAGAGGCGTGCACATCATTTTTAGAGTCTCAACCCTACCCCACCAGGACAAAAATTTTGGTGACCAGCTGTCTAGCAAAGTGGATATCTTTTTTAATGTTGAGTCTTCATTTAACTTCAGAGTCGTAATCAAGTCCTTCTCAAAGTCTAGGCCCAAATATTTAAAAGCTTTCGGTTGCCAGGTGAGGCCAGATGCTCCCAGAATTCCTTTATCCCCGATGTTGTTTAGTAACTTAACTTCTGTTTTATCCTTGTTTAATTTATATCCTGAGACTCTAGAGAACCCCTCAATTGTGTCCATCAAGGCCGGGATAGCCTCGTTAGCTTTTTCCGTCAAGATCAGGACATCGTCGGCGTATGCAGTCAATTTTACAGTGCAATCACCAAATGGAACCCCAGCAATGGCTTCATTGTGTCTAATATGCCACAAAAAGGGTTCTATTGCCAATAAGAACAGAGAAGGCGATAGTGGGCAGCCTTGTCTCGTCCCTTGTTTTAGGCAGAAAGAGGAAGAGAAGGAGCCGCCCGCTCTGACCTTAGCAGTAGGGCCGGCATACAAAGCCATTACGAGTTTAGTAAACGTCTCTCCTAGGTTGAAGTTGCGTAAAACGGCCTCAAGGTAAGACCAATCTACCTTGTCGAAGGCTTTTTCCGCATCTAGTGTGACTGCCACCGTGGGGGTTGTCAAAAGCTTTGCTTTTTCTAGAGCATTGGCCAGTACTCTGGTGTTATCACTAGATAGTCTATGTTTTAAGAAACCCGCTTGAGACGGATGTACTAGGGTAGGGAGGACTTTTTGCAGACGGGCTGACAAGATCATGGCTAGTAATTTACAATCAAGGTTAATCAGGGAAATCGGCCTGTAATTCTTTGGTAGTGACGGGTCTTTGCCGTCCTTAGGCAGGACTGCAATAGTCGCCTCTGCCAACGTGCCTTTGACTTCTCCTGACTCCGTAAATTCGTGAAAGAGGTTTAGAAGAGGATCAACCAAGTCCGTTGCAAAACTCTTATAGAATTTGGCCGTGAAGCCGTCCGACCTGGTGCTTTCCCACATTTTAACCCCCTGATCGCTTTTTCCACCTCATTAGCCAAGATCGGCCCATTCAGACTAAGTTGCTCCTCAGGCTTTAACTTTGGTAGTACACATTCTTGTAGATACTCCTGAATTTTGTCCTCCACCACCAACTCGTTTTTAGCGTATAGGTCCTCATAAAAGTCTTTAAAGACCTCGGTTATTTTTTGGGGGTCCGAATGAGCAACTCCCGCCGAGTCCCTGATAACATTAATAATATTAATAATAATAAAACATTTATAAAGCGCATGGCTGCACAGCTGTGTATCCCCGCGCTGATTGCTGAAAAAAAACTCACAGAGAATCAAGAAGGGAATGGATGGAGATCACAGGCTTATTGAGGAAAGAGATGGGTTTTCAGTTTGGCTCTGAAAAGGGTTTCTGAAGGTTCCATTCTTAAATGAACCGGTAGAGCATTCCAATGTTTCACTCCTAGGTAGCGAAAGGAGCGGCCGCCAATTTTTGCTCTGTGGACTCGAGGGAGTTTGAATAGAGACATTCCTGAGGACCTCAGGTCTCTGGTAGGGCGGTGGATGGTCATGAGGCCTCTTAGATAGGTGGGACCCTTGTTGTGGGCTATCTTGTGGGCATAGCAGAGGCTCTTGAATTTTATTCTCTCCCTGACGGGGAGCCAGTGCAATTTAGACAGTGCCGCCCTGGCTGATGTTCTTTTGGGAAGACCTAATACCAAACGGGCTGCCGCATTTTGTAAGCATTGCAGCTGGTGTAGATGTTTTTGGTTAAGGCCTAAAAGGAGAGCATTCCCAGAGTCCAGATGTGGTGTAATAAGTGCATGCACAATAGTTTTCCTGGCTTCAGTAGGGATCAGGTCGATGATTTTTCTGAGAATTCTTAATGTGCCGATGCATTTTCCTATGATCTTGTTGACATGGGATTTTCCTGATAGATCAGAGTCGATCATGATCCCTAGGTTTTTGACCTTCTCAACAGGGCGAGGGCATTCGCCCAAAGTCGTGGGCCACCACGCTTGAGACCATAGAGAGGTTTTATTCCCTATCACTAGCACCTCTGTTTTGTCTCCATTCAGCCGGAGGCAATTACTGTCCATCCACATGGCGACAGCAGCCATGCACTCCGAGAAGTTGGAGGCGTACTTCTCGGTGTCAGGAGTAAGCTTAAACATAAGCTGAGTGTCATTGGCGTAGCTGACAATGCCCACCCCGAAGTTTTCTATGATCTGAGCCAGGGGTTCCATATAGCATCCAATAGCATTCTTTTGTACTTTAAATTTTAAGTATGCTGCCAGGCTCTTACCGGCTTTATTAGATTCACATAGCTTAAACCTTCGCTTCCTATCCAGCCACACTCCCGCCCTTTCGCTCACTAGCTTGTTATATTCGTATTTTCTGTGGGTCATGATATTGAACGTTTCCTGGTCCCTTGTCATTTGGTGTTTGTTCTCTAAAGTAGCTATCTCAGCTTCCAACCCTTCTAGCTTCGCATTACAATCCCTATTCATTGCTGAACGGATTTTGATGCACACCCCCCTTATTGTACTTTTCAAGGCCTCCCATCGCACTAGTTCTGAAGTGTCCCCTCTCACATTAGTGTCCAAATAAGATCTAATAGCTTCCAGAATTTCAGTCCTATTTTGTTCTTTGTGCAGGATTTCTTCATTGAGTTTCCAAGACGTTTGTTTAGGGGACGGTTTAATGTTACTGATGGATAGAGATATACATGAATGGTTCGACAGTACCCTTGGCTCAATTAAAGTATCCTCTATCCTTGCTACGCCATTTTGTGTAATGAAAATGTAGTCAATACGGGAGAACGAGTCGTGAGGGGAAGAGTAGAATGTGTAGTCCCTATCAGTAGGGTTTTGTATTCTCCACGCATCAATTAAGTGGAATTGTTGGCATAATTTGATGAAGGCATTATGTGACTTGTTTGGCTTGAATGTACACTTAGAGTCCCTATCTAAGGCCGGGTCAAACGGAAGATTAAAATCACCCCCAATTATGTGCATCGCCGTATCAGGTACCGTTGCAATCTGCTTGACTAAATCCTGACAGAATTCTAAATCATTAGTGTTAGGTGCGTAAACATTAGTGACAAAGAATTCCGTGTTATCCTTAGTGAGTTTCACCGTAACCCAGCGACCTTTTTCATCTGATGAGGATGACAGTAGCTCTACCTTGGACTTCTTTGACATTAATACCAGAACCCCATTCTTTTTACCGAGTGCACTAGATCCTACAACCTCTGAATAAAACTTGTTGCGCAGAGTGTAGAATTGTTTAGCATCCAATTTGGTTTCTTGCAGCAGAACAATGTCCCCCTTTTGTCTCCGCAAATAATCTAATATCTTTTGTTTTTTAACGGGCTGATTCAGACCCTTAACATTCATGGACAAAACTTTCAATCGATCAAGAGAGGTTGTACCAAGTGGAGTGGACAGTGTTCTACGTGACATTTACAACGGTGTATGTATCATGGTTGTACCAAGAGAGCCAAGGGGAAACATACTTACTCGGCGCATCATGTAAAGGACATATTGTTCTGTTACTTAAGATGAAATACGGTCGAAAACCATAACTAGATACTTGGGTACCCAAGGATATAGCACGCCTGGTCTGAGTATAGATATACAAACACATCATATGCATGATACAACTTGTCCAATCAAGAGCAAAGAGATAGATCAGAAGAGAAAGAAGTGGTACGGAGAGAAGAAAAAGAAGGAAGGAGAATGAAGGAGAGAGAAGTAAAAATAATACAAACCATAGAACACAGCACCCATCCCCCCCAATCCCACGCAACCCCCCACCCCACCCACCCCAATTGTGATACAGAAGCATGGCGACGTGAGGAAAACCGCAGTAACCCCCCCGCCTAAACTTAGTCATGTATAGATATTGGAACAACAATACATAACGAAAAATGCATATAAAAGGCTATGCAAGCCGTGGAACGTTGGAATGATGCAGCAAAACCGACATGTGATCAACAGCGCACACTCACTATACATTCTTGGTAAGTCAGAATAATTCCTGAGTGCTCATTAAACTATGATTATCGAACAGAAATTTGAGAATACAACATCATGGCCCATTGGAAGATATTATAGCGTCATATCCTACATTAAAGGCACGTAATGGCTAGTAATACCTAAGTCGTCGCATCAGTGGTGAATAACCTAAGCAAAGAACAGTAGAACATCAGTAATCAAAGAGTCACAGTATTGCCAGAACGAATCCGGTCTACTCCGAGTAACCTGACAGTGTACCAAAGTCTGGAGTTAGACAACACGTTATAATTTATATATCACCGGCCACCGTCTCATTGGAGCCAACAAGGCGAGCCAGCTCTAGTCAAGAGGGTCAGATCAATAACAGCTGGACCACGCCAGCTTGAACCAGAAAGGTAAAGTAAAGAGACTTCCAGGACATCATAGAGCTTCTAGTGTTGGAAGGTTTCCGTAAACTTGAGACCTATCCTGTAGGAACCCAGCAATAGTTAAGCGCATCAGACTTTTAATAACAACAGAGCACAGAAAACTTTAAGATAAGACCTAACGTGGTCACTTGTATCCTGAAGCAGAAGCCGAGGCTGATAGACCATCCGGGTTATTAGTTTCCATGTCGCGCTCCATGTCTCGTTCTTCCACGTCCTCAAGCATGCGTTTGAGCTTCATTGGGTCCGTAAAGTAGTGAGACGATCCTCGTATCGTCACCCGGTATTTCGCTGGGCCCACAAAGCCAAATTGGTACCCCTTCACTGACAGATGTGGACGAAGGGCGAGGAAGGCCTTCCTTGTTTCGACGGTCTCCTTACTGTAGTCTTGAGAGATGTAGACCTTGGTGTCCTTCCACAGAATATGATTGTGTTTTCTCACGAAGGCTAGGATTTGCTCCACGTGTTGGTAGCGTAAGGGTTTACATACGATGGGTCTTGGTCCTCTCTGTGTTTTAGTGATTCTCCCTGGCACTCTATGCGCTCTGTCAAATTCCAGAGGATTTGCAAAAGTCATGTTTGTGGCTTTAGTGAACCAGGATTCCAAGAACTTGATGCATGAACCTTCCGACTCTTCTGAACCTTCCGGAATTCCAAAGATGCGTAGGTTCCCCCTCCTGTTCCTGTCTTCCAACTCGGCTAGTCGTCTGGTTGTCTGGTCAGAGGAGATGTGGAGGTGTTTCAAGGCCGTTGAGGTTTTAACCTCTATGTCTTCCAGGCGACTGATCCGGGATTCTGTTTCTGTTAGGCGCGCATTAGTGTCTCGGATATCTTGACGGATTGCCACCACTTCCTCCTTAGTGACCTTGGCTAAGTCCTTCACCTCGTCTAGCCTATTTAATATCATGTCCAGTGCATCCGGAGTAACTTTCTTTGGCTTGTTTGTTGACCCCGGGTTCGAGTGGTCCGACTTAAGTCTCTTAAGGGTTCCCTGATCTTTGGTATCCATTGTAACCTTCTCTGGGATGCTTAGGTGTTTAGGCAGCGACTTGAGAGCTCTCTTCCAGCACTCACGCAGCGCAAAGCAGACAGCACCAGCCTAAATAGGAGATTAGTCAGCCAGAACCCAGATCACTGATATTAATAACATTACGCAAAAGGCATCTGAGGAGCAGAGCGACCCACTTGGTCATTTATCATGTGCACATGGTGTTAGTTGAGACTGGGACATTAGGGAGCCCCCTGTGGGTTGATGTTAAGCAATTCAGGTGTTCGCTTCAGCAGACTTGGGTTTCCATGCGCAGAATTGGGTTTCCATGTGCAGAACATTAGACAGCATGAGCAGCACGTGCATCGGAATCATTAGAGAGTGCTTTGTAGGTTAATGATATGCATTCCAGGCACACAGCGTAGCAATAATCACCTCTCTTTGAAATTCCGGAATGTGCGACTAAATTCTTCCCCACATGTCGAATTGGTTCCCAGCAATGCTCGCCTGGCGCCAAAAACGGTCTATTTGGGCAAAGTTAATGAGGGAAGAAACCTTGCTTCGGTGCTCAGGCATTACCGAGTAGCGGCCGCCATCTTGGTAAAGGTTAGGGAAGTCTCTGCATGGCCGATCACACTGCACTCATGCGATCGGTAAAATCAGCTGTCTGCCCCGGTGCGCTAATGTCCGTGAACGCGCTCACCTATTTCAGCTTTCCTTGCGCTGTCGGGTTTTCCGCTGTCCGTCCCTCAGTCGCGCTGCCGCTATTAATGTCCGAAGCCTCAGTCGGTGCAGCTCTTGATCCGCTGCAGCCCCGGACACGGAAATCAGCTCATCACGGTCAGGGAGTGATCCGATGCACGAATCTTCGGTCACATCCCCGCTGTAGGCATAGAAAGGCGTTCCAATTTCAGGTAAAGACGCTCGTGGCAGGAGGAGAGACGCTCTAAACCGCCATCTTCCTCGGCGTCCAAGCCACGCCCCCTGTTCACCAAAATATAAATCCCACAGGATATAATGTCATTTATATTTCCTCAGACGTGATATGCGTCGCTGTTGTGATGTAATAACCCATCCGCCAAGATCTAATTCAGGCCCTTAACCCCTTCCGTGCTCGCGTCGCTCAATGGCCGACGCGAGCACTTCCTTCTGGGTGCTGCGCACAACCGTTGGCCAACGCAGCCTGGCCCACTCCGTAGAACGCCCGCACCATTAAATGGGTGATTTTGTAACTCTATGGATCTCTTTATGGGATGCAATGTAATTAAATGTGTTATTTTAACATTTTAGGTCTCATTATGAGGTCTAAAGATTTGACCATGTTAAATCCACCCTCCGAAGTTACCAATAACTGTGGTACCGATAACTCGGGGCAGCACCCTCATGGAACATGGCTTTAGAAATCATGGAAAATTCTTCTTCCTATCAACATTACACAGACTAGCGTGGCAGATAACATGTATGTCAAGTCATGCACACCCACAGAATGCCATAGAAGGCAAAATGGCTACCATGCTTCCTCACAGGGGTGTTGGCATCCATTCAGCTTCATCCCTGCCCCTGCTTGCTGTTTCGTGCAAAAACAGCAAAAATCAAACGTGAACATTTCAAACATAAATCTGCGAGCATCTCTCACACTTCTGGAGGCGTCAATATTCACAGGGGAAAAAAGGATCCATACTTGAAAGAAAAGCAGGGAGCACTCGCTCTCCTTAATAGATCCTCTGACTTTAAACATTGACGACAAAAGAGTGCCAGGCAATCACAAAAACACATGGGGCAGCCCACCCCACTCCCTATCTTCCTAGAGCAGTATCACCCACTGCACAAAAGGCACAGAAAATTGATATTAAAAAACCGGAAGCATTCCACATTCTTCCCCCAGTACTCACACTCATAACACCCACAGAACAAAAACCTAGAAAAACGAACAAAAGAATGGAGGCTACTTTACTATTTCACATGCGCATAGAATCATGGCAGCCACAGCAATCAGAAAACTGGGAGAAAATCAGGGCGCCTCCAAACCGCTTGCCCGCGCTCTTAGCACACATAGCCAAAAGGTCCAGAAAATCGAGGAAACCACTGCCTCCTCCCAAGCCACACACACAAATAATGCACAGTAGTCAAGATGGCTGCAAGTCTAGGCGTACACAAAGAATACCATGGTAGACAAAACAGCTGCCACCCAAACTACCGGCTCAAATTAAGCACTGCTTCCAGATACATGCATAGGCCTGCTTCTGTGCTTGATTCCAATTTAGGGGCTTCTGCTGATGCTGCCCCATGCAACAAACATCAAAAGACAAAATTTTGAGGACAAACCTGGGACTGGGAGCATTTACCTCCCATGTAAAAGCCCCATAATCAATAGGACATAGATGTAGCACAGAAGCTGTTCGGCAGGGTTCTCCTGAATAGGCTTCAGGAATGGATTGAGGAGGTGGGCGCCCTCAGTCCATATCAGGCAGGCTTTAGGAAAGGGGTATCGACTGTGGACCAGGTCTTTAGACTAAACTTGATCTACTGGAGGACAGTGAGGTTCGAGGGCGGTAGTTTGTACAAAAAAAAAAAAAATAGGACATCCAGGAAAAAGCTCAGATTGTGAGGTACAATCTGGAGAAAGCAAACTGGAAAGCGAACCTCACTCCATAGATGGTCGAGCCAAGGCAGCCACAGCACTAAAGTCCCAGATAATCAAGGCAAAAACAGGAAGCGCTACACACCTTTCAACAGAACTCATAAAAAAAAAGCCAGAAAAGTAAAAGAACTTCAGTGGATAACCCATACTCTCCACATGATACTAAACCCATAGCAGACGATCTGTCAGCTGCACGCGCCAAATGAAACCTGCCCTATTTCACCAAATTCTACTAAAAACCGTATTGAAGAAACAAATCAGACACCTCTCTAAGCAAGAAGACAATAACAAAGAAGTGTCCAAATCTAACATCCAGGCAATTATAAACTCACAAAGAGAAAACACAATCCAGTCCTACTTGAACAGTGCACTGACGAAGAAAAATCGAAAGCATATTCTTTATGCAAGACTAATGGCCCCATCCAATCAAAGAGCTATATGCAAGCTGGAAATAATGCTCATTGCCAGGTCAATGCAGACTCTCATCTTAGAAAAGAAACTCTGGAACATCTAATAAGCATGTGTCCGGCTCTTCTTAATGCATGACGCACTTTACTAAAAGCACCCTTCTTGGCATAGGGGTCACACGCCTGTAATGAAGCTAAAGAGCTACTCTATCGTCTTGAGGAACCAGAATATCTGGCACAAATTTGAAAAAAAAAATGGCTGCAACTGAGACTTTGCTAATAAGCCAACCTGCGGCCGCTGCTGGAGCAACACCTTAGCATCATCATGCATTCTACAAGGGATAGCTGAGCCAGACCTAGCTAAGCCGGTCTAGGTCTACTCTCTTCCCCCAGCTCCGCTGTGCCATCTCTTGACTCTAGACCCGGACCTCCTCCTTGGGAGGTTTGAGGCTGCTGCCCGCTCCTGCTGCCCACTCCAACTGGGACCAGATGGCCTGCACCCACTGTAACCTTTCTCAGCCGTTTTTTTGTTTCGTAATTTTTCCCTGGTGTGCCACTGTTATTGTGCCCATCTGTGTCTTGCTCTAATTCCACCACTGTTTTTATTTTCTCGTGCCTGCCTGTTCCTTTCGCAGCTGCTGCCCCTACGGCCCCTCCCCCCTGAATTCCCTCACGGACTTCTCCTACTCCCGCCTCCCAGCCTCTCGTCCCTCCCATCTCCCCTACTTAACGGCGGCCACCGCACGGTCGCGCCACTGGCACGCCAAAGGCGCACCGAAGGCAAGCAGCCATCCGTGACCCGACCGCAGCCAACGCCAGGCACCCTGGACCTCCCACTACCCCTCACTACGACACCACCACCATCCTTGCACTCAACCCTGGAAGACTAAGAGAATGCCAACAGGCCTTGCCAAACATGACCCACAGCCAGTTCTCCTGCCATCACTGCCACCAGACCCTCACGGCCACCCCTACCTCCAACACTGCCAATGCCAGCACCAACAACACCCTAAAATGCATCCTCCTCAATGTACTCTCCGTACCCAAACACACCATGGAAATCTGAAACCTACTCGATTCACTCTCGCTGAACATTGCTTTCTTCACAGAGACCTGGACCAAGGCCTTCTCCGCCCTGACATCAGCACCACCATCCCAGATATATACAAGAGCTAGAAGAAATACGGCCCAACCACCCAGGAGGGGGCCTCGCCATCGCCCACAAGAGCACCCTCCACCTCACCACTTCCAGCGAAGCCTTCCCCTCCGCTGAACATCTGCACTTCCAGATCCAGACCACCCCTGAAGCCACACTCCGAGGAACCCTCATCTACAGACCCCCCAAACACCCTTTGCCACCACCATCACCGACTTCATTGCACCCCACGCCATCGCCTCAACAAACTACATACTCATTGGAGACCTGAACTTCTACCTCGACAACTCCAGCGACCCCAACTCCACTATCTTTCATGACAACCTCAACAGCATCGGACTTAAGCAACTCGTCAACACACCGACCCACAAAGGAGGACACACCCTTGACCCCATCTTCACGGCAGGAAACAGCGTCCAATTCAGCCACACAACATGGACCGACCACCACTGCGTACACTTCACCATCAACAGACCCAAGGCACCCAAACCAGCCCCACGTCCACCACAAAGGAACTGGAGCAAGGTTACCAATGAGCATCTTAACTCCACCTTCCCCGAGACAACCACACCTGGGCACCCGACACAAACAACGCAGCCAGAGAACTCCAAACCTGGATCTCCAACTGCGCAGACGAGCTCGCCCGCTACGCAACCCCGACAGACGATGCCCCAGGAAAGCCGCCTTGTTCACCACCACTCACCAAGAAGCCAGACACACCTGCAGATTCCTGGAGAAGAACTGGAGAAACACCAAGACAACCGAAAACCACACCACCTACAATGCCCCATGACGGACTACCACAACCAGATCAGAGCCACCAAGAGGAACTTCATACACAACAAAATCCTAGCCAACTCCACCAACTCCAAGGAACTTTTCAGTGTCATTCAAGAACTCACCAACCCACGCAGCAAAGCCACAGACATCATCCCATCCCAAGACCTCTGCGACAAGCTTGGAACCTATTTCCACCTCAAGATCAAAAACCTCTACGACAACTTCATCGACCATCCACCAGGCGCTACTGATGGCAACCCGCCACCCAGAAACACCAGCCAGCCCACCATCTGGACATCGATCACAGCTGAAGACACCGCCTCGACCTTGAAAAGCATCCACTCTGGGGCAGCCACCAACCCCTGCCCTCCTCACATCTACCACAGAGCCGCGGCCGCATCGCACCCGAACTACCACACACCATCAACACCACCTTCAAAACAGGCACATTCCCAGATTACTGGAAGCGAGCAGAAGTCAGATCCCTGCTTAAGAAACCCACAGCTGACCCCACCGACCTCAAGAACTATGGGCTCTTCTCGCTCCTCCCCTTCGCAGCCAAAGTTGCAGAGAAAACAGTCAACAGGAAACTGACATGATTCATTGAAGAGAACGCCATCCTCAACCCGTCCCAATCTGGATTCCGAAGCAACCACAGCACAGAGACCGCTCTACTCGCTGCCACAGACGACATCCACACCGTCCAGGACCAAGGCCACCCGCAGCCCTCATCCTACTCGACGTATCAGCGGCCTTCAACACTATCTCCCACCACACACTAGTCACCAGACTACATGACGCAGTCATACAAGGAACAGCCCTGGACTGGATCCAAACATTCCTCACAGGAAGGAGCCAAAGGATCAGACTCCCACCCTTCCTCTCCGACCCCAAGAAAATCACCTGTGGAGTCCCACAAGGTTCATCACTGAGCTCCACCCTCTTCAACATCTACATGGCCCCCCTCGCAGCCATCGTCCGACAACACGGCCTCAACATCGTATCCTATGCCGACGACACTATGTAAATGTAAATTGATACTTGTATAGCGCACTACTCACCCGCAAGGGTCTCAAGGCGCTTGTACGAATACCGCTGTGGAACCCATCCTGGCTTTCCCTGTGAGGTGTCCACTCCTGGGCACCCCCAAGGTGGAAACCAGGCAACCATAGCGTTGTGGGGGCCGTTGTGGAGATTAAGCAAGCTATTGCCCAGAGTTGCAGAGTGTTACTCCATGATTGGAATAGGCACCGAGGCGAGAATTATCATGTCCGTGGAATTTTGAGCCCAAGACCCGCCGAGGCGGGGAATTGAACCCTGGTCCCGGGCTAGACCTCCGCATCAGGGTCTGCCGCTCTAACCATTGAGCCACACTTCTCCACTAAGCTCATCCTCTCCCTCACCAAGACCCCACCACTGCCAAACTCAACTTCGAGAAAGGAATGCAAGAGTTTGCAGTCTGGATGACCAACAGCTGCCTGAAGCTCAACACCGAGAAGGCAGAAGTCCTTGTCCTCGGTACCACCCCTTCTGCATGGGACAGCACCTGTTGGCCGGCAACCCTCGGAAGCCCACCTACTTCCTCAGACTACGCCAAGAACCTCAGAATAGTACTCGACTCACCACTCACCATGAACCGGCAGGTCAACGCCGTCACCTCTAGCTGCTTCAACACCCTTCGTATAATCCGCAAGACCTGCAAGTGGATCCTCCCTGAGTCAAGGAAGGCAGTCAACCACGCATTCATCAACAGCAGACTGGACTATGGAAACACACTCTATGCCAGCATCAACAAGTCCC
Organism: Lissotriton vulgaris; assembly: GCF_964263255.1. Classification (NCBI taxonomy): domain Eukaryota; kingdom Metazoa; phylum Chordata; class Amphibia; order Caudata; family Salamandridae; genus Lissotriton; species Lissotriton vulgaris. The sequence goes on from NC_141698.1 coordinate 93,123,264, forward strand.
TACTCAGCAAACTCCAGACAATACAGAACACCGCTGCCAGACTCGTCCTAAGCATCCCCCGACACAAACACATCAGTCAACGCCTACGAAGTTTCCACTGGCTCCCCGGGGAGAAAAGAGTCACTTTCAAAATACTCACTCACGCCTACAAATGCCTCCACAACAACGGACCCAAATACCTCAATGACAGAATCAACTCCCACGTACCCAAAAGAAACCTCCTCATTTCCAAGCACGCACTGGTCGAAACCGCACGCATCCACAGAGCCAGAGCAGGCAGAAGTTCCTTCTCTCACATTGCAGCCAAGACCCGGAACGAGCTACTGGAAGACATAAGACACGCTCGTTCCCTGAACACCTTCAGGAAGCCCCTCAAGACCTAGCTCTTCAGCTAAACAGATCTGCAGACCCCCCCCCCCACACCCCCTCAGCGCCTTGAGACCCTCACAGGTGAGTATCACGCTTACAATTCCCTGATTGATTGATTGATTGAACACATGGCTACTCCGGCAACTGCCACACTGCTCCAATAGCTATCACCATCTGCACTTTTCTCTCACGCAGCAGAAACCTCACATGCACGGGAGGCTCCCATCTGGACAGCCCTCGGGTACAGAAAGCACAGACAAAGGACCAAAAGGACAGTGGATGCACTGGTGACAGGAAGGGCTCCAAATGAATCGGGCTTGTGTATTAATGGCTGCATGGAGAGTGTGTGAAGGGTCGTTAAGGACTGAAGCTTTACTAGCGTCAGGATTGCTTGGACAACTGTTGGGCATGAGAATTATTGGGCGGAATATTAACTGCCCAAAGAACAACTTACTGCATGATACGAACAAACACTGTTAGCCCTGCATGTCTCTTTTTTATGTTTTTATTTCTTTTCTTTTTTTGTATAATTTTTGTGTATAAATGTAAACTTTTGATCAGACTATCAAGTAGCCACTGAATTTAAAATCTGGGTTTTATGCTGAACTTGTTCATACATGTAGTGTTGCAAATTGTATGTGAGTTGGGGCCTCTTTCTGTAACAATTTGAATTCATTGAACAAATAAAGTTACTACTACTGCTAACACTACTACTACTACCACCAGTACCCAGATCAAATAAGGTCAAAAAATGTTGGAGCTTCTTCACACTCTTCCATACATGTCCCACACCCAACTCATAACACACACAACAATTTATTTATTTTTAAAACAGGGAAGAATCTGCTAACATTACTAGCCCAGTCGCATGCTCCTACAGCAAAACAGGCCGAGAAAATCAAGAAAAAATCTGGACGTTTACCAGCCCTTTCATATGCTTCTAAACTCTTACCATTCACTGCAAAAAAGTTCAGAAAATCAAAGAGAATTCTTGAACTATATAACCTTTCCCACAAGATTTGTACATCAATGGGGTCACAGTGAAGCAGATGCAAACATCTAAGGACGAATCCGCATAGCTCCCACAGCACAAAAGGCTAGAGGCAGAGAGCAGGAATGCACCATCTGTTGGTAAATATGGTGCATTCTTGCCCTCAGCCTGTTATGCAGTGTGGTGCAGTAAGTTGTCTTGCTGCGTTGGTTTGCGTGAAAAAATGAGTGTGCTGATGCAGAGTCTTTGTGATGTGCAAGTGTGGTAGGTGACAGCTCAGCCCCCTATCAAGTAAGAGATGGCCCATGCAGTGTTGTGATTGGTCTGAGCACCGTGACACTGTGCTCAGCACGGGCTGGAGGTGTGGGCATCTTTTCCACGCAGGCTTTAACCTCATCACTGCTGCACATATTCCCCTCCGGTGCTGAGGGATAATGATTATGGGTGTGGTCATGACGGGACGGTTCCGTCATGAGCATCGAAGGGGTTAATGCAGCCTGCATGGCAACCAGGGTATGTGTGCATGACTGTTTTGGGCGGTCTGAGAGGGCCGGCCAAGCACTCATGCTCACATAGGAAGTGCAAACCACTCCTCCCTCTGCCCTGAGAGCAGCCCGCCTCACAAACACGTCGGAACGGGGAAGACTAAAATGATAATCAACTTGAGTTATTACCATTTTATTTTTCCTTTTCTTACATGGCAAAAAGCAGTTTGGGGAATCTCCTCCATCTTAGAAGAGGAGCCGCCACTCGTTACGGGGCAGAAGGTCCCAGGACACAAAGAACAGGGGCCTGTCAGCACAGGTGCCCTGTGCATTTTAAAGGCAGGCAACAGAGGTACCTAACACCTCTGCCACCTGCTAACTTGCTGCTCACCCTCATTTTAATGGCTCATCACAGAGCAGAGCCTATAAAATGAGGATCAGCCTCAATTTATTTAGAATGCCAATTTTTGGGGGCACTTTTGTAAAAATCGCTGTTTTTTAAAAAAAAGTGCCATTTTGCGATTTGTTTGCTAATCGTAAAATCCCGATATTCTGGTGGAGGGGTCTATTTAAATTGGAAAACAATCCCTCAAGTGCTACAGAGTACAGGCCATGGGCAGGAAATCTATCTCACAGACTTAGACCTCAGACATCAGATCTATTTGTCAGGTTACAAAGATTTGACATCCAAAGTCTTAACACTGGAGTTGTCTTTTAGGTTACACTGCTCCTACTACTGGGCTAGTTAAACATAACATAGATGAACCCAATGAGAGGTCCAAGAGCCATTAAGAACCTGTAAGGACCCTCAATTAAAGCTCAGCCCTTGAGTTCCCTGTGTACTCTTTATTTTGCCCCTTCTTCGATTGATTCTGCCTCAGAAGTGCACAGAATTTAGAGGTAACTTGGATTATTTTGTCTACTTTTATTAGTTTCAGTTGTGCAGAAAATGTGGCTCTTTCACATTACCTATACAGCAGGATCACTGACATTTTGTGACTGTTTAGTACCAAATTATGAAAAAGGAATGCATAAACTGTTTCCCGGAAGCACACATTTTGTGGCAAACATAGGTACATTATTTGTAATTGTAATTGCATTTATATAGTGCTTACTACCAGTGATGAGATGTCTTATGAGGTATATTATGTAATTAATGGCAAATAATCTTAAACCTACGTACATTTCTTTTCCATTGCTAATTTGTTTTTTTGATTGCCCATTTGGGGCGCGGTTACAGGACAATGTTGGACACCTTTAAGTATTGTTTGAATTATGAGTCAGCATGATCCATTTTAAGTATCCCCATTTCTAATTGCTCCCCACGTTGTAGGGCCTGCGCGCAGAATACTAAGTTAGCATGTTGTCCTGCAAAGTACAACCACTTGTCAGGCCTGACTTTCCCGTTTACATACATGTTGGGCACCCCTGTGGTACATCCCAGGTAACCCCTGGGCAGGGTGCAGTGTAGGTAAAAGGCAGAACATATACTTAGGGGCGTGCTATGTTCTGACAGTGAAAAACTCTCCATTTTGGTTTTCACTGCTAAAAGGTCATCCTGCCCATAGGAAAGAATGGGGGAGGTTGGGTGTTGTGTTTGTTAGCCTAGTTTCTTGTCAGTTTATAATGGAGAAGTGAAGTTTAGTATGTATGAACTCACAGTGTCATAACACATCTTTCTGTGAAGGTGGTTTTGCCACTGTGTGTTCATAAACCACTCTTTTAGGAAGTGGCTGAGTGTTGTGCTCTGAGCATTTCTGTGTGTCTCTGAAATGTGGATTGTCTGTCTGGAACTGAGAGGTGAGAGGAGCTGGGAGAGGTCTTGACCCAGGGAGGCGTTGAGATGGCACCAGGCTGCCCTGCATCTGGAGAGTAGAGGGTGGAGAAGCCCGGGAGGTGAAAAGGTTTGGGCTGGTGCTATAAACCAATTGACCCATCTCCTGCTGAGTGATTAAGGATCCAGAGCCCCAGTATCAAAGGGAGAGAGGTTACACTGGGAGGGAGACACCCAGAACTGAATTAGGGAGGGGTCAGCAACCCCTGAGCACATATGTTGTAGATGATTCTAGGACTCTAGTAAATATTCCTGATTTCATGCCCTTATGTGGTTATACCAAATCATACCCTTATACAGGCATAAGAATCGTAACCATATTAAGACATAGCCAATGCAGTCCAAATACGGCAAGGCTACCCCCATAGACTCCTAGAAAGCACAACGCGTTCCTAAACAAACCAAGCCTCCAGCAGCCCGGGAATTCCCCCTGCTTCTGTATTGATTTGTCCTAGAACTCCTGGAGTCCTGAAAGAACTGCGAGTTCTTAGTGACGTCTTATGTCCAACATTACGTCAAACTCTGCACCTTCCAGGTATAAATATACCAGCATCTGCCTTAAGCATCACACAGTGGTTTGGAGCAGATCGGCTATCTACTTGCCCGACGCCCTGCTGATGCGAGTGCCGAAGGAAGCCGACCCTCCCTGCTGACGCACTGAGACGCTGTCTTTTCTGTTGCCGAGATATCCAGCTCCAGTGTTTCCCTGTCACCCTTGCGGGTTGCTGGGAGATCGAGTCCTGAGCAAGAGATACAAGACCTCCTTCATTCTATAACCAAGGTACGGAGCTGATTAGACCCACAGAGAATTCTTGATTCAGATTCTTGGCAAAACTGTAACTCATCTACTCCTTCCCTGTACTAGGCTTAGGTTAGGTCCCCTGGGGTAGGCGTATCTTAGAAACACCAGTTGAGTACGTTTAGTCATTATTTTATTGTTGTATGTATTTTATTTTACTTTATGACAAGTATTGCAATTGTGGCAATTCACTTCTCTTGCATGAGAAAGTAGACTGCTCAATAAATAACCACTTTTATTGAAAACCCCGTCTCTCTATTTCTCTGCACTTCTGGTGAAACGAAGCATGCACGCTCAACTGAGTGAAATAGCTATCTATTGTTTCCGCGACTCTCGAGATGTACTCCTTATTCTGGGGGAGCAAAGTTGTCATGTTTATGCGGTTGTCAGAAACTAATCCCTTCTTGTCTATTCAGGAAAGTTAACACCTTCTTGTTTACTCGAGAAAGTTTCTAGTGACCTCTGAGCTAGCTGGCATTTCACAATTAAGTCTAACATATTCAATAGAGACCTAGTCGACCTCAGTCCTACGTCTACACTATCGTTTATGTTATTCAAATGCGCAGAGCCTATTGGGAATATAGGAACTACACTACATGGAGCCCAACATTTGGTAAGGCGATAATTTAACGCTAGATAATAAAGTAACTAAGTCGTGCTTTTCACACAGACCTCTTTTTCCCCGCAAAAACTCCAATAGACGTCTGGAGTGGGTAAAAAGTTAATATCCGCCAGAACTTAGTAAGAAGAGATTCCTATGTATTAGTTTAGGGTTTAGTCAACGTTGAACGATACAGTGTTCCAAAATATTGTGCACCTAATCTTTGTTTCCTTGAAACTTGCTCTGTAAACTTTCATTGAACAATGTCAACTAACGGCGACAACAACGAAACCGGTGGAGCTGCAGTAGATGCGTATCAACCGGGTTTTGACGTTACAGGGTTTAATGAAAATGACCTGGATGCGAAAAACATCCCGGTAAATGTAAGGAAAAGTGTAACTATAAAACTTATAGAAAATGGTGTGTCATCGAGAGGTGGTACAGTCATATTTGTTGTTGAGGCATATGAATGTCGGCAGACAGAGGTATTCTATTCTTGGATAAATTTTCCAGCAGCAAATGCTGTAACACGCCAGTTCCACTACTACAAAGCAGGGGAACCTCCAGAAGAATACACCCCTTTGGAGGACGTGGAAATTCCACTAACTTACCAAGAGCACGAGCTCTGGTTCAATGGCGCCCTAAAACATCAAAATCACATTACCAGGCTCGGTCCACTAGGTAGACCAGGAGCCACATGGCCGGTTCTAGCCAGCTATACACCACATCCTGACATTGAAACAATGTCAGACAGAGAACCTTTAGTTCAGCTAAAACAACTAATTTAAATACATAGACAATTGGTACATACTTTAACAGTCCAACCTGCTATAAAAATTCCACAGCACACCCCTCACCAGGGGAACACTAATAAAATTACAAAACAGACTATACAATCAGTCATTGGCAAATTACCTGCAAAACGGGAACAAATTCCGTTCCGGTTAGCTCAAAAAATTACTCAACTAGAGGTAGTATTTCCTGATACTACCCCTCATGAAAAACACAGAATTTTGACAATCTGCTTACCAATGGGGATTGCACCACATGTGGAGGACTGTGACACTTGGGGAACAGTCTTTGCTTCAATCTACACAACAACACATGGTGTTCCGTCTATGGCGGTTATACCAGATGTACTAAGACAGATTCAAAATGAATACGGCCCAGAGCCTGCTTTATATCTAGGTATGAAATTACTGAAAGACTTTAAGCAAGCCTCGGCTATACTACTAACCAAAATAGAAGGAGAAGCAGCATCTGTGGCAATCCGCCAAAAATTTAAAGAAACAGAAATAGCAGACCAACCTTTGGAACTTGCCAGAATAATTGAAAAATCCTATGAAGAATTAGGTAGAGACAGTTTGGGTGGGAAACCACTAAAACCACAACTAACAGAAAATCCTGAAAAAACTTTCATTAAAAATAATATAATAACTCAAAATAAGAAATGGGAGCGTAATAAGCAAACCACTCCCAGAGAAAAACAGTTTCAGCCCAGAGGAAGGTCTCCCCAACGGAGAGATAGATCTCCAGAACGGGGGGTAGGTCTCCCCAACGGGAGCCCTCTGAAAAAAGATATAACCTTAGAAATAGGGAAAATTTGAGAAAACCTGACAGATATCAAGATATTGATACACATCCCTCTCGATCTTTTCAGACTCCCTCACAGAAATCGGAAAGAAGAGGACGGTCAGAACATAAAGAAGAGCGCGTCAAGTCCAAAGACAAAGAACTTGCTCATCAAAGTAAAAAATTACAGTTTCCCAAAAAGAAGGTAGCCAGTATTAAAGTAAAACATGCCGAAGATTCTGAGGACACAACTCAAGAACGGAGAATGAGCCCAGACAATGCTAGACAGCGCAGCAGAAGTGACCATAGCTCACAAGATCCTGATGAATCTTCTGGAGACAGTGGACATGAATGAATACATTCAAGTGGAAACTGCAGACACCAGAGTCAGTGTGCCCCATAGATTATATGAAATAACATTACGTATAGAGGGGGACAAAACTAGGAAAATAAAAGGTCTCTTCTGGGAGAACCTATCTAAAGGTTATGATATCCTTCTAGCAGAAAAAGACTGGCCACCAGAGTTTGTCAGGGAGTGCCCACATGGCGAAGAAATGATTATGCCTGCCTTCTCAAATCACATTCCAATTCATAAAAAATACACATATGCTTGAAAATGGGCAGTGGCCCAAGCTCCTGCATTATATAGAGAGAAGTATATTATATGGAGAAGTGTGGCTCACTGGTTAGAGGAGGCAGACCTGGAAGCAGAGGGCAGCCCGGGACCAGGGTTCAATTCCCGGCTCGGCGGGGTCTTGAGTCCAAAAAATGTCCATGGACTCGACAATTCTCGCTCCGGTGCCTACTTGATTCACGGGTTCACACTCTGCGACTCTGGGCAATAGCTTGCTTAATCTCCACAACGGCCCTTCGCGGCGGGATGCCTGGCTTTCACCTTGCGGATACCCTGCCGGGGTTATCTCACAGGGGAATACCAGGACGGGTTCCCTAAGCAAGCGCTTAGAAACTGCTCGGTGATTTGCGCTATATAAATTCCTGTACATTTACATTTACATTATATAAAAATAATGTAGGATGGGATGAGGATTCTCCTCACCATAAAATCCAGTTAAAAACTCAACCTACTGCACAAAGGCAGTATCCTGTTAAGCAAGAAGCTAAAAACAAGTCAGGGAGATCTTAGTACCAGGGGGTGATTGAAACATGCACCTCACAAATTAACAATCCTTTGTTTCCTGTATCCAAACCAGACAAATGATATCGTCTAGTATTGGACTACAGACACTTAAACTCCTGTTGCAAAACATTTGCAGTACAAAATTCACACATTGCAGCACTGATAAATAACATCATGCGCAAAAAATATAAAACGACATTAGATATTTCAAATGGTTGCTTCTGTCAAAACATTGCACCAGAAAGCAGGTATTTGACCACTTTCTCTAGTATGGGGGCCCACAGGGATTCAAGAATAGCCCAGGATTATTTTCAGCCAGAGTAACAGAGTTACTACAAATGTATGATGATGAGGCATTATCCTATGACGACTATATCTATCTACCAGAGGATGACCTGGAGACACACTTGAAAAGAGTGAACACCATAATACTTGGGTTTGCATCTGAAGGGTACAAATTTAACTTTAAAAAGTAACGAATTGCCCACCTCACTGTCCTATTTTTAGGATATGAGGTATCAAGTGAAGGCAAAAGCCTAGCAGACAACTTCTTATAGAAGTGTGCAGTACTACAAGCTCCAAAAACGCTGAAAAACTTACAATCAATTCTAGGTTTCCTGAATTGCGGAAGAACTTACATTCTAAATTATGCAGAGAGGGTTAAACCGCTCTACGAACTAATAAAACCTGATTTCAAAGCAATTAATTGGACTCAGAAACACACAGAAATGTTACGATAATTACAAACAGACATGTTAACGAAAACAAAACTGCAAACATGTGCGAACGAACGCAACCTTGTAATCCGAGTCATCCCAGGAAAATGCGAATTTACACACCTCACCTCTAATGAGGGAGAAACGGTACCAATAGCTTACAAATCACACTTGTACACACAAGCTGAAATGAAATTCAGTTCCACTGAAAAGATTCTAACTGCGGTACAAACTGCTGTAGCAAAAGAAAGAGCCCTGGCACAAGGTAAACGCATAATAATTGTTACACCAATACCTGCCCTAGAAGCAGTAACAAGAGCAAGCATTCCGAATGCTAAAGCCTTACATCCGAGATGGATACAATGGGTTAATTTTCTTGCTGCATCAGACGTAGTATACAAATTTGATCTTAACTTAAAAACGCAAAAATTTCTCCAATACGAATACGAATGTCCTCTGCCAACTGAAATTCTACCTCTGGAACAGTACACCTGTGTAATCTACACAGACAGATTTGCACAACACTACGTTGTGGATTAAAAAGTTTACAATGCTGCGTGCGCGATTGTAAAAGGTTGCTGGCGCATAGGTAAATTTAGACCGTTAATCACTAAAACTGAATCGCTCAGAAACTGTACAGCTCAGCGAGCTGAACTACATGCTTTTAAGATGGCGCTTGAAAATGCAGATTGCGAATTCCCCACACTAATAGTGTGTGATTCGCATTACTGCGTCGAATCTTACAATAATTCCATGCAGACCTGGATTGAAAATGGTTATAAAGTTGAAAGAGGTTGCACAATAAAACATAAAAAACTATGGGAACAGGTAGTTCTTTTACAGAAAGAACTACAAAAGACTCACGTGATACATACGCAGAGTCTTCAACGTGATGGTGTTCACGTTGCAGGGAATTCATTGGCTAATAAAGCCATAGCTGCAGCTGGTCAACCGGCTTCCTTAGCTACAAAAAAGCGTTCTAAAAACCAAATAGATGGTGAAACGCTACTTGCAGTAAAAGCCTCTATGGAAGGCAATTATGCGGCGTTACCTCTGAATTATCCACTCGGACATACATACATAATTGATGTGAACTCTGTTCCTTTTGCTCAAATCCCTGGAGTGGGGGATAGAGTAATTCCAAACACGAACCGGAGAGTCTTCTTGATTCAAGAAGCACACATGGGAATGGGTCTGAGGCACCAAGAGATCCTGCAATCTCTAATAGAATTGCAATCAAGATACTGGTGGCCGGGAATGAGCGTGCAAGTTTATAACTTTGCAATGGATTGTCAGGACTGCAATAGAGATCGCACTTATGAACCGGACTAGATATCTGATTCTAGCACAATAAGACCAGCCCAGACACCACTATTAGACAGCATTAGACTATCTACACGCAGGCGTCCGATCGGACAAATGCGATCCCATAAATATTAAGACGAGATTAATTTGGATGTGGCCCAGCGCTCGGCTGACGCCAGAACTGTTATAAAAGACTTGCGAGTCTTTATTCGCACAAATGCAATTTGCATACATTCTGACCAGGGTCCTGCGTTTAGCTCTCGAGGTTACAAGGAGGCCATGACCAGCTTGGGCATTGCATTGCGGTACTCTAGTCCATTCCATCCTGAGGGAAATGCGGTAGTGAAAAGAAAAAACTGTGACATAAAGCAATCTATAACAGCGAGGGTATTAGGTTCGGGAGATGGGTGGGTCAAACATCTAATAAGTAACCAACGTAGTCTTAATAATCTGCCAAGATATTCTCTGGGTGAAATCACTCCGTATGAACATTTGTTTTGTACAAGAATGGTAATCGAAGATCTCGATTGTCAGACTTCAATGGTGGAACAAAAAGCTTTTGATATCAAAGATCGTTTGGCTGTTTTACAGGACTTGAATGAAACAAGAAGAAGTCTAAGTAACACAAAGCTAAAGCCAACGGCCACTGAAGAAAAACCACATGTCCCAGCAAGACCTGTCTGGATTCCAAAGATTGGGGATCTGGTCAGAAAAAACATTGTGGTAAAGAAGGAATTTGGGCCTTCTTACAGAAAAGCAGTACCTGTCTTAGCTATCAGCGGAACAAGATCAGTCGTACTACCGCCCCTTGCTGGTAAAAAGGAGAACAGAGTTGTATCAATCGACCTGGTAAAACTACAACCATGTGGCCAATAATAAGTAGTAGGCCCAGTGGACTCCCAAGAAGTAGCAGAAGACTAAACCTTGCTACAATCCTTGAGGTTCAAACTGGGAGACTAATCACATTCGATAAACCTGCAGTGAATAAAAAAGGACTATGCAACAAAGCCATGGAACTTGTGCCTCTTGAAACCCAAATTTCAACAGTTCATCAAAAAAACACCTGTCTACAATGATGTAGCCTCGGACTATACGAATATGAAAAAGGAAGAAGCAACTACAAAGATTAATAACAATCCTGATGCCATTCAAACAATTGACAGAACTGCATCTGGCTACTTTATCAATTTCGATGACTTTTCTGAAGACAAGCCAGCAAACAAAACTTTCAAAGACAAACTTACAGAACTCTTTCATCAACTTGGGGAAACATATCTGATTTCACTGTGGATTGAATTGTGTATTGTGTTAGGTGTACTTTTCCTCCTGCTCTGGCTCATTTTAATTCTAAGCCTGGGAAGAATGATTGATGGAAAATACAGTACAATGGACACAGCAAGTCAGAACATCAACTTGGTTCTAAAACCTCACAGATCCTCTCACATTGAAAAAAGAGAACTATCATCAGTGAACATCACAGCCATTCCTATACCTGGTGGTGTAGCGTGGGACACTACTGATTACGACATCTATGGTCCGGTTGAACTCTTGAAATATCCACATCAGTTCAAGATTTCTTTAAGTGACTTTGTATCACCTAGTACTTTCTCTGATTATTGGGACTTTGAAAATATTAACAATATGATGTCAGATTTAGAAATGTCAGCTAAATATACAGAACATGATTATTTACAAGGTTCATCAAATTATGAAGAAATGTACTGCAATAATCATTATGGGCATCACTATTTGCATAAATCAGCAAATCCTAGAAATTTTATGAAAAATTCCCATACTTTTCAGGGTTTAATGTCACTGATCCAGAAACGTTTTATGTGAAAATTATGAATAAGACAGGAATGAAAAACATGTTGACAAATACTAAACTGATTTATTCTGAAAAAGTTTATGAAAAAATGTCTACGTTTGGTTTTGAATTTTGGAAAACAACATTGAGACAAAAACTGTCTGGGGTACAAAAGACTGGCAGGTACAAGGTTTAGAATCATTATTCAGAGCCTGCATGATCCCAGAACAAATAATGTTCCTGAATGACACCATTCAACAAACGACCTGTCTTGGCATAGCCAGGATAAAAGACTTAAACAAACCGTCTATCCCAAAACCCATACCTGATAGTAATAACACTACAGAAGTGGAGATAGACGTACCCAATATTTTAAAACATAACAGAAACCTTCCTAATTGGAACAAATGGTAGATCTGGCCCACTGACACTAATAACTGTCAAGATAGATTCCTGAACAAAATACAGGGGTTCAAACAGAATAGGCCAGACCCAAGATATTCCCAGAGACAACATCCAGGGATAATAACATCCTATAGTGTAGGAAAACTATGCCTCGAATGGCTACAGAAATCCACACTACCTGAAATTAAGCAACACTTGACATTACTTAAAGAAGGTGCTGACTTGCGAGATTTCTTATTGGGACCTCGCAAACAGCGTCAAAAACGTTTCATATACGCCGGTGTATACGCTGCTTACAATGAAGCTTGGAAAATAACACAAATTGAAACTGCAGAAAAATATGAGAAATTGATCTTATTAATTTGGAAAAATCACTGTAGTGGACAATGGGTTACCGACTCTTTCCTTCAGAATGTATTCACTGGACAGCATTGTATTATCTGCTATTGATATAATAGAACAGGATATGCTAATGTTACAACATGGCCATTCCCAATTACGTTCTATTATACAGCTAGGCTGGACGTTACAAAATCTGCTTTCAGGCTACGTGCCATGGTGTCTGATAAACACAACGTCATTATTTTCTATCTTTAACCTTACTGATAAACAAATCTCTTTGGCACAAATAGGGGCAGACTATACGGTGCTGAGCATTGAAAAACTAGAAAGATTACCATTGACAGTCTCCGAAAGACCTGTCATTGAATGGATAATACATGGCACCATTACAATTCTGATAACAACTTTTCAGTTTCAATATTACCAAAAGTATATACCAGCAGGCCTGTATGAAAGGTTGGGTAAAGGGTACATCAAGTCAACCTGGAATTTACCTTACACACATAGATGTTGGAGTGGGGGCAAGAAAGAGGTATTCCTTAGTGGTAACAACTGTAAAAATTCACTAAGCGGTACACTTCTGTGTCAAGGAATTAACTTACACAGAGCCTGCGAAGGTTCATCAAATAACTTATCATGCCACCTGCACGGCACCCCTGCTACACAGATAGAGCCTTTTTTCAGACAGCTTTCCAACGGCAGCTACGTTCTAATAAGTGGCCACAGCTGTTGTGGCATGGTGCCAGGAACGGCCTATCTCGTGAGCGTTACTTCCATGGTCACTAGGTGTATGCAAGTATTGTATCCAAACAACAAGCTAGACATGGAGGCGGCAATATGGCCTTCTTTGAATATCTTTTCTATTTGAATTGATACTTTAAGCAGAATGAAGTCTATTCTTTTACAAACAACTGTGCCTTTAACCTCGTCTAGAGAAACGTATGATCTGCAAGTTGCAAGGACAGCAGCAGAGATACATACATTATTATCGACAAATCCCCCCCTACATTTCGTAGAAATGTTATGCCAAATCTAAAACATGTCTGATACCAGTGGCGTGGCACATGTATTTAAGACAATTTTTTCGGGACTGTTAGCACCCTTTGAAGCAGTCCTGAGCATCTTCCCGAATTTTGTGCACTCTGTGTTCGGCGGCCTGCCTCTCATCTTGGAACTCGTAGCAGGAATCTTATTTTTGTTCCTTCTGCTCCGATATGGCAAGTGAAGTCACAGACAAAACTCAGGCTACAATGGAAGACTCGATCCTAGAAATACAATACTGAGAGCGGATTACTAAAGTCCTCGGCTTGGCTCGGCTAAGAGATCTGAATACTACCTGGTTTCTTTCATTCAGTCCAATCTGGCAAGATTGCATCTTACCTGTTCTACGATGCCTGCTAGAAGAATGCGTGTTAGACGTCTGTCTCACACTTCCATCAGCAGTACCTTTGGATATCGATACTTTGCTTGGTTCGATAACGGCTCATGCAACATGTTGTCCCCAGCGGCTACCCATTCTGATGACGGCATTCGTTGACACCTCACCATTACACTTAGGTGGTAGTGAGGTACGAGATGAAAGCGGCACACATGTACAACCTTCTGTGACATTGCTGATCCAGATAACGCTGACGGTAATGCACTATTTCCACTTTTTCGGAAATGGCCCGAGTTTCACCTACTGTTGTAGACACATTTTTTGCCAGCCTATCTGAGTTAATGTTCTCTCCTAACAACGAGAATAACTGTTGAAAAAGCAAGCACATGGGGTTCCCTGAAATCTGAATTCGGCCTTCAGTTTTGGTAAACAGAACCTAAAAAACTTTGGAACAATTTTTTTCCCCCAGAGAGCGAAATTGATTTTTTTCCAGTTCCCAAAATATTTACCTTTTGGCACATGATACTCTGCTTAAAGTAGAACTATTCTTAGAGAACAAGATTTCTATTTTTAGAAACTCTAGAGACAATATTTTCTTAGTATCTAGTACATGTACAGTCCTGTATAAATATGTGATGAAATGGTCTCGACCTTTTCTTCTGTATTAAGAGCCATTTCATAAATGTAAATTTCATGATTCATTCAGTCAACATTCTAAATGTAAAATATATGCATTATCTGAATGACACCACTGCTTACAAAAAACGTACAGTATAATACTCATTTTCGTGTATATACCATTTCAAATGCATCTTATGTATTTTGGGGTGGGATGGAAAAGACATGCTTAGATATGCTTAAACATTGCTTAGTATTTAGTAATGATGGAAATTATACGTGGAGTGGGTGTTGTAGATGATTCTAGGACTCTAGTAAATATTCCCGATTTCACGCCCTTATGTGGTTATAGCAAATCATACCCTTATACAGGCATAAGAATCATACCCATATTAAGACATAGCCAATGCAGTCCAAATACGGCAAGGCTACTCCCATAGACTCCTAGAAAGCACAACGCCTTCTTAAACAAACCAAGCCTCCAGCAGCCCGGGAATTCCCCCTGCTTCTGTATTGATTTGTCCTAAAACTCCTGGAGTCCTGAAAGAACTGCGAGTTCTTAGTGACGTCTTATGTCCAACCTTACGTCAAACTCGGCACCTTCCAGGTATAAATATACCAGCATCTGCCTTAAGCATCACACAGTGGTTTGGAGCAGATCGGCTATCTACTTGCCCGACGCCCTGCTGATGCGAGTGCCGAAGGAAGCCGACCCTCCCTGCTGACGCACTGAGAGAGACGCTGGCTTTTCTCCTGCCGAGAAATCCAGCTCCAGTGTTTCCCTGTCAACCCTGCGGGTTGCTGGGAGATCGAGTCCTGAGAAAGAGATACAAGACCTCCTTCATTCTATAACCAAGGTACGGAGCTGATTAGACCCACAGAGAATTCTTTATTCAGATTCTTGGCAAAAACTGTAACTCATCTACTCCTTTTCCTGTACTAGGCTTAGGTTTAGGTACACTGGGGTAGGCGTATCTTAGAAACACCAGTTGAGTATGTTTAGTCATTATTTTATCGTTGTATGTATTTTATCCATTTTAAGTATCTTATGGCTTAGAAACCATATAAATGCTTTTACAGTATTATTTCATAATACTCATTTTACTGTAAGCACTTTACTTTATGACAAGTATTGCAATTGTGGCAATTCACTTCTCTTGCATGAGAAAGTAGACTGCTCAATAAATAACCACTTTTATTGAAAACGCCCGTCTCTCTATTTCTCTGCACTTCTGGTGAAACGAAGCATGCACGCTTAACTGAGTGAAATAGCTAGCTACTGTTTCCGCGACTCTGGAGATATACTCCTTATTCTGGGGGAGCAAAGTTGTCATGTTTATGCGGTTGTCAGAAATGAATCCCTTCTTGTCTATTCAGGAAAATTAACACCTTCTTGTTTACTCGAGAAAGTTTCTAGTGACCTCTGAGCTAGCTGGCATTTCATAATTAAGTCTAACATATTCAATAGAGACCTAGTCGACCTCAGTCCTACGTCTACACTATTGTTTATATTATTCCAATGCACAGAGCCTATTGGGAATATAGGAACTACACTGCACATAAAAACTTCAAAGACATTAAGGGGTATAACCAGGAGAGTTGAAACCCCTGAAAGGGGGAATTAAACAGATATGGATTGAGACTGTAAAGGCTTGTACTTATTCTGTGGTCAAGAGGAACCTCTGCTAAAGAAGGAGCAACTGAAGAGACTGCTGTGGACGGACCAAACCTTGCTTCGTGATCTGGGGTTGGTCTGCAATTTGCTGTTCGAACTAAGGGAGAGGCTTTTGGGACTGTGCCTGGAGGCGCTGGGTCCCCCTGCTTGACGAAGGTTGTGCTTTGTGCTGTGTCTTGTAACCCCCTAAGGCCAGAGGTGAGCTGGCTCCCTGTTTGGAAACACGGATCATAAATGTTCCGGAGAAGTCCCAAGCAATGCGGTGTGCATGTGCTTTTGCAGCTTGAGACCCTTAGAAGTTGTGCCATGTGACCGTGGTCATGCAGGAGTAAACTAAGTCTCAGAAGTGTGTGTTGAAGTGCAGGCCAAGGTGTTGGTGAAGAGCACCTAGTCGTGGTGTGCACAGAGAGACAAGGCGAGGCTCGGACGCGCAGTGTGAGTGTCGTGGTGTCGGGGTGCAGTCCGGGTGTTGGTGAGGAGCATCTGGGCCTCGTGTGCACCAAAGGAAGAAGTGAGACTCGGACATGCTAGGTGCATGTCGTGATGCAGCCAGGGCCTTGTTGGGGAGCACCTGGACATCGTGTGCACCACCGGAAGAAGTGAGTCTCGGACGTGCTGGGTGCGTGTCGTGGT
Source organism: Lissotriton vulgaris (assembly GCF_964263255.1). Lineage (NCBI taxonomy): Eukaryota > Metazoa > Chordata > Amphibia > Caudata > Salamandridae > Lissotriton > Lissotriton vulgaris. The sequence continues at coordinate 93,139,932 of NC_141698.1, forward strand.
GCGGCCCGGGTGTTGGTGAAGAGCGCCTGGGCCTCGTAGGCACCAAAAGAAGAAGTGAGTCTTGGACATGCTGGGTGCGTGTTGTGGTGCAGCCAGAGCGTTGGTGAGGAGTGCCTGGACATCGTGTGCACAGGGAGAAGAGGTGAGACTCGGACGCGCAGAGTGTGTGTCTTAATGCAGCCAGGGCGTTGGTGTAGAGGGCCTGGACATCGTGTGCACCGGAAGAAAAGGAGAGACTCAAACGTGCAGGGCGCAAGTTGAGGTGCAAGCAGAGCGTTGGTGAAAAGTGCCGGATCATCGTGAGCACCAGAGAAGAGGTGAGTCTCGGACACGCTGTGTGCGTGTTGAAGTGCAGCCTGAGGCGCTGGTGAGGAGTGCCTGTGTAGGGGGTGCACTGAATTGGAAGTAAAGTCTCCCCAGTGTTGAGGGTGGATCTCGGGATGGAGTGAGACTGCCCTAAGGAGGGCCAAGTCATTAGGCCCTCGGAGTCACTCACAGCGCCCCAGACCAGCAGCCACGAAAGAGCTGAACCACCAGCCTGAGCCCGCCGCATCCAGTGATGGAGTTCTAGATCAAGACCCAAGTTGTTGAGGTCGGGAAGGAGAGTGGGGTCGTGCCCCCACGTAATGTGGCTCAACACCTGGGGTGGGGTGCGGGCCCGGAGGGACACTCTCTCGGCCCCCCGTTTCAGTCAGCTGTGCGAGCCATTGCTTTGGCTCGGATCCCGTCCCTTGCTGACCCAAGGAGGGGCAGTGCTGGGGCCGGAGTGGGAAGCAGTACTTTTGTGTCATCATTTGATCCATAACAGGGGCGCTGCTAATGGATGCACGTAAAACTATTGTATTACACTTTGCAATATTGCTGCTAACGAACTATTGAACTGTCGTATAAAGCCTGACCTCATTTGGGCCTGGCAAACTGCATGCTTGGTGCTCCACGCACTACGTTATTTTTCCCTTGCATATTTCCTGATTGTAATGTGGCACATTGCATTATTTCTTCAGTGCACAGTATCTGAGTATAACGTGGCGCAGTGTATTATTACTTCATTGAACTGTACAGGACTGTAGCGTAACGCATTGCTTTGTTTCTTCCTGATACAGGGCATGCTGGTGGTGATACGCATTGCACTATTTCTTCAATTGCAAAGTACATGACTGTATCGTTACGCATTGCAGTATTTGTTTCCTTTTGCAACATGTGTGATTCAAGCAATACGACTGGCCTAACCTTTTGGAAACAGTTAGACATGAGCTTAACTGTTGGTTAGGAGCGGTGGATGGGATTAGAACCTACCAACCCACCGGAAAGAATACTACCCATTCTTTTATGTTGAGTTTATATTGTGTGATCATATCGTATAACCTCTTATATAAAGTTTATGCTCATTTTATAAAAACTTATGTGGAGTTTATTTGTGGTGACATCATTGGGTTGCTGTGAGCGTGGTTGCCCATACTGAACACTCATGCCTTGGCGATAAGCCTGGTTGCTCATGCCAAGCTACTAAGGGGGTGAGCAGGGCTATCTTAGACGGTGTCCTTACTTAGCCTGACGTTGAAGCGAGGAAGCGAGAGGTCAGGGACTCCTGCCTCCAGCATTTGGTTGCGGCGGTAAGCGATAAGGACCCCCACTTCCAATATTTATATATATATATAAATATATATATCCAATAAACAGCTTCACTCGTTTCCGAAGAAGTACGGGCCACACCTATCCAGTAAAGTAAGCGTTGTTTTATTTGGGCAAAAAAACAAGAATGACGCATTTCAAGCTATCCAGCTCTTGGTCACATTGCTTAGCCTAACGTTGAAGTGAGGGGTCGGGGACTCCTGCCTCCAGCATTTGGTGGCGGCGGTAAGCAATAACGACCCCCACTTCCAATATATACATATATATATATGAACACACTCCTGGTCAAAATTCATCCATGAGAAACCAGAGTCGGAGCCCAATTGTAGTACGGTGATGTCAGTTTATTTCAGCAGAGAAAAAACACCCAACGCGTTTCGAGATCAGCCGATCTCTTGCTCACGGGTGGAGCTCACCAGTACCAGCATTCATTTAAAGTGACATACTTTTTTGAAAGTGCAACACGTGATCATCGACATAAAGAAAATAAACAAGTTAAGGCTATGTCTGCCGAGTAGAAACAGTGTTTCATGTAAACATTTGTATCGAATTCCAATACAGAAATTAAATTGGAAACAAACGGAACCACCGTTCATTATATTGTCTGATTTAAACTCTCATTAAGTTTTTAAACAATGTTCCTTGTTGTAGAAAAGCAATGTTTGTATTTGCTGTCCATTGTTAAAGCGCGCCCATTATAACCCGGCATCAAGTTGCAATACTGTGTTGAATTCACACAAGTACACGTGATTATCGGTCCATTAGCTGTGCAGCCCAAGTGGGCAATTGTCAATTATCGTATAATTCAGTTAACCAATTTAAGGTGGCCTCCAATATTGCCCATGTGGGCGATGAGTTAATTTGTATTCCTGTAAAATGCCTGGCTACAGGATATTGCTGGTTCTCATTCCTGATTGTTGCTGTATTTACAGGCTTTACACCTGCGACATGGGTAAAAATCTTTCACATCTTTATCAAGCTTTATAAAGATGTGAAAGAGGCAATTCATGACATTCTCTCGCTGACATTTAGAAAGGCGAAATCACTCAAGGACACATTGAGCAATACACTGATAAAAGAAAATAAGAAAACTAATTCCATCCAAGGTTTTTACCCATGTTGCAGGTGTAAAGCCTGTAAATACAGCAACAATTGTAAATCAATCCAATTGTCCAAAGAAAGATGTGCTCACAAAATTACCAAACATCTCAGCTGTACAACGGAATATGTTATTTATGCCCTTGAATGCCCCTGTAATAAATTTTATATAGGGTGCACAACAAAACAGGCGAAACTCAGAATTTTAGAACATCAGAGAGCAATCAGGAATGAGAACCAGCAATATCCTGTAGCCAGGCATTTTTTCGGACATACACAATAAAAATCCGAATCTAATGAAATTCTGTGTCCTGGACAGCATTGAAAGCAATGAGAGGGGAGGTAACAGGTGGCTAGAGCTAAGGAAACTTGAATCTAAGTACATTATAATGTACAATACTTTGCAACCTACAGGACACAATTTGGGGGAAGAGCTAGCCATTCACCTCCAAACCTGATATATAGTTCAATTGATGTGATTTATGCTGCTGCTTCTTTGGTAACTGAATTCAATTTTAATTGGTTTTAATCATACACTGATCTATAATGTAAATATGGTCACGTATAGCTATGTCTTTTCTTTCTTTTACAGGAATACGAATTAACTCATCGCCCACATGGGCAATATTGGAGACCACCTTAAATTGGTTAACTGAATTATACGACAATTGCCCACTTGGGCTGCACAGCTAATGGACCGATAATCACGTGTACTTGTGTGAATTCAACACAGTATTGCAACTTGATGCCGGGTTATAACGGGCGCGCTTTAACAATGGACAGCAAATACAAACATTGCTTTTCTACAACAAGGAACATTGTTTAAAAACTTAATGAGAGTTTAAATCAGACAATATAATGAACGGTGGTTCCGTTTGTTTCCAATTTAATTTCTGTATTGGAACTCGATACAAATGTTTACATGAAACACTGTTTCTACTCGGCAGACATAGCCTTAACTTGTTTATTTTCTTTATGTCGATGATCACGTGTTGCACTTTCAAAAAAGTATGTCACTTTAAATGAATGCTGGTACTGGTGAGCTCCACCCGTGAGCAAGAGATCGGCTGATCTCGAAACGCGTTGGGTGTTTTTTCGCTGCTGAAATAAACTGACAGCACCGTACTACAATTGGGCTCCGACTCTGGTTTCTCATGGATGAATTTTGACCAGGAGTGTGTTTATATAGTGGGGGTTAGCGTACCCCGTCGTGAGCCCGCCGTTCAAGTGGCTTAAGTACGCCATTCCTTTGTTTACATATATATATATATATATTATATATATATATTATATATATATATATATATATATATATATATATATATATATATATATATATATATATATATATATATTCCAAGCTTGTTTCTCTTTCTCTTCCAATATCCAAGGAAAAAAGATATCTTCTTATTTGAGGATCAATTTTTTAGACAAACCTCTGGAACGCCGATGGGTACCTGCTTCGCCCCCAGCTAAGCGAATTTCTTTGTTGGCTGGTGGGAGGAGCGGGTACCCAGAACCGTGGAGAGCACTGAAAAAGGCAGGGTGGTGCAATGGCACAGTTATATTGACGATTTATTTATCGTATGGCAAGGCACACAAGCGTCAGCGTATGAGTATTTCAAAATTCTGAATGAGAACGATCTGAATCTTCACCTTTCAGGGACAGTTAGTCCGGTGGCAGCGGACTATCTGGACCTGAAGGTATTTATTGAAGATAATACCATACAGACTGTACTTTTTCGTAAAACAGCCGCCGGGAACTCAGTTTTGTATGCAAGGAGCAGTCACCCTACCGCATTGATCAAAAGTATCCCCTATGGGGAGCTCCTCAGAATCAAAAGAAACTGTACTAAAGAGGAAGATTTTGAGGCAGCTGCCTCTGCAAGTGTGGCAAGATTTAACGTGAGAGGTTATGAGAGCACACTGTTGGAGAAGGCTTTACAAAAAGTCAGAAGTATTCCCAGAGAGAAACTCCTTATGGATGGTAAAAAGAACAGTAGGACAATAGATAAAAGTGAGGGTAAATTTAGAATGATCACATCTTACTCTTCGGAAGCGAATTGATTGAAAAAATTGCTCAAAAAACATTGGCCTATTCTAAAGACAGACAGTGTTATCAAAGATGACATTCCATCGCACCCACTGGTAACGTTTAGAAAAGCCAGATCCATCAAAGATATGCTAGTACAGAGTCATCTAAACAGTATACCACATAAACCAAGTACACTGAAAGACATGAAAGGCTTCTATCCCTGTGGCAAATGCAAGGCCTGTGCCCAGAGCAAAAGGGTTTTAAATTACATCATACCCGACACAGGTGAAACTAAGAGCATTGCGAAATTTCTAACATGTAGCACAGCATACGCAGTTTACTGTCTTATATGTCCGTGTGGTCTAAAATATATTGGCAGCACAATACATCATCTAAAAGTAAGAATCCTCGAACATCAGAGGGCAATAGAAAAGGTAGATCTAGCATATCCAGTGGCACGCCACTTCGCGGAGTTTCATGGCAAAGATAGAACTAAACTTCAATACTTTGGTCTGGATTATGTACAGGTCAACCCACGCGGTGGTAATAGGTTACGAACCCTCAGACGCCTTGAATCAATGTATATCATTGACCTTTCGACTAAACATCCAAAAGGAATGAATTATGGGGAGGAATTAGGGGTACATCTGGGAAAGTAAAAAGATAATGAGACTACTGAAACAGTAAAGAGAATATGAGTGTAAGGTTTGAAAAGTAATGTGTACAAATACAATGACTTTTGGTTTAAACAACTTTAATTCTGTATGATTATATAGTTGTTTTCATTTGGTGCTAACTGATAATTTGTAAAACTAAGTTGATAGTAAATCTAATGTGTCTCGCAAAAATATGTGAAAATATAGCATGTTAATTTGACAATATTAGGGCATGATCCAAGGAGATTGAGAAAAGGGACAATTGCCGATACACGGCTAGATGGTGGTACGCTTGTTGTTTATAACGTAGCGAAAACAGTTTATGAAATCAAATGAATGTTTAACATGTTTGCGCATCTAGACGCTTGATTTTGCTTGTTTTGTTTGTTATTACAACAGCATCCTGAGTCAATAACATGTTTTATTAAGAAAACATTGACTATTGTCCTCTTAAAAATGGCGCCTGATTGTGCTCGAGGATTTGGTGTCCCTTTTCCATTTCGTAGTCCCTCCTCTTGTCAATAATGCTTTATATACACTGTCTCATGATGCAATTGTTAACACGGAAGAAGGCTCCACGCCGAAACGTTTGTTGTTTCTCGCTCTGCCGAATAAAGTCTAAAGCGAGCCTCCCTACCTTGAGTGCGGTATCTCTTTTTCCTTGGATATTGGAAGAGAAAGAGAAACGAGCTTGGATTGAAAATCAGTCAGTCACGACCACAACCGGCACCCGCAATGAAGAAGTGCACTGTTTGGGTGAAAGTGACACAGTGATCTTTAAAAAAAAAATATATATATATATATATTCTTCTTCCAAAGACCCGTTTGCACGAAGTCCGCTGCCCGTACACAGATGGCGAGTGAAAACCGAGCAGGTCTCTCGGCAATTATATATTCCACAGCAGTTTTTTTCACAGAAAAGACTCGCACTCCGGATAAACCACAGTTTAATATGCAAAGGTTATGCGTTTTGACAGCAAAAGCTGTCTTGATCACACAATTTGCCATTGATACAGGAAGTCTATACATAGGCTTAAGACACCAAAAAAAGGCTATTTGTTTAGTAACTGGTGTCCAGATCAAAACTTGGCGGCCATCTTAGAGTGGTAATTATATATACATAGTATATAGCCAAGTTCATATCTTTAAAGTATTTACATATATATGTACATTTCCAAAGTCCAATAGGTGACCCAAAGTGATAATTGTAAATATATATATACATAATCTTCATATATTGCACATTTGTACAAAATTATTTTTGTGAGAGACAGCACAGATTTCATGTGCAAAATACAAGATGTGTCCTGGGAGTCAACCGATTTACTAATTACTATGGATGTGAACTCTTTGTATACTGTAATTGATCATGAAGATGGTATACAGGCCAGTTATCACTACCTAAAAAGGAGACCTATACAATTCTTGGAACAACTAGGATGTTATTAGACATGATGTCACTATGTTTGACTGGTAATATCTTTATGTTTAATGGTACCCTTTTTCAACAGATTCGTGGCACTGCCATGGGCACATGTTTTGCCCCAAGTTTTGCCAACCTCTTCCTGGGCAAGTGGGAGGAGGAGATCAGATCTGACCACACATTAAACTTTTACTTTTCTAAGGTAAAAGTGTGGCTCAGATATATTGACGATCTGTTTTTAATCTAGACAGGTGGGGAAGCACTGGCAGTAGAATTCATTAAAACCTTGAATACCAACAATTATAACATCAAACTGACTAGTCAGATCAGTGATACAGGGATTGAGTTTCTGGACCTTCGTATAACCTCCTCGTCAATATTCTGACCCTCTGGATAGCCGGTCCCAAGGCTAATGATGTGCCTAGACTCCCTCTTCCTGAGTTGGAGTACCCTATTGCCACCTCTGATGTTAGTGTTGACTTGTTCGATGGCATAGTAGCTGAGTTTTGAGTAGTCTGAAAAATGGTGAGTGTCAAAGTGCCTAGCAATGGGGTAATGTTGGTCTTTGTTTGTGGTGGCCCTCACCTGCTCCAGAATTCTTTTTTGGCCATATGTGTGGTACTACCAACATATTTAAGGTTGCAGGGGCATTCTAAGACGTACACCACGAAAGTGGAGCTGCAAGTCAGAAATTGTTTGATGAAGATCAAGGTGTTAGTGCTTGTATTGAGGTATTCTTTTTTCATTCAGATATTGCAGCAAGCCTTGCAGTGGCTGCATGGAAAAAAACCTTGAGGTTTGATGCCCCATACCTGTCACTGTGTACTCTCCTGTAAGTAATCTTGGGCTTGTCTGGGATGGTGTTGCCTATGATGGGATCTTTGATGAGCATGCCCCAATTATTTGATAAGATATTCTGAATATCTTTAGAGTTCCCATTGTAAGTGAGTATCATCCTCATTTCATTGTTTTCACCCATGGGGTTGGTGTCAATGGTATTGTCATCCAGGGTCCTGCTACTGCTGACACCTTTCACCTTATCCACGGCCCTCTGGAGTACCCACTTGGGGTAGCCCCTTTCCCTGAATCTGGAGATCATGGTCGATTGTTCATTCTCAAAGGCAGTATCCTAGCTACTGTTATGTTTGGATCTTAAGAAATAGTTCCCCCTAGGGGATACTCCATTTGACGTCATCAGGATGGCTACTCAAGGCATGAGGCAATGTGTTCCCTGCTGTGCTCTTCCTGAAAAGAATGGTGTGGATCTCATTTTCGATTTTTTTCCACCTTGGTATCAAGGTATTCCACTTCCTTTTTGCTCACTATGCTGGTGAGTTTGAGATTGTGTGTATTGGAATTTAACTATACTACAAAGTCCAAGGCGTCATGATAATTGCCTTTCCAGACTATGAGCAGGTATTCGATGTATCTGAGCCGTAGAACCACTTTGGCAAAGTCATTCACAAAAGTGGTGTCCATCCTGATTTCCTCTTCCCAGGCCCTAGGAACAGGTTTGTAAAACTCAGTGCAAAACAAGTTCACATGACGGTGCCCAGGGTCTGTCTGTATACACTGCCATTAAACATAAAGAAGTTGTTGTGGAGGCAGTATTTGATCATGTCCAAGAGCATCTGTGTATGATCCATATGCCAAATGGGTCTCCTTGACAGATATTTGGCACAAGCAGCTACCCCCTGTTCATGTTCAGTGACAGTATGCAGAGAGTTCACATCCATAGTGATCAGGAGGTAATCATCTTGCATATTTGAGGTTTGCATACAATCCCTCTAACTTTACTGGTTTTGTATTGAAATTCGTATAATATTTTTTTATATATTCACTGAAAAAACCATAGGTTTCAAGCCTTATATAGTTAGGAATTAGCTTTTAAAAAACCTTTGAAATTCACTCAAAAAACTATAAGTTTTAGGGGTGTTATAGTTAGCTGGACATTTCACTCATACAAAACCATTGAAATTGCTCCTATATAGTTAGTTGTACTAACTATATTTCGCGCACCCGCAATCCACTGCTGATGATGTCACATATGAGATCATTCATGACATGGTCAGTGACATCACTGATGACATCTCAAATGACAGGGTGCTTCTACCCTGCCCCCATTTTCAGTTCTACACGTTTGTTTTTCTGCTTTCCTGTGCCTCAGTCTACCGAGGCACAAGATGGCTGCCAACACTTTCTGGTTTGGAGTGTTGACAGACAGTTGACAGCCAATTAGCATTCAGTTTGTGCTCGGAAAGGTACAGCGTACAGTAAGCTTACAGTAATCTTACAGCAAGCTGCTATAGATATATAAATGTTTTCTCTTTTGATTTTCTCAGGAACTACTGGAGGGATTTACACCATTTAAACAAAAGGCCCTACTGCGTACCAGTACCTACCATTTTGCCAAGTTTGGTGTAATTCCGTTCAGTGGTTCGGGCTGTAGCCGTGACTAAACGTCCTATGGAAATTAACATGGGGAAAACACGTTTTGGGGCCCCCCTTTTTTCTCAGCCCCCACTTGACGAATCCCCCCCAAACATTCCGGGAAGCAGCGGAGCAGAGCGGAGCGGGCCATCTTCTTTGAGAAATTTACGAAGATTCATCAACCGGCGCCAAAGTTATTCCCAATAGAATGTTGCGGATTTGCTATGGAAACTAGGTCCTAACTATATATACCTACTGGCGACCGCCTCTAGCGATCTAGCTGGAAGCATGCAATGGTAACTCCACTACTGAAAAAACCTTCATCCGACCCCACAGTGCTTTCTAACTACCGACCCATATCCCTGCTCCCCGCTTTTTCCAAGCTCATGGAAAGGCACATACACTCTGCCCTCACCACCTTCACAGAGGATAACAACCTCCTCCACCCTTCACAGTCAGGCTTTAGAGCAGGATACTCCACAGAGACTGCCCTACTGGGTGTGACGGAAACAATTCGACAACTCCTGGACAAGGGTCAAACGGTCGCACTCACTCTTTTAGATTTGAGTGCGGCGTTTGACACCATATCTCACAAAACCCTTCTGGCTACCCTAGAGAAAAACGGCATACGTAATGACGCCTTAAAATGGATCAACTCCTTTCTTTCCGAAAGAACCTTCCAGATTAAATCCAGTATCGCAAGCTCAGACATCTTCCCCGCCCCTCATGGAGTACCACAGGGCTCCATCCTGAGCACATTGTTTTTTAACTTGTATCTTAGACCACTAGCTGACCTGGCTGACGGCGTAGGCCTGTCTTTGATGACCTACGCCGACGACTCCCAAATCATTTTCTCCCTCTCCGAGGCAAACCCGTTAGTCTCCTCTCTACTCAAAACCGGACTCCAGGAAATTTTCAACTGGATGACCACCAACCAGTTGAAATTAAATGGAGACAAAACTGAGGTACTCCTACTGGGAAAAAACAAGGAACTCTGGAACCCCTCCCACTGGCCGTCCGAGCTGGGCAATATTCCCCCGCCAGCTACGCAGGTAAGAAACCTAGGGGTCATTATAGACAACACTTTGTCTATGAAACAGCAGGCAAACAAAATCGCAGGACTCTGCTTCACTATAATAAAATGGTTAAAAAAATCATTTGGATGCTGCCCCCTGTCACGCAAAAAACTGTAGTCAACGCACTAGTAACATCGCGTATTGACTACGGAAACATCCTCTACCTTGGCTCCAACTTAGCAGTAATCAAGCGACTCCAAACAATTCAAAACTCTGCCGCAAGACTCTTGTGTAGGATCCCAAGGTCCGAAAGAGTATCAAGACACCTGAACGAATTACATTGGCTCAGGGTAGAACATCGGATCAGCTTTAAAACCCTGAGCTACATGTTCAAAATTAAAAACAAAATGGCTCCCTCCTATCTACAAGCTCTAGCATTTCCCTACCTGCCAACAAGAAACCTCCGCTCCCAAACGGCCTCGAACTTTGCCGTCCCCAGATTTAAATTACAAAGAACTGGCGGGAGCTCTTTCTCTGTCAAAGGACCAACTTTATGGAACGCACTACCTCTCCATATCAGGAAAGAGGAAAGCTACACCAAATTCCGGAAATACGTAAAAACCTGGCTGTTCCAGAAACAACTGCGCTAAATAAACCAACTCAGCATTCTCCTTTGACCAACTAAATGTCAAAGGCGCCGGGAAACCCTTGTTGGGTAGCTGAGCGCCATACAAATGCAAAAAATAAATAAATTATATATATATATATATATATATATATATATATATATATATATATATATATATTACCTACTGACGATAGCCAGTAGGTATATATAGTTAGGATTATTTCTCTATGGAACTTTTGAAAATTCTATGTCTAATAACTTTGGCGTTTGTGGACGGACTCGGCTGAGATTTTCAGGAAAATGGCACATTTTGTTTCTGAGCAGCCCTTGAAAATTTGGGGGGGTTTCGTCAAGGGGGGGCCGAGAAAAAAGGGGGGTCCCAAAACGCGTTTTTCCCATGTTAATTTCCATAGGGCGTTTGGCCTCACTTTTAGCTCGAACGGCTGAATGGATTTGCACGAAACTTGGCAGAATTGTAGGGACTGGTAGCCCAATGTGCCTTTGCTGGGTCTCAATATATGTGCTCCAGTGGATTTTGAGAAATTAACGTTTTAAAAAATTTATATATCTGTGACAGCGTCCTAGATAGCGCTCCAGATCGCGTACTTTTCGCGTCACGGAGCTTTGCGAAGCAAAGCTGATCGGAGCGGCCGCCATCTTGTCTCTCCGTAGGATCAAGAGACAAGAGGAGGAGAAAAACGAAGGGGGAATTTAATGAAAGGGGGCAAGGTAGACCCCTCTTGACCCCCTAGGAATGATGTTGGGGTTATTAAAGGGTCCCGTGGGGAAAATAAAAAAAAAAATGATTTTTCACGGTAGAAGCGCTTCCCGGGCCGCGAACTGGGCCGCAAACTGGTAGCGAAACGTGAATTCGCCATTTTGTGTTTCGGTTTAATTAAATTACAGGGTATAAGGGGGTACGGGAGACGTATCCTGATCCCTTATGTTTTCTGAGGGTGGCTGAGGAGGCTCATATATGTTGATACATGTCTTCCAGCGGCTGTGCATGAGCGTTTTTTTTTTTTGCTGCGTGACGTCTGTTAACGTTCGATTCGATGGAAATCAGGAAGTGTTGACCGCCATTTTGTCACTGCGATTAAATATTTTGTTAAAAATAATTGTTCTAAATTAATCTTTATTGATAAACATTGTCTTCGCCATCTTGCCTTTTTTCCAATGCCACAATTTTGTCGTGCACGGCAGCCATTTTAGATGCCTTGACCAGACCCACTCTCTGCACGCCGTCGATTCTCAGCACGGCTCCCCACCCTCGCAAGCATCTCCCCCACGCACTGGTCACCCCCACTCTCTCTCTCATGCATGGGCCATAAACCTCCCCCCATCTGCACTGCTCTTCCCTGAGACTCACACCCCGTGCCCGCCCGACACCTTCCTTTCACCCTATTCACTACCGCACCCTCTGACACTCCTCTTCCTCTGTGTCTGATTGTGCAGGCCGGTCTCAGTCTATCACTTAGCCCTGCCGATGTAGTTTATGGCTCCAGCTGTAGAGAATCACCCCTGTTCAAAGGAGTTACAGTGGATCAAGGCCCCCACCCGATGAGATCCGTCACACCACACGCGTTCCTACTATCTGATAACCATCCTGTATTGTGCTTGGGGAGGGGATTCTCACTGTGAGGGTGTGTGGGTCCGAGCCTGAAGCGGAAGATTCCAGGGATGCCTTTTTGTACATCAAAGTCTTCACAATTATGTGTCACATTAAAAATATATAGCACTCCAACAAAGTAGAAGGAAAATAACACTTTAATAACTTATAAATATATACATCGCAACAAAAACAGTAAACACCTTAAAACATTTTTTATTAAAACAGAAGTATCAATGGTTTATGACATGGGGAACAGTAGTGATATCCTGGGCGGGTGATGGAACTGGGTTTGTTAATGGAAAAACATCTACAGAGAAAACTATTGGTAAATTATACTTCTCCGGAAATTTAAAACTCACAAATGTTTCATTTGTGTAATCGTTTTATGAACATGTACATTAAAAAAAACTAAAAGAAATGCCAAGAACGTCCCATGTGAAAGTGAATTTTATCTGGCAATTTTTTTCTTTTCCTTCTCATGAAAAGAAAGTTAAAGCCAGGTTCGTTACCTGCCTCATCTGCAAAAAAAAAAACTCTTGAAAGGGACCGAAAAAAATAGCGCTATGGTAATCATACCATGCATCGGCACATGGAGAGGTGGCACCCTCTTAATTATTCTAAAGCACAACTTCGAGATTTGGGGGATAACCCCCGACCGGCAAAAACATCCACCAATGACTTAGCAATAAGTGAGTCAGAGGCAAGTGAAACGGTCCCAAATCTGCAAAAGAACTTTGGGCAGATGAGATTGACTTGTGTAGCATGTGGAAAATTAATTTCATGCGGAGAGATCAGTATTACTTCAATAAATACAGTAATCAATGATGCATTAGAACTTAATATCAATTCATTTTCCGAACGTGTAATCAGTACCTGTCCCATGTCAATTCATTGTTCGAACTTCAATACCCATTCCGGATCAATTCATTGTCTGAACATATAATCAGTAAAAAGTGCGACAAGTGCAACAAAATCATATCGATAATTCATTGTGAGCAAGTACCAAAAGTGTCTACAATTCTAACCTTCAATAAATGCAGTAATCAATGATGCATTAGAACTTAATATCAATTCATTGTCCGAATGTGTAATCAGTACAAGTCCCATGTCAATTCATTGTTCGAACGTATTTTCAATGCCCATCCCGGATAAATTCATTGTCCGAACATATAATCAGTCTTATCCCATATCAATTCATGTGCTAAAAACTGCATACATATCTCATGATATCAAGGCTGAGCAATCGGGGCACAATAGTTTCATTTGTACCGGCGCCATTTTGGGTGAGGTCTGGAAGGTCCAAGTATAGTCAAAATGTCTCCACCAACTCGTTGTTGGACCGGGACCTCTTTCGGCAGTCCAAATGTTTTTGTTGAAGGGTAGTAGAGGGGACTGGCGACATGAACCATCAGTCAAAGAGGGGTGGGAGGCAAAAATCTCTCCTACCGGGTCATACTGGTGTCCCAACTGATCAAGTTGGTAGTCTTGCAGGACTTTGGTGATTTCAAGACTGAGGCCGGCGCCGGCATGAGCGCGCCGACGTCCCGCGGCTACGTCGTGGTCGTTCCGTGGGTGATCATGGCAGTCATTCCCCATCGGGGGTCGGGGGCCCCCGTGGCTCTTATAGAATCTTCAAAGTTGAGGAGAACGTTTCTGGATGCAGGACTCATTTTCTAGTTGAACTCAGAAGCGCCGTTGCACCGCAACAGTGGACGAGACCCCCGCTGGGTGAGCGGAGCATCATTGCCTCGCAATAGTGGACGAGAACTTTTGTCGGGTGAGTGCAGCGTCGCTGCATCGCAAGAGTGGAGGAACCCTTTTGTTGGGTGAGTGCAGCGTCGCTGCATCGCAAGAGTGGACGAACCCTTTTGTTGGGCGAGTGGAGCGTCGCTGTATCGCAAGAGTGGACGAACCCTTTTGTTGGGTGAGTGGAGCGTTGGGGGTGCAGCTGAGGGGCCCCCACCTGGGGGGGTGGGAGAGGCTCATTCGCGCCGCCTCTCCATCCCAGCGCACCCCACGCCAACACCTGGCGTTGATATCCGTGATGTCCTGACCAGGCGATAAGAGTGGGGGGGTCGGAGGCAGAGGCAAGACATCCCCCCCCGTGGCCTGCAGGGCGCCGCTTCAGGCCCGAACAGGGAGCTCATATCAAGCCGGGGCCAGACCAGGAGATACGAGGGGGGGTCGGTGGCATGTGCAAGACATCCCCCCCCAGTGTTGTCGCAGCCATTATTGAAAAAAGAAGAGGGATCCCGTCGGCCTCGGCTCCTCTCCTGGCCCACCTTAGGCGACGACCTCCCCGGCCGACGGCTGCCAGCAGGACTCGCCCTACACGTGCCGAAGGCCTCGTCTTCCGGATGGGCATAGCCGTGAACCTGTTGCACTTCTGAAGTTTCGGGAATGGGGGTAGGTATCTGCTGATTTGTATTAATTTCATGTTACCGTTATTGGGCGTGGCGGGCGGTGGGACAGACATGCTTGGAGCAGTGGGGGGGTGGCGGAGCCTAGCTACCTTGTGGCTGCCGTAATGTCAAGCTTGGCTTCTTTCACCATTTTCATGTTTCTTATTTCTAGCGAAGTCAAAAACTCATCAGAGGCCTACTGATTTTGTTCGATTTCTTTCCTTTCCTTTTCAAGTGTGTTTCATGCTAAAGTTTCTGTTTAACAGGATACAGGGATTACTTCGTATTTTACATATGTCTTCTTTATTAGGGGTTCTCTCCGGTTGAGTCAGATGATGTACCTCTAATAAATGGTCCGGGTGGAAGTAGTTTCTCAATCAGTGGGGAGTGACAGATTACAACGGGGGACAAAGGTCCGCATTACCCACCCTTCACTACTTGCAAAGACTAGACAGAATATTTCTATTCCACGTTATTTGCAAACAGAGAGTACCTCAAAAAAACTATTCCTTGAACAATAAATTTCTAGCCAATCAATCAATCAGGCATGACAGATTACAACGGGGGACAAAAGTCCGCATTACCTATCCTTCACTATCTGCAAAGGGAGACAGAATATTTCTATTCTTCTCTGTTTGTAGACAGGGAATATCTCAAACAGCAATAATCGATAAAAAAAATAGTAGGATTATAACACTTTAATAACTTATAAATATATACATCGCAACAAAAACAGTAAACACCTTAAAACATTTTTTATTAAAACAGAAGCAACAATGACAACTAACAGTAGTGATATCCTGGGCGGGTGATGGAACTGGGATTGTTAATGGAAAAAGATCTACAGAGAAAACTATTGGTGAATTATACTTCTCCGGAAATTTAAAACTCACAAATGTTTTATTTGTGTAATCGTTTCAGGTCAAACGGATTGTGGGACAATGTTCACAATGGAAGAGTCACCAAAAGGCATTTGGATCGATGTTGCAGCAGGCTGTCATGTATATAATTATTTAATAAAACGTTTTACCCTGTTACTTTGCTGGTGTGTTGTATATATTTATAATATTTGCATAGGGTTTGTCGTTATTTTGGGTGGGGTGGGGTAGGCGGCGGAGTCGAGCTGTTTTGCAGCCATCATGGTGTGGAGCTAAGTTCATCTTACTAGTTTCGTATTTCTCATGAGGGGTTGTTCTTAATGTTTCTATTTTAGCGAGGTCAAAAACAGATCCCATTAGTGGCCTACTGATTTTGCTCGATTCCTTTTGTTTTTTTAAACTATTTTTCACTATCTGCAAAGACTAAACAGAGTATTGCGACTCTGTGCTTGTTTGTAAATACAGAATGAACCAAAGAGAACCAATTCTAAAACAGTAAATGCTTGGATAGCAATCAATCAAATAGAGAGAGAAGCAGGCACGACTGATTACAACGGGGGCAAAGGCCTGCGTTAACTACCCTTCACTATCTGCAAAGAGAGAGTACTGCTAAGAGAAAAGAGGGGGGGAGAGGGGGGCAGCGTTTAAAGCACATCAGCGTGCATAAACACGAAAATGTTTTTACCTATCATGTACTTGACATTTGACAGCATTTGATATTTGGTATTAAAAAACCATTGAAATTCACAGAAAAAACCATAGGTTTTAGGCCATATATAGTTAGGGATTTGCATTTACAAAACCTTATTTTACTCGCATAAAACCATTGAAATTCGCATATATAGTTAGATGCGCTAACTATATATCGCGCACCCGCAATCCACTGCTGATGATGTCACATATTACATCATTCATGACATGGTCAGTGACATCACTATAGATATATATATACATGAATATATTAAATATATATATATATATTATATAATATATATACATATATATATATATATATATATATATATACATATATATATATATATATATATATATATACATATATATATATATATATATATATATATATATATATATTACCTACTGGCGATAGCCAGTAGGTATATATAGTTAGGATTTTTTCTCTATGGAACTTTTGAAAATTCTATGTCTAATAACTTTGGCGCGTTTGTGGACGGAATCGGCTGAGATTTTCAGGAAAATGGCACATTTTGTTTCTGAGCAGCCCCTGAAAATTTGGGGGGGTTCCGTCAAGGGGGCGCCGAGAAAAAAGGGGGGTCCCAAAACGCGTTTTTCCCATTCATTTTTCCATAGGGCCTTTGGCCTCACTTTTAGCTCGAACGGCTGAATGGATTTACACGAAACTTGGCAAAATTATAGGGACTGTTAGCCCGATGTGCCTTTGCTTGGTCTCAATATATGTGCTCCAGTGGATTTTGAGAAATTAACGTTTAAAAAAACAGATATATCTGTGACAGCGTCCCAGATAGCGCACCAGATCGCGTACTTTTCGCGTAATGGAGCTTTGCGTACCGAAGCTGATTGGCTCTCCGGTGTCTGTCAACATTCTAAACAGTCCGGTGCAGCCGCCATCTTGTCTCTCGGTAGGATCGAGAGACAAGAGGAGGAGAAAAACGAAGGGGGAATTTAATGAAAGGGGGCAAGGTAGATCCCTCTTGACCCCCTAGGAATGATATTGGGGTTATTAAAGGGTCCCGTGGGGCAAATAATAAAAATTTGATTTTTCGCGGTAGAAGCGCTTCTCGGTTCGCGAACCGGGTCGCAAACTGGTAGCGAAACGTGAATTCGCCATTTTGTGTTTCGATTTAATTAAATTACTAGGTATAAGGGGGTACGGGAGACGTATCCTGACCCCTTATGTTTTCTGAGGGTGGCTGAGGAGGCTCATATATGTTGATACATGTCTTCCAGCGGCTGTGCGTGAGCGTTTTTTTTTTTTTTTGCTGCGTGACGTCTGTTAACGTTCGATTCGATGGAAATCAGGAACTGTTGTCCGACATTTTGTCACTGCAAGTAAATATTTTGTTAAAAATAATTGTTATGAATTAATCCTTATTGATAAACATTGTCTGCGCCATCTGGCCTTTTTTGCAATGCCACACTTTTGTTGAGCACGGCAGCCATTTTAGATGCCTTGACCAGACCCACTCTCTGCACGCCGCCGATCCTCAGCATGGCTCCCCACCCTCGCAAGCAGCTCCCCCACGCACTGGTCACCCCCGCTCTCCCTCTCATGCATGGGCCAGAAACCTCCTCCCATCTGCGCTGTTCGTGAGCGTTTTTTTTTTTTTGCTGCGTGACGTCTGTTAACGTTCGATTCGATTGAAATCAGGAACTGTTGACCGCCATTTTGTCACTGCGAGTAAATATTTTGTTAAAAATAATTGTTATAAATTAATCCTTATTGATAAACATTGTCTGCGCCATCTTGCCTTTTTTGCAATGCCACACTTTTGTTGAGCACGGCAGCCATTTTAGATGCCTTGACCAGACCCACTCTCTGCAGGCCGCCGATCCTCAGCATGGCTCCCCACCCTTGCAAGCATTTCCCCCACGCACTGGTCACCCCCGCTCTCTCTCTCATGCATGGGCCAGAAACCTCCTCCCATCTGCGCTGTTCTTCTCTGAGAATCACACCCTGTGCCCGCCCGACACCTCCCTTTCACCCTATTCACTACCGCACCCTCTGACACTCCTCTTCCTCTGTGTCCGATTGTCCAGGCTGGTCCCAGGCTATCACCTAGCCCTGCAGATGTAGTTTATGGCCCCAGCTGTAGAGAATCACCCCTCTTCAAAGGAGTTACAGTAGATCAAGGCCCCCACCCGATGAGATCTGTCACACCACACGCGTTCCTACTATCTGATAACCATCCTGTATTGTGCTTGGGGAGGGGATTCTCACTGTGAGGGTGTGTGGGTCCGAGCCTGAAGCGGAAGATTCCAGGGATGCCTCTTTGTACATCAAAGTTTTCACAATTATGTGTCACATTAAAAATATATAGCACTCCAACAAAGTAGTAGGATTATAACACTTTAATAACTTACAAATATATACAACGCAACAAAAACAGTAAATACATTTAAACATTTTTTTTAAAAAGAAGCAACAATGGTCAGTAGCTGTGTTTTGTGCGAATAGTCCCAAGGCAGCACAACGTGCTGAGTTCTGGACGGCACCCAGGTGATGTTACCTGGGTGCCGCACTGGTTTTTGGTATCCTACAATGCAGCTCCGAAAAACGGCGTGGGGCGCCCCGGGGGGTGCGGGGGGAGGCGGCGTGAACGGGCCTCCCCAGGTGGAGGCTCGTCTGCTGTACTGGGGCGCCCCTTTACCGTTTCAGTTGCCATTCCGCCCGCTTTTGCTACACTGTGCCTCATCCTCCATTCAGCTGTTTATCGCCCGCTCTTGCGGCTACAGCGTCTCGCTCACCATGTAGTTGAGTTGCGCCCACTCTTGCGGTGCAGCGATAGGCGGCTGCCACAGGACTTTTAAAATGGCGGACGGCTCTTCGGATTTGGGCCTGGTCCACTAAAATGGCCCTGGGACACCTTGGAACTCGGATGTCCCCTGAGCCTTGAAGATTTTACAAAAGTCTTGGGGGCCCCCGACTCCTGCAGGCTTCCGGTGGGGAGCGGCTGCCATGATTGCTCGTGGAATGACCACGACGGAGCCACGAGATGGTGGTGCTCTCATGCTGACGCCAGCTTCAGTCTGAAACATCCAGAAACAAGGTGGGGCTTTCATCGTTTGGGAAAAAAAATGTTTTAATCCAATGAAAAGTGTTATTTTTAGGTCATATGATCAAGCCTTCCATCATTAGGAAACCAAAAGTAAAATGAACCAATGAAAAGTTTTATAAACAAGTCACATGACCTGTTATGCTTACGTTACGCGCTGCTATAAAAAGCGTAGAAAATCCGTTGGCACGTGAGGCGGCGTCAGTAGCGGACCGATGTGCGAATAGGCCGAAGGCAGCACAACGCGCCAAGATCCGGATGGCACCGAGGTGGTGTTCAGCAAGTTGCCGCACTGGTGTGGCCATCCTACAATGCTGCACCGAAAATCGGCGTGGGGCGCCCCGTTGGCCTGTGAGATCGCGTCAGTCAGTGGGGGCTGTTTGAGGATCTGACTGCATTGGAAAGCAATGTGATGCTGTGCGTCGCCCCCAAGATGGAGGCTCCTCGGCTGCAGTGGGGCGCCCCTTGGTGTTTCGCTCGCTATCCAGCTGAGTTGCGTCCGCACTTGCGGCTACAGTAGGCCGAAGGCAGCACAACGCGCCGAGATCTGGATGGCACCGAGGTGGTGTCTAGCAAGTTGCCGCACTGGTGTGGCCATCCTACAATGCTGCGCCGAAAGTCGGCGTGGGGTGCCCCGTTGGCCTATGAGGTGGTGTCAGTAGCGGACCGATGTGTGAATAGGCCGGAACCAGCACAAGGCGCCAAGATCCGGATGGCACCGAGGTGGTGTCATAGTTGAGAGTTCTGAGCAGTGCTTGTAACACTGTCTGAAGCTTATTTGCACCTGCTGCAGTTTCACTATTGCCCTGGTGTGGCCAAAGATCGCCCATGACATAGGCGGCCGGCTCCCGGGGTCCGGCGGAACTTTTTTCCTTTTCCTTTCTGCATCTTGTCTCACAATCCGTTTGACCTGAAGACACGACCAGGTCCCTGAATGTGTGCAGGGGGACGCTATTGATTGAATCAAAATGGCGGCTTCACACACAGCTGACTCAAGCGTTGCTGCTGATGCTATACAGACAAAAACTGGTTTTCAGTTTGTACATTCTTCAGGATTTTTCCATCCAAGGCTGGTTGAGAGTTTGTAGAACAATGGCTTCAGATCTTGCCCTCCCCTCTTTTGACTGATGGTTCTTGCTGCCTATCTCTTCTGTTGTCATTTAACTGAACCTTTTTTGACTGCCGAAAGGGGTTCTGGTCCGACCGCTGGTTGGTGGAGACATTTTGACTATATCCTGGACCTGCCCGGCCTCGCCCAAAATGGCGCCGGTATAAATGGGACTCGTAACTCCTTGTTGTGTACTGGTTGCTCAACCTTGATATCACGAGATGCGTATGCAGTTTTGAAGCACATGGCGGGCGGGGACGAGAATTGATTGAATATTTTGACATCCTTATTGATATTAAGTGTGATGTGTTATTGATTACTGTACTATAGAAAGTTCGAATTAACGTCACCCATGGTACTTGCCCGCAAATGTATATCTAGAAAATTTTATTGTAAGTGGCCCTGTCGTATTTTAATTACAAAATGTACCTCCACCGATTCCGCAACTGTTAGACACCTTAGTTCTTGCAACCTAATGGCCCGCTCGTTACGTTCCTCTACAGTGTGAATGTCTCCTCATCATATACGATTCCAGTTTGCTCCGTGGCAGGCCCACGTGGTTATAGGCCCGTATTTGTATACTGGCATTTTCTCAATAAAGGTTTTTAAAACAAAACATGGTAGTAGTATTTACATTGGTAAAGTTTTTAATTTTAGTCACTGTTTTCGAATCAGTAAAAGGCAAGTGAAATAAAGCAGTCCAATTACATGACGGATAAAAGGTATAATATGCAGGAACGCAGTAAAGATAAATGGTCAAGGGCTGTTGTGTTTTCTACTCCTGCAACATAAAGTGATCGATAAGAATCTGATATTCAGGCGTATCGGCGACTAAGACAGCAGGCCGAGCATCTTTTGCTCAACGGCTCCGTCATGGGACGAAGAAACTCCCTTTTGCTAGAAAAAGGAATATATTTTACTTGCAAGACAGTTGTAAATTTTCCGGGAAAGTGCATTAGCCTGGAACATTATAACATATATGAGTAAGAAAAAATAATGTTCGAAAGCAATAAAAAGCGTAATTTTTAGGTCATATGACCAAGCCTTTCATCATTAGAATAACAAAAGTAAAATGAACCAATGAAAAGTTTTATTAACAAGTCACATGACCTGTTATGCTTACGTTACGCGCTGCGCGCCGTGCCCCGGATCGCTTCCGGGAAGCTGCGCTTCGCGCACCGGAGCACTTCCGGGTGCGCTAACGCGGCGTGTCATATAACGCATTACGCGACAACGTAGGTCCAGAATATAGTCAAAATGTCTCGACCAACCAGCGGTCGGAACACAACCCCTTTCAGCAGTCTAAAAAGTTCTGTTAAATGACAACAGAAGGGACAGGCAACAAGAACCATCAGTCAAAGAGGGGAGGGCAAGTTCTTCCCTACCGGGTCACGTTGGGGCGCTACCGGAACTGATCGAATTGGTAGTCTACAGTGTTTCTGGATGTTTCAGACTGAAGCTGGCGTCAGCATGTTGTAACTGTTATAATTGCTATTATGCACAGCATGAGAGCACCACCATCTCGTAGCTCAGTCGTGGCCATTCCACGAGCAATCATGGCAGTTGCTCCCCACCAGAAGCCTGCGGGAGTCGGGGGCCCCCAAGACTTTTGTAGAATCTTCAAGGCTCAGTGGACGCTTTCGAGAATGGGGCCCAAGCCCTAGCAGACAAGCGTCCGAGTTCCAAGGTGTCCCAGGGCCATTTTAGTGGAGCACGCCCAAATCTGAAGAGCCGGCCGCCATTTTGAGAGTCCTGTGGCAGCCGCCTATCGCTGCATCGCAAGAGCGGGAGCAACTCAACTACATGGTGAGCGAGACGCTGTAGTCGCAAGAGCGGGCGGTAAACAGCTGAATGGCGGAAGAGGCACAGTGTAGCAAAAGCGGGCGGAATGGCAACTGAAACGGTAAAGGGGCGCCCTACTACAGCGTGTCTTCAGGTCAAACGGATTGTGGGACAAGGTCCAGAATGGAAGAGTCATCAAAAGGCAAAAAGTTCCGCCGGACCCCGGGAGTCGGCCGCCTATGTCGGGGGCGATCTTAGGCCACACCAGGGCAACACGACTTGGGGAGGGGGCAGGAGCCAAGCGCCCCCTCCCAGTCCGCGCCACCACACCGTATGTTGAAAATCTGAAGCCATCGTTCTACAAACTCTCAACCAGCCTTGGATGGAAAAATCTTGAAGAATGTACAAACTGAAAACCAGTTTTTGTCTGCATAGCATCAGCAGCAACGCTTGCTATCAGAGTGCATGAGTTTCATGCTCGATCGATTGAGCTAGCCGGATCAGGCAACAAAAAGTATAAAATAGTTATGTAAATAGTTATTTAATAAAATGTTTTACCCTGTTACTTTGCTGGTGTGTATATATTTATAATATTTGCATAGAGTTTATCGTTATTTTGGGCGGGGTGGGTGGCGGAGCCGAGCTGTCTTGCAGCCATCATGGTGTGGAGCTCAGTTCATCTCACTAGTTTCGTATTTCTCATGAAGGGTTGTTCCTAATGTTTCTATTTTAGCGAGGTCAAAAAGAGATCCCATTAGTGGCCTACTGATTTTGCTCTATTACTTTTGTTTTTTACACGATTTTTCACTATCTGCAAAGACTAAACAGAGTATTGCGAGTTTGTGCTTGTTTGTAAATAGAGAATGAAACAAAGAGAATCAATTCTAAAACAGTAAATGCTTGGATAACAATCAATCAAATGGAGAGACAAGCAGGCACGACGGATTACAACGGGGGCAAAGGCCTGCGTTAACTACCCTTCACTATCTGCAAAGAGAGAGTACTACTAAGAGAAAAGAGGGGGGGGCAGCGTTCAAAGCACATCAGCGTGCATAAACACGAAAATGTTTTTACCTATCACGTACTTGACATTTGACAGCTTTTGATATTTGCTATTAAAAAACCATTGAAATTCACTGAAAAAACCATAGGTTTTACCCCATATTTAGTTAGGGATTAGCATTTACAAAACCTTAATTTACTCGCACAAAACCATAGAAATTCGCATATATAGTTAGATGCAATAACTATATATCGCGCACCCGCAACCCACTGCTGATGATGTCACATATTACATCATTCATGACATGGTCAGTGACATCACTGATGACATCACTGATGACATCTCAAATGACAACACTGATGACATCTCAAATGACATCACTGATGACATCACTGATAAAATCACTGATAACATCTCATATATATATATATATATCGTTTTCCACAGAAACACAGCGGCAGCCGTGTATATGCACTCCCTCCAGCGTATTACAAATCCACAAAGTTCTAGCCTCTTTAAAATTAAATTTAATTTGATCTGTATTTCGACTGCAATAAGATGGTTATGCAGCAAACTTTTCTAGGGGTCAGTAAAAGCGGGGCCCTTTTGCCATCTGAACCTGCCACTGGGCATGAAATTGTATAATAATATGTTTTTTTGGGGGTGCTCATTTTGCACAGAAATGTATTGCAAAGATATTCGTTCTTAACTATTAATTTGTTTTGACATTGAGCACACTGTTATAGAACCAGTTCAAGATGTCTGCCAAAGTGACCGCCATCTGTGTCCTTTGTTTATGTTCATACCGTTACCACTGACCACATGAGCACTTTTGTAAAACTTTATTTAACTGGTTGTTTCTCACATCTGATTTACCCGTGAGCAAGGCGAGAGGTCAACTCGCCGAAACGCGTTGGGTTTTGGTTCCATGTTTGCCGTGATTACATGCTGGAACGCTATGGATGAATAAATCGATTTGCAGCACACGCACTGGTCTTTGTGGATTTGTAATACGCTGGAGGGAGTGCATATACACGGCTGCCGCTGTGTTTCTGTGGAAAACGATTTAGACAGGGCGACCTCCGCCCCTGGAATGCACCACAGTTGAGAGGTCCCGGTGTAAAGGGAGGAAGTGGACTGCTTTATATATATATATATATATATATATATATATATATATATATATATATATATATATATATATATATATATATAAACTTATAAATTTACTGGAAACAACAAAGGTTAAAGGGATGGTATAGGTGGGTAGAATTGCATTAATTCACATAGTTCAATGTTCAATAAAAGTGATTGTCATTAAAAACTATAATAAAGCATTGCTTTTTTAAACATTTTTCAAGCTACTAGATGCAGACATAGAACCA
Organism: Lissotriton vulgaris; assembly: GCF_964263255.1. NCBI lineage: Eukaryota > Metazoa > Chordata > Amphibia > Caudata > Salamandridae > Lissotriton > Lissotriton vulgaris. The sequence continues at coordinate 93,164,796 of NC_141698.1, forward strand.
ACCACTAGGTGCCTCTAAACTGCAGCTAAAGAGCAAAAAGAGCAAAAAGCTCAAGCTAGGAGTGTTTTAAAAAACTGTAGTAAGCTCTCCAGCAGTCATGGATTTATTGATCCAGGAGTCTAACAGTTTTTTTTTTTTAATGTTGATGGGGGGACTGATGCATTCTCTGCAGCCCATGCAACATAAAATAAAGTTTTTGGGTGCCCCAGCCTGCTCTAGGGGCACCCCAAGCATGAAAATATATTATGGTAGAATGTACTAAAGCATATGGGGAGCTCCTTGCTATGAACAGTGAATAATAAATCAGCGGCTCCTACCAATCATGTCTTAATCTTTTTATATATATATATATATTTAGGGTGCAAAGTGTGTGAGATTCATGGGCCCTTGAGATCCAGTCAATAGAGCTGCAGTGTTTTTTTAAGGTGAGTTTGGCACAAGGCCACCCTCTACAATCCTTTACGGGCCCCTGGGACCCTATGCTCCTGAGCCTAATGTGGGTGCCATAGTGCCTACCCAGGGTAGCCACAACAAACAATGTTGGGGTCACGTGAGAGCCTCAACGCCTCTGTGGGCCTGCCTGCTGCCATGCATGCACTCATCGTGGGTGCAGCGGAAGCTGACATTGCTCCTGCCCGGTGGAAGCACGTTTTTCTTCCATGCTCCTGCAGGGTGGGACAAATCTCTGTTTTCCTGCCCGCAGGAGCCCGGGCAGGAAAACAATGTGTGCTCCCACTCAGCGGGAGTATTATTGCACCTCCCACTGAGTGGGAGTGCACATGTTTCCCTGTATGTGCTCTTGCAGGCGGGTAAACTATGTCCCTGAACACATAATCGGAGCCAGGGCATTATGAATCTTTGGGAGGGGGCCGCATGTCCCCTCACCATCTTTCCATTGAAACCACATTTTTTGATTTGTCTATAACTTTTGACCACGGAGAGAACGGCATGAAATTTGGAAGTTACTTGGCTTAGCCATCAAAGATCCGACATCCCAATTTACTTGAAGACCGTGCAGTAAAAAAAGGTTAAGAGGAAGGCGAAAAAATCTTTTTTCCCATTTTAGCTCCCATAGGAAATTGTGTTAACAACGTAGCATAAACCACTGAACATAAGTACATAGGGGCGGATCCTCTTCTAAGGCGGAGGAGCGTCGCACCTCTGCTTTCAAAGCAGTGAAAAAATAAAAAGTAAAATGATAATAACTTTGTTATTATCATTTTATTTTTGGTAGCTGCGGGACTGGGTTAAGGAGGTGCAGGGCTGGGGTCACAGTAGGAGGAGTGGTGGGCACACTCAAAGTGTGCATAACTGTTTGGCCAAAAAGTCATCCACACTTTGCATGTTCCCCACCAGGCTGCATTACACAGCCTGGTGGGGAACATGCTTGGGTTCCCATTTCCCATCTGAGCGCTGAATCATGGTGCTCAGATCAATCACAACACCGCTCCTTCCCCTTATTGAGACATTTGGTAGTCTCAGAGAATATATTTAGGGATCGTATGTGGATAACTTTAACCCTTTCAATACACCCTCCTAAATCCGACCCTTGGTCACTTAAAGGTGATGCGGTCAATTTTTATAAGAAGTCTGGTAGATGTTTCTGGGACTTTAAAGCCATAAAGGGCCTGGGGCGTATCCTTGATAAAACTATATTAGAGTTAAATAATTGGAAAGGGTCTGAATTAATCCATTTTGAGGATCTTATGATGAAGATCATTTTGGATGTTAAAAAATTTAATTTGGCGCCAAAAAAGATTTTTCTCCCAAGATCAATTATTCTCCTCAATAAGGAAATAAATAAGCTAGTGCGGGAGCAATACTTGTGCAGATCAACTGAAAGACTCCACAAAATTGATTGTTTAAAAAGAAGAAGAAGTAGGATTAAGAAAAAGATAAAAAAGAAAAAGAAGATTCCCTATGGATAAGTCTACGGGAGGCAGTGGTTCATGGCAAAGTTAGACAGTTTTGGTCTCTTATTGGGGAGGGTTGTGGTGCAAGAGTTGGTCCCCTCCCAATTCCCATTCCTGAATCATTATGGGTTAATTATATCTCCACTTTATACGCTATGAATGGGCAGTTGGTTGAGCTTAGGGGCCTTAGTATTGAGCTTGATTCCACAATAGAGCCCCCTTCAGAAAGAACTATTGAACAGGTGATTATGGACATGCGTACTTCAGGAGCCATGGGACCAGATGAACTCCCGATATCTGTCTTGAAACAGGAACCAGTTTTATGGAGCAAAATACTGTTTCCTGTTTTCAGATTTTGCTTCATTAAGAAAATTGTCCCTTCCTCTTGGAAAGGGAGCATACTGGTGCCACTGTTCAAGAAGGGCGATAGGGATATACCGAAGAACTATCGTCAAATAGCCCTCCTTGACGCAATTGGAAAGGTTTTCACCAAATGTTTGTTATTCTTAATTAATGATTGTGTTGATGCGAACCACATTTTACCCCTAGAACAGACTGGCTTCCGCAAAGGGCACGGCACCCTAGATAATCTTACCGCACTTCAGATTATTTCTGATAAATATGTAAGGGTCCATGGGGGATATGTGTATGCGGCATTTATAGACTTCTCCACAGCATTCGATAAAGTGGATCGCCCCCTGCTGTGGAGAAAGCTATTCGCAATGGGCATGCCTCCTCACTTGCTAGATCTGGTTCAGGTTTTACATACTGATACATGGTGTCGTGTCCTGCAAGGTGGAGAAAGGGGGTTATCGCGTGTCATTCCGTCAATTAATGGATTAAAACAGGGCTGTCTTCTTGCTCCACTGCTCTTCTCCCTGTATATTGCGGATCTTCCTGCATCTCTCTCCTCAAGTGACGGTATAGCCCCGGTTGTAGGGGGAACCCCTATCTCCTGCTTGTTATATGCAGATGACATTATAATACTGGATCTAACACCTAAAGGGTTGGCCAATCGTCTTCGTGCATTACATCTTTTTGCCGAAGCCCATTACTTGAGGATAAATGCAACAAAAAGCAAAATTGTGTGTATTGCAGGGAGAAAAAAGTTAAAGTATAAGAACTTTGTTTGGACAGTTGGTGGCCACAAATTGGAGGTGGTAAAGACTTATGTCTTTTTAGGAAAAATCATTTCCAATAATTTGAGTGACAAGCCCCACACCGATAACAACACCCGCAAAGCTTTGTCTCAGGGAAAAGGCCTGAGTGCATTATATTCAGCCACGGGGAGAAGACATTTCGATTGCCTACTGGAAGTCTTTAGGGCAAAAATTCCATCTTCCCTTTTGTATGGAATGGAACTGGTTGATTTAAGGCAATGGGATTTCTTACATTCTGTAGAAGGGAAGTTGTTAAGATCTATATCCTCTCTTAACACCGCTTGCTCAGCGGCTGCCTGCAGACTTGAATATGGCCTTCGCAGTAGCTGGGTTCAGGGCCTAGCAGCTGTAGTACGGTGGGTTGCCAGTTTGGCTAGAGGAGAAATGGGTTCATTAAGAAATCTTATGAAGGTTGAACTGTTGGGCAGCTTAAAGGAGTACTCGCAAATTGTTAAGAATTTCAGAAAGGCGTCCGCCCTTCTCCAATTGGAAGAGAGCACTCTTTTTATTGTTTCTGCTGCACAATTAAAATCACTTTTGAAAGAGGCATCTTGGGATCTTAGTTTCAAAATGGACAAGGAGGCTATTTATTTTAAGAAGGGAGCTAACCATCTTACTGACTCGTATGTGAGGAAAGCTATGCAACCCTATGTCGCCTGGAATTTACCACATGGCATTCGGCGATTTTGGTTTCTCCTAAGACAGGATTTGTTGCCATTAAACAATCTATTGGCAAAGTGGTATGGTGCTCCTGCAATTTGTAATTTTTGCAACTTGTCCACCCAGGATCGCTTGCACGTTCTCTTCATATGCCCTGTATTGCGCCCATTTCGGCGTAAGTGGTTAAGATATGTATGTATGCAATTGGGTATTTTAAATGCTAACTCTTTCTTACTTGCATTGTATAATCCCCCAAATGAAATCTTCTGTTTTAATATTTTTCACTTTTTTAAATGTTTTTTAGCTATTTATTGATGGCTTTTGTAGTATGTGAATTTGATTACCCTGTACTTTTGTAAACATTGCAGATGTATTTTTTGCATTGAATGGGTCTTGTATTGTGTATGGTTTTTATGTGGATCTCCTCAGAGTTCCAAAACATAATAAAAGAATTGAAATCACAACACTGAATTGCAGCATTGTGATTGGCTTAGGAGAGGAGTCCAGTGTGTGCTTTCAGTTCCTGCTTCCGTTCTGGGACATCGGCAGGGAAGGAGTGGAGAGATATGGCCGGCCCGAGTTAAGTGTTTTTTTTTTGTTTGTTTGCTTTTTTCTCCCCTCCTGCCCTGCCCCGCTACCCCCGTTCCCTGCCAGCCACCACTGGAAGTACACCAAACTTGCCATGAAAGTAGCACTTGACTCAGAAAGTATGCTTTTGTTGTTGTAATCTGTTCAGTAGTGTTTGAGATATAACTGTTCAAAAAAGTTTCTGAGCAGTCTTTAATGAGTTAAAAGAAATGTATATGTCTTGGGCTTTTCAATCAGGAAGGATTTGCAAATCATATGCTGGGATATCCATGGATCCAACATTTCAAATAATAATGGAATCAGATTGAACAAGATATAATTTTTCCCATTATCCGTTTTGCATCAGAAGTATCAAAGTTGGAACTGCATATCCGAGTGCTGAGTGAAAAGTTTCGCTTAAGTCACCCACCATCCTGAAAAAAATTATTAAAAGGCCAAATAAGGGGGCAGGATGAGCACACCGTGATCTCATGCCATAAAAGGTGGACCTACAAAAGCCCATCTCCCCCACAATTTAAGTCAAAAATAAAAAAGCGCTGCAGGTCAGCCAATACATTTTGATATCTGCATTACTCTAACACCTAAAATGAAAGCCATGGTCCTAAGTACCTAGACAGGTATCACTGACCCCGGGCGCCATTGTAGGTGTTGGGGTATGGCAAATGCAATAAAAGACAGCTGGCATGGATCGGAGGTAGGGAGGTGGGGGCAGGAGGGTGGGAACGCAGGGGGCGAGTCGGTATTAAAAAGAAAAGAAAAAGAAAAAATACGTACCTTCTTGCTGCATCCTCGCCACTTCTCCCCTCGCTCGGCCTGAACAGGAAGCACACCCAGGCTCCCAGTCAGCCAATCACAAAGCTGCCTTAGCAGACTTGTGATTGGTCTGAGAGCGTGGGTCAGTGCTCTGATGCTGACTGGGAGCCTGGGCATGTTCTCCACGAAGGCTGTAATGCAGCTTGCATGGAGAACATGTAAAGTGCGCATGACTGTTTGGCCGGCCCGAGAGAGCAGGCCATACTGACATTGCGCACTTAGGTGAGTGCTACCACTCCTCTCCTGCCCTGCTTTGTGAGCAGAACAGCCCTGCAAAGCTGCCGGAAGTAGGACAAAATAAAATGATAATAACGCAAGTTAATATCATTTTATGTTCCCTTTATTTCACTGCTAAAAAGCAGTGGGGCGACTCTCCTCTGCCACAGCGGAGGAGCCGCCATTGGGAAAAGATCCATGGACAGAGCAAGATTCATGCCTGGGTACAGAAAATGCAAGGCAAGCTTCATCAATGCATGCCTTACCCACTGAGGTTCATAGTCACAGATTTGGAATCACCAATCCCCAAAAAGAGAGGCAATGTCCAGAGAAGCTTGCCCTGGGTTCACGTTACCTGGGCATGGCACCAAACGATGGTCATGAAACCCCCCAATGAACATGGACAAAGGCCAACCGTTGTGGGCCAGTCAATATGCAGACCAGGGGGTAAGCAAATACATTTCACCCATTTTGCACCTTCGTATATAAACTAAGGGGCAGATTTACAATAACTAGCACGTCCCTGCATATCAGCAGGGATGCGCCAGTAATTGTTCGCCGCAGCTCCGCCACCCTGGATGTGACGCATTTACAATGCAGTGCACCATAGGGCAAAAAGGGCACAGATCTGTGCCTAAAAGCAGCGCATTGCTGGAGTTGCGTCGCAAGCGCGACGCAGCTCTAGCAATGCTCTGGGGGCCCTATCTCCACATTGCTGCGTCAATCCTTACGCCTGCTTCAAGCAGGCGCAGGGTTTTGACGCAGCATGGGCCCCAAAGTGACTAAGTGAAATCTTGTAGATTTCACTCAGCCACTTTTTGGGAGGCGCTCCTGTGCTGGAACCCCCCCCCCCCCCCCCCCTGCGATGGTACGCCTCTTTCTGGCGCAGGGCTTTACAACATGACGCATCTGGGAGATGCCTCACGTTGTAAATACCCCGCACCATGGCGCATCTTTTGCGCTGCCGCTGCGTCACAAAAGTGACGCAACGGCGGCGTAAAAGAGGCGCAAGGGGCTTGTAAATCTGCCCCTGAGTGTCTGGAGATGCAGCTAAATGTAGCTAATGGTTTAATGAGACATACGTGAAATGATGACTATCATTGTTGCACCGTGAAAGCATCCCTACCACAGAAAGATATTCATGACTGTTAATCACACTCATTTGCAAATGTCATAGTTACAAAGCCCTAAAAAAACAGCGTATTTTTCGATTGGCTTTTCTACGGGATAATTATGCTCCTGCAAAATATTAATCAAGATAGGGCGTCTCATTAACAGTTATGCTCAGCGTGATTCGTGGCACATTTTAGACAGTATCCTGCTGTGATCCAAGCAATGTTTTAGTAAAAATTAATGGCGCGAAACACGTCAGAGTTTGGTGTTTGTCATTTTTAGACAATGCATTTTGCTGCATCCCTTTACCTCAGTGAAATAGCAATTTAAATTTATTTAGCGACTATGATAAAAAAAAAGGGTTAAATAGGAAATGCCGTTTCATCTGACTGACTTAAGTAGCAAAGGTGAAAATTATTACTTTGGACACATTTCTTCTCTGCCTGGAGCATACCACCTTCTCTGTCTATTTGCTTTTTCACGTAGAGCTTTAGCTGGAACAATGTTTTTGGTTTTGTATTTATTCATTTTACTTTATTCATGATTCTCATATCTTGAGTTGCTCACTATCAAGCCAGATTCTCCAAAGTCAGAAGTTGATTCTTTTAGATTTATTTACGCTTATGTTTGGACCAACTTTTCCACTTTTTGAGAATTCGCAGAGAATTCCAGAGCTCCTCCTGAAATGCTGCTTCAGTCGCAATTCCCCAGGAGTCGTTTTGGAATTGTTTTGGCTTCTTTGGGAGATCATTTTGACCTGTGAAATGTAATAGGTATTCATTCAGGCGTGCGTGAATAATTTACAATAAGGTAATTGCACCTTCAAGAGATTTCGGGCCAGATGTAGATGGCCCAATACCGGTCAGTAACGGCCGAAATTACAGAATTTCGTCTGTTACCGACCAGTATTGGGCTAAAGGTGGCTAAATTGCAAATTTGGTAATTTTATTTTAAGGAATCGGTAAATTACCTATTCCTTAAAGTAACAAATCGTTAAATTACCTAGTTTGCAATGTAGGGAGCACTCGAATGCTTTTCCCAATTAGGATTTGTTATTTATCACCAACTATAAGTTAGTGGTAAATAAGGAATACCTTTGAAAATGCAAATCAATGCATTTTCAACTGTGCACATCTGCACACAAGCACGATTCAGGGGTGCAACAGGGTGTCAAAGTGACACCCTGGCACCCTTGAATGTTTCTCCTATTTTACCGAATTTTACCGAATCCAGGCCCATAGGAATGAATGGCATTTACCGAATCGGTAAATACCGATTCGGTAAATACCGAATCTTACCGATCCAGTAATTTTTACCAAAAATGTATCTACATCCTATTTACCTATTCTTAAATACCGAATCGGTAAAATTCTGTATTTAAGAATAGGTAAATTGGAATTACCTACATCTGGCCCTTCATCTCCTACCTATTTCAATGCCATTCCCTCCCCCTTCTCTCGTTGGACACAGAATTTCTCCTGACGTTACACCGGGTAAATTTCCAACTTTACCCAGGGTGGGACTATGCCTGGGAAGAGGTTGTGGACAGGCCGGACTGGCCATAGCGGGCACCAGGCAATCCCCCGGTGCACCGCAAGGGTGTGGGCCGGTTTTGAGCCGCTGGGGGCCGGTTTTGTTACAGGGCCTATGCTGCAAAATCGGCTCTGCAACAAAATCGGCCGAAAACCGGCCCTAGCAAAGCGCTCGGCGGCACCTCCAACCCCCCCGAGTGGGGAGGGGGGCCGGCCAAGTACTTCGCCAGGGCCGGTTTTGGTTCCCAGTCCGGCCCTGGTTGTGGATGTCTGCAAAATCGCTGTTTTGGGGCTGTTCAACTACTTTCAGCACATTCCAATCCTGGTTTCCAGTCTTTTGAGCTCATATTATTTCCTTGTAATATAACATTGCCTGTGATGTAACATTACCTGTAAGGAAGTCACTTTGCATGTGAAGATGTGTGCTTTGTGAATACCTAACATGGTTTTAAATTTGTAAAATCATAACTTTTGAGCCTAGTGATGTAGCAAAATTCATTTTTCATTGTAGGGGTGCATTATATTCATACGTATAGACTGCATCCGCATATAATCTTTTGTTATGTTAACCTAAGTGTTAGAATCTAGTAACGTGGTAGCCTGAAAGTGACGTATTTAGGCTACTATATAGAATATGTGAAGAATTAGTGTGAAGTAATTAAGTGTAACCCGCAGAAAGCCCTAACAGAAGCACACGTGTTGAGCAGTTGACATGCAATTATTGCTGAATGTGTTTATTAATTGTGTCCTTTTTCCTGGAGGTAGGAATAGTAATTGAATGTGACTTATTTCTACATAAATTCGTAAAGCTCATGTGCCATTTCTCCTATGTTAGCTAAATTCTGTAGGCCTGAAATGGATTTTCCCTGGAAGCTCTTGTGTTAGAATTAACTATTGTATTTCATGTGCATGTTGGATTCCGTTCTTTCTCACGTTTGTGCTGCAGGTGGAAGAATTGTCCTTGTTAGCTAGAATAATGTCTTTGTTTTAGGAGTTAGGAGGAAAGAGGATACATTGAGAGTTGATATTGATAGTGGAGAACTGTTATGCTTTCTCATCAGAGAGAGCCTGGGAATCAAGGTCATCTCACCACTGATCTGGAGCATCACTGCCCAATGGAAAAATACCTGTGGGGATGTGGTCTGACCAGATAGCGTGAACTGTGAAGGACTACAGGTAGTCATCTCCTCTACTGATGTATCCTAACTAGGGAAAGCGACCTGGGCACTTCTGCTTTGCCTCAAGAGTGGGAGCATCTTAGAGTGATCTCTGTAGCTTCATGCTACCTGACCCAAAGAATATGGGGAGACTTCTAAGAAAGACCTAATGGCCTGACAACTTAACTGATCCTGCCCCGGGGAAAATGCTTATGTAGGGATCTCATGTTAGTGTTAGTGTAGGGACAGATTAATGCTTAATTCCCACAAACTGTTGATGCACAGTAACTTGGACATTTGTTCACTAATCTTTTGCATCCTGATTCTTGAACTAATTATTCTGTGCCTGTTGCAGCACCTTAATTTAATTCGAAAAATGGGTTTTGTATTAGTCCCAATGTATTTTTACACCCTCATTCTGAGGTATCTGTATGTTCCATTATTTTTGCATTTTTAATAATTCAACTAACCCTAATTGGTAGTCTGTGATTTAGAAAAGCCATAGGAATTGGAATTGAAATGATTGACCCACTAACAATTTCTCTCCCCCACGCTTTCTTGCCGATTCTAGGTTCTAGAACATATCTAGAACGTGATACTCAGCTCCTTCACTAGCTTAGTTGTTCAAATGGGCTTTGTAAATTGAGCCATGCGATTAAATTGTCTCCTGGACAAATATTGGACATATTAAAATTGATTAAAAAAGGTGAACATTTCTTATTCTATGATAAGGAGAAAAAAGGAAAAGAATGTTGATGTTATTGGCAGAAAGAAACCTATACAGTTTAAAACTAAGCTCAGTGTCAAATTGTCAGAACCTACAAAAGACGCTCTCTTTTGTTATGAACAAAACAAGACCAAAAATGACAAATATCCAATAGGTATAACAGGAGTTATGAATTTTTAAAGAATAAATGAAAATGTAATGCTTGAAAGCACCAACTCGGGAAATCTGGTCGTGCTAGACCGGGGTAAATCCAAAAGTTCAGATCGACCACAATGGAGCATAGGTGAGATACAAGGACCAGCCTTGGCCCACTGGAAGGAACCTTAGATATATTGTTGATGGAGTCGAGGTGTGAGCAGCAAAGGGGCAATGCGTTATTATAGGGCTGCTGAGTAAAAGACAATGTTTTGGCAGCAAGCAGTGAAAAATGGGAGATGCATCAGAAACTGGAGATGATGCACATTGCAGTCAGCGATACAATGTCCTCGTAGCAGCATTGAGGGAGATGCACACATTCCGATAGGCGCAACATCGTCGTTGCATGTATTCTGGTAGTTGCAACACTTTATACCCACTTCCAATTGTCTAGGACTGGATTCGCATCAATTGGCAGGGCAAGACTTGCATCGAGCAAAATCCAGGTGCAGTTGCAGGTGGATGGTAAGTCGTTGATGTCCCTGGGACTTAGAACAGGGGGAAAGCCAACTTTCCCTTGGAGTCACTCTGGGTTCAAGTGAGATGAGTCCAGTCCTTCCTCAGCAGGGCAGAGGGTAGCAGGCAGCATGACAGCATAGCAGAAAACAGTTCTTCCAGAGCAACAGTCCATCACAGTGGCAGTTGTGTAGCAACACAGCAACCCTTCCTCCTGGCAGAGTTTTTCACAGGTCCAGTAGTGTACTAAAGTGCTAAGGTCAGAGACCCATTATTTGTACCCAGTTGTGCCTTTGAAGTGAGGGTGAATTCAAAGAGGGACTTTGAAGTACAGAGAGATCCTTCCTTATCAGCTCTGGCTTCAGACTCACTACAGCGGGGTGTGCAGCCCTTTGTGTGGAGACAGGACACAGCCTAGTAAGTGTCAGCTCTTCCGTCCCATCCTACCCAGGATGACCCATCAGGATGTGGATGGCCACCCAGTCGCAGTTATGCTCCCTTTGTGTGTGGCTGTCTAAAGGGAATAAACAATGTCCTGCTGTGCCCCACCCCAGATGAGCATTGAAGACAGACTGCAGGCACACTGAGCCAAGAGCAGAAAAATGCCATCTTTCTAAAAGTGGCTGTTTTTAAAAGGGTAATGATAAATTCAACTTTAGCTGTAAAGAGGATTTATCATTCCCATTCCAATCAGGAGTTACAGCTTATAAGTGTAATAAGGAATTCCCAATGTTAACCTACGACAGGAGTGTATATTTCAATCGAGTGCTGTACTAAAAGGGGCTAGGGGTGCATAACCAACAAAAGGGTGGAAGAAAATAATGAGTAGTTTGATGTGGAGGATAGTTGGAGAAGTAGTGTAGGAAGTCTTATGGGTAGGAGTGGAGGAATGGAGGATCCAGAGGGCAGATTGGGTGAAGTACTTTAATTCAGGGGAATCTTTATTATAATTTAATGAGTTGTTGCAGGAAGGCTCCCTCCTTTAAACAATTTTTTAAGCTATATGTGGAAACACAAGGTAACATCTAAACGAAAAATGTTATCTTCTTCTTTCTACAATTTGAAGATCTCACCCAACTATTGATGAAGATTGAATGCTTCCGCAGTCTGAAGACCTTAACCACCTCCTTTAAGGAAATTCTAAACTGGATGACTAAGAAGAAACTAAGCTCAAACCACAAAATGCAGAGTTTCACCTGCTCTTACTCAAGAAAGTCAAGGAAATTCAGCTTGGATAAATCAACATATGGATGTTGGCTTTATTCCTAAAACTATGTCTTTAGCAAAATCACTTGGCATCAAACATGACAGAGTACTCCACAATGATGTCCACATAAAACAGATGGCAAGAAGTACAAGATTCCAATTGAAATTTCACACTAGTCTCAAGCAGCCCTTCTTTCCAAAACAAAAACTTCCTGTTAGAATCCGATCCGAGCTTTAGTCATTACATTGAAAGATTATGGTACTTTTCTCCTGGCTCACCAGCCTGAGTATCACCTAGGGCTAGATGTATCAAAGGTTTTTCCCCATTCTGTGTCTATGGGAAAATCTGTTCATACATATGGCCCCTAGTTACCAAGCTCTGCACTAATGAACACCCCACTATATAGAAAAGCCCCCACACCAATTCTGATCTACTAAGATAGCCAGATCAGACTTTATGTCAAAAACTAACATCTCCTGGAAGCAAGCACAAATAATGGGTAATGGGTTTATTTCTATGAGAAATGAACACATTCCATGTGTTGTGCATTGTACAGCACACATCCAATGCGCCTGACCCTTCTGTGGTTGTCAAAGAACAGGAATGTGTACTGAAAGACTATGTCTCAGTGCCACTCCTAAGCAAGACAGTGTGCTCTCTCCTAATTAGCTGTCCATCACACAAGGTAGCCTGTTTGTCCACCCGAACAGGCTATGATACCAGCAGCTTTCAAGGCATTTTAGATATGGAACATTGGGCCTGATATACTATGCTATTTAGCAGTTGCAAACGCTGCAACTCACAAAATATGTACATTTTTGAGCGCAGATTAGGTTTTTACTATGTATTTATCCCAGGTTCGGAGTCAGTAAACATTTACAAACTCCTTAAATGGGACTGTGCATGAATACTGATTTGCAGCTTGGTAAGTGGCGTGTTGTAGGCATACCTTCCAAATTGCGAATCGGTATGAGATTTGTCAATGTTATGTTTCCGTAGAGCCTTATATCTCACTAGGCACATCACACCATATGCGCCCACGATACTGCTCCTAGGACTACCGAGAGGTAGCGGCAGAACCAGTACTGGTGAATTGGCAGTCTGGCATAAGGCTGATGTGCATACTCTGGGGGTCCTGTACTTGGAGGGCACTTTACAACCATTCCAATCTCAGGTGGATGAGGAAGGTGTTTCGTTGGGCAGTCCCTACAACACGCCTCCTGGTTAGCTACATTGAGACATCTCTGGTGGGATATTTCACAAGAGCGTCCAACGCACTTGTTGTTACAATATATCCATGTATTGGGCACAGGGAGACACCTCATTAAAAGGTTTGCGCATTCCATTAGAGAGGACACCTTTACTGATTTAACACACTTGCGTATTAGGGGGGAAATTGATTTTGCACGTCCATTCACACCCAGGGAATGGGAAGCGTTGCTGGAAAGCCCCAGACAGATCCCTAGGAATGCAAGATTTATGCTAATCCAGTTCTACATGGTTTATAGGGCCTACCTATCCCCAGATAAAATTAATAAGTTTTTCAATAAGGCAGATGCCTGTTGCCCGCAATGCCGATTGGTGAACCCTGATTTATTGCATATGATATGGTCATGCTCCAGACCGCAGACTTATTGGCTTGGAGTAATTAGTTTATTATCCACCAGCACAGATAGAGCTCTACCAAACACACGGGGGGCTTGCATCACGGGTATATTTCCCAGAGATAGATAGGACATGGCTTCCTCTCGTTTTCTTGGGGTTGGCGGTGGCCAAGAGGCTGGTCACCCGTCACTGGAAGTCAACTGATCCCCCTCCACTCACAGCCTGGGTTCACTCGATGTTATATTGGACTAAAGCGGAAGTAACCATTGCTAAGAGAGGACAAGCTGGGACTCCGCCAGTATCCCATCTCGGCTGCATGGGGAGTGATGCTGACAGCATTACAAGTAGCTTCGACTCCAGAAGACTCTTCTATTGCATCCGACTCTGATCAGGTTAGTTCACATACTGGGCGTGGTGATCCCACTCATTAACGAGTTTTGCACTTAGTGCATTTCTTCACTTCGGATGATATAGTTTCTTGAAATGTGCCATTGAGTTTGATATGTCGGGGACTGAATGTGGGTTGCTGTGGCCTTATTAAACAGATTGTTCCTATGCACCTAAGTCCTCCCTTCCTGCCTTCCTTTATTACCCTTACTGGTTTTCTCAGTTGATTTTTCTGAGTGGTTATATATAGTTTTATTATATAAATCTGTTTACTTACAAATGGTCGTGACTATATGGCTCAGCCGAAAGGTGCCACGAGAAATGTACAGTTCTCATGTGTGGATAGCTATTTGTGCGCTTGCATGGTGCTTAGATATTGCATTAATGACAGGCTGTAATGGCTGATATACAATGTTGGAAGTACGAAGTATAATGGCTAAGTATCTGTTTACTCCTGAGACACGTTACTCAAACTGATGCTTTTTTCTATCGTTGTAAGGATTTTATGTACTTCTTATTAATGTGAACTGTCGTTCCAACTGGTACTCGTTGCTTTTATGCTTGTTTGTATTTTATTTTCTTATGTCTATAAAATCTCAATAAACACATTAAACAAAAAATGAGATGTGTCAATGTTTTGCAACTAAAATCAGGAAAATGTACCAACTACCGGGGTGGTAAGCCGTTCACAAAAGGGAAAGGGTACCTTTGTTTCATTTAAGGAGAATAGGCTGCATTTCAAACAGAATGAGAAAACAGACATGGTGGTCTGCTGGCCTCCATTCCTGTGGTGGCATCCAATCCAAGCAGGTTTGTGACCTACCTCAATAATTATCATGCGTAAGTTTGGATTGCAACCCACTGCAGCTTTTAAGATTGGCCTATTGGACAAGAGTACGTTGATAAAATCCCACAATAGTCACAAAAATACTGGTCACAATTTGTGAGCATTATTTTCGGACCCCTGTCAGGTCCCGTATTGTGTTGTTTCCATTGTGCAGTGCTTAATTTGAGCTGGTGGTTTCCGATGCTTGGCACCGGCACTTAATTGCCAACTCTGGCAATTATGGTGGCGCTGTTTGTTTTATTTAGAGATGAGCACAACCCATGCTTATTAATTCAATATACATTAAAATGACAAACAGCTGCCAGCCAAGCCATTCTTATAGCTTTGGGGGCTGGAATAGTCTGAAGTCCCGCACTTGAAGTAGTGTGATAGTCGTTTGTGTGTTTGTGCTGTCATCTGCAGCATTGGCCGAGACAATGGGTGGTGTAAGCTACAAAAGTCTCCTGACAACAGCCCTGGCATATATTATTTTTACCAATCAAGCACTGCCTTTGCGCAACACAGCACAACATAAATGGATGCTGTGCTGCGTGAAAACTTGTAGAGGTCGGCAAGTGGTTTTCTGGAAACTCACCAATAATATGGAAGGAATTACCAAGTTTCAATCAGTCGGAAAACACCTGCAAAAGCTGCTCTGGCTCCCAGTTAAGAGCCGTATTATCTTTAAGGCCCTTTGCATTACCTATAGGGCTCTCCATGGCACCGGCCTCAGTTCCTGAGACGCCTATTACATTGGTACGTCCCTAAAAGACATCTTTGCTCAGAAGGAGCAAAAGTGATATCAACTCCCAGATTCTACAAAACTAGCTGGAGCAGGGCCGGACTGGGAGCCAAAACCGGCCCTGGCAAAGTGCTCGGTAGGCCTCCCCCACCTCGGGGGAAGGCCGACCGAGCACTTTGCCAGGGCCGGTTTTCGGCCGATTTTGTTACAGGGCCGTTTTTGCAGCAACGCTGCAAAAACGGCCCTGTAACAAAAACGGTCCCCAGAGGCACAAAACCGGCCCCCACCCTTGCGGCGCACCAGGGGATTGCCCGGTGCCCGCACCGGCCAGTCCGGGCCTGAGCTGGAGTGGCAGGAGCTTCATGGTGGCAGCCACTAAACTCTGGGACAATCTCCCCTTTCCCTTTAGAACACTTCCCACCCTGTCTGCTTTCAGGAGGGCCCTGAAAACTTGGTAGTTTAATAAATAGAGGCCCTTGCTTACTCCCGACTACCAGCGCCAAGACACCTTTTTGGTATTTATTAACATAAAATAACATAACATAGCATAACATAACATAACATATGGAAAGCTCCCCTGCACACATCTGACAGGGCTGTCAATCATCCCCTAAAAAATAAATCTCAAACAGCACTTTCTTAAAGACCTTACTTTAAATGTATCTAGCACCTACATGTGATCATCCTGCGTCTAAATATTGACTGTCTATAACTGGATATTAATATTTTTCCAACCTGTATTGCATACAACATGGCAATATTCTGTTGATACTGTAAATTGCTTTAACTCCACTTTTTATGGTCTGGTCTGACAGCGCAGCTGTCGCCAGATAATTATGTGATCATCGCCAGAGGGGGGCTTTGACGCAGCCCACATTGTGAGCCAGAAGTACATGTTTTGATTTGGAAGACTGTGTGTGCTTTCCACAAAAAAGTGCTTGTTTTCCATACAGATGTGATCGTTTTGTTTAGTCTTCCAGCTGCTTGAGATTGAACTTTCAGGGGCACACATGACTTTGTAATGCGATTAAGGTGTCTTAGATAACTAGATAATGTATGGTGTTTTTCTGTAGCAGCAGCACAGATCATTAACCTACATGAATGTTTAGATCTGACTTGACAATGCAACTGTCACCTGAGCTTTTACCCTACACCAATATTATTTTATATTTCCTTGCTTCCACATAAACTCATATCCATTCCCATGCTATTTACTTGCAATGCTTCTCATTACCGTGCAGCATTCCTTTAAAGCCAGACCAATTGGCATTGCCAATACTTGTTCTTGTTAGTATCCATTGTAAACCTGTAAAAGAATCCAAGGAACCAGTGTTTACTTTTTTATGTCTGTCATTCACGAAAGCATCTGAAGGGCGTTGCAGGCGCGTGCATCCTGTTTACAAGAGGCAGGATGAGTCAAACGCCAGACAATTTTAGCAACTCTCTGTAAAATATTTAGCATCAGGTACCCATCATAAGCGGTGTCAGGATCTAGAATTAAATATGCATGACGGAATGTCAGATGTCAGCCTTGCACTGCACAGCCTGCACGGCTGCTCTGCTGGTATTTCCCCAGGGAAGTGTTATTAAACTATAATGCAATAGAAGTGTCTCTGTGGCAACGAGGAAACCCGCAATAAAATGCCACAACTGTTTACATCAGCCCGGCACCTTTTCTTCAACTCGCGGGAAACAAATGCTAAATCATCATCTCGCGCCTGTGATGTTTAATCGAGAAACTGACGAGTCTGTCTGGCTTTCTTGAGCGAGACAGGACCTTTTTATTCGATGTAACATAAATCTTGCTGATTTTCACCCATTAATCAAAGCTGTATCCGAGCGTCCAATGTTTAAAACGGTCGGGCCAACTCAAAAAGGGTAGAGAATACAAAAACAATGCCGTTGGTTACTTACGCACCGCTGCAAACGTTGCAAGCTTTCCAATAAAAAATACCGCCATTTATTTACTTTTTTTCTGTTCCGGAAGTTCCAACCGCTGGTGGGTGAAAAATAATTTGCGTAAAATTCACTTGTGACATCAATTATTCTTCTGTTTGCTTTAGTGACTATTTATGAGTAATTTGGACAATTTCAAATACTTTTAAAGTGGTTTGTTCATGTTTGTTATTGTAGGACTAGATTTCAAAAGTGAAAATAGAGGATTATGGGGCATATTATCAAGGGGGTTTACCTCCGCTTTTTTGGCTTTAAAAGCCAAGAAAGCGGAGATAAAATTATCTCCCTATTACCTAGCTGTCGCTAACACCAGTTAGCGACAGCTAGTAGGAGATAGCGATCATCTTCGGCACCACTTTGCATGTCAGTGATATTTATCACTAATGACCTGCAAAGTGGGCGTGCCAACATGTTAGCGACTGGAAACAGTCGCTAACATCGCTATCTCCTATTACCAACTTTTGGAGATATTCCCGCTAAGCGCGATTATCTCCAAAAGCTAACACCTGCCCTGAGCAGTTCTTAGCCATGTTATCCAATGGGAGGTGGATAACATGGCTAAGAGCATTAGCTCGGTAATGCATGAATATCGCTGACTTTTCAGCAATATTTATGCATTGCGGCCGATTTTTATCGCATTTGCGATAAACCTTGGTAATACCAAGGTTTATTTGCAATAAAAATCGCCGCAGCTTGGCTGTAAATTTTTGTCTCTAACCAAGCAATAGCGATAATTATTGCTATTGCTTGGTAATATGCCCCCTAATTGCTTATCCACAAGTATTTTTTACATAAAACTATAGGGCAAGGAAACCAGTAAAATAACGAGTAATTACTGTTTTGTGAGTCATATATATGTAAACAATGATCTGATGTGTCTCTCTTATTATGTGATTGACGCAGTGGCGCCCCCCAGAAGAGGAGGTGATAGAGAGAAGACCCTGAGAAAAAGGGAGACGCAATATATAGTGGAGCTTGATAGTAAATATCCGAATGGGCTCAATACAATGGAAGATCTGCATAATTTTTTATAGAATCCTTTGACTATTCTTTTCTGGCGTTCCGTTGAAAAAAGCTCCATATTGACCGTAAATTTCAAAATTTAGGTTTCCACCATTAGGGGTGTTCCCAACAGAAATAAATCAGTGAATCAAGAGGACTGCTGTGTGATCTAGTGCTATGCTGTAAAGCGGTTACAAAAGTGTAACAACAGAGAGAAAAAGCTGAAATGATTTAGCCCGAAATAACACATCAGACCGCACATTGTAAATATTGATGTATTATAAAAAATGTTTTTTCTTTATTGTTAGTTGCTATCCACATTTGTAAATATGTATGTATACACTATATTTGAAATTAGTTTTTTAGGATAAGGATACAGAGGTCTGAAATGTTGTAAGGGGTGAAACAAAGTTGTTTCACAGTATAGATCAACCTACCTTTGTAGCTTCAGAGTGGAGGGTATCACGTTTGAAGTCACGAATTAATATGTAACACAGGTCTGGTAAGGTCGAACAAACAACATTGTATTTATGGGAAATAATATATCCATATGCCCAGTACAAGGAGGCAAGGAGTCATAGCGGTGGTGTACACAACAGTACACTAGAAGGCGCAGGATTGTAGGTACATGACATTTCAGAAAATCAATAGGTGATCAAGTGATATGTTTTATTAGAGCGTGCATTTAAGCAGTTATATGTAAATACATTGTAAATTATGTACAATAATTATGAATGTGGGATACAAAGTATGTATTCTATGTTTTTTATGTATTTATGATCAACGTATGATCACAATAATGGAATGCCCTACATAGTGCTCCTTAGTGACGTTGTTTAGTACACATGTGCTTGTTAATAGGTACTGTCAATGCATTCATGCAGAAAATAATACGTTTCTTAAATCAATTCCCTAAACCTCATATACCTAGTCAAACATTGTAATTGTTTAGGCTAGTTGGTTAAATGAAGTAAATGCATTACCAAATATTATGTATATTGTCCCAAATGCGAATTTGCAACATGTAAAATGGACCTTTTTGTAAACGAAAGTATTTTCTTTATGTTTACAACTGACCATGTGATTCACTTGAGAGGTGGAGCAACACCAAACAAAAAAAAGTATATAAAAACAAAGCTGACCGGGTGCACGGTGTGTGAACAAGAGCATGTGATGCTCGAAACGCGTCGCCCCTTGAGAGGTGCAAAATAAATCTTACCTTGCCAACAGCCTTGGGTCCGTCTCTTCATTTCACTGCAGCTGCGGAGGTGGTGAAGATTGCAGGTTCATAAATATATTTATATATATATATATATATATATATATATATATATATATATATATATATATTCACTGAAAAAACCATTGGTTATAGACCATATATAGTTAGGGATTAGCATTTAGAAAACCTTAATTTACTCGCACAAAACCATAGAAATTCGCATATATAGTTAGTTGCAATAACTATATATCGCGCACCCGCAATCCACTGCTGATGATGTTACATATTACATCATTCATGACATGGTCAGTGACATCACTGATGACATCACTGATGACATCTCAAATGACATCACTGATGACATCTCAAATGACATCACTGATCACTGGATTGACAGCACCGGAGCCAGCCTATCAGGAGGCAGGAGATGGCGTAAAAACATCAGGTGACTTGATGCCCTCGTAGAAATTGCCGGATAATTAAGTGCCAGCCCGTGACCAAGGTGCAGGAGCACCGAAACGCGTAGGGCTTTGTTTGAAAAGAACTGAGAATGAAATGCCGGTTTTGCTCGAAATAAAGGACTCTGTTTGCTATCGAGGGGGTCCTGCTTGTTCATTTGAGTGGCGTCTCCCAAGCAAGGAACTCTTTTGTTGGACATAAATACGGCCATTCCTAGGCCGGGGGGATGCACCGCCAACAAAATGTATGATGGGCCGCTGCGAGATACTGGAATCTCTGCAAAGCGGAATAACAAGTACCAGCGTTAAATTTAACTGGAATCCTTCTCAAAGACCCACTGGAGGGGAGTACAATTTGCACAAAAAGTTTGATTACCGGCACAAAACCCACGGAAGGTTATCATCTTACGAGGGAACACTTCAAATCCCAGCATACTGTTGGATTGACAGCACCGGAGCCAGCCTATCAGGAGGCAGGAGATGGCGTAAAAACATCAGGTGACTTGATGCCCTCGTAGAAATTGCCGGATAATTAAGTGCCAGCCCGTGACCAAGATGCAGGAGCACCGAAACGCGTAGGGCTTTGTTTGAAAAGAACTGAGAATGAAATGCCGGTTTTGCTCGAAATAAAGGACTCTGTTTGCTATCGAGAGGGTCCTGCTTGTTCATTTGAGTGGCGTCTCCCAAGCAAGGAACTCTTTTGTTGGACATAAATACGGCCATTCCTAGGCCGGGGGGATGCACCGCCAACAAAATGTATGATGGGCCGCTGCGAGATACTGGAATCTCTGCATAGCGGAATAACAAGTACCAGCGTTAAATTTAACTGGAATCCTTCTCAAAGACCCACTGGAGGGGAGTACAATTTGCACAAAAAGTTTGATTACCGGCACAAAACCCACGGAAGGTTATCATCTTACGAGGGAACACTTCAAGTCCCAGCATACCGTTGGATTGACAGCACCAGAGCCAGCCTATCAGGAGGCAGGAGATGGCGTAAAAACATCAGGTGACTTGATGCCCTCGTAGAAATTGCCGGATAATTAAGTGCCAGCCCGTGACCAAGGTGCAGGAGCACCGAAACGCGTAGGGCTTTGTTTGAAAAGAACTGAGAATGAAATGCCGGTTTTGCTCGAAATAAAGGACTCTGTTTGCTATCGAGGGGGTCCTGCTTGTTCATTTGAGTGGCGTCTCCCAAGCAAGGAACTCTTTTGTTGGACATAAATACGGCCATTCCTAGGCCGGGGGGATGCACCGCCAACAAAATGTATGATGGGCCGCTGCGAGATACTGGAATCTCTGCATAGCGGAATAACAAGTACCAGCGTTAAATTTAACTGGAATCCTTCTCAAAGACCCACTGCAGGGGAGTACAATTTGCACAAAAAGTTTGATTACCGGCACAAAACCCACGGAAGGTTATCATCTTACGAGGGAACACTTCAAGTCCCAGCATACCGTTGGATTGACAGCACCGGAGCCAGCCTATCAGGAGGCAGGAGATGGCGTAAAAACATCAGGTGACTTGATGCCCTCGTAGAAATTGCCGGATAATTAAGTGCCAGCCCGTGACCAAGGTGCAGGAGCACCGAAACGCGTAGGGCTTTGTTTGAAAAGAACTGAGAATGAAATGCCGGTTTTGCTCGAAATAAAGGACTCTGTTTGCTATCGAGGGGGTCCTGCTTGTTCATTTGAGTGGCGTCTCCCAAGCAAGGAACTCTTTTGTTGGACATAAATACGGCCATTCCTAGGCCGGTGGGATGCACCGCCAACAAAATGTATGATGGGCCGCTGCGAGATACTGGAATCTCTGCATAGCGGAATAACAAGTCCCAGCGTTAAATTTAACTGGAATCCTTCTCAAAGACCCACTGGAGGGGAGTACAATTTGCACAAAAAGTTTGATTACCGGCACAAAACCCACGGAAGGTTATCATCTTACGAGGGAACACTTCAAGTCCCAGCATACCGTTGGATTGACAGCACCGGAGCCAGCCTATCAGGAGGCAGGAGATGGCGTAAAAACATCAGGTGACTTGATGCCCTCGTAGAAATTGCCGGATAATTAAGTGCCAGCCCGTGACCAAGGTGCAGGAGCACCGAAACGCGTAGGGCTTTGTTTGAAAAGAACTGAGAATGAAATGCCGGTTTTGCTCGAAATAAAGGACTCTGTTTGCTATCGAGGGGGTCCTGCTTGTTCATTTGAGTGGCGTCTCCCAAGCAAGGAACTCTTTTGTTGGACATAAATACGGCCATTCCTAGGCCGGGGGGATGCACCGCCAACAAAATGTATGATGGGCCGCTGCGAGATACTGGAATCTCTGCATAGCGGAATAACAAGTACCAGCGTTAAATTTAACTGGAATCCTTCTCAAAGTCCCACTGGAGGGGAGTACAATTTGCACAAAAAGTTTGATTACCGGCACAAAACCCACGGAAGGTTATCATCTTACGAGGGAACACTTCAAGTCCCAGCATACCGTTGGATTGACAGCACCGGAGCCAGCCTATCAGGAGGCAGGAGATGGCGTAAAAACATCAGGTGACTTGATGCCCTCGTAGAAATTGCCGGATAATTAAGTGCCAGCCCGTGACCAAGGTGCAGGAGCACCGAAACGCGTAGGGCTTTGTTTGAAAAGAACTGAGAATGAAATGCCGGTTTTGCTTGAAATAAAGGACTCTGTTTGCTATCGAGGGGGTCCTGCTTGTTCATTTGAGTGGCGTCTCCCAAGCAAGGAACTCTTTTGTTGGACATAAATACGGCCATTCCTAGGCCGGGGGGATGCACCGCCAACAAAATGTATGATGGGCCGCTGCGAGATACTGGAATCTCTGCATAGCGGAATAACAAGTACCAGTGTTAAATTTAACTGGAATCCTTCTCAAAGACCCACTGGAGGGGAGTACAATTTGCACAAAAAGTTTGATTACCGGCACAAAACCCACGGAAGGTTATCATCTTACGAGGGAACACTTCAAGTCCCAGCATACCGTTGGATTGACAGCACCGGAGCCAGCCTATCAGGAGGCAGGAGATGGCGTAAAAACATCAGGTGACTTGATGCCCTCGTAGAAATTGCCGGATAATTAAGTGCCAGCCCGTGACCAAGGTGCAGGAGCACCGAAACGCGTAGGGCTTTGTTTGAAAAGAACTGAGAATGAAATGCCGGTTTTGCTCGAAATAAAGGACTCTGTTTGCTATCGAGGGGGTCCTGCTTGTTCATTTGAGTGGCGTCTCCCAAGCAAGGAACTCTTTTGTTGGACATAAATACGGCCCTTCCTAGGCCGGGGGGATGCACCGCCAACAAAATGTATGATGGGCCACTGCGAGATACTGGAATCTCTGCATAGCGGAATAACAAGTACCAGCGTTAAATTTAACTGGAATCCTTCTCAAAGACCCACTGGAGGGGAGTACAATTTGCACAAAAAGTTTGATTACCGGCACAAAACCCACGGAAGGTTATCATCTTAGGAATTGGCCTATTCTGACAGGGCCACTCTCAAGCCCCTCCCTTCTCAGTCCCTCTGTGATTCTTTGAATACTTATTTTCTAGAAAAAATTGTCAACATTAGAGCTAACATTCCACCCCCTTCCCCCACTTTTTCTGAGCCTTCTCTCCCGACTATTCACAGTTCTCTTTCTTCTATCCCGTCGATCATTAAAGAAGGGTTTCTGGCAATCCTTCCCAAAGTAAAATCTGGTTCCCCGGAGGACATTTGCCCAGCCCACATTCTGCAACAGATTTACTCCGCTTGTCCCGAACCGCCTATATCCTTTCTCAATAGCTCGCTGGCCCAGGGGGTGGTAATTCCATCTCTTAAATCTGCCACCATAGTCCCCATCCTCAAGAAGCCTGGCGCGGACCCTTCCGCTCCAGCCAACTACCGTCCCATCTCTCTCTTGCCCTTTCTGGGCAAGGTGCTGGAGCGGCATGTAACATCGGTCCTCAGTGCCCATGTAGAAACTAATGGGGGCCTTGCGTCCCGCCAGGCAGGCTTTCGGCCTAGGCACTCCACCGAGTCCGTCGTGGTGTCGGTCCTGAACAATCTCAGGGAGGGCATAGACTATGGCAACTACCAGGCTCTGGTGCTCCTCGATCTTTCCGCCGCATTCGACACGGTGGACCATTCCATCTTACTCTCCCGTGTCGGTGCGGCGGGGATCGAGGGCTCAGCCCTGGTCTGGTTATCGTCCTTCCTGAGGGACCGCACCCAGGCGGTCCGGTTGGGGGATTTCTCGGCCACCCAACTCAAAGTCACTTGTGGTGTCCCTCAGGGCTCTTCTCTTTCCCCCCTCTTGTTTAATCTCTACATCTATCCTTTGATTGCTGCACTTCAACAACTGGAGGTCACTGTGTTTAATTACGCAGATGACCTCCAGCTTATCTTTAATCTGTCTTCTTCCCCTCATTCTATCTCTAATTTTCAGTCAATTATGATTTTCATCAGAGACTGGATGAAACACAACCATCTGAAGTTGAACCCAGATAAAAACAGAATTGGTCCTTACGGGTGGTTCCTCCAGTCCCTGGAACTCTTCCTTCTGGCCTTCTTCTTTGGGTTCCCCTCCTGCACCTTTTTCCTCAGTTAAAACTCTGGGCATTAAACTTAATAACCACCTCAATCTTCATTCTCAAATTACTTCTGTGGTTTCTTCTTGCTTTTTTATTCTCCGAACTATCCGCTCTGTCTCTCGCTTTTTCTCTCCTCTCGCACTTAAGCTAATCATGTCCGCTCTGGTTATTTCCCGGCTGGACTACGCCAATGCCCTCTACAACGGCATCCCAGCGTATAGCCTGCGGAAGCTCCAGCTGGTTCAAAACCAGGCGGCCAGATTGGTGTATGGCCTCCCCCGATCCTATCACTCTACTCCCCTGCTGAAAGCACTACATTGGCTACCTGTGAGGGAGCGTTCCCTCTTTAAAACCGGATGTATGGTCTTTCAGGCGCGCCAAGGGACTGCCCCGGCCTTCATCTCCTCCTTACTTAAAGAGTACATCCCTGTCCGCGAGCTTCGTTCATCCACACAATCACTCCTTCAGGTTCCCCGGTACAGACGCAAGAAATGGGGTGGAGCCAACTTTTCTTTTTTGGCACCCTCCTTTTGGAATTCCCTTCCCGATCACTTGCGCCTGGCCACACATTACTCCTCCTTTCGTAAAGATCTTAAGACCCTCCTTTTTACCCAGGCCTTTCTTAATGTAAATTGATCTTTTTTACTCTCTATTAGTCCTGGATTTTTACTGCTAATTGAGCCTCCAAAGCGCCAAGAAACCGCATGGTGTACGCAGCGCTATATAAATATTTTAAATTCAAATTCAAATTCAAATTCAAAATTCAAATTCAAGTCCCAGCACACCGTTGTATTGACAGCACCGGAGCCAGCCTATCAGGAGGCAGGAGATGGCGTAAAAACATCAGGTGACTTGATGCCCTCGTAGAAATTGCCGGATAATTAAGTGCCAGCCCGTGACCAAGGTGCAGGAGCACCGAAACGCGTAGGGCTTTGTTTGAAAAGAACTGAGAATGAAATGCCGGTTTTGCTCGAAATAAAGGACTCTGTTTGCTATCGAGGGGGTCCTGCTTGTTCATTTGAGTGGCGTCTCCCAAGCAAGGAACTCTTTTGTTGGACATAAATACGGCCATTCCTAGGCCGGGGGGAAGCACCGCCAACAAAATGTATGATGGGCCGCTGCGAGATACTGGAATCTCTGCATAGCGGAATAACAAGTACCAGCGTTAAATTTAACTGGAATCCTTCTCAAAGACCCACTGGAGGGGAGTACAATTTGCACAAAAAGTTTGCAGCGTGAACAAGGGCTTCCCGCCCGAAACGCGTCGCTGGTTCTGTTTTAATCTTGAAATAAAATACCATCTTGCTGAATTGGCTGGTCCGGTCCTCTTCCTTGTTGGCGTGGAGGCGGTGTCTGCGAACGCAGAGCAGGCTGGGGAGGAACCTTTCTTTATATATATATATATATATATATATATATATATCCAAACTTCACCAGATTCCCAATGTGAAGGAGGCCAGACTGGAAGAGAATTAATTCACGCTTGGTTTATTAACAGCGCACTGATAGACAGGCAGCATGGGGAAACCGCTTCAAAGTTCGTAGAGCCAGACACGTTTCAGGAGTAACCATCTCCCTTCTTCTTCTCAATTCCAGTACGTGCTTTCTTCGACCCATGTTTTCAGCAACAAAACAGGATAGCAGAAGATGGGCACCCTCTTCAACCCACTGGGGTTTTATTTTTGCACAGTGCGACTGAGGTGCTTACCCACTTGGGATTTACTTGGTACACTACATCACCCAAGAGGCCGTTGGTACGGCCACGCCCCTCCCCAAGGGGCAGGTGTTATTGCATTTATTTGACTGCAGCTCGGCCACCATTCAGTATCACAGCCACAGATATATATATATATACAACAGGTTTCAAGTCCGAGGAAACCCAACGTTGACCCTACTCGATTTGGCAGCACTGAGTCAACAAGGACGTTTGATGGTAAAACTTTTTGAGAAAAAAGAGACACAGTGCCCCCCGGAACCAGAATGCTAAAAGGACCCGAGTAACCTGCAGAAAGCAACGGAGCACGCACCGAACCGGAGATCTGTGACCGCTGGAGAGCAGTTGGAGGTTTCAAGGTAAGGAGCGACCCGTTGTGAGTAACAGGGAGCGGGCGAGAGTCATTGGGTTCAAAGGGAGAGTGAGTCCCGTCGGCAAAGAGACAAAGTGCTCACGGGCAGTGAGTTTGTACAAACGCAGCATTCATCCCGAAATCTTGTCAGTATGGCTGCTGAGTGGGAAAGGGAAAGGGAAGCAGCGGCGCTGGATGTATTTGTGGACAGAGACACTGGCAAAGGCGGCAAAAACAATACAGAAGCTACAAAACCAACAACTGAGAAAGACGAAACCAAAATACTACTAAACGAATTGGAAAAATTGCGCAAAAAGGAAATGTCAAAATGGTGGGAAGTGAAATCCCTTAGCAGATATCTGGATGTAGGGAGAGTACCACGTGGGCTGAGAATCTTGGTAGCCCCAACATATGAGGACCCGGACCCCCAAATGTTACAGAAATGGGCTGACAACAGTGCGAAGTCCTCAGAGAACATGTTGAGAATCCTAATAGAATTCGCTGAAAGCGACAGATCCAAAATGTTATTGCGCATTGATGAAATACTGAAAGAATTGGACACTAAAGAGAACAAGGAAGAAATAACAGTGAGAATGAAAGAGATCAAACTGAGGCTAGAGAAGCTTGAAGCGGAAATTAAGGAAAGAAAGGCGATAAAATTCCAGAGGGACCGCAATGACTACCTAAATGGAAGAATCTACACATTTGCGAGAAAATTCGACCAAATCCGAAAGCAAGCGCCCACATCCACAGAAAGGCGGGAGGGTGCAAGTGATGAACAAATTGAAACAGAGGCCAGCTCGGAGTATGAAACAGACCAGGAAAGTACCCACAGCTCCACAGCATCTGGTCCAGCCCCAACCCCAGCACAAGAGCTTGCTTTTTTACGTATACAACGCCTCAGAACCCTACGCCCGCGGAACCGAGAAAACAGAGGGGACGGTGGTGGGAAAAGGGAACAATTTCAGAGTCAAAAACAGCAACAAAAAGCAGGAGGAGAAAAAGCAGGAGGTGGGGAAAACGAAACAACAACAAAAAAACAAAACAAGCCAAGATCCAGACAAAACAGACGCAGATACTGAACATGGAGAAAGACAATACAGTTATAAATCTTTCCAACATGGAGCTGTCAGCGCAGGAAATGGAAATTTTATCGTTAGGACTAACGTTTTGCAGTAACACTAACTTTGACTATGCCCAGACACGAATTGATTTGTTCTTATATGTCCGCAAGTTAAAACTCCAGAAGTATTTCGCCAATTCTAAACAGAGCACACCTGAGGTAGTAGCTTCAGAAGAATCTCACGCAAGGCTCAATGTGGAAAATATGGCAACATTACAAATAATGATTGATCTTGAACAAGAGAACGAAAATGAATCTGAAAGTATCACACCGAGTGGGGCAGCGCGAAGCTTAGAGATGGACATCAGCCAGTCTATCACAACAGGCTTCAAACCAAAATCGCTGTTTATGCCTGCAATGCCGAAAGATGGACTGGATCTATTTGCTGAATGTGTTACCAAAGACCTCAAGGATCTTTCCATTTTGAGTACCAAACAGAAATATTGGGAAAATCAGGATCAGACACGCAAATACAATGACCTAATGGAAAAAATAAGAGCAAGATCAGACATTGTAGTAAGGTGGTCCGACAAAGGTGGAAATATAGTACTCTGGCCACTTGAAATGTATAACACAGAAGCAATGAACCAACTACAAGACAGGGAGTGCTACGCAAGAATCAGCCCCACGCACATTGTAGGCATCCAAGAGAAGTACCACTGTGATCTGTACAAATGGAAAAATAAAGGGCTTTTAAGCAAAAAGGAATTCGAATTTCTGAAAAACGATTACCCAGTGACAGCACAACTGTACCTAATCCCGAAGATACACAAAGATGACAAAAAACCGCCGGGAAGGCCAATAATCTCAGCGATAGGGAGCCTGTTTGAGAATACAAGCATATTTATTGACCAGTTTCTACAACCGGAAGTCAAAAAACTACCTGCCTACATAAAAGACACAGGAGATTTCCTATCCAAAATATATGATGTCAACTGGAAGAAGGAATATGTGTTCATGACTTTGGATGTCCAAGCTTTATATACAAGCATCAGACACAAGGATGGCCTCAACGCCATCAAACATTTTCTGGGGAAAAGACCTATAAGTCTGTTTGAACACACTCAAATGCTTCTGGCTATGACAGAATGGTGTCTTACAAACAACACATTCATGTTTGACAGGTTGTTTTACAAACAGTTGCAAGGTTCGGCGATGGGTACCTGCTTCTCCCCCAGCTACGCGAATCTACACATGGGCTGGTGGGAGGAGCAGATACTATGGGTACAATACAGAGACATCATGGAAAATAATGTGGTTGTGTACAACAGATTCATTGACGACATATTCATTTTGTGGGAAGGTAATGTGGAAAGTGCTGTAAAATTCACTGAAGAACTGAATGAGAATGTTTTAAATTTGAAGTTTACCTGTAACACGAGCACAGAGAGCATACAATTTCTAGACATAGAACTGTTTGTGGAAAAAGATAAAATTCAAACACGTACGTTCCGGAAACCAACTGCGGGTAATGGGATTCTCCATGCCCATAGCTTCCACCCCACCTCTCTCAAGCAATCTATACCTTATGCAGAATGCCTCAGGATGACGCGTAATTGCAGTACAACTGAGGGTCTTGCCAAAGCCAAAACTGATTTATTCACACGACTCCAAAAAAGAGGGTACTCCCCAGAAATCTGCAGAAAAGCAGAAGTGAAGTGCAAAACCAAGAATAGAAAAGATCTCATATTCCCAGTGGGGGATGAAGCAGTCACGCACAGCCAGGCCCGGCAACCCCCTAGACTAATAACAGGCTACAACCGGTACCACTCGAACCTCCGTAGAATCTTAAAAAGGCACTGGCCATTGATTCATAATGACCCTACTATAGGGAGGGAAGTAGGCGAGAGTCCACTGATATCTTTCAGGAAAGCCAAATCCATGCGCAATGCCCTGGTGGTTAATGCACCGGTTTTGAAGAAAAAGAAAAATTGGCTGCAGTCCCAAAAGGGGTTTAAAAAGTGCATGAAATGCAAGGCCTGTGTTCATGGCATCAATACCACTGAGGTTGAATTACCATTCAGGAGGAAGAAATACTCCATAAGAGAACACTTCACATGCAAAACCGAGTTTGCTGTGTACGTACTTACGTGCCAGTGTGGCAAACGGTATGTGGGATCTACTATCCACCCCGTACATGTGAGAATCCTGCAACACCTAAGGGCGATTACTAACGTGGACCAGGCATACCCAGTTGCACGACACATTCATGAGTCACATGAGGGCAAGGCGGATGGTCTAACATACTATGTTATAGACAGCATCCCCAAGAACCCAAGAGGTGGAAACCGTAAACTTGCGTTACGCCGCCTGGAGTCTAGATACATAATCCTATTGAACTCAAAGATCCCTTCAGGTTTGAATGCGGATGAGGCCCTGAGTGTCCATATCTAAACCAATACATCACAGCGTCCAGTCTGCCCCCTTTCCCAAGTACCCGTGAACAAATGCATGCAATTTCACTGTAAATAAACTGTGCACAGTAACATCACTGTAATGAATTAAACACACACCAGTGCTTTTGAACATCACACACCTCGACAAACACCAATTGATCCCCGGCCTTCAGTAAACAGCACTTCCATTTTATTAATTAACACAGACAGGCCCCCACTAACAATTCCGGGAATCGGCAGGAGCGCTTATTTAAACGAACATATGCTAGACTACATTGGGGTTAAGGGCCGCCAGGGCACACATACAAAACTAGAGAACTTACCAAGTCAGGATGAACACAGGCACAGTCAACCCCACAGAGCGGACCAGAGGATCTGACATTTAGAGGTTACAGCGCTAGTCCAATCAGCAGGCTTATATGAGCAGACCTGTTTACCGTGTATGTGGCAACACAGGGGATTCGCTGACATAGGGGCCGGACATACACTTAACACACATAGAGGGGTTCAGTGAGGTGTTGAGAATGTTCGTTATCATAATAATAGTATGCACAATTAATCCACAAATATAATGGAAGCACGTAGTGTGTTGTGTAAAAATGCTGCTATCTTCTGTTATGTGTTATTTAACAGCAACAGTAGAAAGACTTCTTCATGTTGGCTTTAAATGTGCAAGTCATATGTCAAGCAGCGTCATCACTAAGGGTGTAACCACGCAACCATAGCAACCGCTATTAGCATCAACTGAGACTACCCAATCAGTGACAATGTGCTTTTTTGCTTTTTGTATATATAAGTGTAAATGTCAGTATGCGTCTGTTGGTGAACAAGGCGGCAGGAGTCCGTCGAAACGCGTCTGAGCAGAAACTGAACTGAGGAATAAAAACGTTTGAACTAAAACTCACAGAGTCAGCGCCTTCTTTAATCAGAAGATTGGTATGGTAAAAAATATATATATATATATATATATATTCACTGAAAAAACCATTGGTTATAGACCATATATAGTTAGGGATTAGCCTTTTCAAAACCTTATTTTACTCACACAAAACCATTGAAATTTCATATATAGTTAGTTCCACTAACTATATATCGCGCACCCGCAATCCACTGCTGATGATGTCACATATTACATCATTCATGACATGGTTAGTGACATCACTGATGACATCACTGATGACATCTCAAATGACATCACTGATGACATCTCAAATGACATCACTGATGACTTCTCAAATGACATCACTGATAAAATCACTGATAACATCTCATTTGACATGACTGATCACATCACTGATGATATCATTCATGTGATAATACCATGAACCTCTTCAGACTCTAATATAACCTTAGATACAATCAGTGTAAATAGACAGTCACAGACTGTCACTCATCCATGGAGTTACTCACACACCTAGTCAGTGCAGAAAATCAATCACACCTCCATTTTCTCAACTATACAGTTATACACACCTTACTTATTCAAACATATACTAACATATACTAACACATTTACTTTACTCTCTTATACAATCCCTGATACATGTTCACAATGATCCATACAGCCACTCACACATTCACTGGCTCTTATTCACTGGCTCTTATGCACAGTTATTTATATTTGAGTGTGTGTTGTGTTTTGTGTGAGTAAAATAAGGTTTTGAAAAGGCTAATCCCTAACTATATATGGTCTATAACCAATGGTTTTTTCAGTGAATTTTCAAGGTTTTGTAAATGCAAATTCCTAACTATATATGGCCTATAACCTATGGTTTTTTCAGTGAATTTCATTGGTTTTTTAATAGCAAATATCAAAAGCTGTAAAATGTCAAGTACGTGATAGGTAAAAACTTTTTCGTGTTTATGCACGCTGATGTGCTTTGAACGCTGCCCCCCTCCCCTCTTTTCTCTTAGTAGTACTCTCTCTTTGCAGATAGTGAAGAGTAGTTAATGCAGGCCTTTACCCCCGTTGTAATCCATCGTGCCTGCTTGTCTCTCCATTTGATTGATTGTTATCCAAGCATTTACTGTTTTACAATTGATTCTCTTTGGTTCATTCTCTATTTACAAACAAGCACAAAGTCGCAATACTCTGTTTAGTCTTTGCAGATAGTGAAAAATCGTGAAAAATCGTGTAAAAAAATAAAAGTAATTGAGCAAAATCAGTAGGCCACTAATTGGATCTCTTTTTGACCTCGCTAAAATAGAAATATTATGAACAACCCTTCATGAGAAATACGAAAATAGTGAGATGAACTGAGCTCCACACCATGAGGGCTGCAAGACAGCTCGGCTCCGTCACCCACCCCGCCCAAAATAACGACAAACCCTATGCAAATATTAAAAATATAGACAACACACCAGCAAAGAAACAGGGTAAAACATTTTATTAAATAACTATTTACATAACTATTTTATACTTTTTATTGCCCGATCCGGCTAGCTCAATCGATCGAGCATGAAACTCATGCACTCTGATAGCAAGCGTTGCTACTGATGCTATGCAGACCAAAACTGGTTTTCAGTTTGTACATTTTTCTAGATTTTTCCATCCAAGGTTGGTTGACTTTGTAGAACGATGGCTTCAGATTTTCAACATACGGTGTGGTGGCGCGGACTGGGAGGGGGCGCTTCGCTCCTGCCCCCTCCCCAAGTAAGATTTTCATACGTGAAAGTACGTTAATGGTTTTGGTCCCTGAGTTGCTTCAATGTCACTGCCATTCTCAAATGGCATAAGTTCTGGATGTTGGGTGCCATAGTTCAGAGTTCTGAGCAGCGCTTGTAACACTGTCTGAAGCTTATTTCCACCTACTGCAGCTTCACTATTCTCAAAGTAAGTGAGTGTCGTTTGTGGACCTGACTGCATTTGAAAACAATGTGATATGTTACCTTCCTAAACTGCTTGACGGAGGCCCCCGAGGGGCGGTGTGATGGCCATGGACTCGGAGAAGACGCTTGGCTCCAACCCCCTCCCCAAGTCTTATAGCACCGGTGTAGCCTGAGATCGCCCCCGACATAGGCGGCCGGCTCCCGGGGTCCGGCGGAACTTTTTGCCTTTTGATGACTCTTCTATTCTGGACCTTGTCCCACAATCCGTTTGACCTGAAGACACGCTGTAGTGGGGCGCCCCTTTACCGTTTTAGTTGCCATTCCGCCCGCTTTTGCTACACTGTGCCTCTTCCGCCATTCAGCTGTTTACCGCCCGCTCTTGCGACTACAACGTCTCGCTCACCATGTAGTTGAGTTGCTCCCGCTCTTGCGATGCAACGATAAGCGACTGCCACAGGACTCTCAAAATGACTCTCTTCAGATTTGGGCGTGGTCCACTAAAATGGCCCTGGGACACCTTGGAACTCGGACGCTTCCCTGATAGGGCTTGGGTCCCATTCTCGAAAGCGTCCCCTCAGCCGTGAAGATTCTACAAAAGTCTTGGGGGCCCCCGACTCCCGCAGGCTTCTGGTGGGGAGCGGCTGCCATGTTTGCTCGTGGAATGGCCACGACGGACCTACGAGATGGTAGTGCTCTCATGCTGACGCCAGCTTTAGTCTGAAACATCCAGAAACACTGTAGACTACCAATTTGATCAGTTCCGGTAGCGCCCCAACATGACCCGGTAGAGAAGAACTTGCCCTCCCCTCTTTGACTGATGGTTCTTGTTGCCTGTCCCCTCTGTTGTCATTTTACAGAACTTTTTGGACTGCTGAAAGGGGTTGTGTTCCGAACGCTGGTTGGTGGAGACATTTTGACTATATTCTTGACCTACGTTGTCGCGTAATGCGTTATATGACACGCCGCGTTAGCGCACCCGGAAGTAATCCGGGGCGCGGCGCGCAGCGCGCAACGTAAGCATAACAGGTCATGTGACTTGTTAATAAAACTTTTTATTGGTTCATTTTACTTTTGTTATTTTAATAATGAAAAGCTTGGTCATATGACCTAAAAAATACGCTTTTTATTGATTTCGAACTTTTTTTTTAAAACATATATGTTATAATATTCCAGGCTAATGTACTTTCCCGGAAAATTTACAACTGTCCTGCAAGTAAAATATATTCCTTTTTCGAGAAAAAGGGCGTTTCTTCGTTCCATGACGGAGCCGTTGAGTAAAAGAGACTCTGCCTCCTGTCTTAGTCGCCGATACGCCTGATTATCAGATTCTTATCGATCACTTTATGTTGCAGAAGTGGAAAACACAACTGCCCTTGACCATTTATCTTTACTGCGTTCCTACATATTATACCTTTTATCCGTCATGTAATTGGACTACTTTATTTCACTTGCCTTTTACTGATTCGAAAACAGTGACTAAAAGTAAAAACTTTACCAATGTAAATACTACTACCATGTTTTGTTTTAAAAACCTTTATTGTGAAAATGTCAGTATACAAATACGGGCCTATAACCACGTGGGCCGGCCACGGAGCAAACTGGAATCGTATATGATGAGGAGACATTTACATTATAGAGGAACGTAACGAACGAGCCATTAGGTTGCAAGAACTAAGGTGTCTAACAGTTGCGGAATCGGTGGACGTACATTTTGTAATTAAAATACGACAGGGCCACTTACAAAAAAGTTATCTAGATATACATTTGCGTGCAAGTACCATGGGTGACGTTAATTCGAACTTTCAATAGTACAGTAATCAATAACACATCAGAACTTAATATCAATAGGGATGTCGAAATATTCAATCAATTCTCGTCCCCGCCCGCCATGAGCATCAAAACTGCATTCATATCTCGTGATATCAAGGTTGTTCAACCAGTACACAACAATGAGTTACGAGTCCCATTTATACCGGCGCCATTTTGGGCGAGGCCGGGCAGGTCCAAGATATAGTCAAAATGTCTCCACCAACCATCGGCCAGACCAGAACCCCTTTCGGCCCTTTATGCTACAAGATGGTGTCTTCCATTCAGATAATATTGTTCGCAGCATTTTGAAAGGAAACATAAACAGCCGTTCTCCTAGTGAGTCTCACATTGTTACATTTAGGAAGAATGTTGAAGAGTAGTATGTGGAAAATCTGAAGCCATTTTTCTACAAACTCTCAATCAGCCTTGGATGGAAAAAAAAATCCTGAAGAATGTACAAACTGAAAACCAATTTTTGTCTGTATAGCATCAACAGCAACGCTTGAGTCAGCTTTGTGTCAAGCCGCCATTTTCATTCAATCAATAGCGTCCCCCTGCACACATTCAGGGACCTGGTCGTGTCTTCAGATGAAACGGATTGTAGGACAAGAAGCAGAAAGGAAAAGGAAAAAAGAACCGCCGGACCTCGGGAGCCGGCCGCCTATGTCATGTGCGACCTTTGGCCACACCAGGGCAATAGTGAAGCTGCAGCAGGTGCAAATAAGCTTCAGACAGTCTTACAAGCACTGCTCAGAACTCTCAACTATGGCACTCAACATCCAGGACTTGCCATTCGGATCTTGGCGCCTTGTGCTGGTTCCGACCTATTCACACATCGGTCAACTACTGACATCACCTCATAAGCCAACGGGGCACCCCACGCCGACTTTCGGCGCAGCATTGTAGGATGGCCACACCAGTGCGGCAACTTGCTGGACACCACCTCGGTGCCATCCGGATCTCGGCGCGTTCGAGTCACTGTACCGCAAGAGTGACCGGAACTCAGCTGGACACGCCGTCTTTCGGCGCAGCATTGTAGGATGGCCACACCAGTGCGGCAACTTGCTGGACACCACCTCGGTGCCATCCGGATCTCGGCGCGTTCGAGTCACTGTACCGCAAGAGTGACCGCAACTCAGCTGGACACGCCGTCTTTCGGCGCAGCATTGTAGGATGGCCACACCAGTGCGGCAATTTGCTGGACACCACCTCGGTGCCATCTGGATCTCGGCGCGTTGTGCTGCCTTCGGCCTACTGTAGCCGCAAGTGCGGACGCAACTCAGTTGGACGGCGAGTGAAACGCTAAGGGGCGCCGCACTGCAGCCAAGGAGCCTCCATCTTGGGGGAGACGCACAGCCCCCACTGACTGACGCGACCTCACAGGCCAACGGGGCGCCCCACGCCGACTTTCGGCGCAGCATTGTAGGATAGCCACACCAGTGCAGCAACTTGCTGGACACTAACTCGGTGCCATCCGGATCTCGGCGCGTTGTGCTGCCTTCGGCCTATTCGCACATCGGTCCGCTACTGACGCCGCCTCACGTGCCAACGGATTTTCTACGCTTTTTGTAGCCCTATGCCACATAACAGGTCATGTGACTTGTTTATAAAACTTTTCATTGGTTCATTTTACTTTTGGTTTCCTAAAAATGGAAGGCTTGGTCATATGACCTAAAAATAACACTTTTCATTGGTTTAGAACATTTTTTTTTCCCAAACGATGAAAGCCCCACCTTGTTTCTGGATGATTCAGACTGAAGCTGGCGTCAGCATGAGAGCACCACCATCTCGTGGCTCCGTCGTGGTCATTCCGCGAGCAATCATGGCAGCCGCTCCCCACCGGAAGCCTGCAGGAGTCGAGGGCCCCCAAGACTTTTGTAGAATCTTCACGGCTGAGGGGACGCTTTCGAGAATGGAGCCCAAGCCCTAGCAGGCAAGCGTCCGAGTTCCAAGGTGTCCCAGGGCCATTTTAGTGGACCAAGCCCAAAACCGAAGAGCCGTCCGCCATTTTAAGAGTCATGTGGCAGCCGCCTATCGCTGCACTGCAAGAGTGGGAGCAACTCAACAACATGGTGAGCGAGACGCTGTAGCCGCAAGAGCGGGCACAACTCAGCTGGATGGCCGCCACCTGGGGAGGCCCGTTCACGCCGCCTCCCCCAGGCCCCCCCCCGGGCCGCCCC
The DNA here is from genome assembly GCF_964263255.1 of Lissotriton vulgaris. Lineage (NCBI taxonomy): Eukaryota > Metazoa > Chordata > Amphibia > Caudata > Salamandridae > Lissotriton > Lissotriton vulgaris. The sequence continues at coordinate 93,201,711 of NC_141698.1, forward strand.
ACGCCAATTTTCGGAGCAGCATTGTAGGATACCAAAACCAGTGCGGCAGTTTACTGAACATCACCTGGGTGCCATCAACATCTCAGCGCGTTCTGCTGCCTTGGGACTATTCGCACAACAGACCGCTACTGACGAGGCCTCCCTCCGCACCACCCTGGACGCCCCACGCTGTTTTTCTTTGCTGCATTGTAGGATCCCAAAAACCAGTGCGGCACCCAGGTGACATCACCTGGGTGCCGTCCAGAACTCAGCACGTTGTGCTGCCTTGGGACTATTCGCACAAAAGACAGCTTCTGACCATTGTTGGTTTTTTTTGTGAAAAATGTTTAAATGTTTTTACAGTTTTTGTTCCGTTCGTTATATTTAAAAGTTAATAATGTTTTATAATCCTACTTTGTTGGAGTGTTATATATTTTTTAAAAAACGGGTGAATGGGGCCTTGAATCGGGTTATTGTCATGTGTGGGCTTTGCAAGTGTACTGCTACAGGATCGGACATTTCAAACTCAAATGCACGTTCTTTTTCTTACCTTTCCGAAGCATGGAGCGCAATAGCAGGCAGAGAAAGGGTGATGCAAGTGTTGAACACTGCCTGGCCTGGAAGTTGCTGGCAGTGCCCCCCCCCCCCCCCCCGCCCGCTCCTGAAAGAGGACACACACACACCGCCGCCCCGAGTACTTCACAGATCTTTAAAAGACCATGCGCTTGTTCATGAGGCTTAAATGGTTTATCACCCCTTCTAGAACCCCTGCATCGACCCTCTGACGTTTCCTAGAAAAATTACCACGTAACACAATACCAAGCCCTGTCAGCTGAAACCCCAGAGGAATCGTGGGGCATATTATCAAGGGGGTTTATCTCCGCTTTTTTGGCTTTAAAAGCCAAGAAAGCGGAGATGACAGCTAAAAGGAGATAGCGACCATCTTGGGCCCCGCTTTGCATGTCAGTGATATTTATCACTAATGACATGCAAAGTGGGCGTGCCAAGATGTTAGCGACTGGAAACAGTCCCTAACATCGCTATCTCCTATTACCAACTTTTGGAGATATTCGCGCTAAGCGGGAATATCTCCAAAAGCTAACACCTGACCTGAGCAGTTCTTAGCCATGTTATCCAATGGGAGGTGGATAACATGGCTAAGAGCCTTTGCTCGATAATGCATGAATATCGCTGACTTTTCAGCGATATTCATGCATTGCGGCCGTTTTTTTATCGCATTTGCGATAAACCTTGCTAATAGCAAGGTTTATCTGAGATAAAAATCGCCGATGTGCGGCGATAATTTTTGTCTCTAAACAAGTTAGAGACAAAAATTATCGCTAGTTGTTGGTAATATGCCCCCGGGTTTTTGCTTGCAGAAATCGGGAGGCGGGAGACTAGCACTGAAATCAGTAGTCTCACGCCTGAATCGGGAGGGTTGGCATGTCTGGATTCTCTACAGCTGGGGCCATAAACTACATCCTCAGGGCTAGGTGATAGCCTGGGACCGGCCTGGCATCTAAAATGGCTGCCGTGCACGACAAAATTGTGGCATTGGAAAAAAGGCAAGATGGCGCAGACAATGTTTATCAATAAGGATTAATTTATAACAAAATATTTTATCGCACTGACAAATTGGTGGTCAACACTTCCTGATTTCCATCGAATCGAACGTTAACAGACGTCACGCAGCAAAAAAAAAAAAAGCTCACGCACAGCCGCTGGAAGACATGTATCAACATATATGAGCCTCCTCAGCCACCCTCAGAAAACATAAGGGATTAGGATACGTCTCTCGCACCCCCTTATACCTAGTAATTTAATTAAAACGAAGCACAAAATGGTCTCCCGCACCCCCTTATACCTAGTAATTTAATTAAAACGAAGCACAAAATGGCGAATTCCCGTTTCGCTACCAGTTTGCGGCCCAGTTCGCGGCCCGGGAAGCGCTTCTACCGTGAAAAATAATTTTTTTTTTATTTTCCCCACGGGACCCTTTAATAACCCCAACAACATTCCTAGGGGGTCAAGAGGGGTATACCTTGCCCCCTTTCATTAAATTCCCCCTTCATTTTTCACCTCTTCTTCTCTCTCGATCCTACCGAGAGATAAGATGGCGGCCGCTCCGGACTGTTTAGAATGTTGACAGACACCGGGGAGCCAATCAGCTTCGCATCGCAAAGTTCCGTTTCGCGAAAAGTAAGCGGACCGGAGCGCAGCCCGGAGCGCTGTTACAGATATATATCTTGTTTTGAACGTTAATTTCTCAAAATCCACTGGAGCACATATATTGAGACCTAGCAAAGGCACATCGGGCTAACAGTCCCTACAATTTTGCCAAGTTTCGTGCAAATCCATTCAGCCGTTCGAGCTAAAAGTGAGGCCAAAGGCCCTATGGAAATTAACATGGGAAAAACGCGTTTTGGGACCCCCCTTTTTTCTCGGCCCCCCCTTGAAGAAACCCCCCCAAATTTTCGGGGGCTGCTCAGAAACAAAATGTGCCATTTTCCTGAAAATTTCAGCCGATTCCGTCCACAAACGCCAAAGTTATTAGACATAGAATGTTCAAAAGTTCCATAGACAAAAAATCCTAACTATATATACCTACTGGCGACACGCCAGTAGGTAATATATATATATATGCAACTGCAAATTATGTAAGCAGAAAAGGCAGGCTGCATTTAGGAGCTGCATGGCGAGGCGCTGTCGCGTGACCTTCTAAACGCTTCAGGGCACTTTGGATTACAATATATATATATATATATATATTTATATATATATATATATATATACATATATATATATATATATATATATATATATATATATTACCTACTGGCGGTTGCCAGTAGGTAGTTATAGTTAGGACCTATTATCCATAGTAAATCCGCAACATTCTATTCCCAATTACTTTGGCGCCGATTGCTGAATCTTTGTGAAATTTTCCAAACTTTTGGCCAGCTCCGGTTCGCTCCTATCCTGAAAGTCTCGGGATGATTCGTCAAGTGGGGGCCGAGAAAAAATGGGGGTCCCAAAACGTGTTTTCTGTATGCAATTTCCCATAGGACCTTTAGCCGCAGCTACAGCCCGAACAGCTGAACGGAATTAGGCCAAATTTGGCAAAGAGGTAGACCTCAGTTCAGACTCGTGCTTTTTACTTAAATGGTGTCAATCTGTTACTGAGAATATTACAGTTAAAGCCATGGCTCGTGGACTGGGCATGTGGCCCACTTCACGAGCAAATTCTCATACTTTAATTGGAGCATTAACTCCATTTTGAGCCTTCCTCGACCAAGGAAAATAGGTGCCACTGAGGCTATTTTAAGGATTTTTAAATTGCAATGTATGCCCGTTGCTATCTATGGGGCAGAAATATGGGGTCTGGCGGAGGCTGGGGGAATACAGCGAGAGGAAAATCGTTTTTGTAGAAAGCTGCTGGGAACACCAATTTCTACCTCCCAATATATTTCCCACAAAGAACTACATCGGCCTTTTATTTGTGATTTTATCAGGGCTCGCCCGCGATATTCTGGCATTCAGTTTGGAGGAATGATTCAGCTACCCTGACCCAAGAAATTATAAAAGATTGCCTTGGATGCGAAAGAGGGATGGAGATTCCATGGCTTTCGGGGGTTTATAAAAGCCTGTGCAGTATCGATAAAGGTGATATTTTTCATGATCCGGGCACATCTAGATCTGTACATAAGATTGACCTGAAGAAAGCACTCTACGCACTTTATGATACGGACAGGATCAGGGAAGAGTCCAAGAAAACTACGGTCATCTCTTATATGGGCAGGGAAATATTCAGCCATATTCTGCCGTTATACCTCATGTTGCCAATGACAAACTGTGAACGTAGTTTATTGTTCCGATTGAGGTCTGGGACTGTAGGATTCTTGTTGAATTTTCCCCTAGGTTATCTGTCAACTGGTGACAACATAAAATGCCCCTGCGATGGAGTTAGTGCATAAACTGATTTGCACTTCTTTTTTGTTTGTAAATATTATTTAAAATACATAAAATGGTTTTTAATCCCTCTTTTTAAAAAATATAGACCAACTACTATGGGGGAATCTTATCAATTACTGCTTTCCCTGGACAGTGAGAAAATAATTTGTCGCACCAGCACTTTCTTGAGGACATCGGCCCGTGCACGAAAAATGATGGACAGTCCTTGACTATTCTCTATTTAATAATTGGAAATGTTGCCCTGCCTGATTCAAATTTGTATGCCTGTATTATGTAATATTTTAATTGCTTTTGTATGTGCTTTTATGAATTCATGGAATTCGAATAAAGATTCCTGAAATGAGCTGAACTGGTCAGGGTGTGTCCCGTCACTGAATGGGCTACCTCTGAGGACTCCCAGCCCCAGCATGCATCTGCCTGGTATGGTGCTGCACAGGACGCACACACATCGTGGTGAGAGGAGGGGCGAGAGATCACCTGATGGGGAGTGACCAACGGTATTAAGACCTACATGTTTGGCCCCCTAGAAAGAAGCAGCGGCCATCGAAACTGGCACTGAGGAAGCTAATATGCAAAACACGTCTGCCACAGCGTTTCATGGACCTCGCTTACCTGTGTAAATAAAAGCGGAAGTAAGCCATTTCAATCCCCGGAGCAGAATCATCTCTTTTTTCTTCCTCTTGAGAGAAAAAGGTTTGGTGTACGTATATATATATATATTCTATATCTATATTACATTCAAAAAAGCGAGATCCTTAAAGGATCAATTGGTTCATAGCCACTTAGATCCAGTGGTGAAAAAGAAGGGAACACTCAAAGATGCCAAAGTATTTTTTCCTTGTGGGCACGGCAAAGCATGTGCTTTTAGCAAACGTGTCTTGACGTATGATGTTCGAGGTGTCAAGGGAGGCAAAAAATGGACCAAATTCATGTCCTGCCATACTGGATATGCAGTATATTGCTTAAGCTGCCCATGCAAAATAAGATATGTAGGCAGAACAATCAATCCAGTCAAATTACGAATTTTGGAGCATATGAGGGCGATTGCAAACAAAGACTTTTCTTACCCCGTTGCTCGTCATTTTGCTATAAAACATCAGAGCAATAGAGATCTCCTACAGTATTTCTGTTTGGACCATGTGCCGGAACACATAAGGGGGGCAATCGACTCCTTAAACTTAGGAGACTGGAGTCACGCTTTATTGTTGACTTAGAAACTAAGGCCCCGGGAGGTTTTAATATTGGGGAAGAAATGTCTGCACATTTGGGATAAGATAGAATTTTACAGTCCAAGTCTGTTAATATGTAACATTATGGAACTATTGTTATGTGTTGCTCATCTGAATTTACGTACAATGTTTTCTCTCTTTTTTCTTTCCTTTTTTTTTCTCCTCTTTGAAAAATGTACTATATGAACGTGTAAATTGGTTGTGATGATGAGGTGATTCTTGAAATATGTTATTTTATTATGTGGGAAGAATTCAGTTGTACAAGACATAGTAAATATTATTGGAGTGGTTTTGCATGTGGGCAACCATTGGGTTGCCATTGCAGATCCACGGCTAGATTATGATAAGTTTGAAATCATATGGACTATGGCCTTTAAATAGAAGTAAATGGTCCAACTCGATACACAAATGTGAAGGTGATCGAACACAATTCCTTGACACACTTATTATAAAGTCTGTGTCATTATTGTAACTTTACCACTTCAATATACTATGCAGTACTATGTGATCAGGAAGACACGTCTATGAACTGGGACAGAAGGCAACACGATTGAGTGTTGCAATTGCCGATCCACAGCAAGATTTTAGTTTTTGGGAATTATGTGTAACATTGCTGCCACATGCCCTTTGAATTTTACAACAGTGCATTATGTAACTGTGTTAGATAAACATGTTCTAAGATGGCGCCCGTATGAGAATACGAGGTTTGGTCCATTGTTTGTGTCAATTCCCGATAACTCTCGAGCTTTAAAAATGGTACCGCAAAATGCATTCTCTATGACACTGACGAAGGGAGTCTTTCCCGAAACGCGTTTGTTTGAATAAAGTTTGTCGTTCAAAGCTTTTTGACCCGCGAGTGCTGCGTGTCTTTTTGGCAGGATTAAGAAGACACGGTTTGGAGCTTTAATATTGGCGTGGTACACCGCCGCGCTGCAGCACCTGCCTTTGGATGACTCGCTATCGGTGTAACTTTGGGGCAGGATAGATATATATATATATATATATATAGATAGATAGATAGATAGATAGATAGATAGATAGATAGATAGATAGATAGATAGATAGATAGATAGATAGATAGATAGATAGATAGATAGATAGATAGATAGATAGATAGATAGATAGATAGATAGATAGATAGATAGATAGATACACACACACACACACACAAGTGATTTGCTTATGTTAGTCGTTGAGGGAGAGATTCACAAAGATGTTCACATGTAAGCTGAGGCTACATACCCCAATAGCTTCCTTTATAATTCACATTTGTTTAAGTTTTGCTATTCTGGAACAGCCAATGGCTGGTGACTGTTTACAAGAGACAGGATTAGTCAAACTCAGACATTTATAGCAACGGTCTTTAAAATATTTAGCATCAAGTAACCATCATAAGAAGTGTGCAATTATATTTGCAGTACTTACGCCAGGTTCATTTAGCTGTAGTCAACCGCATTTTTTAATACTTGTGTAAAAAACAATTGCTGTTTTGTGTGTGTCCTAATTTGCATTGCACATAGTTGCCCCCTCCCCTTTTTACTCAAGTTTACCATCTGGACATATCCACCTCTTTCTGTTTATTCACAACCTTCCTGTGTGTGCACATTAGAGCCTTTTTGTATGTTTTTTTTTAAAGTTTAGGTTTATTCAGCAAAGAATAAATAAAATAAAATACAAGGAATAATAGCAAGTGCCATGAATTACATGACATTAAGTTAATAATTATCAAGAAAAACCTTCTATGAAAAAAGGAGAAAGAGAAAGGGAGGGGGAGAGATAAGATGGGAAGGGAATCAAGGAAGGGAAAATATATACACTGTTATAAAGTTGATACTATTATATTCGTAAACGAGAAAAATATAACATGTGGAGATAGTTTCTGTATGAATAAAAAACAATTTAAAAGATAAAAACAACAAGTTATAATACGGAAAAACAGCTAACCACTGTGTTTCCTTCTGAATCCTGAGCTGGTTCTTCTCCATACCAAGCACTCTCAAAAAAAGCCTACCAGTATGAATGACATTATCTGACACCTTGTAGTCCCCTTTGTTTCATGTAATATTTTCTACACGCTGATTTACACACATATGATTCATTGCCTCTGTATTTGTGTGTGATGTCAAGTGCTCCGACGCCCTACAGAGGTGCTGTAAAACAAATTAAATACATGTGAGAGAGAGGCTATGGAGAGATGAGAGGCTCTTGGAAGGTGATGGGCAATCATTGGAAAGCCCCAACAAAGATTGTTGAATCCTGGTGCACTCTAAGGTCATCATTTACGATGCTTTAAAAGCAAATACAGTTGTATATATAATGAAAAATGTGTTGTGAAAGCGTCATTTTTGTTCAAATATTTGGGGGGCGAAACTCCCAAACCCTCCTTTTTGTGGCCAGGTTGGCTCGCTGCACTTACTATGCACCATACGGAGGCTGGTCTGAGACAATGTGGCAGGGCTTCTTTGGGTTTCCAGTCCAATTGAGCATACTTTACAAAAGTAAAACTTTGACGTTTTTACAGCCGTGAGTGTATTAATGCCGTAGCTTAAACCTATGGTAGTCGGCGCCCCCTTCCCTTCTTTTATTACGTTTGGCCCAGAAAGATGGGGTTCCTGAGGCCTAACAAGGCTTGGGGAGGGAGGCTGTTCACCCCCTCCTGTTATATTTTGGCTCTATGGGATGGGATCCCCAGGGCCCAAGAAGGCTCGGGTGGACTGCATGCCCCCTACCCTGTTTAATTGTATTTGGCCCTGGGGAATAGGGTCCCTGGGGCCTTTCAAGGCTCACAGAGGGGGGCTACATGCCCACTTCCTCAAAATATATATGTTTTGGCCCCCAGGGGGTGGGGGTTCCCGGGGCTCGAAGACCAACCCTAAGCTGCGTATGCCAAGGGCCTTAGAAATTCACAGAAAAATACCAAAGGTTTAGGTGACATTATACTTAGATGAATATTTCAGTGAAAACATTAATGTTTTGAACAAAGAAAATCGGCCTGTCCTAGTTATCAGAGCTAACTATAACTTGCCGTTCTGCCATGCACTGCTTATAACCTCACATATTACATCAATCATGACATGTTCTATGAAATCATATATAACACCTTGTAGCCTTGTGCCAACGTAGCCCGTCTTGCACAATGGTGCAAGGGTACCTATGTTGCAAGCTGGATTTTATTTGTGCAGGAAAGGCCACCTTCTTGCACAAAAACAATACGTAGAGACTTTTACCTCTTTCTAAACATTGAAAGAGGAAAGAAATAGGAGAAATAAAGTTATTTCTCTTTGTTGCATCTCCCATGGGATGGCGTACCTTTTTGACTCATGTCCAGGTTTAATACAGGTAGTAAATCTGGGAATGTGCCAAAATCCATGGGTGGATGCATGGGGACACCCACACTCCACCATTGGAACGCCTTCAGAGGACAGAGTACTGCAAGGCACAGACTTGTGCTGTGTTATGCCAGATTTACTATTGCCACGCAGAGCCACACAAGGTGGCTCTGCGTGGCATAGTGAATCCCAATTAAGATTGCATTGCCCTTGCGTCACCTTGCGTGATGCAAGGGCAATTTAATCCTTTTCTCAATTTGCACTTATCCACTAGCCCTCACATTTTTCATTGTTTGATTAACACTTTATTCATTAAGTGTAATCAAACCCTAAACATTCTAACTCCAGTCAGTGCATATTGTTAACCGCACGCTGAAGAAAACAGTTTATTGCCTCAAAAGAACCATGTAATGTATAAAAATACATAATGGTTAACGCATGTCATATGGTCCTGTAGTCACATCTCAGAACTTTGGAGACAGCCCTTCTGCCTCTTGGTTAATGTCACTAGAGCCCCTTGATGGCAATATTGTACCATATTACATGCTTACCCAATAGCTATTGTGCATGTGCTATGACAGCCCTATTCCACCCATCATACACACACACACACACACTTGTACACACAAAGACTTTTTCTGTGCATCCCAGAACAATGTCACTTGACTTGGACACAAATGAAGTGTGGTTATTTTCAGCACTAGGCACTGTGGAAAGGAGTAGTGGAAGAAGGGGACATTTTGGGGTTCATAGGACCTGGCAAAGTCTAACCCAAGAAAGAGCCATCCTACCATGCTGTTCTGACTGCTGTCGCAGCAAAGTGCAACCCCCCACTGCAGCGTTTCTTCTGCCAATATACATCATGTAGCCTTGAATTGTCATGCTGACACTGTAACTTGTTATTTTAGTTCATGTTATTTGGTTTCTAGGCGATGGCTCTGGGTGCTGCACTTTTGTTAAATGCCTAAAACATAAATGCGTTATCCACAGATAACATATTTATTGTACGGCAGAATAATAACCAATTTAAATCGACAATATTTGCAGGATAGTTTAATCAAGCAAATGTGTTCTATTATACCTCAAAATTAAATACGATCTATATTTTTATCGTTTTGTTTCCAGAGAATGATTGAAAGTGTTTTATGTATTGATCTACTGATTTTTAAGGCATTCATTTTTTCCCACTAATTGGTTGTTAATAGATGGGCTTTCTCATTTAAAAATTGAGCGTCTGGGTATGCCTTTGCTCAGGTTGATTGATACACTGTGATCTGATTCTTTTAGTTTCACCCTCATTTATATTTGCAATTGCTTCTTTCAAAATACCATAAGATGCAACATTACAGGATGTCTTGTTTTGGCATGTAATTTTTTATTTATCTGTTATCCCTCTGCTCAAGAAGAATGACCTTGACCCTCAAAGTTGGCCAAACTTTAGGTCAATTTCTCTCCTTTCTGTTTTCTCCAAAATTCTGGAAAAGCATGTTAACAATCACCTCTCTTCCTTCGTCACTGTTATTAATCTGCTGCCTCCATCTCAGTCTGGGTTTAGGGCCATCCACCGTACTGAATCTGCCCTACTAGGAGTCACAGAACTTCTTGAACTCCTTAGGCAAGAACTCGATTCTGATGGGACCGCTGCCCTTATCCTTCTGGATCTAAGTGCAGCTTTCAATACGGTCTCACAATCCATTCTTCTGGACAGATTGGAGGCATCAGGCATTGCTGGCATTGCATTGAGTTGGCTATCTTCCTTTCTTAAAGATTGAACATTTCAGGTCTCATCAGCAAACAATACATCTACAACCCTAACACTGACCTCAGGGGTTCCACAGGAATCTATATTGAGCCCCCTGCTTTTTAACATTTACCTTCTCCCCTTGATGGAAGTGATTGAAGAGTATGGCCTCACCGTATTTTCATATGCAGATGACTCTCAGATTATTTTCTCACTATCTGATGCTCAGAATCAAGATCCTTCCCCACCCAGGCAAGTCCTGTCTAATGCAAACACAAGGAGATGATGGACGGAGTGCTGAAACTTTTCAGACACACACCCCCAGTCACAGATCTGAGTTGAATCGATCATCGTTCTTTAGCTCACAGTGCCACCCCAGTTCAGACATAGCTATATGCAAATCAGTCTTGCCCTGTGCCTCATGGGAACAGTCCAGGCCGAACTGCCAAGCCTTGTCTTCCCTGGACCGGAAACAAGGCCTGTCTAATGTCGCCCTTTGGATGAACAGACACTCCCTAAAACTTAATAGCAATAAACCGAAGTCCTGATTCTGGGAAACAATCCCGAACTTTGGGGAGTTAACCACTGGCCGGTCATACTGAGGCCTTTACCCCTGCAAGTTAATAAGGTTAACCCCATCGAATCTCATGACGAGCTCAGCTCGTCATGAGCCACGGTGCTCATGACGAGCTGAGCTCGTCATGACCTTTAGAACGCTCGCACGCTGGGCTAATTCCCCTGCTGTGCGAGCGTTCTAAAGAAACGGGTGTGGTCATGACGAGATCAGCTCGTCATGAGCACACGACCACCGTGGCTCATGACGAGCTGACCTCGTCATGAGCACAGGGGCGCTGTGCGCGCCTCCCCATCCCACAGCGCAGCATGGGAATTTGCCCGGCTGCGAAGGGGTTAAGGATCTCGGCTTCATCATTGATAAGAATCTTTCCCTTAAGCTGCAGGTTTCTAAGCTCACAGCCTCTTGCTTTTCCATTCTCAAATGGCTCTGAAAAATCCTCTGGCTGATTCCTCTAAGTGCCCAGAGAACAGTGCTACAGGCCCTGGTAACGTCCAGATTGGACTATGGGAATGTACTGTATCTGGGTGCTGATAAATCCTTGATTCATTGCTTGCAGATCATCCAGAACGTGGCCACCCAACTATTTTTAAGGCTGCCTACATATGCTTCCATCTCTCCCTTGCTCCACAAATTACAGTGGCTGAAGGTTAACAAACGTATTAAATTCAAGACCTAATGTTACATGCTTTGAGCTTGACACGGACTTGCCACTTCTTACATCCAAGATCTGGTGTCTCCTTATGTCCCTAACCGATTGCTGAGATCAGCCATCCTAGCACGGTTTACCACGCCAAGGTTTTGTCGAGCGGTGATTAAGAGGAGCTCCATCTCCTTTTTAGGCCTGGATCTTTGGAACTCTCTTCTGGTAGCTCTCAGAAACTGTAACTCATTGATTACTTTCCTTAAGAACCTAAAAACCATGCTCTTGACTTGGCCAGACTGAGTTCTTGTCACCTGGTATGTTGCTGTGTTTCCAGTTTGCTTTAGCATTTCTGCTTTCCTCTAGCGCCGGGAAACCCTTTTGGGTAGCTGCACGCTCTATAAGCTTCTTGAATAAATAAATATAATTCTGTGAAACACAGCATCATTTCAATTCTCCACAGCTGTAACAAGCACTGTTTTAAAATGGTTCTCTACTCTTCCATGGGCATATGACCTCATGTACAAAGAATTGATTTGGTAAAAATGGTCCTAATTGCTTACTGACTTTTTACCGAATCATTTTCGATTTTGCAAACTAACCTATGTACCAGTACATATACTCCTTCCAAATACCAATTTTTTATTGTTTCCTAAACCCATTTACTAATTTGGAAAACCTATTCCCAATTGTTAATTGGGTTCAGTGCATTTCAAAAAGTGTTTTAGCAGTCACAAACTGTTCGATTACCAAATCTGAGTATTTTCTAACATTTAAACACTTTTTACGTGAGGTCCATAGCTATCAATAATGCAGCAGCTTCAGTGTACACGTGGAAGGAGATCCTTGCACAGCTGTTATGGCAGTCATTTACCACCCACACAGGGGTAGGTGATATTTTAATTATCTGTTCACAAAATAAAGAATTACAGTGGGTTGCAATTCGACCTACCTCATCAATATTCAAGAGGTAGGTCACAAATTGTGACCTACTTTGATTGGCCACAACCACAGAAAAGGAAACCTGCTGAGTTCAGCAAAATCTATGTCTGTGATCGTATTTAAATAAAGTATTTTTTTTAATGCAGCTCATTATCTCTCCAAGAAAATGGGATGAGCTTAAAAAAAAAGAAAAGTTACACAAACCTTTTTTAAAAGTAGGCAGTAAACCCATGGACTACTGTCTACTATTGAACATGTTTTTATCCACATTCACAAAGTGGAAGGGGTCCCTTGAAGCACCTTTGCGTTTGAGAATGGGTTATCATCTGAGTTGGTGGTAAAATATTAATGTTTCACAACTGGATTGAGGTCGCAAAACATGAATACATACCATAAGGAATCAGTATTTGGAAGAAACATCTAAAAATGCCCCTTCCAAATACCAATTCCTCGAGGTTTTCTAAACCCACTTAACGATTTGGAAAACCTACTCCTAATTGATTATTCAGTTTAGTATATATCAGAAAGTGTTTTAGCAGTTGCAAACCCTTAGATTGACCAAATCCGAGGTATTTTGACTGTTAAAATACTTTGTACATGAGGCCTATAGCAATGAATATCAGTGGCAGCTCCTCTGCTAAGACAAAGGAGCGTGCCCCACTGGTCTATCTATACTAATATTATAAAGTAAGAACTTTGAACCTTTGAGGCGGGTAAACTCGGGAACCACAGCGCCAATTCACACACCCGATACATCATTGTAATCGTCAGGGTGTGCAGATGGACATAGGCTATATAAACTATACAAATATGCATTATTGAAAAAATTTACATAAAAAAAGTAGTCCCTTCGGAGTAGCGCCGGCCGAGACCTGCGTGCTGACGTCAGGAGCGCGGGGAGAAGCGGGGTCCAGGAGCGCGGGGAGGAGCGGGGTCCAGGAGCGCGAAGAGGAGTGGCGGACATGGCGTGGGGGAGGAGCGGTGAGGAGCGGCGGACAGGCGTTGAGGAGCAGCGGACAGGCGGGAGGAGCGGTGATGAGCGGCGAGGAGCGGTAGAGCGGTGAACTGAGGAGCGCGGGGGAGGAGCGGCGGCTGAGGTAAGGCTCCGGGGGACCTACGGACAATGTCAGGGCAGGCGGGGGTCGGGGCAGGCAGGGGTTGGGGTAGGCGGGGGACGGGGCAGGCGGGGGGTGGGCAGGCGGGGGCCCGGGCTGCTGGTCAATGTCGGGGCGAGCGGGGGCCCGGGCTGCTGGACAATATCGGGGCGGGGGGGGTCACATCATGGATAGAACCAAACAGCAGCAATGTCACATCACTCCAAAAGAAAAGTACACTGTGCTCAATACCAAGAGCCCCAAATAACAAAGGGCACTAATGATCGCGGCGGGGGCCCGGGCTGCTGGACAATGTCGGGGCGGGCGGGGGGCGGGGAAGCCTGATTGCTCCCGGACAAGGTCGGGACGGGCTGCTAGTAGAAAAATAAAATGATAATAACTTTATGTTATTATCATTTTATTTTTCCCTATCGTAGTCAGTGGTGGCGTGGGGCGGGACTGGCCAGAGCAGGGGAAGGAGTGGTTTGCACTCCCTACGGGCTCATGACTGTTTTGCCAGCCACGGCCCGTGGAGGGAGTTTCGGTGGGGTGGAGAGGCGGGCGGGGGAGGGGCAGGGTTGGGGGTGCTAAAAACTGGAGTATGGATAATTGAAGGTAAGTAAATAATTTAATAAATAAAACGAATTTCGTAGCACACCCTGCATCGCATTTTGCGATGCAGGGCGCGCTACGAAATATTTTTCTACAGAAAATAACATTTTCAAAGTGGAGAAAAAAATGAAAACATTGCAAAAAAAGGTGTATAATTGCACAAGCCAAAATCAGGCCCATATACTTTTTTAAGAACATGCCCTATGAAGTTGCGCAGTTAAATAAATAAATAAATATGCTGCAAGTAAGTTATTTATTTGTTTACTTTTTATATGCCTTGAAGCAGATGTGGTGATTGCTAATGAAGATGGCAACCGAATGGGATTGGTTACTGTGGAAATGGAGCTGTTTCCAGAGGAAAATGACAGCCTGCCCAGGTCTGGCCATTGACTGCATCATTGGCAATAATTTGCCACATTTATAAGTTGGGGCTGCTGATCACACGTGCTCTCAAGATAATGGCTCAATGGCAGGGTTCAGGGACCAGAGAAAACATTAAAGAGTAACAGACAGGCTGATCCTGAAGTGTTGAGATCAATGGATCAGTTGTCAGATGCCCTTACAACAAGTATTTGCAATGCAATTGGTCTCCCATTTATGAGAGTTTAAGCTATTGACAATGCAATAGCTTAAACTCTAGCAAATGCGAGACCTATTGCATTGCAAATATTTATTTTTACTAGCACCAATGCAGCACTTTCACATTCATGAAGGCCGCGCTCCTTTCCTTAGGCAAGCCGCATCTAAAGAAAGGGGCGTGTCTGACACTAAAGTGAAAGCACGGCATGGGTCTTTGACCAAAAAAAAGCATCTGTTTGTCAAGATACCCCCCACTCCAGGCCTAAGCTTTACTTGCTACTCATCCCCCCATCTGTGCTTCAATTATAAAACGTGCACATGCTTTTGTAGGCTTAAGCGTGCATGATGTATGCGCCTACAAAACAACACAACCACCTCGTCATAGCATCTTTTTTTAAATTGTGTTCTCTTAGCCATCTACACAGAATCTGAGCTGTGCATCAGGCCCAAAAAATGGCAAAGCAAATGGGTCCCAAAGGCGAGACCTATTGATTTTGCCAGTGCTTGTTTAGAACATGCTGTCAGGGGCATTAATAGCCTTAGTGCAGTGGCACCATCGATGCGAGAGGCCCGATGCACCTCAAATAAGGATGTGTTTTACTGCCCAAACAGAGAAGAGGGCAGATATTAACCCTGCCACCATTAGGGTATAGTGCACCTTTCCTGCACCACTTCATCCTGGAGTCCCAAGCAGGTGACAAAGTCCCTTAGCACTACAAAAGCTATCGATCACGGGGAATTAAGGTCAATCAGATACCAGAGTAGATCAGTTTTTAAATCAGTTTACACAGGCCATGGATTCAGTTATTCACAATATGTAATACCTTACAAAAACATAGAATAAATATGAATCCCCAAGCATAACAAACATTCACAGAAAACTGAGAGGGACTAGATGTTAAAAAAATTGGAGTTGCTTATCAAGTACCAAAAAGCTCACTGAATCATCTGTAGCAACCGGTGCCCCCTCCACCCACGTGTCACTTTTCTGATACTAAAGTCTATCGCCTAGAGTGCCATACTAATTGTATCTTCAATATTGAAGAGGCTTTAAAACGTTTAGGCCACATACTCCCTGCTGCACCAAAGGTGAAAATACAGGCCTGTACCAGGTCTCTGCAAAGCCCCAGGGACTCAATCTATCCACGTCAGTTCCATCCAAACCGACCCAGCATGGTTCAAGCTACAGCCACTACAGCCTGCTGCAGGTGGGGGCGCTCTTAAGTGTGCTCGTGCCATCAACTACATGGGCAAGAATGGGTCTAGAGCCAGTGTAAGGAACAGCAGACCAAGCATATGTTAGTGATGGGGCAGGACTTACCCACCTCCCCAGCCCCTCCTCCTTTCTACCTTCTTACTTTTATCCAGGCATGGGTAAAGTGGGCTCTGGCCCAGGGCCCCAGCCTTTCAGGGGGGCCCCTGACAGCACCAGTTCTATTCTACAGAGTCTTGCCCTGATGAACTTTAATGATTCTTGAATAGATTAAATATAATTTCCCTTTAATGTTTTTTGTACCTGGGTGATATGTGGGAGTCTCATGCAACATCCATAAGAAAACGTATTTTAGATCAAAACAGGATCTCACATATGAGTAATGGGAGGGTTATCAGAGATTATTTGCAGTGATATTAGTGAATTTCTGCCGTGTTACAATATTAGAAAACACACATCACTATCCCTGAATATTAGATGTGAACATATTTAGAATGTGACAGCTGCGGTCCGTGCAGGTAACAGCGGTGAGGCGGTGGGTCCATATAAGGGGGAATTTGGAGGGATGATGCTGAGGGTAAATTAAATAACTAATTTTCCCTCTGCATCGTCCCTCGAAATCCCCCCTTACACAGCCCCAATGCCTCACCGCTGGTACCTGCCGGACAGCGGTTAGTCAGTGACCTGGACAAAGAGGGCATGAAAGAGCTGGAATATGATCATAAATTCGAAGCTGTTCTGAACAGGACCCCCCAAAATACGTTTGGCCCTGGGCTCCTAAAAATCTTAAGACGTCCCTGCTTTTATCCCCTCCCCAACCCCACCACCACTTCGATTTCCTGCTCTCCCTTCCTATACTCCCTACACCTCAGGTCACTCAAATAGTTAAAACGTCCTGCTACAAACAACTGATATGGTTTAAGGTGAATTATTTGGTAAATGAAGCACTGGGGGTACCGCAAGGACAAGTATATATATAACTCCACCCAGATTTAGCAAGTATCTCCCCCCACCTGCTAATCACCACTGTGGAGAGAATGCCCACCCTCTAAACTACACCAGCCAGAGTAACATAGGCCAGGGGTTGTTGGTCAAGCACTTGCCCCATGCACCATCTACCCGGGATGCAGTCTTTCTGAAAGTGTAAGACCCAAGGACAAATTAAATTAATTATAACTGTCAAGCACTCTTTACATATCTCGAACCACGTGATTATCTACGTCAAACGTAGATAAATAAAAAAAACAGCAAAATTATAAAGAGAAGCGCTGAAAACCTGAGTAATGCGTCTATTATTTACCGGTAATTGCATTACTCCGAGTCCTACTCTCACGTATTTCCATTAGTATTTAGGAAATGCTAAAGCATTCATTCCTAAGTACGAATGGTTTTGCATTTCCAAATTGGCGATTTCCTAATAGGGAGTCACAAATTAGGAAATGCAAAACCAAGGGCTCCTATGGGCTCAAGCCCCCCCCCCCCCCCCCCCACCCCACACCTTGATGCACCCGAAAAAGAAAGTGGTGCACATGCAAAGCGTACAGGGAACTTTTAAAAATAAATTTTGGGTGCAGTTTATTAAAACTGCACCTGGTCACCATGGACTTGGATTCAATGGTAATATCATATCCTAAATGTCTATTTTGCATTTAGGAAATGCTTTGTACATGTGCTTAGGAAATCGAAAAAAAGAAATCCATATCTGAGATTTCCTATTTAAGGAATCACAAAATGCAATTTCTACTGTATAGAAATTGCATTTTGCGACAGTGTTTAGACCTTTGTACATATTGAAAGGCATTATTGCATTTCTTTATGGATCAAATTTGCGATTCGGTCCATTTAGGAATGCAATTTCTTTTCGCACATCTGGCCATTAGTGTATAATTCAAAGCACCTACAGTTTGGGTCACATCACAAACCCTCATTTTATTGTTATTTTTTTAAGGATTTTGAAAAACTCTTCACACTAATGTCCTCCTAACAAGTAGCCTGATTTCACTGTGCTATAGTAACACAGATAGAAACACAGATATCGCCAGGTGCAATAGTTCCCTTAGTCAGTATTAAAAGGTTCTCTGAGTGTATGGGTACACAATTACCGTTCATTTTTCTGCTCTCTAACCAGTTTTTTCTGATGCCAATTTATTCAAGTTTTTCCTGGAAAATCTGCGGGCCTCATTTATGAGTCTGTGCGTTACGTTTACGCCGCCAGTGCGTCACTTTTTGTGGCGCACCAGTGGTGTAAAAAATGCGCCTTCTTGCGCCATATTTACAAAGTGACGCATCTAGGTAGATGCGTCACTTTGTAAACCTCTGCGCCACATTATACCTGCGCCAGGTATAATGTATGCAAGGGGGGCGTATTGACGCAAGGAAGGGTCGTAGAAGTGACACAGTGAAATCTATGAGATTTCACTGCGTCACTTTTAGGACGCCGTTGCGTCAAAATCTTGCGCCTGCCCCACAGCAGGCGTAAGACTGATGCAGGCCCTTTCACATGGGGCTTGCCCCATGTGAAAGGACGCATTGCTGGAGTTGCGTCACTGTTGTGACACACTTCAGCAATGCGTCACTTTTGCGCTTACAGATACGTCAGAAATACTGAAGTATCTGTAACTCCCTGCGACATGATGCGTCATACATTAAATATGACGCATCAGGAATGTCGCAAGGAGTACGGACTGAGAAATGATGCATCGCAGCTTTCACGCAGCGATGCGTCATTTCTCATAAATGAGGCCCTGCATGTGTAGCGATAATTGCACCATCTGTGGCCCATGCAGGTAAGAGCGGTGAGACAGTGGGGGGGGGGGGGATTTGGACAGAGGAGCGGAAATTATTTATTTATTTAATTTGCACTCGCGGTCTGTTGAATTCTGCCCCACCCAACTCGACTCAACAGCGCTTACCTGCAAAGGCTGTTCCTGAAATGAACACGATTTTAATTCCGACTGGGGCGCAAACACTCATTGGGGTCCGATCTGAAATTACAGGGCCACTGATAACGTGGGTATAACTGGACCGTATGACATTTTGCAGAATCCTCCATTTAGATTTCTCAGCACTCAGCCAGACGAGTCTGGTGATTCAGTTTAGCTCAGACATGACTTTGCCAGCAGATCCGCTGGTTTATGAAGCAAAGTCATAAGTTTGCAAGATGTTCAGCAACAGACTGACTGCCTGAAGATCAATCAATTGTAAGCCTGGAAACTAAAGCACATTTTCAAAGTTTGAAAACTTCAAGGACAAAAGCTCCTGCATATTGAGAAGGGAACAGATGCATGAGGGATTTGAAGCAAGCTTTATTACTGTGAGGCATGGAGCTGACATGCCACCGTCAGACCACTCAAGAAAAGCAAAATCGAACTCAGCAAGGAATTCATGAGATGACAACAGTCCAGTAGAAGGCTGTTCATATATATGTATGTGTGTGTGTGTGGGTGTGTGTGCGTGGGTGTGTGTGTGTGTGTGGGTGTATATATATATATATATATATATATATATATATATATATTATATATATATATATATATATATATTCACTGAAAAAACCATAGGTTATAGACCATATATAGTTAGGAATTCGCATTTACAAAACCTTATTTTACTCACACAAAACCATTGAAATTCCATATATAGTTAGATGCAATAACTATATATCGCGCACCAGCAACCCACTGCTGATGATGTCACATATTGCATCATTGATGACATGGTCAGTGACATCACTGATGACATCACTGATGACATCACTGATGACATCATTCATGACATGGTCAGTGACATCACTGATGACATCACTGATGACATCTCAAATGACATCACTGATAACATCTCATTTGTCATTACTGATCACATCATTGATGATATCATTCATGTGATAATACGATCAACCTCTTCAGACTCTAATATAACCTTAGATACAATCAGTGTAAACAGACACTCACAGACTGTCACTCATCCATGGAGTTACTCACACACCTAGTCAGTCATGCAAAGAATCAATCACACCTCCATTTCCTCAACTATACAGTTATACAAACTTTACTTATTCAAACATATACTAACACATATTTACTCTCTTATACAATCCCTGATACAAGTTCACAATGATCCATACAGCCACTCGCACATTCACTGGCTCTTATGCACAGTTATTTATATATGTCAACTCTCACATGTACTGTGTTTTACATATGTACTTACTTTGACATGTAGCACTGAGATATCCATTCACTCACCAATACACTCATGCACACAGTCAACCGCCCATACAGCTGTTTCCACATGCACTTTTGAAACCATACATCTAGTGAATCAACTGCTCACACATCTATGCACAGAGTCATACACCTCCCAGCCACCCACACACACACTCAGTCTCCCATACAAATACTTGGACAACCAATCAATAACCCATATAGTTACTCATATAGCTACTTATCAACACATGCAACAGTTTACAGAACAACAGACATAATGATGCACAAATTAAGACAGTTTAGTCACTAACCCATGCACTCAGTGAGACACATTTAATCACTCACTCATACAGTCAGTCATGCACCTACTAAATCCTTCATCCAGACACTTATACATCCACTCATTCTTCAATATGTAAGACATATTTTAACTTTACAGAAACATACAGTCACTGGATGTTGTCATCAGTGATGTCATCAGTGATGTCATTTGAGATGTCATCAGTGATGTCATCAGTGATGTCACTGACCATGTCATGAATGATGTAATATGTGACATCATCAGCAGTGGATTTCGGGTGCGCGATATAGAGTTAGTGCAACTAACTATATATGGAATTTGAATGGTTTTGTGTGAGTAAAATAAGGTTTTGTAAATGCGAATTCCTAACTATATATGGTCTATAACCTATGGTTTTTTCGGTGAATTTTCAAGGTTTTGTAAATGCTAATTCCTAACTATATATGGTCTATAACCTATGGTTTTTTCAGTGAATTTTCAAGGTTTTGTAAATGCTAATTCCTAACTATATATGGTCTATAACCTATGGTTTTTCAGTGAATATATATATATACATACATATATAAACATATATCATCTGTATATCTATATAAATACAAACATAAATGCATGCATACATATACTTATATGCATACAGATGCATGTTATTTACATGAAAGTTGAAAAAACACTAATAAAAGCAAAGCTAAAAAGCCACCTCATTACAAACAGAATGGCTTTAACTTAAACGAGGGCGAGATCTATTGCATTTTCAATGCTTGTTTACTTTGGTTCCATCAAGAAGGCATTCAGATGTGTCACACATTTGCCATAAATTCTGAATGTTAGCACTCTAGTTGCACATTAGATCACTGTAGTAAAGCTACTGCTCACCAGGGACGTCTGCTGCTGGTATTCAAAGTGCATGTTTCAGTCTGCATGTCAGAATTTTTTTTATGAAATAGAAGAGGATTTGAGAAGTCACTCAAAATGATCCCTAATTTTTCTTTCTGAAGCACTAATCATACTTTCTATGGCAAAATTAACCCCCTCATGTTGTTCCTTTTTAAATTGAGTGTTTTCAGACTTACCACTTCATTCCAATCAAGATGGCTTCTGGTGTGCCATACTTTTGTCATAAGTAAGACTGTTAGCGCTCTAGTTGTTCTTTAGAACACTCTGGGACATTCTGTCATTGGGCTACACTTGGGGTACATCTGGGTGATATTTGGGCTACATTTAGGCTCTTTTGTCTCTGGTGGCCATCTTGGGAGACTGTATGTCAGAATTTTTTAATGAAATTGAAGAGGGTTTGAGAAGTCACTCAAAATGTGCCCTAATTTTTCTTTCTGCAGCACTAATCATAATTCATATGGCAAAATATACCCCCTCATTTTGTTCCTTTTTAAATTAAATGTTTTAAGAGTTACCACTTTATTCCAATCAAGATGGCTTCAGGTGTGCCATACCTTTGTAATAAGTAGGACTGTTAGCGCTCTAGTTGTACTTTAGAACACTCTGGGACATTCTGTCATTGGGCTATACTTGGGCTACATCTGGGTGATATTTGGGCTACATTTGGGCTCTTTTGTCTCTGGTGGCCATTTTGGGAGACTGCATGTCAGAATTTTTTAATGAATTAGAAGAGGATTTGAAAAGTCACTCAAAATGTGCCCTGATTTTATTTTCTGCAGCACTAATAATACCTTCTATTGCATAATATACCCCCTCATTTTGTTCCTTTTTAAATTAAATGTTTTAAGAGTTACCACTTTATTCCCATCACGATGGCTCCAGGTGTGCTATACCTTTGTAATAAGTAGGACTGTTAGCGCTCTAGTTGTTCTTTAGAGCACTCTGGGACATTCTGTCATTGGGCTATATTTGGGCTACATCTGGGTGATATTTGGGCTACATTTGGGCTCTTTTGTCTCTGGTGGCCATTTTGGGAGACTGCATGTCAGAATGTTTTAATGAAATAGAAAAGGATTTGAGAAGTCACTCAAAATGTGCCCTAATTTTTCATTCTGCAGCACTAATCATACTTTCTATGGCAAAATATACCCCCTCATGTTGTTTCTTTTTAAATTAAATGTTTTAAGAGTTACCACTTTATTCCAATCAAGATGGCTTCAGGTGTGCCATACCTTTGTAATAAGTAGGACTATTAGCGCTCTAGTTGTTCTTTAGAACACTCTGGGACATTCTGTCATTGGGCTATACTTGGGCTACATCTGGGTGATATTTGGGCTACATTTGGGCTCTTTTGTCTCTGGTGGCCATTTTGGGAGACTGCATGTCAGAATGTTTTAATGAAATAGAAAAGGATTTGAGAAGTCACTCAAAATGTGCCCTAATTTTTCATTCTGCAGCACTAATCATACTTTCTATGGCAAAATATACCCCCTCATGTTGTTTCTTTTTAAATTAAATGTTTTAAGAGTTACCACTTTATTCCAATCAAGATGGCTTCAGGTGTGCCATACCTTTGTAATAAGTAGGACTGTTAGCGCTCTAGTTGTTCTTTAGAACACTCTAGGAGGCTGCAGTAGAACACAAAGGAATCAACTGACAGTCTCTGTCCTTGTTGGATGTACATGTTTTACTGAGAATGTCAGACTTCATTTTCACATGACTGAGAAAGATAATGTGAATTTACAGAAAATATGCTTTCAGTTTAGCTTATAGATCCCCTTCCAAACCACTGTGGGAAAATCATGAGATATTAGTTTTCTTTCAAACAATATTCATGATATCACAGCAGAAGGTTTTTTCACATGGTAAAATCACCTTAGAACCCACCACAATTCCTAAAACGAGTATGGTACCATCAACAAATGATTTATAATGTAACTAAAGTCCTAAAACCCTCTATTAACTACAATGCTTTTTAATGAGGTGCTATCATGTATATTGGTCCCAAGATGGCTGCCAACACTTCTTGGATGAAGTGCTGACAGCCAATCAGATCAGATGTGTGGTTAGGCTCCGCCCAGATATATATCTTTTTTTGAACCTAAATTACTCAAAATCCACTGGAGCACATATATTGAGACCTAGCAAAGGCACATCGGGCTAACAGTCCCTACAATTTTGCCAAGTTTCGTGCAAATCCATTCAGCCGTTCGAGCTAAAAGTGAGGCCAACCGCCCTATGGAAATTAACATGGGAAAAACGCGTTTTGGGACCCCCCTTTTTTCTCGGCCCCCCCTTGATGAAACCCCCCCAAATTGTCAGGGGCTGCTCAGAAACAAAATGTTCCATTTTCCTGAAAATTTCAGCCAATTCCGTGCACAAACGCCAAAGTTATTAGACATAGAATTTTCAAAAATCCCATAGAGAAAAAATCCTAACTATATATACCTACTGGCGACCGCCAGTAGGTAATATATATATATATATATATATATATATATATATATATATATATATATATATATATATATATATATATATATATATATATCATATATATATATATATATATATATATATATATATATATATATCATATATATATATATATACATTTATATATAAATATATATATATATACACACACACATACATATATGTGTGTGTTTATATATGTGTGTGTATATATATGTATATATGTGCATTTGTGTATATGCAACAAGAGGACGTGGAAACTGGCAACAGAAAAAGAAAAATTGGAATTAATAAGCGTTACTGGAAATACCAACCGCACCATTGTCAATCTTACAAAAATAGACTTGAATGAGGCGGAAAAACAATTACTCACGTTAGCCCTCAGCTATTGCCCTGAAAGCAACTTTGATTTTGTGAAAACTAGAGTGGACATTTATAAATTTATAAGGAAGGTGAAATTGACCAAGTACTTCACTATAAAAAACCCGGAAGGCAAAAACCCACAAAAAATGTCAACACAAAATAATGAAATAGTGGGCATGGCAGTAAAAGAAATTTGTCTGCTAAGAACATTACATAACCTGGGAAATGACACATCCACTGACACCACTCTTAATACTCAGGAACTACTACATGCGGAAAATATTGATGGAAATAGAGGGAGCACAAGTCCATTCAAAGCCCCATCCACTTTCGTCCCAATTATGCCGAGGGATGCGGTGGATGTTTTTCATGATAGAGTGGTGGAAGAACTTGAAACTCTTCATAAAAAAACATGCATGCAAAAGACTAAAAACTCAAATAAAAATAAGCAATACTTTCAATTGATGGCCAAACTAAAGAATAACGATACAGTGGTAATAAACCGAGCAGACGAAGGGGGCAATATTGTCCTATGGGATAAGAATTTATATAGAGAAGAAGCCATGAGACATCTTGATGATACTGATTGCTATGAGTTATCCAATGGTGTAGCGGTCCATAAAACGAATGAACAATACAAGAAAGAACTATACAAATGGACAGGCGAGGGATTGATAACTAAGGAGGAAAATACATTTCTAACCAACAATTTTCCAAAGTTACCAACATTCTACTTAATCCCAAAAGTTCACAAGGGGTTAAGTCCACTCCAAGGAAGACCTATTATCTCAGCGCAAAACAGTAACTTTGAAAACACATCTAAACATGTGGACTTTTACCTACTGGACTTTGTAAGAACACTGCCTTCTTTTATCCAAGACTCTAGAGACTTCCTGGCCAAATTAAATAATGTAGAATGGAATTATCTATTGATAACATTGGATATTAAATCATTGTATACGTGTATCAAGCACGAGGACGGCTTGGCAGCAGTGGAATATTTCCTTAGTTTACAAAATATTCAAAATTATGGTCATAACAAAATGCTACTCAGTATGATACACTGGTGCCTATTTAATAACAGATTCCTTTATGATGGTAAGGTGTATAGACAAAAACAGGGAGTGGCTATGGGGGCATGCTTCTCCCCCAGTTACGCATGTCTTCATGTGGGCTGGTGGGAGGAGCATGTCCTCAAGCGGGAACATCATACCCTATATGACCTGCACGTTGTACGTCTATGGCGATTTATAGACGATATGTTTATAATCTGGAATGGAACAAGAGAAGAAGCTAGTGAATTCATTAAAATTATGAACAACAACTCATTAAATCTACAATTCACTTATCAAATTGAGAAGACAAAGATCAGCTTCTTAGATGTACAGGTCAATATTAATTCAGGAAAAGTGGAAACCAGCTTGTTTGTAAAACCAACAGCTGGGAACACCCTGCTACACGCAAGCAGCTTTCACCCAAGCCACACAATAGCAAGTCTCCCCTATAGGGAATTCCTCAGAGTAAAAAGAACTTGTAGCTCAACACAAGCATGTGAGGAAGCCCTTACCCTTACTAAGTCAAAATTGTTAGAACGAGGTTATAAAGAAAAAAAATTAAAAGCTGCACTTCATAAAGTTTCTCTCATTCAAAGAGAAACTCTATTACAACCAAAAGAAGCTACCACAGATTCTAACTCAGCACCCACAAGAAATACCAATGTTGAATCAGATGAAACCAGGAAGGACTGTAGGTTTATCTCTACTTATAGTAGACAGTCTAAATTAATAAAGAAAATCGTTACTAAAGAATGGCCAATCATATTAACAGATGGGGTCCTAAATGAGATTTACATGCATAAACCTAATTTCACCTTTAGAAAGGCCCATTCAATGAAATCAGACCTTGTAAAAACCAGCCCTGAAACTTTTAATAAAGATAACTGGCTATCCGCCCGTAATGGCTTTTTTAACACCTTGGCTGCTAAGCAGATTTCCCTCCTGTGCTGAAATTTTCAGAATGCCCTTTTGCATGAAGAGCTCAGCTCGTCATGAGCACACGAGAGGTGTACCTCATGACGAGCTGAGCTCGTCATGAGCATCGAAGGGGTTAAATGTGCATCTTGCAGAGCCTGCAAATTTGGTTCCAATACTACCACATACACAACCGCATTCTCAGACCGACCCATTAAAATCAAAGGTCATTACACATGTAAGACTGAGTATGTTGTGTATATTCTAACGTGTTTGTGGTTTAAGATATGTTGAAAGCACTAAGCTTCCAGCGCAGGCTAGGATTCTGCAGCACCTACGGGCCATAGTGAATTCGGACCCTAACTACCCCGTAGCTAGACACATAAAAGCAGAACATGGTAACAATCTTAATGTTCTCACATATTTTGTAATTGATCATGTTCCTAACAGCAAAAGAGGGGGAGATAGGGAGAAAAAACACCGCAGACTGGAAACCAGTTACATTTTAGAGCTGGATAGCAAGAGTCCAAAGGGCCTGAATACATGTGATGATTTGTACCACTTCCTTTAAGTGTCCCGTAAACTTGGAACCCTGATAATAGTTGTAGTGTAGAGTACTTACTTCTTTATGTAAGAACGTAGTAGAGGAGTATGAAGCACTTTATTTCCTAAAATTTTTTTGTAATAGTTAGGAAAACCTTTTATATTTTACATTTTATATAAGGGTTTTAAATGGATCATATATTTATATAGTTTTTATATGGTGTTCCTAAAAATAGGAATTTTTTATGTTTCATATGAAATTAACAACACTATTAATAATATATACTGCTTTGTACAACGACTAGGATACAAAATGAGTGGACATTAATTGAAAGGTACTAAAATCAATCAGAAGGAGAATATTGTTTCAAATGAGACCATTCTGAATTAAAAACATCGTAACATTGTGTAGTATTGCAATAATGTATTTGTACAGATATAAAGGTAAACCCATAGTATTGTATAGAACCGCCTTTCGGTCCCTCACAAATCCCTCTTTTTAAATACAAAGAATGATTTTTATAGTATGGTAATTGAATACTTCCTGTTGGGAGGATAAATGTGTTACCATTACTGATTGTGTTTTTTAATTTGGCACTTTTGAGCACATTTGCACACAATAGGTGAAGTTATTGGTCTGAAAAGCATTAGTGAAAACCGAGACTAGTATAAACAAGAAACCTTTCAATATGCAGCATTTTCAAATGCTTAGGGTCACTCACGAAAGTAAATGGGACAATCTCCTTTATTAGAAACTCGATATGTGCAATTGCTTTGACATTATGGGGCCGATTAGGATGGAGGATTTTCCGCCTCCTCCGGGCCGGCGGAAGCCACCTCCGGCCCGGAGGAGGCGGAAAATCCTCTGCGGACTCACCAAAGACCCACCGCCGCATTACGATGGCTGGTGGGTCTTGATTTCTG
The DNA here is from genome assembly GCF_964263255.1 of Lissotriton vulgaris. Lineage (NCBI taxonomy): Eukaryota > Metazoa > Chordata > Amphibia > Caudata > Salamandridae > Lissotriton > Lissotriton vulgaris. The sequence goes on from NC_141698.1 coordinate 93,229,293, forward strand.
TCCGCTGCTTTTCCGCCGCGGTCGGATTACAACCGCGGCGGAAAAGCTCTCATTTGGCTGGCAGTGTCTATCAGACACCGCCAGCCAAATTAGGAAGCATTAGTAAACATGCTTTTCCGCGGCGGTTTTTCCGCCGTGGAAAAGCATGTGTACTTTTGATTTTGGGGGCCCGTTGCGGGCCCCCAGGGTGTTGGCGGGTGGGGGGTGCACATGGGGGGTACCTATGGTACCCCCCAGCATTTACATGCACAATGTGGCAGGCACCGCGCGGTGCCTGCCGCTTTGTGCATGTAAATGTAAAACATGCACTTTTAACATTGCGGCGGGTGCTGCTTGAAGCAGCACCCGCCGTAATGTTAAATATCCAGGATATGACCGCCAGGGTGGCGGTCACATCCTAATCGCACATGAGGGAACGCCGCAGCCCCTGCGGACGTTCCCTCATACTCTGGGGTCGCGGACGGACTCAAGTCCGTCCGCGATCCTAATCGACCCCTATATATTTTACGGTCTGAGAATGACTAGTAATTATTTTTAAGCTTGCACTGTAAAAGAATGCAATGACAATAATAATAGTTTCAAAAGAGATGAAATGAATGCTGCTATATTGATGATGAAAATGGTTTTAATGTTGTAATACATAGTATGTTTACTATTTCCATGCAAATGCAATGACCAATCACAAAGCACTTTATAATTTAAATAATGGAGGGAACCTCACGATCACCACCAGCGAGCAAGGCGTCAGATACGCCGAAACGCGTTTGGTTAGGCACGGTAATGCACTTTATGAAATTGCAAAAATAAAGAACATCAGCGGCTGCTGAATTTGGAAAAGAGTCCGTCTCTCTCGTTTTTTGTGAACGCCTTATGGATGCTGGCGTTGAGAGTGGAATCAGGAGATGTGTATATATATATATATATATATATCTCAATGAGAAACAGCCAGCGTGAGGCATGTGGAGACTTAGAAATCACCAATATATGCATAAGTTAAGTAATAAGCATGCACGGTATGGAAGGCATGGCACACTTCAAACTGCAGACAATGCAGAGAATTTTGAGAACGAGGAAGGCTCTATTTTGGCTGTTATTTGTATGACAGAGCAACGCAAAGAAATCCATCTAATGAAGCAGTACATCGTTAAAATGTGCTCATGGCTCTTTCTTGCCAGCAGACCGCAGTATACAGTTTGAGGTCTCGGTGAAAAAAACCTAGGCTCACGCTTACTATATGTTGAGTAGATACTCGCGATGCAAAGATAGCATTGTAAGTAAATAGACACTATGGCTCATATTTATCAATAAGTCACACAAAGCAACGCAGCAAGCCATCTTGCTGCGCTACGCTGCATGAAAGGGAGAGGGCAGTAATGTGCATTATACAGGGCATTCCTACTGTCTGCCTGCGGTGGTGCACAAACTGCTGCCTAGAGCCAATACGGGCACCCTTGCACCATGGTGCTAGTGTGCCCGCATTGAAGGCAGGATTGACTTTGTGTAGGAAAGGACACCTGCCTGCACAAAAACAATCCTCAGAGGCATTATCCTCTTTCTGAATGTGCTGCAGAATTCAGCACACTTAGAAAGAGGAAACCATGAGGAGAAATAAAGATATTTCTACTTGTTGTAACTCTGCTAAAGAGTTATTTATCACAGTAAAAAGCCTAGCTAACGTGTCTGAGATGGCTAATAACAACTGTAGTCAAGCTTTCTATGATATACTTGTGAGTTTTTTCTGCCTAAGGTGGAGGATATTTTCAACACCTTTGTGCCAATAAATATAATACTCCGGCCTATCAGGTGGAAAGTGATGCATCTTCCAGTCAAGAAGTCCTGGATACTTTTCCCCCACTTAATACTGAGCAGAGTCTAAGCCTTGTTAAATCTACCAAATCAGGCTCCCTTCTAGACACCTGTCCATCGAAAATAGTACATTTTGGCCCAGAAATTGTAAGTACTCATCTTTAACGAGATAATTAAATCAGGACATTTTCCATTAGAATGGAAGAAAGCTTCTATTCTTCCTTTATTACAAAACCCCATTCTTAATCTACTAGAGCCTAGTAGTTATAGGCCCATATCTCGACTATTGTTTCCATCTAAAATTCTAGAAAAGACTCTGCATCTGGATCTTACATCTTTAATAGATCCAAACACGCTTCTAAATTTGGCACAAATTGAATTTAGAGGTGTGCACACCACCGAGATGGCTCTGATCATCAAATCGGAAGAATTAAAGTCCATTCTTGATGGCGGTGGTAAGGCTGCTCTGATTCTATTGAATCTCTCTGCGGCCTTCGATACAGTCAGTTATAACATCTTGATTGACTGGTTCTCCAAGCTCGAAATAAGAGGTTCTTCTCTCATCTGGCTGAAATCCTTCCACTTCGAGAAGGAACAACACATTGCTATGGGAGAATGTACTTCCGACATGTTTCACATGCCATGTAGGGCGCCTCAGGGGTCTTAAGTGAGCCCCACCCTTTTTAATTTGTATGTCACCCCACTGGCAAGGCTTATTACATCTTTCAGATTCTACGTTGTCCCTTATGCCGGCGACACTCAAATACTAGTCTTGGTATCTAGTAAACCAAAGTAAACAGCAACTAGATTTAACACATATAGACAACTGGATGAAGGTCAGTTCTGTAAAATATAATTCCAGGAAAACGGAGGTCCTTCTTTTTTCAATGACACCTCTTTTTGGTCACCAAGTTGGTGGTCGTAGGAACTGGCTCATTTGCCACGCCTGTGAGGAAATTCCAAAATTTGGGGATTGTCTTTGACAATACACTAGCCTTCGAAGATCAGGTCAATGCCCTTCTGTCCTGCGTATTCTTCATTTTGAGAATCATTAGGAAGATATGCCCTTTCATCCCATAAGATCTTCGGAAAACTGTGGTAACTGCACTGGACTTATCCAAGCTGTATTATGAGGAGCTAGGTGTAGAAGGACTACTGCCCACAATCACCTCCAATCAATGTATGAGGAGCTAGGTGAAGGAGGCCTACTGCCCACAATCACCACCAATCATTGTTTGACCAGCTAGGTGAAGAAGGACTACTTCCCGCAATCATCACTAATCATTTTTGACCAGCTAGGTAAAGAAGGCCTACTGCCCACAATCGCCACCAACCATTGTTTGACCAGCTAGGTGACGAAGGACTACTGCCCACAATCACTACCAATCAATGTATGAGAAGCTAGGTGAGGGAGGCCTAATGCACACGATCGCCACCAATCATTGGTTGACCGCCTAGGTGAAGAAGGACTACTGCCCACAATCACCACCAATCATTGTATGACAAGCTAGGTGAAGAAGGACTACTGCCCACAATCACAACCAATCAATGTATGAGGAGCTAGGTGAGGAAGGCCTACGTACACAATCATCACCAATCATTATTTGCTCAGCTAGGTGAAGAAGGACTACTGCCCACAATCACAACCAATCAATGTATGAGGAGCTAGGTGAGGAAGGCCTACGTACACAATCATCACCAATCATTATTTGCTCAGCTAGGTGAAGAAGGACTACTGCCCACAATCATCACCAATCATTGTTTGACCAGCTAGGTGAAGAAGGACTACTACCAACAATCACCACCAACCATTGTATGACAAGCTAGGTGAAGAAGGGCTACTTCCCACAATCATCACCAATCATTCTTTGACCAGCTAGGTGAAGAAGTACTACTGCCAACAATCACCACCAACCATTGTATGACAAGCTAGGTGAAGAAGGGCTACTTCCCATAATCATCACCAATTATTGTATGACCAGCTAGGTGAAGAAGGCCTACTGCCTACAATCACCACCAATCATTGCATGACCAGCTAGGTGAAGAAGGACTACTGCCCACAATCACCACCAAGCATTGTACTAAACATGAAAAATAGCCCAACAGGCTTGCATACCCCTCCATGCAGAATCGTTTATGAAATGACAAATATTCCTTAAGCGGATCTGGCAGAATGCATCCAAAAATAAAATATCAGGAACAAAAGAAAGGTTTTAAAAATCAATAAACTACCTGAGGCTGGAGGATAACATAAGGTGAGTCACTGCCACTTAAGAAGGACTGTAGCGGTTGATCAATAGCGCTTGAAATATTGATAACAGCATTATGGTTTCATGAGGATTTTTCCTCGGATCAAGGAATTATTACAGAAAAGGATGTTTTTGACGAGCTGATGTAACTTTCATTTGTACTAACATTTAGACGCTTTTGACTGATTAACAAGACTTAGTTAATTTAATGTATTTTGCACATTCAGGGGAGTCCCTGTACTCACCTGTGTAAATCAGTGTGCAAGATTGCAGATTTGCCACAAAGGTAGCAAAAGGGAACATTCCAAAAGCAGCCTTAAACCACACACCAACACATAATTGTGTGTCCAAGCAACCTCACTCATATTAAGGCACATATGCTGATCCAAACACATACTGGCCTTGTTCTTAGAGTTTGCCAGGCAGTTTGTGGTAAATCCATCTTTCTAGTAATTGCCTTTCCCCTATCACAAATCTTTACATTACCACAGATTTATCGTGCTATTTATGGGGAATGGGGAAGAATATTCAATCATTGTTTCCGCACTTTTTTTTAGTTTTTTTAGTTGTAAAATTAGCACCACCATTTTGTGGCACTAATGGACATGAAATTCACATTTATAATAGTACTATCACTGCATTTATAGAAAAATGCTTTCACTACAATTATAGAAAAGTGCTATCACTGCATTTATAGAAAGTGCTGTCACTGCAACTATAGAAAAGTGCTGTCACTGCATTTCTTAATACAGTAACACCATGTTAGTTAATTAAAACAAATCTTGTTAAATGTACAGAAATCCCCATTACTCACACATAGTTAGATTTCTTTACTCTCCAGGCGAACTCCAGATATGCGCCATAGTCTACGGCTTTTGATTCAACTTTTTCATCAGCACATGAACTTTTCCTTCCAAATGTCATGAGTGTGTTTTATAATATGTTGCATACAGTTATTACAGTTGAGCCCAGTTGATCACCATCATAACCATCCTCACCCTGATAGGCTATATATATATATATATATATATATATATATATATATATATATATATATATATATATATATATATATATATCCACAAACCCTCCTGTAGGAAGAGGCCCCACAGGGAAATGCCGGAAAAGCCTTTAATTGGACCAACAAGCAGGTAAGGCATAATGCATTTCTACACACTCGCATTCCTCAGATGCCCCTGTTGCTCTGCATAACAGTCCCATCTTTCCGCTATAAGTACTTCTGCAGACCTCCCACAATCAATGGGAAGCGCCTCCCCTGCCGTGTGTACGCTCACCTGCTGTAGTGTTGGTTATCCTACAGCACCCAGAATGCATCATCTCTGGGTAGGTGCTGCGAGGGAAAATGAATGGTGAAAGTCCGTGTGGCTGTGGCGTGCTGCAGAGCGGAGAGTGCTGATGCAGGTGTGAATTCAGTCCTCGGGCTTCGCTGGGTCCCTGCATACATCGTAACCTGCCACAGCACGAGTCCGTAGAGTTTAGGGCCGGCACAGTGTCCAAACCTGACCGTGTAGTCACGGGCTGCCGCTTGGCAGCAAACTCCAATTGACCTGTGCTTGGAAGGTGGGCTGTGATAATCCGATACCTCGGTGCACAAAGAAAACTGCAAAGGCAGACTCCAGTGATATCACAGCCACTTTACAGATGGGGCCTCTTGAAGCGTCTCTGGCTGACGCTGAAAATGTCCACAAACCCTCCAGGCGAACTGTAGGAAGAGGCCACACAGGGAAATGCCGGAAAAGCCTTTAATTGGACCAACAAGCAGGTAAGGCATAATGCATTTCAACACACTCGTCTTCCTCAGATGCGCCTGTTGCTCTGCATAACAGTCCTATCTCTCCGCTATAAGTACTTCTGCAGACCTCCCAAAATCAATGGGAAGCGCCTCCCCTGCCATGTGTACGCTCACCTGCTGTAGTGTTGATTATCCTACAACACCCAAAATGCATCATCTCTGGGTAGGTGCTGCGAGGGAAAATGAATGGTGAAAGTCCATGTGGCTGTGGCGCGCTGCAGAGCGGAGAGTGCTGATGCAGGTGTGAATTCAGTCCTCGGGCTTCCCTGGGTCCCTGCATACATCGTAACCTGCCACAGCACAAGTCCAAACCTGACCGTGTAGTCACGGGCTGCCGCTTGGCAGCAAACTCCAATTGACCTGTGCTTGGAAGGTGGGCTGTGATAAGCCGATACCTCGGTGCACAAAGAAAACTGCAAACGCAGACGCCAGTGATATCACAGCCACTTTACAGATGGGGCCTCTTGAAGCGTCTCTGGCTGATGCTGAAAATGTCCACAAACCCTCCAGACAAACTGTTGGAAGAGGCCACACAGGGAAATGCCGGAAAAGCCTTTAATTGGACCAACAAGCAGGTAAGGCATAATGCATTTCGACACACTTGTCTTCCTCAGATGCCCCTGTTGCTCTGCATAACAGTCCCATCTTTCCGCTATAAGTACTTCTGCAGACCTCCCACAATCAATGGGAAGCGCCTCCCCTGCCATGTGTACGCTCACCTGCTGTAGTGTTGATTATCCTACAGCACCCAGAGTGCATCATCTCTGGGTAGGTGCTGCGAGGGAAAATGAATGGTGAAAGTCCGTGTGGCTGTGGCGCGCTGCAGAGCAGAGAGTGCTGATGCAGGTGTGAATTCAGTCCTCGGGCTTCCCTGGGTCCCTGCATACATCGTAACCTGCCACAGCACGAGTCCGTAGAGTTTAGGGCCGGCACAGTGTCCAAACCTGACCGTGTAGTCACGGGCTGCTGCTTGGCAGCAAACTCCAATTGACCTGTGCTTGGAAGGTGGGCTGTGATAATCCGATACCTCGGTGCACAAAGAAAACTGCAAACGCAGACGCCAGTGATATCACAGCCACTTTACAGATGGGCCCTCTTGAAGCGTCTCTGGCTGACTCTGAAAATGTCCACAAACCCTCCAGACGAACTGTAGGAAGAGGCCACACAGAGAAATGCCGGAAAAGCCTTTAATTGGACCAACAAGCTGGCAAGGCATAATGCATTTCGACACACTCGTCTTCCTCAGATGCCCCTGTTGCTCTGCATAACAGACATTGTTTGTGAAGCACATATGAATCATTTTTAGAAGCATGTTTGTGTGTTCCAATGCTGTAATGCTAAGTTGTTTTAAGAAGTATGGTCAAGCTTCTATTCCTACGTCATGTCTTATTGATGTGTATAACGATACTACATCTATCGTGACTAGTAGATATTCCGCATTCCAGGTTATATGTATCCACGAGGGTCCTCAGAAAATCTTCTTGATGTAGGAGGGCATGCTTTGAGCAATAGGAGCAAGACATGTGTCTCAAAATGATTCATATGTGCTTGACAAACAATGTCTTTCTCTTCAATAAGGAACTTTACAAGCAGGAATGCGGAACTGCCATGGGGATATCTTTTTCCCCAAATTATGCAAATATCACCATGGGCTGGTGGGAAAAGACAATAGCATGGAACATAAATAACCAATCAGATCTGGATCGAATAATTCTATGGGTACGCTGCATAGACGATCTGTTTATAATATGGAATAGGTCAGATCTGCAATTTCAAAAATATTTCTCCAGATTAAACAATAATGATATTGGTTTGCAATTTACATGCTCTACAAGTAAAAAAACAAATTGCCTTTTTGGATACCAAGATTTACATTTCAGAAGGAAAAATTGAATCCACTCTGTTTCGCAAGAAAACATCTACTAACAGTGTGCTGCATGGCACTAGTTTCCACCCTAAAGCCCTGCTCAAAAGCATACCGTATGGAGAATTTATAAGACTCAAAAGAAACTGCTCAAAAGATGAAGATGCGGAAATCTAAATAGGAGAAAGCAAGGCCAGATTCGCTTCACGAGGATACGAAGACCGTGTTCTAAAAAAATGTAAAAATAAGGCAGATAAAAAGACAAGAGCAGAAATTTTGGTGGAAAAACCCAAAACAACCATAGAGAATGACCCGCCGAGATTTGCGACTACATACAGTAAAGAGAGTGGAATCATCTCTAACAAAATGAAAAAATACTGGCATCTCATATCAGGAGACCCTGATATAGGAGAACTTGTAGGCAAGCAACCATCAATAACATACAAAAAGAACATCTCTCTCCAAAATCTCCTAGTGAAAGTCACTTTCAAATGAAATCACAAACAAATTGGCTAACAGACCAACGTAAAGGATTCCAACCATGTTCAACTTGCAAAGCATGCAAGATTGGAACAAGCAAGAGAAGCATTGAAGAACCGGATTGTAAAATAATGCAAATTGAACAACAAATCACTTGCAGTTCTAAAAATGTGGTATACGTTATTGAATGCAGATGCAGTGTCAAATACATAGGCAGCACCACATATATGTTAAAAAAGAGAATCCTGGAACACATCAGGGCAGTGAAAAACAAAAATATGCTGTATGCCACTGCGAAACACATAAGTGCCTGTCAGAATGGAGACTGGAGAGCAATGAGATTCTATGGTTTGAAAATGTTGTCAAAAATGGAAAGAGGAGGTGACACTGTCCGCAAACTAAGACAAATTGAGTCCCGCCTCATCATCCGACTTCGAACAAAAATTCCGAGACGCATGTACTTTGGGGAGGACCTCCATATACATCTAGAGTGACTGTAATAACACCAGCTAAAACTCCAATTGCTAGGGTACTATACCCGACACAACAATCAAAGGAAATATGGAATTAATCCAATACCAAACATGAACTAAAAACTCTGCCCATGTGAATTAACATGTGACATAATGTACTAAGACATTGCAAATGTTTGAATCACACCAGTCTTTTTTTTCTTGTAATGTTAAATGATTTTTTGTTCCAAACTACATATCCCATAATGCCACCTAGGGCTAATATGGGCCAGTATTTAAATGGAAATGGAAGAAGGACTTACTGACTGTGACCAAAGCCTTATGTGGCTGAAACGCGTCTGTGGGGTGAAGCGCTGATTAAAAGGCTTCAGTAAAATATCTGGTTGTGCCGCCTCTTTTGTGATACAAAAGAAAAAAATTATATATATATATATATATATATATATACATATATATATATACTTATACATATATATATATATATATATATATATATATATATATATATTATTTATTTAATGATATTTATAGAGCGCGTACAAATACCCGTAGGCGTCTCGGCGCTGGTATGCAATGCTGTGTATCCCTGATCAGCAGATTGGTATCTGGGTTTACTGGTTAAATAACCACGTCTTCAGTTTCTTTCTGAACTGGAGGAGCGTGGAACTTATTTTAATGTGGTTCGGTAAGGAGTTCCAGATTTTAGGGGCTGCGATAGAAAAGCGGCGATCACCCCATGAGACTGTTCTACTTCGTTGAACCACAAGTTGGTTCAGTGAGGAGGACCGAAGTGTTCTAGACGGGTTATAAGGAATTAGTAGTTTTTTGAGGAAGCGCGGTCCTTGATCTTGCAGGGTCTTATAAACTATGCATAATGCTTTGAATTTAGCCCTATTTTGAATGGTTAGCCAGTGGTAATCTTTCAGGGTGTCCGAGATGGGAGTAAACTTGGGTTTTTTGGATAGCACGCGTGCCGCTGCGTTCTGCACAGTCTGAAGCTTTTTCGTGACTCTGCTTTGTGCATTAAGCAGAAGACCGTTGCAGTAATCCAACGATGTCAGGACCAAGGAGGTGACTAACGTCTTGGCTGCTGAATCTGGTAAGTAAGGAATGATCTTTTTTATTACTTTGAGCTTAAAATGGGCGTTAGCTGCCACCTTGTTTGCATGGGCCATGAAACATAGCTTGTCATCAAATGTCACTCCTAGGTTTCTAACCTTAGCGGTGGGGGTAGGAGGGACACCAAGAACCGATGGCCACCAAGCTGCCGACCAGGCTGGCTGAAGGTTACCAAAGATGACCACTTCCGTTTTATCGGAATTGAGCTTCAGGCAATTTCTTGCCATCCACTCATCGATAGCAATCATCCCCCTTTGGAATCTTTCTGCTACCTCCTGTCCATCGCCCTTTATGGCCAAGACCAGCTGGGTGTCGTCAGCGTATGAGGTGAGGCTCATCCTGTGTGCTTTGATGACACTAGCAAGGTCCGACACATAGATATTAAATAGTGTCGGACTGAGGGATGAGCCTTGAGGGACCCCACACGGCAACGACAGTTCCGCTGATTGGAAAAGGCCCATGGTGACTGCCTGGGTTCTGTTGGCCAGAAAAGAGGCAAGAAGATCCTTGGCAGTTAGCTGAATACCCATCCTTTCGACACGGTCGACCAAGATCTTATGGTCGACCGTGTCGAAGGCAGCTGAAAGATCCAGAAGGACAAGCAATGCTGTACCTCCCTGATCACGGATGGTTCTTATTTCGTCAGCTGCCTTGATGAGAGCGGTTTCCGTTCCGTGGTGTTTGCGGAAACCGAACTGTGTATCATCCAGCAGATTATGACTCTCAATGAATTCCGAGAGTTGCTGGTTCATGGCCTTTTCGGTGACTTTTGCTAGAAAAGGGAGGCTCGCAATAGGGCGATAGTTTTTTAATTCACCTTTATCTAGACCAGGCTTTTTTAGCAGGGGTTTTATCAGCGTGTTTTTTAATGAAGCAGGATAGATTCCAGATGTCAGTATAGTATTACAGACATGTGTGATAATGGGAATGACTGTGTCTGGTACGGTTGCAATTACCGAGGTTGGGCAGGGATCCAGAGCTGACCCAGCTTTGATCGATTTTACTATACCCTTAATTTGGTCGGTGGTGAGGGGTTTAAAATTGGTCATGGTGTTTTTCGGTGTGATCATTGAGGACGTGGCAGGACTGCTGGCGGGGTCTGAATTGAAAGCTTGGTAAATGTCATTGACCTTCGTGAAAAAGAACTTAGATAAGGCATCACATAGTACTTGTGATGGGGGGGGGTTGAGATCCGGGGTATTTCCAGAAAGGGTTTTAGCAATATTATATAGCTGTCTGCTGGAATTTTTCGCGGTCTCAATATTGGTGGTGAAATAGTGTTTTTTTGCAGCTACTATCATAGCTTTATAGGAAGCAAGAGCTTGTTTATATTTTTCCTTATTTTCGCTATCATAAGTTCTTCGCCAATGCCGTTCTCTATTCCTAGTTAATTGTTTTTGAATTTTCAGTTCTTTAGTATACCACTGAGCTTTAGGCAAATTTCTGTTTTTTGACAGAGATTTGGTAGGTGCCAACTGAGTGGTGGCTTCAGCCAACCATGTCTGAAATTGGTTGGTGGCAGTATTGGGATCAGTGGATAGATCCGGGATGGTGTTGTTTAACAGCATCGTAAGGTCATTGGAGTTGATGTCCTTCCATGCTTTAAAAGTGCCACTATTCATGTGAGCAGCCTTTTTTCTCGACGAGGCTTTAATAGTAAGGTGGCTAAGAATGACTGAGTGATCAGTCCATGTCATGGGGAGAACTGAGGCTATGCACAAACCCTCCACGTTAGAAAAAATTCCATCTAGCGTATGGCCTGCTTGATGGGTGGGGGTCGTGACCAATTGGCTGAGGCCCATTATTTCTAGGTCGGATATAAGGGAGATAGTGTCCTTATCGCTGCTTTGCTCCAGATAGAAGTTGAAGTCGCCTAGGATTGTGGTAGACTCTTCTGTCACTATAGACTCAGTGAAATTACTAAGATTATCAAGGAACGCAGTTCTGTTCCCAGGGGGCCTATAGAGGAGCACTCCCTTGAAGTTGTAAGTCGGGGACAGCTTTATATTAAAATGCATGGCTTCGCATGAGGTAGTGGGTATAGGCGCGAAGCGAACTTCCAAATGGTCTCGCGCAATGATGGCTAGCCCACCACCTTTCCCTTTGGGCCTGTCCTGGCGATAGGCACTAAAGCCTGAGGGAACCGCCGTAACATAGTCTGGGGCAGATGCCTCATCTGACCAGGTCTCTGTGATGTAAAGAACATCTAAATTGAGATCATTGATGAGATCGGCTATTTCCTGGCAGTGCTTGCTCAGGGAACGCGCATTAATAAGCGCCATGGTCACTTGAGTGTCTTTATCAGATCCTAGGTTTTGAACTGGGCTGGTTGGATTCGTAAACGCGAGTGTAGTATTACAATGTTGGCATTGTATTTGCATCTCTGGTGACATTATGGAGAGATCGTATTTAGTACAGAGAGGAGCGTAGGAGGGACCAATCTCCAGCAGAGTGCTCCGGTTGTATGAGAGAGGAGGGCCAGGGGTTGTGGCCCTAGGCCCAACCCCGGCGCGGACGGGCGCAGACGGGCTTGCCTCTGGCGCGCCTCCGGCGCGCCGCCGGCGCGCCCGCTGCGCCCGCCCGCTGCGCGGACGGGCAGTACTGTTGTTTTTATACATACTTTGGGCGGGGCGGGAGGAGGGTGGGAGGGGCGCCGAGCTCTCCGGCGAGCCTGCCCAATCAAAGATGGCTGCCAAAGTGGAGTTTGAAGCTTTCCTGCACCTCGCTAGAGTGACGCTGTGGAAAGGGGGTGCCTCAGCGAAGTGAGCTCGCTGTAGGGGGTATCAGGGGTATTTAAAACGCTCCCAATAAAATATAGTACAATTTTAAAAAATTCGTGAACAATTAGCAAGTCGATCGTTTTTTAAAGCGGGGGTGCAAGAGAGCACAATAGACCTCCGGCTTCCGCCTCAGAGGGAATCAACAGTCATTAAACACAGGAAACCGATTTAGATCCAGTTAAATACCCAGGGAGGGCGGGAGGGGCGCCGAGCTCTCCGGCGAGCCTGCCCAATCAAAGATGGCTGCCAAAGTGGACTTCGAAGCTTTCCTGCACCTCGCTAGAGTGACGCTGTGGAAAGGGGGTGCCTCAGCGAAGTGAGCTCGCTGTAGGGGGTATCAGGGGTATTTAAAACGCTCCCAATAAAATATAGTACAATTTTAAAAAATTCGTGAACAATTAGCAAGTCGATCGTTTTTTAAAGCGGGGGTGCAAGAGAGCACAATAGACCTCCGGCTTCCGCCTCAGAGGGAATCAACAGTCATATATATATATATATTCTTCCCAAAAGATGCCATATTGGAAGGTCGCTCACAAGGGGGTTTACACACACTTGCCGCCGGCAGCAGCACAACAGCCTGCAGCACATCCGTCCTTTGCATGCCAAACGCATTTCGGGCGTCATCCCGCCCTTGATCACTGGCTGTAACAACGAGAAGCAGAGGCTGATTATACGCACATGATTTATTGGATGACAAGTCCCACCCACATGGGTGTGGCAAAGTTGCATTCTGGTCTTAGCAGTCCATTACCTAAAGTCAATTGTGCTAAAACCCCAGTGGGCACCTCTGGATTAGCGTTGTTTTTCAATGTCTTACCCCAGTGGGTGGAAGGAAATGTCATGCAGTACCCTCCTGCTGCCAATATATACCAACGGCTCAGGCCCCCCTCGTTCTTTTCACTGTCCAAGATACTGAGCAGCGTAGATCCGCCAGTTTCAGCGGTGGGACCTTCCGCGACCAGACTAGCCGCCTTAAATTCTTCCCAAAAGATGCCATATTGGAAGGTCGCTCACGAGGGGGTTTACACACACTTGCCGCCAGCAGCAGCACAACAGCCTGCAGCACATCTGTCCTTTGCATGCCAAATGCGTTTCGGGCGTCATCCCACCCTTGATCACTGGCTGTAACAACGAGAAGCAGAGGCTGATTATACGCACATGATTTATTGGATAACAAGTCCCACCCACATGGGTGTGGCAAAGTTGCATTCTGGTCTTAGCAGTCCATTGCCTAAACTTGATTGTGCTAAAACCCCAGTGGGCACCTCTGGATTAGCGTTGTTTTTCAATGTCTTACCCCAGTGGGTGGAAGGAAATGTCATGCAGTACCCTTGTGCTGCCAATATATACCAACGGCTCAGGCCCCCCTCGTTCTGTTCACTGTCCAAGATACTGAGCAGCGTAGATCCGCCAGTTTCAGCGGTGGGACCTTCCGCGACCAGACTAGCCGCCTTAAATTCTTCCCAAAAGATGCCTTATTGGAAGGTCGCTCAAGAGGGGGTTTACACACACTTGCCGCCGGCAGCAGCACAACAGCCTGCGGCACATCCGTCCTTTGCATGCCAAATGCGTTTTCAGGTGTCATTCCGCCCTTGATCACTGGCTGTAACAACGAGAAGCAGAGGCTGATTATACGCACAGGATTTATTGGATAACAAGTCCCACCCACATGGGTGTGGCAAAGTTGCATTCTGGTCTTAGCAGTCCATTGCCTAAACTCGATTGTGCTAAAACCCCAGTGGGCACCTCTGTATTAGCGTTGTTTTTCAATGTCTTACCCCCTCGCGGCTCCCGCTCTACCATAGAAAACTGCTTTGGTTTTTGGAAGCGAGAACATGAAACCTGCTCATGATACAGATATTTACATATTTAAACATTACTCGCTAATACATGTATTCACTAAGATACACTTAATAAGTCAGTTATACAATCAATTTTACAAAAAAAATCCATTTAGACAGTTATTTACCCATTTATTCTTTCATCGACCTTTAGATATACATATATAAAAAATATTTATTTTTTAGAAAGACAGACTGGATGATGTCATCAGTGATGTCATCAGTGATGTCATGAGTGATGTCACTGACCATGTCATGAGCGATGTAATATATGTCGTCATCAGCAGTGCATTGCGGGCGCGCGAGTTATAGTTAGCTGAACTAACTATAACGAGGGAATTTTAATGGTTTTGTATGAGTGAAATGTCCAGCTAACTATAACATGTGTGAAACCTATGTTTTTTTCTGTGAATTTCTAAGGTTTTTTAAATGCTAATTCCAAACTATAACGTGTGTGAAACCTATGGTTTTTTCAGTGAATTTCAAAGGTTTTTTAAATGCTAATTCCTAACTATAACATGCCTAAAACCTAGGTTTTTTTTGCGAATATATATATATATATATATATATATATATATATATATATATATATATATATATATATATATATATATATATATATATATTACACATATATATATCTTCTCACAATGGCCTTGACATTGCCTTAGAAAAATAGGTAAGGCCAGCCCCTATTTCAGTCAGTGTTTCAGATTGTGTCTGTATATAGTCACTGAAAAAAACAAAGGTTACAGGGACATTATAGTTAGGCTCCGATTTCACTCATACAAAACCATAGAAATTCAGCAGCTTCAGTTACCTGAGCTAACTATTACTTACGCCTCTCAATCAATCAATCAATCAAACATTTATAGAGCGCGCTACTCACCTGTGAGGGTCTCAAGGAGCTGACGGGGGGGTGCTGCTAGTGCTCGAAAAACCAGGTCTTGAGGTGTTTCCTGAAGGTGAGATGATTTTGGGTCATTCGTAGGTGTGCGGGGAGGGAGTTCCAAGTTTTGGCTGGCAGGTAGGAGAATGATCTTCCTCCGGCGGTGGTTCTGCGAACGGTGGCGAGGGAGAGGCTGGTGAAGCGGAGCTGGCGGGTGGGAGCGTAGAATGAGAGGTGGTTGTTGAGGTATTCAGGGCCCATGTTGTGGAGCGCTTTGTGTGCGTGGGTGAGGAGCCTGAACGTGATCCTCTTGCTGACGGGGAGCCAGTGCAGGTTTCTCAGGTGGGCGGATATGTGGCTGCAGCGGGGGATGTCGAGGATGAGTCATGCGGAGGAGTTCTGTATGCGTTGTAGTCATTTCTGAAGTTTGGCGGTGGTTCCTGCGTATTGGGCGTTTCCGTAGTCCAATCGGCTGGTGACGAGGGCCTGGGTGACGTTTTTTCTTGTTTCGGTGGGGATCCATCTGAAGATTTTTCAGAGCATGTGCAGGGTGTTGAAGCAAGAGGACGAGACGACGTTGAATTGCTTGGTCATCGTAAGGGAGGAGTCCAGGATGAATCCCAGGTTGCATGCGTGGTCCGAGGGTGTCGGCACGGAGCCCAGTGCTGAGGGCCACCAGGAGTCGTCCCAGGCGGATGGGGTTCGTCCGAGGATGAGGACCTCCGTCTTGTCTGAGTTCAGCTTCAGGCGGCTTAGTTTCATCCATTCTGCGATGTCTTTTATTCCTCCCTGGAGGTTGGTTTTGGCGGCGACTGGGTCTTTGGTGAGGGAGAGTATAAGCTGGGTGTCGTTGGCGTAGGGATGATGTTGATGTTGTGTTTGCGTGCGATGGCGGCGAGGGGGCTCATATAGATATTGAAGAGGGTTGGGCTGAGTGAGGAGCCTTGTGGTACGCCGCAGATGATCTCGGTGGCCTCTGAGCGGAAGGGGGGAGGCGGACTCTCTGGGTTCTGTCGGAGAGGAACGAGGGGATCCAGTCCAGGGCCTTTCCTTGGATCCCGGTGTTGAAGAGGCGGGTTATTAGGGTGCGGTGGCATACGGTATCGAAGGCTGCTGAGAGGTCCAAGAGGATGAGAGCGGTTGTATTTCCGTTGTCCATCATGGTCCTGATGTCGTCGGTGGCTGCGATGAGGGCGGTCTCGGTGCTGTGGTTGGCTCGAAATCCAGACTGGGACGGGTCGAGCGAGTTGTTTGTCTCAAGGAATGCAGTCAACTGTTTATTAACGGTCTTCTCGATGACTTTGGCCGGGAAGGGAAGGAGAGAGATGGGGCGGAAGTTCTTGAGGTCTTTGGGGTCTGCTGTGGGTTTCTTCAGTAGGGCGTGATTTCTGCGTGTTTCCAGCTCTCTGGGAAGGTGGCTGATGTGAAGGAGCTGTTTATGATGTTCCGGAGATGGGGTGAGATGATGGTGTCGGCTTTGTTGAAGATATGATGAGGGCATGGGTCCGAGGGGGAGCCGGAGTGGATGGATTTCATGACGTGGGTGGTGTCTTCATTGCTGATGGGGGTCCAGGCGTCGAGGGTGGTGGTGGGGGTTGCTGGTTCGGTGGCTGGAGGCGGAGTCTGGGGTCCAAAGCTGTTGTGTATATCTGCGATCTTTCGGTGGAAGAACTTGGCGAGGGAGTTGCAGAGTTCTTGTGATGGTGTGATGTCGTTGTTGCTTGCGCTGGTGTTGGAGAGCTCTTTGACGATGTTGAAGAGTTCCTTGCTGTTGTGGGTGTTGGTGTCTAGTTGCTCTTTGAATGATGTCCTTTTGGTGGAGCGGATCAGCCGGTGGTGTTCACAGATGGCGTTCTTGAGGGCGGTCATGTTTTCTGTAGTTTGTTCATGGCGCCAGGTTTTTTCGAGGGTTCGGCAGGATTTCTTAGATTCTTTGAGGGCGTCTGTGAACCATTGGGTTTTCCTGATGTTGGTCATGCCTGGAGGGTTCTTCAGTGGTGCGAGGTTGTCGGCGCAGTTGGTGATCCACCTTGCGAGGTTGTGGGCTGTGTCGTTGGTGTCAGCGGTGTTGGCAGGCGGGTTCTGGCTCAGCGATGCGAGGAGGGATGAGCAATGCGGGTGGGGGGATGAAGCAACAAGTAGGGGGTTGGAATCTCAGAGTACGGGGTTGGGGTCGGGGAACCAACATGGAGGAAGCAGAATGGGAAGCAAACAGAGAGAGGGGAACGTGGAGAGGGGACAGAGCAATATGAGCTGGAGGCAAAGGCACATAGGCAAGAAAGCAACGCGGGAGAAGAAGGACATGAGTGTGAGAGACATCATGGAAGGGAGATGGGGAGGAGCACACATGTAAAGAAAGAGTAACAAGAGTTCATCAGAGTTGGAAAGTCAGTGCTTAGTTTGGGCCGGTGGTTTCAGGTGTTTGGCACCAGCACTTAATTGTCAACACAGGTGCTTACAGCACAAATTTGCCCTAAAGGTATTGGAGAGCTTATCATGAGCACCAGTTAAATTTGTATTAATATTTGGTTGGCACGGGGAGATAAAGTGATTTGGCCAGGATGTTGAGCCTACACTGAGACTTGAACCTGGTTCCCAAACTCCAAAGTCTGCAGCTCAGGCCATTACACCACATCCTCTCCCCTGTTGTAGGGTTTCATGGTTAGTAGTTGGTTCTATTATAAGTGGCGCTGATATAAGCAATGAGATGGTGCAAGTTGCATCTTGACGAGAGCCCCAGCACTTATTTTTCCCACAAATTAACCCCAGAGGAAAGTGCACAAGAGAGATAGCAGGAAAACCCATGCACTCTTGTGGAGTGCTTCAACAAAAAGAAAAAATAAGTAGTAGAATGACACAAGTAATGCATCCATGCTCCAGGGGAAGGAGAAATGTATAAAGAGGAAGTAAGGCCTACACAAACTAGCTAATAAGAAGCTAGCAAAACAGAGCCACAATTAATCCAAACAATAGTAAACAATGGCGTGGCTCTAAGCCCACTGCAAGCTAACAATATCTCTTACAACAGACAGCCATGCACTACCGAGTAGGCGAGACGGAAAGAGAAATGTTTTAAAGTAATTTTGCACAACCACTGAGAGGCACCTTAAGGTTGCAGCCTTAGTGTGCCATATGAAAGCACTTGTATTGACCAATGTCCCCGTTTATTTGTACTAAGGGCTTTATGTATAGAAGTTAATAAAGGTATTTCAGGATGTCCATGCATTGCAATTTCTTTTACTTTTTATTGAGTATTGCTACAAGCAGTACCAGGTGAGAGTTATGAGCATGCAAAAGACATATATGAAGAGAGAATACTATACAGTGAAATTAGATTTCAACCCAGATCTCTAGAGATACATTCCATCGCAACCTATTGTATCACCTCTGTTGTACTGATGGCTGTGTGTTGCTAGCCCATGCCTTGCATGCTAAAATGGAAATTGACTCATGCCTATGTTTATCTTAGGTAATTGTGTCTAATTGTCATATTAGATGTCTTTAATGAAAGCAGTGAGTAGAGGGCGCTACACAGGTTAAATATCTGAACACAAATGGGGTGTGCCACTGGGCAGCTGGAATCACCGATACGCTTATGGCATTTACGTCTATTAACTATAAAACACAGAGAAGGTGCAGCATTATTAGCATGTTTGAAACTGAATAATTTGATAATTAATATTGTTAAATATTCTGTTGCTGTAGGCATGTTTGTAATTAGATTTTTATAGCATATTAGAGGATGTGCATAAGATTTGTTGAGCATTCATTTTGTTCATGTTTAATCAATCATATTGTATGCATGTTAGCGTGCAACCTCCACCGAATGTTTTCAGCATTTATACTAATTCCTGTAAAGTGATGAGTGTGTTTGTTTCACTCAAAGTCCATTAGCACCTTTTACAGTAAAGACCACTGACCCAGTTCACAAAGCCTTGTTTGAGACTAATTGTGCCTGGTACCAATCTTAGAAGTGAAGTATCACACACACAAAGGGTGATGAGAGGATTGCTTGCAAATATTCTAATCACTGATAATTACTTCGGTAGCATCCCATCCCATAGTCCTTCGCCCTCTAAGCCACTCTAGACTAAGGTGCTTATGCAATCCTGTACTGATCCTGCTCCTCATAGAATAGTTCATCTCAAAGGGCCAGATTCACAGAACTAACTTAAGACAAAATCCTAAATTTACTACTTTTGATATTCACAGAAGTTAGTATTTTGTCTTAAGTTTGTCTTAAGACAGACTTAAGACAGACTTAAGTTTGGATTTTGTTTTAAGTCTGTCTTAAGACAAACTTAAGACAAAATCCTAACTTCTGTGAATACCAAAAGTAGTAAGTTTAGGATTTTGTCTTAAGTTAGTTCTGTGAATCGGGCCCAAAGTACCTCCAGACAGGACCACAAGCAACGCTAGACCAGTTTCATCCTTATTATGCTTCATCAGTGAGGTATAGCTAGGGTGCTGTGGCACAGTGAGCAAGCCACCCACATCTGGGCATAACCTTGGCCCCCTAAGGATTACATCAAACACACAAATGTAGAAGGGAGAATGTTTGCAAATAGTCTAAACCATTGATAATTGCTCTGGGTTGCATTTGCCCACTGTGCCACTCTAGGAATAAGTGTTATGCAAATACGTACTGATCCCGCTCCTCATGGGAACAGTCCCGCCAGAACTGCTAGTGGAGCTTTCAGAAGGGACCACAAGTAACCGAACACCAACTATTCTGTGCTCTTTCCTGACCCCAATTTATGAAAACGGTTGGGCAGAAGCATTAAAAAATATCTTTTGATAATATCAGGTATTTGGGTTTCAAAGTGTCATAAATATTAAACAAATCCAACCTAAACTAAAAGAAAAATAGCTATGCATTCATATAAATTTGAGTTTAACAAAATATACGAAATGCTAATTGAGCCTAAAAATATCATGCACTTTATCCCCAGACCATCATGGCATATGGTTTTATAACTCTTCACAACTTCTATTCCCAGTAATAAATATGATTTAAAGCAACTATAATCCATTATGATATTATCATGATAGAAGAAACAATGTGAGTGAGAGAAGGAAGATCTTCAGAAATCATCTGAATTCGCCTGCGATTAGAAAAAGGTCATATTGAGTGATTCCTTCTTTTTGAAGTTTACAGAATTACTTAAACAGAAGTTTATAGCGATGGATTGCTGAATCGGTTTAACTCCCTAATTGCTGCATATGGCCTTTATATGTCCTTCACAAAGAATGACCACTGAAGTACATTTCTGACATGTTTGGTGTTAACCTCCTACTTAAGTGTTTCCCAAACTGATGAAGGTGATGTGGATATGTTTATTATGTAGATTTAGGGATATCTATTCCTTCCTCCAAGTACCTAACTCAAGCCCTCGAAATCAGATCCCATCGCTTTCGTCTATTTGGCACACAAATGTAACTTAAATGGAATATTACCATTTATTGTGAATTTATGTAATGACTAAGGGACCTATTGACAAAGATTTTACTTTGTTAGGTGTGTCCTATTCCAGACACTTCATAAGTATGTCAGTGAAGTCAGGAGTAATACACAGTTACTCAAAGAAATAACTTTGTGGAACTGGCCAATAGTGTTTCTGAACTAATACTCTTGTTTCTCCTGTTGCACTTTACGACAGCATCTCTGTCCACCCGATTCTGCAACCGCCCGTGTGCATACTTTACCACCCTCAGCCGATTACACCTCTTCTGCTCATTGGTTATTGCTCACTCATTTAACAAAAACTGGGATAGAGGACATTTGTGAACTCATATATGGACCACCAGTTGAGCATCCTCTTCATTCCAGAGTCCTGGATTCATGACGCAATCAACTCCAGACCTCACCTTGGAAGCCCCTCCAACCTATAAAGCCTTTCACCTCCTCCGCGTTAACAAAGACAGTGGTGGTCAACCAGTAATTTTTAAAGTTTGTTTAGCTGCCACCAGTCTATCTCTTGATCTCTTTCCAGGTGCCAAAATTCTCAGTTTTTTAAATGTACTACTTCCCCTAACTGCGCACATACCACCATATTTGTATGCTGCAACCCCCAGCCCAGCCTCTACCCTTGGCAATCATCTGTGAATTTCTTAGACTCCTTCTCTTTAGTTCTACTTGTTGTATCTTAGGTGATTATTTACTTTTTCAGTTTAAAAATGCTTTATTGAGTAGTATAGTAAAATACATCCTAAATTAATATAGAAATGTATAACAATATGTATTTGAGTACATTAGTGAAAGAGATATGTTAAACATCATAAATATACAAAGTAATAAAACTATACATATTTCAACTATATATAGATGGGTTTGTACATAATTTTTGAAAGGGAATAAAGAGGAAGAGAGTGGGAAGGAAAGATGCTGGGGGATGGGAAAACAAAGTAAATTGCTTTTGAACTTTAGAGAATAAGCAGTAAATGCAAATCAAAAGATTAACCTGTATATATGAATATGAGGGAAATCAAGGAGATTTAAACAATACATTTGCATCAATAGGTTTCGCACAATGGTCAGATGAGAAATTAGAAAATGCCAACCAGAAAATATCTCTTTTAATAAGTTGTTGGGTGGAATGCACATTTTCTCTATCTCAACAATGTGTATGACATATCATATTCCACCATCTAATGAAGGTGATTTTGCTAGTGTCTTTCAACTAGGCGAAAAAAATGTGTAATGCAACAACAATCAATAAATCAACAAATTTTCCAATCATGACATTGTTGTGCCAAATCTCATGCACCTTCTAAAAAAATATGGGGCATATTTACAAGGAGTTAACACCACCAGAACGTCACTTTTTACTATGTTCTGGTGGCGTTATCTCCTTCGCCTAATTTACATAGTGACGTTAAGCCACTCAACGTGGCTTAACGCCGTCTTGTAAATAATGGCACTATTCACACAGCACTTAGAGTGAGAAGGGCATGCAATTGGTGTTGCAGTGGGCGTTCCACCGCAACACCCATTGCTTTTTTACACCGCTCCATATTTACAGGTTATGGGGCAGGGGCAAAAATACCTGGTCTTAAGCAGGCAATACGAGGAGAAATGTTTTATTTCTCCACATATTTTGCTCTTTCCACATGTGCTGCATTATGCAGCACAAATAGAAATAGCAAATCGCTGGTAAAGATTGTTTATGTGCAGCAAGGTACCCCTTCCTGCTCATAAGCAATTGCCCCTGCAGGGTAGGCATCCTTGCAACATGGCGCAAGGGTGCCTGAGCTGGCGCTAGGCAGGTTTTAAGCGCTAACGCTAGGGAAATGCAGGGTGCACCGTATTCTTGTAAATATGGCACATCCATGTGTTTTGAAACTGTTGTTACCAATTTTGGTGTTTTTACAATAAACTGCTCAAACTGTTTCTTGTAAAAATGCCCCTATGTTTCTTATTGAATGGAGATGTGGCAGAACAGATATTCACAATCTTGTCCCAAATCTGTAGCCAAAATAAATTAACTGTAGGACATAGAAAAAACCAAATGAAAGACGTCACTGTTCTCAACATTAGAGGACCAACATTTTGTATCAACTACCACTTTAGATTTAAAAAGTAAAGTTGGGATAAGGAACCATCTATTATAATAAAAGAAATATAAAGTGTGGGTGTTACTTGCAGAAGTGGATGTAGAGTGAGTTTGTGACCATATCTTTTTCCAAATATTTAGTGAAAATGCATGATACAAATCAGTTTCCTACTGCAACTCAACTTTTGTTTTTAATCTATCAACAGGACATGAGTCCTGGAACTTGCATATATAGGAAGGTGCCGCTTCTTTGGAGTAATTAAGCAAAGACGTAGTGTCTTGATGGAGTTGACTAGTAGACTGGAGAGAATATGCAGATTGTGTTATTATGTCACTTGAAATGATCAAGGCGTTCACTTATTTGGGCATCCATTTGGCAAAAGATATTAAGTGAGACCAGCATATAGATATAGCTGCCCTACAACACCGGCAATACGCAGGAGCTTTAAACTTGGAGCACAAAAAAATCATTCACAAAACCAATCTAGTCTGTTCTCAAAGTCTATGAAGCTAAAGCTCTCAGTTCAGCGCTCTATGGCGCAGAATTATGGGGTTTCGAGAAACTGATGCCACTAACTATATCAGAAAACAAGTTTTTTTGTACCATCACTGGTCTTAACCCAGAGTACCCTGTTAAAGCCACTTAGATACGATCTGGGTAGGAAGGCAATCGCAGATGTAGCAAAGCTTTGCCCGATTTTATATTGGCGCAGGCTTTGGACTACGCCGAAGCTCTCCCCTTCTGCTGAAGGGTTCATTGATATTATAAAATCCGATGAATTCCATAAGATAAGTTGGCTAAGGGAACTCAAAAATCATCTGGTTGCATTGGGCATGCAAATGCTGTTGGAAAATCCTGTGACAGCTTCGTTCCCATCTAAAGGTGTTCTAAAGGAGAAGTATTGGGAGCTGGTTGCATATCGCATTTGGAGCGGTACGGACTCTACCACTATGGCGGGGGTATTTTTAGAGGCAAAGCTTACCCCCAGGTTAGAATCATACTGGGATGTTATTACTAAGCCGGGAGATAGGAAGCTCTATTTCCAGCTTAGAGTTGGTTCTTTGCCTCTTAAGTCATTGACTGCTGGATGGTCTAGCGCTAGTAGTAATATTTGCCCTGCTTGTGGGAATCACACACAAGGAAACTATTGCTCATCTTTTGCTTGTTTGTCCTGTATATGTAACACCTAGGCGTGTTTGGCTCACCCCAATGTGTAAATTACTGGGCACAAATAGTAGTGCTGAAGCGCTAAGACTTATAGGCACCAGCACTTTGCCATTCGTCTCAATAGCAGTTGCTAAATATTTGGGATGGGCGTGGGCGCTAATGCAGAACCCAAAGTTGTGATTATTGATTATCTGTTTGTCTCATGTATTATGAACATTGGGATTCACCTAGTCTGTCCATTCAGCAAGTCTGACCAGTATTTGTTTTAATTGTCTTTTCAACTTGTCGAGATGAACTTTTACTTCTTCCATTTGTATAGATTCTGTTTTTAATATAAATTATTGTATGTGTGTACATAGCAAAACGGCATATGTTTGTACACAATGAGTTTTTATTTTTTTGCTTTTATGAGTACATCTCGAATAAAGCTAATTTGACTTGACTTGTTATTATGTCTTTAAGTTGCTTATATTTGACTTTCTTGTGTGGGGCTAAATGAAACATGGAGTGTAGCTTAGAAAAGGAAATGAACCCGTTCTCAGAGAAGAACTGTTCATTTGTAATAATACCCCCGTGAATTCATTCTTTCCAGATAAGTGTTCTATTGCTCAATTTAAGTTTTTTATTGTACCACATTGGGGAGAGTGTAAATGACTGAAGTGGAGTGACTAATTTTGTAAGTAGAGGTTTAGCCAGAGAAACCAAAAAGGAAACAGTATGTGACGAAAAATGTCTAGGTAAACCTGGCAGGAATGATATACATCTAATGGAGAAGGGGGTTACACTGGTTTGCTCTAATTTGTTCCACAAAGTGTGTGAGGATATACAATCAGCAGACAAAGAAGTCCAGACCTGTTTAAGAGTAAAGGCAGAGTTGTATTGATGTATTTTTTGAAAAGTGACTCCTCTTAGGGCATTAGGCTGTTGAAGTCTATCCAGTGATATGCTTGCTCTCTTTTTATTCCTCAAGAACCGTATTAACATACTGTTAATTGATTTCAAACATATTTGAGGAAGTTTCACTGGAAGCATGAAAGATGAAAAATGATAATTGTCTGCACCATCATTTTGATGGTGTCTTACCTACCCCACCAAAACAAAAATAAAGGTGACCATTTTTCAGACAAACCACATATGTTTTGTTTTAATGTTTCTTTGTTTATAGAATTATTTTCTCATATGGAGTAAGAATCTTTTATACCTAAGCATTTTATGTGTTTGGAATTCCATGTAAAGCCAGAAGCATAACACATATTTTTAAGACGGTAGCAATTTTAGGATAAAACCTCAATTTTCTAATATTAGCTTTATACCAAGAAACAGCAGAGTATTCTGACAATAAATGAAAGAATGCAGGATTTGTGTGAACTGGGTCACGCATAAATAACATAATATCATCTGCATATGCTGTAAATTTAACCTCAATATCCTTGAGTTTGTGCCTAAGAAGGGAGAGGATCTGTGTATTTTTTCTAGGAAAGATTGTAAAGATAAAATATACAATAATGTAGAAAAGGACACCCTTGGTTAGTGCCTCTGTGTAGTGAAAAATAGGAAGATGGTCGACCATTCACAAAAAGAGAGTTGGAGGGAGAGGAGTAAAGCAATCTAATAAATTAAAAAATGTGAGGACCAAAACTATTCCACTAAAGAGCTCGAAACATCTGATCTCAAAGAACACGGTCAAAAGCCTTCTCCACATCTAATGTAATTGCTGTGGCAGGATCTTTAGAATGTAATAGTATGTGGATAATATTAAAAAATGTTCTAGAGTTGTCAGTGATGTATCAGTCTTTAACAAATCCTGAGAGTTCTATGCCAATTAAGTTGGGAACAATTGTGTTAAGGTGCAGAGCTAAAATCTTTGCACAAACGTTGCAATCAATGTTGATTACTGAAATAGGGCGGTAGTACCCACACTGAGATAAATCCTTACCTTTCTTAGGAATCAATCATAACATGGCTTCCCAAAAGGTACTTTTTACCCCATTCCCTGAAAGAAAATAATGAAATAGTAAAAAGAATGTCAGTATCAGAAGAGAAGAAAATAGAGAATAAAATTCAATAGAAAAGCCATCTGGGCCAGGAGCTTTGTCACTGGGTAGATTGTGGCGGGCGGCTTTAAGTCCTGTAATCAAGATGTATGTTTCAACTGAAGTTAAATCAACTAAACTGCCTTGGGATCTAGGGAGAGAGTTAAAAAAGTAATCACGGGCCTCTGTTAATGGAAAAGATTCTGATGTATACAGTTGGGTGTATAATTTGTGAAACAATTCAAAATGCCCTAATCTGTAAAATGTATATTACCTAGTTGGTCTTAAATCATAGTGATTTTAGATTTGAGCTTTTTAAGGTAATTTGCCATTAATTTACCTTTCCTACAAGTCCCTTCCATAATAGTTAGCATTTATATGTAGCAAGGTACCACAAGCACTATAAGTAAATTCGTATATTAAATTCAGATTTTGCCTTGGTTAAATGCTCAAAAAACACTTTTATGATTAGATGAAAAATATTTAGGCTGCCGGGGCCCGATTCACAGAACTAACTTAAGACAACATCCTAAACGTACTACCATTTTGGTATTCACAGAAGGCACTTACTCATTTCGGTATTCACAGAAGTTAGGAGTCCTAAGTTTAGGACTCCTAAATGCCTTCTGTGAATACCGAAAGTCTTAAAGTTAGATTTTTTCTCAGTTTTGGAGTCCTAAAGTTAGGAGTCCTAACTTTACTACTCCTAAACTGAGAAAAATTCTAACTTTAAGACTTTCGGTATTCACAGAAGGCATTTAGGAGTCCTGAAGTTAGGACTCCTAACTTCTGTGAATACCGAAATGAGTAAGTACCTTCTGTGAATACCAAAATGAGTAAGTACCTTCTGTGAATACCAAAATGGTAGTAAGTTCAGGATTTTGTCTTAAGTTAGTTCCGTGAATCGGGCCCAATATCTTTGATGTGAAGTAACAAAGTGGAAGATTCTTTCAACGCTATCTTTTTGTTAAATTCATATCTGTGTCTGTAGTTTGGTTAATGGCAAAATATTCTGTGGCAAATTGTTCAAAAATTTTCACAAATATGGGATCCTTTAATGAAGTATTATTAAATCGCCAAAGTTTAGAATGGGTCACATTCGACAAGAGATCAAAATTGATAATCACTGGAGCATGATCAGGAATTAAAATCGAGCCAATCTCTGCTTTGATTAAGGCTTTTAAAATATGCTGAGTCACAAACATGTAGTTGATCCTGGATATAGACTTATGCACTGGTTAATGGAAGGTATATTCTAAAACATTAGAATTAATAATCCTCTATGCATCTACTAAAACCCGTGAAGGAATGGATTTTTTAAAAGTTTTGTGCATTTTGTTTGGTATGTTCTTGGACTAGGAATTTCTATCAATGAATGGGTCCATCTATTAGTTATAGTCCCCCCCTACGATCAAGTTATTAGAACAAGAGTGTAGCTGTTTTGAAAACTTACCCGAAAATCAAATTCTAGTTTTACATTGCGACATATTGTTTACTTTGAGATTCATGCGAAGCTATCTACCCTTGCTGTCTGTAATTGTGGTGTCAATATATAGATTAAGGGATTTATGAAATAAAATGAGAACACCATTTTTATTATAATTAGCAGTTGACCATAGAACTTGACCTACCCATTGCTTCTTTAGGACAGCAATATCTTTTTCCAGAAAATTTGTTTTTTACAAAAGTGCAATTTGGCAGTTTAGTCTAGACTGAAGTGTGAGAACTCTTTGTTTTTTAATAGGTTTGCACAGTCCTATAATGTTCCATTAAACCAGACGGAAAATACTCATAAGATATATCCATGAATAAGGAACATCAAGCAAAATATATATATACACTTGTGCTAACTTGAATATAGAATATAAAAGGTGAAACAATATATAACAATTTACGTAAAAAAACAGATAAAGCTATGGAAAAATCCACTGGAGATGAAAGGGAAGGAAAGATGGAAAAAGAAACAAAGAGAAAGTCACAAAATGAGGGTGAAAATAATGGAACCTAAAGAGGGTGGAGCGAGAACAAAAGACAACCAGCTACAGAATTGTCCTCCATAAAAGGGAAAGATGATAGATGAGTGTTTGAAGGGTGGATTAGCAGGGAAAATATTGATATTTAACCCAATTAATATGCATACACACAGCAAAAGAAAAGAAACAGAACCACTTACCAAACAAAATGAGGTCAATAAAAACAATGATAGGAGGAAAGGTTGGAAGACATGAAGACAGGAACACAGAACAATCCAAACACCTTGAACAAAGACAATATCTGCACAATAAGTCAAAATAGTGAATACCAGAATAAGAAGACATAAGTAGTTGCATAACCTTAAAATACAATGTAGCTATGAGATAACAAGCAATAGTATTTAAAGTCTTTTCAATTTCCATTACTTATCATTTATGTAAAAAATACATTTCTTTAAGTCGTCATGATTTTCAAGGGTCATTTTACCCGTAAAGGTAACTTTGAACAGACACTGATGAATCAAACCAAAAAAAGCATTCATGGATCTTAAATCAGGATGGAGATCCAGAAATTTCATTTGTCTGCTGGCCATTGCTCTAATCACGTCTTGTGTGAAGAAAGGCTTTTGACTAGACCATAGCATTTATTTCCATTGCAGAAAATAAGTAACAATCCCTCTTGATTTAGCTGAAGGAGATTTCGCCAAAGATTGTGGGCCAACACAATGAGCTCATTGAATGATGAAAGATAGATCATCTTTAATACCAACAATCTAGGGAATGTTTATCTGAAGAAAGGTAATCATATCAGAGCCTTCTGAACCTTCAAGAATTCTGTATATTCATGGATTGATGCGTCTGTTACAGTTTTCCAAATCTTCAGTATGCTTTTAAAGTTCTAATATTTCTCTGGGCATTAAAACCACTTAGGCTGCTATATGCTGAGCATGACTTATTCTCTGCTCCACTTCAGAAACCATGGACTCTAAACCAGACAATTTCTCCTCCATTTTCTGAAGAGTGACATTTGTTTCAACCATCAATGGTTTTAGAGTCTTAAGCTCATCCATAATGTCCTCTAATGTTAAGGGAAATGGAGATTTTGTTGGAGAGGTGAGGTCCTACTGTGCCCTTTTGTTAGTATTACCCATTGAGTCATTATGTGGGTTAGACGAGTATGGAGGAAAGGAAAATGATTTAGACATTGATGCTCGTATACATTTTAAGGGACACATTAATAACTCAGTAATATGGAGAAGTATGGCATAGGCAGTACCAGATGCTTATAATAACAAGAAAGAGAATGTATGTCATAAGGTATTTGACAAGAAAAGGGAAAAGTTCTGACAGGGACCTAAGCGAAAAATAAATCAATTAAACATGTAACTAGCAAAGACAGTGTAACCCAAGTGAATACAAGCTGATTGCTGCCTCTCATAGTGTAGTTTCAGTGGCGCTGAAGTCGAAAGCCATTTTAGCCTGATCACTAGTGTTATGGCAGGCTTAACTTAGAATAAAATTAAATTAAATAAAAAGACATTCACTGTTAGGCAGAAGAAGATCCAGGAATGTCCAATAGATAATTTTACTCCTGCATTCTGAATCTTGTGAGGAGATTTGTAGAAAGTAGGTTGGCGGCCATGGCGGACCTGTGAGGGTAGCGGCAGAGCTGATTAGGTTATGTTATTTTATGTTACTTGATTTTATAAAGTGCACATTCACAAGAAGGTTTCTTGGCACTAGGCAACAAGAACGACACACCATTAGCAGAGGCTGAAATATAAGCTTGTTTGAAGGGCCAAGTCATTAGAAGTTTCTGAAATCTCATGTAGTTGGAAGTAGATCTCTGGGGGGAGAGAATTCCAGACACAAGAGTCAAGAATGGAAAATCCGGAGCACCCTAATCTCTTTTTTTAAATGAAGGGGATTGTAAGGAGATTCATGTAAGTGGGCCTTAGAATTCGGTTAGCGGTGTATTTTTTGATTCAGGATGATAAAAAAAGCAGGGCATTTGCCATAAAAAGATTTACAAATGATGCAGCCAACTTGAAAATGGTCCGTTGTTCAACTGGTAGCCAATGGAGCTTTCCAGCAGATTGCAAACACTAACCTAAAGAGATGAAAAAAAATGCATACCTCGCTGCTCCCCCAGGGTTTTGACGCCACTGCGACCCACCCTTTGCCACCAGCAAGCCGTTTAAAAGCTGCTAATCCATGTAGGAAGCTGAGAGGGCGGGAGGACTAATCTCCAGTGGCCGTCTTCTTGCGCTCCTGCGCACTCCTATAGGTGATGATTTGAACATTTGGACAGAGTTCTTCCACCAACCTGAATCTGCAAACTATTTGAATTCATGTGCCTTACGTGGCCTCAAACAATTCATACACAGTCCCACCCATGGCACCCTCACTGCTCTGTGACATAAAAATTAGCTCTGCACTGCAAACTCTACTGCAGCAAGCTGAGAGAACCTAAGAGGCCAATTACTCCTTTGCTAAAAGCAAGCTTTATCAATCCCACCCCCACCTTTATAAAAAAACAAATCGGGCTGGCCCACTCATCTTTCTATGCAGTCTGAATCTCTGATTCCACCAGTTCTTCCAAGAATTATTTAACATTGTGCTGTTGCAGACTGTTTTATAGTCTCTTCTATCTGTCACAACCTTGCCCACCAGCATTCAGTTTCACTTCCCCCTTTCCACCACCTTCAGCCTGTCTCTGATATTTCTTTACTCTTAACCTCTGAAAGATGCTCAAAGCTGATCTCTTCCACTAAATCTGGTCCTTCTCTCAACCCATGTACTGTCCATTTTTTTCACAAAAAGTCCACAGCTATTATTCTGACTTTCACAGATCTCTGTAACCTCTCTCTTACTGCAAAGTGCCCAGCCGGAAATATGCTCTAATAGTCAACTTACCAAAATCAAAATGCTGTGCAATTCATAGCAATTCCCATTCAGTATCCCACTTCCCTCTTCCTATCAAAATCATTGATAAAGAAGTCAATTTCCTACTCTCTACCTTTCTTTAAACCTGCCCTCTTCTTTACAGTTCTCACTCAGGATTTTCTCATATGCATAGTAAGGAAGCTGCTCTTGTACAGTTCTCAATGATTTTCGCTTTATTGTAAATCAGACCAGGTCTGTCGTCCTAGTTCTACTCAACCTCTATCTAGCCATTTACAT
This sequence comes from Lissotriton vulgaris, assembly GCF_964263255.1. NCBI lineage: Eukaryota > Metazoa > Chordata > Amphibia > Caudata > Salamandridae > Lissotriton > Lissotriton vulgaris. The sequence goes on from NC_141698.1 coordinate 93,260,517, forward strand.
GATCTGCCATGACACTCTCTTCAACCATTTTGACATGATTGTCAGCGGAGATAAGGCCGTTGCTTGGATTAAATCTGACCAACCACAGTCAAGCAGTTCACTTCCCCCATCTGAACTACTTTCACCCTGTCCTCCTAGGAGTCCACTATTTTAGCCCTGCTCGCCTCAATATGTCCATTGCCCCTCTTGCCCTTTTTGATTTGTTCTTTTGGCTTCTTCCTTGTATCCTATGTGGATGACACACAGATCCTCATCAGGCTGGACTACGCTTTATCCAATCCTTGCAAAAACCTCTTCTCCTTTACAATATCAGTTGTTGAGCAGATGCATCACAACTCAGTACGGATAAAATTAAAATTCTGCTCTTGAACAAGGATTCCACTTGCTGGGACCCTAATTGTTGGCCATGCTATGTCCATTCCAGTGTCCAAGGTTCACAACCTTATTTTTTTACTTAGACAACTGTCTTTTTTATCCACCTATAGCAATACCACCTTCATGCTTTCACCTATTTGGCCTTTTTCAAAACCTCCTCCCTTGTTTTCCCATCTCAGCATGTCAGATCGTAGTTCAGGCCCTTGTCCACTCCTGCCTGGACCACTGCAACTCTCTCATCTATGGTCTCCCATCTTATGCAATCGAACACCTTCTGTGTATTCAAAGTTGCCAGTCAAACTTATTTTCTTTCTGCCTCACAGGTTTCCCCCTTCATCTTACCCGCTGGTTCTCCACTGGCCAAATGCACCATTTTCAAATATTTATGCCTAGCCCCACCGTACCTTCCATCATCTAGATCCATCCTACCAATAAGGCAATCTCCTTCTCACCACACCCCTACTCCTACTGCATTTGCTTGCTGGTCTTTCCCAAAATTCATTGAGTATGTGTTGGTGCCCATTCTTTCCCATTTTTAGCCACCAAATATTGGCGCAATCTTTTCCCCGACATCAAATCAACAAACATCTTTCCTTTCACAAAACCTTTTTATTCAAAGGTTGTGCTTTTTTCTTTTCTATTTCCTGGTAATCATTCAAAGCACCAGGATACCTTTTTTGGCCTATAGCAAACTTTCCAAGAATTTTTAACATAACATTAAATTTTGAAACGGGAGAGTAGTCAGGGTGTAAGGTCTGTAGAGGTGCGTTTTTAAGTCCTCCCAGCAAAGAAGATGGTGGAGATGTGTAAGATGCAGTTTGAAATAGGGTTCCAAAACTTTGGATCTAGGCAGGAAAATTAATGTTTTGCTGTTTTGTTTTTCTGGTTTTGTAAATTTCTAGAAAGAGCTGGTTAGAAACCTTTGATTGCCATTTGATTATCATGTTAATACCCTTCCGCCGAAGTCTAGAAGACGATTGTGTCAAACCTGAGAAATTTGCATTTGCAGGTTCAGCCTTGCCTCCCTTCAAGTACCAAATATTTTTTGGGGTATCTTAATACCTCTATGAGGAAATGATCAATTCTTCTCCCATTGAAAGCACTAGCTTTTAGACCCTTACCATAAACCACATGAGCCAACCATAGACCTAAAAGGACCAGGGTATGAACGAGTCAAATGGAAAGGGGCGACCACTCGGTCCCCCCGAACGTATGGCTGAGTGCCTCGATCCCCCCGGGAAGCCATTTTTGGGCGGGAGGCGTGTCTCGGCTGGTATGCCCGAAGCGGCGTAGCCGGGGCGCGCTTTTTCCCGCCCTAGAGTGGGCTGGCCTAGACACCGACGCAGCCAGCCACGCCCTCGGGGCGGGCAGGGGCGGGTTTTCGCCCGCCCTGAAGACGGATAAAAGAAGGCGCAAGACCAGAAGACGTCCTCTTGTTCTTGTGCTCCGAAGCTGCACCTCCTCGCTACACGTGAGCTCGGGACGGAACGAAGAGCCAATTTTGAGCGTTTTGATCTTTTTCTTTGTCTTTTAGATACTTCCTCGGAGATATGCCTAAGAAAGGCGCAAAGAAGATGACGACCGACCAGATGGTGCGGATCCTCTGCAAAGAGATGTCCGAGATAAAGAAACGGTTGGCGGAGCGAGACGGGGAGGAGGGTTCGGGCCCTGCGCCGGCTGGAGGGAGACCTAAGAGGCCGAGAAGGGTTCCAGCCGGTGGAGACGTCCCGGTTCCCTCTGCCCCGCTCGAGGCGCCGACCCCAGTACCGATAGAGGGGAATCCAATCCCCGTTGTCGTCACCCCGACTTCCAAGGAAGACATGCCCCCCGAGCTGGCAGCACAGCTAGCGGCATGGTTGGGGGATAGTAGTGATGGTGCCACGGCTGCCGAGGCACAGGCACTGATAAAAGGACTTCGTGAGAAGAGAGATGCAGCTAAAGTGACTGCGCCGTTGGCGGGAATAGACAAGCCGCAAGCGGCAGATGCTGCGTCCGGTTCAGGTAAGCGGCCATTGCCGATTGCAAGGGACGAGTCAGCACCCTCTCGTAGAGAGAGATTGGGACAACATGTGCCTTTAGCTATAAAGGAAAAGATCTGGGCGGGGGAGTACGTGAATATTTTCTCCTTGCTTGTTGATCATTATGAGTTGGAGCATGTTAAAAGTCAGAAGGACCTAATGCATCCGAGTGTTTGGCGCGCAAAAATGGCCGCCTTTAAGGTAAATGAGAATATTGGAAACTGGGGCAATGCGTGGGGTATTTTTACATCGATTTTGGGGGAACGTAGGCCCGAGTTGCTTCCAGAGTTTCCCATTTATCAATCACGAATAATGGGTTACTCGACAGCATATCAAGGTAACCATTGGTTTTGTTATGACAATCTGTTCAGGAAAGAAAAGGAGCATAACAAGAGTTTGACTTGGGATTGTTACGATTCTGTAACATGGGATAAAATGAAAGAATCGGGGATGTTAAGAATGCCATTGGTTGGGAGCACTGTTGTTGATTACTCCCGCCAAAATGGGGGGACGCCCTTTCGACCAAGTACGAGCACTGACGATCAGTCGAGGCCCGCAGGCAATACAGGAAGAAAGGGTTTCTGTTTTAACTTCAACAAAGGGAAATGTACCAGGCCTCCGGGATTGTGTAAATTCAAACATGAGTGTAGTACGTGTGGGTCGTCCCATCCTGAGTCATCGTGCAGAGCCAGAACGGGTGAGAATGGGGGTAAGGGAGGCGCCAAACAGGTCTAATCTAGTCCGAGGGGCGCCTTTACCAACCCCGATTGATACCTTGGCAATGATCCCCTGGCTCAGCGAATACCCGGATCGTACTTCTGCCGGGGTGCTGCGGAACGGTTTTACACATGGTTTCCGCATCCCGGTGGGGGACTTTCAGGGTGTAGGGATTTGCAAGAATCAACTTTCCGTTTTACAACATACATCTGTGGTGCAAGAGAAAATTCAGAAAGAGGTTAGCCGGGGACGGGTCGCCGGCCCGTTTAGTGTACCCCCGGTACCGGATTTTGTTTGTTCTCCGTTAGGGGTGGTCCCCAAGAAGGACCCAGGTGAGTTTCGTTTGATCCATAATCTGTCTGCTCCACACGGCCTTTCGGTGAACGACGCAATTGATCCAGAAGTTTGTTCGGTGCGATACGCATCGTTTGATGAGGCAGTAGCCATCTTGAATCGCCTGGGGCCCGGGACGTTGATGGCGAAATCAGATATCGAGTCAGCGTTCCGGTTGCTCCCGGTACACCCAGACGATCAGCGTCTTTTGGGATTCGGGTTCCAGGGGTCATTTTACATGGATAGGTGTATGCCAATGGGATGCTCTATATCATGTGCTTATTTTGAGCAATTCAGTACTTTCCTGCAATGGGTGTTCACTAAGAAAACGGGTTTTCGAAATGTAATGCACTACCTTGACGACTTTTTGTTCCTTGGTCCCGCCGGAAATCCCGAATGTGCTCAGGCCTTAGCTGAATTCTGTGTGTTGATGGGTCATTTTGGCGTGCCGTTGGCACCGGGTAAAACTATGGGTCCCACGACTTGCCTCGAGTTTTTGGGGATCGAGTTGGACTCAAGGGAGGGGTGTTTCCGTTTACCAGCTAGCAAAGTGTTGAAATTCAGGGCAGCCCTCCGAGTATGTTTGAATACACCTAAGGTTACACTGCATCAGTTGCAACAATTAGTGGGAAAGTTGAACTTTGCCTTGAGAGTGATCCCAATGGCTCGCCCCTTTTCCCGCTCCATTGCCCAAGCGATGGTTGGCCTGAAGGAGGGTCATCATCGCACGAGGTTATCGGCTGAGGTCCGCCAGGACATGCGGATATGGTTAGCATTCTTGGCGGACTTCAATGGCCGAGTCGTCTGGAACAAGCCAGCCGTGTCCTCAGAAGAGCTTGGGCTATGGACAGATTCAGCAGGAAGCATAGGTTTTGGCGCCATCTTCGGCACGAACTGGTCTGCTCAAAGATGGCCCCTATGGTGGCACGAGAAGGGGCTAACGAGTAATATTGCTTTCCTTGAATTATTTCCCATTCTCGTGGCCCTGAGAACCTGGCCAGAAGGTTTCAGAGATCATTCTGTCGTTTTTTGGTCCGACAATATGACCGTGGTAGAATGCATCAATAGTCAGTCAGCCCATTGTAAATTGATTTTGAGGCTGCTCAAAGAAATTGTCCTACTATGTATGCAACTGAACGTGGTATTCAGAGCAAAACATGTCCCAGGGGTGATGAATCAGGCTGCTGACGCACTGTCTCGTTTTCACATGCAGGCTTTCTCGGGTTTCCTTCCTTCAGCGGACCCGGAGCCGGCACCCTTCCCCGAAGCTCTCTGGTCTCTCGGTGCCCCGAACTTCGTCACCTCGTGGGAGAGAGTCTAGCACCCAGGACAAGGAAGGCATATGAAGGGGCGTTCCAGGCCTATTTAGCCTTTTTGGGGGCAGAGAGAGGGGGTCTTTGGGGTCAGGAAGAGTGGGTAGTACTTTTTCTGATGTCGTTACATAGGGCTGGGAAATCGGTGGCTACGGCCCAAAGGCATCGTGCCGCCATTTCCTTTGTTGCCAGGGCCCATGGCATCCTGGACCCAACAGCGTCTTTCACAGTACAGAAAGCGCTGCGTGGGTGGCAACGCCTAGAGGGTCGCAGAGTAGACGTAAGACGACCGATAGGTCTAGACAGGTTGTCCCAGTTACTGGCCACACTCCCTAACACATGCTCGTCCCCTTTTGAGACGTGTTTGTTCCGGACTGCATTTACGCTGGCGTTTCACGGGGCTATGAGAGTTAGTGAGCTGGTTGCAAGGAACAAACAGGATGTGACGGGGGGCTTGTGCAGGGAACATGTTCAGATCAGGGGGGATGCGATGATTGTCTCCTTTCTCAGGTCTAAGACTGACCAAGATGGGAGAGGGGACTGCACGATCATTCGCAGGAACCCCGAGTCATCCATGTGTCCGGTACAGTGCTTAGAAGATTACCTAGCACAAAGAGTGGCATCATGGGGGGGGACATTGTTGAGGCATGCAGACGCCACCCCGCTGACGAGGTTTCAGTTTCAACGGGTGCTTGCAATGGCCATTGCCGCAGCGGGCTTGGACCCGGGCGAATTTGGGACCCACTCCTTTCGAATAGGGGCTGCCACTGAAGCTACAGCCAGGGGTCTTAATGTAGAACAAGTGAAACGTGTGGGGCGCTGGTCCTCCAATTGTTATAAGAGGTACGTGCGATTGCACATGTTGTGAAGCTGTAATCATGTACTCACGCCTCTTGTCTTTTGTTTGTTTTCAGTTGTGCAAGCCTACGCGGCAGGGCAGACTGTGCAGTCGACCCAACACCAGGCCAGCGGTCGCACGTCACCGGCTGTGAGGAAGGAGGTGTGGGTCGTGGGCCACTCATACGTGAGACGGGCCGCAGACGTATTCAAAGCAGGTGACATGATTCACGTACCTGGGGAATACGGGTACAGAGTGTCCTTCTACGGAAGGGGCGGTCTCTGTATTGACCAGTTTCAGGAATTTTTTGAGGGCTTGTTAGAGCGGATGAGGTCACCGCCGTCCATAGTCATAGTGCATTTGGGGGGCAATGATTTGGTCACCACCGGTAGACGACTTCTCCTGGAGGCTATGCTTTCCACGGTAAGTTGGTTAGCGAGGAGAGTTCCGGGGTGCCTAATTGCGTGGTCTCATATGATCCCACGAAAAGTGTGGCGGGGGGCTATCTCGATCCCTGCTTTGAATCATTCTGTTAAAAAATTGAATAACAAAGTGAGTAGGTTGTTCCGTTCCAAGACATTGCATTCGATCTCGCATAATTGTATTAATGATGACAGTATGTATCTGGGGGATGGTGTGCATTTGTCGAGGGCGGGGAATGAGTTACTCATAGGAGACTTCTTAGCCTGGTTAAAATCTTTAAAACATGACCTTTAGGTAGGAGTTTTTGTGGGGGGTCCGGATAGCCGGTCAACTATCCGGACCTGTGGCGGTAAGGTCATGATCGGTGAGCACTAATTGGTAGATCCCTATGAGTGGGCGTCACCCAACACGGATGGGAGCGCTCGGGAGAGGTGGCCATTGGCCCCTCAGTGGGGAGGCGGTCCCGTCTAAGGGCGGGTCGCCGGAAGTAAAGGAAAGGCGGTCAAGGCCCCTTCCTTTGTAGGAGGGGTTACAGCCCCCTCCTGGGGAATTTCCCGGGGCCAGTGTCATCTGCGACGGCAGATGCGGTAAGTTGTGTGGGGTGGGGAGAGGTCAACGATACCTTCTAGATACCACACACAAGTGTTCGAACGACCTTTAAATGGCGTCGAGTCTTAAGTGCCCCCGTCAAGTCAAGGGAAATTGTTAGTAGTTGCACTTGAGGTAAGCCTCTGTGCTGTCGCCCCTCCCAAGTGGGAGGGGTAAGTCTGGTTAGGGATCTTGACACCGGTTATGACCTTGCCGTTGGCCCTTAAACGTTAGGATGTACAATTTCAGTGTTCTTAGAGAATGTTTTTTGTAGGATGCTAGTTCGGCTAGGAGAACCTCTGTATTAGAGATTATGTTAAGGTTAGCCAAACATCGTAATGTGATAATGAAATTGTACATAACATGAAAACGTTTAATGTTTTAATTTTTTGTTTAATAAATACGGCCGGGATGGTCACTCCATCCCACATCCAAAAACTTTAAGAACTGTTTCCGGTTTCCCTCCTTTTGGGGATTGTGTTGAAAGGGGGTGGCGGGTATCTCAGCCATATGGAAAGGGGCGACCACTCGGTCCCCCCGAACGTATGGCTGAGTGCCTCGATCCCCCCGGGAAGCCATTTTTGGGCGGGAGGCGTGTCTCGGCTGGTATGCCCGAAGCGGCGTAGCCGGGGCGCGCTTTTTCCCGCCCTAGAGTGGGCTGGCCTAGACACCGACGCAGCCAGCCACGCCCTCGGGGCGGGCAGGGGCGGGTTTTCGCCCGCCCTGAAGACGGATAAAAGAAGGCGCAAGACCAGAAGACGTCCTCTTGTTCTTGTGCTCCGAAGCTGCACCTCCTCGCTACACGTGAGCTCGGGACGGAACGAAGAGCCAATTTTGACCCACCCACCAGCCCCTGAGGACAGCAAGTTGTTGTGCAATAAAGTGAATTTATAAGTTTGTTTTTTCCATTTCGTTTACAGGCTGTGACAGTATCAGTTTGTGGTTAATCATAATAAAGTATGGTGAATATCGTCTAGGTTGTTACGATTAAAATGATTTGATGTAGTGTTGCATTTCTAGCATGTTCTTTCGGTCGTAGCGACCAATGTTTTCATAGGTTTGAGTAAGAATTGTCGTATTTATTTTTGGTAGGCGGTAAGGTCATGATCGGTGAGCACTAATTGGTAGATCCCTATGAGTGGGCGTCACCCAACACGGATGGGAGCGCTCGGGAGAGGTGGCCATTGGCCCCTCAGTGGGGAGGCGGTCCCGTCTAAGGGCGGGTCGCCGGAAGTAAAGGAAAGGCGGTCAAGGCCCCTTCCTTTGTAGGAGGGGTTACAGCCCCCTCCTGGGGAATTTCCCGGGGCCAGTGTCATCTGCGACGGCAGATGCGGTAAGTTGTGTGGGGTGGGGAGAGGTCAACGATACCTTCTAGATACCACACACAAGTGTTCGAACGACCTTTAAATGGCGTCGAGTCTTAAGTGCCCCCGTCAAGTCAAGGGAAATTGTTAGTAGTTGCACTTGAGGTAAGCCTCTGTGCTGTCGCCCCTCCCAAGTGGGAGGGGTAAGTCTGGTTAGGGATCTTGACACCGGTTATGACCTTGCCGTTGGCCCTTAAACGTTAGGATGTACAATTTCAGTGTTCTTAGAGAATGTTTTTTGTAGGATGCTAGTTCGGCTAGGAGAACCTCTGTATTAGAGATTATGTTAAGGTTAGCCAAACATCGTAATGTGATAATGAAATTGTACATAACATGAAAACGTTTAATGTTTTAATTTTTTGTTTAATAAATACGGCCGGGATGGTCACTCCATCCCACATCCAAAAACTTTAAGAACTGTTTCCGGTTTCCCTCCTTTTGGGGATTGTGTTGAAAGGGGGTGGCGGGTATCTCAGCCATATGCAATAATGTCTTATTAGGTACCATTGGAGATCATACATTCATCATTTATTCTACACCAAATTAATATATGGTTTGATGCCGCAAATCAAAAAGTAAAAGGATATGAGCTGAATAAATGAACTTATACAAAGGTATTATCCATTTCACGTGTAATTAGTCATTCAATAAATTATGAATTATGATCTCCAAAGACAACTTAAGGACATTGTTGCATCTTTTAAACAGTGTAGCAATACTTTTTATTGACTTTTTATCGATGTTATCTGCGGTAAAGTACCAGAAAATATTAACCAAAATGCCATCTTGCAAAAATATTGTGTCTTTAATATCATTTACAAAACTATAATTCTATCGGAGTTTATAACAGATAATTTATAATCAGTAGACAATAGTGTTGTAAACAATATTTATGACAAAACAATATTTTTCTAAAGATATTCTGAATTCTGAATTATAAACGTTGCATGCACTCCTTTGTTCAACACTCAAGAAATGTCTCACAGAACCTTTTATATCCCAATTGCCAAATGTGTGTTTATATGTGTGGATCTACTCGTATGTAGATCTACCCCAAAACTGGGAGTAACTCTTTTGGTACTCACCATTTATGAGTAGAGTTTTACAAGTGGATGCAGACCTAAGAATCTCCACCACTCTAATGAGGGTGTGGAGACTCCTACAATGACTGTAAAGTTAACCTTAGCAATTTCCCCACCTTGTTGTAGAGATATCTACCACCAGGGTAGACATTTTCCAACAGAACAGGAAGATATGAAGAAATGTAATATAGATAAAAAATAGATAAATAAAATTAATGAAGCGTAAAATACTAATATAAAATAATTGTAAACAAATAATGACCAAGAAGTGCTCAAAATAGTAGGCGCTCTATCTCCTAATGTAACCTTTATATTAACTTGTAAATTGATTTATACATTAATTAATTGCTAATGGCTGTGTTTTGAAAAATACTTTTAAATTAAAATCACCCACCCTTTGTAACAAAATTGGAAATAAGTTATGTTGTTAACTAACAATAATTATTTACGACTTTTTAAACATATAATTTTATTTATTTTAAAATAAAGTGTATCACTAAATTAAAAACAACAATAATTTTTAGCTGAGCTTACGCATTTGATGATGGGGGCCATAGACATGGCAGAAGCTCAGAAATCTCCTTTAACAGTGGTGCGTGTGGATGCAGCTAAAGCCTTCAATAGGGTACAGTGGGATTATGTTTGGGAAGCCCTTAAGAGCTTTGGAGTTCCTAAAAATATAAAAAGCTCAATACAAAACTTGTATAGGTTCCCCACAGCAAGAGTGTTGGTAAATGGAGAGCTCTCAGATTGTTTCCAAATAACTAGAGGCACAAGGCAGGCTTGCCCCTATCTCCCCTTTTAATCTTTATATCAAACCCTTGGCGCACCAGATCAGAGCAGATCCTACTATAGCCCCATTCAAGTCTGCTTCATTGGAGGTCAAATTAGCCCTATATGCGGATAATATGTACAACAAACTCGCAATCTGCAATACTTAGGGGCCGATTATGATAGCGGTTTTCCCGCATCCTCCGGGCCGGCGGAAGCCACCGCTGGCTTCGGAGGATGCGGAAAAACCACTGCGAAGCCTCGAAAGACCCACCGCCATATTAGGATGACGGTGGGTCTTGAAATCCGTCTGCAGCCTTTCCGCCGCGGTCGCCTTCCGACCGCGGCGAAAAAGCTTTAACATGGCTGGAGGTGTCTATCAGACACCGCCAACCATATTAGGATGGTGTAAAACATATGCTTTTCCGCGGCGGCTTTTCCGCCGTAGAAAAGCATACGGACCTTCACTTCGGGGGCCCGTTGCGGGCCCCCTGGGTGAAGGGGGGTGGGGGGTGCCCTGGGGGGTACCTATGGTACCCCCCTGCATTCGCGTGAACAAAGCAGCAGGCACTGCGCGGTGCCTGCCTCTTTGTGCACATAAATGCGGTGCATGCATTTTTAACATTGCGGCGGGTGCAGCTTGAAGCTGCACCCGCCGCAATGTTAAAGATGGAGGATTTGACCGCCACCCTGGCAGTCACATCCTAATCTGCACGGAGGGAACGCCACAGCCCATGCGGACATTCCCTCCTACTCTGGGGAGTCCGTCTGCGATCCTAATGACCCCCTAAGTTTGATGGTGAGGGCCGTGGAATTCGCAAGATGTCAGGGTACAGGGTTAATGTGGATAAAACTGAAGTTAAGGATTAGAACCAGAGAACGATCAGTCAGGAGGCAAAATTCCAAAAGAGATACTTGGGAATTTTAAGAACTCAGAAATTGGAAGACATCCCGCGGATTAATTGGAAAAAGTGAGCCAAGAGATCGAGGGACTCCTAGCAAGATGGTCTAACCTGTCACTTAACATATATGATAGAGTCAACCTGATCAAGTTCATTATTCTCCCAAAAATCACCTTCCTTTTTAACTCTATACCCCTTTTCCCGAGAGAGGGTATTGCTTAATTGCTTTATCGTGTAATGATACTTTATTTGATTTAAAAAATCATAAAAGGGTGGGCTTACCACCATGCAAACAGCGTATACATCATAAAAAACAACACAAAATCAACTTTAAATGTAGTTAAAAACTGATATCATAAAATATGCAAATTTATCGGGGAAAAAGATATAAAGAAAAGAAAATGAAAGGAATGGGGTGAATTCGATCTGGGTACACAATGTTAATTGCTTTATCAATCTGGGCCGCTAAGGGGTCTAGGATTGTCTGGAAAGAATTGAGGAGAAAGCTGGGGGCTGGGGGTCTGGCTCTCCCTGACCTGCTGATGTATTGTTACGCATTCCATTTTAAGAACCTCTGTATGTTGGCTAATAAAGCGTGCCAATCCTCTATGGGTAGACTATTTGAGACAATGCTTAGTGGATTGGAGCAGATTCATTTTCTGTTTAAATATGGGGACCAGAAATACTTTAAAAAAGTCAGGCTGAAAGTTCTGAAAACAGCATTAAGGACATGGGTATATTTTCGAAAGAGATTTAGTATTCCATATTATACGTCCTGAGCACCAATCTAGGATTCCCCGGGCACTCCAGATTGCTTGGTAGATCATCTAAGCCGGCCCCCTAAAGTCAGCTGGCCACACTCCTTTTTGCATAAATGATTTCCTATTTTACTAACACCCTCCCTTGTTCCTCTCATATTTACATCCAAATCCTATACGTACATGTGCGGAGATCTCTGCTACCTATGCAGCGATCTACATAGAGGTAGACAGGAGAAGCAGAGGTGTAGGTCCCCGGCCATATGTTTGTGAATTGCATTTTGTAGTAATTTAAATAGCATTACCAGAGTACTACATTTACCAAAATGGCATTGTCGAATCGGTGTCTGAGGGCAAGCTAGCTCTCAATACCTTATGTTCCATTGAGTGAATTCGAATTAGCTGTGACTTTCTTGCCAATTGTTCGAATCGCAGAATTTTGTTCGAGTAATCTATTGTTCACCGTTCATATATATTTTTCTGTCATTGAAATTGATACCAATTGTTTTGGAATGTGATAATTAGTTATGAGGCATCCCACTTCCAATTGATTTAATCGAGTATTTTTGCACCTGAAATATAAATGATGATTGAAAAAAATGGATTTACAGATCTAAACAGAAGGAGTTATCAGAGGCATTGGATGAAATATGAAACCGAAGGTGAAATATGATCTTGGATTTTTTTGAGGACAAGGTCTGCAAGCTGTCATATGCAATACTTGCAGTGCAGAGTTTGTCTGCATTTCGAAAAGAGGATGTGTCACCTATTAACCCACAGGAAAGATGGGGGAATGTAAATGCATCTTAAATTATTTGTACTTTGTCTGACTATCCCTTTTTTACTTCATTGCATTCATTAAAGTCACTGTCGAACTTCAAATTGTTTTTTTTTTTTTTTTTTTACCTCTAGCGCCAGGAAGCCGCTTGGTCACAGTGCGCTTTATTAAGAATCTTTTTCATTTCATTTCATTTCAATCAATAAAGAAATACTTCCGCTAATAAAAAAACCATGAAAATTGACTGTGTCAATGCTTCTTTCTTTATAATAAGGTAATCGTAACCTCATGTGCACAGTGCAGCGGTATGAAAAAAAGGCAATGAGGGTTTCTGAGACGTAACCAGGCAAGCCACTACTGCTGGTTTTCGCCATTATTGTGCTCAGTACTTCAGTGAAGATAAAAGTCCTAATGTAGACCCACACAGATGTGGCTATGTTTCTTTTTCTCATTCTCTACTTGCCTGCTTTCTTTTTCTCATCTCTTAAACCTTGATTTCTCCCCCGCCTCCTTTCATGCTGCCTCCAACCCACTTGCCCCTCGCTCCATCTCATTACTTTCTGTTTTTTCCAATCTTGTAATAGGATTTTTAATAGGATCTCAAGTTCCAACATTATTATATGAGAATATGAGTAGCACAAAGCCTTGTTGCGAAGTCATTGCGGTTTCATCGAAGAATCTTTAGCTTCTGCAAATTTCACAGAATTCATTTTAAGCTTTCTTGTTTCCTAATATCTGACACCGATACTAATTATTTCTTTATTGGAAATTTACGTTTTCTCAAACTCAATGTAATATCCTTCCCTTTGACCTTACTCCCGCTTGACATTCTGTAGATTCCTTCAAAAAAACAATCAGAATCCCCACGGCAATGATGCTGCTATCTATTTCCACTCTCCAATTGTGTGGTTCTTTTGTACTCTCATCCCCTGTACAATCTTTCGCATGTTCTGATTATAATGGCTGCCGGCATGAGATCCTGTCCCGCTCATCATTGTAATCCTTGCTCTGTGTCTTTAATTCTTGTATGGCTCATTTTTAGCCACTGTCTTTCTATATAGACATGGATAGCCGTTCTATCCTCTGATACCCCTGTATGGCCCTAACTACAGCAGGTTTGGAGGCCATGATGGCAGTGACAGGGAATAAAGGGGCCGATTATGATTGCGGAAGGCCCGTCACCGCCAGCCATGAGGTGGCGGTCCTTCCGCAATCGGACCGGATATTCCCTCCGCCACATTATGATGGCGGAGGGAATCGCGCTCAGACCGAGGCGGACGCAACGGGCCTGCCAAAAGCAAACTCACAGATTGCCTGGCAGACGGACCACATAGCCTAAAATGGTGGCGGTGCACCAAATTAGGATGGGGGATACAGCCTGCCTTTCCAACGGGTCGATGCCGCCGTGGAAAGGCTGGTGGGGATTTGTGACGGTGACCCGTTGTGGGCCCCCCTTGTGTTGGGAGGAGGTGATGGTGCACTTGGTGGGTACCCATGGTACCCCCCTACATTTCACAGCACTACATGGCAGGCACCATGGGGTGCCTGCCACATAGTGCTGTGAAATGCACAACATGGCCTTTTCATATCGCGGTGGGTGCTGCTGTCAGCAGCACCCGCCGCAATGTTAAAATTCAAGATCCGACCGCTATGGTGATCATCCTGATCATCCTGATCAGGTGTGCGGGACCGCGGAATGAATGGCCGACGGTCCTGGTTCCCACCAGTATGCCATCCTAATGACCACCAAAGTAAGCATGTCACTAAGAACCCTCTTGGGCCATTATTTCTGACATTTGTGGCGCAGCAAGTCACCTTGCTGCGTTGCCCTGAGTCACAAGAATGCACTGTATTAATCAAATATGGCATTCCTGTTCTTTTCCCTTGCGCTGGGGCTGTTTTGGCAGCCTAGCACCAACGCAGGCACCCTTGCACCATGGGGCAAGGGTGTCTGTGTTGTAGGCAGGATTGTTTTTGTGCAGGAAGGGGCACTGGTTATAGGAGAGTCCGCAAGCAGACTAAAGGATAGGATATGATACTGACTCGCCTCTTAAAGGAGAATGATAACAGACCGCCCTGAACAGTAGTGGAGGCTAAAATCTAGATAGATAGAATTGTTGCTGGTGCACTTCACTAGTCTATAAGGAAACTGGGCCAAGTGGAACGGATAATAGCAATCATGAAACATACTTTGAGCATAAATGTTCAGTCGGTGATCATCTTTGAGAGTAAATATTATTGTCTCTATGAAAAAGGTTGAATATTGATGGGTGGTAATGCACTGAAATGGTGTTCTGCCAATGTCTCTTAAGTTGTAAGTTTATTCTTTTACAAGTTAAAAGGGAAAATCATGATGTGAAGTGAGATATACGTGATAGATCATCACTGTATGTTTTTTGCACTTTTTAAAAAAGTTAAGGAATATTGTTTTTAAAAACGCAATGAAGGTCTGCACAGTTTGTAATCATAAACACATGGCACACTATCATGTTATGAGACACAAGGGACAATGCATAGGACAATAGTCATGTCCCGATTGGGTGTGGTATAACAGCTTAAAACCCCCAGCCTGAATTCCCCAAAGACCAGGTTTTAAGCCACATGCAGGGAGTCTGTGTATCCTGCAGAATCCTGTAGTACCCCACTGATTGAGCACCCACAAATGGAACTAGTGAACAAAAGTCCAAGAAAACTCCCCCCTCCCCTTAAGTTTGTCAGCAAGTCCACTCTCCCCTTGCCCCGAGAAGGATCCCGAAAGCTAGTGCCACAAGCTTTTGAGACAATGTCCTCAAAAGTTCTGGGAGTATAATATTCCAGAAAGGGGTTAATAAGCATAGTGATTTGTCCTCCTGTCTTTCTTGTTCTTGTTCTGCTCAGCCTTTCCATACTTGTGCTTGGGTTTAGAACTGGAGGTGTTTTAGGATCTGGGAGGATGTATCCAATTTAGTGATGCCACATGACCCATCCATCACTAACTGGCTCTTCCAAAACTCTTGGCTGCTGAAGGAGTCGGGTTCCAGGTTCTAGGTTTACTCTGGAACCCCGGGCCGATGACCTTTTTGCCTGCTTTGCAAGTGTGGAGGGGAAAAAAAATCATTAGCCAATTTATTTACAATTTCCCATGAGCCCAAAGGACCACAGATTCCTAATCAAATTTATATAAAAAATAATTGGACATATAAAAACCTCAAGACGAGAGTGTAAAAATATATGGCCACTAATTCAAAGCTGAATCTACGAATAATATTCAAATGGTACAAAATGCACAGAATAGCCAACTCCAACATTGAGATGCAAATAATCATAGAAACCACATCCAGGGTCTTCTTCATTAATAGATAATAGACACAACACTAGCTGTACCTACGCTACCTCTATCATGACATCCCTACTTAGCATTTCCCAGGCAAGTCCCAGAAAGTTGTCAGCACGTGAAGACTTCCTAAGAAGCACACTCACTTTAAATGGGTTGAGTAGCTCAAAGCTACAGAGCTTGTTCTAGGATGCTCTCCCTTCTCCAGGTAAGGCAGAGTCCCCCTTCCTGGTCTCTGTCCCTAAACTTAATACAAAAGGCAAAAAACACACCCCAAATACACCACATGACTATTTTGTCCAGTTAAACACCGCCTTGCAGGTAACTTTCCATGAAGCAATAGTACGTCCAGGTTCTTTCTCTGCGGCCTTGTTTCCCAGGCCTTTCCAGGCACGAAGGAAATCCTTCTTCATTACGGCTCGTTCAAAGACATCCTCTCCTCCCTAGTCTGCCTTACTCCTGAAACAAAGATGTTATTCTAACTAACGAGGATGAATTCCTGCACCTGCAAAACAGACATGAAAGAAACTTTTCCATCAACACAGATTTTTAATTAACCCTTTTGTATAGGGCAAACAGGGAGAAACGAAAGTTAGGCCTACTAACATAAGAACAGTGCCCATTTTTATAAATACAAACATATGTCAGGCATTAATATGCACCCATTATATGAGCATTTACGTGAAAATTCATTAGTCATAAATGCACTTCACACGTATATAATTCAACTAAGTACATGCATTTACCACGTTAATACGTTGATTACATGAAGAAAATATCTACTTCACTTACATGTCATTACAATTCACGTCAGGCCCGGCTCTAGGAATTTTTTATTTGGGTGGGCCAAGGGTCCTTTCAAGTGAGCCACTGCAGCAGTCACGGCCGGCATGACTGGGGGATGGGATGGGGGATGGGGAGGTGTCGCGCTGGGACTTAATTTATTAATATTAATTTAAATTGATCAGCATGGAGAAGGACAGAGTGTGCATAACTGGTTTGGGAGACCTCAGAGGCCCGACCAAACAGTCTTTACGCATTCAGGGGTGGGCATACCACTCCTCCCCAGCCCTGCTCGCAGAGCAGACCCGCCCACCCGCAACCAAACATAAAATGGTATAACTGAAAGTTATCACCAGTTTATGTTTCTGCTTCTTGCACTGCGAGAAGCAGTGGGGCGACGCTCCTCCGCCATAGCGTAGGAGCCACCCCTGCACTGCGGGCCCAATTTGTTGCTACTGGAGGTAGCCTGCAAGCCCTAGATTATATCATATCTATTTGCAAACAGTCGCCATGATACAACGGATTGCTTCTGAGTGTAAACAGAGCATGTGGAGAGTTATTTGAAAGTAAGAGTGAGTTCTGGACCTAACTGCAAACCCTTGAATTCCAGAAGGCCAGACTTCAATACATGCACTTAAATACCAAGCATATTATAATAGTTCAAGATTAAGAAAGTCCCTCTTACCACACGAAAGCCCTGACATCATTGTATTAGAAAGGCTGGCTATTTACATGTTGCAATTTGTCCAACACTTATTTTTCTGCACAAATGTAACTTGATACATTTTACTTTCTTGCCATTCTTTTGCGTTGTATTTTCAAAGATACAAATTTTCGAAAAACAGTAATACATTTAAAAAAAGAGAAAGGAGTATTTTTGAGAACTGCCAGCAGTTTTCACACCAACCATTTCAAAACTAGCAGTCCAGTCATAGAGGTAGCCTTCTATTATTCTTTGGAAACTTCTTCATAAACTCATCCATACATAGGTTTCCGTGAGCTCCTTTCTCGTGTGCTAAAACAGTCATATTATGAAAGTTAAACCATTAATGTGTAATGCAATGCAGGAGAATTAGACACCCATCTAGTTGCTGAATTGCAAAATGTGAAACTAGAAATCCGGGGATCAATCCTGGCTTCCATGCTTGATCAAATTGTGAGATCCTAGCCAAACCTTTATTTCGCTGAGCCTCCTTTATTCATCATCAAATAAGAGGGCACCTTCAAATGCATGTCTTCTAGATGTGCACTGTACAAAACACATTTTCCGTGAGAACAAGCCTGAGCACTCATACATCATTTAATGTATGAGTGCTTGGACTTGTTCTCACTTGTAAGGTAGATCCCTAGGGGTCACATATCGGGGGGTGGGTGATTTTCCCCTCCCTTGAGCACCATAGCAACTATTTACAAATTAGGATAATACTACTAAGAGTGATCACCAACACCACATGAGGCCCTATCACCCAAAACGGAGTTTATTTAAAAACATATTTTCTGTTTGATTTAGTCTACTATAATAGTGCTTCATCTGCACTAAGAATCTAAGCCACAAGTAAGGCGCACATAACAACAGCCCTGCCTTTTAGCTTACTAAGGGCCAGATGTACAACCATTTTTTGCAGTCGCGAACGGGCACTTGGCCCGTTTGAGACTGCAAAAAAGGGTGTTGGCATGTAGAAACGCTATTGTGCAAGACTGTATTTGGAAGGGGCATTCCAAGCGCCTCCCTCCCTAATAGTGAGCAGCATTTGTATGTATCATAGTTTTGCAATTGCAGTTGCAAAACACTCGCAGTTTGCCGGTAGACAGTCAAAATATCGAGTTGGAAATATCGACTTACCATAATATCGAGTCTGTAATATCGAAGGAGCATAATATCGAAGGCAAGAATATCGTAGGACAGAATATCGACCCAAGGTAAGTAATATCGAAATACTTAATATCGATGTAAGTAATATCGAAGTTAGTAATATCGATAGCATATATATCGATGTTAATAATTTCGATGACACTAATATCGATATTTGTATTATTTTATAGTTTTTTATTATGTATGTGTTATATGTTTAATTTAAGTATTTAAAATAATTACTATTATATGTGTATACATTTTCTATAATAATATAGAAATTTATAAGGAAATTTGATGTTTTAGTACCGGAGCGGGTTGTGGGTTTATAGGGGAATAGGGTGGGAAGTAATTTAATTATGGTAAGTTGATTAATAATTAGTAGGATTAATTAATTAATTATAATTATTTGCTAATTAATATTGATTAATTGGGAAATAATTAATTGATTAATTGATATATATTTTCTGTAGCGGGATGTGGGTTTATAGGGGAATAGGGTGGGGAGTAATTTAATAATAATTAAATAATTAATATATGTTTTTAAATATTTATAACTAATTAATTGGCAAATAATTAATATTAATTAGTTAATTAATTAATATAATTTGGTACATATTTTAAATTAGTAATTAATTGGTAATTAAATAATATTAGTTAGCTAATTACATTATTAGAGTAATTTATTTATATATATAATTTTTAGTTACTGTTAATTAATTAATTGGGGAAAATGATATTAATTATTAAATTATATTAATTACAGCTTATGTGCTAATATATTTACTTTATTGTTATTGTTAATTAATTATTAATTGCTAATTAAATAATATTATTTACCTTTGGGTTAAGGAGTATTTTTAGTGTTCAGGGTCAGTTTTCAGTTCATGGGTAAAGGGGTATTTTTAGGGTTCAGGGTCAGTTTTCAGTTCATGGGTAAAGGGGTATTTTTAGGGTTCAGGGTCAGTTTTCAGTTTTTGGGTAAAGGGGTATTTTTAGGGTTCAGGGTCAGTTTTCAGTTCTTGGGTAAAGGGGTATTTTTAGGGTTCAGGGTCAGTTTTCAGTTCTTGGGTAAGGGGGTATTTTTAGGGTTCAGGGTCAGTTTTCAGTTTTTGGGTAAAGGGGTATTTTTAGTGTTCAGGGTCAGTTTTCAGTTCATGGGTAAAGGGGTATTTTTAGGGTTCAGGGTCAGTTTTCAGTTCATGGGTAAAGGGGTATTTTTAGGGTTCAGGGTCAGTTTTCAGTTTTTGGGTAAAGGGGTATTTTTAGGGTTCAGGGTCAGTTTTCAGTTCTTGGGTAAAGGGGTATTTTTAGGGTTCAGGGTCAGTTTTCAGTTCATGGGTAAAGGGGTATTTTTAGGGTTCAGGGTCAGTTTTCAGTTCATGGGGAAAGGGGTATTTTTAGGGTTCAGGGTCAGTTTTCAGTTCATGGGTAAAGGGGTATTTTTAGGGTTCAGGGTCAGTTTTCAGTTCATGGGGAAAGGGGTATTTTTAGGGTTCAGGGTCAGTTTTCAGTTCATGGGTAAAGGGGTATTTTTAGGGTTCAGGGTCAGTTTTCAGTTTTTGGGTAAAGGGGTATTTTTAGGGTTCAGGGTCAGTTTTCAGTTCTTGGGTAAAGGGGTATTTTTAGGGTTCAGGGTCAGTTTTCAGTTCTTGGGTAATGGGGTATTTTTAGGGTTCAGGGTCAGTTTTCAGTTTTTGGGTAAAGGGGTATTTTTAGTAAATTAATTATTAATACTTATTGTTCAGTACATATATATTATATCTTTACTGTATATATTTTTATTTATTAATTTTAAACATTATTAGATACTTTTAAATATGTATATTTTATTTATTAGTGTTATATACTTACTTTAACATTTATATATATTAAAAAAAAATCGATATTTTTAACATCGATATTTTTTACAACGATATTATTTTTTCGATATTTTTGTACTTACCATGTTGTAGATAGGATGTCGATATTTTTGCCCTCGATATTGTTGACTCGATATTCTTGTAGGTCGATATTTTTGTAGTCGATATTCTGTCATAGATCCCAGTTTGCCACCTACTTCAAGTAGGCGGTAACCCACTCGGAAAGAGGAAGGAGTCGCCAGGGGATACCTTCCTCTTTGTGAATGGATGCGAAAATATTTTTTAAGAGCAGGCAGTGGTCCCACAGACCATTTCCTGCTCTTAAGAAATTAAACAAACGTTTCATTTTTCTTATTGAAATGTATCCCATGTAAGGTTTGATGAGAAGATTTGGTTTCTGAGGTGGGAGTATAAGTAACACAACTCAGCCTCCTTCATTGCCAGTCTTCAGAAAGAGTCTCTCTTCTTTACTACCTGCAGAGACCCCGTACTCTGCAACACTCTCTCTTCCCGGCCTGATTATCCATTTTCTACCATTTATCTCTCGTGCACCCTAGCTCACAGCTGACCTTGGGCCCCAGCCCCATAACAGCCACCATCCAACTCCATTTTCATTATTCCCGATAAAAACATTAGGGAAATTACCCTCAAACTTAAATCATTGAATATAACAGTAAAACAAATTAGCACACACTTTAAAATATATTCCACAGTGGTCCCAATGACCCGACTGCTAATTAAATAAACAAAAACAGAAAGGCCATGACAGGACCGGTTTTAGCGCTGGTGCAAAAGTCTTTACTTGTGCCCCACCACTGACCTCTTTCTCCATAGATACCTTTACTACCACTCTCTAACAGGGCTCTTAATCTCTCCATAGCCTCTCCCCTCCTGACCTCCTCCTCAGACTTCCTCATTACCACCCTCCACCAGTGCCCCATATCTCTCTGTAGACCCCCTACACCCCATGATCACCTCCTTGGATTCTGTCATTGTCACCCTCTACCCTCCACCAGTGCTCCTTATCGCTCCATAACCCCTCCCCTATTACCCCTCCTCAGATTCCCTCTCTATCACCCTCCACCAGAGCCCCTCATCTCTCCGTATCCTCTCCCCATAATGACCACCTCTTCAGACTCCCTCACTAACCATCGACGCATCTGCCTAGATGCATCACGTTGTAAATAAGTTGCAACGTGGCGCATGGTTTACGCAGCTGCTGCATCACAGAAGTGACGCAACGGCGGCGTAAAAGTGTCGCAAGGGGCTTGTAAACTGCCCCTTGTCCTTTTGTCCATTGTGTTTATGCTGCTCTGCATGGTTTGAGCTCACCATACGGTATAAGACTCTTTATTTAAAACACATTTTTCTATCAATTGTCTTTGTGTGGTCTTCAGATTAGTGTTATGGTCAGGTTAATGTTCAGTGTTGTAGCCTTCCAGTTTGCGGGTCTTGCACAAGGATTCTAGGAGTGCTAGGAAAATGTATATTTGGGGTGCTGCTCTTTGCCTATTGCTTAGGCTTGCGGTGAGGCCATTTGCTACAAGCTGACAGTACACCCTCCTCGTGGTCAACTGTGGTTACACTGTTAGTCAGCCAGCTACAGTGGCCTCAATGTAACACCAGCCCTACCTGTCACCGCCCGATTCCCTCAGAATACCTGTTCTCGTCTGCCTTGCACTCTGTTTTCGTGTACATCTCCCATGAAGTGCCTCGATTAAAAAGGGATAAGGGATTATTTTACATCTGACATGCAAATTCAATCATCACACTTTTTCTCACATTTAATTCATTATCTCATGCATGCGTTCTGTACAAAAATAAATCATTTTTGGTTACTTTTTACCCTGCAGGACGTGTTACTTCTTTTTACATCAATACATTTGAATTGCTATGGATGCCACAGAGAAATTTACTAATGTCCTCATTAGAAGAATGTCTCTGACAGTTTTGTTTGTGCCTGGAAGGGAGGGACTACACCGCTTAAGCCTTAATGTGGCCAGGGAAGGACACAGAGGAGGAAGAATGCCTTCAGTGCTTTATAGCACATTCACCACACCAGCAGGACAGGACTGGGCTAAGACCGGGCCCGCCCAGGCCAGTAAGAGGCTGGGCTGGGCCACACCTCTTGCTTTCACCTTTTCTCATATAAGTGACTGTTTTTTTCTCATCACAACTTAGAAAAAAAGAAAGTCACCTTCCACTACTGTGAAGAACTTAAGTAGCAGGAACGTTTCTGTCTCTTCCTCAATTAATGACCTCATTGCTGAGACCACAAGAATGTATTGTTTCCTCGAAGTTTCATCAAAATGTTTCCACTGAAGCCACCTCCCATGGAGGTACCCAGGAGGTGACACTGTAACCAGTGTCTCTGTTAAATTCTTGTGCGGCTGAAACGTCTTGGTGGTGGAGGCGGAGATCTATAACCGCGCTATGGGTTCAGCAAAGCCGACTCAGGGAAAATCCTCCTCCTTGTCAGCCTGGATCTGCAGCATTCTCTTCTTGCCCTGCTTTAGTACACAATAAGGTGTTCAAGTTTTCTACTTTCCACTTATTGATCAACAGACTTTTGCTGGGTATCTGGTTTTGAACTAGTTTCCAACTTGCATCACTTCTATTTCCTTTAATTATCACCACATTTAGGGGCATATTTCACGCAGCTATCCACGTTAAAGGGGCATGCAACAGGTGTAGCTGTGGGCATTCCCCCGCAACACCCTTTGCTTTTTGATGCTGCCCTGATTTACAAGGATGTTTACATCTGAGGCAGCGCCAAAAAACGAATGCAAAAAAAAGGCATTAAATTGGCGCAACGAGGAGAAATTCTTTTATTTCTCCTCGTTTTTGCTCTTCTTGCAGCACACATAGAAAGAGCAAATTGCCTTTTTAGATTATTTATGTGCAGTAAGGAATCCCTTCCTGCACATAAACAATAATTAACAATAACCACAAGAGAGAAGAATAGGGTCACAGGGATATTTAAAGACCAGCCCTGGTTCCTATCCCCATTTACTATAATAGCAACAACAAGTAGAACCGGGGGTCTAGAATTGACAATATAGCCGACTGACTTCCAATACTCCAAACAGTGAGTAAAAAGAGGAGTCACAGAAAAAAAGGATACAAGGTGATAAACAAACATGGAGCTGGAAACAATTAATCAAAAGTGAGATCCTGGAGCAACTATTTGGATTCCCATCAATATTAAAATTGTGATCAGTCTTATCATTTGGTCATCCACCCGTGCGGATGGTGTGTCTCTTGATCATAGAGACTATCTACCATCCATAGGGAGAGTTTGCTCAGTTGGATCAAACCAAACTAGAGAACAGATGGTACATTCCCAATTTCACAGACCACAAGGGAATCAAGTGCAGTGCAAAAAACAAAAAAGGTGGTGAATTTAAAATAAGGTGGTGAGGGAAGAAACACGAATTTTAATTGTATGGATAACCTCACCCCCTGATCTAAAAACAGTGCTGGGGCAGTTTCAACAAATAACTGCAAAACGTAAGGCCAACATGTTTCAGCCAGTAGGGAAACCGTTACCCTCAGCTTTCTTCAGAGCCTCTGCTCTTAAACTTTGCTACTGCAACACTTAGTGTATAACAGAAAAGTTAAATTACATGAGTGAAA
Organism: Lissotriton vulgaris; assembly: GCF_964263255.1. Classification (NCBI taxonomy): domain Eukaryota; kingdom Metazoa; phylum Chordata; class Amphibia; order Caudata; family Salamandridae; genus Lissotriton; species Lissotriton vulgaris. Next base: position 93,284,223 of record NC_141698.1, read on the forward strand.
AGGATATCATTATCAAAGGTTGGAACAAATACAACCTATATGAATTGATCCTCCGCTTCAAGGGATGCAGATGGCATCCGTCTTGCCCGGGGACTGGACCTCACCTCACCTGAACCTAGCTCAGGATATAGAGGCCCAGCTGTGTCCGTCTTTGCCTCGGACGTTTGTTGAGTTGAGGAGGAGGCATAAACAATAATTCCCTGCAATATAGGCACCCTTGCGCTATGGCGTATGGGTGCCTGTGTTGAAGCTAAGGAGTTATTTTTTTAGCGCCAGTTCAAGTGAAAACACATGGGTTCAACCTTATTCTTGTGAATACAGTGCATCCCTGCATTTTTTAAATGATGCAGCGAGGCAAAATTTGATGCCGTGCTGCACCATTTTCTTGTGACTATACCCCTTAGTGTCCACTATTCCGGTCCCTCCATTCAGCTATAGCCCAGTAGAGGCATAGAATTACGCAGTAGTAAATATCCTTACGCCTCCTCCGTGTGGGTGGGTAGTTGTGGGTAGTTGTTTGACACAAGTGGGACCATTTCCTCCTTTAAGCATAGGTTTATCAACATAAATACCTTTGAGAATCAGGTCGCTTGTCTTTTGCACAGTTGGAGGTTAATGCTTCTGTAATGAGGAGCGCTGGGTCTTGGTATGTATAATAGGACTACAAATAAGCTCATGATTATGCAAACCTGCATAAGTGAAAGTGCAGAGCCCATATGGGAAACTGCAGTAACTCCAGCTTGAATTTAACATTTTACACTTTCACTGTCTGAACTAACATTTCCACATAAATAACTACATTAGCGAACCCGTTGGTTTACACTGATAACATTGTACACGAATTAGATGTGATTTAATTTAATAAACAAAAAAAAACATAATTTTCTTCCTTTATTCTCGTAATTCTCATTTGTATTTATGTAGCGCTTACCACCCCTTTGTTATTTACAACTTATCTCAGCTTGCCCTACAAAAGTCTATGATTGCTCCTGTGTAGGAATAGAATGTTCTTGTATTTCTTATTATATAATCCAGTATGAAATGTAGTTTCATAAATTGTAGCAATATGCATGTCAGGACTGAAATGCAAAAACAACAGCAGATTTATTTAGAAACTATGTGCGTGCTTCTACGGTGAAGCTGACGTCAATGCGTTGGTTCACGTTAAAGAGCCAGCATGACGTATCTTTTCACACAGCAATCACGTGTATTCTAGGCACTGATAAATGCACCTTTCAGAGTGATGTGCCCATACGGCGCATATGCCTTGATCTGACTGTAATTGCTAGCTTCTCCTGGCTGTTCCCTTTCATTTTCTTTCGACTATGTATAGAGAGGTCTTAAGCTATCGGGAAGTAGAAATTGAAAAATATATTTTAGGTGGGAACAGTAAGTTGCATTTGTTTATTTGGTTATTTGGTTCACAGAACAATTAGTGAAAATGTTCTTGGTTTGCAGATTGCCAAAAGAAATGTGGATTTCCGACACGGGTTAAAGGTCAGAGGAGTGCTAGAGTGGAGGGTTTATTGAAATATTGCATAGATCTTAGATAGAATTTCTGCTGTGATGGGTTAAGCGATATCAGCCAATCAAATTAAAGCATATACTTGGGGCCTCATTTACTACAAAGTGGCGCAGCGCGGCACCGCAAGCCATTTTGCTGCGTCCAACTGTGTCATTTTAAAAGTACAGGTATGGGTCGCATTAACAACAATACGACACATCTGTGTGCTTTCCCCTGCTCTGACGCACAATTGGCTGCAATGCACTAGCACAGGCACCCTTGCGTCACTGTTGCAAGGGTGCCTGCATTTTGGGGATGATTGTTTTTGTGTAGGAAAGGACACCTTCCTGCACAAAAACAATCATTGATAGCAATTTCTTCTTTCTACGTGTGATGCAGAACGCAACACTCATAAATGACAGCAAGCCCAGGTGCAATTTCTGATCATGGAAGCCTTTCTGGGCAAAAATAAAATAAAATCTATAATTAGGAATTATAGACTTGTCCCTTTCGGTTCGTGACGTCTTGATTGATCTGTTCACTAATATAATGTCAGTTTCTGCACCTTGTGACTTTGGGGGTGTGAAAGCTGTAAATCTCTCAGTACCAGCTGCGGTACAAAGGTCGCAGGATACTGGTAACCGGAAATGACTTTAGAATGACCCTTGAGAAAGAACATGTAAGCAAGCATTGCAGCAGCAAAAGGACAGAACAAAGCGCGCCTTTTTTATTTTATTGAATGAACCGAACAAAATGGGCTCACCTCCCACACCTTTTGTTGATTTCCATAACACTAGTCGCCATGGTAACCAAAAGCTTTGCGCTTTTCCGTAACAATTCACGCAGGTGCCCCTGCGCCTTCCGCTTCTCTGAGCCCCTCTGACTGGGGGGGACAAAGGCGGTCGCGTCAGAACGGATGTCTGTGGCACGCGACGCAGCGCGCGCGCCTCCGTGCCAGGGCCGCTCCTGTGTGGACTCGAATCAGCTCACATGTTTGTGGTAAATTAGCCGGCCTGAAAAGGTCAAGTATCGCATTCAAAGAGGCACCTTTTCAACAAAAAAAATTATGAACAAGACATATCAGGTCTTCTTCCGCATTGTTTTGTCGAGGAATGCTCTTTGCACACCCTTTGTCAGCGCAATCAAAGATATCACGCAATACACTAAGCACACCCAAAATAAAACCTTCAGTTAACGATCAGCGTTAAAACGAGCGAACAATCGAAGGGGCAGATTTACGTTTCCTGGCGCATCCTTGCAAATCAGCAGGGATGAGCCAGGCACTTGCGACCCGCGAAACCACCCCAGCGCCACCACTGATGCGCCGCATTTCCAATGCGGCACGCCGTGGCGCATGGATGGGCAGATGCGTGTCGCATCCCCTGGCGGATATGCAGCGCATTGCTGGAGCTTGCGACGCGGCTCCAGCAAGGCTCAGAGGTGCCCTATGCGTACCATGCTGCGTCAATCCTTACGCCTGCTTCAAGTAGGCGCAGGGTTTTGACGCAGCATGGTCGTAAAAGTGACTCAGTGAAATCTTGTAGATTTCACTGCATCACTTTAACGAGGCGTGCCTGCGAGGGACCGCCCACCCTGCGCTGGAACGCCCACATGAAACCTGAGGCAGGTTTCATGTGGCGCAGGGGTTTTCAAGTGACGCTTCTCCCTAGATGTGTCACGTTGTAAATACAGCACAACATGGCGCATGATTTACGCCACTGCTGCGTCATAGAAGTGACGCAACAGCAGCATAAATGTGTCGCAAGGGGCTTGTAAATCTGCCCCGAAATGTCCACAAAAAGGGGACAAGAATAATAATCGCAGGACCAGTATGGTGAGGTAATTGTAATGATGGTTTTCATAGCTAACGATGCTTGAACAGAGGTGGCGTGGGTGGTGCCTCAGGCTTGAATATGTACCTTAGCTTCAGCATGTCTATGTAACGAAAAGAGTTGCTGATACCAAAGTAGTTTAGCAGAACGAAGCCTGCCCAATCGGGGTTCCCTCTTGCCAGCCAAAGTCCAATCGTCAATAGAGAAACGCAGGCAGTAACGAATGGATCGTAGAATCAGAACAAACGGAACGTAGCAACCAGATGCCTCAAAGGCATAACAAAACTCCTTCCCTTATATACAAATGGAAGATATACAATCCATAGGACATAAAGAATAAAAAGACATTAAAGAATAAAGGAAAGAAATAATAAATAAGTAAATAAATGGAAACAAGTGAGCAGTGATCACCCCTGAATATAATCCTGCAAATATAAAGGTGGTCTCTAAGATCTTTATACTCTACTCAATACGCCGCCATCACTACTCCTGCAGCCACGACCATCACCACCATCATTCATGTTCTCACTCTCACCACCTTTACTCCTAATCAATTCTCCATCATCATAAATCCACTAATGCCACTATCATACGGAGGGGCAGATTTACAAGCCCCTTGCGCCACTTTTGCGTCATTTTTAACATGGGAAAAGTGACGTACGAGTGGCGCAAGGGGCTTGTAAACAAACCCCGAAATTTTTTCCCACAAACATTCACCTCCCTTCCGATACAAAGACACTCTACATGTATTCCACTTTTGCCCATTCTCGAGCACAGCATGCCAATCATGAAACACCTTTACCTTAAAAGGTATGGAGCAACGGTTTACTTTTAGAGAAATCTTTAGACAATGTTTAAATGACTTTAGTGCTTCTTCATGTCCACTTTTCTTTGATCTGTATTTTTCTTCAAATGCGGCATTCCAACATGCACACATTTTCTGAGGTAAACATCAACATTGCACAACCATCTTGACTTTCGTTTGATAATGATACTGAGGAACCTTTTGATGATGATTTAGATGACGATTGACTTGGTTTGGTGTCGATTTGCCTCAGCTGGTGTTGTTGATTGGCTTTGGGATCACCGACATAATATAGGGAACATAAATATCGTGATACAAAAATATTGTGTTAAAAATATTGGATAAAAAAATATTGTTTTTATATACCTATAGTGGTAAGTACAAAAATATTGAAAAAAGAATTTTATTTAACACTAACATCGTAAAATAATTTAAAAAAATCAAATTGTTGTATGTATATATACTATAACATAGTAAATATAAGTTTTTTTAATATATAACAAATATATTGCAAAGGAAATACATTTAAGTAACAATTAATAATGTATATATATTTACCTAAAAATCCATACAAATATATGTATATTTATATGTTTATATATAACATAACACTATTAACATATATATTTTTAAATGTACTACTATTAAAATTATATATATATATGTATATGTATATATATCATTTTAATAGTAGTAATAGTTGTATATATATATATATGTATATATATATATATATATATTGACTTTTTTCTGCAGGACCACATGAAAGGCTTGCCCACATTTATCCAAGACACTGGCCATTTTCTAAGGAAGTTGGAACTGATTCAGTGGAGGGAGGACTATTTGCTGATGACGCTAGACGTCACCTCCCTGTATACCAGCATCAATCATCATGATGGCTTGAAAGCAGTGAAACATTTTTTGAACAACAGACCCCTACACTGCTATGCCCACAATAACATGCTTGTGGCGATGATTGAGATGTGCCTTTATAACAACTATTTTATGTTTGATAAATTGTGTTTTCAGCAGACTAGGGGGGTGGCGATGGGTTCCTGCTTCTCCCCCAGCTACGCATGTTTACACATGGGGCTGTGGGAGAAGCAGGTGCTCGGACAGCAGTTTGCTGAGAACCTCAATAACAACATCATATGTATATATCGGTACATTGACGATCTATTTCTGGTTTGGAGGGGAGAGGTAACATCAGCAAATACATTTGTTGAGGAAATCAGTATAAATTGATTAAACTTGAAATTTACCTCTCAAATCAGTAAAACTTCAGTTAACTTCCTGGATGTAGAAGTATTTACTCATGAACAGACACTCCACACTAGATTGCACAGGAAGGCTACAGCAGGCAATACCCTGCTGCATGCCACTAGCAATCATCCACGACATTTAATTCGGAGCATCCCCTATGGGGAGATGCTTCGAATTAAACAGATTTGTAGCAGGCAGGAAGATGTGATAAAAGCTCAATCCGCCTGCCGGGAACGCTTCTTAGCTAGAGGATACTCGGATAAAAATATTATGGCAGCTATTAGACGCACACAGCTACTGCCTAGAGAAGAGGCCCTAGTTACTAAAGCGATGAAACAGAACAATGTGGAGGTCCCAGTTGAGGATACTACAAGGCTTATCATTACATATAGTAAACAACATCATGATATCAGGAAAATTATGACTAAACACTGGGATCTCATTAAGAACGACCCAGTGCTAAAAATGGGAATGATCACGGCTCCAACCATTACGTTTAAGAAAGCAGGCTCCATGCAGACTAGCTTGACTAGTAGCAGCCCTGAAATCCTCCCAGTGAAGACAGATTGGTTAAGTAGCAGGAAAGGGTTTGTCAAATGTTCCAATTGCAAAGCTTGTCAAAATGGGGTCAATAAGAAAACCTATACCTCTCCATTTTTCAAGAAAGAGATTTGCATTTCAAAATATTTAACCTGTAAAACTGAGTTCGCGATATATGTTCTTGAATGTCCCTGTGGACTCAGATATATTGGTAGCACGAGACTCCCAGTCCATAAGAGAGTACTTCAACATTTAAGAGCTATCATACATTGTGATGAGAGTTACCCTGCTGCCAGACATTTTAAGGAGTATCATAAACAAAACTCCAGTCTATTGAAATATTACGCAATAGACGCTGTTATGCCCCTAAGGAGAGGAGGCGACAGGGATGGGGCTCTCCGAAAACTTGAAACTTATTACATCTTGAACTTAGATAGTAAGCATCCTAATGGATTGAATGCAGGGGAAGACCTTTATACATGTTTGTAATGGGAAACATTCATGGGCATTCAACTCTTTGAAAATCTAAGGTTCTGTGTATGGTATTGATTACAGGTTTATGGATATTTCTTTAAGCCAAATTGCAAAAACTCTTAATGATTATGAACTTATAGTAGCTATTGGATATAACATTTTAAACGTTTTACAAATATACTTTTGAATTTGATTTTAGCATTTATTGTTTTAAATGTTATCAATTCATGTTTTGCACTTTTGCACACACACACGGGTTGTATTCTATATTGTTTACTTTGCACTGCTTTGCACATTGGAATATATTCCGACAATTATACATTATGCAATACTCTTTAATCAGCGTTCTATGTTGGGATTATATTCTATACTGAAACACAATTGGGTCTTTGGTTAGAAAACCTGTATTTCACAGTTAGTATCCCTACAAGGTTTTCCCCAGTGTGACATCAACTTGTAGATAAATTGTCGAAAGTTGTCATATGCTATTATAGCAGTAATATTTTGCACATTTACATGATGTTTTTATATATGATATTTTAATATATTTATCGTATATATTTATTTGGGGAAATGTTTTTAACTTTATTTTAAAACTATATTTATTGCTGCTTTTTCAAAAATAAGTATAATAACTTATGGCGCTTGTATAGTATTTTGTCTATCTCGATGATGACGTGTATTTTCCTTTGTGCACTGCCACTTTAAATTTTGAATCATCACTCCAAAGCGCTGTCATGTGTTCAAGGGTCGAGGAAGACCCGAAACGTGTCATGGCTATGGTGCGGGGGCGTTCTTTGCACTAAATAAAATTTGCACCTGAAATTTCCTGGGTCCGCTGTCGTCCTTCTTCACGCTGTAAGGCTGACTTCCTGAGTAATAGAGTAATATATATATATATATATATATATATATATATATATATATATATATATATATATATATATATATATATATATATATATATATATATATATATATATATATATATATATATATATATATATATATATATATATATAATTGACTATTTACTGTTCACAGTGCAGTCTGGCAACAGTAGGAAAAGTGTTTGACTCCAGAGGGGGAACATTTACTACTCCCAATCCAGTCTGTGCAACGGTACGGAAAGCGTTGGACTGCGAAGGGGTAAATGTACTATACCAACTCCAGTCTGCACAACAGTAGGGAAAGCGCTGGACTCCGGAGGGGGAATTACTATTCCCACTCCAGTCTGTGCAACCATAGGGGAAGCGTTGGATGCCAAGGGGGTAAAATGTACTATTTCCACTCTAGTCTGAGCAACAGTAGGGAAAGTGCTGGACACCGAAGGGGGACAATCTGCTATTCCCACTCCAGTCCGTACTTCTGTAAAGAAAATAGTTCACTTCAAACACATAACATATTTTAATAACTACATTAATTCACCAGAAATATAAATTATTAATATAAAAATATCTAAATTAAAAAAATAATTAGAGTTTACATAATTATTAACAATGTTAATTATTGTAAAACAAAAATGAATTATTGATTGATTATTTAATTAAATTGCCACACTATACTTAAACAAACCAAGCAGTACAGAATTAAAATATAATTAAAATAAAAACAGTATAAAACAATTAACATATTAACTAATACATTTAAGAATTATCAATGACTGAATAATTAATTGTTAATTAATTATTGCTTAAATAAAGTTCCACCATATTCCACTAAAAATACAAAACACCTGCAACTAACATTTAACATAAGAGTCCTAACTTTTCTACAACCTAAACTGAGAAAAATCCTATCTTTAAGACTTTCGGTATTCACAGAAGGCATTTAGGAGTCCTAAAGTTAGGAGTCCTAACTTTACTACTCCTAAACTGAGAAAAATCCTAACTTTAAGACTTTCCGTATTCACAGAAGGATTTTAGGAGTCCTAAAGTTAGGACTCCTAACTTCGGTGAATACCGAAATGAGTAAGTGCCTTCTGTGAATACCAAAATGGTAGTAAGTTTAGGATTTTGTCTTAAATTAGTTCTGTGAATCAGGCCCATAGTACGGTATTTAAAACTCGATATTTGTGGGCCTCGATATTTTGGATCCGATATTTGGTCCAAAAACCTGGCCTTTTGGGTGTGCATTGAATGTGGCTTCTGGAACATTTGGCATTGCACCATAACGCACTCACTGTTTCATTCAGCTTGCAAAATGGTTCCCTTCCTTCAGTTTTTGCAAATCTGTCAAATGGGGGGACATTTACCTTTGTGTGGAAACGAAAAGCCATAACTGAAGCACAACTTTTTTTCCTGTGTGTCCTTCAGCTTTTTGCTTTCGCTTACTCTTCATGGCTGGCTCAGTCTGGGCACCTCTGACCTCCATGTCAGCAGCTTGTTGATCAGCACTCTCTTCAGCTCTGGCAGCCATTAGAACTTACTCCAAACTAAGAGTTTCTCTCAGCATGCATTCATCATCTGTTTGAATCTCACAGGCATCGGTCAATAAATCTGAGACATATAGCTTTCTCATCCTTAAATTCATTTAACTTACAGTGTTTGATGAGCGTATCCAATCGCTCAACAAATTCATCAACGGTTTTGTCAACTTTTTGTCATTTTTGACCGAAAACGTACCTTTCTTAATCTACATTTAGCATTGGATTATACTTGAGTTTCAAGGCTTCTTTGATTTGACAGTATGTCATTTCATCAGCTTGCCGCATTTTCTTGATGACTTCATTTACACGTTCACCAGCAACATTCTTAAGGTATTTGATAATCTTCTTATCTGTTTCTTCTAGCACATCAACAAAATAATCAAATGTCTCTATCCAAGCAGTCTATCTGTCACCAATATTCTGCTTTTAGGCGGTATCAAATCAGTGGTGGTGGTTTCAGGAAGGTGGAGGCATTATAACCATTTGTGGAAATACTGATGTGAATAGTAGTGTTCTTTCTGACGCTGCTTGGTGATCTTGTTTATGCAAACCATTTGTGAAGCTGGGTGATGTGCTGGCCTTTGGATCATCTTTTAATAACTTCAGAAAATGTGGCCTCTTTCTTGGTCGCCACTCGAAAAACAGCCTTTCTCTGTTAGGATCGCTGCTCTCAGCTTTTAATGTTCAAAGACTTAGGGCGTTGTTCTGAGCTCTACTCGATAGCTTTGGTGGCGTGCCACTTCATGTATGGACAGGTTCACAAACACACCCCGGCACTTCATCCTATGCCACCTCAAGCTGTTGCATGATGACTCTCTTTAACCAGTTCTGGTGAGCTGATGGCCATTTCTTGTATCAGGTTTGCTTTGCTTATAGGTGTCACTTTGTACTGTCTGACACCTAGTTGATTTCTGCTTCGCAGCACTTGTGATCACAGCATTATCCTGTACTTTGCTGTCGGTATTTGATGCTCTTTCAAAACCTGATTGTATCCGCCTTTAACTTTATCACTCCGTATGATGCATAGCTTTAGATTCCATAGATGGTTGTACCTCCCTTTATGGCCTTACCAGCAGGTTTTTGGCCAACAGTGTGTAGACTTCTCAGTGAAGCTTTTGTTATCTTAAAATGCTTCACACTGGCTGGATTTGCGCTTTGACTCCACACAGCGGTGGCTGGTGATGTTTGAAAGTGGGGGGGAGTAAAAGTCCCCTTTGACTTTCACTGAGTGTGCAAAGCAAACACTGGGGGAGTTAAGCTACTTGTGACAAAAAAACAGAACCTAGGACAGCATTAAACTTCTTGTCAACTTGAAACATCTGAAGATGTTAATTTTAAAGGCATTTCTTACGCTGTCTCTTTTGCATGCTCTTTTTCGACTTGAGGACCCATCCCAGCTATAGCTCTTTAAAAAATCCCTACTACAGCTGCAGGTAACTTACTTTATTGCAGTGTTAGGGATGCACAAGACATAGCTCAGCTGTCATCACAGACATTTTCAGTCTGTATATTTGCGCTCACAATGGGAGCCACAGCAGAGAATAATTGAAAAAAAACAAGGGCAATCGTTTTGTGCTTTAAAATAAAGCTGCACTATAATTGGCCATCCTGAGAGTCTTCCTGCCACCACGTTGATTGACGCAACATTAGGGCCCTGTATGGCACAAGGCCAATGCTGACCTACCTCTTATGCTTATTTATGATATTAAATGGCATAAGGCCAATGCTGACCTACCTCTTATGCTTATTTATGATATTGAATGGCATAAGAGCTGCGCTGGGATTTGATGAGCAAGGCAACACAGTAGTCCAGTGAAGACATGGAGGGCTGAGTTAACTGGCCAGCCCCAACCCTGAAAGAATAGTGAAATTGCACACACAAGAATGAAGTACGCATGTCAGTCTGGCCGAATCCAGAGACGGCCAGTGTATCATACACATTTTAATTATTTAGCATCATAGCTATCCATGACACCAGCCACGCCCCTCCCTTTCTGTTGGCATATGACACCACTGAAGAAAATGCAGCCAAGCACAAGTGCGGGGCAAAACCTCGCTAAACACAAGTTTAAATATGTAGGAGAAATAAAATCAATAATTAAAACTGCTTTATTTTCCAGGGAAATGGAGGGTCAAAGTAGTGAGGCAATGCTCTTCCACTCCTTTAGAGCAGCTGCAGCTGACTCCAAATATGCCGGATGTTGATTCTGCGCTTCAACTGAGGCACATATGGCATGCAGGCGCAGTTTGCGGGACCACAGCAAACTCTCTGGGAGAGCACTGCCAATCTTCGGGTTACATAACCCCTATCTCGTCACCAGTTGTAGCATTCCTCCCAGCCTGGGCACCCAGCAGTGACTACGCCACACATGGAGTATGGGATTACATGTCTTTATTCGTCTGAGTGTAACCGCAAACTGAACATCCTAAACCTGTATTTACTTCACTATGCTCTAACACTTACAACACAGCTCTATGGAGCACATCAGGAGCCAAATGGGATCTGTCATTGCTCACTCACATGACACTATGCTTGCAACCTCCCCATTTACACCAGGCCACCAAAAGCTTTCCTTTGTTCTTCTCTTAGTTAAAGTTTGCCCTAGTTGTCCCTCATGAGCAAGCCAAATAATTTTCTTTCTCAACCCTTTGAGGAGGAACAAACATGTCCTCTCTCATCACAGAATCCCATCCAGACAAAGACATTGCCTCCAAAACATTTACAAAAGAGCTGACATTAGGAGAGACAGTTATTTCTCTCCTCCCTCCCTTCATGATCATACCAACTACTTCTCTTAACACCATGTCTCCATTTCTCTCTTCCATTCTTTAGCAGTAAACGCACCACAGCTGCACTCCTCGATATCTACTATCCACACTACAGCTCCTTCTTGTTCTTTTGCCATCGCTGCATCTTTATCCATTTCATTCCATTTTAAGGACAGGCAGGAAAGGCAAACAGCTTGGGCATTCTTCCATCCCAAAATACATTCCACACAATAGTGATATTCTTGTAATCTAGAAGCTAGTCTTGCTAGCCTACTGATCCCTTCTCCGCTCCCCCTGGTGTCAAAACCTTAACCAAAGGTTTGTAATCAGTGTGCAATACAAACTTCAAACCCCACAAATATGTTCTAAAATATTCAACTCTCCAAGCTGCAGGAAATGCCTCCCGCTCAATGACATAGTAATTCCATTCTCTATCAGTTAAGGACCGGGACATAAAAGCTACAGTCTTCTCCACATTGTTATATAACTGTGACAAAATTGCACCAATACCAGAGTCACTGGCGCCACAGTTAGTACAGTTTTCAAAACAGTATCAAAGGGTACTAGAATGCTAGCATTACAAATCTCTTTCATCATTCTGCCAAAAGCATCTTGTTGTTCTTTACTCCACATAAATGTGCATCCCTTTCTCAACACACCCCTCAATCTGCCTTCTTCTCAGCAAACCTTTTTAAAAACTGTGAATAATACTCTATAAGGCCCATGATGGAACATAATTGGCCCTTGTCCTGTGGAGTGGGAGCCAACCTGATAGGCTTAAGAAGGTTCTCCTTTGGTCTCACCCCTTCACTGGTATTGGTGTGACCAAGATATTCAATTTCCTGAACCAAAATTTGTACATTTGTCATGTCTCAAATTAAGACCTGCCTCTAATACCCTTCTTAAAGTTTGATTCAAAGCACAAGTATGTTCCTCTACTGTCTGTCCACCAACAAGAATATCACCTTGAAAGTATGTGACATTCTTTACTCCCTAAAGACTTCTGACATCATACACTTAAAAACGTTAGCATATGAGGAGAGGCCATAGGGCATCCCAGTAAATTGAAAAGTTCCTTTCATGGTGATGAATGCTATGAGAGCCTTACATTTTCATGCAAACAGATCTGATGCCACACATTCTTCAGAGTTAGTTTATAGAAAAATGATCCTCCATTCAACAAAATAATAATTGTATTTAGGTTGGGTAATATGAAACTGTCTGTAACAATGTTATGATTCACTCTCCTCAAATCTACACAGAACCGTAATCGACCATCAGCCTTTTCTGTTATAAACACAGGTGAAACCCAACTAGTAGCTTACACTGGTTCAATAATTCCTTCCCTCAACATATTTTGCAACAATTTTTTAACGTCACTTCTAAGGATCACAAGTACTCTCCTCACTTTATGTTTCACAGGTACATCTCCTTGCCTAAGTAGAATCTCATGCACGCAATTGGCCCAATTCATCCCTGAATACCTCTTTGGATAAATAAATAATTTCTTTATTGCTGACGCCCTCAACCACCATTACCCAGTTAGGCGCTCTGGGATTGATGAAAATATGCAAATCATATTGATGCATCCAACCTAGTATTGGTGGTCCATCTTCATTTACATATGTATTGCCACTCACTTCTCTCAAGAGAAACTTTATGGAGGCAGGAATATATCCCATAATGTCAATCTTCTCACCCCGGTAACCCACAGGGTTGATATCCTTAGGAGACAAAACTACACTTGACATTTTTCCTGAAAAATACATTTTGGAATGATGGTGTACATGGAACTCAATGTTAACATAAGTTCCACCTTTCTCCCCTTAATCTGCATCTGAGTTTTAAGGTTGAGTTCTCTTTTCCTTTTCATCATCATCTTCCTGGCCTAGGCTAAGAATGCGACCTTCTTGCCTCTCCAGACTCAATTTTCTCACTCATTTTTAATTAACATTCTCCTCACACATACCTGCATAATGCCCTTTTGGGCCACACCTTCTGTACTCTTTGTTCAGGGCAAAACATGACTTAGAGCCTGAATATGTCTACAGAGGTCCGATGGACCACCGTAGCCATGTTTGTGATGGGGGCACTGCCACACCGGTTGTCCGACTGCCCTATTACAAGTCGGGTGGTTGGACCACCATGGGATGGCCCCAACCGCCAGGGATCAGAGGTCCCTGGCTTTCAGAGGTCCCTGGTGGTGTTGCGGTGATCTTGAGGCCGCAATATGCTTGGTGGTGCTGCTGCAGCACCACCAAGCATATTACAACTTTCCTGTCCGCCACAGTTTTCATGGTTGTGAGCCCGCCATGAAAAACTGTGGCACAGAAGAAACAAAGGAGGTGCTAGAAGGCCCCCTATTGCCTCAGGGCCATGGGGTGCCTGCAGGGGGGCACATGTTGTGTCCCCCTTTCTGCATGCACCCCAGTACCTGCAGGACATGGACTGCAGAGTCCATGCCGAGCAGGAACTGCCTTGACGTTTCTATTGCAGCGCCCTTTTTCAGAGCCAAAAAAGAAATGCCCACCAGACAGTAGAAAACTTGTAATCTGGCAAGCGGTGATCACACAGCTTTGGTGGTGTGGGAGCGGGTACTGCCAAAGTTGTAATCAGGCCCTAAGCGTCCCCAACATGAAAATTGCTGCCACAGGTATAACAACTTTTGGCAGGTTGTCTAGCGAAAACATTTCTCATCTGGAATTTTCAGATGTTTTACTATTTAGATTAATCACATCCACACTCTCTTGTGAACTGTAGACACCACCCCGCCCTCTTCAGCCATGCCTCTCTTGCTCATCTATTGTGTATCATATCATATCATATCATATCATTTGTAAAGCGCACTACTCACCAGTGAGGGTCTCAAGGCGTGTATAGGACTCTGATTCTTATACAGTTTTAGCAATGCGGTTTGCATCTTTCAGTGACGGATTCTTTGCTGCCTAAAACAGTTCCTGAATATTATTGCTCTAACATTGAACAATCAATTGTTCTCTGAGGAGTTCTTCAGTCATTTGATTGAACTGACATTTTACACACAGTCCCCGAATCTGGTGACAAACTCCTCAATGGACTCCCCAGGATTTTGAGGAGGAGTATAAAACGTGCATCTTGTCATTACAATATTAGTCTCCTAGGCAAATCTGCACTCCAAACATAACTTTGCCTCTTTGTATACATCAGGTATTGGTTGATCCTCAGCATCACGTACTTCAAGAAGAAACGTAAAAATATTTTGCCCTTCTTTTCCTCAAGCACTTAAGAGTAGCCCCTTCATAATTTCAGCTATAAAGTTTTGTCCGTCAAGAGCTAAAAGATCATTTTCAAAAATTTCAATCCAATCCTCCCTCTCTACATTAGGTCCTTGAGGCACAGGTGATCCTTGATGTGCCAGGAAAATGGAAGGATTAATGATTGCCAAGGACTCCACAAGAACGATGCACAGGAATATAGTGGAATATTAATATACTTAATTTACACTATGTTTAATTTTGAATTTATGTGCAAGAAAACTATTTTCCCCGATAGAGCTACAGTGCTTTCTTCTAAAACTGAACAGGGTGCCACCAGCCTGGAAAAAGAGAGGCTGAGTGGCACTCCTTCCACCAATAAAATCTTGCTTTGGAACTACCTGGAAGTAGTTTCTGTATAATGCTTCTGTGACAAATGATAAGCAGTAGCTGTAGATTCACCTTAGGGTGGCAGGCAATGAGCAAGCCAGGTGAAAAGGTGCTGCTGTAAAGTTGAAATCTGCCAGGTAATCTAGAAACCACTCGAGACGCATGGAAACATGCGCGTACGCTCACGGAATGGGTTACTTAACTAGAGTGCACACTTTAGGAAACAATGCCCGCACTGGGGCTCTCAAAAAAGAATGAAATGCACATATCCCAGAGCACTCGAGCTCATGGGCGGCGCACTCATGTGACGCCGCTAATGAAGCTCTTTTTAAACACCAGGGATGAGTTCTCCTTGGTACGCGCACAAGAGCATACAGTGCTACCGTACAGTACCGTAATGAATTCAGCTGTAAGGGGCGTCCTTTCATGAACATCAAAGTCAAGAGACAGTTACCAATGATGCCGTGCTTATAAAATGCACTCATGGATCTGTGTACCACTTGACATGCTGCAGGCTGACAAGTCATCACCAAATTGTAACAAAGAGATGCTGACACCAATGTAGTTTGGCAGAACTAGGCTTTATGGAGAGCAGCCTGTCCAAGCATGGTTCCCTCTTGCCAGCCAAAGTCCAACTGTCAAAGGGGAACTCACAGTCAGGGAAGCCAGGAATGAAACGTAGAATCAGAACAAACGGAGCATAGAACCCAAGATACCTTAAAGGCATAACAGACTGCTGAATGTGTGCATGGCTTCCCACTGGCTCCATTGCATACAAGGTGTTTGGTCAGAATATCAAACTAAAAATATTGTGTGCCAGAAATAGAGGACACAAATATCATGAAGGTAAGTTTCTACGGGTAAACAAAGTTTTACTATACTTAACAGTATAATCACGGTTTCCCTTGGCTAAGTTAAATGAGAACTGAAGCCCAAATATTGGTCTTAGACACACTATACTTAACACCACATATACGTACCATGACAATATATATAGGTATGTATATGTTGAGTTAACAATAGTAAATACATACTTACTAATTGGCACTTTCTCTGCTGATATTTTGGTCCTCAATATTTTTACAATATTTTTGTCACACAATATTTTTCTCCCTGATATTCATACATCCGCATGTAGACGTATCTCATGTGGATATCCTGAAAATCTAGCATTGCTTCTCCAACCCTTGTGAGCCAAGCAGATGACCAGAGCACATCCACAGCTTGTGCTGTGACATTTAAAATGTGAAGGCAGGATCTGATCATAATTGAGTCTGTGTCTAGTGCAGTATGAAGTTAAGCTGACCACGCAGCAGTTTGGTTGTGTAGTACTAGATGTTTTGTAGCAGCATCTTTCATTACAACTTAAATTGCTTCATAGAGGTTTACCTGTAGGAAAGTGCCCCTCTTTGACATGGTCACCCCCACTTTTTGCCATTGGTACTGATGAACCCTGCCTCCTGATATTGCTGGACCTCTATGCTGCCTTCAGCACAGCCGACGATCCCACCCTCATACGTACCCTCTAGTCACAAATGTGATTCACCGGGCAATGTCCTTAACTAGTTCTCCTCCCACCTTTCCAACTGAAATCAGTATGGTCACATAGGCTCCCACAGGTCACAAAACATTCTTATCATATGTGGTGTCCTCCAGGGTTCTATACTCTCTCCTGTCATTTTCAACCTTCACATGGAGTTGCTTGAGGCTCCATTCACCAATAACAGCATCAATATTCACCAATATGCTGATGACGCACAATTCTTCTGGACAGTCTAGTCTGCTTCGGGCATCCAACTCAGCTGGAACGAACGTCTACTCTGCTTCAATGCCTTAGCACTGCTTGCACAGCATCTAAATCTGGATGTGCAGTGCCTACCCGAAGCTCAACCCAGCCAAGTCAGAATTTCTATTATTTTCCAAGAACAGTTTGAAATACACAATACAGATCCAGGTCAATGAAATTAACCTTGATTGTTTTGAACCACACTAGATACCAACATCTCTCTCAAGAATCACATTGCCAATAAATAAACAGCCTTGTACCAGCGCTCTCTTCTAAATAAAGTCAAACTGTTTCTCCCAGAGAGTGACTACAGAACTGCTGTTCAATCTCTTATACTCTCACATCTGGATGGTAGTAATGCCCCACTCTATAGCCTCATTGACTCCACATAGACAACTCTTAGGGGCATCTTACCTGCCACAGCCTGCGTCATCCAGGACTTGAAGAAATATGATCACATCACTATCACTCTGAATAAACTCCATGGGCTCCCCTTTTCAGCCCACACAATCATCATAACTAACAGCATCATTTACAAACCCTTCACAACCAGCACACCTGCTTATCTTGCAGACTAGCTCATCATCTCTGGTGTTTCTCAGCATACTTGCAGCCAGGACACCATTAGGCTGCAGACTAAGAAGTGCAAATAGAAAAAATAAGACAACATGTATTTTCCATCTATGCACCCAGCATCTGCACCAATATCCCTGTATCCATCAGGACTGACCCAACGCTGCTCCAATTTAGGAAAGAGTTGAAGACTCACTCTTAAAGATCACTGCATCACAGTACATACACTGTCAACAACTCATGTTCTTCTCCTATTACTCGCTGAATTTATTTTATATTTATTTATTGATAATATTTATAGAGCGCACTGTGACCAAACTGGTATCCTGGTGCTGAAGTAGCAATTGTTTACAGGAGAGAACGCCAGGAACAGAACTTTATAACACACTCCATTTTTTCGGGAACAACCAAGTCTTCAAAACTTTCCTAAATTCCAGCAAATCCATCAGGACTCTCAAATAGGTAACCTATTCCAAAGCTGGGTAACTTTCACTGAGAAGGCACATCCCCCTTTCTGAGCCTTCCAAAACATATGTTGCTGACCGAAGGGCCCTCCCCGGAGCATATCTCCTCAATCTCCGCTGCAGCAGTACAGGTCCCTTATTCTGATGGGCCTTAACCCGTTTACCGCGGCGGACATTCCGCCGCGGTGCAGGCGTTCTACAGAGCGGGCGGGGCTGCGTCGGCCAACGGTCGTGCGCAGCACGCTCAAGGTAGTGCTTGCGTTGGCCGTTGGCCAACGCGAGCACGGAACGGGTTGAACATGATGCATATTGCTTGAAAAAGGATCCTCTGCTCCACAGGGAGCCAGGTAAGCTTCCGGAGAGCTTTGGATGCCGAGGATCTCCGTGGTCTATTTAGTGTCGATTTTGCTGCAGCCACCTGGACTCTGTGCAATCTCTTGATCAGGTAGGCAGGGGCACCCAGAAGAAGAGCATTACAGTAGTCCAGTGTACTGAAAATGACACTCCACAAGATTCATGATTTACCCTGATCAGGTATTACCGAAAACAACTTTCTTAGTTCATTAAGCTGTGCAAAGCAGACACTAACCACTTTATTAACATGCTTCTTTAAAGAAAGATGATCATCAAAGGTGACTTCAAGATTGCGTACTTCCTCTGAGGAGCACAACTCAGTCTCTGTATGGAACGGCCAGAAATGTAAGGGTAGTGGCATTGAGATCTTGTTTGCCAAGCTGCATACAAATTCTGTCGTATCCCTATTTAGTTTAGGGAGTTTGTGCTCATTCATTGTACAATATCCACAAAAAGGTAACCTTAACACGTTAGGAATGGTCTAGTAATTATTTTTGGACAGGGGTAAGAATCAACAAAAATGCACCACAAACGAAAGATCAGTTTTTTGAAAAATGGTTTATATTATTTGTAATTGTTTTCAGAATTGGTGAGTTTTCTCAATTTCTCCCTCCACTTTTTTGAGCTATCAACCAGTCTTAACGCACCCCACT
Source organism: Lissotriton vulgaris (assembly GCF_964263255.1). Taxonomy (NCBI): domain Eukaryota; kingdom Metazoa; phylum Chordata; class Amphibia; order Caudata; family Salamandridae; genus Lissotriton; species Lissotriton vulgaris. Next base: position 93,303,291 of record NC_141698.1, read on the forward strand.
CATTCCAAATTTACTTTCTTCTATGTAGGCTGTCTACATTCCTTACACCAGTCCTGAAAAAGCTCTGCGGTGATGTTCGTTTAATTACGCATACCTTTGGGTCGAAACGTTGATGCTTCTATCTGTCCATGCCCCTAGTCTCTTTACTAAGAAGAAGGCAGTTCACAGGGTGTTGATAGTACCTTTGTACCTGAAAAGGGACGGCCTACATTGTGTATATATATATGTGTATCTATTTTATGTATATTTGGTTATTTTTTATAAGCACTTTATGTCTCTATTTTCCACCAAAGTCACATTCTTTATTTTGTCTGTTCTACCATTTACGTATGTGACAGCCATTTATTATTTATAAGGGTTACATTTGTAAAATTAACAAATGTAACCCTTATAAATAATATATGCATTTTTCGAAAAACTGATCTTTCGTTTATGGTGCGTTTTTGACTCTTATCCCTGTGTAAAATAATTACTAGACGATTCCTTGACATTTTGTGTCACTTGGGATAAATACATGTCACTTTTAATTAAGTCTTGCTAAGCATTTGTTTCACCCGATAGAACTTACTGTAGATTATATCGCTCATACCCATGTTCTGAGGGACACAAGGTTTACCCCATTAACTTTAATACTTTAAACCTTTAAGCATGCCTTTGACCATGGGCAACTCTACTGGCCTTTTGGCTAGATTTGAGTTATAGCAATACCATATGCATACATATAGAGCTAACGCAGCTGAAAATACCCATTTGTTAAAACAAAAGCTTTGGACAGGCACCTTGCTGATTTGAAGTAATCTGGTAACCTGAGTTTCAAGACACAATAATAATGCATTTTTAAGTAGGAGACTGAACATGTGATTGAAACATTTCCTTTCCTTTTCGCATGGATGCATTGTATTAAAGCCTCCAGTGCAGGAACACCCATCTTCCAAAGGAGAGAAATATGCAATCAGCTGGTTCTAATTGCCGGCATGCCCTTTCGTAATTCATGTATAAGTAATGCCTAGATAGGAACAGAACTGAAAGGTTAAGAGGCGCAACAAAAAGTATTCCATTTAAAATCACTTATTGTATGCATGTGGTTGCTGTACTTAAAAGAGAGCTAATGGGCATGAACAAACCTTGAAAAAAATGGAGAAAAACAGGATACCTTCAGATACATGTCTTTGGTTAAGATTCCACACCAAAGATGCTGTATAAAGATGTTCCCCTCCCAAATCAGAGGCCAAAGGCTACTGGTCATTTTGCTACTCTGGCATTCCCAGCGGGCTGCTCGCTAGGGGGCTGCTTTCAGCACTGGATGGACTGCTGTGCAGTCTGTGTAAGTGACTTTTAGCAGAGGAGCGCTGCCCCTCCCACCCAATCCCATCTTGGACAGCCGGATTGGAGAGCAAGCACAGGCCTACAGTGCCTTTGGAGCGTGGAGCCATCCCGCTCCTGCCAATCAAGATGCTTTAGAACACGGTCTTAACTGGATGAGAGTTGGCTGTGGCCTTTGCGCTAGGAGGACATGCTGCCTGCAGAACAACCAGGAAGTACTACAAAACGAGCAGTAGTGTAAGGTAAGTGATCGATTTTTTAAATGTGTATGTTTATGTTAATGTGTATATGATTGTGTAATTGTTATGTGTATGTGCATATGTATATCTGTGTATGTGCATATATGTGTACATTTTATGTGCATATCTTTGCGCCCCCCAGTATGACTTGCCACCAACCGCCACTGACTTCTAGGGGTATACGGTCGGCCAAGAAGCCACACATAAAACTAGTGGGGACACTTATAATAGGCAATTGTGAAGAGTGTGTCTGTGCCACAAGGTAGAGAGTGCCACATCTTAGCACATATCCTTTGAGTGAGTGAGTGAGTGAGTGAGTGAGTGAGTGAGTGAGTGAGTGAGTGAGTGAGTGAGTGAGTGAGTGATGGTATTTCCAAAGCGCACTTATGCCAAGGCGTCTTGGCGCTGTGCAGGGTAAGTGAGATTGCGCTATCCAGTGTCCTATCGTGTAAAAAGCCAAGTCTTGACCTCCTTCCTGAACCTCCTGTGTTCAAAAATGTGTCTTAGCTGCTGAGGTAATGTATTCCAGAGCCTCAAGGCTAGATGGGAGAAGCCCTTACCGCCCCATCATAGTTTTTTGATCTTAGAGACCATAGCCAGCCCTTGCGAGGCAGACCTCAGGGGTCGGATTGGCAGGTACCTCATGACTAGATGTTGAAGATCTGAGGCCCCTACACAAGCCACAACTTTATGCACCAAACAGAGCGCTTTGAAGTCTATCCACCTCTGGACAGGGAGCCAATGTAACTGCCTGATTGCCTGTGAGGTGGAATGGTATTTAGCTAAGTGAAGGAGCATCCTGGCTGCTGCATTCTGGATTGCTTGCATCTTGGCCAGTTGAGCACACCCTGCTCCTAAATAGAGGGCATTTCCATAGTCTAGTCTGGAAAGACTTTGAAGCATAAGCCTTTATTTTAGTAGCTCTGCCTGCTGACAATATCTGAAAGTAACCCGAAGCGACTGTAAGGTAGCACGTTAACATTCAAAAAAATGCTTCCACAAACAAATGACAAAAATATACACCATACTGTGGCCCCCACCGGTCCTGCCACTATTTCACTGCACTCTCAGTCTTCCAGTACACATGGCCTCAGTTTGGATATAAGGGAGCAGTTTGCCCTTCCTCCCCCTCCCCCAACCAGCCATGGCGTTGAAGGGTCTGTGGACAGTGAGCTGATGGAAGTCTGCCACTCACTAGGTGTCTCCATGGTAGACCATGCAGAGCTAAGGTTCAATGCATCTAAATCTGACTAGAATTGTCTTTACTTCTCTGGAAAGCATGCTGTCTATTTTCGGCTGCAGCATGGAGTGAGTGGGATATGGCACCTTATTATCAATGAGGGTTTACTAATGTTTGACACTCTACATGCTTAATAGTGGAAATCACAACATACAGTGTTCACATATTTGAGTTATGAAAAAACCTAGATTTGAGCCACACATTGGACAACGAAAGGAGTTATTATATTGCTGAGTGAGATGGGTTTATAATCTACCTTAGAAATAAAATAGGTACATTTAGCAGGAAAACATGCTTATCATTTAGGACAAACCACTGAACTCAGGGTCTGTTCTTGAAAATCAGGGACGTATGGATACCTTAAGGAAGGTCTCACCCTTTCAAAATGATGTCACCCTCAGAATCCTCCCGCCCATAATAAATAGCAAGAGCTAAACAATGTAAACTGGCACACCACCCAGCCCTTCTGGATGGACCACCACTGCGTCCATTTTACCTTCAACACCACCACAGCGCCCAAACCGCCCCGCGCTCGCATCGGCGGAACTGGAGTAAGGTTACGGAGGAATACCTCAACACCACCCTCCTCCAAAACCCCACAGCTAACACCAACTCAGCAGCCATTGAATTCCACCACTGGATCTCCAGCTGCGCCGACAAGCTCGCACCCCTCTGCCAACCCACCAAACAATTCCCTCTGAAGGCCGCCTGGTTCACAACAGAACATCAAGAAGCCAGACGCTCCTGCTGACGCCTGGAGAAAACCTGGCAAAACCAGAAAACCACGGAAGCCCGAAACAACCACAGGAGCGCCCTGAAGGAATGCCACCAGCGCATAAGAGACACCAAACGGACCTTCATAAGAGACCAAGTTCAGACCAACACCAAGGAACTGTTCAACGTTAAACAGCAGTTCTATAAACCACCCAGCGAATCCACGGATGTCACACATTCCCAGGAACTCTGCGACAAGCTCAGTTCCTACTTCCATCTGAAGATAAAAGTCCTCTACGACAACTTCAGCGAACAGACGCCGGACACCACCACCCTCCTCCCAACCGCCGCCGGTAAGACAACCCTCATGTCCTGGGATCCCGCCACCATCGAACGCATCACCGCGACCAAGAAAAAAAACCACTCAGGAGCCCCAATTGACCCCTGTTCAGCGCACATATTCCACAGGGCCACCGCTGTCATTGCACCCAAACTAGGGTGGACCATCAACACCTCCTTCAGATCCGGCATCTGCCCAGACGACTGGAAGCAGGTGGAGGTTAAACCCCTCCTCAAGAAAACAACAGCCCACCAAACAGACCTGATAAACTACCGGACCATCTCTCTCCTCCCCTTCGCAGCCAAAGTCACAGAGAGACTCGTAAACGCCCAGCTGACCATCTTCATCGAAGAGAACTCCCTCCTAGATGCCTCCCAGTCTGGAATCCGCAGCAACCCCAGCACAGAGACGGCCCTCCTCGCTGCCACTGACGACATCCGTATGCTTCTCAACCAGGGACACACTGCGGCCCTCACCTTTCTAGACCTCTCTGCAGCCTTCAACACCATTTCACCTCGCCCTCTCGCAGCTAGACTTCACGATGCGGGATTCAAGGAGCCGCCCTCGACTGGATCCAATCCTTTCTCTCTGGCAGAACCCAGAGGATCAGACTCCCGCCCTTCCTCTCCCAACCCACCGATATCAACGGCAGAGTACCCCAAGGATCATTGCTCAGCACCATGCTTTTCAACATCTACATGGCACCCCTCTGCACCATCGTCAGACAGCATGGGCTCAGCACTGTATCCTACATCGACAATACCCAGCGCATCCTCCCACTCACGAAGAATTCCGGAGACACCCTCTGCCAACAGGTAGGAATGAAGAATGTGGCAGCCTGGATGAAAGACAGCTGCTTGAAGCTCAACTCAGAGAAGACTGAGGTCCTCATGCTCAGACCCTGCACCTCCGCCTCGGACAACACTTGGTGGCCCCCGCCCTCGGGAGCCTGCCCACCCCTACAGACCACGCACGAAAGCTCGGCATCTTTATCGACTCCTCCCTCTCCACGAACCCCCAGATCAACCCTGTCGCGTCCACTAGTTTCCACTGCCTGCGCATCCTCCGTAAGACCTTCAAATGGATCCCCCCGACTGCAGAAGGACCGTCACCCACGCTCTCATACCCAGCAGACTGGACTACGGCAATGCCTTATACACCGGAATCAACAGAACGCTTCCACTCAAGCTCCAAACCATCCAGAATGCCGCAGCCAGACTTGTCCTCGGGACACCGCATCACGAACACATGACCCAACACCTATGAGACCTTCACTGGCTCCCCATCGAGAAGAGGGTCACCTTCAAACTCCTCACCCACGCCTACAAATCCCTCAACAACATCGGACCCAAGTACCTCAACGAGAGAGTATCCTTCCACATACCCAAGAGGAACCTCCGCTCCGCCGACCTCACCCTGGAAGAGGACTCCCGCATCCGCAGAAACAGAACAGGTGGTAGAGCAGAGGCCTACATCACAGCCAAAAACGATTTAGAAAAGGGGGTGGTGATGAACAGAGTGTCTGAATTGAGCAGACCACTCTTACCCAGTCCAAAGATCAGGGCTTGATCCATCACCGTTATTTATCTCACTGCCCCACCCCAGCTCAGAACCTGGCTATATGCAAATCAGTCTGTCCCTGGCCCAGTGCATCATGGGAACAGGGCAGACTAAACTACCAAGCCAATTCTTCACCAGAAAGGAGACAAGCTACCGGGGACCTGGGATGGTGCAGTGAGCTAAAAAACGGTGTTGGATCTAGCCCTGATCTCTTGACTGGGTGAGAGCTTTCTGCTTAATTCAGAGACTCTGTCCCTCACCACCCCTTGTTGTAAATATTTTTGTCCACCCTAAGCGTGGAAGGGTATTCTCAGATGTGAGACCCTTGCTCATTGCACCATCAGGATTCAAGCAAACCGGGCCGAAGACGGCTGCAATGCCAGAAACCGGTCCCCGGGAGCTTGTTTCCTTCCCAGTGTAAGAATTGGCTTTTGTAGTTTGGTTTGCCCTGTTCCCATCATGCACTGGGACAGGAACAGACTAATTTGCATACAGCCAGGTTCTGAAACTGGGATGGTGCAGTGAGCTAAAAAACGGTGTTGGATCTAGCCCTGATCTCTTGACTGGGTGAGAGCTTTCTGCTTAATTCAGAGACTCTGTCCCTCACCACCCCTTGTTGTAAATATTTTTGTCCACCCTAAGCGTGGAAGGGTATTCTCAGATGTGAGACCCTTGCTCATTGCACCATCAGGATTCAAGCAAACCGGGCCGAAGACGGCTGCAATGCCAGAAACCGGTCCCCGGGAGCTTGTTTCCTTCCCAGTGTAAGAATTGGCTTTTGTAGTTTGGTTTGCCCTGTTCCCATCATGCACTGGGACAGGAACAGACTAATTTGCATACAGCCAGGTTCTGAAACTGGGATGGTGCAGTGAGCTAAAAAACGGTGTTGGATCTAGCCCTGATCTCTTGACTGGGTGAGAGCTTTCTGCTTAATTCAGAGACTCTGTCCCTCACCACCCCTTGTTGTAAATATTTTTGTCCACCCTAAGCGTGGAAGGGTATTCTCAGATGTGAGACCCTTGCTCATTGCACCATCAGGATTCAAGCAAACCGGGCCGAAGACGGCTGCAATGCCAGAAACCGGTCCCCGGGAGCTTGTTTCCTTCCCAGTGTAAGAATTGGCTTTTGTAGTTTGGTTTGCCCTGTTCCCATCATGCACTGGGACAGGAACAGACTAATTTGCATACAGCCAGGTTCTGAAACTGGGATGGTGCAGTGAGCTAAAAAACGGTGTTGGATCTAGCCCTGATCTCTTGACTGGGTGAGAGCTTTCTGCTTAATTCAGAGACTCTGTCCCTCACCACCCCTTGTTGTAAATATTTTTGTCCACCCTAAGCGTGGAAGGGTATTCTCAGATGTGAGACCCTTGCTCATTGCACCATCAGGATTCAAGCAAACCGGGCCGAAGACGGCTGCAATGCCAGAAACCGGTCCCCGGGAGCTTGTTTCCTTCCCAGTGTAAGAATTGGCTTTTGTAGTTTGGTTTGCCCTGTTCCCATCATGCACTGGGACAGGAACAGACTAATTTGCATACAGCCAGGTTCTGAAACTGGGATGGTGCAGTGAGCTAAAAAACGGTGTTGGATCTAGCCCTGATCTCTTGACTGGGTGAGAGCTTTCTGCTTAATTCAGAGACTCTGTCCCTCACCACCCCTTGTTGTAAATATTTTTGTCCACCCTAAGCGTGGAAGGGTATTCTCAGATGTGAGACCCTTGCTCATTGCACCATCAGGATTCAAGCAAACCGGGCCGAAGACGGCTGCAATGCCAGAAATCGGTCCCCGGGAGCTTGTTTCCTTCCCAGTGTAAGAATTGGCTTTTGTAGTTTGGTTTGCCCTGTTCCCATCATGCACTGGGACAGGAACAGACTAATTTGCATACAGCCAGGTTCTGAAACTGGGATGGTGCAGTGAGCTAAAAAACGGTGTTGGATCTAGCCCTGATCTCTTGACTGGGTGAGAGCTTTCTGCTTAATTCAGAGACTCTGTCCCTCACCACCCCTTGTTGTAAATATTTTTGTCCACCCTAAGCGTGGAAGGGTATTCTCAGATGTGAGACCCTTGCTCATTGCACCATCAGGATTCAAGCAAACCGGGCCGAAGACGGCTGCAATGCCAGAAACCGGTCCCCGGGAGCTTGTTTCCTTCCCAGTGTAAGAATTGGCTTTTGTAGTTTGGTTTGCCCTGTTCCCATCATGCACTGGGACAGGAACAGACTAATTTGCATACAGCCAGGTTCTGAAACTGGGATGGTGCAGTGAGCTAAAAAACGGTGTTGGATCTAGCCCTGATCTCTTGACTGGGTGAGAGCTTTCTGCTTAATTCAGAGACTCTGTCCCTCACCACCCCTTGTTGTAAATATTTTTGTCCACCCTAAGCGTGGAAGGGTATTCTCAGATGTGAGACCCTTGCTCATTGCACCATCAGGATTCAAGCAAACCGGGCCGAAGACGGCTGCAATGCCAGAAACCGGTCCCCGGGAGCTTGTTTCCTTCCCAGTGTAAGAATTGGCTTTTGTAGTTTGGTTTGCCCTGTTCCCATCATGCACTGGGACAGGAACAGACTAATTTGCATACAGCCAGGTTCTGAAACTGGGATGGTGCAGTGAGCTAAAAAACGGTGTTGGATCTAGCCCTGATCTCTTGACTGGGTGAGAGCTTTCTGCTTAATTCAGAGACTCTGTCCCTCACCACCCCTTGTTGTAAATATTTTTGTCCACCCTAATCGTGGAAGGGTATTCTCAGATGTGAGACCCTTGCTCATTGCACCATCAGGATTCAAGCAAACCGGGCCGAAGACGGCTGCAATGCCAGAAACCGGTCCCCGGGAGCTTGTTTCCTTCCCAGTGTAAGAATTGGCTTTTGTAGTTTGGTTTGCCCTGTTCCCATCATGCACTGGGACAGGAACAGACTAATTTGCATACAGCCAGGTTCTGAAACTGGGATGGTGCAGTGAGCTAAAAAACGGTGTTGGATCTAGCCCTGATCTCTTGACTGGGTGAGAGCTTCCTGCTTAATTCAGAGACTCTGTCCCTCACCACCCCTTGTTGTAAATATTTTTGTCCACCCTAAGCGTGGAAGGGTATTCTCAGATGTGAGACCCTTGCTCATTGCACCATCAGGATTCAAGCAAACCGGGCCGAAGACGGCTGCAATGCCAGAAACCGGTCCCCGGGAGCTTGTTTCCTTCCCAGTGTAAGAATTGGCTTTTGTAGTTTGGTTTGCCCTGTTCCCATCATGCACTGGGACAGGAACAGACTAATTTGCATACAGCCAGGTTCTGAAACTGGGATGGTGCAGTGAGCTAAAAAACGGTGTTGGATCTAGCCCTGATCTCTTGACTGGGTGAGAGCTTTCTGCTTAATTCAGAGACTCTGTCCCTCACCACCCCTTGTTGTAAATATTTTTGTCCACCCTAAGCGTGGAAGGGTATTCTCAGATGTGAGACCCTTGCTCATTGCACCATCAGGATTCAAGCAAACCGGGCCGAAGACAGCTGCAATGCCAGAAACCGGTCCCCGGGAGCTTGTTTCCTTCCCAGTGTAAGAATTGGCTTTTGTAGTTTGGTTTGCCCTGTTCCCATCATGCACTGGGACAGGAACAGACTAATTTGCATACAGCCAGGTTCTGAAACTGGGATGGTGCAGTGAGCTAAAAAACGGTGTTGGATCTAGCCCTGATCTCTTGACTGGGTGAGAGCTTTCTGCTTAATTCAGAGACTCTGTCCCTCACCACCCCTTGTTGTAAATATTTTTGTCCACCCTAAGCGTGGAAGGGTATTCTCAGATGTGAGACCCTTGCTCATTGCACCATCAGGATTCAAGCAAACCGGGCCGAAGACGGCTGCAATGCCAGAAACCGGTCCCCGGGAGCTTGTTTCCTTCCCAGTGTAAGAATTGGCTTTTGTAGTTTGGTTTGCCCTGTTCCCATCATGCACTGGGACAGGAACAGACTAATTTGCATACAGCCAGGTTCTGAAACTGAGATGGTGCAGTGAGCTAAAAAACGGTGTTGGATCTAGCCCTGATCTCTTGACTGGGTGAGAGCTTTCTGCTTAATTCAGAGACTCTGTCCCTCACCACCCCTTGTTGTAAATATACATCACAGCCAAGACCTGGAACGAACTCCCTCTGAACATCAGATGCTCCCCGACCCTGCACACATTCAGGAGGGATCTCAAGACCTGGCTCTTCGACTGATCTGGAGCCGCACCCCACACCACCACCCCTAGCACCTTGAGATCCTCACGGGTGAGTAGCACGCTCTATAAACCCCTGATTGAGTGATTGATTAGAGTCCGGTTTGCTCTCTATTCCTGCTGCAGCCTTTGACTCCTGAGACTAGTGGCAGGGGGCATACCAAGTGTGGTACATGAGTGATCCCATGCAACCACCTATGGTTTTTGATACAAAGGCATACCTATTGCAAATGGTAGAAAGGGCTTTACACCAACAAATTATGCCTCTTAGCCTTTCTATCAACTTTTCAAACTTTACACGCTTGCTGTACTGTACAGTGGAGATACACACTTGCCAAAGTTTTAAACTATGTCTAAGAAAAATATTTTGTGTTGGAGGGATGCCTTTCTAGTAAGAATCTATGCTATACATCACAAACATACCCTTCAAGCAAGGTCTTATTTGAACCCTTGAATGTTTAAGCACCTTTTGGGGCTAACTTGTAACTCCAAACACAAACAAAAAATTAACATGGAAAGGCGCTTCCATGCAAATAACATGGGAGCCTTTGGCAATGTTATCATTTCAGGAAATATTTGTATGTCCTTAGCAAACACCAAAATGTATCAGATTGCTATAGGCTTCGTTTAGTAGTTAAGTAGGTGCCAAACAGAATGCTACAATATCTGAAGTTGGTTGTGATACGTTTGCCCTATACCTTACTTTCTTGGCTGCCAAGGGTGTAAAGTTTGATGCCGCTTGGGATATCATCCCAGATGAGTGGGAATGAGAATCTTGTAAAATCGGCCAAAAATCCAAGTGACCCAAACCCTTGCCATCCAAAATGAACATAGCCCACTTAATGCCCAAGGTGAATAGTTACGGTGTCAATGAGCAAGTTGCTTACAATTTTGTGTTGAGTTATTGGGGATAGTCATGGCTGTTAATTGGTATTCACAACAGGTCCAAACCGGACTTGCACCCACAATTCAACAGAGTGAGCTACTGTTGGTAGAGACGGGTTAGCACCTAAAATATGTCCTCCAAGAGCACTTGGCCCTCGTGGATCTTGGGTGACTCACACCATTGAGATAACACCACCCAGCCTTCAGTCATTTGGTAATTAATATTTGTCCTCAGGCTCAAGAGCATGCTCAAGACCCTGTTATTCTTCACAAACCTGGCAGTACAGCTTCTCATTTTTCCAAGGCAGGTCACAGCAGCAGCCCATCTCCAGTTCCAAGTCCTGACATGAGGAGAAAAGAGAAACAAACAAAGTACTGTGTCTTTGAGCTGGTGCGTAGAGTTCTTTTCTGAAGTCTGTACATAGTTCGACTACATTGCAGGATGAGGGCTATGGGGCATATTATCAAGGTGGTTTATCTCCGCTCTTTTGGCTTTAAAAGCCAAGAAAGCGGAGATAAAATTATTTTCCTATTACCTAGTTGTCGCTAACACCAGTTAGCGACAGCTAGTAGGAGATAGCGACCATCTTGGGCCCCGCTTTGCATGTCAGTGATATTTATCACTAATGACATGCAAAGTGGGCGTGCCTAGATGTTAGCGACTGGAAACAGTCGCTAACATCGCTATCTCCTATTACCAACTTTTGGAGATATTTGCGCTTAGCGCGAATATCTCCAAAAGCTAACACCTGCCCCTGAGCAGTTCTTAGCCATGTTATCCAATGGTAGGTGGATAACATGGCTAAGAGCATTAGCTCGGTAATGCATGAATATCGCTGACTTTTGAGCGATATTCATGCATTTCGGCCGATTTTTATCGCTTAGGAGATAAACCTTGATAATAGCAAGGTTCCTAAGCGATAAAAATCGCCGCAGCTCGGCGATAAAAATATTGCCGCTAAACCAACATAGCGATAATTATCGCTAGTTGTTGGTAATATGCCTTTATATTTCTTGTGTTTTGGGGAATTAGCAGAAAACCAGGATACCGAACACATAGTGGGTAATAAGCCTTAAAGCTCTATCACAGACAGAACCTGTCAGGCAGGGAAACAGATGTTGTTCCACCAGATATCTAGAGGGTCTGTAGGGCAGCATGCAGATTGTTGAACACGTGGAAGTGCAAAGACAACTTGAAGTTGAATTTGATGGGGCACTTGTAGACAATAGCTCTATCCATCTTAACCCCTTGCGTGCGGCGGGAATTCCCCGCCCATGCTGACTCCGCCTTGCGCGGGCAGAGTCATGACGGAACGGTTCCGTCATCAGCACAGCTCACCCGTAGCTGATGACGAACCGCTCCGTCATCAGCATGCAAGGGGTTAAGACACTATTCAGGATGTCAACAGCTTCTGAGCACACACACAATAGTAAACGGAGTATGAGGATTGCTTTCATTGTTCAGGCACCAGCCATCTGTTTTCCACCCTATCCTGGTATGAGGAGTGGCACACATCTTTGTTTATCTGAATGGGCTACACATTAGTGGCAACACTTTTCCATTAGGGGTTAGGCCTCTGCTTCAAATGTATTCTAAGACAATAGAGCCCTCCAAGTAGGCACACAAATTACTGAGTCTACTAGAGGAAATCACTGACAGGCTAGATAGAGTCTAACAGAGGCAAGGTGGCACAGCTTTCCTACCTGTTGGAAAGCTTTCAAGCCTACCAATGAGACATGTTAATAAAGAATATGTAGGGCGTTCTCCAAAAACATTTTAAAGAAGCATAATTGCTTAGGATGGTTTAATTATTTTCATGATTGCCACAATGATGTCTACACACACTCACTACAAAGTGTTGGGTTTCAAAAAGCACTAAGAGTAAGCCTGGGCAGGGAACTTCGCTCCGCTCACGGAGTTTGTGGAGTTTTTCGCACTCTGTGCAACACGGTGCTTGCGAGTTCTGAAAAACTCCACTCCGCTGAGCGTTTTTTTCCCTTTCGCTCGTGCTAGTCAACATCAAGTTGGCGAGAGAGGAAAATCCACCTCTCAGCGAGATTTTTCCTCATTTGTGCTCGTCAATGTCCAGTTGGTGTGCCAAGCGAGGATCATCCAACTCCCGAAGGGATTTCTCAACGTGGGCAGGTGAATTTCTCAATGCGAGTGGCCGCGTATGCTCGCGACTGCTCGTGTTGAGAACCCGTCCATTTGCGTTAAGAAAGCTACCAGTCAAGAAGAAAATACTCGAGCATCAGAAAGGAAGCAGCACCTGCTTGTGCCCACTAGTGCTGGGCATGGTGCCGTTCTCAATAATTTCACAGTGCAGACAAACACCCGGTGCTGAAAATGACAGCGAACTGTATTTTTGTAACACACTCTGCCGCTTACGGAGCTCCGCGAAGTGCAGCGGAGGTTTTTTGCACTTCGTGGAGTTCCACATAGTGGAACTCCAAACAGGCTTCATTAGGAGTTTGTCTCTCAGGTGTGTGTCTGGTGCTCACTGGCAAGCAACATGGCACCATATTGTATATGTAAATGTATTTATATAGCGCAAATCACCAACCCGGTATCTTAGCGCTTGCTTAGGGAACCTGTCCTGGTATTCCCCTGTGAGATAACCCCAGCAGGGTATCCACAAGGTGAAAGCCAGGCATCCCACCGCGAGGGGCCATAGTGGGGATTAAGCAAGCTATTGCCCAGAGTCGCAGAGTGTGAACCTGTGAATCGAGTAGGCACCAGAGCGAGAATTGTCGAGTCCGTGGACATTTTAGGACTCAAGACCCCGCCGAGCCGGAAATTGAACCCTGGTCCCGGGCTGACCTCTGCTTCCAGGTCTGCCTCCTCTAACCAGTGTGCCACACTTCTCCACACGTGCATATGTACTGCAAATGCATCACTTGGTGTTCATTCATGCACTTACCTTTGGGCATGCACCGTGAAGGTTCCACCCACTGATTTTCAAATAGCATGGTGTTAAGCCACATGGCAGTTGTTACATGGGAATTAATCTGGGATGTCCATTTTGAGTTCTTATGGAATTTCATGGGTGGCACTGATTCTCTGCATTTTAAGTATAAATCCATCAGTGTTATTAGTTCTCATTATCATCACAACCACATGTGGTTAGTAGTCATTATCCAATATCAATAGATATTGCTTATCTTACAAGATATAAACATTTCCACTGAGTTTTCATCAGGGCATCAGACTTTCTACCACTAAAATGGTGGCTGGGTTTTACAAAGAACACATTCGGTTATTACATTTCCCATCATTTGTTCTCTCTCTATAAGCCAAGGTCCTAACTTACAAAAATGTTTTGGGGTAGCAAACTCTGCCATCACAATATCACTGATTTTACAACCGTAGGAGGGCTTACTGCAAGGTATAAAATAACTTTTATGGGTCAGAATAGACTTTCTCTCTCTGAAAAGGGCTTTGCTTTTGCGAATCTTTCCAAATTGCAAACAGTTGGGGCAATGAATTCATCATCCCCCTTCTATTTACGAGTTAGACTGTTAAGTGTCAATGATTTGTGATCACAACTCTGGTCACACACCACTGAACAGTTATCAGTCCCTATGTTGGAGTATGTTTGACCTGGCATCCTGGGAGTGGTTTCCCTGACTTTTTTGCTTTCTGACCTCCTGTTTTGCTGACTTCAGTTTTGCTGGCTTTAGGATTTTGGACACTTTATCACTGGTGACCAGCGCTAAGGTGCATATGCTCTTTCCCTAAAACATGGTAACATTGGATTATCCACAATTGGCATATTTAATTTACTTTTAAGTGCCTAGTAAACGGCACTACCTGTAAATTAAATGCTACCGGGGCCCTGCAGTGGGCCTGCAGCACTGATTACGCCACCAATCTCAGTAGCCCTTTAAACATTGCTCAGGCCTGCCACTGCAGAGCCTGTGGGTGCAGTTTTAAACTGTCATGTCAACCTGGGAAGTTAACCCTCTTGAGAGGCCCAAATCTTCTTTTTTAATCCATATACATCACCCCTAAGGTAGGTCCTGGACAGCCCCAAGGGCAGGGTGCAGTGTATTTAAAATTCGGACTTGCATTTTTATGGTTTATATGTCCAGGTAGTGAAAAAATCTTTTAAATTCATTCTTCACTACTGCGAGGCCTAACTCTCCCTTAAGCTAACATTGGGGTTACCTTATTATATTTTAGAAGTGTAATTTCCAATTGGGAAAATATAATACTTCAAGTTTGGTGTCTCTGGACTCACAATTTAAAATCAGAACTTATGGTAAAGTTGGATTTTAAGTTGCAAGTCTGAAAATGCCACTTAAAAGAAGTTGGCATTTTCTTACTTTAACCATTCTGTGCCTTCTGCCTGTCTCTGAATACACGTCTTGGGTGGGCGACAGCTGGGCTTTGTGCATTCCTTTTAGACAGCCACACACAAAAAGAGCTTAGGCTGATGGCCCATTCTGGGCTGGTTGGGAGGGAGGAGCTGGCACATGCACGTGAATAGGCTTTGCCTGTCCCCACACAAATAGCTGCATACACCCCTCTAGTGAGTCTGGAGCCATAGTGGGAAGGACAAGGACCGTGTGCACTACATAGGCCTTTCTTTGAAGTCCCCCCCACTTCAAAGGCACAGCTGAGTAGAAGTACTGGACCTCTGACACTACCAACTCAGTACACTTCTGGTCCTGAAGACATTCTGCCAGGAAGAAGGACTGCTGTGCTGCTGAAAGGAATGTCACTCTGCTGGACTTTGCTGGACTGTGCCTGCCATGCTGACTGCTGTCCTCCTTGCCTGGGAGTGAGAAGGACTAGACCTGCATCTGTACATCATCCGAACCAAAGTTATTCCAAGGAGTTGCTGGCGTGCCTCCTGTTCTGAATTATCAGGGACATCAAAGACTTCCAACAACCCTGCTACAGGCTCTGGACTCTGCCAACTTGGAAGTGGGTTTTCTCGCTGTTTGCTGCAAAAACCATACATCGCCATTGTTGTGTCGGTCGAAACCAACGCTTCCCACCTCGACACCAACACATCGTCGCTGAGGACAAAGACATTGCATCTCTGGCTGCGGGGCTCAACCCATCACCTTCCTCGTAAACGGTTTGTCGATAACGCATCTCTGACTGTGCAGATCGGAACCAACGCATCACCTACATTCAGCCGATCGGCGACGATGCATCACCTCCTGTGCTCCTCGCATCAGGCCTTTATTGTCAATGCATCTTCCATCTAAAGGTATTTTTCTGTGGGACAATGCTGGTCCCTCTATCTGACCCGCGCTCCATCGCCGTCAGCCTGAAATTTAGAATTTACAGATTTACCCCAGCCAAACACGACCATATATTCCTGGTTGGTGCTTTATTCTTTTAAGCACTATATTTGAAGATATTTTTTTTAAAATTCATAACTTCGATTCTACTTATTGAAATCTTGTCATCTTGGTCTAATTTTGTTCATTAAAATAAGCTCTATTTTTCCAACCTGCTAGGGTTTTCTTTTGTGTGGTGTTTTCACAGTTTTACGGTTCGAAATGTTGTATAAATACTTTACATACTGTCTCTTAAGTTAAACCTGACTGCTCTGTGCCAAGCTACCAGAGGGTGAGCAGAGATTAATTTAGGGTGTGTATTTGACTTATCCTGACTAGGATTGTGGTCACTACTTCAACAGGGTGCATACCTCTGCCAATTAGACACACAATTTCTGATAGGATAGATATCTGACTCACAAAGGAGAAGCTGTACTTCTGACAGAGCTTCCCCTTTGGGGATTTTGTTGGTGGTCTTGGGAGGAGCAGACATTGGTCCATAGGACCATTGTCGACTCTCTCAATGTCTTCCCAAATCAGAAAGGAATATAGAAGCAGCTCGTGCCCCAGACCATCTATGCAGCTGTTTGGCCGCTGCATGTTCTGTCTATTGGCACTTGACACCATTTGCTCATAACACGGTCTGTAATAAACTGGGTGCAAATCGTGCACCAATTTTTTACAACCTGCCTGTATTCCTGCCCTGCATCCTTTGTACTAATAGTTTGCATCTCAAATTCCTATTCACAGGGGGTTTGTAAAATAATCTGCCTACTAAAAATTAGATAAATTGCATTTTGTGGTTGGCTGACAATGTATGGATGGGGACCTGTATTTTTGTATTTTGAAACAGTGCTACTTAAAAAAAAAATCCCATTTGGGAAGATATTAGGAAACTAAACAATGATCCTTAGGGCTACTGCCCGCGCCCCCTGATGCCACTGACAGGTTTCACTGTGGCACAGCTTCGCCTTTGTGAATCAGATACCCTGTAACCTGGAGTGGGGTCAGTAATTGATCAATGGTTTGCAACCACAATTTTGTTGACAAACCATTGATATATACCTTTCGAATCCTCAAACAGGAGGGGAAGCCCCTTTCACCCCGCCCCACCCCCTGCTATTTGGCATTCAAAATGGTCACAAAAACTTTTTTAGGGGTTGGAAAGACTTTTCTGACTATGAAAAGGTGTGAAAATATTTGCACATTATAGAAATTCCTGTGAGATTACAATCCATGTGATTTTGTGAATTGCTAGGTTTGTAGTTGTACAAGGGCTTTGTACATCTAGCCCTTAAAAATGTGAATTTCTGTTTAGTTTATGCAGCAGGTGCAGTGGCCGCATCCTCCGCTAAGGTGGAGGAGCGTCGCCCCACTGTTTCAGCTGCAAGCTGAATGTAAAAAATAAAACATTTTATTTTGCATTCTTCTTTCAGCTTAGGCCGGGAAGGGGGGGTGGGAGCAGGGTTGGGCTCCCCACGCGTCACAGTAGAAGGAGTGCTGGCTGCACCTAAAGTACATTGCATGTTCTCCACCCAGGATACATTACAGCCTGGATGGAGAACATATAGAGCCTGCCAGTCCCTGTCTGAGCGCCGAACCACGACGCTCAGACCAATCACAAAGCTGCTAAGGCAGCGTTGTGATTGGCTATGGGATTCTGGCAGGCTGGGTGCCTTTTGCCGAGTGGAGAGGAGGACAGAGACTGAAGAGGCGGTGGTCGGGGGAGAAAAAGGTAAATGCATTTTTAAAAATTATGATTTCCCTCCCTCCTTCCCCCGCCTTACCACCCCTCATCGGTAGCAGCCGCTACTGAGCAGGTGCCACTACCAAGCAGCAGCCTCAACAGCTCAATTATATATATATATTTTACAAAAAAACTATGGTTTCAATATTGTCATTTATCAATTTTAACTTTGCAGAGTCAAGAGGAAAAGGCCAATAGGTGTTTCCAATAAAAAAATAGCTTATAGCACTGAAAGTACTCTACATTGTATCCAATTATGTCACCAGGTAAGCAGTCAGTTATGCACTGGTCACTCAATATTCACAGCGCACAATACAATGTGTAAAGCTTTCTTTGGTGGTTACTTGGTAACCAAATGCTGCTTCTTTTACCTTAGCTCCCAGCTTTAAATCTAATTATTGTTTGAACCACGCTTACATTGTAATATGCATGTACCTTGATGTCTGTGACGAGCTATACTGATACCTAGCAATTTGGGTAATTTGAGAAAAACGGCTTATTTGACAAAGACGTCTTATTTCATTGACATTTACTGGTTCTCCTTTGCTTTGACAGGCGTCGGCAGCTAACTTTCAATGCTAGCATTTCTGTGACAGCAGTATCTTAATTTTTTTTGCACTTTTATATAAGGCAAACTCGAGGTATTGGAGCGCTGTACATGAGCACCAATTATCTTACACAAGGATACATACATTTTTTGGTAGGCAGGGAGTGATTGAAAATGATTTGCCCAGAATCACAGGATGTTAAACCAACACTGAGGCTCGAACCTGGTTTCCCAGTTTCACAGTCGGCAGCTCTTACTGTTACGCCACATACGCTCACCCAATAGAGCATTATCTCTTAAATACAGGAGACCAAATCACCTAAACAGGCCTGTTGGTGGTATTTTACACCGAGGTGATAATAAGCGTTATTTTACGTATTCTAAGGGCCCCATTAATAGTTGCCCCGTAACACCGATCGGAGCAGACACTGCCTGAATTGATATTAGGAGGCAAGCAGCAAGACCTCTTGTGGTGTTACCGCATTGTTTTTTAGGTACAAACTCTTAAGGAATTCTAAACTAACAGGAAGAAATAAGTGTGTTAACACAGATTTTATGTTAGTCCCCATTCAGTAGAGAGACGATTACTTTGACTCCCGCGGTACTACCACATGTGGTATTACTGCACCACTACTTCTGAGTTTCATGACTGAAACCTAAGTCTAACGCCTCTCTCTGTCTCTCTCTCTCTGTCTCTCTCTCTCTTTCTCTCTCTCACTCTCTCAATTTCAACTACCCTCCACCCAGGGCACAAAGTCCTAAAAAAAGAAGTGGGGGGACTAACCTAGTTAGGCAGTTTGCAAGTGACATCACGTTGCGTGACATCACAGCGCATGACATCACACGTGGCATCACCGGAATTGACATCACTGGAAGTGGCATAACAAGAACTTGCATAGGATCTTAAGCCCTCCCATATATGTTTAGCGGGTGTGCCATGTGTACGTTTGAGCGTATTTCGAGGATAATAGCACAGTGAGCTATGGAAGATGATATGTGAGTACTACACCTTGTAACCCACCAGTTTTATGTAATACATCCTGTACATTCATTTACAAACGTATATAATTTGTTGTATATGTAATATGAACGTGTTGATGTAAAGCGCTCTGACACCTTGCATTGGGATGAGTAGGGCTATACAAGAAAAATAGTGGTACTTAAATTATTTCAAAGCCTCCTCTGGGGAAGTAACTGCTATATAAATGCAATTTATTTTGTATTAATACTGGGAAAGACCAACACATCTGACATCCTTACACTGCATGCCTATCTATTAAGCAGGGACTGAACAAAGTGAAAACCTGCCTTTCTTAAGTATATGTGAAGTGCTAACAAGGTGTGAGCCTTTGTTTTGCCTCTGCTGCTTTTGCATCTATGTATGAGGCTCCTGGCTGCTCCCAGCCAAGAGACTCAAACAAAAGGAGGACTGATTACCCATCAAATTCGGCCTTTGTTATGGGCCCAGCAGGAGTCTTAAATAAGAAAGCCCTGTCCCCGCCTGCACGTTGTTACTTGTTGCAGGTGGAAAGCAGACAACGTGCAGGCGCTGCTGAAAGTGCCTGGTGTTTGGAAATTACACCGGGATGAGTTCAGCACATTATTGAAGGGGGCCCTACTTCTTGGCAGGGTGGACGGCGTTCACCCTGCGAATTTAGTGGGTGGACGCCGTCCACCCGCATGTACCTCCAACTTGTGCCCTGCCGCCACCCCTTTAAACTCCTAGCACTTGTGAACTTGTGAGGCATCTTTCAATAAAATGCTTCCGCCGTTTTTATATGTTAATGTATACCCCCCTGAGTAAGAGCTTTATGCCTGAAATGGATTGGGAATAGACAAATAACTCCTCTATTTACAATCCATGGAATACATTTGTATTCGACTAAGTAAATGAGAGTTTAAATGAATTTTTAAAAAGTTATTTAAAAGTAACTTTCTCCTTTCATCCTTATAAGGCCCTGATTACGCTGTTTGAGTACAATTTGCGTGGAGCAGAACTCCCATGTGGAATTCTACTCCACTTAATTGTGAGTGGCCCAGTGTTCGAGCAACTGGGATTTCCAGGTGCTGGAACAATGGACCCGGAAATTCGGTGAACAGCAATGCCAACGCGGGGATTACCCCACACTGCCAATACAACACAGGAATTACAACGAAAGTCATTACAACGACTTTCGCTGGAGGGCACTCTTGGATAGGGAATAGTTAAATTTTCTATCCAACTCCTTCCCTACTGTCAACGTGGGCTGGAGTTGGAATAGAAAATTAAACTATTCCAGCGCCCTCCAGCAAAAGTCGTTGTATCGCTTTTCGTTGTAATTCCTGCGTTGTAATGGCACGCGTGGTAATACCACACGTTGTCATGTCATACAACCGGAAATTCAGTCCAGTAAAACTGGCTTGGTGATGGGCTGTTGCGCATCACCAACATGATCCCGGCCCGCCAACCCTCTACTATGGAATAGGGGAGTATATAATGCTACCATGCCAGGCAACGTCCTCTATTCCCTCTGCTACTCTCATCACACCTATCCCTTCATCCCCCACCCCAGCCCTCTTGCATGCATTTACCATCTGCTGTAAGCAGATGGTAAATGTGTGTATTAAACACCATAGAACTGGGACTTCTGTGGGAAATTCTGCCCAGTAAAACCTGATCTGCACAGTTATTCCTCATCTCTTAGTGCATAGCTTGTAAGGGCCGAACAAACCAGCCATGCGCACTCAGGAGTGGGCACACCACTCCTCCCCTGCCCAGCCCTGCTCACAGAGCAGCATCCCCCAACCCGCCCGCCCGCAACCAAATCCTTCTGCTTTTTTGCAGTGCGAGAAGCAGAAACACAAAATGCTAGTTATTACCCTTTTATGTTTCTGCTTCTCACACTGTGAGAAAGCAGTGGGGCGACGCTCCTCCGCCCTGCAATCAGGGCCTAGTGTTTAGACTACTGAGTGAGGGAAGGGAACCTCTACTAGCTAAGCTCAAGCCATCTTGAGGCGACTAGTCGTCTGCAGCTCGTGCCCAAACCGCAGGAGGCCCTATAAATTTGCACCTGGTACATTTCACTTTACTCCCTCACCCTTATACCCTCGGACACTGTTTTTCTAAGGTCCCATAGCGATAAATGTATTAGATCAGCCTCTTTGACATGTTTCAACTTTTTATACCAATGAAACAACTCAGTTTTAAAACGTTTTATAACAACCCTGGTTGTAGCACTTGTTGTTGTATGTATAGTTTCAGACATGTGATGACCTTATTTAATCGAACAAGAATACATTTACTACAACGTGACTAGCTAATGAGAGAAGCACGTACTAAGAGAATGGTAATTTTAATACAAATGTAAACGTTTGGGAGTAAAGGTTGTGCAATGTAGGACACCAAACAGGCAGGTTTGGTGCAAGAGCAGTCACAATGAGAGGTTCGTAAACCACAACCAAAGATTCACAACGGTATGCACAATAGAATTAGAATACAGGAGATGCCCCACGGTATGCACAATAGAATTAGAACACAGCAGATTCACCACTGTATGCACAATAGAATTATTAGAACACAGGAGATTCCCCACGGTACGCACAATAGAATTAGAACATGGGAGATTCCCCACGGTATACACAATAGAATTAGAACACAGGAGATTCCCCACGGTATGCACAATAGAATTAGAACACAGGAGATTCCCCACGGTATGCACAATAGAATTAGAACACAGGAGATTCCCCACGGTATGCACAATAGAATTAGAACACAGGAGATTCTCCACTGTATGCACACAGGAGATTCACCATGGTATGCACAATAGAATTAGAACACGGGAGATTCCCCACTGCATGCACAATAGAATTAGAACACTGGAGATTCCCCACGGTATACACAATAGAATTAGAGCGCAGCAGATTCACCACTGTATGCACAATAGAATTAGAACACAGCAGATTCACCACGGTACGCACAATAGAATTAGAACACAGGAGATTCCCCATGGTATGCACAATAGATTTAGAACACAGGAGATACCCACGGTATACATAATAGAATTAAAAACACAGTAGATTCACCACGGTATGCACAATAGAATTAGAACACAGGAGATTCCCCACAGTATGCACAATAGAATTAGAACACAGGAGATTCCCGTATGGTATGCACAATAGAATTAGAACACAGGACACAGTATGCACAATAGAATTAGAACACAGGAGATTCCCCATGGTATGCACAATAGAATTAGAACACGGAGATTCCCCACGGTATGCACACTAAAATTAGAACACAGGAGATTCACCATGGTATACACAATAGAGATAGAACACAGCAGATTCACCACGGTATGCACAATAGAATTAGAACACAGGAGATTCCCTACAGTATGCACACAGGAGATTCACCACGGTATGCACAATAGAATTAGAACACAGCAGATTCACCACGGTATGCACAATAGAATTAAAACACAGGAGATTCCCCACGGTATACACAATAGAATTAGAACACAGTACAATAGGTAGAGAAAACTAAACAGGAGTTGTGTGCAAAAGACTTTGCTTTCTAGTTCTTTTTCGTGTAGGATTAGGCATATTGTGAATGATTTTCTTTAGAATACTCCATCATGATTTTGTCATAATTGACAAGGCAATGATGTACTTGGTATTTTTCTTCACAAAAGGTTCTTCATAACCATTTGTTAATCAATGCATTTCTTCATGTTTGCAGTGGGTTTTTTTTTCAGAACAAAATTTTATTTTGTTGTTGAAAAGATGTCTGACAAGCACAGCGCCCCTAGCACCGGAGAAGCTGTGAGCATTAGTGGAATAATCACATTGAGACAATTCAAACAACAGTGTTTTCTTGTATGCGGAATAAATATAATAAAGTAACGTTCCAACCTCCCTCCTCCCTGCACCCTTCCGACCCCCCGCCCCCTGCACAGCATCTAGTTAGTCTATATATAATTAAAAATCATGTCACGAAACATTCAGTGTGTACTCCTCATCACCTGGGATCAGTGACCAATTGTCTTTCTTCAGCTTCATCACGCGCAGGCGGTTCCATCCATAGTCCTCTATGATCTGCCCACCTCTTCCAAATCTTATAATGTTTCCGGGGACAGCCCCTGGCCTCAAAGATTGGGCGTTCCAGACCCATGTAAAAATCCAGACCTCTTTTCCAGACTCCCACCAGGGGGGCCCTGGGGTCTTTCCAGGCTCTGGCCACGTCTCTCTTAGCCACTGTGAGGCGCAAAAGCAGCAAATGGCATTTGTAAATATTCTCCCCCACTTGTTCCAAGACATGGAGGAGCCCCAATTGTGGCGAGCGGGGGAGCTCCCAGCCCAACACTTCGGACAGACAGTCCCACACACCCGACCAAAACCTTCTCAGTCCGTCGCACGACCATACTGTATGTATAAATGTTCCCACCTCTCGACCACATCGCAAACAATCAGGGGACGCAATCATGCCTGTCTTCCACAGCCGTTCCCTCGTATAGTAGGCTCTATGCAGATATTTGAACTGAATGAATCGCAGGCGTGCCTCAATTGCCGCTCCTCTCGGAGCCTCAAGCGCTTCTCTCCAGTCTTCCTCCTCAAGCGCCCCAACATCGCTCTCCCATTTTGTCCGTAGGTTATCTAGGGAAGAGGAGTAGTGTGTGACTAGTGTTTGGTAGATATTAGATATTTTCTTACTTTCCAATTCCCCCATAAATACCTTAGCCTCCAGTGGGCTAAATTCAGGCAGTGAGTCTAGGTCATTCAGGGTGGGTGTGATAGCATGATGGAATTGTAAGTATCTAAAGAATTGGGTCTGGGGCATGTCAAATTCCACCCGCAACTCCTGGAACGACTTGAGGGTCGTTCCCTTGACGACGTGGCCTAGGGTTGATATACCAATTGTGTCCCAGCCTCGGAACCCTTGCAGGGCCGCCAACGCCGGCAATAGTCCGTTCTGCCACAATGGGTTTTTCCTCGTTAGTCTGTTCCACCACCCCATGTGGCGAAGTGCTCCGCGCCATATGTGAAACACTATTTGAGTAACCACTGGGAGCCTCTTTCTCTTAGTTGTCGAGTAGAGTATGGTGTGCAGCGTGTCAGGGTCCATTAGATGTCTCTCAAGGGCATAGGTCGGGTCACCCCGGTCTCCATACCACCACTCATTCAGTATCAATAAATGAGAGGCTTGATAGTAGGACAAAATGTCCGACGTCGCCAAACCGCCACAATACGTAGAGAGGAAGCATGTGCGAAGTGCAACTCTTGCCACGCCCCCCGCCCAGAGAAACTGACCGAGTGCCGAGTTCACCTGCCTGAACCACTGCGGTGGAATAAGGTATGGGTGATTTTGCAGCTGATATAATAAACATGTGAGGGCCACCATTTTAAATATGGCCGATCGGCCGTAAACATTTAAGGGCATGCGGGACCATGTGGCCATGTCAGATCGGACCGATCCCACACGGGTACTACGTTACGTGTCCAGGAGATCCCACGCAGGTCTGTTAGGAAAACACCTAGGTATTTAAGGCCTCCCGTCGCCTCCTGCAATGTGGCCGCCCAGGGCCCCAGGCCCCAGCATTCGCCCAGCACCCACAGCACAGATTTTCGTAAATTCAAGTGGAGGCCCGAAACCTCCCCGAATATACGCATAATGTCAAGGACCCGCGGGCCGGATCTATTCAGGTCCGTAAGGAAAAACAAAACGTCGTCCGCATAGAGTACAATTCTATCGGTAGGGCCCTCCTCCCATTCGATACCTCGCATCTGTGCATCCACTCGCACCCACGCCGCCAGCGGTTCCATGGCCAGGGCGAACAAGTATGGCGATAGGGGACATCCCTGTCTGGTGCCCCGACCTATGGGGAAAGGGTCAGACACCGCCCCAGCCACTCTCACCGACGCCGTTAGGTCCGTGTATAATAGCTGCAAATATGATAGGAAGCGGGGCCTGAAATTTAGGCGGGACAAGAGTGCGCGGAGGTAAACCCAGCTCACTGAGTCAAAGGCCCTAGCTATATCGGCCAGTAGAAGCGCTGCAGGAATCTTCGCTGCTCGGGCTGCCTCGACCGCCACCTGTGTGCGTCGAATATTGTGTCTTGTTGCTCTGTGGGGCATAAATCCGGCCTGGTCCGGGTGGATCAGGTCTGTAATGTACGGTAGTAGACTGTTGGCCAGTGCTTTCGCCAATATTTTCGCTTCAGTGTTTAATAATGATATCGGTCTGTAGGACTCATGATGTTCAGGGGACCTCCCCGGCTTACAGAAGACCACTATTTAAGCATGTCGCCAATCCTTCGGGAGTCGGCCACACTCTCTGGCTGCCTCCAACGCTCTTCTGTAGTATGTTCCTTGTTGGAGGTGGAATTTCTTTAAAAAATCACAAGGGAACCCGTTGGGTCCGGGGGCTTTGCCAACATTTAATTCTCTGAGGGCTGTGTCTAGCTCTTCCGCTGACAAGGGGAGTTCCAAGCGGGCACGCCCCTTATCTGAGATCGCCTGTGGCGGGAGGTCAGCAAGGAATTTGTTAGCATCTTCTGCCGGGAGGAACTCTCGAGGGGCATATTGGTCGGCATAATATTGTGCAAAGCTGGCCGCTAGGGCCGCCAGGGCCGTCATGGTCGTCCCCTCACTATCACGAAGACACGGTAAGGACTGCGCATGAAAAGTGCTCTGGCAAAGTCTATATAACATCGAGCTAGATTTATCGCCCCATTGATAGATCCTACTCTGAGTCGCCAGCCACAGCTGTTTAGCCTCATCTAACAGCAAGGAGGCATACGATTGCTGCATCAGCAGCAGCTGACCCACGTCTTCCATACCCCCTCCAGTATTACATTTCCCTTCCTGGTCTCTGACCCGTTCTGCAGCCTTCACTATGTCCTCTCTACGTGTCTCACGGGCAGCCGCACACCAAGCAATGTCCACCCCGCAAGGCGTGGGTTTCAGGGCCTCCCATAGGGTCATGTTGTCAGTGTCAGACCTGTTATTATCGCTCCAGTAGAGAGCAATGGCCTCCCTCATGTGCGTCTGGTAGGTTGCAAGTGCCATGTGGGAAGGCGCCATCAGAATGGCTGTCGTCTTTTATCAAGAAGTAAGTCAGTCGCAATTGGGGAGTGAGCAGACAGGTCGCGCGGCAGGATAGAAGTGGAGTGCACCCTCCCAACCCAGGAGTGGGGGACAAATAAGTAATCGATCCTGTAGAAGGATCCGTGTACTGCCGAGACATATGTAAATTCACGACTTTGGGTGTGTTGGTGTCGCCATGCGTCAACCCATCCCATCCCTCTCACCATGCCATTCAACTTAGTGGGTGCGTCTGTGGGCACGTTACCCCCAGCCTGTGGTGATCCATTCGTGCATCCATCACATCATTCCAGTCACCACCCACTACTGCCAGAGCTTGTGGTATCTCGGACCATACAGCAAACAGCTTTTCAACAAGAGCACCTTGTAGTGGAGGTGGGGCATATACACTACCGAAGACTACCTCCTCAGTGCCTATCTTGCCCTGAACAAATACGTATCTGCCCTGTGCATCCACCTATTGAGCCTCATGAACATAGGACAGTCTGCGGTGTATTAGTACAGCCACTCCCCGAGATCCCCTCACAAAACCAGCATGAAATACCTGCTGATATCCATAGCGCTGTAGACTAAGAGTCTTGGTACCCATGAGGTGAGTCTCCTGTAGCAGTAACACATCAGCTTTCTCCTTCTTACCCTGTCGCAGGACTGCGCCCGCTTTATCCTATCTAGCATTCCCCGTACATTCCAGCTCACAACACGCATCAATGCGCTCCGAGGGCCTGTCTCAGTAGTATCAACCGCCATCTATAAGCAGAAAGGGGAATGGCCCAGGTGTCAGAGACCACACACACATACTATGTTTCCATAGGACCTGAAAGAACACTGTGCAGATGAAAGCAACTCCTCCCCCTTCCCCTCCCCAACTTACCCCCAACTAATCTCCCCGCTATCTCCCCGTTCCTAACTACCCCCAAAACTCCCCCACCTCATACCTCAGCAACATGGAAGTACCTGTCGCGGTATAGATCTTCTCCGGCCCCCAACGGGAGGTCAGAGACCCACTATCCCAATGGATCCCCATGAACTACCCACTTAGTCCCAACTTACCCCCCGCTAACAAACTCCTCTGAACTGAGGGGTCGTGTCCGCCCTCCCTTTGTCTTCCCCCAGCCCGCGTCCCATAGTCACAAAATTACTTATTCATCAGGAGTCTAAGATAATACATTACAAAAGTCATCTTCACCCAGGAGGCGTCCAGTCCCCTCCCTGGGCCCTTGTCTGAATGCCGTCACACACCTTTGGAGCTCATGATTCCGGAATTTGAGAGTCTGTAGTTTCAGTGGCCTCCGCTGCCCCATCGTCAGGAGGAGGGTTCTTCTTATTCCTTGATCTCCAATTGCTCCTGCTTCGAGATCGCCGGGGGGTCCGAGGGGGCCCAGCCGTGGAGGATGAGTCCGAGTCTCGACCCGGAGGAGTATTTACTCTGATCCGGACTGTCTCATCTGTCCAGGCAAAGACTTCTTCCGGAGTATTAAAGAATTGGGTCCGGGATTGAAAGACCACCCGCAGACGGGCCGGGTACAGCAAAGCATACTGAATATTTAGGCCCCTTAGTCGTGCCTTGACCGCGGTAAAGGACTGGCGTTGTTGCTGTACCAGCCTGGTGTAGTCCGAAAATATTAAGATTTTGTGGTTGTAAAATAATAGCGGCTCCTTTGTGCGCGCTTGACGCAGAATCGTGTCACGATCATGATAATTGAGCAGATTGGCTATCACCGGCCGAGGGCAAGCTCCCACCGGCGGCTTTTGGATCAGTGCTCAGTGCGCGCGCTCAATAATAAAGCAGCGCGAAAGGGACTCCGGAGGGAGCCACCCCTCCAACCAATGGGTCAGAAAGGCTTCCATATCGCCCTTCTCACAGCCCTCCGGAAATCCCACAAACCGTAGGTTGTTTCTCCGAGCACGCCCTTCTGCATCCTCAGCCCGCAAGGCAAGGCCCTTCTGAATCCCCTCCATGTTGGCTACTTTCTTTTTCAGGGTCGCCACATCGTCTTCTACCCCCGTGATTCTGGTCTCAGTCTCTGTAATGCGAGCCACAGCGTTTCGCAAATCCTGGCGCAGCAAAGTAACATCGGCCCCAACTGCCCCTATTTTTGCATCTGTATACTTATGGGGGGTTGACCCAGCTAAAGTCACTGGGACCTGGGCTATCTAAGTAGTTAAAGGGAGGGATCCCAGTTGGAAAGACACAACAATAGATCCGAAAATAAAAATAATAATCAACCAAGCAACAATTCAACCCAAACTGTTTTAATCACAGTAGGGACATATAGCAAATATACACAGTATCCGAACAATAAATACGTGTTTTTTAAGTGCCCCGAGAGGAAAAGGAAATAGGGGAGGGGGTGGTAGGTGGTCAAGTGAGGATGAAGTGAAAAGAAAAGAAAGATACTTCTTAGGTGACAGTACAATCAACCAATCTAGATCATTGGGTTATCAATGTTACACAATATGTACATAACCAAGACCGTAGGTTCAAAACAGTTTTGCGAAAAGAAACATCCTCCACATAGTTCAACTAATGAAACAATTGGGCGTGGAGCTGAATGTGAGAAACAGATAGTTGTCGACGTTTCGACCCTCTTGAATACGCAGGAACTAGTACTGTCCTTGTAGTGGGGTCTTCATCAGGACAGGAGACCTGGGACACATAACCTATTTAATATGTAAATATATAATATTAGACGCGGGAAAGGAATCCCTGGATATATCGCAGAATGGCACAACCATCATACAGTGGAATTGGTAAAGGGATTTATTTAACTGAGGGCAAGTGCTCACAGAGGTTAAAGGAGCAAGTATATTAAACTACGTGTATATTGATACTACCATGACTCTTCTGGCACCTTATGTTGGCCACATATTGTCTACCTCTTTTAACACTGGCAAGGTCCCTCACGGGTGGAAACAGGCAGTCGTACTGCCTCTTAAGAAAAAACCCAACATCAGTGCGTCCCAGCTTAGCAACCTACGCCCCATTTCGCTTCTACCCTTCTTCTCTAAACTGGCGGAAAAGCTGGTTAACCAACAACTCTCAGCACACATAGAGTCCAGAGGCCTCCTGCATACCAACCAATCGGGCTTCCGGGCCCGCCACTCCACAGAATCAGCCCTCCTTTTTTCGACTGAGGCACTGAGGAAGCACGTGGACGCCGGTCATGTGGCAGCACTAGTGCTCCTGGACCTCAGTGCAGCCTTCGACACTGTAGCACATCATACGTTGCTACAGTGTCTGAAGAAAGGAGGGGTGACAGGCATGGCCTGGTTATGGCTGGAATCTTTTCTCACCAACCGTAGCTTCTCAGTGGAGCAAGGAGGAGCACGCTCCGACACCTTTGACCTCAGTCAAGGAGTGCCGCAGGGCTCAAGTCTCAGTCCAACCCTTTTTAATTTATATGTCACCCCCGTGGCTATTACTGCGGAACGCTACGGGGTGGAAGTAGTGACATACGCAGACGACACACAGTTGGTGGTCGCTCTGACCCAACCTGCTGAACAAGCCGCTGCGAACTTCTCAGCATGCCTCCAGGAGCTGGCTGGATGGATGGCGAAGAACTGCCTCCGTCTTACCGGTGACAAGACTGAGGTGCTGATTGTTGGAAAACCCCCCTCAGTCTGGTCATCTGCCTGGTGGCCGCAGACCTTGGGGCCCCTCCCTACCCCTAGTGATCAGGTCAAGAATCTTGGAGTATGGGTGGACTCAAAATTGGACTACGACTACCATACCAGACGGGTAGCTGGTACGTGCTTCTCGATTCTACGGAAACTCCGCAAAACCATCGACCTGCTCCCAGAATCATCTAGGAAGACCCTGGTCCACGCCCTTGTCACGTCAAGACTGGACTACGGCAATGCCCTGTATCTAGGTGCCAACGCCACTAGTCGGCGGCGACTGCAGACAATTCAGAATGCTGCCGCTCGCCTGGACCTCCGGCTGCCCAGAAGAGCCGCCTCAAAAAAATCCCTACAAACACTACATTGGCTTCTGATCAAGGAAAGAATCGATTTCAAAGTCCTTTGTATTGGTCACAGGATCGTACATGGCAAGGGCCCGGCCTTCCTTCGGAACCTTCTCTGCCCCTATACGCCCACCCGACAACTCCGCTCGTTAGGAGCAGGCCTTCTCGCTGTCCCCAGACACAAGAAAGCCAGAATGGGAGGAAGATCCTTTCGTACTTTGGCGGCACACAAATGGAACTCTCTCCCCCTGAGCTTAAGAGTGGAAACCTCGGAGCTCATCTTCCGCAGGAAACTTAAAACATTCCTCTTTCCTAAAGACTAGCCCGTCTTGTTCTGACTGACGGAGTATCTGGCTCTTCTGACAGCGCGGGGACACACTGACAGTGTAACCAGGCGCTTTACAAATTCAGAAATAATAATAATAATAATAATATGTACATGTTACAATTTCTCTGGGTGGGCTAAGGATTCCCGAGTCATAGATACTACAATAAGGAAAAAGTCATGAGCCGTAGGAGATAAACCAGCCCTGTCTGGGTGGCTATGGCCTGGGTTATCTGAGCATGAATGTTCATTAATATTCACACAATAAGGCCTCGTGCTACCGCTGGAATCCAATGGGTTCGGAGCACGGTGCCAACAGAGAGTCAAATGGTATTAGTCCAGATTATGCCTGGTGTACACTGTGCCTATACGGACATGTAGTTGTAGGCTAGTAAAAATGTCGAACTTACCACAATCGTGGTACTATACTTTGCTCTCAGGCTGATCATGGTCCACCGGACCGATGTAAGACAGAATCTGTCGGGTATAAATAATAGACATATTACTAAAGTTATCCTGAAGGAAACTCGGGAAAAGGGTCAGCACAAACGACGCGGTAAACTTACCACCAAGTAGTGTGAAAAGCGCGTAAGTCTAATAGGGCTCAGAGGATGGCAGTTGACCCCCTTGACATCGTTAGTATAAAGTCTGTTGAATGTAAATGCAACAGACAGTTAGACAGACGTTGACATGTGAGAAATACACAATTTGCAATGACTGAGAACGACACTCACCATTTGGCAGTATTGGATTACATGTCAAGCGTGAGTCATGGAGATGGTCGGTCCAGTAAGAGAAAGTGTCGAGGTGTCTAAAAAAACAGTGGAATCGAAATTGGAACAAACGCCACTTGAGTATTAATACCCACTAATGACTAGCTAGTGTGTCCCGCGGGGGTGGTGGAGGAGTACTCACCAAGCACGGAACAAATCACGTCCTGTAGAACTCTCGCACTCGCAATGGCGAAGCGCGTTTTCCGGGTTACTAATATCGCCATGGTAATGGAAACACGTGGTACGTTAGCCCCGTGTAAGCATGGAAAAAAGACTATGCTGGTTGCTAGGTTACCGGAGGCTCTTGAAAACTAACTAGCGCTAAGGCTAAACCTATGTACTGCGCATATAGAGAAGGTTGAATCGCGCATATAGTGTTACAAATGTCAATAAAAACCGGGTGAAATTACAAAAACTTTGTACATAGCGATTACCATGTTAAAATCACACAATTAAGGGATAGCCACTTATTAATTGAAAAATTATCAAGTAACATGACATAACTGACAGAAGAGAAAGGAAGCGATTTAAACAAATTGCAGTAAATAATTATGCAAGGAGAATTATTTTGGAAGCAAATTCACAATTATATGACGCATAGGACAGATGTCATTACGTCTAATGGAGTGAGACACACTATATCAAGTGTCATTTACGGGCTAGTTAGATAACATTCGGGATATATAGACTCGAGATAAAAATAGTTATAAAGTAGCATGACATGACTACCATGTGTGGTACCAGTCACGATATATATGGTTACTTAAACTTAAAGTAGCGTACCTCTCACATGAGGGTAAAGGCCACACTTCAATGTAAGCAGTTACATATTGTATAGGAGAAATTGACAAGATCACACGTTTATTGATTCATGCATTGGAACGTCCTCATGACAAAAATTGGAATACCACTCACATGCAGGTAGGAACCAGTACAGTGTCATTAAGGGATATGGCGTACCTCTCACATGAGGGTAAAGGCCATCTGGAACAAGAATCATCAAATAGTTAGGGTCGAGTAGCTAACTGGGAGAATGAGCTGTCATGTTCATTTAGGCCTGACTCAATGGAGTCAAAAAAGAACATCCATTTAAGCTCACGGGTATTCAAAATGTTGGCAATACCCCCCCCCCGGGGTCCTAGAGTGGCTTTTTCAATTGCTACCCATTTAAGCGATTCAGGCGGGTGCCCGGCCAATGAGAAATGCTCCACCAAGGGTGCGCCCTGCACCTGGCATCTGATTCGACTCATGTGTTGGAGAATACGCGCTTTTGCTTTCTGCTGCGTCTGGCCTATATAAATCATTTTGCATGGACATACAATGGCATAAATGATGTTGGAAGAATTACAATTGGTGAGTGTCTTGAGGCGAATTTTATGATGACCATATTCAAATTCTTTAGTTTGGATTGTACTGTCGCAGGCTTTGCAATTGCCGCATCTGAAGTGGCCAACCACCGGTGGCAGATTCCATAGAGTGGCGATGGTGGGGTCCTCAGGAGTTGGTAAAAAAGAACGGACCACATGGTCTTTGACACTTCTCGCTTTTTTAAAGGCATGGAGAGGTGTGGCGGGTTGATTAATGTCATCCGATATCAATTCCCAGTGATGGTTGATTATGCGTTTTATTTTATTGCTCTTGGTGTTGAACGTAGTAACGCATACAATCCTCTGTTCTTGTTGATCCACGTCTTGCTTTGGGGTGAGTAACTCATCACGAGGGTAAAACCAGGCCCTCTTTCTGGCCCGCTTGATCAGTTTTTTCGGATATCCTCGTTGTAGAAGTCGATTAGTTAATTCCTCTGACTCCGTGAAAAAGTGGTCTTTGTTGGAACAGTTCCTGCGGATACGCAGGAACTGCCCAAATGGCAAGTTATCACGTAGGGCTCTCGGGTGATGACTGTTATAGTGTAATAGTGAATTTCTCTCTGCAGGTTTCCGATATAGTGTAGTGAGAAGATGTCCCGAGTTTTCAAAGATGGTAAGATCTAGGAAGTTTATAGTATGGCTGTCAGATTGGATGGTAAATTTGAGGAATTCTGATTGGTCAATTAATTTGACCTGTGCACACCATGGTAGAAAGGGAACTTCTGTCTTACTCTGAGGACTATATTGACAAACTACTTGAAAATCCAAATAATTTCTTTATTTCATCTGAGATTCCAACTATTGACTTTACATTAAAGGACAAAATATCACGTCTTGAGCGGCTGGAGAAAAAACTGGTCCGCACCAGGTGGCACGGCCATCTCCTGACTAGGTACCTAAAGGAACCAGAAAGAGGGCCTGGTTTTACCCTTGTGATGAGTTACTCACCCCAAAGCAAGACGTGGATCAACAAGAACAGAGGATTGTATGCGTTACTACGTTCAACACCAAGAGCAATAAAATAAAACGCATAAT
Organism: Lissotriton vulgaris; assembly: GCF_964263255.1. Lineage (NCBI taxonomy): Eukaryota > Metazoa > Chordata > Amphibia > Caudata > Salamandridae > Lissotriton > Lissotriton vulgaris. The sequence goes on from NC_141698.1 coordinate 93,336,921, forward strand.
CAACCATCACTGGGAATTGATATCGGATGACATTAATCAACCCGCCACACCTCTCCATGCCTTTAAAAAAGCGAGAAGTGTCAAAGACCATGTGGTCCGTTCTTTTTTACCAACTCCTGAGGACCCCACCATCGCCACTCTATGGAATCTGCCACCGGTGGTTGGCCACTTCAGATGCGGCAATTGCAAAGCCTGCGACAGTACAATCCAAACTAAAGAATTTGAATATGGTCATCATAAAATTCGCCTCAAGACACTCACCAATTGTAATTCTTCCAACATCATTTATGCCATTGTATGTCCATGCAAAATGATTTATATAGGCCAGACACAGCAGAAAGCAAAAGCGCGTATTCTCCAACACATGAGTCGAATCAGATCCCAGGTGCAGGGCGCACCCTTGGTGGAGCATTTCTCATTGGCCGGGCACCCGCCTGAATCGCTTAAATGGGTAGCAATTGAAAAAGCCACTCTAGGACCCCGGGGGGGGGGAGTATTGCCAACATTTTGAATACCCGTGAGCTTAAATGGATGTTCTTTTTTGACTCCATTGAGTCGGGCCTAAATGAACATGACAGCTCATTCTCCCAGTTAGCTACTCTACCCTAACTATTTGATGATTCTTGTTCCAGACGGCCTTTACCCTCATGTGAGAGGTACGCCATATCTCTTAATGACACTGTACTGGTTCCTACCTGCATGTGAGTGGTATTCCAATTTTTGTCATGAGGACGTTCCAATGCATGAATCAATAAACGTGTGATCTTGCCAATTTCTCCTATACAATATGTAACTGCTTACATTGAAGTGTGGCCTTTACCCTCATGTGAGAGGTACGCTACTTTAAGTTTAAGTAACAATATATATCGTGACTGGTACCACACATGGTAGTCATGTCATGCTACTTTATAACTATTTTTATCTCGAGTCTATATATCCCGAATGTTATCTAACTAGCCCGTAAATGACACTTGATATAGTGTGTCTCACTCCATTAGACGTAATGACATCTGTCCTATGTGTCATATAATTGTGAATTTGCTTCCAAAATAATTCTCCTTGCATAATTATTTACTGCAATTTGTTTAAATCGCTTCCTTTCTCTTCTGTCAGTTATGTCATGTTACTTGATAATTTTTCAATTAGTAAGTGGCTATCCCTTAATTGTGTGATTTTAACATGGTAATCGCTATGTACAAAGTTTTTGTAATTTCACCCGGTTTTTATTGACATTTGTAACACTATATGCGCGATTCAACCTTCTCTATATGCGCAGTACATAGGTTTAGCCTTAGCGCTAGTTAGTTTTCAAGAGCCTCCGGTAACCTAGCAACCAACATAGTCTTTTTTCCATGCTTACACGGGGCTAACGTACCACGTGTTTCCATTACCATGGCGATATTAGTAACCCGGAAAACGCGCTTCGCCATTGCGAGTGCGAGAGTTCTACAGGACGTGATTTGTTCCGTGCTTGGTGAGTACTCCTCCACCACCCCCGCGGGACACACTAGCTAGTCATTAGTGGGTATTAATACTCAAGTGGCGTTTGTTCCAATTTCGATTCCACTGTTTTTTTAGATACCTGACACTTTCCCTTACTGGACCGACCATCTCCATGACTCACGCTTGACATGTAATCCAATACTGCCAAATGGTGAGTGTCGTTCTCAGTCATTGCAAATTGTGTATTTCTCACATGTCAACGTCTGTCTAACTGTCTGTTGCATTTACATTCAACAGACTTAATACTAACGATGTCAAGGGGGTCAACTGCCATCCTCTGAGCCCTATTAGACTTACGCGCTTTTCACACTACTTGGTGGTAAGTTTACCGCGTCGTTTGTGCTGACCCTTTTCCCGAGTTTCCTTCAGGATAACTTTAGTAATATGTCTATTATTTATACCCGACAGATTCTGTCTTACATCGGTCCGGTGGACCATGATCAGCCTGAGAGCAAAGTATAGTACCACGATTGTGGTAAGTTCGAAATTTTTACTAGCCTACAACTACATGTCCGTATAGGCACAGTGTACACCAGACATAATCTGGACTAATACCATTTGACTCTCTGTTGGCACCGTGCTCCGAACCCATTGGATTCCAGCGGTAGCACGAGGCCTTATTGTGTGAATATTAATGAACATTCATGCTCAGATAACCCAGGTCATAGCCACCCAGACAGGGCTGGTTTATCTCCTACGGCTCATGACTTTTTCCTTATTGTAGTATCTATGACTCGGGAATCCTTAGCCCACCCAGAGAAATTGTAACATGTACATATTATCAACGTAGTTTAATATACTTGCTCCTTTAACCTCTGTGAGCACTTGCCCTCAGTTAAATAAATCCCTTTACCAATTCCACTGTATGATGGTTGTGCCATTCTGCGATATATCCAGGGATTCCTTTCCCGCGTCTAATATTATATATTTACATATTAAATAGGTTATGTGTCCCAGGTCTCCTGTCCTGATGAAGACCCCACTGCAAGGACAGTACTAGTTCCTGCCTATTTTTGCATCTAGCATGTCTCTAGATTGTGTTGTCACCGCCATGAGGGCTGCGTTGTCCGGGCCGGACACTGGAGGGCCCCCCAAGGCTCCGTCGCCCCCAGTCGGCCCAGTAAACTTGTCTATTGTGCCTTGTTTCGAGGTACCCCCACTGTTGCCACGCCTCGTCATGATGGCCTATGAATATGAGGATAGGGTCCAGGGAGTATAGATCAGGAGATTATTGTCCACTCCTAGGCCAGCCCGCGTCATCTCGTCTCTTTACACCAGTATCACAGCAATGTCTCGGTACCCCCTTCCCTCTTTATTGTAAATAGACACTCCACGTCTAGTGTAGGGAATGCATGGGTCTCACCGCCGGGCAGGTGTCACTCCGAGGGCATCACCCCCACTCCGTCAGGGACCTCTGTCGAGGGCCAGGGGCCTTAATGCGTAGGCAGTTGCAGGATCTATGTGGGGTTATTCGCCTCCGTCTCCGAACACCTCCGTGCCTCCGCCTGCCCGTCAAGGACCAGTCTTCAGGGCCCAGGCCCCCCGTCTCTGGGGGTCTCCTCCCCAGTTCTATTACACCGCCGAGCAGGGGGTACACAGCGGCGCGCCGTGCATGAGGCGCTATCTCGTCATGGCCGTTTGCCGGGCTCAGCAGAAGTCATCCGCCTCCCTTGTGGCGATCGCCGTCGCCATCGTCTAGGATCTGTCGGGGGCAGGGGAGGAACAGGAGAGATGTTCCGGATCACCCACGAACTAGCAGTTTCACCCAGGTCCAACACGACCGCCGAGTGGGGCCTGCCCAGTTCCCCCCGCACTCCTCACCATCACAGGCGGCAGAGCCTCCGATATCCGATCGCGGCAGCGATGTCGTTAACTGCAGCGACCTCTCCACTCTGCACGGTCAACACACTCCGGTCCTCCGCTCACCGGAAGTGCGGACTCGCCCACTGCTCCGCTCCTGCTCCGGCCGCGCTGCACTTCCGCCCGGGCGTTTCCAAACTCGAGGTCCCGGCTTCTATGCGCCGGGAAGGCCTCGCCGCCTCGGGGTCTGGATCTCCGCCGAGCAGGCATCAAAATTGCTCAGCTCGCCGACAGGGCACCCCATCCACAGCCGACAGCCAAATACCCCGATTAGGACATCTCAGGGTCGGGGAGACGCAGGATATTTATCGGATAAGTGATCGGCGGGACGGGGCTCTCTTAGGCTGCGTCCGCCATGTTCGCCGCCTTAGCCATGTTTGCAGTGTTTTTATGAAGTCGATCTGACACTCTTGCCTCTAGGAGGGTAGGGAACCTTGGAACACAAGTCAACTGGACTCCACAATAACATGAATAGACCTTTTTCTGTAAATGGTAGTGACTACATTTTTATAACACGTTACAACAGGCCCAGGAAACGAGGTGGAGACGCCTTTCTATAGATTTTCTTAGGAGCGTTCCATTTACATTCATACACACCTCAAAACATCCCTTAATGCTGGATGATAATCATTACATATTTAATTAGGCAATTAGGTGACAACATGTGCGCCTTTGGCTTGCATGAAGTTCATGAAAATCAAAGGGGGAAACTGTGGGCCTTATGCAGACCCTGGAGGTCAGTACGGTGGGCTGCCATGTGGATGGTGGCCATAGCTTCCACCACCACAGTGGAAAACTATCCACACTATAGAGAGATCCCCCACATATCTGGCAGGGCCACTGTGTTTCTCCCTTAAAAACATTGACGATTTTCAGAGCAGAAGGCATTTTAAAGCGACCACTGCTAAAACCCTTGTGGTCAGCGAAAAGCAATCTTCCAAAGTGGGAGTTGGAGTTTGATTTCTCTGCCTTTACTGGTGGGCACGAGCAGGAAAAATAAGTAAAGGTCACACTGCCCTCAATAGGATTGGATGACAGCCACTGTTACCTGCATCTACTTGATTGACAGGCCAGCCACCAGCTCAGATGTTCACACTGATGGTGTGGGCATAGGTGTAAATCTTGTCCTTCCCCAACTCTAAGTAGACCTTGGGAACTGCAGTGCTCCCTCTAAGCCATGCTCTTTGATGGTAAATGTGTACCTTATATATAGAAATTCATGGTCAAAAGAGAGTAAATGAAGAGGAATGTCGTCCAAGATAATGTGCCATATAGATAAACCCTGAGACATCCCAGCTCCCTCGCGGACGATATCTACCTGAAGATGGAGAAGTTTGCATTCTCTGGTCCTAGGTGCATTAAAAGCCGTCAACTTACATAAGTGTCTTATACTGGTTTTACTTATCAAGGGACAGGAGTCCCTTCAACACAATCCCATGATTGTTTGGGGATCAAAACATCGTCCACCACAGTACCTATGCTCAAATTGTTGATACTGTTCTTCACTTGGGCGTTGGTACTTCTGAATTGTGACTACAACCATTGTATTCTTATTTTGCACACCTGTAGACCTGAGTCTATGAAGTCAAAATGTTGCTTTCTGTTTGTTCCCACACAATTACTTGAATGTTTATGCGTAATAAATATACATTAATTGTCAATTGGACATCAGATATAAGGTTAATTTTATTCCTATCCACATACTAATTGTTTATTGTTGTGTTCGAGGGACTCCTGTTCCTTGATAAATTCATATACCTCTGGTCCCTACTTACTCATGGGTTTTCCTTGTTGTATATACACCTATACTGGTATCACAAAACCTGTTTATGTTGGGTTTTCAACTGTGTACAGTAGAAATAAAAAGAAGAAAGGATATGGAAGGTCTAGGAAAACACTGATTCAACTCATGTTAACTATGTGAGATGAACAGAATGGAAATCAAATAGTTAAACAAGTTTAAGAAAGAACTATACCCTCACTTACTTTGGTGGATGAGATTCTCTGTCAAAATCATTGTGGATATCTCTCTAGTTCACCCATTCTGTTCAGAGTCAAAGGAAAACAGTCATATTTCTATCAACAGAGTCTACTCTGGATCCGTTGTCAGAACTCTTTGACCAACAGCCCACTGGACAGAGGACTGTCCGTCAAAGTACTTCAGACCATCTGCCCGGTTTAGGGCAGACATTCAGATGCCTGTTGTCTCTATTCGGAACCACAAGGGGAATTGTTGTATATTGATTCTTCTTGTAATATGGCTAACAGTAGTCATTAGCCCTTCCTTAGTGTTTTCACCTTCTCAGCCTCCCAGAATACCTGTGAGTGTTCTAACTTGTACCAGAGTGTTCTACCTGTGTCAGTTGATGACACCTCGCCAGCTGACCAGACATCAACTGACACAAGTAGAACACTCTGGTACCAGTTAGAACACTCAAAGGTATTCTGGGAGGCTGAGGCGGTAAGAACACTAAGGAAGGGCTATAACCAGTGTCAGCCATATTACATGAAGAATAAATATAGAAATGAAATCCTAGCCTTCCCAAACAGGGAAGCAAATAAATAAGGCTAGGAGAAAACTCCCAGTAAAATAAGAGTTTACTTCTGAACAACAAAAAACTTTGCTAGGTGACCACACTAAACATGACAGCCTCTCAGCAACGTTTCAGTGCCTCAAAAGGCGCTGCCTTAACAGTGTCTCTTCTGAAGTCTCAGAGATTTCCACCTGCCTGTCATAGATCTGTAACTATAGTAGGATGTACTCTGCCAAGGCAGCAGAGTACATCCCTCCGCTGACTTAATTCCACAATAAGTTGAGCAAAATCAGTATATTGTAAAACACATAAAATCACCCTCCCTTACAGACATGCTCCAAATCTTTGATCATCATTATGTGAAATAGTTTGGAAAATTCGTGAGGTAACCTGTAATTCGACTTAGAGGGTGAATTGGGGAAATTGAGAGAGATTAAAATAGTCAGGTGGAGGTGGAAGTAAGTCAATGAATGATTGGAACAGTAGAGGAGGATCAAGTCATTGCCTGTGAGAGCAGGAGTGAGTGCATGATCAGAGGTAGTGCTAGTGTAAGCTAGAAAGTGAATAAGTAAAAATCTAAAAACATAAATATGTGTAAGAATAAGTGGAGTCAAGTGAGTGAATCCCATATATTGTTATGTACCTGGTAAGCAGAAATGGCAACATCATAATGGGGTGTGCAAATAGAGGGAGTCTCTATTCTAACCTTCCCCTAGAATTTCTTTGAAGAAATACCGTGCAACCTTTGGTATTTAATGACTATTGCCCTTAGTGTGCACTGTTAGACCTGACATCATTGGCATGAGTCTCTCCTCCATTTTTCTGTTTGCCTCCTCTGGTTACGATGTTTTTGCTGGTATATCGCTCTGGGCACTGTGCCACTGCTGATCAGTGCCGCGGTGCAAGTGCTCGCTATGTTAAATTACTGTATTGATTGAATTCCATGTTTGGCTTATTTGGTTTACTGTCAGTCCCTAGTCTAGTGCACACGGAGTGCCGGGGCTTGTAAATACAAATGCCGCTAGTGGGCTTGCAGCACGTGTTGTGCCACCCACACGAGCGGCCTAGTAAAAGTATGTCTACAGGTCTGTCATTGCGAGACCTACGTGCAGTCTCGTACTGTCACGCGGGCTGCGCAAGTACACCTACTTGCCAGTCCTCCAAACCTTCCCTTAACTTCATAATAGTCACCCCTATGGTAGGCCCGAGGGCAGGGTGCATTGTAAGTATAAGGCAGGACAAGCCTGACGAGGTTGGCATGTCCTAATAGTGAACTACCGCCATGTTCGTACTTCACTATCGTAAGGTCCCCTGCTCTCCATTAGTTAGAATGGGCCACCGGGATTATTAATGGTATGATCCTAGCTGGCTCGGGGAGCATGGTGCAATGTTGAGTTTGGTATCCCTGAACTCGGAGTTCGATAACGCATCCGTTTGGGTGGATGGTTTTTGGACTCTGGGTTTGAAAATTGCACTTTTAGAAAGCGACTATTTTCTTGTCTAACTATTTCTGGTTTCTGCTGGTTTGGTGTGTGTGTGACAGGGGCTGGGTGGCTCCAGAGTTCTGAATGAGTCAGTGTGGGGTGAGTGGTGCATTTGCCTTGAGAGTAGGGGAAGAGTAGCTCTTGATATCAGGCCCTGCCAGATACAATGCTGGCCCCACCTCCTGCAGAGCGACGGATAGCTCTGCTCCTGCCAGTGACAATACTGGCTCCACCTCCTGCTGGGCGTCTGAGGACCCAGCCCTGCACCGTGAATCGGCCAGGTGTCACCACCTGGCTACACTCACCACAGACCCGGAATGAGGGGGAGTTCCCCTGCATGGACAAAGGGATCAAAGCCGAAAAGGGGTATAAGAGAAGGACCCCTGAACCAAGACTTTAGATCAATTCTGACAAGGAACCCTGAACCAAGGACAAGAAGCCTGCTGATCCAAGGACTTGCCTACCCCTTCTGCCAGTGTGCTGTTTGCTGGGGGGAATCCTGCAGTTGCTTCTTTATTTTTGCCAAGGAACCAGGAGAGAGGAACTGAGTGTGTACTCTCGAACTTTGCCAAGGAAATCTCCAAGGGCTGGAAGAGTGCCAGCCTCCTGTTGAAGTCACAGGGCTAAAGGACTTCACCGTTTGCTAAAAGTGCTTGTTGCTGGAACCTGAAAGTCCAGCACCTCTGAAAGAATCCAGCAATCTCGACGCCGACGGACGTCGCCGAATCCAGCTCGACATCATGAGTAACGGCTCCAGTGTCCCGCTTCCTCGACGCGGGCCGCCGGGCCCGATCGACACCAGTAGCGACACCAGTGAGTAGTGAGTTCGGCTCCAGCTCCAAGTGACCCCGTGTCTGCACCGCCGCTGATCGCATCGACTTCGAGCCCTCTCGACGCCGTGACGCTGCTCACTCTTGCAACATCATCATCGACATCGACGACTACGGAGGCCTGATCGACACCAAAGACGTGACGCCGGATTGCTCGACGCCGCTGATCATCGTGTGCTTCACTTTCCTAAGGTACTGTGTTGTTGGGGGTCCGTGTCACTCCGGGCTCGACGTAGCGCTCCTCACGGTCGACGCCGACCCTTTGGATTAACTTTGCCTCGACGTCGTGCGACTCCCGTGTGGGTTACATTGTTGCCAAGAACTGTGATCTAAAGAAGAAGAGTTGCTTTTGTTGCTAAAGACTTTTTGTGCTAAGAAGAAACTACGCTTGAACTATTATTTTTCCTTCCAAGAGTATTTATTAAGATTGTGGTATATTTTTGTCGTATTTGGTCTTGTGCTAAGCCTTATATAAAAATCCTTATTTTTATAATACTACTGTGTCGTGTCCATTTGTAGTGTCCTCACTTTATTACTGTATATGGTCGTAAATGCTTAACGCACTGCCTCTGAGATAAGCCTATCTTCTTTGCCAAGCTACCGAGGGGGTGAGCAGGGGTTATCTAAGTGTGTGATCCCCTTGCCCTGACCAGAGGAGGTGAGTCCCTATTTGTCAGAAGTGTATACCTCTGCCAACTAGAGACCGCCGAGTCTAACATTGGTGGGTCAGCGGTGAGGATTTGAACTTTGCGTTTACGACCCATGTGCAGTGATTAGTGTACGCTACATAGTGAAAGCAGACCATAGCACAGCCACAATCTATTTTGGTAGGATTCTATATTTGTTCTCCGCTTTTCCAAAGCTTGATTTTTTGAACACTGCCAGTTTTGACTATGAGTGATGCCGGAGTCACTACCCCTGTTGTTGCTGTGGAGAAATTTGATAGAGCAAAGATAAACGAATATAGGTTACAGGAACTGAAATCCTTTTGCAAGCAGTTTAAAGTTCCTACCCCAGGCATCTCCAAGAAAGGGGAATATCTGAAAGCATTGGAGGCCTGGTTAGCGGCCAGAGATCCCACTAATCCGGTGGTGGTACCACCAGTGGAAGGGGAGGAGGAGGTGCCAGTGAATGGGCCCGTGTCTCCTCCCGGGAGCAGTGTTTCCTCCAAAGGTCTTTCTCCCGAAGAAAGAGAAGAAAGGGCGAAGGAACGAGCCTACAACATGGAAATGGCAAAACTTAAGATAAATGGGCAGTTGGAGTTAGAAAATGCAAGAGGTAGGAGAGAAGCCGATCTGGAGATCAAAAGGTTGGAGTTTGAAAGAGAAAAGTTAGCTTTGGAGCATGACACAAGGTTGAGGGAGATGGAGCTCCAAGCTAAGAGTTTAGAAGTGAATCCCTCTGGTGGCAGCATCCCATCTGTGCCTGCAGAAAGTAGGTTTTATTTTCCCAAAGATGTGATCAAAGATTATCATAAGAATGAAGATATTGGCCAATGGTTTAAAGCGTATGAGTTAGCATTGTTGGCCCACCGGGTCCCTGAGAAGGATTGGGGAGCGGGGTTGTGGGGTCGCTTTGTGAATGAGGGGAGAGATACCCTGTTAGATATTCCTATGGAGGATAGGATGTCGTATACTCATATGAAAGATGCTTTAATGTTGAGGTATGGCCTGACCCACGAGAAGTACAGACAAGCTTTTAGAGAATATAAGCAATTGCCTGGTACGACGTGGGTTGAGTATGTATCATATTTTTGCAGAGCCATGGATGGTTGGGTAAAGGGCAGCAAAGTGGAAAGTTACGAAGCTCTTTATGATTTGTTTGCTTGGGAGAACTTGTCGAATAACTGTTTTCCAGAGCTGCGCCAGCACCTTATCGATAGCAAGATATCTAACCTTAGAAAACTTGCTGAGGAGGTGGACCGCTGGGTCAGTACCAGGGTCCACAAGGGTCCAGTGGGAGACTCAGCCAAAGGTGGGCAGGGTCCCCAGCAGAAGAGTGGGGGGACATGGGTAAACAGAAGGAGTCCCAGAAAGGGCCCCAAAGTAATCCCCAAGGGAACCAAGGGAAGGGTTCCCAGCCTCCTCCTGTGGAGAAACCCGGAGCCCCGACAGGTAAACCTGTTCATAGGGGCCCAATGACCTGCTATGTTTGTAAGCAGGTGGGACATCGTTTTTATGATCCCCAGTGTCCCATGAGGGACTCGAATGCACCACCACGTGCACCCCCGTCAGTTGGCGAGTGTAGCCCTGGGAGGGGAGGAGATGGTTGCCAATGGTGGGAGGGGTCCCGCAGAGATGTCCCTGGTCTCGCTAGGAGATATGGAAATGGTCCCGCCACCCCCTCTGCCTAGTAACACTAATAAATATAGGCAGTGGGTGACCATTAATGGCCATAGAGTGGAGGCTCTCCGAGACACCGGAGCGAGTGTGACAGCTGTCAAGTGTCACTTGGTGTCCAGAGAGCAGGTGGTTCCCCACGCATTCTACCCCGTGATAGCTGCCGACAACTCCCAGAAAGAGTGTGAGGTAGCTCAGGTTTCCTTTGAATGGGGGGGAGTTTCAGGTACTCTTCAGGTTGCTGTGAGGCCCGCCATGCCTGTTGATTGTCTCCTGGGCAATGATTTGGAAGACTCCCCTTGGGCTAAGGTGGAGCGAGCATCACATTTGAAAATGTTGGGTGTGCCAGAGTGGGTGTGTGCGACCACTCGATCGATGACAGCGAGTAAGGGTGTTGATGGGGTCCCGGAGCCTGAAATGACAGCCCAGGACCCAGCTGTAAAGAGAAGAGGCAGGAGGCGCGGGAAACCAGCCCCCGCCGTTCCCGTGGTCCAGGAGGAGGTAGACCCCGAGGGGGATGCCCTGGAGCCCACAGGGGAACAAGTTGCTGAACTGGGAGACCTGCCCGAGCTGACCCATTGGCAGCAGGATGGTGGTCCCTCCAGGGAAGAATTTTGTGCAGAACAGAAAGTGTGCCCTTCTCTTGTGGGTATGAGGCAGCAGGCCTCAGCCCAGACCACAGGTGATCAGTCAGGATCGCATTTTGTCTACTGGGAGAACGGCCTCCTGTATAGCGAGCCTAAGGCTGCTGAGCCTGGGTCAGCCCGTGTGCTGGTGGTACCCCAGCGCTTCAGAGCCTTCCTACTGGGTTTGGCTCATGACGTTCCGTTAGCTGGACATCTGGGGCAGGACAAGACCTATGACTGCTTGTCACCCATTTTTATTGGCCTCAAATGAGAAGGGATGTAGACATCCATTGTAAAACCTGTCACACTTGCCAGGCAAGTGGGAAAAGTGGAAGGAAGCAGAAGGCTCCCCTCCAACCTTTTCCAGTTGTCAGTACCCCCTTTGACCGGGTGGGGATTGACATTGTTGGGCCCCTGGACTCCAAGACAGCCCTGGGCAACAGGTTCATCCTGGTCTTGGTGGACCATGCCACACGGTACCCGGAAGCCATCCCTCTCCGAACAGTGACGGCCCCCGTGGTGGGACGGACGCTGAGGGGTGTTTTCTTCCGCATGGGGTTCCCCAGAGAGGTGGTGTCAGACCGGGGCACCAACTTCATTTCCAATTATATGAAGTCTCTGTGGAAGGAGTGTGGGGTAACCTACAAGTTCACCACTCCTTACCACCCTCAAGGTAATGGGCTGGTTGAGAGATTCAACCGGACCCTTAAAGGCATGATCATGGGTCTTGAAGAACCAATGAGGCGTAAATGGGACGTCCTCTTGCCGTGCCTGCTGTTTGCTTACCGAGAGGTGCCGCAGAAGTCTCTAGGGTTCAGCCCCTTTGAGCTTTTGTACGGGCACCCGGTAAGAGGACCTTTGAGTCTGGTCAAAGAAGGCTGGGAGCAATCTCCCAGGAAACCTCCCCAGAATGTATACAGTTACATGCTGGCCTTTAGGAACCAGACTCGGCGCTTCAGAGATCTTGCTCAGGCAAATCTGGAGGCCAGCCAGGAAGAGATGAAGCGGTGGTACGACCGGAATGCCACTCTGGTCGAACTTCAGCCTGGTCAAGAAGTTTGGGTCATGTCCCCTGTGGAACCTTGTGCGCTCAAGGACAGGTGGACTGGACCGTTTAAGGTCGTGGAGAAGAAGAGCGATGTCACCTACTTGGTGGACTTGAAATCTCCCAGGAACCCCTTGAGGGTCCTGCATGTCAACCTGTTAAAGCCCCACTTAGAAAGGTTCGAAGTGGGCATGCTCCTCGCTACAGATGCCGGAATGGAAGAGGAGAGCGAGCCTCTTCCTGACCTCCTGTACGCAAAGGAGCAAGACGGGTCAGTGGATGGTGTGGTCCTCTCTGACACACTGACCCTTGAACAGCAGCAGGATTGTCGCCAATTGTTGGGACAATTCCCTGATCTGTTCTCCTTGATTCCTGGTGTCACTCACTGGTGTGTCCATGACGTCGACACCGGGGACAGCCCTCCTATGAAGCACAAGGCTTACAGGGTGACTGACAAGGTCAGAGCATTCATTAAGGAGGAGGTCTCCAAAATGTTTGCCTTAGGGGTGGTTGAATCCTCTAGCAGTCCTTGGGCCAGCCCAGTGGTCTTGGTCCCGAAGGCTGCAGCGCCTTGTGCTTCACCCGAACTACGGTTCTGCGTGGATTACCGAGGACTCAATTCAGTCACGAAGACTGACACGCACCCATCCCCAGAGCTGATGAGCTCATAGATCGGTTGGGGGCTGCCCGGTACCTTAGTACGTTTGATCTGACGTCTGGGTACTGGCAGATCGCCTTGACTGATGGGGCAAAGGAGAGGTCCTCATTCTCCACACCAGATGGGCTCTACCAGTTCCGGGTTATGCCCTTTGGGATGAAGAATGCCCCTGCCACCTTCCAGAGGTTGGTCAACCAGGTCTTGGCTGGACTGGAGGATTTCAGTGCCGCCTACCTGGACGACATCGCAGTGTTCAGCGCCAGTTGGGAGGAACACTTGCGCCACCTCCAGGGAGTGTTGTTGGCCCTGCGCAGAGCAGGCCTCACAATCAAAGCCAGTAAGTGCCAGATTGGGCAGGGTTCCGTGGTGTACTTGGGGCACCAAGTAGGGAGCGGCAAGTTGGCCCCCCTGCAACCCAAGATCGATACCATCCTGGCTTGGGCACCACCCAAAACCCAAACGCAGGTGAGAGCCTTCTTAGGTCTAACGGGTTACTACAGGAGGTTCGTCAAGGATTACGGTAATTTTGTGCACCCCTTGACGTCGCTGACTTCCAGGAAGCAGCCGCGAAATGTGATTTGGACTGACGCCTGTCAAACGGCCTTCGACACCCTGAAAACTGCAATGTGTACGGCACCCATACTCCAGGCACCCGGCTTTTCTAAAGAATTTGTTGTCCAGATGGACGCTTCAGAGCATGGCGTGGGGGCTGTTCTAGCTCAGGTAAATGAAGAGGGCCGAGACTTACCCGTAGCCTTCATCAGTAGGATGTTACTTCCCAGGGAACAGAGGTGGAGTGCGATAGAGCGAGAAGCATTTGCTGTGGTCTGGGCACTGAAGAAGCTAAGACCCTACCTGTTTGGGACTCACTTCCGGGTTCAGACAGACCACAGGCCCCTCAGATGGTTGATGCAGATGAGGGGTGAGAATCCGAAACTGTTGAGGTGGTCCATTTCCCTACAGGGGATGGACTTTACGGTGGAACACCGCCCTGGTACAGATCACGCCAATGCTGATGGTCTGTCTAGATTTTTATTTATTTATTTATGGCATTTATAAAGCGCTCTGCAACCCCACGGGCATCCTGGCAGTGTGAGAGTATAACTGGAACGATGTGCATCATAGGTAGGATGGATGGTCATTTGATTCTGGGCAGTTAGACTTTAGAGAAGAGCCATGTTTTGACCTTTTTTCGAAATGCCATCAGTTCGTCTGTTTTCCTGATAGTAGTAGGGAGACTATTCCAGAGATGGGCTGCCGCTATACTAAAGGCTCTGCCACCGTAAGTGGCTTTCCTGATCCTGGGTATACTGATGAGGTTAGTGGAGGAAGATCGTAGGGTCCGAGTGGGTTCATACCATTTGAATTTGTTTTGTAGCGGTAAGGGGCCCATCCCATGCACTGCCTTAAAGACAGTGCATAGGGATTTGAAGAGGATCCTCTGATGTACGGGCAGCCAGTGTAGTTCAGCCAGTGCAAGAGTGGTGGAGGATCTTCGTCCTCGGGAAAGTGCCATTTTGGCTGCTGCCGCCTGGATGCTCTGAAGTCTGGAGATCAAATAAGCAGGAGATTCCAGAAGCAGAGCGTTACAATAATCCAGGCGGCTGAGAATGGTGCTCCTGACTATGGTGGCTCTAGCCTGTACTGGTAGAAGGGGCAGCAGCTTTCGAAGGCCTCGCATTAAGGCGAAGCAGCTGCTCACCTGCTTATTGACATTGGTCTCTAGACTCAGACTGTCATTAAAGCTGACCCCTAGATTCCTCACTGATTTTACTAAAGTTAGTGGCTCCCCTGACTTCAGAGGCCAAAAGTCTGTGGGCAGACTTCTGGTGATTCTACCTACTTTGCAGTGCATTATCTCTGTTTTGTCACTATTAAACTGTAGTGAGTTCTTATTTAACCAAGATGCCATTTCCAGCATGCAGGTATGGAAGGTCTCGAGTGAGTCAGCATGGACACCATCAAGAGAAATCATCAGCTGTGTGTCATCGCATAGTTGATCACGCTAATGCTGTGAGCCTTGATGATGCCCATCAGGGGTTGCATGTACACGTTAAAAAGTGTCGGGCTGATTGCAGACCCCTGTGGGACCCCATGTGCGACTGTAGCTAACTCCGCCTTAGTGATGAGGACTCCCTAGGTTAAGGGTAGTTCTCCCCACATTTCAGCTGGAGGGGACACGTGTTAGAACTGACATCATTGGCTTGAGTCTCTCCTCCATTTTTTCTGTTTGCCTCCTCTGGTTACGATGTTTTTGCTGGCATATCGCTCTGGGCACTGTGCCACTGCTGATCAGTGCTGCGGTGCAAGTGCTCCCTATGTTAAATTACTGTATTGATTGAATTCCATGTTTGGCTTATTTGGTTTACTGTCAGTCCCTAGTCTAGTGCACACGGAGTGCCGGGGCTTGTAAATACAAATGCCGCTAGTGGGCTTGCAGCACGTGTTGTGCCACCCACACGAGCGGCCTAGTAAAAGTATGTTTACAGGTCTGTCATTGCGAGACCTACATGCAGTCTCGTACTGTCACGTGGGCTGCGCAAGTACGCCTACTTGCCAGTCCTCCAAACCTTCCCTTAACTTCATATTAGTCACCCCTATGGTAGGCCCGAGGGCAGGGTGCATTGTAAGTATAAGGTAGGACAAGCCTGACGAGGTACTTCACTATCGTAAGGTCCCCTGCTCTCCATTAGTTAGAATGGGCCGCCAGGATTATTAATGGTATGATCCTAGCTGGCTCGGGGAGCATGGTGCAATGTCGAGTTTGGTATCCCTGAACTCGGAGTTCGATAACGCATCCGTTTGGGTGGATGGTTTTTGGACTCTGGGTTTGAAAATAGCACTTTTAGAAAGTGACTATTTTCTTGTCTAACTATTTCTGGTTTCTGCTGCTTTGGTGTGTGTGTGACAGGGGCTGGGTGGCTCCAGAGTTCTGAATGAGTCAGTGTGGGGTGAGTGGTGCATTTGCCTTGAGAGTAAGGGAAGAGTAGCTCTTGATAGCCGGCCCTGCCCGATACAATGCTGGCCCCACCTCCTGCCGAGCGACGGATAGCTCTGCTCCTGCCAGTGACAATACTGGCTCCACCTCCTGCTGGGCGTCTGAGGACCCAGCCCTGCACCGTGAATCGGCCAAGTGTCACCACCTGGCTACACCCACCACAGACCCAGAACAAGGGGGAGTTCCCCTGCATGGACAAAGGGATCAAAGCCGAAAAGGGGTATAAGAGAAGGACCCCTGAACCAAGACTTTAGATCAATTATGACAAGGAACCCAGAACCAAGGTCAAGAAGCCTGCTGATCCAAGGACTTGCCTACCCCTTCTGCCAGTGTGCTGTTTGCTGGGGGGAATCCTGCAGTTGCTTCTTTATTTTTGCCAAGGAACCAGGAGAGAGGAACTGAGTGCGTACTCTCGAACTTTGCCAAGGAAATCTCCAAGGGCTGGAAGAGTGCCAGCCTCCTGTTGAAGTCACAGGGCTAAAGGACTTCTCCGTTTGCTAACAGTGCTTGTTTCTGGAACCTGAAAGTCCAGCACCTCTGAAAGAATCCAGCAATCTCAACGCCGACGGACGTCGCCGAATCCAGCTCGACATCGTGAGTAACGGCTCCAGTGTCCCGCTTCCTCGACGCCGGCCGCCGGGCCCGATCGACGCCAGTAGCGACGCCAGGGAGTAGTGAGTTTGGCTCCAGCTCCAAGTGACCCCGTGTCCGCACCGCCGCTGATCGCATCGACTTCGAGCCCTCTCGACGCCGTGAGCGCTGCTCACTCTTGCAACATCATCATCGACATCGACGACTACGGAGGCCTGATCGACACCAAAGACGCGACGCCGGATTGCTCGACGCCGCTGATCATCGTGTGCTTCACTTTCCTAAGGTACTGTGTTGTTGGGGGTCCGTGTAACTCCGGGCTCGACGTAGACCTCCTCGCGGTCGACTCCAAACCTTTGGATTAACTTTGCCTCGACGTCGTGTGACTCCCGTGTGGGTTATATTGTTGCCAAGAACTGTGATCTAAAGAAGAAGAGTTGATTCTGCTGCTAAAGACTTTTTGTGCTAAGAAGAAACTACGCTTGAACTATTATTTTTCCTTCCAAGAGTATTTATTAAGATTGTGGTATATTTTTGTCGTATTTGGTCTTGTGCTAAGCCTTATAAAAAAATCCTTATTTTTATAATACTACTGTGTCGTGTCCATTTGTAGTGTCCTCGCTTTATTACTGTATATGGTCGTAAATGCTTAACGCACTGCCTCTGAGATAAGCCTATCTGCTTTGCCAAGCTACCGAGGGGGTGAGCAGGGGTTATCTAAGTGTGTGATCCCCTTGCCCTGACTAGAGGAGGTGAGTCCCTATTTGTCAGAAGTGTATACCTCTGCCAACTAGAGACCGCCGAGTCTAACATGCACCAAAAGGATATTTCTTAAAGCTGGTAGAAAATGGTGCATTTTAAACTAAAAAACACAGTTGATGGACAGAATGTAGAACAATGTCATACATTCACCCCAGTACAAGGATCTGGGCCTAAATCCATTGTTTTTTTGCACTCCACACCACCCTGGGTTAGACACTGGCTATATGCAAATCAGCTCTGACCCTGTGCCTCATGGGAACAGTCCAGTCCGAACTACCAAGCCATGTCTTTCCCAGACCGGAAT
Source organism: Lissotriton vulgaris (assembly GCF_964263255.1). Classification (NCBI taxonomy): domain Eukaryota; kingdom Metazoa; phylum Chordata; class Amphibia; order Caudata; family Salamandridae; genus Lissotriton; species Lissotriton vulgaris. Next base: position 93,354,455 of record NC_141698.1, read on the forward strand.
CAAGCATCCAAGGACCGGTTTCTGGCTATCAGCCTTCATCAGCCTGGATAGCTTGACTCCAGTGGTGTGGAGAGCCTGGGACTCAGTCGTAAAGAGGCGACCGGGGGAGAACTGAAGGATTTCCGGATGGCAGACGGGCTCTCCGAGCCCGTCGTAAGCCATCCGGAAATCCGAGTTGGATTCCATTCTGACTGAGCTCATCAGAATAGCTTGTGTGTTTTGCGGAAAGGAATCCAGCCAGCACATTCCGACCAGAATCTGAATCGTTCTACTGAAGGTTTTGGGATTTCCCATGGGAACCTTTTGGGTGTGTGGCAATTGAAGCCTTTTTCAGCGTATTTGACCGAAATCGATAATAACGGGGTGGGACGTGGGCAAGCCATACCATACCATTCTAACAATATCTCCTTTGACCATTACCTACACAAAATTACTTCAACAACACATTTTCCTAGCTTGTGATTAGAATGTGTACAGTTAAATCATAAAAGAGTTTAAGTAATTAATTAATTAATATATCTGTGAAATAATTCATGTTTATTTAGCCTAATTTCATGTTTATTGTAACTAAATACGATTAACACTAAATTCATAAAATATCATTACATAAAAATGTATACAATTGGCTGGATTTAGAGTTATCATTATCTTTATGTTTGCAGTTTTGTTCTATTTAAAAAATTAATACATACATTAAGTATAATTAATTACATGCTTTACAAGATGCACTTACCATTGGTAATCTTAAGGTTCGGAATCGTATTACTGCAGAGTAAGTGTTACTGGTCTTTGAAAATCACAATCATGTCATGTTATTACACATTATTTAATTTAAGTTGGTCAAACAATTATACGTTAAACAATGATTAGTGTAAACAGCAGGATTAGCATTTGAATTATGGTAAGGGCGCCATACTGTATACAAAAACTGAATAAGAGAGAATTTAATTTGTTTCGCTTCAATAAAGATTTAAAATTGGCTAGAAATAGCTTTATGCTTATTCTAATATTTAGAGTTATTTGATTTAACTTAATAGAAACATACTTGTTTAACTTAATAAAAAAGTAGATATTTTTATTTGTAATGGATTTTGTTAGAGACAAGAAAAACAATTTGAACTGTAATAAATTAATTTAGCACATTCTAATGAAATGTTTAGGGGATTATGGCTAGGGTTAGAATTAACAAGAGAATAAAGGTAAGGATAAATTATTGTTTTTAATGTAAGTAAAATGTATTTAATACAAAACCAGACATTTATTCTTGGGAAGGGGCATTTTTAAGATTAGGGTTAGGCGTTAGTGATGAGGTAAAAAGAATAACAAAGATATTTTGTTAATATAATGGTGCATTAATGTTAAATAATTAGATATTGAAAGATGAGTTAAAGGTGTTGAAGTGATTTTAGAAACAGGAAATGGCAAAAAGGGCAACTGTATGTGTCTACTATGCAATCAAGCTCACACATACATGCCTCCGTCATAATCATAATCATAATTTGGCAAGACTGAAGTGGCTGTTTCTGGTCCTGTACGGGAGGCAGGGACAAGAAAATGCCAGTGACCCGACTTTATAAGACTGTCTACATCTTCTTATGTCCCAGTGACAGACCAAGCAGCAGCGCCGCACTCTTTGCAGAGCCCACCCTCGAGGTAAGTGTAGAGATGCCTTCTCTTTCATTCTCTCCCTCTGTTTCTGTATGTCTGTCTCTCTCTCTCTGTCTGTCTGCCCTACACTATCTTTTTTGTGCGTGGCAGGAGCACACTGAAAATTAAATGTTAAAAAAATCCCAACTGTCAAGTAAAAGAAGTACTCTACACCTCAGATACGTGTAGACTTTGCTATATGTAGCCTTATCATGATGACTGCTCTTTAGCTAGCGGCCTAACCAACCTTGAACAGATACATACTGACCCAAACTGTGGGCCTCCTTTCAATGAAAAAGCAATGAGCTTCCAAGAAAGTAAAAATGAAAAAGAAAATACTCAGAGAATTCATCCTCCTGGTGAAAAGGGGGTTCACTGGAGTGAATTAGGACAGGGCAGATAAGGCCTCTTGCTATAAGGCAGATAAAATATTTATGTCGTTGCCATGTAGATACTCACACATATAAGCAGATCACCTATTCATTTATACAGCAACAGCATTCTAGCCATATTTTCCTATGTGTTTTAACAAACAAGGGAGCCCAAATATTTGGTCAGGGACCTTTGGGCGTGGGCCCCTAACAAAAAGAATAGAGGAGTGAAATAATATAGACATACAATGAGGTCTTTATAAGTTTTTGTCCATCCCGACAAAAAAAAAATGTAATGTCTTTATATGAAATTAATCACACACAAGGAACATATACGTGGGGACACATTTTGTCGTGAAAAATAAAAACAGAAGAAGAAAGCTCAGGCATTTACAAGGGCTTGGAATCAAATGTGCAGCTGTCCAAGCAAATACAAAAGTGCAACACCATAGTACAATACAATGAACGATTCTGAGAGTATCAAGGTGTACAGAGTCAACAACGTTTCGATCCCATTTAACTTGATACCGGGATCATCCTCAGGACATAAGAGTATATGCGTGAGGCTAATGACTGCGAATCGGCCCTGTCAGTATACCTTAACTTGGATTGGACTGGAGCAGCTGATGTGACATTTGCAGGGGCGCACACCATAAGAACCTGAGGAAACCAGTGTAATGTGAGGAGCACATTAACAATCTAGATGAATTGACGTGAGTAACGTGAAAGTAGCTTACCCATAAGAGTTTCCGGTTGGTCCTATAGCAATGTAGGTCCTTGGAATTCGTCTGAAGAGAAGAGTCCGGTTTGAGACTTGCTTCGAAGTTCCGGTTTGAAATACAGAAGACCCGACTCGAACTGCGCATTCGAAAATGAAGGTTATCTGTTCCCCTGGGAACCCCCAGGAACTCCAGCACTCATAGAAGTGCAGGATTGGATTAGCCATTCTTTGGTTCCTCTAAATTATTGGGCAATCCGAACCAGACTCTCTTTCGGAGACAAATTCTAAGGAACTATATTGCTATAGGACCAACCGGGCTCCCATAGGGGTAAGCTACTTTCACGTTTTAATGATGTAATATGTGAGGTTATAAGCAGTACATTGCGTCGGCGTGAGTTATAGTTTGCTTAGCTAACTATAATTCCTGAATTTCACTGGTTTTGTACGAGTGAAACCTCGCCTGACTATAACGTCCCTATAACATATAAATATGTATTGATAGATACACATATATTTATACAAATATTACCTCGCTCGGGTCTGCTCTTATCCTGAAAGTCTTGGGGTGATTCGTGAAGCGGGGGCCAAGAAAAAAGGGGGTCCCAAAACGTGTTTTCCTCATGCAATTTTCCATAGGAACCGTTCATCGCGGCTAGAGCTGGAACTGCTGAACGGAATTACACCAAATTTGGCAAAGAGGTAGTCCTTGGTTCAGACAGGTGCCTTTTGCTTAAATGGTGTAAATCCGTTCAGTAGTTCCTGAGAAAATCACAATTAAAAGTACATATATATCTATGGCCGGGGTGGATCCGCCCATCCTGAGCGCACCCTAAGCGCCCCGTCCCGATCATGCGCTGAATGCTAATTGGCTGACAAGTGGTTGTCAACATTCGAAACCAGGAAGTGTTGCCAGCCATTTTGTGCCTCAGTAGAAGCGAGGCTGAAGAAGTCAGTGGAAGAAGTGTGCAAAACGTATAAAGGGGGCAGGGTAGAAATACTCTGACCCTCTAGACCTGCTTAGAGGGTCCCATAAGAACTCATAGGGTTTTTTTCTAAAAACAGCAAAGTGCGCTCAGGGTGCGCAGATCCTGCCGTAAAAAAAATTAAAATAAAACAAAGGGCGGGGTTAAAAAATTAGCCCCTGGGGGCAAAAGTTTTAAATATTATGGGGTCCCAGGGGCTACAACATTAATGGGTAGTGGGGTGGCTCAACCACCACCCCCCAGCAAAATAGATGGGTGGGGGACTCAAAGGCCCGTTACCCCCTGCGGCTTTTTCAAAAATGGTTCAGGGGGCTCAAAGGTGTCCCCAGCCCGGGGACCACCACCCCCTAGGGCTTTTTATATTGTGGGAGGGGGGCCACGTGGCCCCCTCCTAGAGCTCTTGAGGATCCTGGGGACCGCCACCCCCAGGGCCGGCTCCTGCAGTGTCCCGGGGTAACCACCCCCAGGACTCTGCTGTTTGCTATGGCACGGCGGGAGCTGAGGCTCTCGCCCTGTCATTACAAACTTGGTTTGAATTTTGAAAGAGAGAGCAGGGAAACCTGCTCTCTGTTTCAAAATGCAAACCAGATTGCATTTCCACACTGGGAGCTGCATGTTAGGAGCTTCCCGTGTGGAAAAGCAATGACACCTCCCGAAGGACGCGGGGAACCAGCTGGGACTGTGGAGGCATTGGTGGTCCCCAATGTTATGTATGAGCCTCGGGGGATGAGGTCCCCGGGGAGAATAGAAATTAGTCATATGTGTTATTTTTTATTACGGTAAAATTAGGAGTCGCCCACCCAGCGCGGCGCTCAGCGTGGCCCCCTGATGTGCACACCTGGGGTGCACGACTCTAACGCGTCGGGTGCACGACTCCAAGCACAAAAAAAGTAATATTTTTCAGATATACATGAAGCTTATGTGTTTAAATCTTGGGTGGCTCTAAAAAGAGCTGTTGTGTTTATTGAGAGATTTTGGTACCTATAGGTAAGTACCTATGCAGAGTCTAAAGTTGATGAGGAAGACTCTGTTACCCTCATCTGTAAAATGCACACCATCTCTCCTATAGATGCCATCCGTATTGAAACTCAGATTGTTGTGGTAAATGGACCCCATCCTATAATCTCAGAGAAAAGCAGAAACAGATTTATTGACATGTATCCTAGCTTTGTCAATCTGTGTACAAAATTGATTGGACCAGTTCCATTTCTGCCTATGTTGGAATAGACAAAGGCAGTTTGGGAGAAAAGTGACATCAATTCTCCAAAGGTGTCCTTCATAAACATTTCCAGACCGACTCCAGTCAAAGTGTCTAGGTCATTGCCACCACAGTGCACAATTATGAGGTCAGGGTGTTGGAGATGTAAAAAGGATTTAACCAATGGTATCCATTGGTGCCATTTTAACCCTCTCTGTCCAATCCATTTAATGTCTACATTTGGCGAACCTAGGTCTTTGTCAATGGCTCTGTTTTCTGCGTACCTTTGGCTCCAGAAAATATAGCTGTGTCCCACAATCCACACTCTAAGCATCTTTAAAAGAGGTCTGGATTCACTCAGATGGTCTCTGTAAATGAAATGGCAGTTTGAAAAGTAAGATTTTTCTAAAATTGTGGATAAGATGTAGTTTTGAGAAAAGAATATAAATGATTGGCTGTTTAAAAGTATTCTAGGCTGAAAACTAGGGTGCATGTTTCTGTTTTTTAAAAGCATGTTTCTTATTAGTTAAGAAAAAAAACTGTTTGAATGGAACATTACATAAGATAAGGTGATATTTTGAAAAGTCAAGCTGTTTGGATTAGCAACATTGTGTGCTGAACTTGTGTGTTCAATTGACTGTTCCATGTACTGTTACCATGCTAATAGGCAGTAAGCAGATTGGGGGTAGGGTTCAAACTTATGTCAATTGGAAAGGGTTGACATGTGTAACCAATAGAAATGTGTGTTAGCTTTTGAATTAATGTGGTAAGCAATGTGATTTGATACTTACATGTATATGTGTGCAGAATGAGAGGGAAAATTTGCCATTTTTTGGTTTTGCTGAGTAGTGCAGTACAGACATTCTGTATAAGAAAATCTGGTGTGTTACTGACATACTTATTAATCTACAAATCAAGTTGAAAGGTAAGTTATTAATTTGTGAGGGGTTGTATGTGGTGTCTTTGTTTTTAATACGATTAATGTGTTTCTCCTGGTAAAATCCACGGAGTAGTCTTGCTTGTCTAGAATCACATTGTGAGACTGTGTTCATTTGGAAATCATTGTGAGAGAAGCATTTGGTAACTTTATGTATTTGTTGACAGCTAACTGCTTTAAAATTTGTAATGATGTAAAGTTTTAGTAGCATTAGAAGGCAGTCATTGTTTATGTATTTGTAAAATGAGTAAGGCTTCCACATTAAAGTGCACTTCTAAAATATGTGTGGGCAGATTTACAAGCCCTATGCGCCGCCAGTGTATCACGTTGTGTGACGCACCGGTGGCGTATCCTGCTAAGGGATATTTACAAGCACAGGTAAAGTCACCCTGCGTGACTTAACCTGTGCTTGTAAATATCGCCCCTGTTCACACAACATTTTGCGTGTTAGGGGCAGGACATGGGTGTTGCCTGGAAATGCGTCAGTTTGCTCTGCCGCCATAGGGGTGGCGTAGCCAAGCGAAACGAGGAGAAATGTTTTCATTTCTCCTCGTTTTTACCTCTATCAATGCGTGCTGCATTCTACAGCATGCATTGAAAGAGGAAAATGCCTGCAGTGATTTATTTTTTGCAGGAAGGGGCCCCTTCCTTCACATAAGCAATCTTCCCATGGCGCAGGCATCCTTGCACCATGGTGGAAGGTGCCTGCGCCGGTGCATGGCAGCTGTTTCTGCGCCAGCGCAGGGGAGAGCACAGGAATGGGACATATCATTGTAGATGTGTCGTATTCCTGTGCTCTGAAAGTGCTGCAGCGTGGCACAGCCAAAGGGCTTGCGGTGCCGAGCTGCGGCACTTTCTTATAGATCTGCCCCATGGCATGTGTGCAGTCATGTCACCTGTTCCAGACTAGTAAATGTTTTATGGTAAAGTGCAAGCGATACTGTTATTTGTTTAGAATCACACTGTGAGTCAGTGTGCTTTTTGGAAAATTGTGAGAGAAGCATTTGGGTGCTTCATGTGTTTGCAGACATATAAGTGCTTTAAAACCTTTATTGTTGTCTGGTTTTCAAGTATCAATCCACCTCCCATATTAAACATGCTTACGCCTACTTCAGAGCACATGTTAGGATCCTGCATACACCGCAATTAGCGAGTGTTTTGTATCGCTCCTCAAGTGCAGGGTTACCTTGTAAATACAACACTATTGTAGTACTCCCCTCTTCCATGTTCTATTGTCATAGGAAAACCTACCTTGCCTCTGGGAACGCCTACATTGCAACTCATTGGAGATGCGAGGCGGGACGTTACCAAACCGCCTGCTAACATGCATTAATGTATCTTAGAGTTGCCTAGTAAACAGTGCAATATTATTTTCACCGCATTTTTGGCTTTTTAAAAAAAGATCTGGAACCTCGACTCCCACTCTGCCATAGCAAACAGCAGTGTCCCGGGGGTAGGCTCCCGAGAAACAGCAGGAGCCGATCCTGGGGAGTGGCGTTACCCAGGGCCCTCGACTACTCCAGAATGGGGGCCACACGGCCCCCACCCCACAATATAAAAAGCCCCGGAGAGTGGGGATCCCCGGGCTTAGAGGGACCTTTGAGCACTCCCACCTATTTATTTTGAAAGCCCCATAGAGTAGCGGTCCCCGGGGCTGGAGGGGTCCTTTAAGCCCCCCCAACCCAAGTATTTTACTGGGGGAGTACCTTTGAGCCCCTCTACCCATTTATTTTGTAGCACCGAGGGATGGCGGTCACCAGGATACAGGGCCCCTCTGGACCCCCATCAAATTTAGACCCTGGGATTTGCCCCCCCCCCCCGCTTCCCCACCCCTGGTAGATAATTTTTAAACAAGCACAGGAGTCCGCGCTTCGTTTTTATTTTTTTTACGGCGGATCCATGCACCCTGGGCACATTTCTCAGTTTAAAAAAAAAAAAAACAGGCCTTAAGGCATGGACTGTTTTAAACTCCTATGCACTATGCATGTAGTGGTCTCATCACCTTTACAGTTGTGTTTCAGGCCTACAATTCCCCAGTCAGTATACCTACACTGCAGCAAACACCCTGTCACTGCTCTTGCAATGCCATAGTGACTCTTTCAGTACTATGTACTAATCTATTCACTAAAGTAAAACTCAACCAGTTATAAATTCACCCAGTGTCTTTCCTTGTACTACTCCATTATTCAATCAGTATGCATGTACTCATGCAGCGAGCCAGGTCTTATGACATGGACTGCTTTAAACTCCTATGTACTATGCATGTAGTGGTCTAACCACCTTCACATTTTTATTTAAGGTCTACAATTCCTCTGTCAGTATCTATATAGAATGTGTTTGTATATTAATAGAAAAATATAATTTACAAAGTTATTAATATACATTTATTTGTTTATTTTTTACAGATATTGTTTATCATCATTAAAATAAAGTTATCATGCCTAAAAAATCAAGAAAGAGAGCTAAAGGACAGTTACTTGAAGAAAACTCACAAGTATTGGATGACCAACATAATGTGGCTAAAAAGACAAAATCTTCTGGTAAGACTAGTAAGGAATTTATTAAAAATCTTTCTAGGCCCAGCAAGAATGTTCAGAATGTTGAAACCACTGGCAATGTTTCAACCAGAAAAAAAATCAAAATAATAGGAAAGGAAAAAAGCAAATGTGCAGTCAAAAGATTCGACATATGGTAAAAGAAGACAAAATCAGTATAAAGAGATACGCAAAAATATATTTTATAATAGAGTAGTACATAATTTGCTGAAAGATATGAAGAAATATAAAAAGAGAGCACTATTTTATAAAAAGAAGAAGCATATTGAATCCATTGTTGTAAAGGCTTTTGAAGTAAAAAGGCAACTATTCATTTTAGTTTTAAACAGAATTTGATCACTAGATAAAGCAATGCATGTGATGAAGGCGAAAAGTAGTTTTTAAGCTGTTTTTTGGGGGGAATGGAAACACAGTTCAAGTTCCGAGCCTTTCTTTAATGAAGAGAGCTCTTTTCAGACCAATGATTTGTTGTATGCAGTTGACACCAGTGGTCAAGCTTATGAGGTTAGAAATGGTTGTCTAATTGAAAAAGAAAAAATGGTTCCCACAAATGCAGAAGAAGTGCTAGCTGATGAAGTTCTAGGCAGACGTCCTAAAGCCCCAGTGTACACTTGAGATTGCAGCAGTATATATATATATATATAAACTTCTTTATTCGGCTTTTCAAAATTGAAAACCATAAAAGACACATTAAAAAATACAATTTACATATTTGCACAAATATACGATTTTTAAAAAGTAGATCCAAAAAGATACATGCAAAGAACGGTGTTCATTTAAAAAAGAGAAGTCTGCACAACATTTCTTATCATCATGATAAAGTGACAAGGTGCTTTTTACAGGTTTTTCCTGTGCTTCATGATGCATTTAAAAAAAATTGAGAACGATGTAACAAACTGATTCAGATTCCAGCATTTGAAGTCTAAGGAATACGGGGCGACATTGTCTAAGGCCCCAATGCTTCAAAGTAGGGAGTAACCAGATTTTCCTATGCGGTTGATGGTATTTACAACACATAATCACATGTAAGTTTGTCTGGTTAGACTTTCCGTCACAAGGACAAGGAGGAAGACTTGCGTCCCATCCATTTTTCAAAGGGAAAACAATCAGTCTGAAAAAAGTATTCAACCTGAATCTTGTCATCAGCATTCTCTCGAATGTTGTCATTTGCAGTGCTAAATATGGCTGAATGCCGCTCGTTATTTGAACCATGTTTGCGTACATGACCGAGGGCTTTGACGACACAGATGCCAATCTCAGAGCCTCTAAATGACTGAGGGCTTGTTGCTTTAGTGCTTTCTTCAGGAGGTCGACTATGGATTCTGGTTGGAGATAATATTTCTCAAGGCCAAGGTCTTTAAAAAAGTTTCTAATATAACAGAGCTACTTTACTTTTGTAGACTGGTCAAGAGCCATTGTATCAGCTACAATGGACTGGGTCAGTTCGTTTTTGACAGATGTCCAAATGCGCCGCCACAACATCAACGGTTGGATCTTGATCAAGTCCTCTAGATAAGGGATTCCTAGTTCCAGGTGGGAGGCATAAATTGAAGTGCCTCTCGGAGTGGCTAAGAGGAATCGTAAAAATGTGTTTTCTGCTACCTGAATGGGGCTAGTGTCCATATGTCCCCAGACTCCCGCTCCATACAGGGCAATGACCTGACATTTGGCACTATACATTTTCAGTAACTCCACTGGTGCCCTCCTCCCCAATCTCTGGGAGAAGCTCATCAGGGCCGCCACTGATCTTTTAAATAAGTGGCATCTTGTCTCCACTGCTGGCTTCCATGTCAATCGTTCGTCTATCATGATACCGAGATATGGATACTGGGGGGTAGTCTCGAGTTTTTGGTTGTCGAGATAGATCTCTTTTGCTCCCTTTTTTCCAATCCCTGATATCATGAAAAAGTTTTTTTGACATTTACTTGTAGATCAAGGCCGCCCATGAAGGTCGTATATCTGTTCAAGGAGTTCTGAAGTTCGCGCGATGTACGCGCGAGGATGACAGCGTCGTCCGCATAGAGCAGAGCGGGAATCGGGCGTTGTTTTATACGTGGGAGGTCCTGGGCCCCCCTTAACATCCCCGTCTCCAAACCGTTGGTGTACAATGAGAAGAGGAAGGGGGCCAGGACTCACCCTTGCCTGACTCCACGCTCTATCCCAAACGGTGCCGTCAGCTCGCCTTTCAGGCCAAAGCGCACTCTAGCCGAGGCACCCGAAGAGAGCTCCCTCAAGAAGTCCAAGAGGGGGGGTTCCACTCCCATTTGGCTTAGGACCGTCCACAGTTTTGAGTGTGAAACGCAATCAAAAGCTGCGGACAGGTGTACGTAGACAATATATATCGTGTTCTCCTTTGCCTGCGTATATTTACCCATTATGAGGCTGAGGTTAAGGGCCTGCTCTACTGTCCCGAACCCTTCCCGAAAGCCAAATTGGAGATCGGAGATAATGCCTCTCTCCTCACCCCACTGCTGGAGTCGTTCTAGGATTACTCTCCCGACAACCTTGCCGAGTGAGTCCAGCAATGAGATGGGGCGGTAGCATTTCACATCCTGGCGGTCCCCTTTTTTAAAAATGGGGACCATAATAGACTTGGTCCAGGAATTTAAAACTCCCTTGTTTGCGGCAGCCGTACATACTCTTGTGAGGATAGGGGCCCAGAGCTCCAAGTTGTATTTAAAAAAATCCACTGGGACCCCATCGGGGCCTGGGGCTTTCCCTGCTTTGCTTGTTTCCAGGGAAATTATCAGGTCGGGTATATCAAAGTGCAACGAGATTGGGTATTGTACTTTTGGTAGCGAATTAGCGGGCTCGTCTACTGTTGTGTTGTTCTTAAAGATCTTAGTAAAGTGAGCCACCCATGTTTCTTCGTCTATAGCTACCTCAATCTTAGGGGAGTTGTTATCAGTGAGATAGGGAGCTCTAACCGTTCGCCAAAAGGCCTCACTATTTTTTGAAACAGCACTCATATGCACGTCTTCCCAAAGTTTCTGTTTCAGTTCTTTGGTTCTTAGTTACGTGCCCCAGTATATAGGCGCCTAAGGAGTTGTATCTGTCCCGTATCCCTAGGTTTGTTGTGTAGGGCAAGTTTTAATTTGGAGAGGGCTATGGTACAATTGTGATCGAACCACCCTTTCTTAACGGAATGCTTGGACTTAGGTTTGGACAAGAGTAGTCCCTTGATTTTCTCCAGAATTTGTCCAAAATTATTTAGAACTTCTTCGTAACTTACGGAAAGATCCAGGCATTTAATAATGTTCGGGTAGGCCAACTTGACCAATTTATTTGTAATTTCATTGGGGTTAATTTTTTCCCATTTTATTGTAAATCCATTCTGTCTTCCTAACTCTAGATTTTTCTGGGCAAGAGTTTCTGCTATTTCTGTGTTTTGGGGCTTATGCTCAGGTAAGTGAAGGTCCATCCTTAGCGCGGAATGGTCACTCGATGGGTTATCGATAACCTGGAAAGCTTTAGCTATGTCTAGCAATCCTGGGGACAGTAAGATGAAATCAACTGTCGTTTGGTGCCCTCTACCCACATAGGTCGGATTAAGAGAATTTAGGTGCTGACCTGGACGATTAGCAATTACCAAGTCCATGGCGGAGAGCAAATTATTCATGGTGTTTCCCACCTTGGTGTGAGTGAAGTGCACCAATGGGACCTCCAATTCATCCACAATCCCACAACAGGGCAATTTCTCCAGTGGGCAGGGGTGTAGGTTAAAGTCCCCTCCCCATATTAAATGAGTTGCCCCTTGGTTGACTTTCCACAGATAAAGTTGGCTTAATCTCTCTTGCATATTGCTAAGGAGAGTCAAAAATTGGTCTTCCTCTAGATTGTTATATAGATTGACTAGTAGGATTGTCACCTTATTCGCGAAGGAAAGAGAAAGGATTTGACAATTAGGGTCAGAATGGACAATGGAGACCTTTAGATGGTTCAAGGTATTCGCTATATATGTTGTTAGCCCTCCTTTAGGCCTGCCCATTGTGCTACGCACAGCTGGGGTGAAGTAAGTTTTGTAGCCCAGTAAGTGAAGCTCTATTGTGGACCATGTCTCTTGCAGGCAAATTATTTTACATGGTTCTAGAACATTTTGAGCCGTCCCATCCTCAATCTTAGGGCGTAAGCCGGCTACATTCCAATAGAGTATGGGTATGGACGGTGTTTCAACTTTTGGTGATTCTGCTTCTGCGATTACCAGGGGAGTAATTATTTTAGAGATCGAGTGGGGTAAATTAGGGTTAAGAGCTTCAGTTTCCAATGATGGTCAATCGACCATTTCAAGTCCGCTGAATCTATTAGCCAATGGGATGTTGTACCAAGGGTCCCAGCGGGGCGGTTCTCTATGTACTGGCCTCTGCGTGTACGGCCCCCATTCTTCCCAACCTCCTCCCTGGTAACGTGGTCCCACTAGGTGCCATGAACTATCAATCTCACGGTATCGGGGGCCCCCATAATGTCTGGTATTGGAACACTCGACTTGTCGTGGGGCTGGTGCAGCCCATGGGGGATCATATTCCTGAAAAAAGGCGTTAGGTTGTCTAAAGGGGTAGAAAAAGGAGAGTGGTTTAATGCCAATACCTCCATTTGCATTTGTGTGATCCCAGGAGCAGATATAATCTGCTACACGAGGATCTTCAAAACTGATCACGATGCAATCCCCGGGGATCGTTTTTATGGTTTTGCCCACCCATGGTGTCCTACGTACTGTAAGAATTCTTCCGTGCCATGTTGGGGGTATAGGGCGATTGGTCTGTAACCAATGTTGAGCCTTATTCTTCAGAGACCCACTAGGTTCTGCATTGTGGTCCGCTAACTCTGGGACACCTGTCATGACCACTACGTACGGTGAGGCTTCTGGTGGTAAATCGGCAGGAAATCTAGCCTCCCCAGGACCTCTAGAAACATTTCTATTCCCTTTTGTGGCCGGTGGGTTAGGGGCCGAAGTTTGAGTCACCGGAGTTTTAGATTTAACTTTGTTTGTTGATTTGTTATTTGCCCCTGAATTTATTGCAGGGGTAATTGGTGGCTGGGCGTTTGCCTGCTGCAGGGTAGTATCAACATTTGTAGTTAGATTCGGTGTATTGTTGGTAATCGGTATTGTGGATATTACTGTCTGGGGTACATTTTTTGGAGTATTTACAGGTTTCTGGAAAACGTTTACTGGTTTTGTGGAAGATTGCTTTTTATGGTTATTTCCCCCTGTTTTTTGGCCGCCTGCTATTTGATTGTGTTGTGAGAGGTTAACAAGTTTAGAAATCTGGATCTCCAGCTGTGCTAACTTTTGTTTTACTGGTTGTAAGTGTAGTTTAAAAAGATCAGATATCTTGTTTAGCAGCTCTAAGTTGTCACCGTCTCGCGGGCCCTTACTTGTGGATAGAAGGATAGGGGAGTCCATGTTAGCTATAGTAGGAGTTTCATGCTCGGTATGATGGATAAACGCAGAAACTACTAAGTGTTCTGCTCTAGGAGGTGGATCCTGTAAAACACTAGGAGTGTGATCCGTGATTATGGAAATGGGGCTTTTTTGATCTTTCCTTGTTTTGCTTATCGTGCCCTCCCGCCGTCCCCTAGCTTGGATTCTTTCCAGGGACGTTATTTGTGGGGGGGTTTGGGGTAATAGTTCAGGTGTTCTTTCTAGATCTGTGGTCAACTGTGAGTCTGCGAGCTGAGAAACCGACAGATCCACATTATTAGGCAAGCTGCGTCTCTCACGGTTCGCCCTCACCCCTTCGTGGGAATTCCCTTGAACAGGTGTCCTAGCATCAGCCAAGTTACCCATAGAGGATCTTTTGGCATATGCTAGATCGAGGGATACCCTTTCCTCTATCAGTGATATACTTTGGTCTATGAAGGTATTCGCTTTTGTAATGAAGTCATCCATAGGACCGAGCAATTTGTCTGCCACGGACGGGGCCTTAGTTTTGTTACCTCTCGTCTTCACCATCTTGCCAGGAAAATGATGAGGGAAAACAGAAGGAATTATGCAAACAAGGATATAAAGGGGGTGGCCCAGTCCAGTCTCAACAGTCCTCGAACGGCCTCAAACGGCCCGCCCTTTGCCCGGGCTTCGCTCCACGCTTTGTACTGTGCGCGTCCCGCGTGCGCGGGTTTGCGTCAGTTGATGAACGTGTACGTTGGGGGCGTGGCTACCGGGGAGAGCGGGCAAGGTGTGTCCAATTGGCCTTGCAGGGACTCCTGGTCAATGGAGTCCCTGCCCTTCACGCTCGCAGCCCCGTTGAGCCAACACATCCCATGCTCGCTTTCTCCGTGAAGCGGGACCCGCGGAGCGGGTCCGGCGAACTGTGACAGGAGGTAGGAGGTTGCGCAAAGCAGAAAGGCAGAGTCGATGCGGTCAGGAATGCCTCAGTCCCAGCACATGGAACAGAGAGCAAGCAGGTCCCACCAGTTGTGCAGAGAAACGCTGCTAATCACGGGTCCGGTTCGTTGGGGGCGTGGCTACCGGGGAGAGCGGGCCAGGTGTGTCCAATTGGCCTTGCAGGGACTCCTGGTCAATGGAGTCCCTGCCCTTTACGCTCGCAGCCCCGTTGAGCCAACACAGCCCACGCTCGCTTTCTCCGTGAAGCGGGACCCGCGGAGCGGGTCCGGTGAACTGTGACGGGAGGTAGGAGGTTGCGCAAAGCAGAAAGGCAGAGTCGATGCGGTCAGGAATGCCTAAGTCCCAGCACACGGAACAGAGAGCAAGCAGGGCAGCAGTATTTGTAGTGTACGACAAGAATCTATTTATCTTTTACGTAATTTCTTACGAGAATATAGTAAAAAAAAGTGTTAACCAAAAGATTAGGATGTTGCAAGGACTAGACCCTTGCAGAGTTAGAAAAAATACCGGTTTGCACGGTCATTCTCTGGCTTATCTTACTAGACAGGTATGTCAAAGTGTTTTTCACCATTTCAGGATGTTAGCTGTACATCATACTCAAATGCGGAAGTTAGTTAGAAGATTGTATTATGCAAAAAGTCCATCATTAATGTTAAATGAGTTAAACAATGCTCTTTTGCGTGGATCAGTAACAGATGTGAAGAAGGTTTGTGATGAAATTGAGTTTTGTTACTTTGGTCCTCAACAAGAGACTGCAGAAACTGACACATTATTAGAAGAAAATGTTGAAGAGAATGTGGAACATACTACTACAAAAAATGTTGATGATCAAATTACAAAGTTTAAGGTGATTTCAGATGAAAGGCCAAATTTTTCTTGTATTTGTTGTTGGCGAACTCGCTATAAAAATCAGACGAGGACTGTTGATCTGTATTTAAAAAGTGAAAGACAAAATAATGATATGTGGAAGGAATTTGCAACTTATTTGTTGGTAGAACATTTTTTGATTTAGGTTCTGATCAGCGTATTTAGAAATATTGTTATAACAAATTAGATGAGGATAAAATGCTTGCTAGAGCTGTCCAT
Organism: Lissotriton vulgaris; assembly: GCF_964263255.1. Classification (NCBI taxonomy): domain Eukaryota; kingdom Metazoa; phylum Chordata; class Amphibia; order Caudata; family Salamandridae; genus Lissotriton; species Lissotriton vulgaris. Next base: position 93,370,296 of record NC_141698.1, read on the forward strand.
AATAATCTAGAATATGATGCTATTCCTCCAGAACTGATAGATTTAAATTATCTATGATTCTATTCTCATTCAATGTGTGCACCCGTTTCAGGCTATTGTTTGTATGGAGTCTAAAACAGGTAAATTGCCTCCTTCAGATTCACAAAGAGGATTAAAAGGAAGAGTTTTATATTTACTATTAGATTTAAAGAAACATATTGAATCTATTGGTGTAGAGTGTGTAGAAAATGAACCACTAGTCATTCTAGTTAATGGCGTGCCTACTAAGAGTAAGAAAATCTGGCAGGTGTTAGTGTAGTAAATCTGCAAAATGTCTCTGCAAAGGATTTTATGGATAAAGTGCACCAGAAGGATGATCACTTAGAATCTCAGCTGATTAATATGATGGCATATCAGCGTGGTACTAATGAATATTGGTACCGTCCTCATGGAGAACTTAAATGTATGCTACGGAACTTAGGAACTCTTACTTGGTTTCTTACCCTAAGCTGTGATGAGTACGCTTGGGATGATTTACTTGAATTTCTTCGAGAGGCAAATTCCAATATAAAAAATATTGAATACAAGACACCTGGAGAATTGTGCTCTTTGGAGCAAGTATTTCAATCATAGATTTGAAGCTATGATGTTTTTTATCTGCAATAAAAAAAATCCTCCTCTTGGAGAAGTTGTGGATTTCTTTTGCAGAAAGGAGTATCAAGCAAGAGGTGCCCCCAAATTTGGAACAGATTTGGATGATACTGTTTTGTCTTTTATTGAGAATATGCCTCATGTGCTGTACCCAAAAGCACAGAAGAAAACAACTTAAGACAACAAGTCTTATGTTTCCAAAGCCTTCGTTGTGGAAAATACTGTCGACGAAAGTACAAGTCTAAGGAAAGGTTTTATACCAAATGTCGTTTTGTTTTCCGCGTCCTGTAATATCCAAAGGAAGAGTGAACAGTTTAATGTCAGCTATGCAACATACCATCACAAGAAAGTCTCCAAAAAATACCTACATTTGAGAAGAAGCGAAGAGTCAAAATACATAAATGATTACAATCCGGTTATTCTGTCCATGTGGAATGCTAACATGGATATTCAGTATGTTGCAGACAATTCCATTGCTGTTGCTCAATATGTAACGTGCTACATTACAAAATCAGAAAAGACGGAATTGAAAGAAATGTGGGAAGAGATTTCTCAAGAGAAGACTCTAAGTAAGAAATTATACAGTTTCAGTTTGAATTTGTTATCCCATCGAGAAATCGGAGCGTATGAATGCTCAGATCGGTTATCATCTGCAAGCTTATAATCCAAATCTAGAAGAATAATTTGGGTGAGTCTAGGTCTTGCTGCAATGGGAAATTGGGTACTGAAATCTGTTAGAGAAATTGAGTATTTAACAGAAAAAGATCCAGAATGTACAGATATTTTGAAAACGAATATGTTGGATACATATTACCCAAAGAGACGTCATCATCTTGAGAACATGTGTCTCTATAAAGTGCTGCAAAAATACACTTTTAAACGGAATACTACAGAGAACATCAAAGATGGAAAATATGGAGTGATTGGTTCCGAAGGAATGTTTGGTGAAACAAACGAAAGGAATTTTGATTAATCACAGAAAGCTGAGTTGTGACACTCTGATAAAAGGCAATTATACTATTTAGCTCTTTTGCAACTGTTCAAACCATGGTGTTCAGAATTGGAATTCCTTGGAGAGCTATGAAGATTCATTCAATGCTTGTAAAGATACCATAGAATGCACTGTTTTTGCAAATTATGTGAAAATGTTGAACGATGAAATTGATCAAGAAGCTACTATTGCATGTGAGATTGCTAGAGACAGTTCTCAAGACAGTCAAAGTTTTGCCGCCCTGAATCAAGATCCACTAGGACAGCCAATTGTTGAAAATGAAGCAGCAATCGCTATGAATAAGGTGGAAACAGCTATGCATCAAGCTCAAGAAGATGTAACAGACTTAGCAAACTTGGAAGAAAAACTAAATGTTGAACAGAAAGAAATATATCAGCAAGTGAGACAACAGATTGACCATGGATTTCTTCATAAAAAGAAAGAATGCACATGCACATCATTCCAACCTATTCAAATGTATGTGAGTGGACAAGCTGGAACAGGAAAAAGTTTCCTAATTAAAGTAATCAGCAGTTATCTACAGAAAACAACTGAGTCACATTTGTCTTGTGTTGTAACTGCTCCAACTGGGTTGGCAGCACACAACATTAAAGGAATTACATTACATTGTTTACTGATGCTACCTGTGGAGCATAAAAACAAATTGGAATATCACAAGCTATCTGGAGAAGCTTGTTGTCAAGTTTCAAGAGTGCTGAAGAAAATACAACTTCTGAATATTGATGAGGTAAGCATGGTCTCAAACTTAATGCTTGCTTTTGTGCATTTAAGAATGCAGCAAGTTCTTAAAACAGAGTAAGATGTCTTGTTTGGAGGAAAACATGTCATAGTTTTTGGAGATCTATGGCAACTTATTCCTGTAAAAGGACAACCTGTATTTAAAACACTTGGGCATGAAGACACCAGAAAGTCTCTGGGTAGTGTTGGAAATGTTAACATTTGGTCATATTTTGAATACAAAGAACTCATTACAAATATGCGACAGGCAAATGATGTTGACTATGGAACTATTGTTTAAGATATATGAATTGGAGTACTGACAGAACATGGCAAACAAGCTTTGCAGAGTTGGTTACTTTCCAATTTGTTTCCAAATGAAAATATAGTTCGTGAGAAAATATGTATGAAAATTGCAGAAAACAAATCTGTAATCTGCTTAATGCCAACACTGCGTGAGTGCGCTATATAACAACTTTTGAAGCTGGAAAATGAAGAAATAATAAAAAGGGAAGCCATTGATAAAATAGAGCATGAAGGAATCACTATTATTTTGACAGAAAAGTGGAAAACAAAATTGGATTCTTAAGAAAAATCGATATCTAAAACTGCTGGTTTAGAAAAGAATCTATATGCCTGTAGAAACTGTCGGGTAATTTAAAAGGCGTAATTTGAATATAGAAACAAGTTTAGTTAATGGAGCAATGTGCAAAATTGTGGATTTTGTTAATTATCCGAATAAAGATGGTATTGAATTTTAACAAATGTAATTTGATCAGATTGAAGAAGTGAAACAAATTGGTTGTTGTTCAGTTCGTTTTTTGCTTGTTAAAGGTTTATAGGTCCGTAGAAAACAGTTTCCAGTTTCTCTGGCATATGCAGTGACTATTCATAAATCTCAAGGTGCTTTGGTGAACATTGGAAGTACCGTGTTTAAAGAGGGTATGACATATGTTGCTTTGTCGTGAGTTAGAACTTTATCTGGTTAGTTTTTGATTGATTTTGATGACACAAAGGTTACAGCAGATGCAAACTGTGTAAAAGAGTATAATAGGTTAAGAAGAGTGTATGCTCCCAATTTAGGTCAATATCCTGTATTTGAAAAGCGTGTAGTAGCTCGAAAAAGATGGCATGAGAATATCTGTAGTGAATGTATAGAGAAGGGAAAAAAACAAGATAATTTGGTCATTGCAAGCAAAAAGAAAAAGAGCACTGTTGAAGAGATTGTTGGTTATCAGTTTGAAAATAGTTCAGGTGTCAACTGCTATGCTAATGTAGTTGTCAATGTTTTTTTTTTAGAAGGTTTGATTTTTTAAACATTTTTTTCTTTTTTTTGGTTTTTCTTAAAAGAAAAAAAATCAACAGGACGAACAAAACCATGAACTTTGAGGGGAAAAAAACTAGCATTGATGGTTATCGATTGCTCTGCAAACTAAGTCTACTGATTGCTCCCCATAACAAAATAAACAATAGCACTTCATGCAGTGCATTTTAACTTTCCCAAATTGGGGACATATGTCTGGTGTCGATGTTGAAGGTGATGCCCCAGAGGTACTTGGTATTGCATTTTGGCACAGTCTTCTACATTCTTCGTGAGTATAGTTCACAGGATGCATGGATTGGAGGTCCGTGTGCATACTAGCAGTGCCACAGGAGTATTTTTTGTTAGGATTTCCTCTGGACAGCACTGCCTGGCAAATCTTGCATGTCACCTTGGTGGCAATAACTTTCTTTTGCTCTCTCCGGAAAGGTAAAAAATGTCCATAAGATGGATGTGTATCTTTCGGGAGGGGGAGGTTCTGGTAGAAATTCTTCAGCAACAGAATGATCAGAATAAGATGATTCTTCCGGTGGTGTAGCCATTTTTCTCTCCAAAAAGGAAATTCAGGTCTCCAATGAAGAAAAAGTGAGGTTCTTCTCAGGACAGGTCTTCTCCCAAGGAATGTCTAAGAAGAGTGATCGAAATGGGTTCTTCAATAGTTAGAATAGTAAGTGTTATGAACTATCAAATCTCTTTTTTTTGGTCACATGGGATCTGCGTTGGGTGCGTACACGCAGCACGCACCCAGTGCGGCTTCGCAAAATTGCATTTAAAGGTAATATACGTTTATTAAAACTAAAAGAATATTATGTTTTTGATTAATTCAGATAATGTCTTGCCTTAATATTTATATTAAATACATACATATATATATATATATCTTTTTACACATTTAAAAATTGCACGGAACTCACGCACCAACCGCGTCAAACACGTAGATGAAGTCACGCGGAAACGCGCGAGCATCACGTAGCGTAATATGTATATGTTGCGTATGCGCTTGAAGTCGTATATGGGCCGCATAGCGATCGGGCAGGGAAATACGCACCCATTGCACACCCTATGCCGATCCTACACAACAATCCTAAAATGGCGGCTAGGTTCCACGTGGTAGTCGAGTAAGGTGCTCTTTGAGTGCGTGACTCCCCCCAAGAAAACAATAAAGAAAATATTATAAATATATTTTAAAAAATATAAAAATGTGATATTTTTAATTTAAAAATATATATATTATATTAAAAATGTGTAATGTAATTTAAAAAATAAGATATTGAAAAATAAATAGATTAAAACATGTATTAAAACAATATGAAAAAAATAAATATAACAACTAATATATTTAAAAATTATCATTGAAAAAACCTTTGAAATTCACTGAAAAAAACATAGGTTTCAGGCATGTTATAGTTAGGAATTAGCATTTGAAAAACCTTCGAAATTCACTGAAAAAAACATAGGTTTCAGACATGTTATAGTTAGGAATTTGTATTTAAAAAACCTTAGAAATTCACTGAGGTGTTATAGTTAGCTGGACATTTCACTCGTACAAAACCATTGAAATTCCTCTGTTATAGTTGTACTCACTACAACTCGCGCGCCCGCAATCCACTGCTGATGATGTCACATATTACATCATTCATGACATGGTCAGTGACATCACGGATGACATCACTGATGACATCTCAAATGATATCACTGATGACATCACTGGTGACATCATCCATGTGACAATCTGATACATCTCATCATACACTAGTAAAACCTTTCAACACTCATTATAAAATATGGAGTACCATATTTGAAACCATTGGGACTAATACAAGGTTCTAAAAACACACTCAGTGATTACTACATCTACACACACATCTAAACACTTACCTATAGATTCACTTATACATGCTAACAAAGATCAATAGAATACTATTAAATATATTTATACACCTACACCAACATTACACACCAGCACACATCCTATTCACTTATGCAGTCATCCTACTCACTTATGCAAACAATGGATCATACTTACATTTACTAAGCTACACACTTATACAAACACCACTTTAGTTATTCATATTGATAGTAACTCATACTTAGTGTGTTATAAAATCACTATTACAAGTATACAGTTTTCAAAAGTCACTCATACAATCACTGAGTCTTATGTATACTTATTTATATACAACAACTGTCATATACACTGCCTTTTATATTTCTAGTTTGTTGGACATCTATCATTGTGAAATATATTTACTCATCACCACACCCATAAAAAGATTCACTCACCCAAACAACTGTTTCCACATACAGTCTTAACCTCATATACCTACTAAATCAACTATTTACACATCTGTGGACAGTCACACACCTCCCACCCAACCACACATACATTCACTATCCCATACAAATACTCACTGAACTAATTAATAACTAATATAGACTTTCACATAGCTAGTAACCAACTTATGTAGTAGTTTACACAAAAGATATAGGGTGATACAGATATTCACACAGTTTAATCACTATTCACATATATTTAGTGAGACTCTTTAAATTAGTCACTTAGCGATCAATCATAGTTCTACTAAATGCTCCATCCAGACACTTATACATCCACTCAGTCTTCAATGCAGATTTCTATATATATAATACTTTTTAAAATATCGAACCAAACCACATTCACTGGATGATGTCATCAGTGATGTCATCAGTGATGTCACTGACCATGTCATGAATGATGTAATATGTGATATCATCAGCAGTGGATTGCAGGTGTGCAAGACATAGTGAGTACAACAAATTATAACGGAGGAATTTCAATGGTTTTGTACGAGTGAAATATCCAGCTAACTATAACACCTTTGAAAGCTATGGTTTTTTTCAGTGAATGTATATATATTTACATACATATCTTTATGTAGTTGCATTTAAAACAATTAAAGCATATATCAACATCATAAAAACAATTGAATAAGCGAAGATTCATGCACAAATTAACAACAGAATTTATCACCCACAAACTCCTCAATTAAATATAAAAAAAATGTAAAACATACAACTTGAAAAAAGATAAAGTCATCAGATACTAATTGTAAAAAAACAGTAGAGCAGATCAAACTTGTAAAAATCCAGTGACTTTAGGTTATGGGGAGATAAAAGCTCTCCTAGGCTAATATAAAAGCTACAAAGAATAATAAAGTGGATCACATCCTGTGTAGACACATTGTCACAATTGCAGGACCTGAAATCATAACATTCTCTAGGGGAAGCTAACTATAGATGCGGTAGATTGAGCAGGAAACATTCTATATTATTTTTCATGATTACTAGGTAAAGCTGCATCAGCTGGTGGTAGTCAACAGAGCATACTCCCGTACCATCGGTTTCAACAATTCAGTCTCCTCCCTATACATTGTTTTCCGTTCTAAAAAATGGTCCCTTGTTTGGACTTAACAATTGAGTGGAGTGTTATGAAAGGGCATATAGAATATCAAGATAGGCAGCTGAACTGGGAGGCGGGGCTGCTGCGTGTATCAAGAAGTCCTGCTGTTTACTGTATGCTGTAACTTTAATAAAGTCTTACCTGTGATCCACGTCTTTAGATTGCGACTAGTTGCTTACACAGCAAGACGAGCAAGAGATCCACGTGTGATTCCTGCATCTTGTATTCGGTTACTAAGGCCAGCACAAGTTGAAGAAATTCCTGCTGCACTTTTCTTAGTAAGTGATTATGGAAGTGTTCAGCTGTTCCTGTCATGATGCCATGAGCCTAGGGGGAATTATGCTGGAAAAAGGTACTGTATTTAAAGTGCCTCTTTGTGCGAGTGGCCTTTAACTGGTTTGATGCATTCCTCGTGCACTGAATCCAAGCACAAAGTAATGAATGTACTCGATGTGAGCCCCACACGCCGCCCAGATTTGTGACTTTGCGCTTCATATCATATAATACTCAGGGGCATATGTACAAGCACTGACAATAACTGTCGCTAACGCGAGTTAGTTGCAGTGTTTTTATCCCTGCTTACTGCTGAAATCTATCGCCATGTTAGTAGTCGCTACATGGGGATAGTGATCGAGCAGTTCAACAACAACAGATACTCCACTACCATATACTCACCTGGGCCCATTAACTCACAATGTATAGACCGCTGGGGTCAGGTTTATACATTTTCCACAGTGTTCAAGATTACTTATTTTAAACTCCTAACTAACCTTTCACTGATCAAAAAGTTCTTTCCTCTGGTCAATGGACCATTAGTTGAACTAGTTGATGGTGAAAATTACATAAATTAACTATTTTTTTATTTCAATGTAAATAACCACAGACTCGGGAAGATTTTAAATCTTTATCTAAATTGAATGCATGTGAACCACTCAAACTTACAGTACAGTCACCATCATTCATAGGAGAGAAAATTCAATTAAATCATCAAACAAATATAAGACAGACTTACTCAATGAATGATGTCTAAGGAAAAGAGAGGATAGAGAGTAAAGAACATCTACAAATAACGAGAATTTTATAGTTACTAAGAATGGGGTGAAGACCAATCCCCTGGCCAAAGGGCTGGTAAGGGTCCCCTGGGATAGGTCAGGCAACAATGGCTTCAGGACAGGAATCAGGACAGGATAGATGACCTCTCTAGAATACCGACGGTTGCGTCGCACCCCTCTCTGACACTCTCTACCGCCTCGAGATTCTTCTGCGATCTTCTGTCTAACCCAATTAAATTAGCTAGAAGGATCTGCATTCGACTCTTTATCAGCATCTCATAGCATCTCTCCCACCAGCATTTCCCACTCACAGCATCTGGACTCCCCAAATCTCTCAGCATTCAGTTCTTACTAACTAACTAAGGCTAACTCAATTATACCTTTCGTTCTTCATGTTCCTCCCATCAATGGTTCAATATCGTAAAATACTAAACCTGATTGGTAAGGCAAGGCGGCAAGATCATCACACCATGCTTACAGGTTATTAAATTCAGTTAAACCATTGTACACAAACCCATCCCCTTAATTTTTATTCATAATTTTATTTCCCACCTGTATTCATAAAGATTTCCTGTTTAAAGCAGTTTTACTCCTTCGTTCGTGTTATTATCATTAGTAAACATATAAGCAAGCTTCACTAACCTGCGTATTCGCGCTGCAACTTCACGCCTAAGGGGGCCCTGCTACATCAACTGCATCGGGCGGCGACTGCGGTACCCAGGCCTGTGAAATCACACCTGGCTTAGGCTCCTGCTGGCTGAGTGACAGATTTGGAAAGAGTGCAGCCACGTTGTCAATGTCCAGGTAATGAGAAAGTAGGACGCTTAGCGCAGGATGACTGGAGGTCGAGTCACGCAGGCCTAGCACATGTAAATGACGCATCCCCAGTGCCTGCTCATCCGCTACGGCAGAGGAGCATCGCCCCACTGCTTTCAAGCAGTGCAGAAGAGGAACAATCATCACATGATGATAACTTACTGATGTAATCGTGCTATGTTTCCTTTCCGGGTGGTAGGTGGGTAGGACTGCTCCAAGCACGGGGCAGGGCATGGGAGGATTGGCATGCCCACTCAAGTGCATAACTACTGTTTGGTAGGCCCACTCAGGACACCCAAAGCAGTCATGCCCAGTTCCCTGTTCGTAATCCAGGCTGCATTACAGCCTACATGGAGAACATGCCCCCACTCTAACCCAACCCCTGGCTGCATGCCTTGTCCATCAGAAACTGACCTGGTGTATCAGGAGCCGTGAGGGGAACGGCGGCGCTGCAGAACGCGCCACAGAAACGCCGGGAGGCAGCGCGACCAGCGGACCACAATCCCCAGCAGCCCCTGGGGCGGGTGCACGCCAGTGACGAGCAAGGAGCGCCCGGAGGCGCCTGTAAAAGGCTGACCCCCCGGGAGCCCAGTGGGGGAACGTCAGAAACTGACCTGGTGTATCAGGAGCCGTGAGGGGAACGGCGGCGCTGCAGAACGCGCCACAGAAACGCCGGGAGGCAGCGCGACCAGCGGACCACAATCCCCAGCAGCCCCTGGGGCGGGTGCACGCCAGTGACGAGCAAGGAGCGCCCGGAGGCGCCTGTAAAAGGCTGACCCCCCGGGAGCCCAGTGGGGGAACATCAGAAACTGACCTGGTGTATCAGGAGCCGTGAGGGGAACGGCGGCGCTGCAGAACGCGCCACAGAAACGCCGGGAGGCAGCGCGACCAGCGGACCACAATCCCCAGCAGCCCCTGGGGCGGGTGCACGCCAGTGACGAGCAAGGAGCGCCCGGAGGCGCCTGTAAAAGGCTGACACCCCCTCTCGCCCCGCGAGTCGCGCGCGGGAGCGACCGGGAGAAGCCCGGGACAAGGGCGGGGCAGTCCACGGCAAGACCAGGCAGGGCTGGGCCACCTATCGTACATCTCCTACAAATATGGGTAAGCGTAAGAGCGGTGCTACTGCAGACGATGGTGGATAAAAGGCTAAAATGGCTAAACAATCTGACTCCATTCTGTCCTATCTCACTTCTGCGGTGGGGGCTTTAACCAAAGAAATTGCCACAGCACAGCAAGAACTGGGTTTAATAGCTAAGTCCCCCTCCTCAGCTATATCACCTGAAACACAAGCCATCCCTTTAGAGCCTGATATCATCATAACAAAACCCACAACTGCTACTGTTTCCACTTTACCTCAAGCTTGCGCATCCCAAACATTGCTCCCTACTGCAAATCCGGACCCTTTGGGAACTTTAAAATCTTCCTCGAAAAAACGTAAGAAGAGGGAGGCCCCCCCCCGAGTCACTCATGGGATGGAGGAGTCTCTGAAGGACCTTATCGAGGCTCTATTTGAGGAACGGATTGAACCCCTTTTAGTGGGAATTGCAAAGGACATAGTAGACACTATGACCACATGTCTTGAAGGCTTGTTAAAAAAATGTGTACTAATTGATGATATAGCGAAAAAATTTGACAGCTTGCATCTTGGTGATAAAAAGGTCGTAGATTGTCACAGAGCACAACACCTACCTTTACCATCAGCTGAGGCCATCTTCGAGCCCATGGAATCAGATATAGCAGGTTTACAGGTTGCCCAATCACCCATACCTATTACCCCACAGGAGATCCCCTCAACATCAGGGGCAACTAATTTCCTGGAAAGCAAGATTCATCTAAATCTGCCCCCTGCAGTAGTACCCTACGTAGCTGTTTTCCTAGGGGTGACCCCGCTAAGGGAAGGCGAGGAGGAGTCAACTCCCGCACTTATTGGAAAAGCAAAAAAATGGTGTGATGATTTAAGTAGCGGTGATTCAAATACATCCTCTAGTATCATAGCCGCTAGAAGGGTAGGATGGGTGGGAAAACGGGCTAAAAATGTGAAAGGTGATTGTGTGGTGATAAACTTCAACAACGACCATTGCCCAAGCACTCTGTTTTGGGATGGATCAGATATTAAGGAAAGTGATAGCCTCAGAGCAGTCCCATTGGGTTTCTTTTATCCCCCACAGTCCCATTTTAATTCACATAGGATGCCCCCCCCAACTACGGTCCCATCAGTGTATGAGTGGCAAACTGTAACTAGGAACGTGAGACGATACCGACCAACGTCCCATAACACAGGCCCCATTATGGATTTGGTTAATCGTTTTAATCCTTTAAGTGATTTGAACACTAACGATTGACTACCTTTACCCCTAACATCACCTACAATAGCAATGCCTGAGAGGGTAACCTCCCTATCATGTACATTTATGACTTGGAAGGTGGCAGGAATAAGAGCTAAAAGATCAGACCCAACTTAGACTCAATATATTTCTAAACATAAGGTCATAGCTCTGCAAGAAACGTGGGACACTTCACTTTCCTTTTACTTAGATGGATTCCTAAGTTACACAATACCCGCTAGTACCAGTACTGCGGGGAGAGCAAAAGGGGGGCTTATTACACTTTTTTCATTAGATCTAGTAGGATCTTTTAACTCATTGAACTCAGGTTCCCCAAACATCCTAGCAATAGAATGGACAGTCTCCCCAAGCTGTATTATACTAGTAATTAACTTTTACAATGCCTGGGGTGGACCAAACGAATTTGAACACGTGCATTGTTTGGCGAACTTGATAAATAAATACAGTCAAAACTCACATACTCCATTCGAAATTCTTTTAATGGGCGATTTTAATAGCCACAAATGTCATTTGCCTTGCCAATCATTAGATGCAGATTCTCCTGATGGAGCCTGCATTCCTCACTTTGAACACACCAAAATGGGGGAGTCACTTGACTTATTGTGTGCCAATTTTAATTTATACGAATCTTTCAAAACTGCTATTAATGAGAAGGTCCCCACGTATAAAGGTACAACTAAAGGGACGACAATTGATTACATATTTATGTCCGTAGGCTTAAATTCAAAGGCAAGTGACTATAAAGTTACTGTCTCACACCATAGTGACCATAACCCTCTGTCAACTGCAATACACTGGAGTGACTTATGGCGCAGGCAGGTGGATCAGCCCCGGGTTTGCGCCTTGACGGTGCCCAGTGATCAGGGCAGACGACTCAGATGGGGTATGGCCATGGAGGAACGGTTTATGGAAACCCTACTTCCCAAAATTGAGGGACAGATAGAAACTTGTCTAGATCAAACTGCCTCGAACCCTCAGGTTGTTGCAGCTTTTAATTGCATCTGTGCACAAACCGTCAGGGATCTTATAAAACCTAAATCTAAGTACCCCACAAAGCCCCACAAATGGTTTGATAGCAAATGTTCAAGGGCACACAGAGAATTGAAAATGGCTCTTAAGGCCAAGAAAAGGGATAAAGAACTAATCTCAAATTTAAGACGGGCCTACAAAACCAATGTGAGGGCAAGGAAAAATGAGATTAAGAATAATGCTTGGACTGATCTTCTCAATGTAGATGTCTTAAAAAACAGTAAACAGTTTTGGGAAATTATCAACCACCCCTTTTTTTCAGGGGAGAACAATCTGAACACAGATTGTGTAATTCCCGATGAGAGATGGGTACAGCATTTTAGCAAGATTTACGGGGGTGAACCATCAGGCTGCCCAAGTACTACTGAGGTGACCTTCTGTGCAGCCACAGTGGTAGTTACGGAAGAGCAGGTCCTTAAAGCCATTGCGGATACCACAAAAAATAAGGCTCCAGGTCCGGATGGTGTCCCGGCAGACTTTTTTAAATATTGCCCAGTACTCTGGAGTAAAGTCTTGACCAGAGTGTTCAGAGCAGCAGCCGAAGGATGCCTACCTCAAACCTGGGCAACATCCATAATAGTTCCCATTTTTAAGAAGGGAAATCGGGAGGACCCTGGGTGTTATCGCCCTATTTCCCTCATCGACTCTACTTTTAAAATCTTAGGTAGAGTCCTTTTGAATCAGCTAAGGGAAAATATAGAACTGAATGGGGGACTCTCGAATATCCAATACGGCTTTCGTGAGAATAGGGGGACATTGGAACAATGTTCTAACCTCCACCTTCTAGTCTCCAGGTATACGGTGGCCGGGGAGGGGACAGTTTATCTGGCCTTCATGGACCTCTCCTCGGCCTTCGACCTGGTGAATAGAAGTAAGCTATGGACTACCCTATTAGAGTTAGGTATAGAGGAGCCCTTGGTGGCATTTATGGCAAGGCTACATCAAGATCTCAAGGCAAAAATAAGAGTCACCAGGGACGGTAGGTGCACAGAAAGTTTTAATTCTGAAAAAGGGGTGCGCCAGGGTTGTATCCTGGCCCCCCTTCTTTTTACTATTTATATAAATGGTCTCGGGAAATACCTAGAAACAGGACCGGCGGATGTTCCACGTGTAGGAGGTGCTCAGATCCCAGCCCTCCTATACGCGGACGATGCCGTCCTGATAGCACGAACAGGGATTAGCTTACAGATTCTTCTGGACCGTTTTGGTTCCTTTATGGAGAACCTGGACTTGAAAAACAATGTCTCCAAGTCCCACACCATGATCATTGGTCGTAAAGTAAATATGCTGCAGAAAAAATCCTTTATTTGTAAGGGGGAGATCCTTTCTAGGGTCCCAGTCTTTCCTTACCTGGGAGTCCTTTTTGACCAAAGAGGGTCCTGGGTTCCTCAGGTCAAAGCTAAAAGTCTTAGCTTAGCACGATCCACATCAGCCCTGCTGGCCTTTACAAAACGATTGGGAGCAAAACCAATGGAGGCTGTGATCAAAATATATAATAGTAAGTGCGTTCCAATCGCCATGTATGGATCTGCGATCTGGGGTTACGCAGAGACGGCAAAAATCCAGAGGGTAGAAAACGGTATCATCAGGAATATTCTATCTGTTCCAGACTCCACACCTACCTTCTCTATTCATGAGGAAATAGGCTTACCATACATCTCTGATAAACTTAAATTAGCACCCCTCCTCTTCTGGGTCAAAACATGGTTGAATCCCGAGCTGACGTTAAACCATGCCATCCTTAAGGACGTCATTACAAGGGATAACGCCATGAGAATCCCCTGGCTAAAATTTATTAAATCTACCTTTCTAATGCTGGGGAGACCGGAACTTTTTAGTGACCCATCCAATATCAGGAGGGAGGATGTTAGGTGGATTAAGCAGATGTTTATGGAGAGGGCCCGTATGGATAGAGAAGATTTGGAATTGAGGAAACCCATGGTGAGGGCACATATTGTTTTAATACTTCACCCACCATGGAAGCCTACCTAAAAACCGTGACTAATCCTCTTCATAGACTCCTACTGACCCAATTCAGGATGAACTTAATTCATTACTCCTTAGGAAATTTCCCGGTTTGGTCAAAACCTGATGATGGCCCGCCATGTGGCTGTGATAACTTTTCAGTTCAAGACACCCTTCATTTTATATTTTTTTGTGACTTTTATAGCAGTGAAAGGAAGAAATATCTATTCCCTGTTCTGAAGGCAGCGGGCTTTACTCAAATAAGGCCAGCCTTAATCTTCCTTCAAATGTTAGCAGATACTTACACCATGTTTAGTGTTGCTTGCTTTTTAACTGCGGCATTTAGAACTAGGAAAAAAAGACTACCCCAGATTGACCTGTTTTAACTCAAATTTGTTTTTAAAGGAAAATGTTTAACATTTGTAAATAGATTTGTACTTTTGCATGCAACAATTTGATGAAATGTAATCATTATGCAGAAAACCATTCTTTTTTTAACGTGATTAAGTGATGCTTTTAAATACTGTATTGTGATTGCTTTATGCCTTTTATGATTTTAACAAAAATCGAATAAAGAGTATTTTGACTGCCTTGTCCCATTGCCAATTGCCAATCCCACCGCCACATCGCAGCATTGTGATTGGCTCAGGGGAGGGAGCCGAGCTGCCTACTTCCTGTTCATGGAAGCAGACGTAGGAGAGCAGGAGCAACAAATACACAGGGCCCGGCTTCGAGGTAAGACTTCCCTCATTAAAATATTTACAATGCCCGCTCACACACACCCCCAGCGTCCATGACCATCCACTGTTCTTTGCGGCTTTTACCATCTCCCAGCTGTACGGCCCCACCAGCAGCACTTCTCACTGGCGGCCATGCACAGCAGGTGTACCACGGGTGTGCCAAAGGTGTGTATGGAGTTACGAGGCATTCCATTATATTTAGGTAATAAAGATTGGTGCACAGCCTGTCGATTGTTCAAAATGGTGGTCAAAATTTGAGTAAAGTTCTGGGTGCCACCCGGGTGACGTCTCTTGTCTGGGACGCCTATTTCAAAACTCCTAATATGTGCTTCCAATGGACCACTGGTTGCATCCCCTAGTGCACTCCTGTATCTCCTTGATGGGAGTCAAGGATTCCCTTCAAATTAAGTGAAACTCCAGTTTATGTCGTTTTCATTATTTCTTTTTTAATTCATACATTGAGTATCATTTATCATTTAGTTCATGAAATTATTTTCATTTCATTGCAGTTTTTAACATCATAGCTTTTCCTTTAACCAATGCATTTTGGGTATTAATTGCCCTTCATCAGGGAGCATATGCTGAAAAAATCCAACTAGAACATATTCACAAATGATGTATCATAAACATCTTAATAACCTCATAATTGTATACACACCATGCATAAGGTTTGTGCGCGCTGTGCTCTTAGTTTAATGTACACCATAAGTGTGCCTGTGTTCTGTACATGTAGTGCCAGTGAAAAAAACGGAATGAAAAAGCGATCTAGAACTCACATGTCTCAGTGGAATGTAATCCACTCGGTATAAGCAGGTCTAATGAATTTACACGCTTGGTCGAATATAAACCTGTGAATGTGAATGAATACTACCATGAAAGTTACGATCTTGTGTATCATACAAGACAGTGCCAATTATTAAAATATGTTTGCTAAGTCACTTACATAGAAGACGCGTTGCGTCCTTCTTTCCTGATCGGTCTGTTTTAGCGTTAAAGCGTTGTCCGTCAGATGCGGTCGTCAGTGTTAGTCTACTTCCTAGTGGAATGGTAGATGGCGTGCTGATTGGACGACATCCTCGAGTCGCATGATGTGTGACACGGTAGAAAGACTATGTGATCGCGTGAATCTGACAACCTAAGGAAACTGTATAATATACTAAAAAACGCGCTGTGTGGAAAGTGAAGGATAAAAAACCTGTGAAAGTGATAAAAGTGATAAATGTAGCCCGATGTGTAAATGGTGTAAAAAGTTGGAAATGTGATGAAAAAATGGAAATATGGTGAACAAAGTGGAAATGTATAACAAAATACATGGTGGCTAAAAAAGATTACAGGCAACAGTCATTGAGACAGAAAACAAGGCTTATGTCAATATTGCAACACGTTAACACCTTAATGGCTATGGAACGTCCAGCTCCAGTGCTGAACGTTCCATTGCGCAGGTGCAGTTGGAACGTCCAATGGCCGACGGCAGCACTCCCGAGGTAGTGGTGCCGTCGGCCGCTGGACGGGTGCAGCACTTAAGGTGTTAAAGTTATAAATAACATGCAAATTCGATACGATCATTCAAACCATACAGTTTGCTTGAGTTCATGGTATAAATCCAATGATTTTCTCTTTGAAGTAGCAGTTGTTGTTATCAAGTCCTTCTCTCCTGCACACAGTTTCTAGAATGATAAATTGTAATTGGGACACATTGTGATGTTTGTCTGTGAAGTGAAGGGCAACAAACGATTTTTGATTGTGAGTTCTAATGTTAGATTTATGTTCATTAATCCTGATTTTAATTTTTCTCTCAGTTTTCCCAATATAAACGTTGCCGCATGGGCACTTCAACATGTAAATTACATTAGAAGTATTGCATGTTGCATTAACACGTAATTTGATATTGTATCCTTTCATGGGATGAGTTATGGTTGTGCCTTTAATGATATTATTGCAATTGCCACAATTTAGACATGGTCTCGTTCCTCTGTACGTGGTTGGAGTCAGGGTTTGTATTTTCAATGGTTTCCCTAGGTTCTTACCCCTAGTATATGAGAAAATGGGTGGATTCTCAAAGATTGAATTAAAATCTGGTTCTGCTTTTAGGATACCCCAATGTCTTTTGATAATTTTCTTGAAATTAGCACTAGACGTGGAATATTTGGATACTATGGCTGCTCTAGCCTCATCCGTTCTTATGTGTTCTTTAAGCAGGTCATTCCTTTTCATCTTACTGACCTTTCTCTTCGCTGTGGTGATTATTTCTTCCGGGTATCCTCTTTTAGCAAATCTTTCTCCCATTTCCTCAATTCTTTGAAAGGCTTTGGTAGAATTGGATGTGATCCTTTTTATTCTCATCATTTGTGAGATGGGAAGATGTTGTTTAAAGACAGTCTGATGGAAGCTACTATAGTGTAGTGTATTGTTTTTGTCGGTGTTCTTCCGATATATGTCGGTTTCTACGCCTTTACTGGATAGGGTAATTTCCACATCTAAAATGTAATTCTTTTGTCAGAGATCTCCCATGTCAATTGAATCCTCTCATCAACCGCGTTGAGTTCTTTCAATGCTTCTTCCAATTTCTCTTTTGAGCCGTTCCACATAATGAAGATATCATCAATGTATCTTACAAACATTCTCAGATTAGATGTCCAGTTTGGATTACTTAAGATGTTGTTGAATTCATAAGCCTTCATAAAGATATTTGCGTATACAGGAGCCGCACAATTGCCCATGGAAGTGCCCACGAGTTGCTGGTACCAGATGTTGTTGTATTTGAAATAGCTTTGGTATAAGGTGAAAACCTTAAGTTCCATCAGAAATGTTTGCACTGGTAGATCCAAGTTTATCCTCAATATTGCTTGTTCCATGGCTTCCAGTCCTAACCCATGTGGGATTTAGGTGTATAGAGACTTTACGTCGGCTGTACATAGGAGTATATTTATCATCCTTGAGATTAATCATGCCAAGTTTTGTTATAAAATCTGTTGTATCTTTGATATAAGTGGTCATTTGTTTGACAGTGGGTTGTAAATATTTATCTAAGAATTGTCCAATGGGTTCATGTAAACTCCCTTTCGTAGAGACAATGGGTCTCAGTGGCAGGTCTTCCAAGTTTTTGTGAATCTTGGGCATCATGTAGAAGGTTGGACTCTTTGGATTAGGTTTTATTAGGAAATTCTTTGTTCGTTCTTTTATTATGCCATTCTCTTTGGCTCTGTTAATAATATCTTCCAAAGTCCTTTTATACTCGTCCATGGGATTATTATCCAATGGTGCATACGTAGTAGAGTCTGATAGATGTTCTAAGATTTTGGTTTCATACGTGTTGGTGTTCATGATCACCAAACCTCCTCCTTTATCTGCTTTAACGCAGGTAATAAGTTTGTTATTGGCCAATTTCCTGAGGATGCCAAAGTCCTTTTCGTCATATTTTTTCTAATAGGTTTGTTACATTTGAGTTTAGTTAAATCCTATTTTACTAAGGTTTCGAAAAGATCCAGGGTTTTGTGACTCATGGGAGCCTGGAATGTACTTTTGGGTCTAACACCCATCAGTTGATCTGGTTCCTGTATGTTGGATTTAGGGGTGACATTGTCAAAGAAATGACGAAACCTTAGTTTTCTCATCAGTTTGAATAAACTGACTTCTAATTCAAGAGTGTTGGTTTGCGGAGATGTAAATATTACTATTCCCACTTCAATGGGTGCAACCCTAAAACTGACCCTTGCACCCAAAAGCAAACCCTGAACCCTAAAATTCATATTTGAGCCCCCAAAACACACCACAAATTTCATATTTGACCCAAATGCACACCCTAAATTTCATATTTGACCCAAATGCACACCACAAAATTCAAAGTTTAAACCCCACATTTCATCTCCAACACCCGTAACCAATACCCACCCTAAAAATGAAAAATACCCCCTTACTGACCTCACAATGCATTGTAATAGAATGTGATGTAATGCCTGCATTGTAATGGGCGTCTCCCATGCCAAAGCCAAGCCATAGGCAAGCTTGTCTGCCTCCGTCTGCCCCTGGACCGGAAACTGGAATGGCATGGCGAGCAAATAAATGATTGATTTAGGCCCAGATCTCTGCACTGGGGTGAATGTATGACATTGTTCTGCATTCTGTCCATCAACTGTTGTGTTTGCATTTGTCACCCAAGTGGGACGGGTATGCTCAGACGTGAGTCCTGTGCTCTCCATGCCACTGGAATCAAGCTATCCTGGCTGATGAGGGCGGATGAAAGCCCGAAACCAGTCCTAGGATGCTTGTTTCCAGTCCAGGGAGGACCTGGCTTGGCAGTTCGGGCTGGACTGTTCCCATTGAGCACAGGGTCAAGGCTGATTTGCATATGGCTGGGTTCAAACTGGAATGGCATGGTGAGCAAAAAAACAATGGATTTAGGCCCAGATCTCTGCACTGGGGTGAATGTATGATATTGTTTTGCATTCTGTCCATCAACCGTTGTTTTTGCATTTGTCACCCCGAGTGGGACGGGTATGCTCAGACGTGAGTCCCGTGCTCTCCATGCCACTGGAATCAAGCTATCCGGGCTGATGAGGGCTGAAAGCCTGAAACCGGTCCTAGAATGCTTGTTTCCAGTCCAGGTAGGACCTGGATTGGCAGTTCGGGCTGGACTGTTCCCATTGGGCACAGGGTCAAGACTGATTTGCATATGGCTGGGTTCAAACTGGAATGGCATGGTGAGCAAAAAAACGATGGATTTAGGCCCAGATCTCTGCACTCGGGTGAATGTATGACATTGTTTTGCATTCTGTCCATCAACTGTTGTTTTTGCATTTGGACCGCGCTCAGTACCAAGGACCCTTCCTCTCAGACAATCCACCCCTACAGCGCCAGCACCCACCTCGCCATTAACCCTGGATGCCACATTGCCTGCCAGGACCAACATCTGCTCCAGACCGGACATCGCCTTCACTAACGGCTACTAAATCACCCGCAAGGACCACCCGACCATCCAGGAGGAGGCATTGCTATCACCTACAGAAGCACACTCCGACTGACCACACACTCTAATGACCCAACGTTGACCATGGAACACCTTAACTTCAAGATCCAGGCCAACCCCAGCCCCATCCTCTGCGGCACCCTCATCTGGAGGCCCCCGGGGCCATAGACACCCATTCTCCAATACAATTGTAGACCTCATTGCACACCAGGCTCTCCCATCCTCCGACGACATCTTACTCTGTGAACTCAAGTTCCACCTTGACAACCCCAGTGACCAGAACACTACCCTCTCCTGGGGTAGCTCCCCAACATCAGACTCAAGCAGCTAGTCACCGCAGCAAGCCACCTAGCCGGACACGCGGTTGAGCATGTCTCCTCCACCATTGGGACCTTCAACTAAAGCAACACCACCGGGCTCTCCCGGACCAACCATTATTGTATACATCACGGCATCACCATGCCCACCGTACATAACCATCATCAACGCCCCCCTCGCAGCTAAAGCAAGGCCACCAAAGTACGTCTCATCAACTCCCTCAGCTCCAACACTCCGCCAATGCTTACAGACGATGACACCGATGCGCGCAACCGCCACCAACGGATCTCCAACTGCACCGACAACCGGGCACCCCTCAATAACGGCCCTGCGTCAGTACTTTACGCTTGAATGATGGCAGGCGTAAGCGTGACACAGTGGCCCATGCATTGCTGGTGTCGCGTCATGGTTGTGACGCGACTGCAGCAATGGGTGACTTTAGCACAGACAGATACATCAGGATTCCAGACGTATCTGTCATTAATTGCATCATAGAGCGCTGTCCAGTAAATACAGTGCATCCGTGGTGTTGCAAGAACGGGGTAGTGAAAAGTGTTGCAACGCTTTCTTGTTGCAGCACTGCCACACTTTTCATGAGTGAGGCCCAGGAATGTGCACTACCTATTGATTGTGTGCAGTCCTGCCCTATAGTTTTGTCACAGGGCAGCACAACAACATTGCTTGCAGCATGATACAGCAACAAAACCCGCTGAAATGAGGCCCCAAGGGTTATCTCCATTTTTAAGACCAGCTTTTTTCTGGTCTTAAGTCCCAGCCTCTAACGGCCTTTTGCGGCTGTTTTTTTAATGTATCGCGGGTCCGGGCGATAGTTGTAAATATCGCGAAGTGGGGTTAGCATGCATTTTTTGCACGGAACCGCCTACCTTGCATGTCATTAGCGCTAGTTATCGCTTACATGGATGGCGATGCTGAAAGCGGCAGGTATCGCCAGAAAGTGATAGTGATAAATCGCAGGTTAAAGTTCCCAGTCTAATTGAAGATATAAAGGTACCTAACAAGGCATTGGAGAAAATTATCAGTTGACATAATTGGTCCAATGGTATTATCTGAAAGCATTCCAGAGTGTGGCATAGTAAACATTGATTATTACAGTCATTGGCCAGAAGTGAAATTAGTAAAGGTACCCTATAGTAAAAAATTCATAACATTTTTAGAAGCTGTCTTTGCAAAAGAAGGGATCGCTGATGAAATCTTAACAGATAATGGGTGTCAATTCACGTCAGGAAAATTGATTGTAGGTCAACATGTTTCATGCTATTTAAAGTCCCTGTAGATCTGGGTACTTTGTCAGGACCATTTAAACAAATCTTCCAATGATTTGGGTTAAAAGAGGTGGTATGATTTGATTGAGTACACACGAGCGGACAAGTGTTTGCCCTTGCTACATATTAAAATCCACTGAGTTGCCCTTAGAGCAGGCCCACATCTTATCAACCATTTACGGAGGACCAGGATCCTGCACTGCTAAAGGAAGGCATCATGACCCAACTCTTGATAAAAAAACAACCTGGAAAAGGCTGGAGGAACACATCACGTGACTATCAGGCATATCCTCCTGCTCTCAGTGCACCATCCTTTCTCGTCCCAAACATCAAATGTTCATGGTTCTTGGTCAACTTTTTTATGCTTTCTTGCTTTGCCAATATTTTCTATGGGAATTTCGATTATAAATTCTATTTTTTTGACTGTGTATGTCCTTCTCCAGCTTGATTGATTGGCATGCAACTTCTCAAGGTCAAATTAAAATGAACATATTTGGAAGTTCTCATGCAGATTTTTTAAACACAGCTAACATTTTTTTAAATCCAGCAAATGTTTTTTTTTTTACTGACCTTGCAATACAAGTTTGGACTGGTACCAAGCAATAATGTGGGCAAAGCACGGTCTTGTGCGAAGAGTATTTTGACACCAGAGAAGAGTTAGAGTTAGGATAGACTAGAGTTAGGGTTGGGATTCCAGGCAGAGGTACAGTAATAAAACCACCCCATGTTGCTTTGAAAGACGATGGGCCCGATTCACAAAGGTAAAATGAGACGAAAGTCTAACTTTACGACTTTCGGCTTTCAGAAAGAGCATTAACTACTCGTCAATGCCCTTTGTGAATACCAAAAGTCGTAAAGTTAGACTTTCGTCTAATTTTACCTTTGTCAATCGGGCCCAGAACTTCCATAGCCTGCTGACTTGTAGTTCTAAATATTGCTCTTCTTACTCCCTTGACCTCTGTCCATATATAGGTGTGGGGGGTGTAGGGAAAAGGTCTGTCATCACATTAACATTGAAGGAGCTGGCTGGCTGAAATATCTCACTTTACACATGATCCAGTGGGTTACCAGCAACAAGCAATCCAACACCACATATTCACCTGGGCCCATAAATTCACTCACAACATACTGGCAATATCCGCTGGGGTCATGTTTTTTGTCAATATCTAGATTAGTTATTTCTGATCCCTAACTAATCTTTTCTGATCAAAGAGTTATTTGAACTAGTTGTGGTGAAATGACATAGAATTTCAATTTTACTTACACATTGGTAATGATCACAGAGTCGGGATGTATTCTAAAGTTTCATCTCAGATTAAATTCAGGCAGAAAAGATTCAAAAGTCAATCAAAATGCATTCATTTATGCTTTGCAACGACACTGTATGAAAGGGAGAGGGTAGAGAGAAAAGCACAAAAGAGCACACACAGATATAATAATAATTACCTAGAATGGTGTGAAAACCAACTCCCAGGCCTAGGAATTAGTAAGGGCCCCTCACAAAAGATCTGGCGTACAAAGGCTTCAGGACAGGAATCAGGACAGGTCAGGCAACCTCTCTATCACCGACGCTTGCGTAGCACCCCTCTCTGACACTCACTTTCTCCTCCAAATTCTTCCGCAATCTTCTTCTAAATTAATTTCCTTAAAGTAAATGGTTCAGCAATTTGATTTTTCTTCAGCATCACTCATCACTCCGATAGCATCCTGGTCTCATGCTTCAGCATCTCCTTCTGGAACTCTGCAATGCCTCTCAATGCTCTGCTCTTGGACAGCATTCCGGTCTCAATCTCTGCAATGCTAGCCAACTAACTAAAGCTACCTCAATTATACTTTTCTGTACGCTTGCACCACCCATTAATGTTTCAAACTTATGCAAATACTAACTCTGATTGGACAGGCAAAGAGGGTGATCATCACACCATGCTTATTTCCCATTATTTTGTTTCAGTTCTTTGTTTAAAATCCCACCCCTTAATTTCTATACATGAATCTTTATTCCCACCCGCATTCACATTGTAATTGTCACAAATGATAAAAGTCTCTCAGTTTCTCATCCATTTCAGTGGACTGTCGTAACGTTTCTCAGGAAAGTATCCTTTCACAACCTTGGTCGACGTTCAAGTTGACATCACGTCTTCCACTTTGATTGCACTACGGATATGTGGTAGAACGAGAGGGAATGAATTGTGGTTGCTAAGCCTATGAAAAGCACTATTGAAAGAGTAAAAAAAAATGTTAAAATCAAAAATAAATGGTTTCACTGTACACCACTTATCTTTAATCTAAACCCATTTACTTAATATTACTCTCCCTGCATTAGCATTAGTAAAATAGCTGGGTTTCATTTTTTCAGCAAACAAGGGGTAAGCATGTGAGTTTCAAGCGGCCATTTTGTTAGCTACTGCGCAAGTGCAGAAAGTTCCATCCAATCAAAAGGTATGTCATACTACGTAGATGCAGTAGACGCATGCCCACTAAAGATTTTCGGTTAGCGGCCATTTTAGAATTTAACTTGAGTTACTTATTAGTAGAACACATAGGCAAGCTTTGGTTTCTTCTTGTAAATGTAATGTTGTGCCTATTAGTTTACCTGAAACAAGGTTTGGTATGTGTTTAGGGGTTACAGGAGAGGATTGCGTCCGAGCATATCTCTTTTTCACGAGTCCTTGCTCCATCAATCCCCTCTCTGATGGCATTTTAAAGCCATCACAAAATTACCCATTCCTCATCAGATGTCAACTTTAGCATTTTTCACTTTCTTTCCCTTTTCCATTCTTTTTCTCATCTTTGTTCTTTAATCCTTTCATTTGCTCACATAACTTGCCTTTCATTTCTTCCTGAACTGAATCTTTTCATAATTTCTTTTATTTCTTTTTCCATTTATCTCATATCTCCTACTTCTTAGTTTATTAGTACAATACCTACACCATATTGCTATTGATTACACTAATATTGCTAAACCTGCTATAGGTAAAAATGACTTGTCCTAGGAAACTTTCCCATTTATTGGAAAACCAAGTCCCTACTGAAGAAATACCTTTTGCTAGTCTTTCCTATACATTTTCAACCTCCAGTGGTTTCAATTTCACTTGCAATTTCGTAATATTCTTAATATATCCCTTAATTCCTGTGCTTTTCTCTGGTATATAAGTGCAACAATGTTGCACTTTCAACATTGTACAGACTCCACCCTCTTTAGCTAATATATCAAGTGCAAGTCAATTCTGCAAAACCATAGACCTAATTGCAACCATATCTGTATTAATCATCAAGAAACCACCAGCAGTATCAGTCGAGAGACGATCAACTACTGTTGACAATTGACAGATTCTAGCTGAATTTAATACAACCCCCACAGAAGGTATCAATGCACTAAATATGCCACCTATTATTTCTGAAAAATTAGCTCTCTTTCTTTGTGTTAGTTCATTAGCATTTTCACTTCAGTGATTCTTTTTATATGATAAATCTTCAGAAAAACTATTCCCAAGTAGCGACTCCCATACCACCTGGCAGGCAGCTTATAATAAGCTTTATTCCTACACATGTAGTAAACTCTGGGAAATATTGGTTCTGTTCCCCTTTTTAGTCCCCAACATCCCAAAATTAGGAAGTTATGTTCACATTCAATGGAACCAATAAATCTGTTATTGTAATCTATCTTTAATCTATTGAGGCATATTTTCCCTGTCTTCACAAAATCTAGGGCCATCGCAGCATGATCTTTACCAGCGGTGTAAATTCATCTTTCTCTGCCCATGATGGAATGTGATGTTTCTGTTCAGCAGCTTTTCTTTGGAAATCTTGCCTCCTTTCTTCTACTAAATTCAAAAATACTTTCTCTTTCTCACGTAATGAACATGTTAGATTGTCTTTATGTGACTTTTCTATATCTAATGATTTGATTGTTAGGAAAAATTTGCCCATAAACTGTGCATCTAAACTACTACGTACTGGATTCCTATTCTTTTGAATAGGAATTTCTGTAAACACTACATCTATATGAGAATAATAATATTGTAATTTTCCTGTTCTATAAAATAAACTTGACATTACACTACAAGAAATACCATATGTTACTGGTAAATGATGGTATGTTACCCCCTCTGCTACTGAGGCAGGTAATTTCATACACACATAACAGTCACTAATCTCCATCGTATCTACATATTGAAACAACAACTCTGTAAAAAAATGTAAAGAGGTATTGTTGTCAGTTACTTTGTCATGTAAATCTATCTCATCTGATGCTTCTAATTCTACTCTATCTCCTTTCATGTTGGCTGTCTTTTTATTAATGTTAGTGTCGTTCCTCTTGTCTGTTATCATAAGCTAAGGAACTGCTATCGTTAAAAATAGGCAAACTAATATTACTAATAATAAGCTATGGGCCAGATTTACAAGCCCCGTACGGCACATTTGTGTCGCCGTTGCGTCATTTTTGTGACGCAGCGGTGGCGCAAAGTCAGCGCCATGCTGCAGGGAATTTACAACGTGATGCATCTGGGAGATGCGTGACATTGTAAAGCCCTGCGCTTCATGTGGGCGTTCCGGCACAGGGAGGGGGCGTTTCAGCGCAGGAACGCCACGGAAAAGTGGCTGAGTGAAATCTACAAGATTTCACTCAGTCACTTTTACGTCCATGCTGCGTCAAAACCCTGCGCCTGCTTGAAGCAGGCGTAAGGATTGACGCAGCATGTTAGGCGTAGGGGGACCCTGAGCCTTGCTGGAGGTGTGTCGTGCTTGCGACGCAACTCCAGCAATGCGCCGCCTTTCCGCCGGGGGATACGACACGCATCTGCCCATCCGTGCGCTACGGTGCGCCGCATTGTAAATGCGGCGCATAAGTGGTGGCGCAAGGGTGATTTGGCGTGTCTCAACTGTTCTGGCGCATCCCTGCTGATTAGCAGAGATGCGCCAGCAGTTGTAAATCTGCCCCTATATATATACAAGCCTTACAACATTTCTTTATACAATTTCGTTTTGGTCTTTCAGTAAGTCTGGTCTCAGCCATTTTGACTCAAGAAGATTACTCTTCATTCCTTTAGTTTGAAATCAGAATCTTTTGAGTACTTCAAGGAGGTCTCACTTGCCCTTCATCAAACTGTTCTGCATTTACTTCTTCATCAGATTCTTCATTAATATCTAAATTCTCAAATTCTTTGAGGATCACAGAGGTCTATTCAGGTCCTTTGAACTTATTGTTTAATACCTTCAATCTTGAACTTCTACAGATGTTCTTTCAAGGGACTTTTCAGTCTGAGTTTTACTTGTCACTTCATTCACTTGTTCTGGATCTTCATTCCTTGTTCTTAAATGATATTTTAACCTTTTGACTCCACCTGGCCAATTGTCACCTTTTCTGACCCTCTTAACTTGCACTGTACTTTCACCTTCTTTGTCTCTTTCAAGAGCCCTTTTATTTTCGTTACATTGTGGCACAACCTGGTTTTCTTTGTCTTTAGAGTTTCTCTCTACTTTTCCTTGATCAGGTCTTGTCTGTGTGGCTTTTTCTGCCTGAACTCGTTCTTCTGTTTCTACCTGTTCCAGTTTGGGTACTCTTTTTGATAGCTCTTTTTCTTCTTCTTCCCGAACTTGTTCTTTTCCTAACTGGCCCTGTTCAGGTCTTAGTACAATTTTGTCTTCTGCCGCCTGAACGTGTTCTTCTATACCTGTCTGTCCTTGCTCAGGTCTTTTAATTGATCTGTTTGCGTGAGTATGTTTTTCTGTCCCTATCTGGTCTTGCTCAGAATCTCTAGTTTTTTTGTTCAATTCTTCCTGAGCATGTACTTCTATACCTGTCTGATCTTCACTATTCTCTTATTCCTCTAATTTCGTTCTACTCCGTGTTTTGATGAAGACTTCAGGTATGTCAACTATTGGTTTCCAGTCCTCCTGACTTTTGCTCGGTTGTTCGTTGGCAATCTCCCTAGAGTCCCTTGCTCCAAAATATTCGACTGTACAACCTTCAGCAGCTTCAACTGTTTGTGTCAGTTGTGGTCTTTCCTCATCAGGCACTTGCACCCTTTTTGTATGACTGGCACGTATCCAGCTTGGCAGGCCTGCACACTTCACTGCTGTGCTAGTGACCAATATGACTTTCCCTGGCTCATCCCACCTAGGTGCTAGGCATGACTCTCTGGTGTGGTTCGTTACTACCACCCAATGTCCAGGACTCAAATCATGAGCTTGATCTAGCGGCCTGGTCAATGCGTCTTCTTCAACTTGGTGAGAGACAGAACGCACTAGGTCAGTCAATCCTTTACAATAATGCAATACCAGATCATCAGTTATATTCAGCAATCTATGTCCTGGTATAAATGCTTATCTCATTGCTCTTCCCATGATAATCTCATGGGAAGTCAGTCCTGTGTTTCTGTCAGGAATACTTCTAAGTCCCATCAGAACAAGAGGCAATGCACCTGGCCAACTCATTGAAGTAGATGCACACACCTTTGCCTATCTTGATTTTATTGTGCCATTCAATGGTTCTACCACTCCAGAAGCCTCTGGGCGGTATGCACAGTGCAGTTTCTGTTCGATCTTGAATGCTTCACAGATTATTCGGATTATTTCATTATTAAAATGAGATCCTCTATCTGATTCCAAAGTTACTGGAAAACCAAATCGTGGAATGAGTTCCCTCAACAATAATCTGACAACAGTTATACTGTTATTTCTTCTTGTGGGGTATGCTTCCACCCATCATGAAAACAAAAAAACGATCATGAGGACGTACCTCAATCCCCTACATGGTGGCAGTGCTATGAAATCTAGCTGTAGCCTCACAAATGGTCCTTCTGCTTTCGCAATTCTTCCCCAACTGACCGCCGTCTTTATTCTGGGATTTATTTGCTGACAGGCTAAATAACTCTGGCAAAGACTCTCTGCGACCACCCTAATTCTTGGATTTTGCAAATCCTGTTTGAATTGTCATATCATAGTGCCTCTGCCTACGTGAGTAACTCCATGGTACATTCTTGCCATTTGTGAGAGCAAACAATCTGGCAGAATTGGTCTGCCATCATGGTACACTCACACACCATCTGCTTCCCTTTGTTCACAACCCTGCTTTACCCAATTTTCTTTTTTACTTTCTTCCACTTCCTTCTGCAACTGTCTCACCTCTTCCCATGTTTCGAAAACTGAAAAAGACATAAGTTGGCAGCTGATTCCACTTGTTTCCATTTTTCTGTTTATTGACATTTTGTTTCTAGCACAATACTGAGCAACTTGGTCAGCCTAACGGTTACCAGCTGTCACTTTATCATTTCCTGACTGGTGAGCAGCCCACTTGACCACTGCTAGTTCTTTTGGCAATTGTATTGCTTCCAATAGTTCTTTCACAAATTTTCCATTTCTGATGGGGGATCCTGAAGACGTCATGTATTCCCTTTGTGACCACAACTGGCCAAAATCGTACACAACCCTGTAACCATATTGGCTATCAGTAAATATGGTCACTCTCCAATTTTTTCCCAATTTTTCATGCTTTAATTAAAGCTATCAATTCAGCTACTTGTGCAGATGTTACTCCAGGTAAACAGGATGCTTCAACAGCCCCAGTTAATTTGCATACAGAATAGGCTGCACTCAGTCCACCTTCCTCAAGTCTTAAACAAGAGCCATCAACAAATAACTCATGTTCTGGCTCTTTTAGTGGTTCTTCCTGTATATCAGGACGGGGCTTGGCAAACATTTTGGTAACATCTAAACAGTCATGTTCTGCCTCATCTTACACTTCTACACATTTAGAATCTGGTAATAACGTAACAGGATTTACCATAGTACATTTGATTACTGTCACATTTTCTGCTCCCAGAATTATTCTTTCCTACTTAGTCATCTGACTAGGGGTAAGATGATGTGTTTGAGTTCTTGTTAATAGAATATCAACTGAATGGGGAACATATACCTTCACTGGATGTCCCATCACAATTGACTCACTTTGTTCTATGCTCATACATATAGCAGCAACTGCTTTTAAGCAGCTAGGTAATGCTGAAGTCACAGGATCCAAAGTAGCTGAAAAATAGGCTACTGGACAACGGCTTAATGCATGTCTCTGGGTGAAGACTGAGAGTGCACAACCTTCTCTCTCACAACAGAACAGTGCAAATTCCCTTGTATAGTCAGGCATACCTCGAGCTGGGGCCTCACATAGACAGTTTCGTAATTTCACAAATGCTTCAAGACTTTCATCATCCCAAACTATCGGGTCTTTTACTCTTTTTCGTGCCATCTGAATTAGGGGCTTCTCTAAAAGAGAGAACCCTACAATCCACTGTCTGCAGTATCCCACTACTCCAAGAAACATTCATCTCTCTCTCTGCGTTTGGGGTAATTGCATTTGTCTTATTATTCCAATTCATTCAGTGGTCACTTTCCTCACTCCTCTTTCTATTTGGTGACCTAAATGTTTCACTCCTGTTTTGCAAAATTGTAATTTTTCTGGAGATAAATTGTGTCCTCCTTCGGCCAAATGATTTAATAGTGCAATTGAATCAGTGGCACAATCATGTCTGGATTTTGATGCCACAAGCAGGTCATCAATATATTGCACTAAGGCTGATTTTCGGGGCATAACTAACTTCTCTAAACACTTTTTCAAAAGTTGATTAAAAATAGATGGGCTTTCTGTATACCCGTGAGGAACTCGATTCCATGCCAAAATACGATCCTCAAATTTAAAAGAAAAAAGATACTCTCTATCAGGGTGTAAAGGAATCGAGAAAAAGGATGGTTATTAATCAATTGCAGTAAAGCATCCAGCATTCCATGTTATCTGATACAAAATCACTGCTGGGTTTCGCACTACTGGACAGCATGGTACTACAAAGTCATTGATTTTCCTTAAATCCGGCACTATCCTGTACTTCCCACTAGGCTTTTTGAGACCTATTATGGTTGAATTACAAGGACTGCTCATTATTTCTTTTAAAATGCCTTGTTTAATCATTCGATCAATTTCAGAAGCTACTCCTGCTTTGACTTCTGGGCTAATTTTGTATTTCCGGGTGTTGGGATAAACAGAACTTTCTTTAACAGTCACTTTTACTGGGTCTACATTTGACATTAGACCTATTTATTTTCCAGTAAAATCCCATACTTCTGGATTTACTGTTGTTTTTAGCTCTCTGGCAGGTGATTTTCTGTCACTAATGAATAGATTTAGTTTATTTCTGTGCCTTGTTTAGCTAACATTAATTTGTAAATCAGATCTTCGTCAGGGGTTTGGAAAGCAGCACTGTCCGGTGTGCAATAAATTGTGCAGTTCATTTTACACAAATGGTCTCTGCCTAATAAATTCACTGGACTTGAATCACATACTACAAATTTATGCATATATTTGAAGGTTCCAATCTGTACCTCCATAGGTTTGGTAATTGGGGTTCTAATCTGCTGGTTTGGGACTCCAACCACTTGGATAGAGTCTCCCGGGGGGGTAGGTTTGGGATGTCTGCTGTTCTCACAGTAGAACAGGTAGCACCAGTATCTAATAGAAAAGTGACTGATCTACCGAAAAGGATGCACAAAGTACGCATGCCTCTTCCTCCCCCCTCAGGCACCGTCATTGCATTAAAATATTCTCTTCATTTTTATTCTGCGAAAAATAATGTGAAACCACATAATTTTTCTTACCCCTTCTTGGAAATCTGTTGTCCGCACTGTACTGTGCCAGATTCACAAAATTTGGCATAGGGGCAGGTGGCAACTGATACTTCTGATTAACTACCTGCTGCGGTTGATTCACAAATCCCTCATTCTGTGTTTGGGGATTTAAGTTTTGATTTGGGCCATTATTATTCTGAATATTTTTACACTTGTTTTTCCAATGTCCAAGCTTTTCGCCTCCATGACAGGGAAATCCTTTTTTTCGCATCCTCTCTTCTCATTCGTCCATTTTGTTTACCACCATTTGCCACGCTATCACTCTGATTCTGCTCTTTCATCTGTCCATCCGCTTGGCGATCTAATTTTATTCCCTGTTGTTCTGCCAACTTCCCTTGTGCCCACATCATCTTTTCTTTTAGTTTCTTATGCCTATCCTCAATATTGTCCCCACAATACTTGACATATTTGAATATTTCATCTATGGTTTCACTTTTCCAATAAATTTTATGTTATTGAATCATTTGACTAATCTCAGGTTTTAATCCAGAAACAAATCAATATAGAAAATGTCCCATATCCTTATCTCCAATGCTTTCAAATCCACTATACAGCTTAAATACCCGCAGTAACCTTTCATAATAGGCATGAACAGATTCATTTGTTTCTTGGATAGTTCGATCTATTTTTACCCAATCTGTTTCTTTTGGTGGTATTTTCCCTTTTCAAAAACATAATTACTTGGTGATATTTCTTCATTACATCATCTGATGGTGCTCCTGTTTTCTAGTCTCTTGGATATTCTTCACTAGGCCAATCAACTATGATTTTACATTCTCACATAAATCTGCAGGCACCACTATGTCAAACAGACCAGTCTTTCAATAAAACCTTCAAAACTTTCACAAACCTTTCAACTTGCCTATACCATTCAACTGGCTTCTCTCTCAATTTTGGGAACTCGTTTGTAAATGACAAACTATCTTGTTGATCCCATGGAACATGCACATATCCACCACCAGGTACCTCTCTCATAGGATACAATCTTTCTACTTTCCTTGTTTCTTTCATCAAGTTTACAGTAGACACTTCCTTAGCTTGTGCTTCCTTTTTCTTTTGCCACCTTATTCTCCACTTGTCCTGGTCTTCCCATTTCTGCAAGATACTCAGCAACTCTTTCAATGTCAATGTCAATGGTATTTATAGAGTGCAAACAATCATCCCCAGTGGGATATCACGGCGCTGTCCTGACAGTAGTGAGTAGTTAACAGATAACAGAGTAAGGATTGTATTTAGTCAGATTTTGGGAAAATAAATGTTTTTAATTGCTTCCTGAAGGACAAATAACAGTCTGTTAGTCTGAGTTCCTGCGGCAGCTTGTTCCAGTGGTTTGGCGCCAGGTGGGAGAACGCCCGTCCACCCATCCTAGCTGTTTTCACACGAGTGTTGCTTGCTCTAGCAGCCGTACAGGAACGCAGGTTCCTCGTGGGAGCATGGAATCTGATTTAATTTTTTAGGATGCGAGGGCCCGTGTTGTGCAATGCTTTATGCGTTATGCACATTAGCTTGAAGATAGCTCTCTGTCTCATTGGTAGCCAGTGAAGCTCACGCAGGCAGCTTTTGGCTGGGTCGTACTTTCTTTTATTGCAAATTGCCTTGGCCGCAGTGTTCTGTACGACTTGTAGTTTTGCGAACAGATAGTTCGCCATTCCCACAAACAGGGAATTTCCGTAATCCAGCCTGCTCATTAATAAAGACTGGACCAATATCTTCCTACACTCAGTGGGGATCCATGGAAAAACTTGCCGGAGCATCTTGAGTAGTGCGAAGCCTTCGCCACAAATTGTAGATACATGGGTTTTCATGCTCAAGGTATTATCTAGGATCACACCTAAATTTTTGGCCGTTGATGCTGGGGTAGGAGCGGTGCCCAGAGTGGTGGGCCACCAGCTGTTGTCCCATAGGTGTGTATGTCTACCAAACAGCAGAATCTCAGACTTGTCTGCGTTTAGTTTAAGACAATGGTTGTGCATCCAATTGGCTAGTTCAGTCAAGCAGTTCAGTAGCCCATCCTTAAGGTCGTCTTCTTCATCTAATGAAATCATTAGTTGGGTGTCGTCTGCGTAAGAGCAGATCCTAACACCCCACTTTCTCCCTATTTCGGCTAGTGATGAGACAAACACGTTGAATAGGGTTGGACTCAATGAGGCCCCTTGTGGGACTCCATATTTGATGTTCCGGGGAGGGGAAACAAAATCACCCATCCGTACTGACTGTGTTCTGTCTTGCATGAAAGACTGCAGCCATCCTAATGCCTTTTCCCGGATACCCTTGGCTGCTAGGATTTCCAGGAGTCGGTGGTGTGGGACGGTATCAAATGCCGCCGAGGGGTCTAGTAAAATCAAGGCGACTTTCACTTGCAACTTTCTGCCGGACACATTCATATTTTCCAGATTTTGTCAGTATAATCCACTCGGTAAGGTTTCTTCCTGGTCTTTAGGTATGGGCGAATTTTGGGAATCTCGCGTTCGCGAATTTTGCGGATTTGCGAACTCGCAATCCGCAAAATCCGCGAATTCTCGCAAATTTGCGGATTTTTTTTTTTTAATGTTCGCACGGGTTTCTGCAAGTTCGCGAGGGTTTTGTACAATTTCGCAAATTGCGAAATTGTACAAAACGCGTGCGAACTTGCAGCAACCCGTGCGAACACAATTATATGAAGAGAAAGAAGCTCCTGGTCACAGGAACAGCACGGGGATTGCGCTCATGAAAGTCAAGGATGCAAAGGCCTCTACCCAGCATCACAGCTGATTTTCCACAGTAGATTTGGGAAGAGGCACACCTGTCCCGCCTCGAAGACGCTCATGATTGTTTTTGGGCTAATGAATGAGTCACTGATTTTGAGCATCAACTAGTTCGAGCGACCATGCAAAGGCCGCCCTCTACCCAGCATCACAGCTGATTTTCCACGGTAGATTTGGGAAGAGGCACACCTGTCCAGCCTCGAAGACGCTCATGATTGTTTTTGGGCTAATGAATGAGTCACTGAATTTGAGCATCAACTAGTTCGAGTGACCATGTGTGTGTTACTATGCAATCGCCCTGAAGGGCGCAGGGGTCCCTTGAGTGACCTGTGTAAGGCTGTGCCTGTAACTATTTTACAATGGCGCCAGCAAGCTGCCAGCGCCGTTGTAAAATAGTTACAAAGTTAGCTTGCACAGGAAGCACTTAGATAAAATAAAGCAGCACCTGCTTCGTTTTATCTAGTGGTTCCTGTGCAAGCTAACTTTGTAACTATTTTACAACGGCGCTGGCAGCTTGCTGGCGCCATTGTAAAATAGTTGCATGAATGGGGGTTCAACTTTTGAACCCGTTACGCTCGCGGATTTTTTTTGCGGATTTTGCGGGAAATCTGCAAAATTCGCGGATTGCGGATTTCCCAAAAATCCGCAAAATCCGCGAGCGTTACGGATTTCCCGCTCATGCTTACTGGTCTTCCCATTTCTGCAAGATACTCAGCAACTCTTCACTTGCAACTTTCTGCCGGACACATTCATATTTTCCAGATTTTGACAATATAATCCACTCTGTAAGGTTTCTATAAAACTTTTGATCTCCCTATGTCTAATCCGATTTCAGAGGATAGTTCTGTCAATTTCTCATGAAACAATCTCACATTTCTAATTATACTCCTGCATACAAACAACAATTCTTCTTCCTCATAGGTGTTTAATCTGTCTATTCCCACATTTCCAGCAATCAATTCTTTTAATTCTACTTTCAATTTGTAAATATCTAATATTTTAGGAGGTGAATTGTGTTTTTCAATCCCTTGTGCCCATCTTTCTAAATCTTCTGGCGTTACTGATGTGGCACTCCTGACCCCTGAGGATGCTACTGTCCTTCCTTCCTTTGAACTGCTAGGTACAACTCTCTTTTAGGGTCTTGCTCACATTGTCTTTTATCGGTAGATCCATTAATGAAATTACAGAATGACACTCTCTGGCTTGGTCACCCTTTATTATGATTTCTTTTCTGGGATTATTTAACCCCTCTACTGCGCCCGCGATTTTGCGGAAGTGCGGCACTTCTGCAAAATGGGCGGGGCCGCGTCAGCCATTGGCCGACGACAGCACCAGCGAGGTAGCGTTGCCGTCGGCCAATAGCCAACG
Organism: Lissotriton vulgaris; assembly: GCF_964263255.1. Taxonomy (NCBI): domain Eukaryota; kingdom Metazoa; phylum Chordata; class Amphibia; order Caudata; family Salamandridae; genus Lissotriton; species Lissotriton vulgaris. The sequence goes on from NC_141698.1 coordinate 93,405,716, forward strand.
GCAGCACTTAAGGGGTTAAAGGCATTACTGTAGCTGGTGGCTTTGGACAATTTAGTTTATCTCCATATAAAGGAACAACAGGACCTATAGTTACAGGTATTGTCAATACTTCAGGATTTACATTTAGTTGGGTTATTTTCTGTATTAATTCCTCTCTATTCTTATTTAATGCTTCCTTTTCTTTATCATAAAGTACTCTATTAACTGTTTGCTCATGTACAACCTGGGGAATCAAGGGTGTTCCTAATCTTGGTGCACTTGCAGTAACTCTGCTTGGTCCTTTTTGATACGGTGGAGGGTTTTTATTCAACATGTCCTCTAATAACTCATCTTCAGATTCACCATATCCTGCCGTATTCAAATGTTTCAATTTTTCTTTACACTTACTCCTTGTCTGTTTGTCGGCCATTAATACTGGATACAATCCCTCTGATACCATTGCTCTTCGCCACTGTTTCATCTGTTCTTCACATGACCCATACATATGTCTTGTATAAAATTGTGTAATTGTTCCTCTTCGACCCTTTTCTCTCTCAAATGAGTCAGTCTCCCATTCTTCTAAAGCCTCATACTGAGTTAGTCTAGGTCTTGGTTCTAATTCATACATCTGCATTCTCAAATTCTGTAAAATTCTTCCATGCTCTGGAAAAGCTAAAACACCATCATCCTTGGTGTATTCTATCCAATTCTCCATCCATACACATGTATGATAACCTCTCTCCATCATCATAAATGAAGCAGGTGTTTTAGGTGGTGGAATAGGAATTCCCTCTCTAGTCAAAACAGGTTTATCTTTCTTGAAGAAATTTTCTTTATGAATTATACTTTTCTCCTTTCTCCATACATTTTAGATACTCGATGAATAAAACAATAATCTGCATAACCTGAAGCTTTCCTGTCAGGGCTATTCAGACCAAAAGACAAATGAGAATCGAGCATACAAATTTTCACTAGCCAATCAAAATTTAGATCTTATTCAAACTCCCAATCAGGCTTCAGGTCATGCTTGTAATCTGACCAATGCTAGCGCGGCCTTTCGAATGACGTCAGTTCTGCTCCTTAACACTGACCCTCCCTTTACAATCTGCGTTTGTCACAAACCCGCTGTTTCCACCAATCCCAGCGTGGCTCACTGTGACGTCAGTGCAACTCTAGCAACTGACCCTCCCTTTACAAGGTAATACGTAAACTTATTTTCCTTACTTTCTTTCAAAATAAATCATTAACAACAACATATAAACATTTGCTACTGTCTGTTCCACTAAATCAAAGGATAGATTACTTCTTTTCACTGCAAGTAAAACCTTCCACTCACTCTTCTTTGAGTAAGACAATCCGTTTACTTTTCATACACTGCGAGTAAAACCTTCTGTTTACCCTTCAATTAAGCTCGGAAGAACCTGCTACTCCTTTGGTGTTACCCTTACTAGGTGATATAAGACCAAAGTTTTACCAGCGAACTATCTGCTATCAATCACTCTTACTTTTACACGAAATAGTCCCTAGTTCAACACTGCCAGCCCTACTTAGCTTTTCAGTGTTTTTCCAACAGACGAGTAACCTCACTGCAGTGTGGTTTCTATCGCCACCCGCTATTCGATTTTCCCCCGGGAAATTCTGGACAACATAAAACAAAACGTATCACAAACAATAATCAATAATCAATACTTATCACCAAACTAGTCAATAATACCCATCCTCTACTACCACAAAAACTGATCCATCTGGTTACCAGCAACAGGTAATCCAACACCACATACTCACCTAGGCCCATAAATTCACTCACAGCATACTGGCAATATCATCTGGGGTCATGTTTTTTGTAAATATCTGGATAAGTTATTTCTGATCCCTAATCTTTCACTGATCAAAGAGTTCTTTTGCTGGTCAATGGACCATTAGTTTAACTAGTTGATGGTGAAATGACATAGAATTTCAATTTTACTTACACATTGGAAATTATCACAGAGTCGGATGTATTTTAAAGTTTTATCTCAGATTAAATTCATGTGAACCACTTACACAGTACATAACAGGCTCCATCACTCACAGGGACGAAAGATTGAAAAGTCAATCAAAATGCATTCATTTATACTTTGCAATGACACTGTATGAAAGGGAGAGGATAGAGAGAAAAGCAAACCGCCCATACACAGATATAATTATGATTACCTAGAATGGTTTGAAAACCAACTCCCAGGCCTAGGAATTGGTAAGATTCCCCCAGGAAAGCTCTGGGGAACAAAGGTTTCAGGAAGTGAATCAGGACAGGACAGGCAACCTCCCTATCACCGACGCTTGCGTAGCACCCCTCTCTGACATACTCTTCCTCCTCGAGATTCTTCCGCGATCTTCTTCTAAATTAATTTTCTTAAAGTAAATGGTTCAGCAATTCAATTCTTCTTCACCATCACTCGTCACTCCGACAGTATCCTAGTCTCATGCTTCAGCATCTCCTTCTGGAACTCTGCAATGACTCTCAATGCTCTGCTCTCGGACAGCATTCAGGTATCAATTTCTGCAATGCTAGCTAACTAACTAAAGCTACCACAAATATACTTTTCTGTATGCTTGTACCACACATTCATGTTTCAAACTTATGAAAATACTAACTTTGATTGGACAGGTAAGGGGGGTGATCATCACACCATGCTTATTTCCCATTATTTTCTTTCAGTTCTTTGTTTAGAAATCCCACCCCTTAATTTGTATACATGAAACTTTATTCCCACCCACATTCACCTTGTTGGCACAAATTATAAAAGTCTCTCAGGTTCTTATCCATTTCAGTGGACTGTCGTTCTGTTTTTCAGGAAAGTATCTTTTCACAACCTAGGACGACGTTCAAGTTGACATCACATCTTTCAGTTTTATTGCACTACGCACGTGCAGTAGGAGAGGGAATACACTGTGGTTCACGTTGCTAGGCCCATTATAAGCACTATTGAAAGAGTAAAAAAAGCAAATGTTAAAATCAAAAATAAATGGTTTCACTGTATACCACCTATCTCTACTCTAATCTCATTTACTTATTATTATTCTCCCCGCATTAGCATTTAGGTATTTCAGCAAGCAGGTGGCAAGCATGTGAGTTTCAAGCGGCCATTTTGTTAGCTACTGCGCAAGTGCAGAAAGTTCCCTCCAAGCAAAAGGTACATCATACTATGTAGATGCAGTAGACGCATGCGCACTAAAGATTTTCAGTTAGCCGCCATTTTAGAATTTCACTCGAATTACTTATTGGTAGAGCACATAGGTAAGCTTCGGTTTCTTCTCATAAATGTAATGTTGTGCATATTAGTTTACACCAAACAAGGTTTAGTACGTGTTAAGGGGTTACGGGAGAGGATTGCATCCAAACATGTCTCTTTTTCACGAATCCTTACTCCATCCCACATGGCCACTGCAATTATGTGGCTCTGCGGCGTTTTCTTCATAATTATGGATTTGCCACTTAATCCCTTATCTACTGCATAATCCGTGGATTTTAACAACAACAAAAACATTCTGGCTCAAACTAAACAAAAGTTAATAAAAACGAGGCAATGTGTGTCACTGTGCAGTGGAAAGCCCATTTGCAATAGTTGACTGGTCATCTTTCAACTGCTTATTGCTGTATTTGGGTGTTAAACTGGTACTAATAAGAGGAAATCTTTGCCCAGACAGTTTTACCAGATTTAGAAATGGCAAAATGTTAAAATAATACTATCACAAAATGTCCACATTTAACCACATCATTTTCCTTTTAATGCAACATAATTTATTCAAACCTGCCACATAATTTAGTAGTCTCCTGCCGCATAATTCCATTGGCCCTGCTATACATCACAGGGGTGCAGAGAAGCAAAGATAAGACTTAACTACCTTACTGCTGTGAGGATCACTGACAGAATATCGGAACAAAAAATATTGTGTGAACTGAATATTGTGACATATATATCAACAAGGTACATATATGTGGAGTTATAGATAGTGATACTTTAATTACCAATAGAAACTTACCATCACAATACTTTTGTCCTCGATACTCTGGAGACAATATTTCGTCCCACCATATTTCTGGTTCTGATATTCTGTCTAAACACCTGCCAAAGTACCCTAGAAACCCTTGGATTCCCCAAGTGAGTGACTCACTCTAAGGCTGACTGTAAGAATTCACAAAAAATAGGAAAAATCTGTTGGATAGTTGGTTGTATTCAGACCCACAGCCAAGAATAACCCGGTATTTGTAAAGCGCAAAGTAATCACCCCTAAGGGTCTCAAGGCACTGGGGGCCATCATGAAGATTAAACAAACTATTGCCCAGAGTTACATGGTGTTGGGCTGGGCTGAGTTACCGCCAGAGATTGAACCGTGAGCCCCGTGCTTCGGAGTCAGCCGCTCTGGACGCTGCGCCACACCTCTCCCAGAATGGTAGAGGTAACCAGACCCCGTCACATGAAGAGTCCCCCCGCAAGCACTGTAGCCCTTTTCATAGCCGCCGAGTAGGAAGGGTATACCCAGGCGTTGGTCCCGTTCTCACAATGCCACTGGATTCAAGTTAGCCTAGCTGATGAGGTGTGGTGCCCTGAAACTGGTCCCAGGATGCTTGTTTCCGGTCCAGGGAGGACCTGGCCTGGCAGTTCGGGCTGGACTGTTCCCATGAGGAGCAGGGTTAAGACTGATTTGCGTATGATATGGCTGAAACTAAACTGCAATGGCATGGGGAGCAAAATAAAACCACGGATATAGCTACAGATTTCTGTACTGGGGTGAATGCATGACATCGTGACGCATTCTGTCCATCAATAGTTCTTTTAAGCACCTATTCCTAGCTAGGCTTGGAATGGCACTTTGAGGACAAACTGTTCATTGTGCCTCAAACAGATTTGCAAATAGGGCACACATTGCTGATGCAGGTGTTTGGCTTTCCAGTTGGGGCACGTAAAACCTGCTGTAAATCGTGGGAGCAAATGCTACAGAATCAATTTTGCTCACGTTAGAGCGGAGGGAAACTCACACAATTTGCGGATCATCCCTTATTCCGAGCTCCGCACCGTAGAATAGGGTGCACATTGCTCACCCTTTAAGTGCCCTGGGCCTCATTTATGAGGCTGTGCGTCACTTTTACGCCGCTGGTGCGTCACTTTTTGTGACGCACCAGCGGCGTAAAAAATGCGCCTTGTTGCGCCATATTTACAAAGTGACGCATCTAGGTAGATGCGTCACTTTGTAAACCCCTGTGCCACATTATACCTGCGCCAGGTATAATGTATGCAAGGGGGGCGTATTGACGTAAGGAAGGGTCGTAGAAGTGACGCAGTGAAATCTATGAGATTTCACTGCGTCACTTTTAGGACGCCGTTGCGTCAAAATCTTGCGCCTGCCTCACAGCAGGCGTGAGACTGACGCAGGCCCTTTCACATGGGGCTTGCCCCATGTGAAAGGATGCATTGCTGGAGTTGCGTCACTTTTGTGACACACTCCAGCAATGCGTCACTTTTGCGCTTACAGATACGTCAGAAATACTGACGTATCTGTAACTCCTTGCGACATGATACGTCATACTGTAAATATGACGCATCAGGAATGTCGCAAGGAGTGCACACTGAGAAGTGAGGCATCGCTGCTTTCACGCAGCGATGCGTCATTTCTCATAAAGGAGGCTCCCGGTGCGTAATTTGCGCATTTGATTGCGCAGCTAATGTAATCACAGCGTATGAGCCCTTCAGATACTTACTCTTGGACTCTCAAGCCAGATTATTATTTTTTTTACCTGTGTGATGGTTTAATGTTTCTTCTTCTCCCAGGTCTCACTGACCACACTTTCATCCCTTTTTAAATCAGATACCAAAGGCACCCGATTTCCTGTAAGAAAGAGATGAGCTGGGCTGGAAACTGAAAGACTACTAGGGTTAATGGCATTTTCGAACCTCCACAAAGAATGGTAGACCTAATAGATAAAAGGCTCTATCCTGCATTTAAACAGGTGGTACCCCCGCTAAATGTGGGGACACATTCACAAAAACGAAGGAGAACATGTTGTATTCAGCAGATTGTAGTTTAATTTGAAAATACAAAAGCGAGAAGAAATATATGAACAAATGAGCAGTTTCCAAGTATTAGAGAAACGCGATTAATTAAGATAATGGAAATCTGATTAAAATGGCATTTGATGCTTATTGGATGAGTGTGCGCCCTGTACCCAGGTAAGACAGCCTGGGTTTCATAATTTATAGTCTATTAGGCGCTAAAGTACTGAAAATCCACAGTACTGCACCTTGAAGAAAATGTTCAATTTCCTTCGATGTCAAACGTAAACAGAAGTAGACATTTTGTCTGCTACATCGGGTTGGTCATGTTATGGTTACAGATTTCTGATGAATGTGTAGTGTAGACGAACTTTGGGCTACAATTGCCACCTATATGAGTGGATCAATATTTTCCGATTTATGCAGTAACTCTTTTTACTGCATTAATCTGAAGTTAGCATTTTGTAGTTTTTTATCACACCAAGTACATATTGGGTGCACTAAAAACCGCTTCCCCAGATAATTGTGGCTGGTCAAACCTACCTACATGCCCAGGAGGTAACAGGACATGCAGACTTTGGTGCTGTACATTGAAAAATATATATGTGAGGCCTAGGGGTTGGATGGAACTTGCATAATTTGCTGTAGCATAATTATGAGAGGAGTAAGGCCCTACATTTAGTGATATTTATGTGAAAAGGCGTATTCACGCGAAGTTTGGTAATTTCACGTCAGAGTAATAGGAAATTACCAAAATTACTCTAATTACTCGAGCGTAAATTGGGCTCCATTTTATCGGGCAAAACTCACAATAGGCGATTATGGTGGTACACAATAAATTCGGTTTTCTCAGTGTCAGTTTTTGTGTGCAATGATTATCGCACATAGAACCTGCCCACTCATATTGAGGGCCTTAATAGTTTTTATGAAATACTGTGTTTTTAGAGGTGACTATACTGTGCTTGGAATGACCCTCCGACACAGTTATATCAATATTTTATGAAAAAGCGAGATGGTAGTGCTCAAATAGTTACAAGTATACTCAGTGGGCACGTGTTTCACCCTCTGTCCAGATCAATGAGCTTTTTTCAAGGCTGTATACAAATTTGAAAAGCTCTGAAACTTTGCATGCCTGTCATATGTCAACAGTGAAGGGCTTTCTGAAGACCTTAGATTCCTAAAATAAGGGTAAAGAGTGGTGGATAGGGAAAGACGCTGAATGAAAGCTAACCTTTCCACTGACTGCATGACTTACCTTCCTATGCAACTGTGCCATTTATCAACCAAAAATACATACTCCTATGTCCAGGCCTCAAACATGAACGTCTCAACCAAGTGACTGCTTAAGATATACTATGAATGGTCGACCACCATGCCATCATTTGCAAAAGTGTCCCCATTATAATGATTGCCTCATTCACACAAAGTTTCTTGAGAGACAACATTTACACCTTGTGAGCAAAAATCTCTTCCCTTCTGACTCAACCAATCATTATACATTTGATGCGGTGCTACTCCCTGCTCTTGACTAATTTTGCTAACTTTAACCAGTCCAATGAACTGAAGTATACAGTATCATCCAATCAATAGTACCCATGGGCCCATTTAATGAGACGTGGGAAGATGACATTATGAAAAGGTGCCACCTTACCCTTATGCCCATGTCACTATGTGGTATATATATCAAGCTAAATTGCGATCTCAAACGCTAGAATTCACAGAATTCCAGCGTTTGCGATCGCAATTTAGCTGTGTGCAATGTATGAGAAAGAAAACCACTCGCAAAATAAGGAATCGCAAAATTTGTGATTCCCTATTTTGCGATTGTATTTAAGAAATCGCAACTTGCGATTCCTTAAATGCAATGTAGGAAGCACAGAAAAAGTGTGATTTGGCCATAAGGAATCGCAAATCACCACCAACTTCAAGTTGGTGGTAATTTGCGATTTCTTTGAAAAATGCACTTTTTTGCATTTTTCAAAGTGCCATGTTTGTGCACATAAATGCCCTTAGGGTATGTATGTGCGCCACATGTGTACACATACATATTTCAGGGGTGCAACAGGATGTCCTTTTGACGCCCTGGCACCCTTGAAATTGCATTCTCAATTTGCAATTCTCTAACTGCTAATCGCAAATTAAGAATGCCTTCCCATTCATTCCTATGGGCCTCCTGGCCCATAGGAATGAATTGGAAGGTATTCCTTATTTGCGAATCTCAGTTTGCAATTTGCAAATAAGGAATATGTGGGATTCGCGAAATTATTAGAAAATCCCACATATATAGCGTTTTGCGATTCTCAAATTGCGATTCTCTGAAAATCGCAATTTGAGAATCGCAAAACAACACTTTGATACATATGGCCCTATATTCATTAATGCTCCCTCTCACATGAGATGGTCACAACAACCCACATATTCCACACATCTCTTCTGCTGTAAAAAAACAAGTTTCAACCCGGAACCCCTGTCAAATTGCAGACCTATTTCTCACCATCACTGTCTAGCGACGGCACTCAAAACTGTGACACATGAATACATTTACACCCACCTGGGTCAGAACATCTTCCTGTGTGACTTCCAGCCTGGGTTCCATCTGTGGCAGAGGATAGAGCCAATATGAAGTGGATTACATTTGTTGAAGATGGCCCTGTTTGCACTGTGATCCTTATTATTCTCTTGTCAGTTTTCAACATGGCTAACCAAAGAAAATTCTCTTCTGTATGTGGAGTTGGCGCCACAGTCCTCCAATGGCTTTTTGGCTAAAGAGATTCACCATCATTCAACTTGAGTTCTAACCTCGCTGAACCTAATATAATTGGAAGCGTTTCACAGGGTACATTACTTTCTGTAAGCTATTCAAGGTCTACATGGTACCCCTGGACCCAACATTCTTGATAACTATTGTCTGCAGTACCACAAGGATGGAGACTCTACCCAACCACTCATAAAAGTATCTAATAAATTAGAGGACTTATCTTGGGTTACCTCAGTGATTTCCAAATATGGATGCTCTGTGTCGGGACCAAAGGGGCCCTACCGCAGTATTACATAACTAACATCTTTCCAATGGGCCCTGCTCCTGACTCCCTGCTAAAATGGCTGCAACTTGGGAATCATTCTTGATGCAGTCTGTGGCTTATCAATACAATAACCTCACTAGGAAAGTGTTCCACTGCCTGCTCTGTCTTAAATTGAGATCCTGCTGCACCTACACAATAGTTTGAAGTGGTTAAGTTCCTATGACTGCTTCTAATTCAAAGAAGTTCAAAATTGGGTCTTTCATCAACCTAGAATTGAATGCAGTGTACTAGCCTCACCTTCCTTAATGACACCCCACTGACATTGAAAAAGCAAACAATTTCTATTTCAAGACATTGCCTACTGTACCAAGTAGGCATGATTAGGAACTTCACTAACTCAACACATTTATAGTGCCCTACTCGTTTGACAGAGTATATGTAATGCAATGGTTTGCAACTGACATTTGCACCCACTCTCACATTTCCAATGTACTTTAATATTTCAGAAGGTGCCACAAATGAATATGCAGCACTATATGGAATATACATTGCGCCACAGAGATGCACATTTTTATTGCGCAATCATGAAGGGATATTCACATATTTGTATGGGTGTTGCTCCTGTGCAAATGAGAAAATGTTTTTGCCCATGCTCTTGCGGCACATTACAGATGCAGATGCACAGGCAAACTGGCAGTAAGGAGATGCACTAATTCTCTGCCACCTAGAAGTTGGTGCTTAGTTAATGCACGCCCTTACAGTGCAATGCAGAGGGGCACATGGGGCATAAGGGCCTGTGTGCGGAGAAGGGGCACAAGAGTTGGAAGCTGCCTTAAGTTTATACACTGAATTAAAAGTTACCTATAACTTCACTCTCACACCTGACATCCTCTCCCTCACTGAGGTCTGACTCAACCTCACTTCTATGCCTGAATTCGCCACCGCAATACCGGACGGATACAAGACCACCCACTGCGGCCACACTAACAAGACCGGTGGAGGAATCGCCATCATACTCATGGAATCCATCCAATGCACCCCCACAAATGATGACATCGCCCCAGCCATGGAGCACCTCAACTTCTGATTCCAAACACATAGCAAAACCACCATAAGGGGCACCCTCGCCTACTGTCCACATCCAGCCTTCCCCAACTTCATTCCCCCTCTTGCCATAGACTCCAACATCTACATTTTCCTCGGTGACCTCAACTTCCATCTTGACAATGACATTAACACTACCAACCTCCTCCACAGCGTGAACAACGGCGGACTCACTCAACTTAACCACGACCCCACACACACTGCAGGCCACATTGTAGACCCCATCTTTGCCTCCAGCAAAGACATCAGGTAGAGCCATACCACGGAACTCACATGGACTGACCACACCATCATTCACTTCAAAATCACCAGCTCACAGGCCTCCAGCCCCAGTCTGCCCACTGCCCCACACTGCAGCTGGAGCAAAGTCTCAAAAAACACATGAATCAACACCCTCAACAGAAAAAATGGAGGTCCTTCTCTTTGGTAAAGACACCTCACTTTGGAACCCGTCGTAGTGGTCCCAGTCCCTTGGCCTCCAGCCTACCCTGGTCCCGAAATTAGGAACTCGGGTATTATCTTCGATGCTAACCTTGCATTTTGAGATCAGGTCAACAAACTCACTTCCTCTTGCATTTTTGAACTAAGAACCCTGAGAAGATTTTTTATATTTATCTTCTTTGACAATACATACCGAAGTGGGCTTTGCACTCAGCTTCATCTAAAACAGACACAGTCCCCAAATGTAACAAAGTGTCTTGTGAGGGTACGAGTTTTGTTTATTCCACTTGAACATTTTGGAACAAACTTCCCTGGCATCTTAAAAACCAGCAGAATCTGACCAGTTTCAAGAAACAACTTAAATCCTGGCTTTTTTTCACTCCCTTGCTAATCTCTTTGTTGCTTCATACAGTGTAGACGCTAACGCCAAAACGCATTTGTATGCTTAACAAATATTATCAATATCAACACCACCCACCCAATCGCCTCCAATTACTTTGACCAGAACGTCAGAAACGTCAACAATTGGGTCACCAACTGCGCCAACAGTGTCACTCCCATCAGCAACAACACCCACAGAAGGTCTACCAAGCAGGCTAGCTGGTACACTAAAGACCTTAGGAACGCTAAACAACACTATAAACATCTGGAAAAGAGATGGCGTGATAGCAAGGACACGACCGGCAAGAATGTCTTTAAGACAGCACTCAAACTCTACCATAGACAGTTGAGAGAATTGAGTAAAAGACGCTTTCCTCACACATCGAATCAAGCTCCAATAACAGCAAAGAACTCTTCAACATCATCAAAGAATTCTCCAACCCCTCAGCTACAACAAACATTACCCCTCACAGAAACTCTGTGACAACTTTGCAAACTACTTCTATGACCAGAAGTGCCAACATCTACAGAAACTTCAAACCCCACCCCAAGGCCACCAACTTCTTCAAGCAACACAACAACCTCGCTACCACCCAAAAAGACATCCAACTATCCAAATGGAGTCAGCTTGCCCCAAAGGACACCACTTCCATCATGAACTTGATCCACTTGGGGGTCCCAACTGACCCATGCCCTCACCACATCTTCAACCTAGGCGAATCCAGAATCAGCCACATACTCACCGCCTTTTTCAACACCTCAATTGCCATGGCACCCTTCCCCGAGTACTGGCAACGCGCAGAAGTCAATTTCCTACTAAAGAAGCTATCTGCAGACCCGGGCACACTCAACAAATATCAATCGATCTCCATGCTCCCGTTCCCAGATAAGGTATTAGGAAAAGCCATCAACCAACAACTCTCCTCAAATCTGGAACAAAACATCCACCTCAACTCTTCCCAATCCAGATTCCGACAGCAACCACATGACTGAGACAGTCCTCATCGCGGCTACCGATGACATCCGAGCCCTACTCGACCGAGTAGAGACTGTGTCTCTGAGCAACCTAGACCTCTCAGCAGCCTTCAATATGGCCTCCCACCACACATTCATCACAAGGCTGCACAACATAGGCTTTCAAGAAGCTGCTCTCAGATAGATCAGCTATTTCCTCACCGGAAGAACGCAAAAAGTACGCCTTCCCCCCCTTCACCACTGAACCCAAGGATATCATCTATGGAGTACCCCAAGGATCCCCGCTGAGCTCCACCCTCTTCAACACTTATATAATCACTCTGGCCAGCATCACCAAAACACACAGACTCAACATCACTGTCTACGCTGATGACACACAGCTCATCCTTTTCCTCTCTGAAGACCAACTTCCACAACTGCATGACAGGCATCACCAACTGGATATAGGAAAACTACCTGAAGTTCAACACGGACAAGACAAAGGTACTGATTTTCAGAAACGAAAAGCTCCCCATGCGATGCATCGTGGGTGGCCCTCAAAACTCGGTCGTACTCCTACCCCAACTGACCACGCTAGGAACCTGGGCATCATTCTGGACAACAAGGGTATGCCCAGATGTGGATCCTGTGCTCTCAATGCCACTGGAGTCAAGCTATCCTGGCTGATGAGGGCTGAAAGCCCGAATCTGGTCCTAGTATGCTTGTTTCCAGTCCAGGGAGGACCTAGCCTGCAGTTCGGGCTGGACTGTTCCCATTGAGCACAGGGTCAAGACTGGTTTGCATAGCTGGGTCCATACTGGAATGGCATAGTGAGCAAAACACGATGGATTTAGGCCCAGATCTCTGTACTGGGGTGAATGTATGACATTATTCTGCATTCTGGCCATTAGTTGTTCTTTTTGCATCATTCTGGACAACAAGCTAACCATGATGACTCAGGTCAACTCCGTCTCCTCCTCTTGTTTTTTCATCCTCTGCATGCTTTGCAAGATATGCAAATGCCTACCCCAAAGCTTAAGATGCACCATCACCCAGGCCTTCATCTCCAGCGACTGGACTACGATGACGCTCTCTACATAGATTACAGATCATCTCCTCTGACAAATACAGACCATACAGAACGCCACAGCTAGACTCTACCCGGATCTCCCTAGACAAACCCACATCACCCCCTACCTCAGGGATCTCCACTGGCTCACTGTACAGAAAAGATGCTAGTTCAAGATCCTGACCCATGCAAACTGAGGACATACTATTTGAACCACAGCCTGAACTTCCATCAGCACACCCGACACCTCTGCTCCACATCCCTTTCTCCAACCCTCACGCCTGCATCCGACGTAGCACATGCTTCTTCTCTTTCCTAGCAGCAAAGGCATGGAACGAGCTACTCTTTGGACCTCACCATCTCTTCAAGAGTTCCAAAAGTCCCTGAAGACCTGACTAGTCGGCTACTCAACTAGAACCTGCTAGCGCCTGGATACCTTCACGGGTGACGAGAATCGCTCTACAAATCTACTGTTTGATTAATAGCTCCTTTGCTGTATAAACTACATTTTACAAAAAATCCTGGTTTCGCATTTGCTTACAAATGCAATTAGTACAATATCCCCAATAGGTTCATTGTTTTCTAGTTAACATTGAATTAATTTCATTTCTTTGCTTATGTGGGGTGGCATTTGTTTTTATATCTATCTGCATAGGAGATGTGCTATGTAAATTATATGCGCCAGAAATAGAATTGTTTAGATGGAAAAAGTTCCACACCATAGAAAGATTAGCATTTGTAATGTAATGTTTTATGTATGGCAAGGAAGTAAAAGCACCCCTCCTCATTAACCTCCAGGTAATGTTTCTTGCATAGGTCGCCAAGTGTGGCTCATTACCCAACAGGAGGAGGGCACAGCTGCAGAGAAGAGTTCTACAATGCAATAGATGTTTTTAGTTCTTATGCTGCTTTCTGTTTGTGTAACTCAGCATTTGCATAACGCTGTGGGTGGATCAGTGGCGAGATCATGTTGAAGCATGAACAGCCAGGGCTTGATGGCTTTCCTGGCATGCATCTGGGAGGCTTACTGATTACCATGGAGAGGCCGAGAGGTCGACAGCATTGTTGATTGGCAAGGAAACGGCCAGTTGTGTGCTTAGAAAATAGACAACATTCTGTGTTACAAACTCTTGGCTCATCTTGCCAGGAGCCTGAGCAAGGTTCAAGAGGAGGCAAGGACAGACCTGTGCACAGATCACCACAAACACAGCTATTCCAAGAAACTGTTTTTGATTACAAACTTTCAGTCCTGCTCCCACGTGGAAAGGTAATTTCATAGCATTATTTTCTAACTGTGGCGGATAGAATAAATCACTTGTACAGGCAGTTCAGTAGAGGAGGATGTGAAAGATTTTAAAATTCCAGTGTTTTTCCACAACATCAAATCATGCATGTGCTTATAAGAGCGCTGTGTGACTCTCCATCTCGGCTGAGTTACATCAAACAAATTCTCAGGTATTCCCATTGTCTTGTAAGGCCCACTTGCCTCTCAATTATTTATTTTAGATACACAGACCAGGCCCATGATTTGGGTACACAGAGTATCTTGCCTGTATGCGGAATGGGTAGAATTCCATGATGTCGTTTTATTCTGTGCAATTCACTACAACCATCACAAATTGTGCAGAAAAACCTCTCTCCTGAGTTGTTTTTCGTACGCAGATTCCTCCTGGAAAACCTTGTGATATTTCCATGGGGAAAAATGCCTTGAGTGAGGGGAAAACATGCAGAAAGGAGACCGGGCGCAGCAAGCCACTGTCCAACAGGTAGAGGCCCTCTCTTCATTCTAGAAGTCTGTGCAGAAGCCCTCGTGGGTGCCCAATCAGAGCACATAAAGGGACAGAAATGGGGTAGCCACAATATGCCACACGCAAGGAGGCTGAGGTACCCTCAGTTTCTTTTATGGTAGGATGATGTTTGTGTGTGTGTGTGTGTGTGTGTGTGTGTGTGTATATATGCTGAGGACACCAGACGTATTGATTCTTTTTATCCAAAAACAAAGTCAAACACACTCTCAGGGGAAATATACTTAGTAGTTAGAATTTATTTGAGTTACGCGTTTCGACTGCAAGGCAGTCTTGGTCACACATCGAATTACTCCAGAAAAAACACCATTACGTAGAAAATGCAGATCATAGAAGATGACTTCGATGAACAGGTCAATATGATTAGCAGGATCAGAGAATGGGGTTACCCGAGGTGGGTCCTTGAGAGAGCAACAATCAAAACGAACAAGGCAAAGCCAACAAGGTCAGCAGGGACCAAACATTAAACGAATAACAGATGACTGTATCCTTTGGTTTTGTAAGTGAATGTCTTTGGTTTTTTAACTAGAAGTCACGTTTGCAGAGTGGTGGAGAAAGGGGGCAAGGCCTGCAACCAGCTCTCAAGAATCCTGCTGTGTCGGACTTACTGAAGGTGACAGGAGGGCTTCTTGGCCCCAAAGGACCCTCTGCATCCAAAAGGACTTCATCCCCCAACCAGTAGTGCATCAGGAGGCGCATTTGCATAGTAGTGGAGAAAGGTGACGAGGCCTCTGACCACCTCTCAGCAATCGCGCTGTGTGGGACTTACTGGAGGTAACAGAAGGTGTTCTTTGCCCACAAAGACCCTCAGTACAAGAAAGAATGGCCCCAGTGGACACAATTTTCGAAAAAAGGCATATAAACATCAACAACACTTGTAAAAGCAAACAATGTCATTCATGTTGAACACATTTTATTAATGTGGAAAATGGGATCTCATATTCACAAACATAACGTCCGGTACATATAATTATAAGGTGTCCCAGCAGGGAGGGAGGGGTAAGTGCTGCAATGTGCAGAGGTGAGGGTACGTGAGAGAAGGTGGTCGGTGAACACTATATACATCTAAATCTTAAAAATAGCCAATCCAACCTTGTCCAAGGCTCAATCTCTTTACAACACCATAATGTTATGACAGATGGGGATACGGTAAAAGTATCACTGTTATTGACAAAGGTAAACACAAATTATAGCTGTTGACGTTTCGACCCTGGGATTATATGTAGGCAAGTAGGGTCCTCACAGTAGGAACTTCATCAGGACGAAGGGGGGAAACCTATAAATAATTAAACGGACCTTGATTATATACAGGTGATGGAACATAAACTGAAAAGGTAATAATATGCAAAAAGTATGGAAAGGGACATGATAGTAGGCTAAAAAAACAAATCTGTAAATATCAGCACATGGAATCATATGGGGGAAATGGAGAACCAATGTACGTCTTCTAAAGACAGTCCCTAATGCCAGTGAGTAATCACTTACTTCGTTAATTGAAATCCTTTTCTCTTCTATTTTCTATACTTCGTGGGCTTGACAAATCAAGCGCTTCAAATAGCTAAAAATGAACATGGAAGGATTAATCATAACCTATACCACTAAAAAATAGGCTGAAGCAACTATGCAACAAAGTCCCACATGTTTGGGGAAGGCAAACATACCTAGTTCGTGGAAAAGTGTCTGTGTCACAGCAGTATACCTGGAGTACTGAATAGACGCTGTAAAAAATACTAGCTCGGTCAGCCCAATGTGCACGTGCTGAGTGCTGTTGATAGTTAACCACATGGCTGCTAGGCGTTTTCCCGTCCTGTGCTGAGATTTTCAGGATGCCATTATTCATGACGAGCTGGCCTTGTCATCAGCGCACGGCAGGTAAGCGCCATGACGAGCCCAGCTCGTCATTAGCTTCGAAGGGGTTAATGGGGTACAGCGAGGGAAGCCCTGAGGGCACTGGGTAAATCACGACGGTTGATCACTGGGTGCCAGAGGTATTCCAAATGAGTAATCTGATTGGTCGAGGGACTTTTTTTTCCTGCCTCTGTTTTCGGACCTGTGGGAATTGCAATAATATTTAGTTTTTTAAATGTTAGTTTTGACCTTATTTCAACACCAAATTATAATGTCAATGTAACCTTTTTTTTGTAAGAGGAAACCTAAATATATATATATATATATATATATATATATATATATATATATATATATATATATATATATATATATATATAGCTATAGATATGGGTTAATGCTATGTAACTAATTTTGCGATGTATTTGTACTCACAACATAGTGGCCATTTTCCAGAGTCCTAATGCCGTTACTCACAAAGTGGTGACTGATTGTGCCTTTGCATTGCCTGTCTTCCAGCATCTATTCCATCTCTACAAAGACATGAGCCCAAGTGCTGAAATAGTTGATGATGATGGCCCAGTTTCTCTCCACTTCCCACAAATTTGATGAAAGTAGTGCATTGAGGGGAACACCTGTTCTTGTGCACCCAACAGGATTTCTACTGCGAGCTGTGGATGTGGATATCTGGCACAGAACCATGGTTGGGAGGGGAATGTCAATTCTTGTGGGCACAGATGCTTATTCTGCCTTCATTATTTGAGAGTGCAGAGTACGGCAGTCAGGCCAGATTGGGGAAGGCTGGCCCTAAGAGTGGAGGGTGGTCATGTCAAGTAGGGTTTCAGGTCTGAACACCACTGCTTAACACCTTGGGTGCTACAGGCAATTCCCGCTGGGTGCTGCTGTTTACATTTTCCCATTGTTTGTGACTAGGTCAACTCGTCATAAGCACAGGGCAGGTAAAACCCATGATGAGTTGACCTTGTTATGAGCACTTAAGGGGTTAATGCATTACGTTTTGAATATTTCGAGTTTAAATATGGAGAAGTAAACCTTTCAAAGAGATATTAATATTTTGTATATGTGTAGTTACTGTGATTGGAAGTGACAATAATAATTAGGAGTTTTTTTATAAGGCCATTTCAAGGATAGGACGAGATGAGAAAATAGGTGGAAATAAAGTGGTTTCCTGGGCAAGTGATGAGTCAAGATCTTTTGTTAACAATAACTGCTGCATTCTTTAACCCGATTGAAGTATTTCTTCTTTGCCCCTAAGCTCGGTCTTCGGTCATTTTTACCCGCCATAGACTGTGTATCTGCCTCTCGACCAATAATCTGTAGAAGGCATGCTGTCTGCCCATGCTCACCACCTCCTTTCTTAGCATCGGCCACACTTTCTTTCAATTCTTGACTGACTTGTAAGCCCTGGTCAAGCAGGAACCACAATCCTTGTCAGGGTGAGACACAAGCTAACCCTTAACTAATGTGCGCTCAACCCTCCGGTAGCTTGGCACAGAGCAGTTTGGCTTAATTCAGAGGCAATGTGTAAAGTATGTGTGCAACACTTCAAAGAGTAAGAAAGTGAAAAACACCACACACAAAGGATCCCACATCATGTTAGAAAAATTGAATTATTTTAAATAAATAAAGCAAGACCAAATCGACAAATGTCCAATAGGTAGATCTGTAGATATGCAATTTTAAAGGTTTGAAAGGCGATAGCTCCAAAAGGTACAAAGCACCAACTGTGGATATGTGGTCGCGCAGGACCAGGATAAAGTAGCAAGTTCAGGCTAACCACTCTGGAGCACGGGCCGGCTACAGGGCTTACTGAACAAACTACCTTAAATCCTGGTTTGCAGAGCATTGCAGGGGTCTGCATCGAAGATGTGTCGCACAGAAGAGATGCCTCAGTTCTGAAATACAGTGAGACTGTGATGCAAAGTCCTGCATCATCATTGAGGATCCTGTCGACAGGACTTGCGATGCGAAGTCCTGCATCAAGGATACATCGTGAAGTCAGAACGATGCGTCGGTTCCGTGGAGTCCGGCATCATCATCGAGGCTGCTGTCAAGAAAGGATGCAAGGTCCTGCACAAAGGTTGAGTTGCGCAGCAACGTTTCCAGAGAGGCTGCAGGCAACTGTGGCAATGCAGGTCTTTGTGATGGGTTTGTTTACCTGCAACAGGGGTGATGCGTCGGTCCTGCTCGGGGTTGCACCATTGTGCAACCCCGAGCAGGACCGACACATCACCCCTGTAGAGATGCGTCCATTCCCCTGGATCCACAGAAACTGGTAGAGCACCTTTGGCCACTTCCAGGGGTTCAGGACAGGGGTGGCACACCTTGGCTGGGTAGACTTACAGATGGCAGAGTCTAGGTACTGGGGTCAAGGTTTTTGAAGCCTTCAGCCCTTGACTCTCAAGTCAGGAGGCAAGCTAACTAACCCCTGAAGTCACTCTGGGGTCCTGGGTTCAATAGATGCAGGTCCAGTCCTTATCTCCCCTGCAGAGGGCTAGCAGGCAGAAGGCCGACACAAAAGGGCAGAGCAGCAGTCCAGCAGAATGGCAATACTCTCAGCAGCACAGCAGTCCGTCTTCCTGGCAGAGTGTTCACAAGTCCAGAGGTGTACCACAGAGGTGGTGTCTGAATATACCAGGTGTCCTTCCTCTAGAAGGTGGGGGAAGCTTCTAGAAATTCTCTTTGAAGTACATGTCATGGCTCCTGACTAACTAAAGGGGGTATGCAGCCCTTTCTGTGGATGCAGGACACAGCCTATTCATGAGCAAATAGGGCTGTGTTCAGCTCTGCCCTCACATCCTGCGAGTGATGGCCCATCCAGGCACACTAAGCTCTCTATTGTGTGTGGCTGTCTAGAAGGAATACATAACGCCCAACTGTCAGCTACACCCAGTCAAGTGACCCAGAGACAGGTTGCAGGCACAAAAAGGCTAAGGCAGGAACATGCCAACATTCTAAAAGTGCATTAACATGCCAACATTCTAAAAGTGCATTTTCAAAATTGTAATTTAAAATCTGACTTCACCAGTTAGGAATTTTCATTACAATTCCAAAGACACCAAACATTAATAGTTTACCTGCTCCCATCTGCAAATTATCATTTATTAAAGGTAATAAGGTAACTCCATCATGGTAGTACTGTCCATTTCAAGGGGCATCAAAGTAATTATTATCAGAACGACTCTGTGAGGCTGCAACGTTCCGAGCCCTATCAGCCCCACCAGCTCCACGACCCCGTCCATGAGATCCTCGTCCTCTAGGGACTGCTACCTTCTGCAGAAGCACAGGACACTTGCTATGCCAATGTCCCTCCTCCTTACAGTATGCACACTGATTCGGACCTAAAGGTGTAGTATTTGGCTGCCTACTAGAGCGTGGAAGCTGTAGGGCAGGACCACCACTTCCTCTACCATTCCCTCTAATAGCGTGCTGCAACAGCACCTTCATCTGTAAATCCTTATGCTTTTTCTGCCCTCTCCTTTTCATTATCCATATGCTCATAATACTGTGCCATATTCAAAATAACAGAAGGGGAAGAGTGGGCCAAATATTTTCAGAAGCCTGCAATTGAGTGACAATTTCAGGAAGCAATTTGCAATTCTTGCCCCCAGATTATGGAATTCCCTCCCCTTGGAGATCGGCTCACGCACTGATTATCTGCAGTTCAGGAGGTCCCTCAGGACATGGATATTTGTACAAGCCTACAACTCACCCCTCCATGTGTGACGCACAAAGCTTACTATAGCGCCATGAAACAAACCGGTGTACGTTCGCTTTACAAATCCTTCTTAACTTTAACATTACAAGCAAATTAGAAACAAATCTATTAACAAACAACTGAACACCTCCCTCAATAGACAAATCCAGCCCACTGCATTCCAAAAAGGTACCCTCAAACCGGGTGAAAAAAATCAGACACATTTTCAGCTTTCTTTTTTCAACAAGCTGACAGTTTATCCCAATCTACTTTTCCTGGCGGAATAAGAGAATGCATATATGCAATAATGCGGCCTGGCAATGCTAACATTTCTGCTCCGGGCTTATCACCTGGCTTTTTATCCTGGCCCCATGCTTTAATTTGATCCCATGTAACACCCAACTCCAGGACATGATCTTGAGTATGGACCTGTCTCCAAATATCAACCGGAACAAGAAGACCGAAAAGCATTTAAATATCAGCAAGAGTCATTACGGTTGAGTAAGCTGCTTCAGTCAGTTCTTTATAATAAGCAGTAGGATTTTTTCCAGGATCGGGAAAATTAGTTTTAAGAGACAAACCTCACTTCTTTTCCCATTGTTTCTGAAAACGAGCAGCTGCTCTTGGTCTGGTAATATTATCATGATCATCCGTCAAATCCGGTATTTCAAGATGATATATAGGGTGAACCTCTCGCATTGTATACTGAGAAATAACAGTAGGACTCTTATCATGCAGCCTGCCACTATAAAAAACCGATGTAGTAATGTTACTAAAAATTTGACCTGGGTCCATACCACTGATATACACACCATCTTTAATATCAAATAGCATTTGCGGCACAGCATCCCAAAGAGTCTGTTCCCAAAGACCAATTAACGTAGAGGACATGTGCTTAAGATCATGCTGCTGTATAAAGGGCTCATAATATTTCATCACATCCCAAACAACCTCCACACTATAAATGGGATTACGACCCCATTGCGCAGCCTGATTAGTTACTACCTTCTTCTCCTCATCTCCCACTGGTGACCGCACCAAAAAGCCTATACGCTCGCTAAATTTTGTCAACACCATCAAATCCACGAACTGTCATCTCAGTGCTTACAAATATCAGGGGATGAAGAATCAGAGTGGGAGAAGCAACAGAAGTAACAGGCACAATCGTCGCTGGCAGTTGTGTTGCAGGAGAAAAATCTGGTGAGATGCTGAGAAAATAGGTGTGGCAGGGGTACTAACAGTTAAAGTTGCCACAGACTGCAAAGGCATAGGGGGAGGAGGAGCCGTAGCCACAGCTGTTGAAATTACAGTGGTAGATACAGGTACAGAGACAGTAGAAGCAACTGTAACGGGCGACTGCGAGGACACCAGGACAGTAGGATATATCCTTTGTGGGCATATGGAAGCGGGGGTAGGGTGTCTAACATTTCTTCCACAAAAGTATAATTTTTTCCCTGAACCAAATACGATTTGTCAATGCATAATCAAAACCTCCTATCTTCACATTCAATTACCTTATCCTGTTTAGCCCTGTCATATGCTACTGCTTTCTGAGTCAATGTCTGCATTTTCCCTTTTTGGGCCTTTTTCTCTGCCTTCAATCGCCTCTGTTTAGCTGCTTTCTGCCATGTTCTAAGGGAATCAATCATAGACCGCCTACTTCGTCTCTTAAATAACTGTTCTTGTAAATACTCAATATTTTGTTAATCGAAAGTGCCTGTTAACGGCCACTGCAACTCAGCATTGTCCCTTGTATATTTGTGCCATAATGTACTAAACATAATAGGGCCAAGACCATGCTTCACATACATATCAAAATTTGGAGTGCCTTCTGGAGGTGCCGGTTGAGCTTCTTCCACTCAAGCATCAGCAGAACAACAGCAACATCACAAAGAAACAATTTACTGACACCAGGCATTCTCAAAAGAAAACAAATTCACTATTTTATGCCTGGCAAAGCATTTGCAAATGCTTTTATCCAAAAGACAGTCCTTAGACCATACCAAATACAACCCGAAATAGTACCACATCCACAAAGAACCAAAACAAACTCACCTGATATATGCAATGCATGTCAAACAAATTAATTCTCCACTGCCTCTCTCCAGACCAAATGGTCAGATCCAAGGGTTTCGCCGTTCAGGACTCCAGTTGAGATGACCACTGGGCGAGGCACCGTTCTGCAGGACAGGAGGGGCAGCTGCGAGTACCAGGAACTCTTCGTGCAGGGATCCTGATCTGTCCGTCTGACCCGATGACGGCCTCGACCCCCGTCCGGGGAAGGGGATGGGTCACTCACCCAAAGGAGTCCCTGTTCGGGCGCAAACTGAAGGAAATGGCCCAAGTAGGGTCACTCGGGTCACTCACAACCACCTCTCTGCCTTCCATACCAAATGAAGAGTCGGTCAGACAGTAGAGAATACAAACCAATATCTATTTATTCAGGTACACTCAGAGTGGAGCCCAGTCTGCCCAGTCGCTTAGGAGTGCTGCAGAGGGACTGGCATCAACAAGCAGAACAATACATTATGTACACTTCGGAAACAATAAAAGCAAGCCCACCATGGAATTTTCCAAGCAGATGCAGCTGGACAGTAAAATTACAAAGGAGTAAGTTTTGATTCTGAGGCCGGGGACACATTATCTACTATTCAAGGTCACTCTGCCTGTGCCCACCACTAGACAAGCGGGAGAAGGTCTATATATAAAAGGAAAAGGTATGCACTAATAAGAACAATGTATTCATTAGCAAACCAGAACTTAGCATCGAAGAAGCAAAATCTAAGAAAGGCCTTTTCTCGGAAATAGCAAAGGATTAGTTTCGGCCATGATTCAAAATGGCACCATATACAAAATGGTACTGCGAATGCTAGCTTACAAAAAACAAAGGCAAAGCATATTTTTCTATTCTAACAGACGGAAGGGGTCCAAGTGGTCGGAAAGGGTCCGATTGATCGGAACGATTCAGAGTAGTCTGAACTGGTCCGAGTGGCTGGAACGGGTCCGACTGGTCAGAACAGGTTCGAGTGTTCAGAACGGGTCCGAGTGGTCCAGTCCGAGGGGTCAGAACGGGTCGGAGTGGTGAGAACGGGTTGAAGTGATCGGGTCCGAGTGGTCGGGTTCGGTCTGAGTGATCGGAACGGGTCAGAGGGGTCGGAATGGGTCTGAGTGGTCTGAACGGGTTCGAGTGGTTGGGTCGGGTCAGAGTGGTCAGGTCCAAGTGATTGGGTCTGACTGGTCAGAACGGGTCCAAGTGGTCGGGTCGGGTCCGAGTGGTCAGAAGGGGTCAGAGTGGTCGTGTCTGAGTGGTCCGCTCTGAGTGGTCAGTCAGAGTAGGCGGTTCGGGATAGTTGGGTCAGAGTGGTCGGAAGGGGTCAGAGTGGTCAAATCTGAGTGGTCAGAACGGTCATGGGTCTGTGTGGTGGGAACGGGTCCAAGTGGTCAGAACGAGTATGAGTGGACAGTTTGGGTCTGAATGGTCGGTTCGGGTCAGAGTGAATAGGTCCGAGTGGTCGGAAGAGGTCCAAGTGGTTGGGTCCGAGTGGTTGGAAGGGGTATGAGTGGTCGGGTCTGAGTGGTTGGGTCAGAGTAGGCGGTTCCGGATGGTCGGGTCCGAGTGGTCGGAAGGGGTCAGAGTGGTTGGAATGGGTCAGAGTGGTTGGAATGGGTCAGAGTGGTTGGAAAGGGTCTGAGTGGTCAGAACCGGTCTGAGTGGTCGGAACGAGTCTGGACGGTTCGGGTCCGAGTGGTCGGAAGGGGACTTTGAGAAGCTGGCTTAGTATATGGTGCGCACTTATGAAAGTGGGCACGCTGGACTTATCCAGACAACCCTTATGGTGATTTTAGTGGTCTTAGACAACCTTAGAAAGCTCTCTATGTGGTAGTTGTGGAGAGCAGGCTTCAGGCTTATTCCAGAAGGAGTGTAAAGTAGCGTATTTTACCAGAAGAAGTGTAAAGCAGCTTGTTTTACCAGATCATAATCTTATTGATGTAGATTAAGTGGAAAAGAAGCACAAAGTGTATTTATAAAAAATATGTATTTATTATAAGTCACTCACTAACACATACAGATATCTCTTAGTCGGAAATATACACTGCAACACAATATTTTGCACTAGACACAGGTGTGTAGCACGAATACACAGTGGTCACCAGGGGGAGACCAAAGGTAGGAAAGAAGGATCTTCTTTTATGGTTACCCCCACTTTTTGCCTGGTGCTATGCTGCTTCTGACTAGTCTGACTGTGATCCTGCTCATCAGGACCCCAGTCTCTGTGCTTTCTCTCCTAAATTGGTATGGTAAGTACTTAGGTACATCCCAGATTGGACACTGGTGCACCCTTATCAGTCCCTAGTATATGGTACTGCAGTACCCAGGGCATAGATACACCACGGGTCCCCCTTGGGCTGAAGCATGTATTATGCCACCCATGAGGGCAGTGGCGGCTGACGATCTTAAAAAAAAAGGTAAGGCATAAAACCTGGCCCGATTTTCATCAACATAATGCAGAATGGTGTGGTGGGAGTTATCCCTCAGAAATTTTTCTTTTTTTAGATGAGACAAAATCATGCATTTTCCAGTACAGTTATCATAGAAAAATCCAAAAGGCGCAATAGGTTCTACAACAGCACATGAACTAGGGGCCAGAACATATTAATGCTAACCCAGAAAGAGGGCTATTTTCTTTAGTAGAAGTCCTAAGTGCATGTTTCCAAGATGGAAAATGTTCCCCAACTTAATAGGTGGCAGTTATGCGTAGTTATGATCATAGAGGTGTCACATTATTGGTCACTGTGTTTTTCTTTCAATAATAGTGATTTTAACTTTAAGTCTGCACATGTATGTGGCAGTTCCATCACTGTTAAGGCCATAGAGCATGCATACTGTTTGGCTGTGCCAGACTAAGTACTCTGTATGCCCAGTTATGTGCCAGGAAAGGCACCAATATGTCCAGTTTCTGTCAGTTAACTGTTTTATGCACACTCGCTAACACATGCCTTCTCTGAATGTAATAGTTTTGCCCTTTAACCATTTACAGGATTTCCCTTTGTAGAGTTTGTGTGGCTGTCACTATCTTTTTGGAATAGCCTGTCTCATGTCACTGCATCTATCATCTACTAGGTCTGCTCAGCATTAGTTACTCACAGGTGCAATACCTAAGGCAGTGTACCACTTAGCTATCCAACTTTGTATTCCATCTGTATTTTTTGTGGGACCTGTAGATTACCAGCATATCAAAGGGAGAGTTTCGGGTTTTTAGTGGGCCATATGCATCAGTAAAAGGTAAAATGGTCAGTTACATCACACAGAAAATCTGGTGAGTGAAACAATGGACACTTAGTGGAAACATTTTGTGACTATAAGCACAAAAGAAATCACTGCTTATTCTTTAATATCACCATAAAGTACAATGTTTTCCATCCAAAGCCCTGACACATCACATCACTTGCCCTTAATGTAAACCATAAAAAAAGGCATCCATGCAATGGTGCAAAATAGACAAACAATGGCCATTGTATTTAATATTTTTAAACTTCAAAACTGAAAGAACACAGCAATTTTTTTCAGGGACAGCTCATGAAACAACTAACTGTGTGATTTAATACCTAGTGGGTTACAACTCATTTTTGCTTCGCATATCTGGAAACATAGCATGCTCTCAAAGCTGAACTAAGGGTCCAGGAGTAGCCACACATAAAACATACGTTCAAAGAAAGCACTACTTTTTAAAAGTGGTTTTGGAGACTGTCAGGTGTCTGTAACAAATCTACCCACCAACCACTCCCCAATAGTCAACTATTTCCCTCTCATTCATACACTCTCTCACCATGTCCCTTTCTTAACCTCTCTCGCACTGTCGCACCCTATTTCTCTCACATCATCTTTCTTTGACCATGCCACCAAAAAGAGGTCTCGAATGGGCCACATGCTGTAATCGCTTCTACCCTGACTAGTTAACGACGACCTCAAATTCAGCATCTACTTTTTCGGGACTATGTTAATTATTTGCTCAAAGAGTTTGGATCTTACCTGGCTTTTGAACCAACGGTAGCCTTGCATACCTGTTTCTGGATGAATTTTCCTAAGGCAAGATTAGAAACTCTTTGTGTAGTTTCGTTACATTCTGCTGACCTCGGGTGATAATTCGGAAATATGTTGTTATCTCCCTAATCTCTTCTGCCACGTTTAGTGAAAGGGGAAATCCGATAGAGCGGAAGAGGCCTGCCTGCCTCAGACACCATCTCAGCCTTTGACAAGGAAATGGTCGAAGTTTACCTCCTAATACGAGCTGGAAGAGATCTCATCATCCCGCCCCCACTGTTCTACATTGATTTTAATTCGTGATGGGGCTTTTTTGACAACCACCTGTTAACTTTCCTATGTAGCGCACATTGTGCGCTGTTGTAGGCATGCGCAGTGCAGTCTGCTTTACATCATGGATTGTGCCTGTGTGAAGGGACGTTTTTAAATTATGCCCTCACTTGCGCAATCCAGTGAACGATCTACAGTGTGACGTCTGTTTACTCTGTAATGTGATCGCATTTAAAGAGACAGCTCTGCCTGCCGCTCAACATCAGAAGAACGGGCTTAGTACTTACTGGCGCACAGTGAGTTTGATTTTCAAAACACGCTCTACAAAGAGCATGTTATCCTGCACCACTGTTGCAGGCAGGCTTCTATTGGGCTTCCAGTGCGCCGAATGCAAGGCCACTGCGGCAGCCCACAAAAGAGGGGGGGTGCCGCTCTAAAGCCCCTATAGACCATCCGCCACTGCATGAGAGACCACTCGAACTGTAACTACAAGCCTGCCATTGCAGCCTGTGTAAGCTGGTGCTAGCACCAAAGAGATATAGCTAAACCCATTTAAGGTGACTGCACTTAAAACATACAAGTCACCCCTAAAAAAGGGCTTTCAATCCTGAAGGCAGGGTGCTCGGTTCTAATTGTGAGGGTGCCCCTGCATGAGAAGGACACCCCTACAACATCTGGAGTCCATTTTTCTGGGTTGTAAGTGCATCAGCCATTACGATACAAAGAGTGGCCATGAGTCATTACATGATGACCATCTCTAAAATGGCTGTAACAAACCCTATCAGTTTGGTCCATGCACTGTTAAAGCTCCTCCGAGAGGGCCTCAGTGCTCCAGGTACCAGTCTTCTAGACTCAGACAGCACAAAATGGCTGCTGCCGACCAGAGACACGATTCTGCCCTCCTGCTGCTGAGCCACACTCGAGCAGGGGAAGGCAGAATAGGTATCCTGTGACAAGGAGATGTGACCACCTCCCAGACAGGGTTTCGTGTATTGGGGCCGGGTGGGAGCACTTGCCAGACCCACTCAGTCTGCTTGAGGGGCACATTTGTAGCCCTCCTCGCATAGTCCAGTTCAAACCAGCTCAGGGAGTGGTTGGCTCCCGCTCTGGCACGAAATTGGACAAAGGACATGGGAGTATCCTCCCCACTGACCAACTCCCTCCCCTGGGAGGGAACCCTGAATCGTCCCAACCCTTCCCTTATGGTACTTAAGAGAGTAGGTCCCTAGACACGATGTGGGACAAGATTCATTTCAAGACACCACTTCTTCGACAGTCTGGGCACTCTGGACTTCATTGGACTTCGCTCTGGGCATCAAGGCTGTAACTGGGAAGACTCCTGCTGTTCTTGTTCTTGTCACGTCGAGTTGGCGATGCAGCACGTGCCAAGAAAATTGTTTTATTTATTTAATTACTTACCTTACTCCTGTCCGTCGTGTGTTGGACTCCACAACCCAGCACCCTGCCCCTCACCACCACCCCGCAGCACTCCCTCGGCGAGCCGCCCCTGATAGCTCAGCTACACAGGTGTATTATTTATCATACAATGTTTTCACTACACAATAAAGTTTATGCATGCAAAACGTGGTGATGATTTACATGAATGGTGTGAATTCTGCAGCCTCCTGATTCCCCATCACCTTAAGTAGGCTATACTGATGGGAATGGATGTTAGGCATTGAACATCATGTGCCTATATAGATGTATGTGATGATGCTTGGTGTGTTGAGCAGAATTCTGTCTGTACAGCTACTGCTTCTGATATGTTCACAAGCATTGACTTATTCTTTTCCAGTACACAGAAGTTGCCTTTTTCAGTCCTGTTTGTGACTCTTAATGACCAAGCCTACCGGGGATAAACTGTCATTACACACCATACACACCCACAATATTAACAAGAACTAGTTTCTTTCAAAACAATCTCCAACTCCAATATTAGGCTGAAATTGGTTCGAAGGCAGGCCCTCCCAGGCTGCTGCAGTGGCGAGTGGCACTATTGGCCATATTCATGAAAGACCCGTTTTGCGAGTCTGAAATAGCGATTCATAAGGAATCGCTATTACAGACTCGCAAAACGGGATTCATGTAGGAATCGCAAAATTAAATGTGATTCCTACAGATTCCTTATTTGCGATTAGCAATTTGCTAATCGCAAATAAGATAGCGATTTGAAGGGTGCCAGGGGTGTCCAAAGGACACCCTGTAGTACCCCTTAAATGCACATTTCAACAGGTGTTGCGCACACACATGTCCAAAGGACATGTGTGTGTGTAACATGCAACTTAGAAAAATGCTTTTAAAAGCATTTTTCTAAGTTTTCACTATTTCCCACGAGGTTTGACCTCGCGGTAAATAGCGGCCGAAATTTGCGAATTCGCAATTTTTAAATGTTTTAAGAATAGCATTAAAGGAATCTCTAATAGAGATTCCTTAAATGCTATTCCTCGCAAATTTGCGAGTTTCTAAATAGCGATTTTTGCATTTGGGATGATGAATCCCAAATGCAAAAATTGCACTTGCAAAGGGCCAGATTCTGAGAATCTGGCCCTTTGCAAGCGCAATTACCTTTTATGAATCAGGCTGTATGTGTCCTCCAGATCACTGGGCTGCTCCTGCCACTTTTGCTAAAAAACAAGAAACAGAACAGTTTTTTTGTTCGTCTCATCCGTTTTTCGAAAATGAAAATTGATCAGCAGAAACAACATATTCATGGTTGCATGTTTATTTTTCTCCACTCTTTACGGCATTACTGAAAAGAAGAATCAAAATGTGCCTTTTCGCACATTATGAAAACATTTTTTTCTAATCTACCTTCCATTAAACTGATTCGAATAGATTTGCCAGCAAAATACTAACTGCTTTTTGGTGTGTTTAATTTCAAACTACGAATTCCACTTTTATAGGTTATATCAACAAGCATTCTATCTCTTTCACATAAAATATCAAGACACCAAGGACTTACGCAGATTTTGAAAGGGCATAACAAAGAATTAAATACCCTCTGCCTTATATTAAAATATTGTAAGTCATGTTATAATGGAACTCCACCTCCAGTCTTGTTCCTCTGTTTGATCACAGAACTCTTAAGTGACCTGCAATATCCTTATAATGTATGACGGGGAGTATTTAAACCATTATATATTACCAGATGCTGATAGTTCAGCCTGGAGAGGACTCTGTAGCATTGCTAGTGGCGGCTGGAAATGCGGAGACCTACCAAAGCGGGGTCCGCATTGTGGAAGGTTTTGCCATCCGAGTTAGGCATTTGAGGAGCTGTGCTGGTGAGAGAGTTCTTGTGCAGGGTTGCCCGCTCCCCTCTATGCTAACTCATATGCCTACTGCACTAATGGACTGACTATGCGTCAACGCCATAAGTCAATATCGAGAGTTACAAAATCCAATGGCTTCAATATGGGGTAATCCAAAATGTGAATGGCATTTACAGCGGCCCAGTGGAGCTGGACCATCGCCCAGGGGCGGTTTGGCCGTAGCGGGCACTGGGCATGTCCCCGGTGGGTCAGAGGGGTGGGGGCCGGTTTTGTACCCTTGGGGGCCGGTTTTGCCGCAGTGCTGCAATATCACCCCCTGCAAAAAAAGCGAGAGCGGGGGACGGTGCTAGTGAGAAGCCGGCCCAGCAGCAATCGGCCAGGGCTAGTCGCTGTTCCGAGTCCGGCTGTGCCATCGCCCCTCTCTGTGCATTGCATTGCATATGTGGAGAAGTGTGGCTCAATGGTTAGAGCGGCAGACCCTGATGCAGAGTTCTAGCCCGGGACCAGGGTTCAATTCCCGGGTCTTGGGCTCAAAATTCCACGGACCTGATAATTCTCGCCTCAGTGCCTATTCCAATCATGGAGTCCCACTCTGCAACTCTGGGCAATAGCTTGCTTAATCTCCAAAACGGCCCCCACAACGCCAAGGATGCCTGGCCTCCACCTTGGGGGTGCCCAGGAGTGGACGCCTCACAGGGAAAGCCAGGATGGGTTCCACAGCGGTATTCGTACAAGTGCCTTGAGACCCTTGCGGGTGAGTAGTGCGCTATACAAGTATCAATTTACATTTAATTTACATTTACATATTGAAGGCATAATAGCTGTCTGACAGTCTTAATAAGTTGACAGCGAAGAGCCCATCATTTGTTTGGACACGGGCCCTGCTACAGCCTGCAGAACCCCTATGAATATACTAAGATATTATTACCAGCTGATGGGTGTGCAGGCAACTCATGTTTGGTAAAAAAAATCTTTTGATTGTCTATTTTTGAAGACAGAAAAAAGTGAAATATTGTGAGCAACAGTTTTCCTAGGATAACAAATGCTTATTTTGCTAAGGAGACTGAGTGGCAGGAGGTTTTCATTGTGTGGTTTAAATATAAAACTAAGCAAGTCAAAAAGGGAGCCTTATTGTGAAAGCAGCGCGTGCATTATTTTTGCTGCAGTCATAAAGCTGGACCATATAGATGAAACTATAGCATTACAGAAAAAAGGGGTTTGCACACATGACCTCGCCATTAAAAGGCTAAGAATATAACCTCTAAGAGATGCCATTCAGCATAAGTACTATAATCATTGAAATAAAGCCCAGTTCTAGGAATGAAAATGGATGCAAGTTAATTGCAATCACTCTTTGTATAAGATGCGCGCTCTGGGAAGCTGATGTTATTTTGAAAAAGCGGACAAAGCAGCTAGTCTAATCAGAGCCGTAGATGCAGAACAGACCGGCATTAACTCAGTTAAGATTAAAATTCGGAATATTACTGGGCAAAATCTTCCTAGCAACAAACCGGCTAAAAACGGACAGGATCACAGGTCCGTGGCCCAGCTTCTTTCACGGTGCCACGGGACAGTCTGCAGTGAGGCGCAAAAAGCCCAGCTCAATAATAAGAACGTAGGGGCAGATGTATCATTCTTTCACGCAGCGCAACGCAGCAAGCCACATTGCCGCTTTGCATTAAAGGGAAAGGGCAGGAAGGGGCCGTATTAATCGCTATCAGGGGCGCAACAACCATTGGGCTCACGGGGCTTCAGCCCCCCCGTCGGGTGTGTCAGCCCGGGCTGACACGTCTTGGCAGGCTGGCGAGCATCTTAATTACAGCCGCACCCGAGAACTTAACAGGTCTTTAAAAGACCATTAATTGTAAATGAGGCTTTTGTTGTGTGTTCACCCATTCTTACAGCCACTCTGTCTGTGAGGAGCAGAGTAGAGTACAAGGCCCTTTGCACCTGCCATCGTATTTTGAATGGCAGGGCACCTCGGCCACTGCAGAGCCTGATTGAACCCTATGAACCTGCTCGAGCACTAAGATCTGCGGGTGGGGGACTGTTAAGAATCCCCAAGGTGAAGAAAGCCCGCATGGGAGGCAGATCGTTTAGGTATTTAGCGGCAAATCATTGGAACAAACTTCCGGTGGATTTACGTCTAGAACCGGTCGAAAGTAGGTTCCGTGCTAAATTAAAAACCTACCTATATGTCAGATAGACTGCCCGCCCCTCAGTTAAACTCCCAGCTTCCGCCTCTCTCACCTTAGCGCGGGGAAACGCTGGTGTGCGTAACTCAGCGCTTTACAAATGCCCCTATTATTATTATTATTATTATTAAGAATTAGCCCCCCCCAAAAAAATATTTTTCCGCCCCCCGAAATTTGGCTCTAGTTGCCCGCCTGATCGCTATACAGCGCATTCCTGTGCTTGCCTAAGCTGGCGCACTTTTGTCTATCTAGTGCCAATGCAGACACCCTTGGGTCATGTTGCATGGGTGCCTGCGTTGTAGGCAGGTTCGTTTTTGTGCAAGAAGAGAAACCTTCATGCACAAAAAACAATCCCCAGGGCCATTTTCCTCTTTTCAAGTGTGCTGTATAATGCAGCACACTTGGAAAGGGGAAACGAGGTGGAGGCGTACAATTCTGACGCATTCTCAGGTCTACCGGTGATGGTAAATCTGGGTATGTGTCAGAATCCATGGGTGGGTGCGTGGGAACACCCACACTCCACCCATGAAGCACATCCCTGCCTTCTGTTACTCTAGATTTATCAAGTCGCTCGGGCCAAACAAGGTGGCCTTGCATGGGTTGAAAAAGCCCATTTAGGTATTGCCTCGCAAGCAGAGGCGCAACTAGAGCCACATTTCTCTCCGCTTGTGATTAGCAAAGGTTCAGAATGTGTGCTTGGGGATTCACAATGGTTCGCAGCAAGCTTGTTAAGGATTTTTTTTACGAATTCAAACACATGCTCAGAATACCCTTATAATATAGGTACTGTGTGAGACCATACGAAAAGTTTGCGCGTATGAATTTTGGAAACATTTTATACTTTTTACTTTCTGCTCAAGGAGAAAATGTCTTGCAGGAGACTGGTTCCAGGAGAAAGTATCTGGAAGACGCATCACGCTTGAAGTCCGACTGCGAGGTACGTTCTTCCCTACAATTTTCACTTCAGGTACTGAAAAATTAATTCAGCAACTTTCTGCGAAATTTTACTATATAAAATAAAAAAATTCGCACAGATAACTAGTCATCACATAAAATAGGACCGCAATAGTTCTTTAAAAAAATTGTTTTTCCTGGGCACCATAATCAGAAATATGAATTACATATTAGTGTAAGCAACGTAAAACAGTTTTCTAAATTGCTCTTTTACCTAAACGGTGACCTGGTGCTAAGAGACCGTGGTGAAAGCATGGATCACTTCTAGTCTAACAGGAGTAAAGGCAGGTTATCCGACCTTTTGTAAATGGCAGGTAACCTTTTCCAGAGTAGAAACAATGGAAATAGACCGCACACCGCTAGCCCCTCCTCCGGATCGCCCCTCGGGACTCTGGTACATGGAGTTCTTGGGTGGTTCACCCCAGTGGGTGCAAGTAGGTACTTGTTGAACTGATGATCTCTAGTGCCAAGTCTGGAGCTGGCTAGATCAGGGCACTACAAAGACACTGGCAGAAAATGATGTACTCTTACACAAATGCAAAAAGAACAATTGATGGACAGAATGCAGAACAATGTCATACATTCACCCCAGTACAGAGATCTGGGCCTAAATCCATCGTTTTTTTTCTCACCATTCCATTCCAGTTAAGACCCAGCCATATGCAAATCAGTCTTGACCCTGTGCCCAATAGGAACAGTCCAGCTGACGGTACAAACATCTCAGTAGGGCCAAGGGACGATCTCTAAATATGATGAGTAGTAGTCTGGCCAGGTTGGCAGACATAATTACCTCTGCCACCCTGAAGGCAGGGGGCAATCTGCCATACTCTAAATGAGGCTCCAAGATGTGCCTTTTTATCCCACTGTACTGTATCCTCTGAATGGGTCAACCTCTCGGCTACCATCTTGGTCACACCAATAGGCATCCTCTTCTTAACCGAGAGCTGATTAAAGCCCAAATCCCACTCATGCATAGACATTCTTGTTTCACCAAATTATGCCATCAGTAGTTAGGATCAATTCGGTAAATTAGTATGAGGTGCTAAATCATTCACAAAAGCAACTTATTATGCCTTTTATTTCTGCTCTACCTTTGACACCATCTGCTTAGGAGACTCTAATATCAGATGAAATAAAACTTAAGATCCGCAACCTTTGACCTTACATCCTTCATGAGACAACAAAACTAATTTGAAGTAAACCGGCAGGGTCTATACAAGTGTTCTATACAAATGTTTGTTTGGAACACAATGTAGAATTCCTAATACTGTCGTGGCTGAGCATCCCACATAAAGATGTTCTTTTTCATTCAGAGAAAATTATCTGGAGATACTTTGGTTTTCCAAGTGACAACCGAACAAACAAATTGGAATTTACAATATAGTTGTTTTGTGAATATGTATTATTAAAAGAATGAAAGAATTATCTCGATTATGCGATATACTTACCAGGTGGTTAAAAGTAAGCACATTTTGTTTTCATAAAATTAAAGTAACTTCTTAAAGTATCTTGTATAGCAACTAATGCTTTCATGACTTCTCACGTAAGTCTCAAATTAATTCAAATGGGTTGCACTTTATATACAAGACAAGAATGTGTTTCACTTGACTGACAGAATGTTACACATCAGTGCATATGCAATGGCACTCATTTACAAATGCATAATTAATGGGCCATGAAAGTATACCATTCTCTTGATTAGGCAATAAGAACCTAATATTTCTAATGTTATAGGTCGATATTCATTCAATGGCAATGGGGGAGGGGGGGCCTCCCCAACTTATAACATTTGATTTGTTTTTCCAATTGTAAATATGTTTAATGTTTTTAAAAAATACACTTGCTTGCTATTTATTGCAGCCCTGAAGACGTCCTTAGGAGATTGGTTTTTACATGAAGTAGAATAAATAATTTTGATACCAACATAATTTACAAGCTTCTCTTTAGACACCATATTGGAAGGAAAGGCTGGGTTAAAGCAAAGACTTAAGAATGGTCTAAGAAAAAACAAACCTCTAAAGAAAACGATAAGTCGCATACGAGGAATCTGTTTGAAAATGGATCAGCATTTATTTACTATTACTGAACGTGCACTGGAAAAACTTGTGTGGAGTGCATAGTTGATTGCACATTAATGATGACTAAACAATCCATTCGCCATGTAATTCAATTTAGTAATATAAAATAAAATGTAAATAGAATGAAAGAAAACATGAAGTGAAAGAGTGCTCCAGATGTGGTAGCAGCAGGTTGCACACAGGAAGTGATATTGTTTTGCCAAGCTATGGACACACTATGTAAATAGTGTAGAATGAGGAGACACCACCCACAAGCTTTAAAAAGTAAAAACAAAAATGACTTAAAATTGGGCACATAATGAATCCACGTTTAAAATTACTGTGGAGTTTCTAAAATTGTGAGTAGCGGCTGACTCGGGGCAAAATAGTTGAATTAAATTCCAAGTCATGGAATACATTAGGAAACAAACTAAGCTACACCTCACCAGGAGGTTAAGGTGATTAAATAAGTATGAACGCAAGGCTAACGATTCAGGAAAGAAAAGTTACTAAGAAAGTGAATGTAATAAATAAAGCTGTAAAGACCAAACCGTATTTACGCACACAATAGACTCTATTAAAAAAAGTAAATTTGCATGAGTAGATCTCCTAACAAGAACATCTACACCCACTCTCAGGTGTAAGCCACCTCCGCAAGCTGCCAGGCCAGACCCTCCATAAACTGGAATACAAGCAACCTAGTACAGGTTTCACCCAAGTTAGGGCTCATCAGCAAGGCCTAGGTTGGTTCCAGTGACAAGCTAAACTTGGCTGATGAGCTCTTACTAGTAGGAAACTGATTCTAGGTGGCTGCTTGGGGCAGGTCCTGGCAGTCTGAGCTGGACTGTTCCATTTGAAGCAAGGTCAAGACTAATTTGCATAAGAATAGGTCTAAACTGAGGTGGCATGTTCTTCCCTGGGATACGTAAGTTTAACTTACCCAAGCATATTGCAGACAAGCATACCCCCTTTTTGCTCTCATAACAAAATACTTTGACACAACTTTACTTTAAAGTGCACGACTACAGGAGTTGCCACCCTCAAGCCAAACCTCAAGTTACATACCTACCAACACTAGTGTAAGTTTGGATGTACGTGTGAATGCATGGCTTTCTCACAAAACCCCAGACTCATGTGCGGTGCTTACTTTTGATTTGCAGAGTTACCAGTGCATCACGTTTGCTGTTTTTACAGATATATATATATTCACATTCATGGTTGCCATCTTCCGCGATGTATCATATGACAGAACACAAGCTCCTCAGATGCTGTTCTCCGTGAGTCTTTTCACCCTTATATTTCATCTTTGGTTTTCATATTTCAATCAATATAATTATGCAAAATTACACAGATCAAATTCATATCCCAGGCTAGATAGATAGATAGATAGATAGATAGATAGATAGATAGATAGATAGATAGATAGATAGATAGATAGATATAGATAGATAGACACATCATTATTGAATCTAATACAACTGGATTGGTCTTGTTTTCTAAAGGCTGGTATATTCAGTTAGGTGAATGTAGGAAATCCCTCTCCCACCTGTATGGCTGTGCTGGATAGTATCTAGTAGAGATCCTCTCTTAACCCCTTCCTTTAGGCAAATGAACTGGCAGCACCATGTTGTCCGGTTAATGGATAAAAAGGGCATAGCACAGATCATCCAGGTCTTAGTTTTTTAACCATACCTTGGTAACTTGTTAAAGGGTAATCCTTTAGGTTCCACCCCAAAAGGAAGTTTTATATTATCTGTATCCCAAATTTAATTTATTTAGTATATTTATGAAGAACGCCCTCATAACCAGAGCTTGTGTGCACCACTTTAGTATCACCTCATCAAGGTGGAGTGAGGTAGATGATGATGAAACGTGCCACATACTGTGGGTAAGGCTGCCTCATCCAGAAAAGCCTGATTCAGTTCCAGGTCCTAGGGGCCTTGTGCATTTGTATCATCCACAGAATCAATACCCTGAGGAAGGGCGACTCACAGCAGGTAGAGTTCAGGTGCTGAGTTCCGGATGGCTAGAGCCTTTTCAGTCCCCGCGATGATCTCATCAGGAGACCAGCCAACTAGCCCCCGGAGTCACTCTGGTGGTCCTGGGTCCAAGAAGCAGGTCAAGTCCTCAGGCAGCAGTGTAGCAGTCCTTCTTGCAGCAGAGCAGCACAGCTTTCTTTCCTCCAACGGTCCATATGTGTTCTGAAGAGTTGGGTCTGAGGGGGCAATGTGTATACCTAATGGCAGCTTTGAAGCAGGAGAAGGTTCTGGAAGTTTCCATCCTCTGAGGTGTTTGAAATTCCCTGCATCCCCACCCTGGTCCCAGCTTGTCTGGGGGCACAAAAGATTAGTGTTGAACCCTTTGTGAGGAGCAAGTGTGGTAGGTGACAGCTCCTCCCTAATCACAGAGATGGCCCATCCTGCCAACACCTAACACGTTTGTCTCACTGTCTGAAAGCAATTCAAAAAGACCAACTGCCAGCTACACATAGTCATGTCATACAGCCTGCAGAAACCAAATGGTTAGTAAAAAAAATGCCAATTTTTAAAAAGTGACATTTTCAGAATTATGACTTAAAATTAGACTTTATCATTAAAGAGGATTTTACATTACTATTTTTTAGACACCAATATTGATATTCCCATCTGTTCCCAATTGAAATATCTCACTTATTAAATGTAATAAGTAGGCCTGCAAGAAGTCTTAATTATGCAGGAGTAATCAGAGTTAATTCAGTAATTACACATTACTTTTGTGATGCAAAAATTTACACCAGCTTGAGTATGAGTAATTTGAGGCAAAAATCCTATGGCAGGAGCAACGGAACAACAAACTAACAGAGAGCCGCCGTTGGCTACTGTGTCTTGTAGCATTTAGAGCTACTTTCTTAGCGCAAAATGCATCTTCTGGTTCATTTTGTACACAAGGGTGCATTTTGCACTCAGAAAATGGGCCTAAGTGCTGGAATACGCTTCTTGCACAATAATTGCATAATTGCAAGTAATTTTGTGGTAACTTTGAGCAATTACACTAGAGAGAATTACACCCACCCCTAGTAATAAGGTAACAGAATGTTATCCTATGGGAGAAGTAGACCTTGTGATAGTGAATGACAAGTTACTTCGGTAACGTCTTATCTGGTAAAGCAATGAACTAGCTGCAGATTCCTTACCGTTGAATTTCCCAGGCATCAGACTTCTCAGATTGGGAAATTCAGAAGATTTTTCCTTCGAGCAATACCCCTACGTGCCGGTAGGTGGCAGCAGTCTGCTCCAGGTGATGCCCGTGCCGGAAGTGATGTCTGCATCACCTATATAGGTGGCACCTCAGTGCACAGATGTCTTTTCACAACTTGACACACCCGAAACAGGGAGCCATGTAGAGTACGGACATTGGGTCTTTTAAGAAACTAGAGCTCTGAAAGGGAACATCACTAACCCTAGAAACGGATCCACAACGTGGGGAGGGTGGGTGGGTTATAAGGAGTCTGCAGTTAGATCACCTCTCTACCAGATAAGGCGTTATTTGAACGTAAGTAACTTGTCCATATATATATTAGAGACATATAGCTGTATATTCCTTACTTGTGAATAGATACCCAAGCAATACCATTCCAGAGGAGGGACTGCAACAATTGTTATACTAAAAAAGTCCTGCTAGACTGAGCGGCCAAAGAGGCATTCCCCGCGGACTTGACTGTCTAGGCAGTAATGTTTGGTAAATGTGGGGAGGGAAGACAACGTTGTCGCCTGACAGATGTCAAGGACTGGGACTCCACGTTGCAACACAGTGGTAGCAGCCTTAGCTCTGGAGGAATGAGCCGTTAAGCCTTCAGGAGGCTGCTTCTTTGCCAGAGCGCAGCAAATCTTGATACAGAGGATGACCCATTGTAAGATGGTCCTCTTCTGCACCGCCTGACCTTTTTTCGATCCAACGTACCCTAGAACACAGAACTCCTTTGTGCGGTCAAGGTAGAATGGGACCGTTCTTGTTGGGTCCAGATGGTTGGGTAGCTCCTCTTCTTTAGAGGGATGTGGAGGAGCGGAGAAAGTGGGCCAAGTGACAGATTGTCCCACATGGAATGGAGTTACCACCTACAGAAGGAAAGAGGCCCTAGTGCGAAGCACCAATTAGTTAGGCAATATCGTCAGGATGGAGGGGGCTTGGATGATAAAGTCTGCAGATTGTTCACCCTCCTGGCAGATGTAAAGGCTGTTTTGATGGTGTGAAGTCGGAAAAGGTAATTATGCGGGTGCTTAAACGGAGCGCCCACAAGGAAGGTGAGAAGCAAATTAAAGGTCCCACTGATGCCTAATGAAAGGGGCAGGTGGAACATATGCACCAGGCCTTTCAGTAATCTATGTACCATGGGTGATTTAAATAAGGAGGGTTGATCTGGCAGCATCAGGAAGGCAGTCAAAGCCGAGAGATACCTTTTTAAAGGTGCCCAGAGCAGTGCCCGGACGAGCAAGGGTCAGAATAAAAAGCAAAATATTAGAAAGGGAAGCAGACAGAGGGTCAATAGACTTCTGTACAATAAATTACACATTTCTTTCACCGGCAGGTATATACCGTCTTAGAGGAGGGACGCCCTTCTGCCTGAGTAACATAGCAGACTTCGGGAATAAGGTGGAAGCTATCAACTGCCACCACTCCATCTCCACTCACGAAGGCGCCGAGTTGACAGGTTCGGGTGAGGACCCTTCCCAGCTGCTGGGACAGAAGATTCTCCTGGGAGGGGCAGACTGATCAGAGGATTGATGCTCATTTGCAGAAGCTCTGGATACCAGACTATGTGCTTAGTCCACACCCACAATGAAAAGTTTGGCCTGGCCATTCCTGATCTTGAGAACTCTGGACAGGAGTGGTATGTGTCGAAAGGCGTACAGGAGGCCTGAGCTCCACTCGAGACGAAAAGCGTCTCAAAGCAAGAGCCGCCTTAGAAACTCCAGCGTGCAAAATTGCTGACATTGGTGTGCCTCTGCAGAGAACACACAATCTAATCAAGGCTATCCCCACTGATGAAAGAGACTTTGCACCACCTGAGGAGTTTGTCCGCTGTGCTGTTAAGAGAACCTGCTAGGTCTTGGGACATGCCTTGCTGTTTCAGCCATGTTCAGAGACGTAGGGCCTCTTGACAGAGACCACAACCCCAATCTGCCTGGTTTGCTGCAGTACCACATGGCGGTGGTGTTGCCTGTGAACACCTAAACTAGCCGTCCTTTGATGGGGGGTAAAGGCTCTCAATGCCAATTGGATCACACGGAGCTCTGGCATGTGGATGTGGAGTCCGAATTTCGCCGATACTAGAGTCCTCTGATCGCCACCTCCCCCAGATGGCCACCCAATTTCA
This sequence comes from Lissotriton vulgaris, assembly GCF_964263255.1. Lineage (NCBI taxonomy): Eukaryota > Metazoa > Chordata > Amphibia > Caudata > Salamandridae > Lissotriton > Lissotriton vulgaris. The sequence continues at coordinate 93,446,211 of NC_141698.1, forward strand.
GGAGTGAGAAGTCTGTGACTACTGTGAGATTGGGTTGGGGGAAGGGAGAGGGATCGGTCACTGACCCAATCATGGTTCATCAGCCACCACTGTAGGTCTAGTGCAGTTCTCTCCGAGATCAGGACCATGTCAGAGAGATTCCATTGATGCCTCACCCACTGGAAATTCAGGCCCCACTGCAGGCTAGTATATGCCACGGAGCCCAGCAGCCTCAATAATTCTCAACAAAATCTAGGATAGGTGCTGAAACATTGGTATCATAGCCTGAATATCCTAGACAAGCCGTTCGGGAGGATCAGCCGAAAACTGTAACGTGTCCAGGACAACTCCTATAAAAGGGAGCAGTTGACAAAGTAAAATGGGACTTTGGTACATTAATCGTGAACCCCAGAATATGCAAGAGGTTCACCACAGTCTGGAGGTTGGAGCTGACAGCCTGAGGCAATCCCGCCTTTAACAGCCAGTTGTCGAGCTAGGGGAAGACTGGCACCCCAGATCTGCGTAGAGGAGCTGCAACCACCACCATCATAACCTTTTTGAACACCCGAGCGGCGCTGGCAAGGCCAAAAGGGAGATCGATGAACAGAAAATCCTTCTGGCCTACTGTAAACCATAGATAGTGCTGATGGGTAGGCAGGACGGGAATGTGAAAATAGGCATCCTGCCATTCCAATGCTACCATCCAGTCTCCAAGGCAGACAGCACCTGAGCTAATGTTAACATCTTTAATTTTTCCTTTTTGAGGAAGTAGTTGGGGGCTCATAAGTCTAGGACAGGACAAAGGCCCTTGTCCTTTTTCGGAACCAGAAAGTCTTGGAAATAACAACCACATCCTTCTCTTGTTCTCTTGCGCCAGAACCTTGTCTATGGCTCCCTTCAGCAAGAGAGTCATGACTTCCTCCCAGATCAAAATCAAATGATCCTCCGTCACCTGGTCATAAGAGGGAGGCATGGAAGGAAGGGTGCACTCTTTGGACTATCTGTAGAACCCACCTGTCCAATGTGATGATCGGTCAGTGGTGGAGGTGAGGGCTGATCCTGCCACCAACAAGAAACCCATTGTCGGGAAGGGCAAGACTAAGAGAACTTGGAGGCTGAAGCTGCCAGGGTGGGGAGTGATGGTCTGAACGGATCTGCTTTGGTCTGACCTGGCGGCCCGACCCACATGGTCAGAATGGACTGCGCTCACGTAGGGGTTGCTGAACTTCCACAGCTCGGTGGTTTGGGTATGGCTGGTGCGGCTGACAACCCCTTCCATAGCCACGAAAGACAGACTCGGGACTTGCGGCCACTGAGAGGCCCAAGGACTTGGTCATAGCCCAGGAGCTCTTTTCTGGCTTGTATCTGAAGAGACGAGTGCCATCAAAGGGCATGCCCATGAGCGAGGCTTTGACATCCCCCGAAAAGCTGAATGGGCGGAGCCAGACATGGCATCAGACAGCCACTGTCCATGAAATCATGCTGCACAGTGAGTCAGTTGTGTCTAAACCAAATCAAACGGCGAAATTTACTGCGTTTTTTCCCCATCTGACACTGCTTGGGAAAGGATGGCCCAGGCTTCCTCCGGGACCTGTGGTAGCACTTGCTCAACTGCCTCCAACAGTGAGGTAATAATGGCCCAATAAGCATGCAGTGTTCACAGACCGTAATACAAGGCTGGCGGAAGAAAAAATAATTCTTGCCCCAACTATCAAACCTCTTGGAAGCTCTATCAAGGGGAGCAGAAGGGAACGCGTCATGAGACGTAGATGCTTGGAATACCAAGCTCTCTGGGGTAGAGAAGGTAGTGAGAAAATATATGGGTCGCCTGGATCAGGTCAATGGCAGGCAGTCCTATTCGCAGGAGCCCCTCTGCTGTGCTTGGACCAGGTTCTCAGTAGGATGACTGTGATGGCTTTATTAAAGGGAAACCAGGGTTCTGAGGAGGAAACTCCTGTTTGTAGAACCTTTGTCAAGATGTTGGTCTGGACCGCCTACAAAGGAAGCTGAAAACCAAGGACCTCAGCCGCACTTTGCACCACCATAGAATAAGTTGCTCCCTCCTCCATAGCCATGGTAGGGGAAGAAAGCATGTCAGTAACTGCAAAAGTATCCAGTCCAGTGGTCTCACCCAATTCCTCATACCAGTCCATTTCTTATCAGACTAGTCTAAGGGGTCCAGCCACCCCTTCCAATCTTCTCATACTCCTAGCCCTTCAGAATAAGGCTCAGGAAGCGACCTGGGGATACTGTAGGAGGTACATCTGTGGACGCTGTACCAGCTCCAGAATGGGGCAGACATTGAAGGTGGGCACCAATGGCATCGGGCTAGTGCCAGGGAAGGACACAATGGCACAACCGGCACCAATCCGGATCCATCGGCTCCTGGGCTGGAGCCACCAGCATGGAACCAGATGGGGCCTGTGTGGGTAGGAGGGGGGCCCAAGGCATGCCAGTGAGGTCAGGACGCCCACAAATGTCTCTTACCTTAATGTTCCAATGATTTCAAGTGGAATTGAGAGGACTTGGGACTCCTGGAGCGGTGCCAGGAACTTCCTCTCGACCGTGATCTCCAAATCTAGCGAGGATGTGTCGCCTGCCAGGACACAAGTAGCTTTAGGGACCGCTCCCTCAAAGCCTTGGGAGCCACGGCCGGATGGTTGGAGCATGATTTCAGGTTGTGATCACAGTCCAGACATCAGAGACAACCCTAATACGGGTCAGGTACAGACATGTCGGGTTGGCAGGCATTGCACAGCTTGACCCCTTTATTCTGTCTATACATGCTATAACCTGCACAGCAAAAAGGGGTTGACAAAGCATTGAAAAAATCCGGTCAAAAAGTGACAGAGGGTAGCTCTGTTCATGAATCAGCGCTTGACAGGCACAGAAAGAAAAGAACTGTTGTCAGCTCACTGAGGTGGCACCTATATAGGTGACGCGGACAACACTTCTGGCGTGGAAGACACCTCCGTCACATGGAGCAGACTGACGCCACCTACCGATGCGCAGGGGCATTCCTCAAAAAATAAAATTCTCCTGGATCCAGTCTGACATCTGGGAAATTCAAAAGAAAGGAATCTCCGCTAGATGTCTAGATCAGATAATTAAATTAAAGAGTTTGTAACTACCAGGACAAGTAAAAGTTAAAAGCACATTTCGAACTTTCTAAATACACAGAACCTTGTCCTATAGGCTTTTTATGACCTACCCTAGGGGAGACAAGTGCATTTAAAAAGCAAGGTTTAGGCCTGGTAAACGGTTTATTTTTTGCCAGGTTAAAAAGGAAGTTTAAAATTGCACAAACAGAATGCAATGGCAGGTCCAGGACGTATATTAAAGGGCTACTTAAGTGGGTGGCACAATTAGCGCTGCAGGCTCTCTAGTAGCATTTAATTACAGGCCATGGGTACATGTAGTATCACTTTACTAGGAACTTATAAATACATTAAATGTGCAAATTGGGTGCAATTCAATGTTACCATGTTTAAAGGAGACAGAGAGCATAAGCACTTTAGCACTGGTCAGTAGTTGTAAAGTGCAGAGAATCCTAACGCCAACCAAAAACGAATTCAGCAAAAACAGGAGGATGGAAGTCAAAAATTTGGGAGAAAACCAGGTGAGGGATGTCAGGTACAACAGACACCTTAAGGACAACTTAAAGTACTGCGAAAATATTTTCGGAAATATTTTAGGCATGGGAAAAACTGTTATAAGAAGAACAACAAACATCAGCCTTTGTTTACACTGTTGGAAAAATAATTGTACACAACTGTGTTCAAATTGTGATCACCGAGGGCCTATGCAGACATATGGTGTTTTAAAACATCTTAGATTAACATGAGCACTTGCATTACAGAACTATGTAATTTATAATGACCCTCTTGTCTTGAGTCTCACGCTATGTTAATAGGGTAGAGAAATGTGCGGTACATTTAAGATCTGCTTTTACCATAACAAAGTAGACACATCTTAATTATAAATTTGAAAACAATATCCTTAATTTAAGCTAATTTAAAAAAAAAGTGAACTGAAAAGGTTTTTAAAAAGAAGAGCATTAAGCCAAAGTACATTTCTGTTGTGGCACCACAAAATTACTTTTGAAACACAAATGCTGATCTTTACATTACGAAAACAATGAAACAATCCATATGTGTGAAAGGGCAACTTATGGCACAAGTAACAAGAACATAATAAAAATCGAGTAAACTTGCTGCATAACACTTTCAAAATAAGACATTTTTATTATAAAATACATATTTGACTTACTACCTTTCTGCTGCTCAAATGCCGTTCACACTGTTCTTAAAAAAAAAAAAAAATCTTCCTATGCTGTGGGGTCAATCAAGGAAGACACAAATGTGGTGGGGGGATATAACCCCAGCCAATCCTGTGCCTTCAGACATAAACCGGGAGAAACTCTTAATATTGCTTACCACCCCGAAATGATTTCCAGCTCTTCCTCGGCAAACTTGAGGACCCTGTGTTCTTTTCCCTTAGCCATTTTCGCGGATTTCTTAAGTAACTGGGCAGCAGTATAGGGGAGTATGATATTATGGTGGCAGGGTGGATCAGACAGCTAAAAGAAAAGCCGACTTGCTGTTTCTGTGTTATTTCTGATTTTGTAGTGGTAGATGGTGTATTTAAAGACAGAGGATTAGGTTCCATTTTGAAGGGAGGTGCTTTTAATTATGGGGAACATGTAAAGATAAAAACAAATACACATACTAGTGTATAGAATTTTAGTTCTATAAAACTACGTAAATGTGATAGAACGAGTAAGAAGGTGACATGTAATTGTATTAATAAAGTGAACATAGCACGGTTGATTGGCACAGTATGATAGTGTAACAGTATGTCTCATGACAGCATATGTGGAGTGTTATATTGAACAGATCACTGTCCTCCCACAATAATGCAGCAACCAAGCTAGCACCTCTGAAATCTGAAATTAAGGATCAAAATACAGCATTAAATTATGGCTCATGTATATATGTGTGAATTATTGTACATTTGTCGAGGTTGTGGGGTTGGACATTGGGAGGAAGTGGGGAGAGGGTGAGAGAAGGAATAGCTGGCATCACCAGTCACAAGGACTATCATTATGTTATGGAACTATTCAAAATGAGGTTCATCATTTCAAAATACCTGCAGCTACTATTATGGATGTGTGTATCCATTATGACATAGTGGGGCAATAAATGACCAGGTTTATGATGACATCACCCTAGATGCACACACAAACCAGCTGTGAGTTAACAAAACTTTCTAAGCAGTCACCTGTCCTTGAAATCTCCAGCAACCCACTGATGGCCAAGGTACCTGTTGGAAGATGGGTTGTATGTTCTTACTTCGCATTCCGTTGCAACGCATGCCTTTACCACGCAAGCGTTACAACGGAATGGTATTTCTACGCATTTGCTTTTCCTCGAATTCTTCCGTTGTGACGTCATACGTCGTTAAGAGGAAGCAGAAGTTTTTTTCCGTTTTCTCTTAAACGACGTTGATTGCCTGCATATCCCGACGTGACTTCTGGTGAGTTTTATTTATGGGGGGGGGGGGGGGGGGGAGACCCCCCAAGCCCCCTTTTTTTACTTTTAACCTTTACCACATATCCCTTTACTACATACCTCGTAGTAAAGGTATGCGTGGTAAAGGCTTTCGTGGTAACCACGCATGCGTTTTACTGCATGCGTTTTACTGCATGCGTGGTTAAGGTATTCGAGGAAACGGCCTCGTTGTAGTGGCCGTTTCCCTGGAAGGTTTAGCTATGGTGTGTGCTCTTCAAAAAAGCTGCATGCACAGCAGTGAAGTAGCCCCTGGGGGTTCGCAACCTCCGGGATCACAGACACTTTGAGAGTTTCAGCAGTCTGTTGCCATAATGGCGTTTCTTAGTGGTTTAAGTGATAAGTTGGTGCAATTAATGGCACCTAACAAACCAGCTAAAGCTATAGTTACCACGACACTCTTGCCTTGCTGCCAGTGACTATGAATAGTGATAAAGTAGAGCCTCAAACTGGTGGTGCATCACAGTACTTGCCACAAGCTGTAAGATTGGTTTGCCTGGGAGATGCTCAGGGTCTCCAGTGACTATCGGTAATACCCCAGCAGACAGGACACGGAGGGTAGCCAGTATTTTGACATGAACATGAATAGTCTGGGAGCGGCTGTAGGCATTTTCTTCCCCTGTTCCTAGGTTGTAACAACGTCAACCAATCTTCTCTACTCAAATACGAATTTATCAAAATAGGCAAAAGCTACAAAGACGCTCACCGACATGGTGAATAGAAAAAAATAAGTTTTACAATGCAAGTCAAGGTTTTATGTTGGCCAATATGCATGCAATTGGTTGCTGTTGTAATGAGTTTCATGTAGATTGGTGGTGCCGTCTTGACTGCACACTGCCTTTCCCTGCACTACCAGGCTTGGCGCGGATCATTCCATTTTTGAAAGTTCATTGTTCGAGGTATTCTACAGATTTATATTTAAAAATTATACAAAGGCATTTTTTTTTTAACAAAGTAAATGTAATTGTTTCCATATTTTCCTATTATTTCCTATATATTGCAAGTGTAATTCCCTTGTGTGTGTACCACTGATTGGCCATGTGTGTGGCGTGGTTGCATTTTGGAGCATGTAAAATAGGACTACTTGACATACTCCAAAATCTCTTTTGTGAATAAGGCCCTAGGTGCCCAGTTCAAGAAAGGAGTACGTGAAACAGGATGAACAAGCATTGGTAATGCATCGGTTTCGCCTATGTAATGAGTAAGAGCTATTGTCATCAATCATCTTCCGGGAGAAGTAAAGAGCTCCCTGACAATAACACGGGAGTGGGGAGGATGTGGCGCAGTGGCCAGAGCTGCTGACTCGAGAGCTGGGGATATATGAAATCTCTCCGGGTGATCCATTGTTGTATAAATATGCTGCAATAGTAAACGGCAAAACTTTATGAAAATATAGTTCCACCAAAGTGGATTTTAAAAGTATTTCAGCAGCGGGAAACTGATAAGAAAAGCAGACGTGGAACAAGCATTGGTAAATAAAAAAAAAAACGCTAAAGCCCATAGAGATGGTTAAAAGTTAAGTGGCACGCACAGGAACCAATGAGAAGGCGGGCAAGAGATGAATAAGTCCATTGTAAGTTCAAATTAGAACCAATAGATTTTTAGTACAGCACAAGTGCTGTCCAGGTAAATCCTAAAAACAGTCTCTTTCTAGCAGTGCTTAATTTATAAATAAATAAGTGTCCTGACCAAATGGTTTGCTAAGACGCCCTTGGCTGGTGCTCTGAAATTTCAGTGGTGAGGCATACTCGTGCTGCACACTTGTGATTCCACCTCTTTCAAGTCACTTTCCATCGCTGCTTTCTGCCATGGTCTCTGTTGTTCTGTCTCTCTTCATCTTCCGTTCTTGTGTGTGTGTTTCTCCCTCTTGCTCTGGGTCAATATCGGATGAGGAAAAATAGGTGCTGGTCCCCAGACAGAAGAGCCCGTGAGCCCCACCTGCAACCATGGCTCAAATTAAGCACTGTCATCTAGCCACTTCTGAGCTGACTTCCTCCTTGATATGTGGAATCCTTGTATTTTGTATCAAAGAATCCAAAATGATGTCAACTCGTTATTTTTATAAAATAAGCCTGTTCATTTCAAATAAATATTTTAAGGGCTTAGCATTACTTATCCTGTCATCAATTCTCGTAACGTCATTGTGAATTGCATTTGCTAATTAGACCCGCACTACTTTTTATAGGACTTGTGCAAACACTTGAGACTTACACAGCTTTGTAGGTTTATAGCACCTGCAACTTATAAAGAACTTAATTTAACAAACGAATCCGTCTAATCACGTTTACACTAATTTCTTTTTATATCTCACTGTAATCTGGTATTTGAATCCAGTTGATGCGGAAAGTCTCCACATTGCAATGGATACCAAGTAAAGGGCCCGAAACTGAGGAAACTGAACCCGTTAACATGGACCAATGTGGTGAACCACGGGGGCCAGGCCACCAGCCAGTTGTAAAATAGGCGGCTATTTTAGGATAAAGGAGCAGACTTGCATCCTAGTTTTCCAGATCCAGGAAGCGCTAGCAAGTACAGTGATACATTTGAAATTATATTTTAATAAATCTACCTTCGATCAGCCAAACGAAAAGAGAAAGCGCCTGCGGCAAAATTCACCCTTTCTTGTTCGACAGGTTTTCCGATGAACTTGCCTTTGTTTTAAAAAATATATATATTTAAAAGGGCAGCTAGAGGGAGACGGCCTCCTGACCGAGCAGCAGTTAAATCAACATTAAAACGAAAACGTGAAATATTTAAAGACGCTCCAGGGTAACAGCTGCAAAGCATTTTTTAAACAGATTGCCAACTGAAGGTTTCCAGAAGGCTCAACATTACGTCACTTAATGCGGGAGTCACCACTGAGCTCCATTTTACAGGAAACCCCCTTTCAACAGAGAAAAAAAGCACTGGTAAAGACAACAGGTTCGGCACGGCTCCCGATCGTTTAGACATTGTTTGGATTATGAATACTTTTTTAGGACTAAACACGACTCACGAGTGACCCGGTGTTGGGGAGCTACTGGCCCCTTGCCTGGGAAAACCAGGAGTATCTAAAAGCGAAAATAATGTATTTTTAAATGTAAAAACACGCATTGCATCAGAGCACCCTGGTACGGAAACGGACGACTTATTGTGCGCTATGCACACAGTGCAAGAACATTACACCGTACTCATTTTCAGGTAAACCAATGACTGAAGTGGGCTGACACTGTGCCCCATGCTGTGGTAAGTTGTAGCAAAAAGTGAGTCCTGCTATAACAGACCAAGAGAGAGAGAGTTTTAGAAACAAAAACGTGTTGCTTAAGCCAGACCTACAAATTGTTATATGCACTTTTCGCACTTCGCAGTGTTGTGCGTGACTGCGTTTAGGTTTAAGACATCTTATCAACTGCTAACAAAAAAAGCCCTTAACACAACAATTCTGTTTTTCTTGAGCAGTTTGTTCATAGTGAGGAAGTGCACCTTTTCTCCTTCCCGACAGCTCCGCCACTCTGCTTAGAGTAAAACCAAATCAAAACACTAAAAGCCCAAATCAAAACGCAGGCATTATAAATCAGAATAGAAGCTTCCTTCTAAAAAGGACGGACTACTACAATTTGAAACTAGGACAGTCAAAATGTCAGCCAAAATAGCGAACATTAGACAGTAATCCGTAGAGGCGCTTGCCTTCATTGTCCTTCTTTATTTTCTGCTGCTCTCCTTTCCCAAGTTGGGGTCGCTGACTCACTGGCCTTTCCCGCTACCCTCTTGATGGTCTCAACGCCTGCCTCACGAGTACAGCACCTGTCGTCATCTCATAGTGCTCCAATGGGCGGATTGCCCCAGAGGAAGAAAGTGCTTTGTTATTTGCAGCCATTGAAAAACAAGTCAGGTCCCGGGCCGGCCAGCCAATCACAGTGTGGCCCGGGGAATGACATCACGGGTGTCCCGGGCCGGCAGCCAATCACAGCGCGGCCCAGGACAAAGGGGCGGGACTTAAAAAAAGTCAGAGAAACGCCCCCGAATCGCGTTTTCCCGAGAAAGCGTGATTGACAGCTTCTGTCTCCCAATGGCTAGCCTCCATTTATGGAGCTAGCCAATGGGAAACAGAGGCGGTCCGAACATCCATACTGTTGACAAAAGTTTTCGATCTGGGAGGGGCACTGCGTGCCCTCGCCAGGTCGAAACCTAAAAATGTTTTAAAAAGATTTGCAGCCGGAAATTAGACCGGCTGTAAGGGTTTCTGCAAACAAGTAGCAACAAGGTTCAATTCCAAGTAAACAAAATTAGATCAGTGCAAGTATATTTACACCATAAAATAGCAAAACCAATATGGAGATACTGAGCTAATAGAGTGATAATGGGGGGGGGAAAGCCGGAGGGGGTTCAGGAGTCCTTGTGATCAAATCAGAGCTTCGAATGAGAGCCTATCAGTAGGTTGTTACCATCTAAAAGGAACTAAATGGTGTAAAGATTAGAGTATCAAGATTTCCAGTACCATTGCTGGACACTCAACTTCCCAACTGGTAGTGTTACCTCAGGACTAAAGTGACCACAGTTTTCTGTAATAGAATTTATTACAATCAATGGACATATAAACATCTGGCCTAAAACGTGCATCTAAATCCTCTGGTGCACGTTTATCATTTGTAATTCTGTACTGTTGAGTGATGGTAATATGTGGCATCTCAAATAAATATCCTTGTGTAACAGGGAAGAGTGAAAAACTGCCAATTCGACTTCTCCATCCAATTTCTTGGATTGTACGAATTGAGAAAATTAATTGGATGTTTGATGTGGAATGGTAACAAAATAAGGTGAATAATGGGTCTACTGGTGAACAAGTTCGGAGAAGATCCAGTGGAATCTAATTTGGGATGGCTAACTCTATGGGTACCACTATTAGCAGGTCTGGAGACACTGTAATTAAATCTGTGAAATTGAAGTATTATAATTTAATCAAAGACTTGTAAAGCATGACTGCTCATCTGTAAGGTTCTCAAGGTGCGGGGTTGGGATCCGTTGAGGTGCTGTGGTTCAGTCGAAGAGCCAGGTCTTGAGGTCCTTCCTGAATTGCGGCAAGGGACAGTGATTGCCGGAGGTGGAGAGGTCTGCGCTGCGAGGTAGGAAAAGGATCTTATTCCAGCTGTGGTCTTGCAAATAATAGTCAGGGCAAGTTGGCTGGAGCAGGTCTCTGGTGAGTACATGAAATTAGAGGCTCTGGTTGAGGTACGTAAATGTAAATGTAAATGTAAATGTAAGGTGTTTTATAGCGCGCTCAATTACTGCCGGAGTATCCTGGCGCGAATGACCGCTGGGGAACCCGTCCTGGCTTTCCCTGTGAGATGGTCCCATGCTGGGTATCTCCAAGGTGAAGCCAGGCATCCCCGGCGTCTGTGGGGGGCCGTTGTAGAGATGAGGCAAGCTTAATGCCCAGAGTTACCGAGTGTGATCACTGCCCAAAGTGGGCACCGAGGCGAGAATTATCAGTCCGCTGACCCTGGTCCTCGACCCTGCCGCGTCGGGAATCGAACCCTGGTCCCGGGCCGTTCTCAGCCTTCGGGTCTGCCGCCTCTAACCAGTGAGCCACACCTCTCCACAACGTAGGTCCTGTGTTGTGTAGTGCTTTGTAGCCGTGTGAGGAGCTTGAAGGTGATTCTTTTGATGACTGGGAGCCAGTGGGGTCTTTTAGGTGGCTGGTGATGTAGTTATGGTGGGGGATGTTGAGGAGGAGTCTGGCGGAAGAGTTCAGGAAGTTCTGCAGTTTCTTGAGGAGTTTCTGGGTGATGCTGGAGTACAGTGCCTTGCCATAGTAGATTCTGCTGCAGACGAGTGCGTGGGTGACTGTCTTTCTGGACTCAGTGGGGATCCATTCAAAGATCTTTGGAATAGATTTAACCCCTTACAGGCTCATGACGAGCTGGGCTCGTCATGAAGTAGCCTCCTCCCAGGCTGATGACGAGCCCAGCTCGTCATGAAGCATAGGATTTTGAAAATCTCAGCACAGCAGGGGAATTCCACTAGCATTCATGAGGTTAACACAAGGTCTTATTCAGCTGCAACCATTGTGGTCATGTTACGGTTCCCTGGCTGGGTTATTAGCTGCATTTTTGTGCACTTGTTAATTTTATTTTTTAGCATATAATATTTTACTGTTATAGAAGGGGGGGTGGTGTGTCTTGTCATATATATATTGGTTATACTATGGTTGTTTCTGACAGGGAACCATAATTAAGGTTCTTGTGACGTATGATCAAATCTTAGTTATGGAACACTGGTGTGAGAGACAGTGAAGGTGGACAAAGCTATCTATGCCTCGAGTTTCTGTGCCGTGCTACCAATTTGGAATGACAGTTTCTTACAGGTCCGTGTAGTTTTGCAGTTTGAAGAATTTTCTGGATTCACATGCTGCACATTATTTTGCCATCTAGTAGATGGGTCCAAAACGGTTATATTCCTTTCCCCTTCCCCCTCGTTGGTGGGCATCAACATAACACCATTTGGCATCCCCTTGTGACGTTGTTGTGCTTCCTCCAGAAGCTCCCAACTTTAGTTTCCATCTGTAGATTCTTTTTTTTCTTTCCCTCCCCTCATCTTCTTTGGTGGAGGAGGGTGGGTTCAGTAGTGATTCCAGAAAATATTCAAGCTGCAATACTACATGGACAGGTAAACTATACGTTTTGCAAAACGTATAGTTTCTTACCAGTCCGTGTCTCTTCTGGATTCACATGCTGTGCATAAATTTCGTTAAACAAAAAACAGTGGTTCTGTCGAGTATATAGCAATTTCTTTGCTGTACTGTAAATATACTTTAAGTATTTCACACAATCAACATTGAATGTACGGTATGCAAGAACACACAACATAACTCAATTTGAAAGATTTTTCTTATTATAGAAATCTTTTATGTATAAATCAAAATAGAAAAAGTGGCTGTCCGAGACAGAAATGACATAAAATCACATACAAGGTGAAATGCTTTGGTGACTGGTAGTGACAAGTGATAACCGTGCTATACACAAATAAGGGGGATGACATGCAAGAACACACAACACAGCTCTCAATTTGAAGGATTTTTCTTATTATAGAAATCTTATATGTCTAAATCAAAATAGAAAAAGTGGCTGTCCGAGACAGAAATGACATAAAATCACATACAAGGTGAAATGCTTTGGTGACTGGTAGTGACAAGTGATAACCGTGCTATACACAAATAAGGGGGATGACATATTAACATACATTAGTACGAAACATAAATTCAGTCTATTTTTGAATTCAATAATCACAACAAACAAAACTATTTTCCTTTCTCGTGTTGTGACTTCTTTTCATGGACGGATTGACGAACACAACATCGACGTTTCGACCCTAGAGTAAAATGCAGACTTAATTTCATCTGGAACAGGTCTTCATCAGGACAAGGGAAATGAAGGACAGCCTGAGAACGTGAAATGCAAAAAATATCTTCACTAGCTTTTGAGGACCAGGTGTCAGCCGACGCCCTTTGAGAAGTATCCATTCTCTGGGAAATCAACAGCAATTAATGCAGAATTTCTTCACCAGCCAGTGGAGAAATTGAGGGTGTGAGCCGCAGTAGCGATCACTTGTGAGCTGTTCTGTGGACGTCTGACTTCTCAGCGCGGCGATTAATGGCTGCATAAATTTCGTAGCGGTTTGTTACTACTGTGGCAGCTGGGTTGAAGAGAAGTGTTGGTTAGTGAATAGATGTTGCAAGACCCTTTGTCCTACTTGTGCTTCCTTATTCATTTGAATATCCACAAAGTAGTGCTTTGTGAATGTGTGCACTGACGACCAAGTCACTGCATGAAGTGGTGTTTTGGGTAGAAAGGTGCTAGTTGTCCCTTCTTTCTTGTAGAATGAGCCAGTCGCGCCCTCTGTAATGTATCTCCTGATTGTTCGAGGCACAATTGTATGGTGTGTGCTATCCATCTTGCCATTGTGTTCTTGGTTACTGGTTTCTCAAGGAAACTTTTTGCAAATGATACAAAGAGTTGTTCTGTTTTCCTTTGGTTTTTCAATGGAATACATTACTGCTCTTCTTGCTTCTAGTGTGCAATGCTCTTTCTGCCTGTGTCTTTGGATTCTGGAAGAAAATTGGCATTTGTATGGTTTGATTTATGTGGAATTGTGAGACCATCTTTGGTATGAAGTGTGGATCTGTCCTCATGACAATCCGGTCATGTATTTGGAAGTAGGGTTCCTGTAATGTTTGTGCCTGTAACTCACTTACTCTACGTAGTGATGTTTGCCACCAAAAAGGCAGTTTTTGAGTGTGAGCATTTGTGGCGTGGTCTTGTGTAGCAGCTCAAGGGGTCCTTTCATTAGCTGAGCGAGTAGCATATTTAGATTCTATGTGGGTGCAGGTAGCCTTTAAGGGGGTGGAATTCTTTTGGCTCCTTAGAGGGACCTTTTGACTACATGCGAAGTGAAGAAGCTCTTCCTCGTGAATCCCTTGTATACGCGGCAATTGCTGCAAGGTTAACCTTTAGCGACTAGTAGGTCACCTTATTGTGCAGTAAATGTGTTAAGTACTACAGCACTGTCTTTTCTTTTGTGTTCTTGAGAAGTCCTTCTTTGAGACACCGTAGAGAGTATCTATTCCATTCTGCCGTGTAAGACTTCCTAGTGGTAGGCTTTTTTGCCTCCCTTCAGATTGCCTTTGTGCTTTCCAGTGGCTTTAGGTACCAAAACTCGAAGTCCTCAGGAGCCATGCTGCAAGGCTTAAGGTCTCTGGTTCTGGGTGGAGGGAGAACCTTTCCTTCAAGCATTGTTAACAAGTCTTGTCTCCTTGGTAGTTTATGAACAGATCCCCAAGATATTTCAATTTTTTCCAAGAACCAGGTTTATCTCGCCCATTTTGGGGCGATGAATATCATCTTCATGTTGCTGATTCTGCATTTGTTACCCTGTGGAGTAGTGGTATCAGGGGCAGGGAAGGGGGAGGGGGGGGGGGGGGGGGGTAGCGTAAGCAAATATCCCAAGCCAGTCTATCCATAGCGCATTCCCCAAGGACTGTTGGCAAGGTTGCCTGGATGTAAAGAATTGGTATTTGGGGTTTGTTGCAGAGGTCGACCTCTGGAGTTCCCCATATGTGAAACATCTTCTTGAATTCTGAGTGATTCAGTTCCCAAGAAGCTTACATGCTCAGGCTGTCCACTTCTACCTCGTCCTTCCCTAGTAGGTGTATTGCTATATTTGTTTATCTCCAGGATGATTGCCCATCTCCACAGTTGATGAGCTACAGTTGAAAGTGCTACAGATTGTGTTCCCCCTTGTTTGTTTATGAGAACATGGTGTTTGTGTTGTCTGCTTGTATTAGAATGGTCTTCCCATAGAGCTGTTTCCGAAAGGCTTTTAAGGCTAGGCACTGTCTTTAATTCCAGGATGTTGCTGTGTTAATTGCATCCTGGTCCGTCCACAGTCCCCTTACTTTGAGGTTGTTCATGTGAGCTCCCCCATCCCATCTAGAAGGCATCTGTAGTTCTGGTCACTGTTTGAGCTGGTTGTGTAAAAGGTCACCCTTGTGAAATGATGATCTTGTTCCAACATGCTAGCTCTTCCTCTACACTCTGTGTGACAACCACTAGAACTTCCCAACTCCCTGTTGCTTGTGACCATTGTGCTTGAAGCCATTCCTGGAATGGTCTGGAGTAGCACAATGCTGAGGACTAAGTGAATGCATGAGGCTAACAACCCGATCAGTTTCCCCACTGTGAGAGGTTGCCCCTTCCGGTATAGCTCAGTTTCCTTCAGAAGGGCTGTTGTTCATTTGTTGCTTAAGAACACCTTCCCCCAGACTGAATTTATCTTCACACCCAATAACACCTTCTCCTGTGCTGACTCTGGGGAAGATTTCTCCCAGAGTATGGAGAAACCATGGTGAAATAGCATCTTTATTACGTGATGCAGATGCTGTTTGCAGCCTGGTACGAGTTTGCCCTTACTAACCAGTCATCTAAGTTAGGGTATACATGGATTCCCTGCCTTCTTAGGTATGTATTTTTTTTTTGTTGTGAAAGTGGGGAGGTAGGTCCTGGGACGTGGGGTCAGCTGGACCATATTTGGCGCCGGGAAACCCATTGCGGGTAGCTGTGCACAATACAAGTTCAATAAATAAATATAGTACTTTTTGAAAAACAAGGTACTGGCCTTACAGTTTGTTTATTAGAGCTCTTTAATTAGAGCAACAAATCAGTCTTATTTCTAGATTTGTCCGGTATAGTTTATTTATACCCTTTACTTTTTCATTTGGTCATAGAGATTCAATTGTATGAGAAAAACATCACATTTAAACATTACACATATACTTAATTTATAACATTAAACATAAAAGCAACAATTCATTCTATACACATAAATACATATTGCACCATTATTATGCAGCAAATATTCAATCTTTGCATTGTATTTCATCAGATGTTTAAAGGATAAAGTCACGTTCAAAAGGAGATGGAGACAAGTTCAATGAAAAAAAATATATTTGACTATACGAATTAATCAATGTTCAAGTCAATCCAAAAATCTATTTGCTCCTTTCTGCTAGAAGTGGGTTGACTCCTTTTTGCTGACGCGTTTCGAACTCGCTATTTCATTTTACGGGTTCTCCTCAGGGCTTTATCACTTGTTGTCTGCAAATTGTGTGCAAAAGAAAAATAGGTTGGTCTATACCTTCTTAACATCCCTTTTATATTGCACTGTGCTACTTAGTTACAAAAGGTGTACCTTTGTTCTAGTTTGTAGCAGATTTCCGGGGTTCACTCTTTCTCTCTGTTTAAAGATTCTGAAAGATGTCAATAGTCTAAGATTAGTTATTAGCTTAAACGCGTTACCTGTGGCATAACGCTGTAGACACTCCTAGATTCTACCTATAAGATGTAGATATTTCTCTCTCTGCATTGATCGGCACACCGTACATGCACTTTTCAACCTCTGTCCAAAGATCCTGGATGCAGCAGGGATCCTGTCCGTCTGCCTGAAGAAAATGATCAGTATGACTACTGCATTCATATTGAGAGTTGAAAACGCCCTACACCCAGCATAAAATGTGTACCTTAGTTTCGGCGCTTGGTGTGCTTTCTCCAGCTTCTCTTAACCCCTTCGCTGCTGATGACGAGCTCAGCTCGTCATCAGCCACGGTGGTCGTGTGCGGATGACGAGCTCAGCTCGTCATGTAACGCAGCTTTTAGAAATAAGCTGCACAGCGGAAAAATAACCGCCTCAGCGATGCTGCTAAATACGGCGTGTTCTATGCTGCGTCCCCTGGGCTCCTTACTGAGAAAGGAGGCCTATCTAATATTGGCTCCGACCCCTTGATTTAATTAGGATCACTGGAGAGGTGTTTATATTTCTTTTCCCCTCTAGATGTGACTGACCTGCATGTTGCAGGCTCCTTAATTGCCTCCTTTCCCTGGTCTAGCACACTTTGTAGCATAGGAAGTAATTGGTTCCTTGATTGTGTAGACATTAAAGCACAAGTTACTTACCTTCGGTAATGATATATCTGTAAGAAACAGTAGTTTTCAGCCTTTCTCTTTGCGATAGAAGGCGCCTTGATGGCTGCAGTCGGCGGCGAACCTTGCCTTTCAGATTTCGACCTCTTGCTTCAATGTCGAGGTGTCCTTTCCTTGACCGCCTTTCAACGTCTCGGATCTTTCAAGAGTCTGCCGTAACAGAGTCCTTGTCTAAGGACCCTACAGTATGTTTTTCTAGAGACGCAGGTGCAGACCTCTAATGCTTTGACGCTGAGGCTCTATGAGGCCCTTAGTGTTTTTTAAAACTCGTCTAGTTTCTTGGAGGACGAAGGTTCTCTTACCGCTCTCAAAGCCTTCTTTTCAACCTTGACGACTTGGATGTCCATCTCAGGGTCACCTTCTGGCCCTACTGCGACATTGTCCTCCTTCTGGCCCTACTGCGACATTGTCCTCCTTCTCACTGGTGAGGCCAAGGTCCCATAGCATCGATGCTGCGCTCTGTCCCTGCATGTTGTAATTGGCTTTTATCTGCTTTTCCCTAAGGCTTTGAGGTGAATGTTGAACATGTTACAATCTATACTTCAGTGATCTAAAAGGTAAACAGAGATTGCAGACTGGATATTGGTCCTTCTGGGCGATCTTATGATGACAATAGTGGCAAAACTTGAATGGTGTTTTGTCCATCACCACACACAGGGATCCCTCTGCACATTCAGTCTTCTCCGGCCATTGGTGAGGTTGTTCCTTCTCCTCACGGCGCCATCCGGCACCTTGATTCAAAGTCCAATACTTTGATTTACTTTTCTGCAGATGTTCGTTGTTTTTTTTCCTGATTATCTTTGATTCTCCTCTCCCAAAGTCTGAAGCTTCTTCCGTATTGATCCAGAACCAACGGCGTACAAAAAAGAAATCTGAGATGGTGATAAAGTTGAGTGCTTCTGGAGGAAGCACAACAACGTCACAAGGGGACACCAAATGGTAGTACGTCGAAGAAAGAAAAAAAGAATGACAAAAAAGAAAGAAAAATACAATTGCGGACCCAACTAGATGGCGGAATAATGCAGACCATGTGAATCAAGAAAAGATAGACGCTGTAAAAACAACTTTTACCCAGCATGTAAAGGTGAGAGGGAGGATGAGAGGATTTACGCAATGGATTGGTTCAATCCAGAAGGATGAAGAGTATTTGAGAAGGAAAGGGGGATGTACTATGTAGATTAAGATGTGGATGGTGGGAGAAAAATGGAGGAAGAGTGAAGAAAGGAAGTAGTGAGAAGGGGGCTAAAGTTAGGCATGTAGAGTGTACATTAGCAGTAGCAAAAAATGGGAAAGGAGGATCTCATTTTCTAGTGTCATAGTTCACAGGACAGGGATCAACGAGAGTAAGAGATGGACTGAGGAGTTTTAAAGGCATAGGTGGAACACATTTGAATTTGGTATGGGGTGACAGTTCACTACCTGGTGACGTCAATCCTCTCAACATGGTGGGTATAGCATGATAGGTCCTGCAGGGAACATCAGTTTCCTCTGTACTCACCCTCCACCACATCTAATCACCATTCTTCCTGCACCACCACATCAATCCTTCCTAACATGCCAAGTATAAAATCTCTCATCCAGTATTTGATGAACTTGCTGTACTTGATCTCTTGCAGTACAATGTCCCCATAATTGCATCAGTTCGCCAATCTGAGCCAGAAACCCCATGAATTTTTCTAGGCATTCTAGATACTCACCAGTCAACAGAAACTGCACTATAAGGATTAGCTCTCAAGTTCAAGGTAATGGTGATGACATTCATATTGCAAAGTCGCACATACAGGGACTGGAGTGAAGACACTAATGACTCCTCTGGGCAGGTATTCTATCAGACCCATGCATGGTCTGATAGACCCCAGTGTTCCTAAAACCAGCAACTCAGGACATAGCCGATGATTCAAACTCTTCTGAGCTACGTCTCTACATATGAACACTACCATGCAGTCGCATTTGATCTCAGCTGGACTTGCCTTCAAACAGCCTTAGCCAAGACCCAGCTGCATTGTCCTGCAGCTATTTGACCATAACTCATCACACCACCTTGGGAGGCATGCCCATGCTGGATGGAAATTAAGCACCACCGGAAGAGCCGATTTTAAACAACAGGCAATGAGGGATGGGCAAGCCTCAATGCAAAAGAGTTTTGGCAAGCTGTTAGCGGCATAGCTGACCAAATGCCAGAGCTATCATCAGGCCATGATTAAGCAACATCATTTTCAAATTATGAAACAGAGGGCAAATCTATTCAGAACGCACAAGACCTTTAACTGTTTGATACTATGGCTACAGATATGTAGAAACCTCCCTTGAAACACCCTATGACTGCTGAACATGCCACCGAAGCAGCCAGACCATCATCACCAAACACCAAGGCTGTTAACCACCTAATCATAATCCACACAATTTCAACATTACATATCCAGACTTAAATCTCATTTTACAATCCTCTGATTTCCAAGCAAAAAAATCTATAGCATATTTAAAAATAAAAATAAAAAAAGCCTTGGACAGAAAGGTTTGGACTCCTCATGTGACACTGTACCAATGCAAACTGGCGTAGGTATTGTGTACCGGAGACTGTGTGAGCCTGTATAAGCACCTAGCAATGCATGCCAAGAATATGTTTTGTCGGCCAGAATAAACTCCACCTATGAACTACACAAAGTCAACAGTCACTTCGAGAGCATGACTGTGATGGACAAAAATAAGGATAGTTGGGGGAAAATTGACGACTTGATTAAGGGGGGGGAGAAATAATGGTATAGTAGAATGATATTGATAGATAAAACAAGCATGGAGGTGGAAGACCATACAGATGTATGTGTATAGCATATCTATAGTGCAAGTCTAACCAAAGGGCAGCGGAGCTCTGTAACTGGCCAAAGACAAGTATGAATTCGTAACTGGCCAAAGACAAGTATGAATTCAACAAGCTGGGGACAGGTAACATATTCCGATAAAGTGTTCTTTAAAAATAAGTAAGTCTTCAATATTTTCCTAAATTAGACCAGCGTTTGAGAAGCTCTGATGGATACAGGGATGTTCCAGATCCTGAGTGCATGTATGGCAAAGGACCGCTTTTTTTTTTTCTCTTCTTGGTCTGGTGGTGTCCTGGATACGGTTTTCCAGAGATCCACCGAGATGGTGAGCTAGTCTGCAAGATGAGCAGGGGTGTTATATGCGACAACTTTGTAAAAGATACAGCTGGTTTTGAAGATGGTGTTACCCATCGGGATGGGGGTTACCCATCAGGATGGGGGTTACCCATCAGGATGGGGGTTGATGTGATCCTATATCTTTAGACAATTGATGAGATGTGCTGCAGCATTTAGGATGCCAATAAGAGGTGCCACTGTAGAGTCTGGGAGACCTGAGATTAGGGAATTACCACCATCAGGATGCAAAAGTACAAGAGCTTGAACAGCACTTCTGAAATAGCTTTCTGGAAGAAATAGTTTGGCTTTCCTTAGGAGAGCTGGTACCAGGCCGTCTGGATTTATTTGGCAATGTGTCCCTTGAGGGAGATGTTGGCACCCACGAAGACTCTAAAATTACCTTACATTTAGTGATAATTGGGGCTTGAAGCAGTTGAGGCTCATGTAACTAAGTCAGGTTTGAACTCTTCCATATTTATTGTTCTTAGCATTTAACAAGAATTCTGTCTTGGTTGTAATTGCATTTTATATAGCGCTTACTATTCCTGATAAGGGGTCGTACCGCTTCTTCGGCGAGCAGCACTCTACTCCAGAACCCAAAAAGCATTCACACTGAATTAATATAGGGAGATGCGAGATTAATTTGAGCGTTGGACATGCAAGTTTGTTATTTGGATTGAAAAAGGATAGTGGAGGGTTAGAAGAGGGAATGGTATGCATTTATATAGTGCTTGCTACCCCTGATGAGGTGACAAAGTGCTTTTTGGCAGGTAGCATGCTACTCTGGAAAGCAAACAGGATTAGTGTGGAATTAGTACAGGGAAACATCTAATTAATTTGGAGCAGTGGACATGAGTGTTAACTGACTGAAAAGGATAGTGGAGGGACTAGAAGAGAGAAAGGTCTGGAAAGTGTTTTGTTGGAGCTCACAGCAATATGCAGAGTTTTGGAATGTGTAAAGGGGAGGGGGGGGGGTATCAGAGGGGTTTGAAAAATTCCTATTTTGGAATCTGAATGGTAAAACCGGTATGAGATGATGCATGGAGGGTGTGTGATAGTTTGCACTTGACACCCATATATGGAAGATGTGCAAGCTGTGTTTAAGGCTTTGAATGTATGTAGCAGAAGAGACTTTGAAAAAGAGTTGTGAATCATCTGCATATTAGTGAATCTTGATTCTGTGGGTAGAGCATCAACTGGCTCTGTGGAAAGGCTGAAGATGATAGAAAACACTACGAAGCCCAGTAGTACTCCATGTATCTGGAATTGTTTGTGACCTGGAGGTGCGCATACAAACACATTTGGTGTCGATTGAAAAGGTAGATGGAGAACCAGTGAACGACTTTCATGAAGGGCAGTGGTAATACATTTTCCTCTGAAGATGCTTCAAGGGAGTGGAGTAAGTCATTGAGATCTGGGATAAGGATAAACACACAAATATTGCAAAAGAAAAGGATGGAAAAATCAAAATAGAAAAGGAATGTCACTTACCCAGTAAGCATTTTCTTGTGAATGTGATGTAGAGAATTCACATACTCTGCATACTCCTGCCATCCAGTGTTGAGCTCAGATGGGTACAACATGTTTTCGTTCAAAGTCTTTCAAGTCAGGAAGTTTAATGGCACCTCCTATGACTGGTAATGCGCTTGGGCATCGGCCTAATTATTAGATGGTTTGCACACAGCTGGTGAGGATAAAGATGGTGCATAGTGACCATGCAAAAAGGCATCTGCAACAATCCGAGGCTGCCGGGGAGGAGGGTGAACTCATTTGAATCTTCAGCACTACATGCCACGAACAGATACTTACCGGGTAACATATTCCATTTGTGACATGTGCCGCTGTAGATAAACAGGCTCTGCAACAACTGTAAAACAGTTCTCCTGTGAGCAGTGGCTAGATGTCGCAGAAGACTTAAAAAAAGCATATGCAAGGCAGATATGCCAACCATTGCTTCTTAGTGTGTTAAGACAGCCACACAATAGTGCTTGGTGAAGGGGGGTGTGGACTGGACCAAGACAATGCTTTACATAGGATATATGTTTAAAGGTCCGACCAGTTGGGGAGTTTGTGTGGAAGTACTGATAAGTCAAGAACAGTCGTGAACAGGGTTGTCTCGTCCAGATGGGAGCCACGGGGATAAGCGTGAGGGAATATTTCCAATGCTTCCTAACCATGTATGAGGCAGAAAAGCGTAGGCTAATATCCCCGACCGGTTCATCCATAGTGCATTGCCAATGACTTTATGTGAAAGCTTGGAGGCAAAGCCAAGACGTTTTTCAGCTGTTGCAACGAGGTATATGGGTGGGGGGGGGGGGGCGGGGGCACAACAACAGAAATACAGGAGAACTTGCAGGTAGAGCTCCCACTCGCATACTTGTGGCTTCATGCCGCGCAGGTCTGCAAATTAGTTGTTGACTGCTAATAGGTACTCCACTATAAAGCATATGTGCTGGTGAAGTGCCCAATGAGGACAGTTCTAGACTGGAGTTCACGTCTCCTTCTTTCAGAAGGTAATAGTGCTGTCATGTCTATGCTGAGGAGGACCACCTAGCAGTGTACCTGAGAGAAGGCCCAGAGAGCCAGTTGAATAGCTAGCAACTCCATGCAATTGAGGTGGAGGCCCTGTTGGTGGGATGCCCCCATGCCCTGAAGTGTGATATCTTGCAGATGCACCACACATTTAGGGTGACCAGAATTTTAAAGCCAAAAACTGGGACATTTCACAAAAATAGAAGGACTACAATTTTACTTCAAGCAATAAGAGCGCTCCTCAGCAGAGAATTACAGAACAGGCAGTGAGAACATACATAAAATGCACTTTTTAAGCCCAGTAGCTTGCCTGTTAACTAAATTGCTTTCTTGAAACAACTGCTAACTATCCCTGCTTTGTAAAACATAAAAAACACCTCCCACCGTTTTCAGTCGACCCTCTCCAAAAACGGGGACATGAGCTAAATTTCTTGAAATTTGCTGGGACAGCTGGTTAAAAACGGGGACCGTCCTGGCAAAACGGGGACGCCTGGTCACCCTACCCAAGAGGGATGCGTCCTTTGTGATGGTCACCTATGGGGTTGGATCTAGGAATGACTAGCCCTGCAATAGATTGTTGCTATTCCACTACTGCAGAGAATGAGGGGTGCTGATCCCCACCAAAACTGGATCTTCCTAGTGACCAGCCACTTGTTACCATTGTGTTGCCAGGTACTCTTGTAGCAGACATATGTAACCTTGCAAGTGGGACTAGGGCAATACAGGAGGCCATCGTTCCAGGAAGGCGCACAACTGTTCTGACCGGTAACTTGTAAATTGGCTGAAAGAAAAGAGGGGCAGGGGGGAGAAAGTAATAGCTGGAAACTTGGACATTTGCTTGGCTGGGATAGGCTCTCTCAGTGACCAAGGTGAGAACTGCATTGAGGAAGGGCTGGACATGCAGGGTTTGTAGATATACTTTAATGTATTGAAGATAAACCCCTAGTAATGTAAGAGGTGTAGCAAGGCTTGGGAGTGAGCGAGGCAGAGTTGTCTGTTTGCAATCTTAGACAGTCATCCACATAGGGGGAACATGTGGATGCCGCGCTGTCCGACATAAGCAGCTACCACATCAAGGTATTCTGTAACCACTCATGGGGGCTGTAGTGACCGCCCCAAGGGCAGGACTTTGAACAGAAAATAACAACCACTTACTATAAAGCACAGGTAGCAGCAGTGAGCAGGGTGGACTGAGATGTGGAAATAAGCATCTACAGATCGAAGACAGCCATGAACTCATCTTGGGCAAAGCTCTGACCAGAAGCAGCTGCTATCAAACAGGTGGGGCAGGGGCTAAGGTAGGCAAAAGTCATAGGGGGCGTTAAGCAAAGGTAATAATAAATCAAATAAATAAAAATTTAAAAAAACACCCACCTGGATAAAGCCAGCCGCCGCCACCTCCTCCTCCTTCTCTTCCCCCAGGCAGCAGGAATCTCCCAGACTCACCAGACCAATCACAATGCTGACTTACAGTAACGTTGTGACTGGTCTGAGCGCTGTGGTTCAGCACTCACAGGGACTGGTAGGCTGTGCATATTCTCCACTCAGGCTGTAATGCAGTTTGGGTGGAGAACATGCAAAGTGCGGATAACGGTTTGTCCGGTCCCAGAAAACCAGCCAAAGTGTGAAGCGCACTTATGTAGTGCCTACCACTCCTCGCCAAGCTCTAAACAGCCCAGCCCCACCCAACTGAGTCAGTACGGTTAAATAAAAAAACATTGCATAATGTTATCTTTCCGTTTTGAATAGCTTTTTTTTAAATTGTTTTTTTTTGTCCTCATATATGCCACCAGATGTTATATGCTCTAGATGGGTCTCTCTGATGCCTTCTATACTGACATTCATGATGCCGCCCCGGGGTCAATATACAGCAACCAGAGATCTCCCAGAGGTGGGTTGTTTCCTTATCCAACTCCCCAGCCTCTTGATGGAATACCTCAGACTAGGGGAGGACAGGACCGACACAAACCTCTGGCATAATCATCGGACCGTTTACTTTTTTGACCAGGCCTCTAGTTTTGACCATACGTTCTCTGAGCTTTCAGCTCGACCAGCCATGTCCATCCTACAAACTTCCATAATGTTTTTTAAACAGTCTGCGAATCTGGAAGGAGCCACTGACTTCCACTCTTTACATATCTCCCATCTAGCTATAACTACCACGTAAAATGATTTGTGAGGAAAAATTGTTAATATTATACCCACATGGTAGACCAAAGAATACTAGCCTAGGAGAACAGGAAATAGTAGTTGATAAAACCCCGCTCAGAAAGCCAACAATCGCCTTCCAATACTCCTGGATCTCAGGGCACTCTAGGGATATATGCATGTCGTTTGCTGCTAGGAGTTTGCAGCGGGGACAACAATAGTTCTCCTGTGTTATCTTGTACAATTTGGCTGGAGTCCAATACACCTGATAGGCCATAAACAGATGATTTCCTGCTGAAGTTGGCCGGTTTTATAATCTCTGGGACAAGGAGAAAGAATCTGTCCATATCTTACTGATTTCTTCGGGATAGTCAACTATGGTGTTACCACAGAGGCTTACCAACTCATGATAGAACACTCCTTTTGCCTCTGTGAGTAGTTTATACCAAAGTTATACTTCTCGATTCCTACCTCCCCCCCCCCCCCTGCAAATGGAGTCAAGGATTCCAGTGTCTTTTTCCCGCTGTAATGCCTGGCTTGACCACCACGCGGATAGTTGATAGAATTTAAATCTTGTCAATGACCCATTTGTGAGTGACACTAGAGTTCCAATCCATAAGACCGGAATCCACCCATAGATCACCCCATTTCTTGGCTCCTGCTGTTTTCAGAGGCAGGGATAACTGGTCCTGAAGACACACTGGTGTGCCCGGAGTATCCCAGATTGGAGTATAGGTATGGTAGTATGGGATTCCCAAGGCTTTCCGGATAAACCCCCAATTCCAGAGTGCGGTCTGCAGAATCTTAAGACGGACTTTCCTAAAAAAAATTCTGGTCGCCAAACTTAAATAAGAAATACTCTTGGCCATGTGGTAAATCGTGTAATAAAACTTGAAATAAAGGGCCCTGTGAAGATGAATCTAATACGTTAGCAAGTAGCCTGAAGTGTTTAAAATGGAAGGCGTGGCAGTACAATAATAGGTCTGGTAGAGCCAGACCCCCAATCTTTAAACCCCTCCTTAGTTTTTTCCAGGCTATTCTGGGAGATCTACAGGCCCAAATAAAAGAACCAATCTTGCCCTGGCGGTTCCCAATTTCTTTCAACGGAAAAGATAAAGGGATGGAATTATATAGAAAAGTCAACTTAGGAAGTACGGACATTTTAATAAGGTTAACTCGTCTATATATAATTAATGGCAGACTACCCCATCTTGTTAGTGTTTTAATGAAGTCTTTCACTACAGTCTACCAACTAATTTTCGGGATATTCTTTAATTCTCGAGTTAAATATATTCCCAAAAATCTCCTTTTTTGTTTTACACCCTGAATAGGAATATTATTGTTCCACCCAATTATCTCGGTCTTCTTCCTATTGACCTGGTAGCCAGATAACCTTCTGAATTCCTCAGCTAAAAAGAATAGCCTAGGTATAGCTTCTACTAGTCACCTTTTTCTTCCCCTTACAGGGGGTTAACGGCATGGGCCACTCCCTTTCTTCAAAGTCTAGAGCTCCTCCTGCTTTCAACTCCTGCCGAGATCTCAACTGATATCTATTTTTTCGTCTCCCTAGTGGGGGAGAAAGTCTGGCTTTAGGGAATCCTGTTTTCAGGCTTGAACCACCTGGAGCAAGTTCCACCGCTAGCTTAGAGAGCTCAGTTTGCCTTTGTTTTGTGGTGCACTTTATGAGATTCTCCTCAGTTTTTGAAGCCCCCCCCCCCCTCACTAACAGCTTTAACCGTTGTCCCTACCAATACTAGCTCCAAAAAAACCCGCTTTGGTATGGAATTGGCCTTGATGTTAGCCCTCTACACCACACCTGACCGCTTGTGTTGACTCATCCTGCTCTTTAAATAGGGTGCAGCAGATTCCCTCGCAGACTGGCCCTCTAAACCGCTGCTGTGCAAGCACGAAGCGTGTCTTGACCCAGAGGCTCCGCCAGCATTTTCACTGGTTTCCCGGGTTCCCCTGTGCATACGCCTCCTCACATGTCATGCAAGTCACTGGATGCAAAGGTCCTAGCGCCGCCGCCAACTCAAATTATGATGCCGGTTCTCTCGAGCAAAAAGAAAGAGGAGCATTTTAATGCTCTTGAAAGCGCTACCACTACGCCGCATTAGTCTATCTTACCCTTACTATACAGGGCGTTCAGCCTCTCGCAAACCCGCTGGAACATTCGGTAATATCAGCCATTGGGTATCTGCTGGAGTTGCCGCGACCGGCTCTCAGCCTGCCGCCATGTTCCTCTCAGACTCCGCCACCGTTTTGAATTGCTCAGTCAGGCGATGTTCCTCTACCTTAATGGAGGAGCCGCCACTGTCTGGCAGGCTAGATTTGTTGAGCAGCCAGAGAGTCCCTTCTTTGGGTATAAGGGAGTACGCCCCTTACTCCCGCTGGTGGTGCAGCACAGGCTCCATCGCTCGTTTGAGAATGAGCGCCTGTACCTACTTTTGATGGAGGCACTGATGTTCTGGGGAGAGGGTGTCTGTGTTGGGGAATGTTTGGTGGCGATGCAGTAACTCTGTTTTATGATGAAGAGGACCCATTGATCAGCAGTGATTCTTTCCCCACTGTGGCAGATGCCCTTGCAATTTTCCCCTACAAGTGTAGGATGACCAGGGGTTTTGAGGGTGGAGGGGAGAGGGGCAGGAGAAGAGGCACACTGTTTAACGGGGGAACTCCATAGGTTGTACCCAATCTACTTTGGTAAGTGGATGGTGCATCAGGGGAAGAGGCCTGGAATTGGTCCTCCAAAATGAAACCCTGGGAAAAAGGTGTCTGAAGAGCAACTATATCCTAGTCAAGTGTCCTGTTTGATCTTTTTCAGCATCTGATCCACCTGAAGTCTGACTATGTGTTCCCTGTTGAACTGCAGGTTTA
This sequence comes from Lissotriton vulgaris, assembly GCF_964263255.1. Lineage (NCBI taxonomy): Eukaryota > Metazoa > Chordata > Amphibia > Caudata > Salamandridae > Lissotriton > Lissotriton vulgaris. The sequence goes on from NC_141698.1 coordinate 93,473,979, forward strand.
GCAGATGCTATTGGACCTTCAGCTTGAAGAAAGAGACATGCAGCCAATCAGGACCCTCAATAAGAACATTAGTGGATTCCCCTGGCTGCAGTATCAGTTGCATAACGGCATACTTGATGCTGGTGTTTGAAAGGATTTTGCCCTCAGAGTCAAGTTCATGGCCACGTTGTCTGGATTGCTCTGGGAGGAGTGGAAGGAGTACCTCCATTTCGTCCTAGTGGACCCTATCATAACATGCGAGTTAGCAATCTCCCAGTAAGTGGGCAATTGCAATGAGTCTTGCATGCCATGTCAATGTCCTTACTCTTTATTTGGCAGTGGGGCATTGCAAGTACCTTGGGTATGTGTCCACTTGCACACAGTGTAACTACCAGAGAGTCCATTTGAAGGTGTCCCCCAGATGTAGGGTATGTCAGTAGGTGAGGGTTTAAAGGTAGGTTAAGGAAGGGGGGGGGGGTATACAGTGTAACCACTCTGGCCTTCACAGGCTCTCCGAAGGTGGCAGGCACAATTCTGAGAATCTCCTTTAGCATGGCTAGAAACTGCACAGTAGGTGGACGGTTGAAAACATCTCCATCAGGAAGTCTTTGTTTTTCTGAATGGTGCCATATAAACTTTGTGAAAGGGGGCGGCCCTATGGATGACCACTTGGTAAGAGGTGGCGTCATTTAGATGGGAGGGTTTGGCTAGGTAGGGAGCTGGATCTGTATCTCCTGGAGGAATCGTGTAAGTGCTCCATTGGCGTAACAGTCTTCCTGCACCTTCAACAGGCTCGCTAAGAAATTTTCTTCACAGAAAATGTGCAGCACCAAGTCTCGTCCTCAGAAATCTAGCTTTAAGTCCTGGAAGGACTGTGGGATAAAGATACCCATTATGGATCCCCACTCCATCTACCTTCGGTGCCTCAGATCAAGACTTTTGTGCCTGCGACTCCTGTCAAAGCAGGCCCCCAAAGAGAGGGATGCAAAATGCTTCATAGCCCAAACCAGAGATGAGAAGCATAATCAAGGACTTTCAAGATCGTGCACCAGGCTGCCCTCCTCGTAACTCTTCAGGAAGGAAGAGAAGAAAAAAAAAAAAAAAAAAAAAAAAAAAAAAGAGGCACAAAAAAATATATGAAACATACAAAAAGGTAAGTCACATCACCCCCACCCGCCCCCAACACCTTCACCCGCAGAACAATTATTGGGCAAGGTGCAACACGCAGATAGAATGATATTGGAAAAGAAAAGGCAATATGGTTGTGTGTAAATACAGAAGGAGCATTTTATTCAAAAATTATATTTAATAAAAAATCTAAGGTCATCCAGTAGTTTCCAGAGTAGTGCTCTGGCAGCTTATTCAACTTGCTTGCAATCTACAACCATCTCCAGGTCCACTTGAGGGGTGAAGGAATTGTGCTCTGTAGAGCCTCTCTCTACAGAGCATGAGGAAGCCACTGTTGCAGCATGTTATGTAATGTATGTTAAGCCACAAACCATGCTTCTAGTCAAAAAGCCTAATCTTGGTGGTGTGAATATCATGTATGACCTCTATTAAGGCTTCCATCTCAACATGCATGCCTGCTAGTGACTTTTGACATCCTAGAACAAAGGTGGAGCCGATAGCGAGGGTCATGAGGTGAGTTTTGCTATAGAAGACAAAGTGGGGACGCACTGGCCGCTTCCATTGGACCCAGTTGATTTTTGGGCTGGATGAGTGCTTTAATATAGGATGCTGCCAGCCTCACACACCTCCCTCTATGCCAATCTCCAGTCCTAGTGAGGTAAATGAAAACTCGCTACCATAAAAAGGATCCTCATTACATGGGTTGTGCCCTTCAGCAGAGCAAAGGACTTATCTAATGAGCAGCCAGACAGGGACATATGCAGTACAAAGAGCATTACCAAATATTGTTTGGGGGCGTGGTTTGTTTAAATACACTTACTGAAATAAACGAGCTGTGATCTATTTGTTAGGCTTTTATTTAATCACTTGCAGTCCATTCATCCTAGTTGTCAACTGTGACAAAACAGCCTAAATGTTGATGGATGAATCGTAGAAGGTCTTTCATCACCACCTGTCCAAGGACCAGTCAAAGATGTACCACAGCAAAGTCAGAAATTCACCATGAATAGTTTAGTTGCATTCCCCATCATGGTAGCAGTACACCAGGTCAGTTATTACACAAACCACAATTTACTTTGTGCCACAACAGATGTGTCAAAGACAAAAGAGCTAGCTTTAAGTGCGTACATTGCTGTACTGCGGCGATCAGGGAAGAAGAAACAATATTAGTGCATTTCCACTAAATTATATTTACAGCGAGCACAGGAACACATTACAGTTACGTCTTAAAGAGACAATCTCTCATCTGTGATTAACAGCTAGTTGATCAAAAGGCTGAAGTTACAAGACCATCACTTTTCTTTTCCAAACGTAATGCTCCACATCATGTGTCTATTTCATGCACTTTACTGCACCGTGCACCACTGGAGAGTCCAGGAGTACAAAAAAATACAGTATGAATGAGTTGTGCTCAAACATGAAGTTATTCACCTCAAACATCTTTCTTGCTAATGTTGAAGTAACATCCACTTAAAATACAAAACTTTATTTAAAGATAGCAGTCCCTGCAGCAAAATCTATACACTGCTGTAAAAGTAAGGAAGAATCAAGTTTTCAAACCGATTCAGATTTACTAGGTCAGATGGACTTGTTTTATTAGTCTTATCAATAGGTACAGTGCTCATGGGGAATCTGAACCTAATTCTTACACTGTTAATACAATTAATTCATTAGACACTTACCAATCTTTTTGGTTAGCATCTATTTTTTTAAATACAAGATACTGAACAAATGTCTTCACCTACATTAAGAAGTGAGGTGACAAGCAGTTGTCCATCAAAACATAAGTACATAACATCAATCATCATAAGCTTTTACAAAATGCTGTACATATTAAGATTTTTAGCCTAGAAGGCTGTCTCCCTTCACAGTCACTAAAGAATATAATGAAACAAAAACTTTATATAAACAGTTTATTTACTCTAAACAGCAACACAGACAAAACGCCATATAAACACAAAAAGGAAGTGATGCAGAAGCAAGATGCCGGCTGACTTTGGATTTCTGGGGCTTTTAAGCAATACAACCTAATTTTTGGACAGACAAAATGTTGGGGAGAGGAGGGGGTAAAGATAATGAGTTTCTTTTTCATACAGCCAGCTAGAGGCTAAATAGAGTTCTAAACATTTTAAAGCATGCCTGCATCAGATGGCAAAGTAACCTATAGGTACTAGTGAATTTATAGAAGTATAAAAGTTTATAATTTTACAGCAGTTGAAATACTGACATCAATATTAAAATAAAAGCAAGTTTTACATCATAACAATCAAAAATACAAAAGACCGAAGGAAGAGACCCTGTATGAAAAAACTGGGGGCAATTCAGCAAATTTAGAACTGTATACAAGTGGCGAAAATGGAAAATGGCACACATATGACCCCCTCCCCTAAGTGACTATTAATTGTACATAGCATCATTAGATTTTGCAAAAAGTTTGTAAACAAGTTCTTGCCAAACCAATCCCTTCCTTTTTTTTAAGGTTTTTTTTGTAAGATGCCACATTGGTGTTTATGAAGGAGCAAACTTCTTGGCTTGTGCTCGAACCCTCTTTTCGTATTCCACTCTGTTTTGGCTGACAAAAGAAAAAATATTTACATTTGGACCAGAACAAAAATCAAAAACAAATCCAATGTAACAGTAATATTACGAATGCTGTAAGAAAGGAGACTGAAACAAAAGTATAACTGGAAGCTTGAAACCGTTCCAGCGTACAGTTGTAGGCCAGATATTGATCAAGCCATGCGGTTAAGATTTAAAACTCACTTTGGCCAACAGAAACCTGGCTACCCATTAGCAGTGAAGGCGGACTTAATTCTCAAATGCAGAACGCCTCCCATAATGTAACACTTAATTGACACGGATTAGCTTAACAGATGTAAAACCAAATACAAAATAAAAACATTTAAAAAACCACACCCAAAAAAAAAATCATACGTCCTCCACACTGGCATAGCACGAGCATCGCTACTATCTGGATAAAACAGGAAAATTAACAGTTCTACATCAAACTTGTTAACATTTGTCAGATTCCTTTCTAAATGATAAAGGCTTCAGACAGGCAATTACTTTATTACAGTTAGATGAACAAAATAGTTTTAGAGCAGATAGTAGGACCCGTAAAGTCAAGAGAGGAATGTTCCCTTTTGGTAACTCTTGTGAAATTAAAAAACTTCAGCCATATTTAGGTTGGAATCTGCCCCATGCAGTTAGGCGATTTATTCTTTTGTTAAGATATGATTTACTCCCATTGAACTGCCTTTTGTCTAAATGGCATGGTGGTATTGATATCTGTGATTTTTGTAAACTTTATTCCCAGGATTTATACCATGTTGTTTTTGTTTGTCCAGCCCTTATGGTACACAGGCGCAAATGGTTAAAACCTTTGTGCTTTGTTGGGTATTTTCTCTGCTTATAATTTTATTGCAGCCATGTTTAATCCCCCTAACGAAATGTTTTGTTTTAAATGGTTTTCTTTCTTTAAATGTTTTCTAACATTGTATTGATATTTTTATTTACTTATGTAATTATTGCTGCTTTTCTTTTTTTTCTGATAAACTGTTATGTGGATCTCAAAAGAGTTCCGTTATCATAAATAAATAAACTTGAAACTTGATAAAGGCTTTCTGAGTAAGTCTGTGCTTCGGATATTTATGATGAAACTAGTTATGGAAGAACAACCCAGGAATGTCCGGTGCCAAAAGCAGATATTGTATGCAGCGAGAAATAAACTGCCTTTTTCACTGTAGAATCACAGATGTCCTGTTAAGGGCCTAAAAGGTGCACTGGGTTGAGGGCACTCAATTCTAGTCCTCCGCTTTTGCAAAACCTCCTACCTTGCACACACGGATTGCCGAAGAATCAGAGCACATCTGGGCAAAGGAATATGGACTTTAATGCGAAAGCCAAGGCATTCAAGAAACTGATTTGACATTCTACAGACCATTGTTACCTAAATATTTGCGGTGTGGTCAGTTACACATTTGGCGCAGTAACTACAGTAAAATCCTCTTTACCGACAATGGTTGAGTAAAGGAGTCTTACTAGCCAATGTCTGTACCTGAGCAAAATGATATGAACACAGGTGTTCTAGAAAGAACTTAAACACAGCGCTGGATATTAGAGTGTACCAGAGTATGTATGTACTAAGCTTTTTGTAATGGGTGCACAAAGCTGAAATGCCTAGTATCGCATAAGTTTATATTCCTCCCCTCTTAAACCTGTAAACTGAAAATTCGAACTTCAGCTAAACGTTTCGATACGAATCCCAAAGGCAGAAGCACAAGTTACTACTTGTGTAACGATATATCTGTAAGAGACATTAGTTAGTGATAGATTCCTTACCTTAGAATATCCCCAGGCGTCAGACTGGATCCGGAAACTTTTGCGCAGCAATACCCCTGCGCGCCGGTAGGCGTCGTCTGCGGCTCCGCGTCCGTCGGCGGCGTCGTGAGTGCCGGGATGACGTCGGAGTACTTAGACAGCGCCCATGCGCGCTGACGTCAGTTCTGATACACAGCTTTTCCGCGCCAGATACGCAGAGCCATGATAGAACTAACACTGGTGCCATGATACTAGGGCCCTGAAAGGGGATGACCTTAACCCTAGATATCGGTTCGCAGAACAGGGAGGATGGGTGGGTCGGTAAGGAATCTATCACTAACTAATGTCTCTTACAGATATATCGTTACACAAGTAGTAACTTGTGCATCTGAAAGAGACACGTTAGTGATAGATTCCTTACCTTAGAATAGATACCCCTGCAATACCAACCCCGGTGGTGGGTCTGCGAACCAATATCACACCAGAAAGTCCTGGATGACGGAACGGCCAAAAAAGCCATCCCTCTGGACTGGACTGTCCAGGCAGTAGTGTCTTGCAAACGTGTGCAGCGAGGCCCACGTAGCTGCCTGGCAAATGTCCTGTAAGGGGACTCCTCGGCCCAGGGCAGTTGTTGTCGCCGTGGAGTGAGTGGAGTGAGCCCGCAGCCCAGCCGGGGGCTCCTTCCTCGCCATGGAGTAACATGCTTGAATACACAAGATGATCCACCTCGAGATGGTCCTCTTGTGTACAGCCTTTCCCTTCTTCGCGCCCACGTAACCAACAAAGAGTTGGTCATCCACCCGGAATTGGCGTGTGCGATCTAAGTAGTAGGAGAGCGCACGTTTTGGATCCAGACAGTGGAGCCTCTCTTCCTCTTTCGAGGGATGCGGAGGCGGAAAGAAGGTGGGCAAAGTGATGGACTGCCCGATGTGGAAGGCCGTGACGACCTTGGGCAGAAAGGAAGGTCGTGTACGTAACACCACCTTGTCAGGATGAACAGATAGGAAAGGTGGAGAAGAAGAAAGAGCCTGGAGCTCACTCACTCTCCTGGCAGAGGTGATGGCAACCAGGAAGGCAGTTTTCAACGGGAGAAGACGGAGAGGACAGTTATGAAGTGGCTCAAAGGGAGCACACATCAGGTAAGTGAGAACAAGATTCAAGTCCCACTGGGGCATCACGAAGGGAACAGGAGGGAACATGTGTGTGATGCCCTTCAGAAATCTACTTACAATGGGGGACTTTAATAAGGAAGGCTGATCAGGAAGCCTTAAGAAGGCGGATAGAGCAGAAAAGTACCCTTTAAGAGTGCCCAGAGCAGAGCCCTGCTGGGCAAGGGAAAGAAGGAAGAGAAGCACTTCCGAAAGGGGTGCAGAGAGAGGATCCACAGCTTTTGCTGTGCACCATGCCACAAATCTGTTCCACCGGCAGGCGTATACCGACTTCGTGGAGGGACGCCTGGCTGCCAGAATGATATCACAGACTTCAGGAGGCAAGTCAAATGGCCTCAACTGCCGCCGCTCAATCTCCAAGCTTGTAGGTGGAGACTGGACAGGTTCGGGGGCAGGACCGTCCCCTGCTGCTGCGACAGAAGGTCCTCCTGAAGAGGCAGACAAATCGGGGGATCGACTGACATGCTGAGTAGCTCGGGATACCAGTATCTTCGTGCCCAGCCCGGAGCCACAAGAATAACCTGAGCCCGGTCGCGCCTGATCTTCTACAGCACTCTGGGCAGAAGTGGTATAGGCGGAAAGGCGTACAACAGACCGCAGCTCCACTCACGACGAAAAGCGTCTCCGAGCGAGTGCCGCCTTGGAAATTCCAAGGCGCAGAACTGATGACATTGCACGTTCTCTTCTGTGGCGAATAGATCTAACCAAGGCTCTCCCCACTGCTGAAAGAGACCTTGGGCCACGTCCGAGTTCAGACGCCATTCGTGATCCATCATGCACCGACGGCTGAGTTGGTCCGCCCTGGCATTCAGAGAGCCTGCCAGGTGTTGAACCACCAGGTCACGCCCTGATGTTCCAGCCATTGCCATAGGCGCAGAGCCTCCTGGCAAAGGGTCCACGACCCCACCCCGCCCTGTTTGTTGCAGTACCACATGGAGGTGGTGTTGTCGGTGAACACTTGTACTACACGTCCCCGGACAGAGGGAAGGAATGCCTTCAGTGCTAGACGAATCGCCCGAAGCTCCAGCAGGTTGATATGGAGCCGGGACTCCGCCGGAGACCAGAGGCCTCTGATCTCCGCCTCTCCCATGTGGCCTCCCCAGCCCTGGAGGGACGCGTCCGTCACAACTACGTGCTCCGGGTGGGGTAGGGAGAGGGATCTGCCGCTGACCCAGTCGCGGTCCGTGAGCCACCACTGCAGTTGACTCGTAGTGCCCTCCGAGATCAAGACATGATCGGACAGGTTGCCCTGATGCTGGGCCCACTGGAACTTCAGGTCCCACTGCAGAGCCCGCATCCGCCACCTGGCGTGACGCACCAGAAGGATGCAGGAGGCCATCAGTCCCAGAAGCCGCAGCGTCAACCTGACCGAGACTCGGGATAACGCTGGAAGAAGGGAACCAGAGCCTGAATATCCCGAACCCGCTGTTCGGATGGGTGAACCCGAAACTGCGCCGATTCGAGAACCGCTCCGATGAAGAGACACAGGTCTGAGAGGGACACAGGTGTAACTTCGGCACATTGATGGAGAACCCCAGCAGATGCAGGAGGTCGGCCGTAGTCTGGAGGTGGCTGACGACTGTCTGGGGCGAGCCCACCTTCAACAACCAGTCGTCGAGGTAGGGGAAGACTGATACCCCCTGCCTGCGCAGATGAGCTGCGACCACCGCCATCACCTTTGTGAACACCCGTGGGGCGCTGGTAAGGCCGAAGGGGAGCACGGTAAACTGAAAGTGCTCTTGGCCTACCGTGAACCGCAGGTAACGCCGGTGGGCCAGCAGGACGGGGATGTGGAAATAGGCGTCCTGCAGGTCCAACGCTACCATCCAGTCTCCCGGGTCCAGGGCAGCCAGGACCTGAGCCAAAGTGAGCATCTTGAACTTCTCCGTCCGGAGGAAGCCGTTGACGTTCCGCAAGTCCAAGATAGGGCGTAGGCCCCCCTTTGCCCTTCTTGGGCACCAGAAAGTAGTGGGAGTAACATCCACACCCTACTTCTGGCCCAGGAACGCGCTCGATGGCCCTCTTGGCCAAGAGGGCAGTAACTTCCTCTTGCAGAAGTTGCAAGTGATCCCCCGACACACGGTGGTTTTGCGGTGGCATGGATGAAGGGGATGCCTCGAAGGGGAGGGAATAGCCCCTTCAGACAATCTGCAGCACCCACCTGTCCGAAGTGACTGTATGCCAGTGGGAGAGGTGATGGCGAACCCTGCCCCCCACAGGCGTCACATGGGCCTGAAAACTCGGAAGGTTTAGAGGCAGGTGCTGCTGAGGGAGGTGTCGACTGGCCTCGTCGCGGTCCCCGACCGCGCCACGGCGGTTTCCACGTCCGCCACCGCGCTGCTGGCCATTTTGCGGCGTGTGGCTGACGGTACGTGGTGGGGCGCCCCTTCCGTGGCCACGAAAGGAGCGAAAGGCACCCGTTTGCTGGCGTGGGGCCGTGAGGCCCAAGGACTTGACCGTAGCCCTTGAGTCCTTGAAACGTTCCAGCGCATGGTCTGCCTTGTCGCCGAAGAGGCAACGGCCATCAAACCGCATGTCCAGGAGGGTGGCCTGGACATCAGCCGAGAAGTTGGCGGCCCTCAACCAAGCGTGGCATCGAACCGCCACCGTCGTTGCCATCGCCCTGCCCAGTGAGTCTGTAGTATCCAGCCCACACCGGATAGAAAAGCGTGCTGCATCTCAGCCGTCCGCAAGGGCTTGGCCGAGTTTAGCCTGGACCTCCTCCGGGCATCTTGGCAGCACCTCCGCAACCGTGTCCCACAGAGTGTGGGTGTAGCGGCCCAAGAGACAGGCGGTGTTCACAGATCACAGCCCCAAGCTAACAGACGAGAAAACCTTCTTCCCGAACTGTTCATATCTCTTGGATTCCCTGTCGGGCGGGGCAGACGGGAATGCGGTCTGGGAGTTTGAGGCCTGGATGACCAGACTCTCGGGGGTGGGATGGGTGGACAAAAAGCATGGGTCGCCCGGGGCCGGGCGGTAGCGTCTGGCCACGTTCCTATCCACAGGTGGGCCTGTGGCAGGCTTGGACCAAGTGCCCAGAAGAACGTCACATAAGGCCTCATTGAACGGCAGCAGGGGCTCCGCGGAGCTTGACTGCGGTTTGAGGACCTCAGTGAGGAGATTATTCCTCACGGCCGCGACGGGGAGCTGAAGGTTTAAGGCCTTAGCTGCCTTCGTCAACACTACGCTGTAAGTAGAGCCCACCTCCGAAGCCACAGTCGGAGGCGATGTAAATCCAGTGTCTGGCGATGTGTCAATACCACTGGCCTCCCCAAGCTCATATGTCCAGTCCTGCTGTGACTGGCAATCTTGTGCCAGAGGGTCCTCGGACCCCTCCCAATGTTCCTCGTCACGTGTGTCCTGGAAACCAGGATTAGCAGACAGGGCCTCCTCGTGGAGATAAAAATCCACAAAGGCCTACGGAATCAGCGCCCAGCGGCGCCCTTCCGGCGCCTGAGTAGGACCGCAGGAAACATTGGGGGGGGGGCAACCACATGGGGCGGCAACCACATTGGCCGCCGGGGACGACACCTGAAGGGACGGCGCCTGCGAGGACGTAAGGTCGACCGGCGAGGTCCCGGATCCGGAATCAGCGAGGTCCTGCAGCGCCGAGACCGAAGTCGCCAGCGGCGTCGGAGCCGAAGCACCCGACGGCGTCGGGGCCGAAGCGCCCGACCCGGAAGGACCTCCAGACGGAACCGATCGGCCCGAAGGCGCCACGGGAACCGACTAAGGAGGGAGGGCCCTCATGGCCATGAGATACCTCTCGACCTCCTCCGGCGCCGCGCCGTGCCCAGGGACCCGAAGGTGTGGGGCAGGCGGCGATGCTTGCGACTCCCGCGGAGCCGCGTGGGCGGTGTCGCCCGAGCCCCCGGCCGCATCGTGCGAGCGTCGGGGCGGGTCGGAGGATCGATGACGTCGCTCCGACCTCTCATGCCTCTTACATGAGGACTTGGAACCAGACGATCTGTGTCCACTTCCGGAGCTTCGATGACTCAGACCTCGCGACCTGTCCCTCGACCTCCCGTGGGACCGGGACCTGGAGCGGCGCCGGGCCGACTGCCTCAGCTCGAGACGCTTCCGGGACCACTCCCGCCTAGCCTTCAACGTCAGGGCCCGGCAGTCGGAGCAGGTTCGATAGTCGTGGTCGAGGCCTAGGCACTTCAGGCACCGGCGATGGGGGTCCGTGACCGACATGAGTCGATCGCACTTCGAGCAAGGCTTGAACCCGGGCATCCCTGGCACCGATAAGTCGAGAATTCGACAACAAAGAGATCAAAAGGATCAAAAAGTTCAGTCAAAAATTGACTGGGGGTAGAGCTTCTTCCGGATCTGCGCTAGCTGGCACGGAAAAAAGAAGAACTGACGTCAGCGCGCATGGGCGCCGTCTAAGTACTCCGACGACGTCATCCCGGCGCTCACGACGCCGACGACGGACGCGGAGCCGCAGACGACGCCTACCGGCGCGCAGGGGTATTGCTGCGCAAAAGTTTCCGGATCCAGTCTGACGCCTGGGGATATTCCAAGGTAAGGAATCTATCACTAACGTGTCTCTTTCAGATGCACCCATTTGACTCAACTCTCTCTACGTTTGCCTGGTACCACAGGACCCAAAGTCTTGAGCCACCACTGAGTGTATAGACACCTGGGATACATTCCACTTAACCGGAATCAACAGGCACCATCAGAGGAAGGCTGTGCTCTGACCAGTAGCAAAAGGTGCTGCTGACATCTTCCCTTAATGCTGTAGTTTCCATTCTTCAACAAAGTCCAGGGTGACACATTGGGCCCACATGGCAGAAAGGATACTGTTGCTGGGCAGTCACTAATTCGAGCTCAAACGTTGGCTAGACCTCAAGCAATGAAGGGGTCCCGTTTATTGCACGCCAGCTGCTAAGTGCTACATTCAAGACTGCTTAAAGTCGATCGTAAGCGGCCAGCACAGCAGAGAGAAGCAGTTTGTGTGTGAAAAAAGACACTAATTTAAAGCTTGCCCTAACTAGCACATCCCAACTATTCCATTCTGCTCCAGATTGAAGCACAGGACTGGTAAGCAGTAATAAAATCGTTTCAAGCATTTGTAAATGCATGAAGGACGGGAAAAGGACTCACAGTTGGGTCGTGGACAGTGAATTAAAGGCTAAATTTCAACCTGCCGCAAACAGGAGTCCACGTACGATCAGAATCTTTAATGATGCGGTACTTACCATACCATTGCTTCAGGACTGGGAGGGGTACTTAATGAATACAGACATTAATGCACTTACATTTTTCCGCTTAGAAATCACAGGGCAAGCCAGCCAAAAATGTAATTCCAAATGTTTTGCTTCGTTTCTGGAACAGGAGATATTTACCATCCCTCAAAAATTGCACCCATGGAATACGTTATTTTACCTCATTGGTAAATACGGATTACATTTCTGCCCACACTAAGTGGTGGCCTTAGATGCTTGAAACAGACACCCCGTTTAAATATACTAGTACTAATTCAGAACTGCTGGAATCTGGAGGCAACGATTTCTAACCCCCAGATTCATCATGGTCATGTTTTGAGAGTCCTTAATAGCGAATTTTAAGGATTCGCTATTAAAGACTCGCAAAACAGGATGCATGTAGAAATCGCAATATTATATGATATTTCTACTGCTTCCTTATTTGCGATTCGCTAATTGCTAATCGCAAATAAGGAAGGGCTTTCCCATTCATTCATATGGGCCTAAAGGCCCATAGGAATGAATGGAGAGTCATTCCTTATTTGGGATTCGCAAATAAGGAAGCAATTTCAAGGGTGCCAGGGTGTCCAAAGGACACCCTGTAGCACCCCTGAAATGGTAATGTACACTGGTGTTGCGCACATGCATGTCTAAAGGACGTGTGTGTGTGTGTGTGTGTAACATACAACTTCGAAAAATGCACTAAAGTGCATTTTTCTAAGTTATTGCTATTTACCACATAGTTAAACTTCGCTGTAAATAGCGGCCCCAGATTGCGAATTCGCAATTTTTAAATGGTTCATGAATTGCATTTAAGGAATCTCAAATGGAGATTGCTTAAATGCAATTAATCGCAATTTAGCTTTTTCTAGAATTGCGATTTTTGCATTTGGGATGATGAATCCCAAATGCAAAAATAGCGCTTGCAAAGGGCCAGATTCTCAAAATCTGGCCCTTTGCGAGCCGATTTCGGCTTGATGAATCTACATGTAAGGTTTTTTTTGTTGTTTCTTTTAGACAATTCTACATTCAACTTAGCAGGTGAAAACGGCCTATCATGCAGGAAATTCTTCAAAACACTCAAAGAGATGGCATCACAACCTTGAAAACGTTGCAGAAAAGGCCATTTGTGGTACACAGCGACAGAACTGAAGGACAGGTTTATCTAAATCTGAATGGCAATACAGGAGATTACTCTGAGCAATGGTCAAACTGCTACGCTGACCTTCATTGCAGAATTACTAATTGAAAGTTTAAACTTGCGAGCACACACCTCCCCTTTTTCAGTACGTTTATCAATACTGGTGTAAATTCAGATGTCTATATTACATATACAGAGAACCAAAGGCCGTTGAGTGAAGCAATGGAAGGTTGTTGTGAAGGATCTGGTCCTACATTCTGGACAGGACAGCCCGTTTACACAAAATTGTCTTGCGTGGTTACAGCGAAAGTAAAAGGAGAACAGTGAAGTTCCATTGGTATGGCCAGCCAAGGCTAACTAGTCATCTTTGCCTTGTTCGGTTTGAGCTTCATTATCAAAACTGGTCAAGATATTTCTCTACGGCTTACCTAAAGTCCTCCTCCCCAGTCCATCATCCAGACAGCCCGGTTCAAGCTGGACTATGGGAACAGGATGTGAAGTTTCGGCAGTAGGTTTCAGAAAATCCATGTTTGGTGTACCTTCGCAACATATTTCACAGATTCTGGAAATATTTGCGCCAAGTATTTGGAACTCAATTTGGTGCAACAGAGATGTCTCAGGATAGTTTGCTCATCCAGGAGGGACATCACTGCGGTTTTGGCTCTGAGTTCCAGAAAGTTGATGTGGTATGTGGACTCAGTCTGGGACCACGTTCCTTGGTTCTGTAGCTGGTCTGAACGAGCTCCCCAGCCGAGGAGAAAAGCATCAGTCACAATAGTCTGTATGGGAATGTCCTTGTGGACCGGAACCCCCTTGAGGAGATTCTCTGCTGAACATCACCATCTCAGGGACTGTTGAGCTTGTAGAGACTGGTGGATCCTGTCGTCCCAGCTCCCTCGTTTCTGGTAACATTGATCCTCCAGACATTCCTGCAGTGGTCTCATGTGGAGGCATGCATGTGGTGTGAGGAAGATGCAAGAGACCATCGACCCCAGAAGAGAAGACACCATCCTCGCTGTCGTTGCTGGAACGGACATGAGAGCCTGAGGCTTCCAAAGGAGACACGCTTGGTCTGAGAGTATTGATGAAGGCTCCCAAGTACTGCAGGCACTTAACCGAAGCCGGGACGGACTTGGACATGTTGATCTGCAAACCCAGCTGATTCAACAGAACGGCCGTTCTGTTGAAATGCAATTGTGCTTCCTGGAAGGTGGAGGCTTTGATCAACCAGTCATCCAGGTACGGGTAGACAAACACCTTGTTCTTTCTCAGGTGCGCGGCCACCACTGCCATACATTTTGAAAAAGTCCTGGGTGCAGACTTCAGACCAAGCGGTAGTACGGTGCCCTGATGATTAGTGCGACCTGGAAGCACAGGAACTTCCTGTGTTTCTGTGCAATGGGCACATGGAAATACGCATCCTGCAGATCTATTGCGCAAAGCTAGTCTCCTCGTTGTAGTGGAGGATAAATCTGGTGCAAGGCCAGCATGCGAAATTTCTCCCTGCGAATCAATTTATTTGCTTGTTGCAAATCCAGAATGGGCCTGAACTCGTTTTTGTCTTTTTTGCGTACCAGAAAGAACCTAGAGTATAGACCCTTTCCCCTTTGAGACAGAAGGAGGTCATCTATTGCCCTTTTTCTTAACAGGGTATCGACCTCAGTTTGGAGTTCTCGCAGCTGGCAGTGCGAAGGAACCTGTGAAATAGCTGGAGGAGGGCTGACAAACCGAAGACTGTATCCATTGCAAACAATATTCAGCAACCACTTGTCCAGAGAATTTTTCTCCACTCTGCCAATTAATTCTGTATGTGTCCCCCCCCCCCTCACGGAGCAGGTAACGGACAAGGGGGAAGTAACTCACCAGGGCTTAGACCTGGCCGGGCCCTTATTCGCAGAGGCGGCCTGCTGTCTGCCTCCGCCCCTCTGATGTTTCTGGAAGGGTTGTCGCCGGTATTGCTGTTGGCCAGCTTGGCGACCTTGCCCCCGCTGATATCTCTTGGAAGAGTAACGCCTCTAGAAGGGACTGAATGACTTTCGCTGGTCCTTCGATTTCTCTAAATCTACAGCGTTTCCACTTCCGCCTTCATGCGGGCCATCTCTTCGTCCGCATGAGCCCCGAAGAGGGTAGATCCCGAAAAATGCAAGTTAGCCACCCGCTGTTGCGCCTCAGGCCTAAAAGAGGTAAGGCGCAACCAGGAATGTCGTCTCAAGTTAATGCCATGGCAGTACCCATGCGCAGCCAGGAGAAAGGCATCCGCCGATCTAATGAACACCATCATGCCCTCATTCAAGATCTCCTGGAAGTCTTCCCTCCAGTCCCTCGGGAGGAGCTCATTGAATTGCTGCAGGGACTCCCACAAGGAGCGGTCATACAGACCCAAAAGCGCTGATGCACTAGCCACTTTCATAGAAGTGGCAGCTATACTGCAGACTTTTCTTCCTGCCGAATCCATGTGATGGCTCTCCTGGTCTGGTGGGACCATAAACGGAGGGGCAGTGAAATACTGCTTCTTGGCCACTGTCACAATGACAGAATCCGGCACAGGATCTGCTCTCAAGAACGCAGGATCAGAATCCAGGGGCCTGTACTTCCACTGGTGACACTCTCGTCGGAGGAAAGTCCGACAAAGTGGGAGAATATCTGGACGAGTCCGTATACCTCGAGCGTGATCTTTCCCCTCAGACGATGACGTGACCTCGTCGAGGATCTAAGCTCACTGCGAGAGTGATGCCTCCATCTGGATCTTGACCGTGTTTTTCTGGGCCTTGCAGGAACCACCGGCCCAGGAGGCTGTGGAAACGGAAGAGGTTGAGCCGGAACCAAAGGGTTCGGTTGTGGAGGCCGAGGCGGTGGTGGTGGTGGAGGTGTATGTGGAGGAGGAAGTTGCGGAAGAGGAGGCGTAGGCGTCCTGGGCCTTGAGGGCGAGTAGGTCCGGGAATAATTAGAGCCCGGTGACCTAAGAACTCTCCTCTTCTTACGAGCAGGCCTTGGGGAGGACGCTCTGGATGCGGACCTCTCAGAGCGCGCGCGACCGGGGACTCGCCGATGATGACGATGCGACGCTAACCACAGAGGCAATAGACACCATTCTGGGCCTCTACTTCCTCTTAGACGTAGACTTTTCCCTCCTAGACGTCGACCTCTTTGACGTGTCTCCTCGACATAGTTCTTTCTGACGTCGACGAACTCCCGGACGTCGACGAACCTCCTGATGCAGAGTGTCTTCGCCTAGACGTCGATCTTTCTCTCCTCAATGTCGATGTTGAAGGTGAACGGCAGTGTCGCCTCGATGGCGAGCGCCTGCCTCTTCGGGACTTGTCAACGCCGGTGAAGTCCTCGACCTCAGGACGTCCTACCCCTAGACGCCGAAGTCGCTTCGACCCAGAGCGCTGTGTCGACGGGGAGCAGATGGTAGTCATACCTCTAAACGCCGAAGCCATCGACGTAGACCAGGAACGGTGCCTTTTCTTCTTGACTGGGGAGCCCCGCAGAAGCCCATGCACAGGCAGAGGCCCATGCACAGGCAGAGGCCGAGGCCGATGACAGAGTCCCTTAATGCCCAGTAGTCAACATGGTTCTTGAGTTCTCCTCTGCTCCAGGCCTTGGAAACAAATCTTCTCACTGTCACGCAAGATCCTCCTGGAGAAAGTGACATATCAGTCAGGGACATGGGTAGAAGGGAGACAGAGTATGCATACTCTGTGGGGGTCAGATTTTGCCTTCATCCTACCACACTCAGGGCACTTGTCGAATAAAGCTGGCATTTCGACAAAAAAGGAGGTGGCAAAACTGGTCAAAAAAGGCAGCAACTTGAAGAGGAAGATCCCAGACGTCTAGTTAAAAAAAAAAAACTCAAAACACTGGAAAAGCTCAAAAAATTGAGGATATAACCAAAAAGGTAGAGCTCAATGCTCCAGGGTCCTGCTAGCAGGGGCCGGAAAAAAGAACTGAAAGTAAAAGGCCTTTGGCTGTGCATCCTGGGATACCAAGCGTCTCTGGAGAGTTCCTTAAAGGCACGGTATCCCTTTTTCAAACACATAATGGCAGCCTATGGGGCTCGTCTGTTTAACCCTTCCTCTCTATCATGACAACAAATTTTTGTGAAGGGGTGTTTCTCTAGGTGTGAAACTTTACAAAGTGTGTAAAATGTATTATCGGGCTATCTTTTTCACTTTGAGATGAAGTGCTGCCCAATGTAGCCTTGTAGTTTTAAGCTGCGTTATTTGTCTTTCGATTTTCTCTTAAGTGTCTATGCAGGACTGCAGAAGAAGACAACTTAAGAGACTATTTCGATTGCTCCGAGGTCCACGCACATGGCGGGACTATTCACAAGATTATGACTATACACAGAGATCCCCTACTACAGAACATAAATACTGCACGCACGCATAACAAGGAAGACTGACGTTATAACGAGTGCTTGCTTGTATGTTAGGTGGCCCCTGCTTGTGTTCTTTTGTTTCTGGAGCCAGAACAGGAAGGCTCTGTGGTCGCACAGCAGCTCCCCCTGGCTTTCGATTTCAAGCGCATTTAAAAAAGGCTGGTAAAGAGCATGATTGACAACAAGCCTATACATTTCTGCACTGTATGTATCACCGTGCGCCGTACTTATAATTTTTTTTGTCCGGCTTTAACAATAACTGCGCATGGTGAAGAGCGGGGGTAACGGGTCACATCGGCAGCTATTAAAAACACAAAAACAAGAATTTCCAACGCAATAGTTCTCGCATTTGTGAGAGTTTGAACTATTTGCATTGTAAATGACAAGGTCATGTATTTAGGTTTTAAAAACCAACACAAATAAAAAGGTATTGCCATTTAACAATGACAATAGCTCAAAGTCTCGCATTATTTTTTGGCAGTTGTACTTCCCGCACCAGGCAGTACTGGGAAAAACGTCTCAACTTGTGGGTGGCCTGGGAACTGCAGAGGGCGCTGGTTAAACCAACAGCTTGGGAGACACCGCTTTTAAAAAATCCTGCAACCATTTGTCGTTTGTTGTATTTTGACGTGGTGCAAGGGAATACCATTTGCCATTTCTAAGAATTACTCAGAGCAGCTGAATTGCTGGACTCATCTCAGGTAGGCTGCTTTGTATGATGTTGGAAAGACCAATTTATTTTCAAATGGCTGCTTTTGTTGCCTCTGCCAACAATGTGTACGATCTAGGATCTTTTGTTGAGAACACCCTGAGCTACAAGGCTGGTCTCGTTAATAGAACATTACTGTTGAAGAGGGTAGCCCAAAAAAAGAATTGCTTTCCAAACCCATGATCTGATAAGGACTTCATTCCCTTTAAATATTTCCTAGCGAGAAGGACTACGATTTTCTCTGACTAGTTCCGCTTGTGCCACATTTAGATAAAATAACATCCCACCAGCTACCCCAAGTCCACAGTATTAGGTCTGCAGACCTTACAATTAGAAGCCACGCCTCAGTGTCTGAGGAGTAAGTTAATAATCAGTGTGAACTCCAAAGGGTTTACCTTAGCTAATAGAACCAAACGTATGTACAAAGTTTAAATGACCGGCAAAGAGTAATATTTGACACTGTCTACACATCTTTGAACTATACTAAAGCACTATGTAGTTGCATGAATGAATTACAGTTAACATCTTTTAATAAATTATAATCTTATAATAAATAGTATCAATTACAATAAAAGACTACCAATTATAATTACAATGAAAAGTAAAGCCATTTTACTACAGAGAAGAGCTGGGTGATTCCGAAAGTTCACAACAGAAATGCTGAAAAGGGTAGGAATTTGTATCAATTAGCAACAGATGACAAGTGCAAGGATTTAATTTGAAAAAGCGCGATATCTTCAGATGCATTTCGGTACATTTTCATACATATCCTGCAGTTTGGCACCCTCCTTCCACCTCAAACTTCAGCATATTTCGGGGAACCGGTGCTAAAAGCGATACAACTGCCCCTTACAGGGCATTTTACTGCCATAGGAAAGGCACTTGTCAAATAGCCAGTATAGTGAGAGAACAGGTGAGGAGAGACGATAGCCAAAATAAATACGAAAACAAGCCTACTACAGTCAAAGGCAAAGCGATTAACTCTGTGTCTGGCACCCAAATATGTTAAAATGTGGTCAAACGTCTCCCCTAGTAATTCTAGGAGGAAAAATAAACTCTAGGAGCAGGGGCGGCTCCTCGGTTATACTGAAACGCCCTAGAGATCGAAAAATAAAATTGTAATTAAGTCAATTTAATACCATTTTATTTTTCGCTACCCTGCCCGAGTATTGGGGGGGGGCTGCAGCTGAATGGCGGCAGCAGCAGGGAGGACGGTGGGCTGCCTTTTGCACTTGAAGTGTGCATGTCTCTAGCTGCCCATCTTGTGATGGGTAGCTACACATGCAGACTTTAAACTTCTCTAACCCAACTGCCTTCGACAGCTGGGTTCAAGAAAGCAAAAGCCTCCAGTGCTCTAAGCACTGATAGAGGACGCTTCAACTAATCCGGTCACTGCTATGACGAGCCTGGATTGGTTGCGTTAGATAGGGCCCTAGATTTACAAGGGAAGAAGACCAGAGCGAGGACCACACAGCAGCAACCACAGTAAGTACATTTTTACTTTATTTACTAGTTTTGATTTTATGAAATCACCCACATACCTACCTATTTGCCAGCCCCTCCACTCGCTGAAGTTGGCTCCTGCCACTAACTAGGATACTGAGCAAGGATACCTGAATAGTTGACTCCACCGTTCTTTCCTGGACAAAGCGGCCACTAGAATCCAATACCTTTCTTAGGTAGAAGTACGAATCCTAAGAATGCCCTTCCTGCCTTATCTTTACACTGTAGCGCAAAGATGGAGGCCTTTGTCATAATTCGCAAGCATGGTGTGGTCTAAACATGCATGGACATGAAAAGAAACATACAATCTCTTCACTTTAAAAAAAAAAAAAAAAAAATAGCAAAATTAGGTTTCAGGGACATGCACAGGATATGGGTGGTGATACACTAAATCCTAATGAAGTGGAACCTTCCTATTCAAGCACTACTATACTAGTATCCAAATGTTTGTTTTTAATACCAACCAGTAAATCGTGTATGCCTCTGCTTGAGCTGGATCTTGTATATTTGGTTCATTTAGAAGTTCTTGTATACCTAACAAGATCTTGAAAGAAAAAAGTAGGATGTCAAAAGTCAGTATAGTCTGTGCAATCCATTAAATAGCTTGCAGTATATTTGAATGTTACCTGTTTAATTGTGATTGCTGGCCTCCAGTCCTTATCCTCCTCTAAGATGGACAGACACACCGTTCCTGAAGGATACACATTCGGGTGGAATAACGGTGGTTCAAATTTACCTAAAAAGATAAAATAAAAAAAATTCATCCAGATGAAACATTCTACAAAGTGAACAAGACAATATGTGCATGCCTCAAAATTAGTTAGCCAGAACTAAAGGAATGAGCTTTCACTACTGCAATTAACTTCTGAGATGAACCTTAGTTGCAACACTAGTCTCTACTTCTAAGAGTTGGGGGTCAACGTAGGTACCAAAAACATTCAAAAGGCAGTTAAACATGGTATAAGGAGAAAGCACCAGATCATCCTTGTGCGCCATAGACTCCCTGTTGGCCCATTAGGCCCTCCTTTTTTTGCGGCAGGACTGGCAGTACTTTTAATGGAGAGTGACATACTGATATGTTTTGTCTACCGGTGACTTGACTACACTGTCTCCAGTCGTATCGTCATACCAAACTGGATTAAATAGTAACACTGGAAATAAAGGAGGGAAAAGGGCAGATGTGTAGATTTAAGAAATACACATTATATGGCAGAGTGCCAAACCATTCTTCCAACTGTTCAAAGCTAATGGTAGTGGGGATGCATAAACACAATTACAGAATGGTAACCCTGTTAGAGTCTCTCCATGGTCAGTGAAGCTAGGACATTGTAAGGATGTCAACAGTTTGCGCAAAACCTAAAACTGAACATTCCTTCACTAATGCAGCAACATCAGCACCTTTACTTTTGAGTGCACAGGACGGGGGAGATCGGTGCAGCGAAGTGATGCCAAGGCAGTAGCAGAAAGAAAGGAGGCATTGGCAATTATGGTAAATAGGGGTCCCCCAATGGGAGGGGCCAGGGGCTCGTTAAAGAGTAAAAAGGGGGGAGGAGCCTAGCTCGCGACCGCGATGGCCACCTGACTCCTCGGCTCCGCTGACCCTGTAGCTATCCTCCCGGTTTCCGCACCATCCTGCCTCCAAATTGCACACTACGCTACAGCAGCGGAACCGGGAGGCAAACCTGGTCACGCCGGTGTGTCTTTCTTCGATCCCGGCAGCAGAAGCCCCGGGATGCCTTCCCCCTCCGGACGCCGATCAGTGCAGCCTGGGTCTTTGTCTTGCGGAGGCGGCCGGCCCTGGACGCGAAGACGGCGGCCATTGTGGGACGGACGGAGCTGGTTGCAGTATCTCGTCGGTGGCGCTTGCTTCTTCCACCTGGCCCCGCTGCTTCTGATCCTGGGCACCGCCGCTACCGGAGCAACAAAGTATCTGTTCTCCAGCCCCGGGACGGCTCCTCCGCAACATTGTTTCTCCTGACGCCGCAGTGGGCGCCATCTTTTTGCCTGCTCTCGGCTCCTACAGCTGCAAGCCCAGGCTGCCGGTGAGACGCGGGCATCGGCCAGCACCATTTCACGACTGTGCCGGAATGGAGAAGGCAGCCCCTGCACCCCCAGACTGTTTCCATCGTACCTCGACCCGGCAGGGGGCTCGAAGGCTCGCTGAGGGTGAGGATGTACGACCAGTGGGACTGCCTCTCGTCTGCCATACTCGAGTTCTGGAGGGGGTTGCGTCCCTGCCCTTTGAGGCGCCTTTGCAACTTGGAGACATACTGAGCGCCCTAGACGACCTCAGGTCCGCCATGCGCACTGTTGCCTGTGAATTGGGGGCTCGGATGGATGCCACTCTGCTTGCTGCCCCCCAGTCTGTCCGCATGCGAGACACCGCGCCACATCCTACAGCTGCAATCCATGGCTCCCTCGCCAACGTCGCCACTGAATCACTGCGGTCGCGAGACCCGGTCATTGCTGGGGTGCTGGCGGAAGCACCCCCCAAGGAACGCAAACTCTCTGGGGTGACGAACTGGCCTGGGAGACGCCGCGAGACACCACGCTTGGGGGCTTTCTTGGGGACTCATGGCGGACCTCCGTTTCCCATCCTGGAACGGCCACTACCGGGTGGACCAGCTGCCCTTTGTGAACCATTGTGGTGCTATGGATCCTCTGCTATGATTGTGGACCGCATGACTACGTCTTGGATGGACTTTGGTGATCGTCCCCTCATTCAGCTGTGGTCCCTTTGTCTGTTCCCATCTTCTAAGAGGTCTACCGCGCAGCTGGATTGTACCGTTACACCGCATCGTAGGGGACAGGGTTGAGGCAGCCCCCTCCTGCATCAGGACCGTCTCCTTTTTTGAACTGCTGGGTTGCTGACGGACTGCCGGGGATATTGAGTATTGGTATTGTACTGGTCTTGGGGTCGGGGTAAGGGCGGCCAGGGAACTGTTTTACTTGCGTTGGATATATTTCATTGGCCCTCCTCCGGTCTTATGTGAATTGCACTCTTTCTTCTTTCTCCTTTTTCCTCCTTTCTTTTTCTCCTTCTCAATTTTCTCTTATACTATATTTCGGGTTCTGGGGAGACAAACACTCTGCTAGGGGGGGGGGGGGGGGGTAGGCCGTAGCCTCTGCATGTGTGTAGGGTGGGGGGGTAAGTTTTAGTTCATGTTTTTTTCTATGGTGCCTTCTTGTTATCACTTAACTTCTTTCTAGGCCCGTGTTAGGCATACTGGGGGATGGGTGGTAGCGTGGTGTTAGCTGGGATGTTGCATCTTCTTTAGGAATGAGCATAATTTGTGGCCATCCTCAGGCTGGAACTTGCATGTTGCGAACTGCACTGACTGGTAAGGATATCTATTGTCGAGTCCCACCTACATGGACCTAATTTCTCCTTCTTACTTGTATAAGTACGGAACAGTAGACCTGACCTTAATTGTTGCGCTGAAAACTTTTAAAAACTAACCTTCGCTGATTCTGGGACATGGTAATATGGTAACTACAGTGTGACCTTACTAATGCTTGCTTATAATGAGAGATATTACTGTGCCGCCGTAAAGTTGCATAGGTGCTTAACTGTTTTCGTGGCCGGCCGGCAGGTTGTAGGCCTGTATTTGTTCTGATTTGATGCACAATAAAGGTTTTCAAAAATTTAAAAAAAAAAAAAAAAAAAAAAAAAAGTAAAAAGGACAGAAGGGAGAAACAAAAACCAAGTTGGGTAGGTTGCTGCCGGTCAACTCCAATAAGAAAATATATGGCATGTTAGTTGAAATGAGCATAGATAATGGTCATTATATATACAAAATTATGGGATTTTAGGGCCAACGAACAGGTTGGCTGTGGTGTGTAGAGCCCAGGCCAGTAACGGTATCTGATGTAAGCTACAGAGACTGGAGACCAAAGGGTGAAAATGATAATCACCTACCTCACCCATAGTAAAGGTAATGCAGAACCCACCTTGAAACCATAAACATTTCCCAGGACAGTGGCCAATTTACAAAATTTCATTTATTTCATCTTAAAAGATAGATGCATTCTCTCCATCACTAATAAATAAGCTTTAAGGAAAGTTGGTGTAAGAGTTAGAATAGAGACTGAAAATGACTGTTCAAAAGGAATAGCATACTAGAACCATAGGGAATCTTGGCTACATTAATAAACATGTACAGGTGAAACCAATAGGTCCTGGCAGTGGAACAGAGAAATTGGATTCGCAACAGCTTTGTTTAGAGCAAATGACAATGTATAACAAAACCCATTAGAGAGAGCGAGAGAAAGAGAGCGTGAGAGAGAGCGAGGGAAAGAGAGAGCGAGGGAAAGAGAGTGAGAGAAAGAGAGCGAGAGAAAGAGAGCGAGAGAAAGAGAGCGAGAGAAAGAGAGCGAGAGAAAGAGAGCGAGAGAAAGAGAGCGAGAGAAAGAGAGCGAGAGAAAGAGAGCGAGAGAAAGAGAGCGAGAGAAAGAGAGCGAGAGAAAGAGAGCGAGAGAAAGAGAGCGAGAGAAAGAGAGCGAGAGAAAGAGAGCGAGAGAGCGAGAGAAAGAGAGCGAGAGAAAGAGAGCGAGAGAAAGAGCGAGAGAGAGAGCGAGAGAAAGAGAGCGAGAGAAAGAGCGAGAGAAAGAGCGAGAGCGAGAGAGCGAGAGAAAGAGAGAGCGAGAGAAAGAGAGAGCGAGAGAAAGAGAGTGCGAGAGAAAGAGAGAAAGAGAGTGCGAGAGAAAGAGAGTGCGAGAGAAAGAGAGTGCGAGAGAGTGCGAGAGAAAGAGAGTGCGAGAGAAAGAGAAAGAGAGTGCGAGAGAAAGAGAAAGAGAGTGCGAGAGAAAGAGAGTGCGAGAGAAAGAGCGAGAGTGCGAGAGAAAGAGCGAGAGTGCGAGAGAAAGAGCGAGAGTGCGAGAGCCCATGAGAGAGCCCATGAGAGAGCCCATGAGAGAGCCCATGAGAGAGCCCATGAGAGAGCCCATGAGAGAGCCCATGAGAGAGCCCATGAGAGAGCCCATGAGAGAGCCCATGAGAGAGCCCATGAGAGAGCCCATGAGAGAGCCCATGAGAGAGCCCAGAGCGAGAGAAAGAGCCCGAGAGAGAGAGAGAGAGAGAGAGAGAGAGAGCGAGCATGCGCAAGTGTGTATACAAGTTGCCATACTGAAATGTTTTTGGTTACAAAGCATTCCAATATTACCTTCCCCCGTGTGTAAATGGGTCAGCCATCTTGGAATGGTACAGTATGGGTGGGAGGCAGTTTACATGCATACAAGCAAGCAGTGGTCAGTTAGTGGTGTGCAACTACCAAGCACTCCACATGTGGGGGGTGTGGGGTACTGTAGAAAGTGTGGAAAGACTAGGAGGAAGTGTAGAGGCAAGAGCACCAGATTAGCAGATAATGGGCAGGAGTGTAGCAGAGAGCAGAGGAATATACAACTCCATTGGAGGTAGGATGCAGCAACAGCCAATGCAACAAAATGAGAGCCAACCACTTGTGGGCTGTTCTAAGATGTGATTGATAACGGTCTCAAGTAAGAGGCTAAACAGGTAACACAAAATGGCAATGTGGACTAACCCAAAACCCACTCCAAGTATATAAAGTATTTCATACAATTAGATCTTTCAACAAGAGACACCTTAAGCAGCGTCTAGATGTAACCTAATAATCACAGGGGACTCTACTTTTTTAATACTATTTTTCAATTTGAAGAAAAAAGTATTGGGGAAAATTAAATTCGAACCATCCCGAAAAATGGAACTACAAATAAATGGGCAAAACAAAAACAGATGGCACCTAAAGTTTTCCTTCTATAAAAGTAAGTTGGAACATTAAAGAAACCAGAGACATCATGCAAGGGGGGGCCATATAAAACCTTCGAAACTTCAATCCTTCAAAAAGAGAGCTCTTAATTAAACCACTGATGTTTTTAAAAACATACAATTCAAAAACAACAAACATTACTAAGTGTGTTTATACATCACATTGTACCAAGGTTGGCACGGAGCCAGGATTCAAGGACATCTGGCTAGCAAATAACAAAAGGTGGATGAAGATAAAGAAACCCTTCCATTACTTTTAGTTAACAGATGTTCTCTTCAATGAAATCCACTTCTCATAATGAGACCAGGTATTTTGAGACATTTCTTGTACCATATGGTAAGGTTGGGAGGAAGTAAGACACCTTACGAGCTGCTGACCTTCACCATCGAGTTTCCTTTATCAGTTGATTACATGCACCCATATGCACAGATCACGCTGCTGGTGCAAACTGGACTCTTGCACCCACTGGAGGTATATGGAGAAGTGTGGCTCACTGGTTAGAGCAGGCAGACCCTGAAGCAGAGGTCAGACCCGGGACCAGGG
The DNA here is from genome assembly GCF_964263255.1 of Lissotriton vulgaris. Classification (NCBI taxonomy): domain Eukaryota; kingdom Metazoa; phylum Chordata; class Amphibia; order Caudata; family Salamandridae; genus Lissotriton; species Lissotriton vulgaris. Next base: position 93,499,857 of record NC_141698.1, read on the forward strand.
TTCAATTCCCGACGCGGCAGGGTCTTGAGCTCAAATGTCCATGGACTCGATAATTCTTGCTTTGGTGCCTGACCTATTCATGGGTTCACACTCTGCAACTCTGTGCATTAAGCTTGCTTAATCTCCACAACGGCTCCCCCGCGGCGGGATGCCTGGCTTTCACCTTGAGGATGCCCTGTAGGGGCTATCTCACAGGGAAAAGCCAGGACGGGTTCCCAAGGCAAGCGCAGAGATACCCCTTCGGGGGTCGATTCTGGCGCTATATAAGAAACATAATAATAATAATATTTGTGGTCTGCGACGTAAATCACACCTTTTGTTTGTACACTTAGGCTATGAAGTCAAAACACACACCCACCCCCAGCATCTTAAGTTGGCGGAGTCTCGGTCACACAAAGATGGAGCCAATTGTGAAAGCCAAAGAACTCCTCACGGCCACTGAAACATTAAAAATGGCAAAGCCCTTATTGTGGAAGTTTGCACCACTCACAAAAGAAGGGCGAAAAAGAAAATTCCAAGTCCCACCTTTTACAATTAAGCATATCCTACTCTTGTTCTTGTTATGCCTTTTACACCCATTGGTCAGCCAGTGTGTTTGCCGCACGGAATGTTGGAATGATGATGATGTGAATGGAATGTTGGGTGCCAGATAGGTTGGGAGTGACAGTTGAGAATGGGCTGAGCAGCAGGCAGGCTGCTCCTGGTGGGGCTGCTCTACAGAACCTGTAACTTACTACAATAAAACATCTTGAACTACATCCTACCTGCATGGACCTCATTACTACACATGCCTTGCCTGAAGATGCACATGTAGACCAAAAAGTATGAAGACGTTCCTTGTGCCATGGCTTTAATACCTTTAACAAAACAAAGCAGGAGCATTCTACCAAGAACAACTTACATTTTGGAGGTGAAGAGGGATAATCATCCTTAAAAAGCATCCGTAGTTTAAATAAACCGCCTTCCCATGGGGTCTGTCAAACAATCAAAAGATAAATTAACAGTCAGGACAACAAGCACTGCAAGGTCCACAATGCGAAACTTAACAGTTGGGAGTAATTCCTACAGAATGGAAAGAAGGAGTTGCACATTGAAGAGAAAGATGTGGATCAGTGTGGTGGTGTGATGGAGGTAACAACCAGAACAGGCCATGTTCGAAAGTGCAGACAACGATTACCTACCTGTTCATGCTCAGTCAAATGCACAATCTTTTCAGGGCTTTAAGTTTTGAATAATTTTACAAACTGCATGGGAATATGTACAAATTAAGGCCAAAATCCACTGTAAAAAGGTGAACACTACAATCTCACAGACAGCACAGAAGGTGCATTCCAGTATCAGTTCTTTATTGCAGATGTTTGACGTCTGCAACAAATCCCATTTTGTAATGACCAGCAATAAGTTAATGCAACTGCACATGAATTTTGAGCATAGCAATACCACAAAAAATATATATTGCAGGACCCGCAAAATGGATGCATATCTTGTGGCATGGGTGAAGGTGGAAACTTCACAAATACAATCACACAAAAAATACACTGGTCACAAAGCACAATTCTCACTTTTGTTATGTGTAAATGGTTTAAAAAAAAAAAAAAAAGTAAAAGATTCCTATAAAGTCCACAATAGACTTTTAGGAATAGGTACCAGAATTACTGCATTGCTACACACAGCTTTTACAAAGCAAACCAGAGTTGAGCCCACAGGTGACTTACCAACTTAGCACCTTCTCTTTAAAATCTAGATGTATAGCACTGGACGATAACGATTATAGATCTAATGGTTGACAAAGATGGAGTTCTAAAACGTACAACTATGGAGATGGGGCGGTTTTGCCATTAGAGTCAACAGCCACTCTGAAAATTCCTACACATTTACATTAAAAATATATAAATTAGATTGATTTATTTAGAGATACAATAATATCTCTAAATAAATTGATGTATTCAAGTCTGGGTTGTCTGTTGTATTCAAGTCTGGGTTGTCTGTTGTATTCAAGTCTGGGTTGTCTGTTTCAGGCTGCCTGCCCCCCCCCCACACTGTGAAGCAGGAGACAGAAGACCGGGACTAAATCAACTTTAACATGATGAATGAAGCCGAGCTTTGCGTTTTAAAACCCTTCATTGCCTTTAGGGTCTCTGGTTGTATGCACACTGTAGGCCAGTGACGCAATAAGCTTCATGGTTTTGGGCGTAGGAGACTTCATCCCTGCGTGATTTCAGACGTCCCTTGTTCAAAGACAGATTCCACCCCTTCGTCATGCATGTGTGGATGAAGCACTTCTGATCCATTGCCTTGTTCTCTGCAATTGTAAGTGTCTGCAAGCTAATGCGGTGTTTTGTATATGGTGCTGAGACCCCTCATCACATTAACCTCCACCAATGTGACACCCAAGGCCCTCGCTGCACATTGCTCGCAGCTTTAGAAGTGGAACTGTGGCATTTGCTCCCTTCCGAAATGGATCCAAATAAGGAGCAGGGTTCGCTCTTGTTCCCTTCCGAAATGGATCCAAATATTGGAGTCAGGCCCAAAGCGAGAGATATGTGCTTACTAAGGAACACGTGCTTACAGTGGCCAGTTCTCTAATGTATGGCATTAAAACAGACCCTGTGTACATAACATGGACGCTAAAAACATGGATTGACTTGCAAACTATGAACGGTAAAAAACGAGCCATGCCAGGTGTTTATGAGGGGCTTTGATGGAGTGCACAGACGCCAAGCCGAATGCCAAACAAAGTGCCTGTCAGTGGGTTGGCCTCTCTGCAGAGCACACGGAACAAGGTTTGTGTATTCCATTTGCAACTGAAATTCTGTGGAAAGGTGTGTGAAGGGGGTACACGGATGTCAAAATATGTGAAAGACAAAAGTAAGAGAAATTAAAGTGCTTAAATTTGAGGGAGTGCAGTGCAAGTTAGGGGCGGTGAAGTGACAGATGCGAGGAGGGGCATGTGGGGAAGAGTGAAAAGAGGTTGCTGAAGAGGAAAGAGGGGGTTGAAGATGTGCAGATGCACAAGATATGCAGAAACAAAGAGGATACATATCTAACAAAGCATACACAATTGAAGGCCAGAACTCCTTCCACAGGCCTCAATGCGGTTTAATTCACAGACTGTTTCAGAATTTAAAGATTTCCAATGTTAATTACTTGTAAGAAAACATTTTTGCTACTCATTTATCTAAACAGCTAACACCCAGTGACGAAGCCAATCATACTGACCGGCTTCTAGGCGTAGGTCAGTTGCTGTGCCACTTATATGGATAAAATTACATCTCAGAGTGAAACCAAAATACCAGTCGGATGGCACACTATGGGAATCACAGAAATTTATTTGACATGTTCCTTTATAGAGAGCACCCCCTTTTTTCACCTCACTTAAAGACCTGTCTGCATATATTTCTATATGACTAGTTACAACTAGCATCCGCAGGAGCTTCGCAAAGTCTGGTTAGAGCATATTTTCAAAGTTAATGCTGCATGTAGTTCAAGACACTAGGCAAGTATACATTTTAAAGGGCTAACGGGGTCATGCAGAACAATCTACACATTACAGTAACTGTTGAACAAATAATGCAAGAAGATATGGGGCAGTTTTTAAAGTGTTTAATATTTCAAGACTATATGCTCCCACTGCTTAATTAGCCTTGCTTTATCGCTACATTCTTTCGCTTTAAAATGCACCATTTGCCAATTTTTTGTTTCATTTTTCTCAGGCGAGTGACTCCCCCTGGACCCCAGGTTTGTCCATAGAACTTCACATCGCTTGCTTTATAAAAATCATGCCCAACGTTTACGCCTCACCACTTTCAAATGTCAACAGAAGCCACTGCTACGGAGGAAAAGGACATTTTGTTCGGAAATTCAATCACACCCATCCTGGATTGGAAAATTAGCAATTAAGAAAACTGCTCAGAACAAGGCGGTGTCCATTTTGAGTCGGGATGAATTCCAACCATGAACAAGGCAGAGCAGGAGAGGCACACCATCTCCACTGCAGTCCTGCAGACCATAGCCACCCGCCCCCAAAACCAGAAGACAGGGACACCCAACACCTTGTGGATAAATAAGAGGAAGCATGTTGCAAATAAGAGGTTTCCATCACAAGAAGCAGGAAATACAGAAGAGGCCAAAGCTGCAACAACTGTAGGGACAACGGCAGTGACCAGAGGCACCACAGCAGGAGCAACAGCTGCCACATGGCAGCTGCTTTGGTTATCCATATCGGTTGGAGCAAGGACAAGAGATTTTCACGGTCATAGTGGTTACTGCTGTAAATATAAACCAACACCAGTGGAAGGGGCTGCGTTTGCGTGATGGAAGGTCTGTGGAGCAATCGTGTACAAAACCTACTTTAATCCGCCTCACCAATTCAAAAACACACAAGACGTTAACGGCTGAAGCAAACAGGAAGAGCCCCCTCTTTATATATTTCTTTGCCATCACGAGACATGGCTTACTGCTAATGCGATCTCTAGTCAGACCAAACAACCTGGTATTTAATGGTGGGCATGCTAGTTTAAAACTTACCCCCTTCTTTCCTGGAATTGCACACTCCCAGTTCATCAGATTCATTGTGCCATCTGGATTTTTCGTTGGTACTGCAACAAATCCCTATTTTAAAACAATATATTAGAACTAGACCGGATTCAAATTGAGACCATTAAATACTAATAAATAAATAAAACGTTCTGGAAAATGGTGACTCAAATGTGTTTCAAGTCAAGTATTGTTCTACTTACAAACGGATGATCTTTTCTCCACGCTTTCCTCTCCTGTGCCAGTCTGCTCAGGGCTATGCCAGACATATTCAAACTATCTGTAAAATTAAAGCTTGTGTCAAGTTAATTATATTAAACAATCCTGATGTTGCAATATTTTATTCAGCTCCCTCCAGGACGATTAGATTTGTCAAAACGCAGCTCTGAAGATTGCACAGAAAAGAGGCCACGTCTGCATTCTTGTCCAATAGCCCCATCTAGTGTTCATATTAAGGCGAACAAGCCATGGGAAAAAGGAACTACCAGCCATTTGAAGGAAGCTCCAGTAAGTACATACAAGAAAGATGGACTAAAGAACCGGGTGCATACATGCATGTAAAAAACCAAAAAGCAACTTCTTTCATTCGTTTTGCTGATATGAAGGTGCAGACCACTTTTCCTTTGCAGGTAATTTGTCATCTACTACTCGGACAGGAGAGGGGCATTTCATTCCTAACCTTGCGAGAAAAGCTAGCAGAGAGAGCATAGCACAGATCACTTTCAAGTGACTAACGACTGGAAAGCCACCCTGAACAATTACGCGCTTCCGTTGTACAGCAAAGCTCCAGTTTGCAAAACCAAAAGTACCCAACACTACCTTGTGAGGTGTGCTGCATCCTTCTTAAAGATCCTGCGAATGGTCGTCCCAACCATAGCCTAACAGTGCAGAAAATCTTCAGAGGTACGACTCTGACCGGAGCCAATGCCTTCAGAAGGACCACGACTCTCCACGAGCTGGAAAAAGAACACCACCGACCAGCTCACCACATCACTGAGCCAGAACCCTCCCGCCAGCTCAACGGACCCCAACCAAGCAGCCAACAACCTCACACAGTGATCACCAACTGCGCTGACCAACTCGCACCGCTGAAAAACCATCCCAGCAGGCCCGGCAGCAAGAAAGCCTCCTGGTTCAACGACAACCTCAAGAACTCCAAGAAGAACTGCCGTACCCTCGAGAAAGCTTGGCGAAAAAACCCAACTACAGACAACCTGACCGCCCTCAAGCACGCCTCCCGCAAAACACCACCAGCTGATCCACACCTCCAAGAAGACAGCATTCAAGGAACGACTTGACAACAACGCACACAACAGCAAGGAACTCTTCAGCATCGTCAAAGAGCTCTCCAACCCCAGCGCCGGAAACAACATCACTCCCTCACAAGACCTCTGCGACTCACTCGCCTTGTTCTTCCACAGCAAGATCGCCGACATACACAACAGCTTCGGCGCACAGACCACACACCCAACCACCGAACCAACGCCCCCCGCACCACCACCCTCCGCGCCTGGACCCAAGTCAGCACCGAAGACACCATCCACACGAACACCATCCACCAAGTCACCAACCGACCCGACCCATGCCCCCACCACGTATTCAACAATCATCGCACCCCAACTCCGGAACATCAACTGTTCCTTCAACACCGCCACCTTCCCGGAGAGCTGGAAGCATGCCGAACTCAGCGCCCTCCTGAAGAAACCATCAGCAGACCCCACCGACCTCCAGAACTACCGCCCCATCTCGCTCCTCCCTTTTCCTGCCAAAGTCATTGAGAAGACAGTCAGACAGCTTGCCGCCTTCCTCGAGACAAACGGATCCCTCGACCACTCGCAGTCTGGCTTCCGAGCCAACCACAGCACCGAGACTGCCCTCATCGCAGCCACTGACGACATCTGAGCCCTGCTCGACAACGGGGGAAACAGCGGCCCTCATCCTCCTGGACCTTTACGCAGCGTTTGATACTGTCTGCCACCTCACCCTAGTGCAGCGCCTCAGCAACATCAGAATCCAAGAGAAGGCACTAGAGTGGATCATCTCGTTCCTCGCCGGAAGAACCCAGAGTCCGCCTCCCCCGTTCAGATCCGAGGCCACCGAAGTCATCTGCGGCGTACCACAAGGATCATCACTCAGCCCCACCCTCTTCAACGTCTACATGAGCACCATCGCACGCCAACACAACCTCAACATCATCTCCTACGCAGACGACACCCAGCTGATCCTCTCCCTCACCAATGACCCAGCCACCGCCAGAACCAACCTACACGAAGGGATGAAAGACGTAGCCGAGGGGATGATGAACAGCCGCCTGAAACTGAACTCAGACAAGACTAAGTACTCATCCTTGGATCATCACCCTCTGCCTGAACGACTCCTGGTGGCCCCCTGCCCTGGGCAGCGCACCCAAACCAACGGACCACGCACGCAACCTGGGCTTCATCCTGGAATCCTCCCTCTCGATGACCAGACAAGTCAACGCCGTCTCATCATGCTTCAACATCCTATGCATGCTCTGAAAGATCTTCCGATGGATCCCCACCGAAACCAGGAAGACGGTCAACCAGGCACTAGTCACCAGCCGTCTGGACTACTGAAACACCCTCTACACCGGAATCACAGCCAAACTACAGAAAAGACTGCAACGCATCCAGAACGCCTCCGCACGACTCATCCTGGGCATCCCCCGACACAGCCACATCTCCGGAAACCTGAGAGAACTGCACTGGCTCCCAGTCAGCAAGAGAATCACTTTCAGACTCCTCACCCACACACAAGGCCCTCCACGACCTGGGCCCCAGGTACCTCAACAACCGCCTGACCTTCTGCACTCCCACCCGCCAGCTACGATCGACCAGCCACGCCCTTGCCGCCGTTCCGCGCATTCGAAGAGCCACCAAGGGAGGAAGATCCTTCTCCTACCTGGCAGCCAAGACTTGGAACTCCCTCCCCATCCACCTCAGTCTGACCCAAGATCACCTCTCCTTCAGGAAGCAACTCAACACCTGGCTGTTGGAGCAGTAGCAGACCCCCCTCCACCAAGCGCCTGGAGACCCTCCGGGTGAGAAGCGTGCTATATAAATATCTTGATTGATTGGAGAACATTCCATCCCTGCTGAGCACAAGGGGAATTAAAATCACACAAACAACTCCCTTCTTGTTTACCCGCCAGTAATCGGACACCAGACTCGGACCTAAAAATTCAGTGTTGCAACCGTTCCAACAATTCACTTTAGAGAAGAATCACTTCCGGGACGAGAACAGTTCCGCTTGCATTCAACATGGTCCCTAAGAACGTTAGGCAAATATGGGCTAAACACATTTTTACATCAATTTCTTCCAAGGTTTAAATACTCTTGGAAGAATACATAAGACCACATGGCAAACTGAGGTTTCTCAAATCCCCTCTAACCATTTACTGAACGAGATGAGGGTAGACATAGAAGGTATTCGCATTCTATTCTCACCATACACATTCTACATCCTATCAGCCAACCTAACAGGGCAGAGCTAGCATGGGGTCATTCACAAAAGCGAAGTTCATAAATTGCCAACTTCTGATCAGGTGTGAGGACGAACAAGAGTAACAGACCGGTCGCCCAGAATATTTAGGCCCTCATTCTTCAAGGAATCGGAGTTGCATGGTTAATCCCACACCTGTAATTATTGGAATTGAACGGGAGGCTTCAATTCCAAGAGGTGGAATTAGCTCAAGATCACAAGTACTTGTATGAAACATTCCTGTGGGGGGTGTAGCTCAAACATGGACCATTTTCAGATTAGCGTAATTTAGAAGGATTCTGATGTAGATTGAAACTCTGAAATCACACTCCTACTACACGACCCTTCACCCCCAGTATCGGATAGTAACGCCATTAACTGTTGAATCTGGATTTTCTTCCAAGTCAGAATCAGGGTTTAAAACTAACCAGGGTTTATGCATTTTTAGCAAGAACAGATTTCAAAAATGTAGGTGGTGACCGATTCATGGATAGAAGAAACCTAGCCAACAAACATAACATCTACGGTCCTAGCAGTTATGCTGGACAGCTCTCATAATTACCTATAGTAAAAATACAAAGTTTGAAAGCGCCCATAAACTAGAGCGATTTGGATTTTTAAAGCTGGCTGTTGGGCAAATCTGGATTAAACTATGCTGTAGACCAGAAGCCTGGATGCCTATAATTAAGGCTCACAGATTTCAGTTTTTACAGATAAATGCACGAGATGAAAATAGTTAAAAAACAAAAATGAAATTCCTTAAATAACTGCATAACAGCATGTTTATGCTAAAATGTTGATGTATTGTACTATATATATATATATATATATATATATATATATATATATATATATATATATATATATATATATATATATATATATATATATATATATATGCAACCCAGTGGTAAAACCCGACAGGCAGAAAAGTAACCGCACACGTTTCGAAGTTTAACAAATAAGGACACAAAAGTTACCACTTAATTTATTAAAAAACAAATATGGATTAAAATTGATAAAAACATCTCAAAAATAAATATGGATATAAACAGTCCGAAACGTTAAACAAATTCCATGAAACCAGGATACACCTATAATCTGTTTGCCGATCTGAACTACAAACTCCTCCCCCCCCCCCCCCCCAATCTTTCCTGCACTCCACCGAAACTGCTATCCTGGTTAACTCTCCTCCTCTTCATAAACATGGATCTTTGCTGCTTTCCCAATGGTCCATCGCCTTGTTTTGTTATTGCTTTTTTTTGATTCTCACTTGCTGCACCTTTTGGGATCTTTGCAGCTATCTGGCTACTCCTCTAGCGTGGGGTTTTTGGGGCTCCCCAGGACTGGTCCTCCGCACTCTTTTTCTACGTTCGCACTAGTTCCCAATCAACTTGTCATAACTGCTATGAGAGAATCTGACTGACCACTGTTCAAACAGATTCTTCATCCCAGGCCCTCGTTTTTAGGTCGAGCATTCGAGAACTCTTTTGTATACTTTAGTATATACTTTTTTGTACTTTGTGGGCTCTGGAGATCAGCCCTAGGACTGGTCTGCTTCAGTTTAGGGACTTTATTTCCGTTCAACTGCCTCTATTTAACTTTTTTTTTTTATAGAAAACGACCAACAGAGGTCAGTAAAATACCAGAATCACTTTAGCATTCTCTTGATTCCAGTCCATAGAAATAGTAATCCACGAGCACCTGTAGACACTTTCTTCAAATCTTGTCATTTCAGTGATATGACTACGAAGGCCCTGATTTTATATTAAAAATAGAGCTTTGGACTATACCATTTACAGCTGAAAGGCAATATTTCTCTCCATGCGTTCCCATACCTGGCGTGTCACGCAGTTTGGTGCTTACTTTTCCTCCATGTTAAAGAACAGTAGATATTTCAGCACCCAGGCTAATGTGCTGCATAGCTAAATACATATAAGGTCTCAAAGGCGAGTCAGAGTGCATTGCAAATGCTTGTTGCACTTGTCCTCCATCGTCTCCAGACGACTAGTCTATTCTCTCATACACCTGTCTTTGCTCTTCTTTTCCCTATTCACAACAGCACATCTTTCTCCAGCTCCTGCTCTGCCCAGTGGCTTCAATTTATTGTTAATTTCAATGGCTGCCTTTACTCAATTACTCTCAAATGAATACATGAAGTTCATCCTCATACATCCTCTTCTACTTTCCATGCTAGAATCTAGGTGTTATATTAGTATTCATAACTGGTGAAATATCAGGAAACACCCAGCATTTTAAAATCGAGGCCTAGTAAGGATGTTTGGGAGTAAACGAATTTGACCATCTTATTACGAAAAGTGCGGACTTCACTTGTCGGTTCCCTAATGTTGCAATGCTGTAGAAGTGCAACTGCAAAATGGCAATAAAAAAAAAAAAAGATTAAAAAGGCCCATTTTGGGTGGGGGGGGGGGCCTAGCCTGCAGCCGCGATGGCCGCCTAGACTCTCGGCTCCGCCGACCTTCGCGCTTTCCTCCATCATCCTGCACTTTATCCTGCATTTCAATCCAGCGAGTTAACTGGGGAAACGATCCTGAATACAATGGTGTGTTTCCCGGCTCATTCCGAGCGATATCGGTGGTGAAGCGTTCTTGCTTCTTCCCCGGCCCTTCGCGGCAGTGAGACCGGGTCTTTGTCTGTGGGGGACGGCCGGACACGGCCACAACAACAGCGGCCATCGCAGAGGAGGCGGAGTCGATCGGCCGGTGAGAGACTGTCGCGCTGTGCCTCTCGCTGCAACGCTTCATTCCGCTCAGCGATTTTGCACGCCTGGATACATTGTGCCTGCGGACAATACATTGTATCCTTACCCGGCTTGGAAGTGGCCTGAACAGTCTTTGTTACTCCGGCCCTGTAACGGACACCATTTTATGCATCGCGCATTCAGCACCTGAAAGTGGAGTCCTCAGATCGCGATGGGGGGTCCGGATGCTTGCTGAAATCGTATCAGCTGGTACCGCAATGCAATCAGTTGCCCCCATGTCTCTGGCCCAGCTGTGCTTAGCGGATCATCGGCGGAGTGGTTTGTGGTCGACGAGTGAAAATGGCGACCGGCTTCCAGAACTGCTACACGTCCGTGAGCCTTGGGTGAAGGACACCGCTGCATCCTCTCTTCCTGGGGCACCGCTGGGGATCTGTGATGTTTTGGGCGCTCTGGAGACTGTAAGAGCTGCTTTTCATGATAATGCCCGAGATCTGGGGAGCCGGCTCGACGTTATTTCTCCTGTTGGCCGTGGTTGCCGTAAACAATAAGAGGTGTACAGAGTTCCCCCAGGAGAGCTCTAGAAAATTAGCTCAACCAGTAATTCTCTCTCACTCAATCTAGACAAAGGGTGAAGTGAGGGTCTCAAGTGTGCGGTGTAGACCCATATTCCAGAATGTAAAGGTACCTCACACAGGCTACCGACAGGACTACAGCTGTAGCCCCAGTCGATAGTCGTCCAGCCTCATCATCGGTACCCTGCTCCTTCGGCAGGCTGGCGGTGCAATGCCCGTCGGGCAGCGATGGAAGCTGCACTTTTGATGGAGATCTTTTATTCTGGGCCAGCGGGTGTGTGTGTGTGTGAGGGGCCTAAGGGAGTGTAATCGTGAGCGTGGTAGTGAAGTTAAAAGAAGTCAGGGAAGTCCTGTTGGTGAATGTTTTAATAGTCAGGCTTCCTGCTTCAGTAAAAAGGTACAGGGGTACTAAGGGGTGGTAAGTAATGGAACCAACCCTTACTCGACCCTTAAAGTGCAAGAAATGGTCAACATGTTTCACGCCCTAAGGGCGATTCATCAGGACCTGGGTGCTCATAAATTACTCGGGTCCTTCTAAGTTTTGCAGGACACCAATATACGACCTGAGGCAGTGTCGTATCGTAATGGTTCCACAGAGGGGGCCTCCTGGGAACTGAAAAAGAATAAAGAGAGACAACAGTATAGACACGGATAATGGCACCTTTACTTTAACTTACTAGTGACATATTATCTGTGTTTGTGTGCATGATATCCAAAACATGCGTGCCCAGTGAATGGCTCTGCCCAAACATTGACAGCATCAAGTGTTATCGTGGGAAAGAGAGAGAGTCAGAATTCAATTAAATCAGATGAGTGCGTAGAAGGTGCTCGCACTAAACAATGGTGGCGTGCTAGTTTGTTATGACTGGTGTGCTTTAAACCATGTCGTCAAATCAACACTGCCGCCGTGGTTGCCCCCAAGTGCTGCACACTGCGCCACACTCTACACCAGACCACAGTGAACTACCTACCCAGGTGCATATGGAGGCGTTGGCTGATCACGCTTCTGATTCTGCTGAAGTGCTGACCGCAGTGGCTCGGAAGAGGTCTGGTGTTCGTGGTTTCATGCAATGGTTGGTGCATCGTCCCCGGACGCCATGTTTGCCATCTCCTTTGTGTTCTAGTGGCGTGACTCTTCATCCCTTCCTGGAGCTGGTGTTATCGCTCTGGCCTGCTGCTTCCAAAGGATTGTTGCTTTGCTTTGATCCTTTTTGTATCATTCTCAGACACGCAGCAGTGTTTTTCGTAGACTTTTGTGGACGACACCCCATTCTGTGTTGGCCATCCCGGGCGCCTCTATCATCCATGGCGCCGGCCGGACTGTTGGACTCCATCGACCAACTTGATCGCAGGGGGCTAGGTTAAGGGCGTTTCTTGGATCGTTACTGCTTATATTGCTGGGACTAGGTGGGATAAGCGGGACATTGATTGAATCGACCGTTGGTATCATATCGGTTGCGGGGTCCGGGGGTTGGGCGGCCGGGACTATATTTGTTGATGGTCTTCCTCCTCCACTGCTCTTTATATCTTCTTTTTTCCTTTCCTTTTTCCCTTCTCTGAATCTATATTTCGGGACTCTGTTTTTGGGCGACAGGCACTCTGCTAGGGGGGGGTAGGCCGTAGCCTCTGTATGCGTGCGGGGTGGGGGGTTTGGGGGTGGCTTTTCTGTTTCGTTTTAGTTCTATGGGCCTTATTTCTCGCTTTTCTTTCTTGATTCTGCTTACTTTTTCCTTCTTCTTTTGGGTCAGTTTGGTGGCTAGGTGTAGCGCTGCTTATTGTGTGTGTTGTTAGTCTCACCACTAACATTAGTCAAGGTGTTCCACGATCATGGGGCGGGTACTGACCAGTATGTATTGTAATGTTTGTTATTATCCTTAAGTGTTTTTCTGATGATCCTCTGATTACCGCTTAGTTTGTTGCTAATCTGCTGGGATCATTACCCGCCATGTGTTTTCGGTGGAGTGAATGCGTCTGATCCTTCTTACCTAAAACTTTAAAAAAAAATTAACCTCATTTATCCTGTACTCCGTGGTCCCCCTTTTCCCGTATGTGATGTTTCGGACAATTGCTGCTTCTCGTCTCTGGGACTGCTGAGCTGTTTTGATCTTGCCTATTGTGCTACCATTTGATTTCGAGGCCGGCCAGAATGGTTGTGGGCCCGTACCTGTAAGCTTATGTCGCACAATAAAGGTTTCCAAAAATTTAAAATAAAAATAAAAAAAGGCCCATTTTTACCATGAACCCCTTTTATACAGCCTGCAAAAACATCGTAAGAAGGCTCAACACATCTTACAAATTTGTGGTTTGTTTTGAGGAGAAATGCAAGCCTACGGGTAACAAACACAAGGAAAATAAAAGGCCCGATTGTAACATAACACACAAACAGATGCATGCTTGCCATGTCTCCATGAAACCAGACTCTTTCGGAGCCCCGTTTTTCCCCATTCCACAAGTGAGGAACAGAAAAAACAGTGCATCTGATCAGGTCTGCTTTCTTCACTACTAGCAGGCTTAATTTGCTAGAAACGGCTAGAGGGCTTTCCATGACCTGCAGCTTTCCACAGGTCGCCGCAGCCTCGCCCCCCCCCCCCCTCCGCCGATCCCCCCCGTCTGTAACTAAAACTTAGGAGATGAATTTGTTCATGAATAGTCTTTTTACTTCCTTTTTGAAAGCAGTAAAGGAAAATCCCAAGTACAAGAGGAGGTAAAGAGTTCCAGATCCTAGGTGCAAACCCTGAGCAAGCTCTACAACCTGTTCTCTTCTTATAGAAGGAGAGGCTTCAGAAGGAAAGTGCTCGCACTTCGTAGTTGTCTGCATCCTCCAGACATTTCAAGCTTTAGCGCCAAGTAACTGGGTGTATTGCTTTGTGTGTCATACACGCCACTTTAAGGTGTATTCTTGCCTTGTAAGGCAACCAGTTTAGTGCTTTCAAGGTTGGTGATATGTGACTGTTTCCTTTGGTTCCAGAAACCAGTCTAGTGAACTACATGTCGGCTGAAGAAATCACAGCTCCTGTGGGTGTGACATCTTCAGTCTGGCAAAGAACCTAAATGCCCTCTCCCTTGTGACAAGGAGGGCGTCCCAGATTGCCTCGGGGGTCCCCGATTGACACTCAGACCTGAAGCTCAGGCCCCGAGGCAATCACCAACACCTCGTCAGAGTGAGCTGGGGTCAGCAGGCTCACAGACTCATCCCACTCCGATGAGGTACTTCTGCCTTCCCTCATTGGTCGACCTTAAGTCAACCAATGAGGGAAGGCAGCAGACCCAACACTTCTGGGATCTCCGAGGCAGTGCTGCACAGGTAAGTCAGATATTTTTAATTTATTCATAATTCTTTGGGAGTGAGTGTATGCAAGTGTGCCACCCGCTCCCCGGCAAAAGCACAGGCTGCCACTGGGTGTGGTTGTTTTCATAGCCTAGATTCAGGGGTTGCAGCCAGGTATTCCTTAACCAGTTGTGGTATTGCTAGGGAGTGCCTTCCATCTGAGACAGAGTGCAGTGTTAATTAAAAACCGTCTCTTACAGCAGCTTCACAACAGTGACACACTCCATATATGCAAATCACAAACTAAACACTTACACAAGCCACACACATTTTTTTACCAGGCCTCTGCCCCCCTTTCCTTGCTCAGACTCCAACCAAGTCATGTTTGCTGAACCCTACCACGTATAGTCCCTCTCTCTCCTGGAGCCTCTCTTCCCCTCACGCAGACCAGACCTCTCTATGGCAGTGGTGGCTCCTCCACTAAGGCAGAGGATCGTCACCTCACTGCCTAAAGGGAAAAATAAAAATGATAACTTATCGTTATTATCATTTTATTTTCCCTACGGCAGTCAGTAGTAGGGCAGGGCTGGCCTGAGCAGGGGGAGGAGTGGGGTGCACTCACCAAGTGTGCATGAACTGTTTGGCCGTTCATGCACACTTTGCATGCACCTACCAGGCTGCATTACACAGCCTGGTAAGGAACATGCACAGGCTTCCTGTTACAGTCTAAACGCCGATCCACGGCGCTTAGACCAATCACAACACTGCATTGCAGCATTTGGATTGGCTATGAGGAGCCTGCCTGCCCGGGTGCTTCCTGTTGCTGACCGGGACAGAAAGATGAAGAGGAGGGAGGAGAGGCGGTGACCAGCCGTTAAAGGAAAGTCTTTTTTTAAATTCTTGCTGTATCCTACCCAACTCCCAAAGGGCAGGTTTTCTTCGATATACTCTATTTTTGTCTAACTACGTAACTGTCAGGAGGCTAAACCTAGCCCCTACCCCTGCCTCCCTCTCTACTTTGGCAACACACTAGATTCCCAGCCAACCTGGCCGACTTAAAACACCTATCCTGGAGGGGTCCACCAATATAAGAAATCTGTTTAGCATCACACAAGTAATCAATGACATTGGCACTACTCATTTGACCTACATGCCATTGCCTCTACTATTAGGTTACATTGCTGATGTTCCTCACTCTACTAGAAGACTGATGACACTGTTGATTGTGCTGGCAGAATCGCCAAAGGGTCTCACTCCTAAAGTACGAGATGGGCTTACGGTTGCAGTCTACTATAACAAAAAGGCGGAATCTATGCTATGTTACAACTCCCCCTCCTACAGAGAGCTAGGCCTCTGGGCATTTGCTGCCGTTTAAGAATATTGAGTGTTGTGTGTGTGTGGTATGGGCCAGAGAATAACCACCTTTACAGCTCGAAATCTGACAGTTTTGCGATGGGCTCTCCTAGACAATGCCCGATTGATCTACTTGATGTACTAACTTTAATGTCCCTTTCATCACCAGTCACTCTAAACTCTACTTAATTCACTGTGGTTAATACATTTAGATCTTTTAGCATGTTGACAATGCAACTATATTAGGTGCAGTGGTCTGGTGCATTTGTAAATTGTACGTCTATAAATACAAGACTTGTATCAAATTTGATTTTAGTTTCAACATCTTACAAAAATCCTAATAAAACAGAATATAAATAAAATGTTTCTTTTTAGGTAATCACCAGACATACTGTATTCAATGAACAGGGTGGGGGTTAGTCAGCCCCCTTCAAATGTGAGAGGAAACCGCAAAATATCTGCAGTGGTGAATACCAGATTGCTTCATTCATTCCGCTTGGCTATTGGCTTGAGACATCACATCAATGCTCAGCGTAGTATTATAGTTTCAGGATCAGGCTACTGGACATTTACATTTATCGTTCCAACTCCATTGGAATGCAAGAGGGACTATTTTAGATATCAAAAGTACCCTCAATCACCACATTCATTTAGCTCACACACACATTTTATACATAATCATTCTTGGATTGTAAACACTGTCAGACGTCCATCCCCCTATTAAATAAAAGGGTGGGTAGTGATAATCCCAACCAGACAAAGCAAACGTTTACTATAGCCCTCATTAATGTGCGCTCATTAGCCAAACATAGGCAAGAAACAGCCGATGTACTCACAGACAGGAACATAGACATAATGTTCCTGACGGAGACTTGGTTGGATAAAGCTTCTGACCCAGACCTCGTGATAGCCGTTCCACAAGGATTTAAATGCTATAGACTGGACAGAACTGGTAAAAGAGGAGGTGGGATTGCCATAATTGCTCGTGACTTTTTCAAAATTCGTACTACAGCAATTCCTTCTACAACATGCGAGGCGCTTCAATTTGATATCTATCTGTCCCCCTCATACAACTTTAAAGGCGTACTATTATATAGACGACCAGAAATCCGGTCGGGATTCCTCACAGAAATTCTCACCATTCTAGAAACCTCAGTTACTGATAAATCTGTAACACTGTTAGGTGATTTCAATTTCCATTTGGACTGTAGTGAAGACAAAGACACTAGATCGTTGAAATCCGAAATGGAGGTTTTTGGTCTATCGCAGTTGGTGAAAGGACCTACTCATACTGCAGGCCATACCCTAGATGGTATCTTTACTAATTTGAAAAATATGCCAGTGACCTATGTCTTGCCAATGACTTGGTCCGACCACCACCTGGTACTGGCTACAATACAAATTAATAAAACATCTACCGCCACAACATCCTCCCCCAAACGAGAATCGTTCAAGGTCTGGAAAGACATCAATATTCCCAGTCTCAAGGAGGCGTTACATAATTCAACACCCATTTGGGCTACCGACCCAGAAACTGCTATTGAGCAATACCACACATGGGTGGGCCAGGCTGCTAATAAACTGGTACCAGTTAAAACAATGTCCAGGAATAGAAGCTCCCCTTCAGCACCATGATACACCGAGGAGCTTAAAAAACTAAAACAGCAATGCAGAAACAAAGAAAGAAACTGGAGGAAAAAGTATGATAATGAAAATAGGAAAGCGTATAAGGAATTGTTAACCCAATATAAACTTTTGATCACAGAGACAAAAAAAAGTACTACACTGAGCAAATCGAAAGCGCTAAAAACTCGAATAAAAAGCTCTTTGAAATAACCAAACATCTCGCGGGATGTGTCCCAGACCTTAACCCCCCTTGCTCACAAAATTTCTGTGATTCACTGGCATCCTTCTTTTTCACCAAGGTGAATGACATTTTTTCAGCATTCAACCTAGGTGATAACCAATGCATTGAAAAAATAAATATACCATCTTCAAGCAATAATTTTTCTTGCTTTGCAGAGGTTACTGAAGATCAAATCCAGGACATTATTAAAACTATTAAATCTGGATCAGCTCTGGATCCCTGTCCTCTGAATACCCTTCGTTCACTAATGGACACCGTCATTCCAGTTATCACCCAAATAAGCAATCTAATGTTTCGCACAGGCATCTTCCCTAACCACTTAAAAAAGACTTTACTTAAACCCCTCCTGAAAAAACCCGGCTTAGCTAAAGCTGAACTGAAAAATTACAGGCCCATAGCGAACTTACCCTTTCTTGCCAAGATAGTCGAGAAAGCCATGAACACCCAACTTGCGGAATTCATCGAGCAATATCATCTGCTCGACGAAACACAATTTGGATTCCGCAAGTTTCATGGAACGGAAACAGCGCTCATTAAAGCGGCGGATGATATCCGATTAATCAGAGACCAAGGTGGCACAGCACTATTGGTGCTTCTAGATTTATCGGCTGCTTTCGACACGGTTGACCATAAGATCTTAGTCAACCGTGTCGAAAAGATGGGCGTGCAAGGCCTAGCAAAAGATCTATTGGCGTCTTTTCTGGCAGAGAGATCCCAGGCAGTAGGCGGATGATATCCAATTAATCAGAGACTAAGGTGGCACAGCACTATTGGTGCTACTAGATTTATCGGCTGCTTTCGACACGGTTGACCATAAGATCTTAGTCAACCGTGTCGAAAAGATGGGCGTGCACGGCCTAGCAAAAGATCTATTGGCGTCTTTTCTGGCAGAGAGATCCCAGGCAGTTATACTGGGCCAGTTTGAATCTGCTGAGTTATCACTGCCATGTGGGGTACCTCAAGGTTCATCCCTTAGTCCGACACTATTTAATATATATGTGTCGGACCTCGCAAAAACCATCAAAGCGCATGGGATGAACCTTACCTCATATGCAGATGATACACAGCTGATACTGGCTGTTAGAAATGATGGGGAAACAGTTTGCGGGAAAGTTTCAAAACAGGTATGCTGGCCATTGGAAAATGGATGTCAGCAAACTGTCTGAAATTAAATTCCGATAAAACCGAGGTGGTCACTTTTGGCCATCTCAGCCCTAGCTGGTCCCCAGCTTGGTGGCCATCTTCCTTTGGAGCTGTACCCAAACCGGTCACGAAAGTGAGAAATTTGGGTGTCATCTTTGATGACAATCTAAATTTCATGGCTCATGCCAATCAGACGGCCTCCACTGCCTTCTATAAGTTACGACTGGTCAGGAAGATTCTTCCTTTTCTTCCCAAAAATGTGGGCAAGACATTGGTCAGCGCTCTGGTCCTCAGCATTGGATTACTGCAATGGCTTGTTCGCTAATGCTCAAGTCAGGATTATCAAGAAAATGCAGACAATCTAAAATGCAGCAGCCAGACTTCTCCTTAACATCCCTAAATTCAAGCCAATAGCTGAGAACTTAAGGAGTCTCCATTGGCTTCCTGTTAGGAATAGAATGAAATTTAAAACACCGTGCATCGTTTACAAGTCACTACACCATCAAGCGCCTCAATTTTTGAGCAACCATCTTGTCCCATACATTCCCACTCGAACGCTACGATCAGCAAGACAGAATGACCTGGTAGTGCCACGTACTAGGCTGGTCAACTGGGGAGACAGACGTTTCCTAGTTGTCGCCCCAAAACTATGGAACACACTCCCGCAAACCATAAGATCCAGCCCAAATCTCATGTCCTTTAGGAAGAAACTGAAGACATGGTTATTTGTAAGCAAGGGCGGAAAATCCATTTCGCTCGCGGATTTTCGGTAAATTCGCAATCCGCGAGATTCGCGAATCTCCCGCAAAATCCACGAGCAGCGGATTTTATGGCTTGCTCGCACTGTTCGCGTGAGTTCGCGGCTTCCCAGTACAACTTCGCGCCCCGCGAATAAGCGCAAAATTGCAGAAATACGATCTGAGCAAAACTGAAACTACTTACCAGGTTCAAAAGTTCAGGCTCATCATTAGTAGCCATTTCCTGTAGTGCTTCCTGAGGGGCCCCTCCAGAGTTCAGTTGCCAGTTGCAACTATTATGTGACCCTGCTCTGAACCTCAGAATAGTTACACATATGCCACAAAGGTCCTGAATTACAGCTAAGGGAGACAAGCAGGAGCCAGGCTGGAAGTTCAAATCCATTAATCAGCCCCTAATTCATTATGGTCAGTTGGGGCAGGGCAGGTGTTGTAACTAATTTTGCAACAATGAAAGCACTTAGCAAGTGCAAAAGATCACTAATCAGGAAGCACTAAGGAAGCAGGTGCCAGCAAAAAAAATATTCTGTGACACATTAATCAGCCCCAAATTAATTCAGGTCACTTGAGGCAGGGAAGGTGTGCTTGCTTTGCCACAATAATGTACACTGACTGGACAACCAGAGGGTGCTGTGATGAAACAGAGGGTGGCATGGGTGGGCCCGAGGGTGGCATGAGTAGTCAGAGAGTGGCAGTGGTGAAGAAGAGTGTCCCAAACAAGCTGGACACGTAGAAACAACAAGTTCGCGAAACTTGCGACCCGACAGGTAAGTTCGCGTTTGCGAAATTGTACAAAACCCTCGCGAACTGGCAGAAACCCGCGCGAACACAAAAAAAAATCCGCAAATTCGCGGATTTTGCGAATTGCAAGTTCGCAAATCCGCAAAATTCGCGAACGCGAGATTCGCAAAATTCGCCCATGCTTAGTTATTTGACCTCTGAAAAATTCATAAGATCATTCAGGAGAGTAACAGAAGTACAGCGCCGAGACGCCTGCGGGCAATTGTTCGCGCTGCTTAAATGTTAAAAATAAATAAATTTCTGCTCCCCTCCCATAGCACAATCTGTTAAAAATAGTTTTGTCAGCACAAAAATGCGAACCCGACTTATGATGGCGGACCCACCGGCAAATCTCGTCTCATATGGCCAAAGTCATGTGGAATCAGCAACACAAGTAGGACCAGTTCAGCCTTCGGCTCTACCACAGAGAGTGTTACCGAAGGTCAGTAACTTGCTCTTCTTTGTAGCTGCAGATATTTCCCAGGCGTAAGGGACTGGAGGTAGGGGATGGCACCCCTGGCCCAAGAAGGTGTGCTGCATCCACCCCCATCAATTTCGATGGGCCCTGATGAGATCCAGGGGGAGCACAGTGACCTGTAAATGCTCCTGCCCTACCACAAACAGCAGGCAGTGCCAGATGAGCCTGCAGGTTGGGAATATGTAAACAGGTGCCTGCAGGTCCAACACCACCATCCACTTTCCAGGGTTGAGGGCAAAAAAGAAGAGGGCTAGGGTGAGCAGGAAACAGGTCTAAAAGAGCACAAAGGCCACCATCCTTCAAGGACACCAGCAAATAGTAGGAATACCATGTCCTACTTCTGGCGCAGGCACTCTTGATAGCCCTTTTGGGCAAAAGGACTTGCCCTTACTGCGTATAAAATGAAGATCTGGTCAGTTCATGGTGGAAGGTGCAGCGACAAGAGATTGAAGGGTGGAATATCCTTGCCCACCTGCCGGATATTATGGCCTGCCAACCTGGCAAGTATCGTTGGATCCTGCATCCAACTAGGTGGCTATGCTCCACCAAGGGTACGTTAAAGGGGTTTATGCAGGTGGGGCTGTGGGCACCACAGCCTTAAAACTGTTGGATACCTTGGGGAGGTTGGATTGGCAGGATGTATGGGGTACTTCTACCAAAGCAGCCAAAGGAGCAGGAGCACGGATGAGTTGTACAAGGTGGGGCAGATGAGCGGGTCAATTAAAGTAAGGCCATGGCACACTCCCTGGGCTTTAGGCCAGTCTGCCTGGTCTTCACACCGTCAAGTCCAGTCAAGTCAAACGGCATTTCCTTCAAGATATCGCCGGAATAGATGGTTGACTGAAGCATGGCAGTATAGGACGACACTGATAACAATGTCATATTTGGTGCCCAAACCACAACTTGTATACTGTGCTGCGTCATAGCACCCCAGTACGTAGCTAGCATTTAAATATTGAAGCACCAAACTGATGGACGAGAAGGCTTCATTAAACAGTAAGAAAGGCTCAGTGGGTGTTTTCTCCGGCTGAAGGACTTGTGTTAGAGGATTGGTCTAGATCTCCAAGGCAAGGAGCCGGAGGTCAAGAAATTAGTTTGCCCTACCCATTACCATGGCGTAAGAAATACTTCTCTGTGGCAGACCAGGGGGAGACAGGAACCATAACTCAGGGGAGAGTATCAAAGCCACCAGCCTCTCGTAACTCATAGCACCATTTCTTTTCATGGTATGGCTAGCCAACCTCATCACAGGCATCGTAATTGTCAATGCCAAACAGGGAATGTAGAGTATATGCTCTCCCTTGTGAAGGCCCCGGTTGAGAAGCTGTGCCCCGAACAGTGGATGGGTGCAGCCTCAGTCGAGGTTGAACCTGCCCTGAATCAGAGTACAACAGGTATCTCATCTTCCAAGTCATCATGGGCGTCGAATTTTGAGAACAGACATGGACCTAGGCGCTAGAGGCGGAGTCAGTCCCGTGGTGGGCTCGAAGGATCCAAGAAGCTAAGGGAGAACCTTTCAGCGGTATTCCAGAAAGAGTGCCTCTCTGTTTCACTGGGCCGGAAGGATTGCCAGAGGGAGGGGGCAAGGACCCGAAGAGTTGGAGCATGGGGTCTCGGAACTCGATCGGTTTTGGAGTGGGAGACAACCCTGGAAACTGTGGTTGTGCACAACAGGATAGGCTCAGACGTCGACCAACTTAGACTGCAAGTGTCTCAGGAGAGTGAGTGCCAGTAGCTCAGATTTGGTTTTTTATTCAATTTTTCATCTTACCATACAACTTTAAGATGAAGGACAATCCCTGGAACAGCTCCAATAACTTCTGGGTCTGGCAGGGGAATCCAACTTTCAACTTAATGCAGTCCTATCGCAGAGTTTTTTGGTGCTTGGTGACATTTCTCTTGGATATGGTTTTACAATTTTACGAGGTAATGGGAGTCTTAAAGAGAAGTTGGGGAGCTTTGGATCCGGGTCTGGTGGCATGTATATTGGCTCCGCACATCATTTCCTGAAGCGATGTCGGGGCGGACCCACAGCGCCACCTACGGACACGCAGAGGTATTGAGATCTTGCTCATGCCTCAATGGATGCAATATGCCAAACACACATTCAACATTTAGTTTTAATCACATTGAAGCTATTCAGATAGTTTCTGTGGTGCCAACAACAAATGTTAAAATGTTTACCTGGCTATGACTTCACCAAGAAGCCAAATAATGACGAGTGAACAATTCTGGATTTAAGTAGAGTCTCAGAAGGCCCACGTCCAGGATCCTGAAGTACTGGCACAGACTAGCACACCTGGGCTAGCGAGATTTCCTAATGTGGCTTGACAGCCCAATGATCACTGCAAGTAAAAAAAAAAAAACTTTTTTAAAAATTAAACCGGTCAGGTGGATGGATGCTTTCAAATTAAATGAGGAAACTCTCGCGAAACCATGCGATTTATACAAGTGGAATTACAAAACTGTGGTAATTTTAGATTGGATCGTTTTAAAACACTAAATTCTGCAGTACCCAACCTTGTGAAAAATGACAAGGACCACTAAGCAGGTTGAAACGAGGAGCCCAAAAATCCACATCACAGATCATACTTTCAAGTGGCAGAGCAAAATGACCAGCCTGCTGTATGAAATAATAATCTCCATACCAACTATTG
The DNA here is from genome assembly GCF_964263255.1 of Lissotriton vulgaris. Classification (NCBI taxonomy): domain Eukaryota; kingdom Metazoa; phylum Chordata; class Amphibia; order Caudata; family Salamandridae; genus Lissotriton; species Lissotriton vulgaris. The sequence goes on from NC_141698.1 coordinate 93,523,489, forward strand.
CAAGGCATTTGTGACCAATTATAAACCATTTCAAGAGACTCAAAATACAGCATTAGTAAACATGCACCTCCACTGAAGACACCGCACCGCATATGCCCGCCCTTACCCGTACCCCATCCTGTTTGCTTTAATTTACTTCAATTTTCAGGCCCTAATTTCATTACATGTTTGTCGTTATGGGCGGGTCTTGATTATGGATTACTTTGCAGATCTATCTGCGCTTTACTCGGTAGCCATGAAGGCGACCGAGTGTACGATCACGACTATCCCCAAGGACAGGAGCGTTTCTTTTGGGACCAAAACCGGAGACACGCCCTAGAATCGGGAGACATTGACAAATGATACTCACATCCTCACATGCTGTAGCCCCTATAATGTCCTGTTTTCCCCCTTCAATACTCCTTTAGAATGGGTTGTCACCCGCTGGCAACGTTGTACCAAACCTGGCCTGCTGGGCATCCACTTATCAGTCCACTAGGGCGTCCACTTCCTCCTGACTCGACAGTTTATTGCTGTGGGTACCCTTACCTAGACGTTTGTTTTGCAGGACAGGAGCGGCAGCATATGTTATCCTAACGAACTGTTGTTGTAAATGTGCGTTTTGGTGCGGCTATGTCTAACATCCTAGTCATGTTACGCTCTTCCTCCCTATTTTCTTTCATTAATATGTATGGTAAACAGATGTGGTATGACATGTTTCTTCTGTAATACCGATGTGCCACCTTTCGTTCATGTACTTTCATAAAAGAAATGCAATAAAAGATTTAAAAAAAAAGTGTAAACATGCACCTTACAACACATTGAAAAGAAACCAACAACGATTTCAACATAACCAGTCTGCAACCAACCCAGTTATCACAGAGAAGGTTGATTTTCAAAAGGTCTCACAGGTTACAGCCCATGTGATTTACATGGGATGAATTATTACACTGAAACAGCTCACCGAAGGATGAGAAACAGAATGGTAGGATGATAGGCATGGAACCCAAAAAAAACTAACATGGACAAAGACAATTTATCTGGTGCTGTTTTTATAAAATATTGCGGCAGCTGCATCGCCCTCGCCAATACAAAAATTAGACAAATAAAACACCTGGGAAAAAGCAAAAATGTTTTCTCCTCCTCCGCCAAGACGCACGCGGGCATTCGTGCGCTCTACAAATCCCATAATAAAATCAAATCCAATCAAATCCTCAGTCAATACAAAAGGCAGTGAGCCCCCGGCAATAAAGGGAACAACTGTTTGCAATGTGCTCCTTGTAACAAATGTAAAATGCAGTCTCAAATTTAAGTTAGCCAATAGCAGAATGTAACTGACAGAGTGTCTGTCCCGTGCTGTATTGCCTGAAACAATGTGAAAGGCAACACACCAATGGATGAATAGGGGTTGCTCAAAGTGCTGTCATTCGAGATGTCATCACTAATGTCAATTATCATGTCAGAAAGGTTAATTCCTGCCGGGGTTGAAGCTGAGATTTGTTTGCATTGAGGGTCAGTCCCAGATTGGAGAACAGAGAGAGGGAACTCTTGACCGCTTCCTTTGTGGAGTTCTTCGATGGTCCTTTTAGGAGCCAGTCGTCGAGGTACGGGAAAACTTGCATTCCCATGTGACCTCAGCATGGCCGCTACCGGGGCTAAACACTTGGTAAATATCCTCTGTGCTGATTTCAGGCCGAATGGGAGCACCTTGAATTGAAAGTGGGCGCCAGCCACTGCAAACCTCAGGAATTTGCGGTGTTTGATGAATAGGGATGTGGAAGTAGGAGTCTTCCAGGTCCAGAGAAGCCATAAAGTCCTCTTTGTTGAGACAATTCAGAATATCTGTTAGTGTTACCATGCGAAAACTCTGTTTCTTCAGATATTTGTTGAGCAGATCCAAAATTGGCCGCCACTCTCCTGAATTTTTCTCTACAAGGAAGAAGCGAGAATAAAATACTTTCCCTTTTTGAGTGGAGGGAACTCGTTCTATCGCATTCTTGTGTAGCATCTTTAAGGCCTCTTTGAATAATAAGTGAAGACGAGGGGGAGGGGGACCCCTGGGCGGCACTGTTGGTGGTTTCTGCAAAAACTCCAGAGTATCCATTCCTGACAAGATCCAGGACCCACTGATCTGAAGTTATGCTCCGCCACTGTTGGTAAAAGGCGGAAATCTTGGCGCCCACGGGCAGGGGAGGATGAATGGCTGACATCCAGCAAAACTCCTTGGCGCTTGTTGGAATCATGCCCTTGATTGTTTGAGCGCAGTTTCCCTCCCTGACGAGAGAAACTACCAGAGGCAGGCTGTCTGTAGGATGATTGATAGTACGGTTGCTTGTACTGAGACTGGTACTGTCTATTTTGCTGGTTGGAATAATTTCCCCTGGAGGAGTAACCACGGTCCCTTGCTCCTCTAATGGATCCTCTCCTGTATTGTAGGGTACCTAGTGATTTGGCAGTGTTCGTATCAGTTTGATAGCAAGCAAAGCATCATCTATGTGTTTGCCAAAGAGCGAGTCCCCATCGTACGCCATGTCCAAAATCTGCGTTTGGACCTCAGGTCTGAAGGAGGTAGCCTTGAGCCAACCATGACGCCTGAGGACTGCTGCTCCCGCAAATTGCCTAAAATTGGTGTTTGATATATCAAGGGCGCAATCAATGATCTCCGATGCCGCACTTTCTCCCTCAAGCACGATTTTGCGTGCCTCCTGTTGGCGATCCTCCGGGATCAGATCGAGGAATTCTGACAGATCTGACCACATTTGTCTGTCATAACGGGCCATAATTGCTAACAAATTAGCTGCCTTAATGGAGGCTGCTGCGTTTGCAGAGAACTTTTTCCCTATTGCATCCAGTCTCCTGCCTTCCTTGTCAGGTGGCGTTGAAATCGGAGCTGAAGGGTTCTTGGACCTCTGTTGTGCCGCTTGAGATATGACCAAGTCCGGCCGAGGGTGTCCTATTAAACAAGATGGAGTATCAGGTGGCGCGCGATACTTCTCAATTCTTGGAAGGACAGCCGGAATGGAAGTGGGTGTTTTCATGATGTTGAGGCCCTCCTTCCATATGTAGTCAATAATTGGGATAGCCCTGGTAATCTTTCGATATCCCTCCCTAAAGTCATGCACACAGCAGTCAGACTGCTCCACTGTGACAGGCAATTCAAATCTGGTAGCCGCACGTTGCATAATGTTATGAAATCTGCCAATATCCTCAGGCGGAGAATCTGACGGGTGCAGTGTAGGCGTTGAAGGCATGGGAATGACAATCATCCCACGGATCCGTAGGTGTAACGTCTGGACACTCGCCCTCTTCCCTGCCATCATCCTCTTCAGGAGAAGTTATCCGTGTCGCCTTGGGGTGTAGGGTTTGCATCCTGCCTTGGCGACAAAGGCGCTTGCGGTGAAGGAGGCCTTGGCATCTCAACTGGCACAGGCAGCACAATTGGTGCAACTGGAGTAGGAGGAAACCTCTGGCGATAGTCTGCCAACATGGCTTGTAAGTCTTGTATCAAATTAGGTGGCAGATGACTTCTGAACGTGGAGGTCTTGTATGGTGCGAATGATATGGCGTTGACAAGTCCTCGTTGTCGTAATGCTCTTGCTCATCGTCCTCCTCTTGATACTTAATGGTCAATTGTAAAGGGTGACAGGCAACCCCAAAAGGGCCTTCATCCGCTTCTTTGTCATCAGAATCATCCTCCATATAGGTCTCCAAAATGTGTGATGGTAAAAGTGGAGAAATGTGAGAGTAGTCCTGTCTTTGATAAGTTCATCTGAAAACGGGTATACTGCACTCTTGTTGGTGTGTTGAGCAACAGTTTAGCTGATGCCATTGCTTTTGTAGTAGAATGACGAAGAGCTTGTTATTGAATGCGGTGTCGTCACTGGAATTTACGTCAACGGGACTACCGATGGTTTTACCGTCGACGGAGCGGTTGTCGACGGTGTGGTCGTCGACGAGGCAGTCGATGGCGTCTTAGTCGACGAATCCTTCGTCGACGGGCTTGTTGTTTTCGTCGACTGGGTCTTTGTCGGCGTGGCTGTTGGGATCGTAGTCGAACGAGCAGTCGTCGACGGGACAGTCGACGATGATTTTAACAGCAATTGGATTTTCGGCGATGAAGGCTTTATAGGCGACGATGAAATTTTAGCAGACATGAAAGGAGAAGTAATAGCTGAAGTGGTGACCGTTGCAGAAGAAGTTGAAGAGGTAGAATTCAAAGTAGTAGTATGAGGAGACACCAGAAAAACAGTCTTAGTCTGGACTGTACCCACAGTTGACAGTCTTGATTGAGACTAGGTACTCTTTGAGGGTTCTGAGGCTCTGAGAGGGTTTAGATTTTTTCTTCCTCTCAGGAGAAGAGCTCTCTCTGGATCTGGCTCTCTTGCTGAAGGTAGAGGCCTTGTCCTCATCTGTGGAAGATGATTTTAACCATAAAAGAACCCTTGCCTCTCTATCCCTGATAGTTTTAGTAGGGAAGGTACGGCAAATTATACAATCCGTCACAACATGTGAGGGGTGTAGACCAAAGATGCAGTCAGAGTGCTGGTCATCCACATGGACCCTCTTCTTATTACAGGTTCCACAAGCCTTGAAAAGAGCCTTCTTTTCAGACATTTTGAAGAAAAGAGAGACAAAAACTGAGTAGGCACTTAGGGAGACTCCCTTACACACAAAGTGCGGTGAAAATCTGAGAACTGCCTGGGAAGGTTCTAGAGGGTGAGGACAGCTGATTGGCTGAGGCTACTATTTCAGGTCTTTTTACATAATGAGGTAGATAGGCTGCTAAGTTTTGGGCATAGTTAGGCCTTTTAGTCTTTTCCAGCCTACTCCAAGAAATTTTTAGGCACTGCTATTGTATATATTTTTTACCGTGGGACTTTTGCCTCGACTACGGGGAATGATTCAGGCATGTGAATCTATGTAAGATACCCCAATACTGGATAGCTACAACTGCTTAATTTCAATGGCTTTGTACAAGTGAAATCGGAGCCCAACTAGAACGTCCCTGTAGCCTTTTTTCCCCCCAGTGGATTATTTTTTTAAACTATTTCCAACTATAACGTCCGTGTATTTCCTAACTAACCTGAAACCTTTGTGAGTGGGTGTGCGTGTGGCTGCAAGGGTGTGTAAGTGGTGTGCGAGTGGCTGTATACTACTAGGGTGGACCGGGCGGGGCCAAATGGCCGATGCCACCAGGTGATTTTGCACTTTTGCATACTTTTAGTCATTTAAAGGGAGAACCACGGTCTCTTTCACTGGGAGAGGCCAAGAAAGAATCCACTTGTCGCAGTCACTATAGACTGCGCTCCGATAGATCAACAATGCATTCACCTTCACCAAAGATTTTAATTCAATTTTCATTATGGGAATTGCTGAGAAAACACTTGCTTTGCCAAGCCCAGGAAGTTAGGATCATTTGTCCTTTACAGAAGAGGAGCTTCCACCTGGGGTAATGCTAGGTTTATCAATGTTAGTGCTTTCCAGTGAGGTTTAATTTCTGTAAAATTAGCATCAGGGCTAGAAAAGGGCTACAACAATAGTCCACAATATTGCACTAAGTGTCTACCCAACTGCAGTACTTTCTGCTGGCTAATTAGTAAGTGCTACCTTGCAAATCTCTAGTCTGTATTCTACATTACAGCTGCGGAATGAAATGAGAATCAGGGCAAGAACAGAATCTCATCTGCCCCTATAATAAGAGTGCAGTTTTGCACATTTTGTTTTTAAATAGGGAAGGAGTGTCGTGCAACCCCCTCCACTCCGGGTCAAATTTGGCCCCAGGAACCCATTCCCCAGTCCAATTATTGGAGGAGGAGCTGCACAGTCCTCCCCTTCCCCAGTCGGGTATTGGCCACAGGGACCACATTCCCTGGGGCCCAGCAAACTAAGGATGGGTGTCCCTGGTGTCCACTGAGGGTACCCAGTGAGCACTGTATAGGAGGGGAGGGTATGGGGGGGGGGGGGGGGGGGGGGGGGGGTGGAGCCCAATGCCCACACGGTACCCGCCTTGAGCAGTGGCCATCATTGCTCCTGCATGCAGGGAGTCGCCAAAAATGCTACTCCCTGTGCACAGGGAACAATATTAAGCCTGCTCACAGCAAGTGGGAGCAGTTATCCGACTCCCACCCACGGAGAGCAGATTTACTGTTTGCTCTTGCTCGGCGGGAGCTGGTATGCGAGGTTTCCAGGGCCATCATTTATTACTACCCTGCCCCTTTTGCTTCATTTTTTTCCCCTCTGCTAAGGCATCACTGCCTGGTTGAAGTATTGGCAGTCAATCAGATCTCTGCACAATACAGACCACCAGTAGAATATTAAAGAGTCATGAGGTACTGCAACTCCTCTTCTGGCTGCTAATACTGAAGGCCATCAGCTCCCTTGTTAGATTGCTTTCATGGATCGTGGATGAAGATGGAATGTGGCAAAAGACACAGCACATGCCATAGGTGTCCGGGGAGGAGGGTGGGCTCATGTTAATCTACAGCACTGCATGCCACGAACAGATACGTACAGGGTAAACAGTTTGTTCAAGGCATGTGAGGCTGTAGATACATATGCTATGCTTAGACAGAGGTGGCTAGCCTGTGGGTACCGCAGCTGATTGAAAGTGAGCGCGGAGCACAGCCTGACCAGTATTAGCATGTTGGCGAGTTAGCACATCCACATAGTAAAGTTTTGCAAGTAAGTAATGTGTACCAAGTAGCTGCTTTGCATATTTCAGCTACTAGGACCTTCCCCAGAAAAGCCAAGAACGCTCCTTAATTGAGTGGGCTCTAGGAGTCGTCCTAGCTTTAGCAAAGTATGTCGGGATGGACCCAACGATCCTAGCACTACCAGACTTGGGTAGACCTTTCTTTTTACAGGGTTTGGAAAAAGCAGCAAAACGTTGTCTTACTAATTGGTTTGGTTCTGTCAACGTAGTCAGGGCTCGAAAAATCATAAAAATGTTACTCGACCTAACTAATGTACTTTACCTGTGAACTGGTCTCAAATTGTGTGATCCTAGGCATATTTGTTTTATGGCGCCGCCTTTTTCTTTATCACATGAGAGCACCTTCAAATATGTGACAAATCCAAGAACAGAAGTGAAATATTAACATCTGTGTGACATTTGTAATAAAGCTTGAAACATTGTGAGAACATATTTGAACCAGTTGTTGAATGGTTGCACAGATAGGGGCGGTGGGGACCCGATAGGGGCGGTGGGGACCCGATAGGGGCGGTGGGGACCCGATAGGGGCGGTGGGGACCCGATAGGGGCGGTGGGGACCCGATAGGGGCGGTGGGGACCCGATAGGGGCGGTGGGGACCCGATAGGGGCGGTGGGGACCCGATAGGGGCGGTGGGGACCCGATAGGGGCGGTGGGGACCCGATAGGGGCGGTGGGGACCCGATAGGGGCGGTGGGGACCCGATAGGGGCGGTGGGGACCCGATAGGGGCGGTGGGGACCCGATAGGGGCGGTGGGGACCCGATAGGGGCGGTGGGGACCCGATAGGGGCGGTGGGGACCCGATAGGGGCGGTGGGGACCCGATAGGGGCGGTGGGGACCCGATAGGGGCGGTGGGGACCCGATAGGGGCGGTGGGGACCCGATAGGGGCGGTGGGGACCCGATAGGGGCGGTGGGGACCCGATAGGGGCGGTGGGGACCCGATAGGGGCGGTGGGGACCCGATAGGGGCGGTGGGGACCCGATAGGGGCGGTGGGGACCCGATAGGGGCGGTGGGGACCCGATAGGGGCGGTGGGGACCCGACAGGGGCGGTGGGGACCCGACAGGGGCGGCGGGGACCCGACAGGGGCGGCGGGGACCCGACAGGGGCGGCGGGGACCCGACAGGGGCGGCGGGGACCCGACAGGGGCGGCGGGGACCCGACAGGGGCGGCGGGGACCCGACAGGGGCGGCGGGGACCCGACAGGGGCGGCGGGGACCCGACAGGGGCGGCGGGGACCCGACAGGGGCGGCGGGGACCCGACAGGGGCGGCGGGGACCCGACAGGGGCGGCGGGGACCCGACAGGGGCGGCGGGGACCCGACAGGGGCGGCGGGGACCCGACAGGGGCGGCGGGGACCCGACAGGGGCGGCGGGGACCCGACAGGGGCGGCGGGGACCCGACAGGGGCGGTGGGGACCCGACAGGGGCGGTGGGGACCCGACAGGGGCGGTGGGGACCCGACAGGGGCGGTGGGGACCCGATAGGTAAAGATGTAGTGTAAACATGCACCTTACAACACATTGAAAAGAAACCAACAACGATTTCAACATAACCAGTCTGCAACCAACCCAGTTATCACAGAGATGGTTGATTTTCAAAAGGTCTCACAGGTTACAGCCTATGTGATTTACATGGGATGAATTATTACACTGAAACAGCTCACCGAAGGATAAGAAACAGAATGGTAGGATGATAGGCATGGAACCCAAAAAAAAAATAACATGGACAAAGCCAATTTATCTGGTGCTGGCTTCCAGCCTTTTGGCTTCGGCAATGCTGGTTTAGTCCTGTTTTTATAAAATATTGCGGCAGCTGCATCGCCCTCGCCAATACAAAAATAATTAGACAAATAAAACACCTGGGAAAAAGCAAAAATGTTTTCTCCTCCTCCGCCAAGACGCCCGCGGGCATTCGTGCGCTCTACAAATCCTATAATATCAAATCAAATCCTCAGTCAATACAAAAGGCAGTGAGCCCCCGGCAATAAAGGGAACAACTGTTTGCAATGTGCTCCTTGTAACAAATGTAAAATGCAGTCTCAAAGTAAAGTTAGCCAATAGCAGAATGTAACTGACAGAGTGTCTGTCCCGTGCTGTATTGCCTGAAACAATGTGAAAGGCAACACACCAATGGATGAATAGGGGTTGCTCAAAGTGCTGTCATTCGAGAGGTCGTCACTAATGTCAATTATCATGTCATGAGTGATGCAATATGAGAGGTCAAAAGCAGTGCATTGCGGGTGGGTATGTTAGTTAGCTCAGGTAAGAAAACAAGTTACTTACCTGTAACTACAGTTATTCAGTATTGGTATCTTTCATAGATTCACATGCATGAATCATTCCCAGTCGTCGAGGCGGGAGTCCCACAGTAAAAATATATACAATAGCAGTGCCTAAAAATTTCTTGTAGTAGGCTGGAAGAGACTAAAAGGCCTAACTAGGCCCAAAACTTAGCAGCCTATCTACCTCATTATGTAAAAAGACCTGAAATAGTAGCCTCAGCCAATCAGCTGTCCTCACCCTCTAGAACCTTCCCAGCCCAGGCAGTTCTCCTCAGATTTTCCCAGCATAAGTGAGAAGTAAGTATCCATAAAAAAAGAACTGCCCTGCCGGGGAGGAGGGTGGGTGCATGTGAATCTATGAAAAATACCAATACTTGATAACTGTAGTTACAGGTAAGTAACTTGTTTTCTTATCCAGTATTGGGTATCTTTCATAGATTCACATGTCTGAATCAGAGTAGCAAGCAGTGACATCATGTCTGTCGTTAGAGGAAGGTGGGAGACAAAAGAAAACATACCCACACAACCTGGAAGGTTATAGAGCACAAACATGTTTACATAACATATGCATTAAAAACCTTCATATAGTACATTATAGACTAGGACAGCATTTGAAAAGATTAGAACATTATAATGAAATACGTATGCCTAAAACAGTCAAATTATGAAGAAAAGAAAAAACCGACCATAAAAAAGTCAAACCTCAGTGAAGGAGATGCCGCAGCACAGCTTCCCCCAACCGCTGTGTCATCATGAGTTGCAGACTGCAGACAGTAGTGCTTTGTAAAAGTGTGCACACTTTCCTACGTAGCTGCTCGGCAAATGTTCTCCAGCGTCACTCCAGCGAAAAGGGCAGTCGACGCGGACATCGTTCTGGTGGAATGTGCTTTAACCTTTGTTCAAGGTTTGTTAGCCTTTTCGTGACCGAAGAGAATTGTAGATGACAACCATCTGGCTATAGTCGCCTTTGGTACAGCTTGACCCAAGGTGGCTTGACCATAAGCAACAAAAAGCTGACTAGATTTGCGTATGTCTTGTTTTTTGAAGATAAAACTTAAGGCACCGTGTCACATCTAAGGAATGTAATACCTTCTCTGCCGGAGTTTTAGGATCCGGGAAAAGTTTTGAGCTTGACAGGCTGATTGATGTGGAATTGGGTCAGACACCTTTGGGATGAACTTTGGATTAGTTCTAAGCATCATAACGTCTCTAGAGAATTGTAAGAAAGGATGTATAATCGTGAAGGCTTGTATCTCACTGACTCTGCGGGCTGAAGTGAGCTAGTAAAATAGCCACTTTCCAAGTTAAAAACTTTTGCTCCGCCCTGGGAATAGGTTCAAAAGGCCTCTTTAACAGTTGGGACGGAACAATATTGAGGTCCCACTCCGGAGGGGGGTGGGGGGCCGAACTGGAGGAAAAGCTCAGAATAGCCCTTTAAGGAATTGTTTGATCAATGATGATGAACATAATGATGGTTTGTTAGAACTCTTCCTGAATCTGGATATTGCCGCCAGATGTACCTTAATGGACGAGAAAACCAGACCTGCTTTAGCTAAAGACAGTAGATAAGGAAGGATGTCCTCAGGTGGAGCTTGGAGTGGATGAACATTATTTTCTCCACTCCAGGAACAGAATTGCTTCCACTTAAAAAAAGATAGGTCTTGATGGTACTCTGCGCACAGGCTTGTGATAAAATCGCCCTGCAATCTGAGGAGATGTTAAGATCCTTGAACTCTAGGAAGTCAGGAGCCAGGCATGCAAGTGCACAATTGAGGGTCCGGGTGTCGGATCTGGCCTCCCTCTCTCGTTAACATCGACACTGTCAGCTTGAGACGAAGTGGAGGGTGCTGAGAGAGCTGAAGGAGTTCTTGAACCAATACGGTCTTGGCCAACGGGGAGCAATGAGGATGAGAGTGCAATGTTCCCTCTTCATCTTTTGCAGTATCTTCGGAATGAGCGGGATCGGAGGATAAGCGTATGTAAATATTCCGGGCCATCTCATCAAAAGGGCATTTCCCCTTGATCCCCGTTGAGGAAACCTGCTGGCGTAAAAAAGGCATTTGCGGTTCTGCTGCGTGGCAAACAGATCCAGTGTTGGTTTTTCCCGTGTGTGAAAGATCCTCTCGACTTGATGTGGCTCGAGTTCCCATTCGTGACAGCCTGTGAAAGTCCTGCTGAGGTTGTCTGCTAGAGAGTTCTGGACACCTTGCACATGTTCTGCTCTGAGGGATATGTCGTGGTGTATGAACCACTCCCACATTTGAGCTTCCAGCGAGAGGGAGAGTGAGATTTTGTTCCCCCTTGTTTGTTTATATAATACATGCTGGTCGTATTGTCCGTGCGCACCAGGACTGACAAATTCGCAATCCGTGGAAGGAAGGCTTGCAGGGACAGAAAGATGTCTCTCAGCTCCAGGCTGTTGATATGTTTCTGCTGATACTGATGAGACCACCGCCCTTGAATCTGAATGTCCTGGGGGTGACCTCCCAACCTTCCATGGAAGCATCTGTTGTCAGGGTGAACTCTGGTAGGTCGTGGAGAAATGGGAGGCCTGGTGACAAATTGTGTGTCTTCGACCACCAAAGAAGGGCTTGCCTCATCTTGGATGTTACTTTTATGCGGTCGAACGCCCCGTCCGCTTGCTTCCACTGCCGATGTAATTCTTCCTGCAGTAGCCTCATTCTGAGTCTCGCCATAGGGATGAGACTGATTGTAGATGAGCACATCCCTAGAAGGGAAGCAAATGTTCGGGCCGAAAGAGACCTTCTTACAAATATTTGTTTTGCCAGGTTTAAAAGTTTGGTTTGCCGCTCTTGAGTCAAGGACGCCTTGCACTGGCATGTGTCCAATACCGCACACAGAAAGGTTAATTCCTGCCGGGGTTGAAGCTGAGATTTGTATGCATTGAGGGTCAGTCCCAGATTGGAGAAAAGAGAGAGGGAACTCTTGACCACTTCCTTTGTGGAGTTCTGCGATGGTCCTTTTAGGAGCCATTCGTCGAGGTACGGGAAAACTTGTATTCCCATGTGACCTCAGCATGGCAGCTACCGGGGCTAAACACTTGGTAAATATCCTCTGTGCTGATTTCAGGCCGAATGGGAGCACCTTGAATTGAAAGTGGGCGCCAGCCACTGCAAACCTCAGGTATTTGCAGTGTTTTCGATGAATAGGGATGTGGAAGTAGGAGTCTTCCAGGTCCAGAGAAGCCATAAAGTCCTCTTTGTTGAGACAAATCAGAATATCTGTTAGTGTTACCATGCAAAAACTGTTTCTTCAGATATTTGTTGAGCTTGCACAGATCCAAAATTGCCCGCCACTCTCCTGAATTTTTCTCTACGAGGAAGAAACGAGAATAAAATACTTTCCCTTTTTGAGTGGAGGGAACTCGTTCTATCGCATTCTTGTGTAGCATCTTTAAGGCCTCTTTGAATAAGTGAAGACGAGGGGGAGGGGGACCCCTGGGCGGCACTGTTGGTGGTTTCTGCAAAAACTCCAGAGTATCCATTCCTGACAAGATCCAGGACCCACTGATCTGAAGTTATGCTCCGCCACTGTTGGTAAAAGGCGGAAATCTTGGCGCCCACGGGCAGGGGAGGATGAATGGCTGACGTCCAGCAAAGCTCATTGGCGCTTGTTGGAATCATGCCCTTGATTGTTTGAGCGCAGTTTCCCTCCCTGACGAGAGAAACTACCAGAGGCAAGCTGTCTGTAGGATGATTGATAGTACGGTTGCTTGTACTGAGACTGGTACTGTCTATTTTGCTGGTTGGAATAATTTCCCCTGGAGGAGTAACCACGGCCCCTTGCTCCTCTAAAGGATCCTCTCCTGTATTGTAGGGTACCTAGTGATTTGGCAGTGATTGTATCAGTTTGATAGCAAGCAAAGCATCATCTATGTGTTTGCCAAAGAGCGAGTCCCCATCGTACGCCATGACCAAAATCTGCGTTTGGACCTCAGGTCTGAAGGAGGTAGCCTTGAGCCAACCATGACGCCCGAGGACTGCTGCTCCCGCCAATTGCCTAAAATTGGTGTTAGATATATCAAGGGCGCAATCAATGATCTCCGATGCCGCACTTTCTCCCTCAAGCACGATTTTGCGTGCCTCCTGTTGGCGATCCTCCGGGATCAGATCGAGGAATTCTGACAGATCTGACCACATTTGTCTGTCATAACGGGCCATAATTGCTAACAAATTAGCTGCCTTAATGGAGGCGGCTGCGTTTGCAGAGAACTTTTTCCCTATTGCATCCAGTCTCCTGCCTTCCTTGTCAGGTGGCGTTGAAATCAGAGCTGAAGGGTTCTTGGACCTCTGTTGTGCCGCTTGAGATATGACCGAGTCCGGCCGAGGGTGTCCTATTAAACAAGATGGAGTATCAGGTGGCGCGTGATACTTCTTCTCAATTCTTGGAAGGACAGCCGGAATTAAAGTGGGTGTTTTCATGATGTTGAGGCCCTCCTTCCATATGTAGTCAATAATTGGGATAGCCCTGGTAATCTTTCGATATCCCTCCTTAAAGTCATGCAAACAGCAGTCAGACTGCTCCACTGTGAAAGGCAATTCAAACCTGGTAGCCGCACGTTGCATAATGTTATGAAATCCGCCAATATCCTCAGGCGGAGAATCTGACGGGTGCAGTGTAGGCGTTGAAGGCATGGGAATGACAATCATTCCACGGATCCGTAGGTGTAACGACTGGACACTCGCCCTCTTCCCTGCCATCATCCTCTTCAGGAGAAGAGTTATCCATGTCGCCTTGGGGTGTAGGGTTTGCATCCTGCCTTGGCGACAAAGGCGCTTGCGGTGAAGGAGGCCTTGGCATCTCAACTGGCACAGGCGGCACAATTGGTGCAACTGGAGTAGGAGGAAACCTCCGGCGATAGTCTGCCAACATGGCTTGTAAGTCTTGTATCAAATTAGGTGACAGATGACTTCTGAACGTGGAGGTCTTGTATGGTGCGAATGATATGGCGTTTACAAGTCCTCGTTGTCGTAATGCTCTTGCTCATCGTCCTCCTCTTGATACTTAATGTTCAATTGTAAAGGGTGACAGGCAACCCCAAAAGGGCCTTCATCCTCTTCTTCGTCATCAGAATCATCCTCCACATAGGTCTCCAAAATGTGTGATGGTAAAAGTGGAGAAATGTGAGAGTAGTCCTGTCTTTGATAAGTTCATCTGAAAACGGGTATACTGCACTGTCGTTGGAGGTGTGTTGAGCAACAGTTTAGCTGATGCCATTGCTTTTGCAGTAGACTGACGACGAGCTTGTTATTGAATGCGGTGTCGTCACTGGAATTTACGTCAACGGGACTGTCGATGGTTTTACCGTCGACGGAGCTGTTGTCGACGGACTGTCCCTTCGACGACTGTTCGTTCGACTACGATCCCAGCAGCCATGCCGACAAAGACCCCGTCGACGAAAACAACAAGCCCGTCGACTAAGGATTCGTCGACGAAGACGCCATCGACTGCCTCGTCAACGAAGGATTCGTCGACTAAGACTCCGTTGACGACAACATCATTGTCGATAGTACAGTCGACGATGATTTTAACAGCAATTGGCTTTTCGGCGATAAAGGCTTTATAGGCGACGATGACATTTTAGCAGACACCAAAGGAGAAGTAATAGCTGAAGTGGTGACCGTTGCAGAAGAAGTTGAAGAGGTAGAAGTCAAAGTAGTAGTATGAGGAGACACCAGAAAAACAGTCTTAGTCTGGACTGTACTCACAGTGGACAGTCTTGATTGAGACAAGGTACTCTTTGAGGGTTCTGAGGGTTTAGATTTTTAGGAGAAGAGCTCTCTCTGGATCTGGCTCTCTTGCTGGAGGTAGAGGCCTTGTCCTCATCATCTGTGGAAGATGATTTTAACCATAAAAGAACCCTTGCCTCTCTATCCCTTATAGTTTTAGTAGGGAAGGTACGGCAAATTCTACAATCCTTCACAACATGTGAGGGGTGTAGACCATAGATGCAGTCAGAGTGCTGGTCATCCACATGGACCCTCTTCTTATTACAGGTTCCACAAGCCTTGAAAAGAGCCTTCTTTTCAGACATTTTGAAGAAAAGAGAGACAAAAACTGAGTAGGCACTTAGGGAGACTCCCTTACACACAAAGTGCGGTGAAAATCTGAGAACTGCCTGGGAAGGCTCTAGAGGGTGAGGACAGCTGATTGGCTGAGGCTACTATTTCAGGTCTTTTTACATAATGAGGTAGATAGGCTGCTAAGTTTTGGGCATAGTTAGGCCTTTTAGTCTTTTCCAGCCTACTCCAAGAAATTTTTAGGCACTGCTATTGTATATATTTTTTACCGTGGGACTTTTGCCTCGACTACGGGGAATGATTCAGGCATGTGAATCTATGTAAGATACCCCAATACTGGATAGCTACAACTGCTTAATTTCAATGGCTTTGTACAAGTGAAATCGGAGCCCAACTAGAACGTCCCTGTAGCCTTTTTTCCCCCCAGAGGATTATTTTTTTAAACTATTTCCAACTATAACGTCCGTGTATTTCCTAACTAACCTGAAACCTTTGTGAGTGGGTGTGCGTGTGGCTGCAAGGGTGTGTAAGTGGTGTGCGAGTGGCTGTATACTACTAGGGTGGACCGGGCGGGGCCAAATGGCCGATGCCACCAGGTGATTTTGCACTTTTGCATACTTTTAGTCATTTAAAGGGAGAACCACGGTCTCTTTCACTGGGAGAGGCCAAGAAAGAATCCACTTGTCGCAGTCACTATAGACTGCGCTCCGATAGATCAACAATGCATTCACCTTCACCAAAGATTTTAATTCAATTTTCATTATGGGAATTGCTGAGAAAACACTTGCTTTGCCAAGCCCAGGAAGTTAGGATCATTTGTCCTTTACAGAAGAGGAGCTTCCACCTGGGATAATGCTAGGTTTATCAATGTAAGTGCTTCCCAGTGAGGTTTAATTTCTGTAAAATGAGCATCAGGGCTAGAAAAGGGCTACAACAATAGTCCACAATATTGCACTAAGTGTCTACCCAACTGCAGTACTTTCTGCTGGCTAATTAGTAAGTGCTACCTTGCAAATCTCTAGTCTGTATTCTACATTACAGCTGCGGAATGAAATGAGAATCAGGGCAAGAACAGAATCTCATCTGCCCCTATAATAAGAGTGCAGTTTTGCACATTTTGTTTTTAAATAGGGAAGGAGTGTCGTGCAACCCCCTCCACTCCGGGTCAAATTTGGCCCCAGGAACCCATTCCCCAGTCCAATTATTGGAGGAGGAGCTGCACAGTCCTCCCCTTCCCCAGTCGGGTATTGGCCACAGGGACCACATTCCCTGGGGCCCAGCAAAATAAGGATGGGTGTCCCTGGTGTCCACTGAGGGTACCCAGTGAGCACTGTATAGGAGGGGAGGGTATGGGGGGGGGGGGCAGGGGGGGGGGGTGGAGCCCAATGCCCACACGGTACCCGCCTTGAGCAGTAGCCATCATTGCTCCTGCATGCAGGGAGTCGCCAAAAATGCTACTCCCTGTGCGCAGGGAACAATATTAAGCCTGCTCACAGCAAGTGGGAGCAGTTATCCGACTCCCACCCACGGAGAGCAGATTTACTGTTTGCTCTTGCTCGGCGGGAGCTGGTATGCGAGGTTTCCAGGGCCATCATTTATTACTACCCTGCCCCTTTTGCTTCATTTTTTTCCCCTCTGCTAAGGCATCACTGCCTGGTTGAAGTATTGGCAGTCAATCAGATCTCTGCACAATACAGACCACCAGTAGAATATTAAAGAGTCATGAGGTACTGCAACTCCTCTTCTGGCTGCTAATACTGAAGGCCATCAACTCCCTTGTTAGATTGCTTTCCTGGATCGTGGATGAAGATGGAATGTGGCAAAAGACACAGCACATGCCATAGGTGTCCGGGGAGGAGGGTGGGCTCATGTTAATCTACAGCACTGCATGCACGAACAGATACTTACAGGGTAAACAGTTTGTTCAAGGCATGTGAGGCTGTAGATACATATGCTATGCTTAGACAGAGGTGGCTAGCCTGTGGGTACTGCAGCTGATTGAAAGTGAGCGCGGAGCACAGCCTGACCAGTATTAGCATGTTGGCGAGTTAGCACATCCACATAGTAAAGTTTTGCAAGTAAGCAATGTGTACCAAGTAGCTGCTTTGCATATTTCAGCTACTAGGACCTTCCCCAGAAAAGCCAAGAATGCTCCTTAATTGAGTGGGCTCTAGGAGTCGTCCTAGCTTTAGCAAAGTATGTCGGGATGGACCCAACGATCCTAGCACTACCAGACTTGGGTAGACCTTTCTTTTTACAGGGTTTGGAAAAAGCAGCAAAACGTTGTCTTACTAAATGGTTTGGTTCTGTCAACGTAGTCCGGGCTCGAAAAATCATAAAAATGTTACTCGACCTAACTAATGTACTTTACCTGTGAACTGGTCTCAAATTGTGTGATCCTAGGCATATTTGTTTTATGGCGCCGCCTTTTTCTTTATCACATGAGAGCACCTTCAAATATGTGACAAATCCAAGAACAGAAGTGAAATATTAACATCTGTGTGACATTTGTAATAAAGCTTGAAACATTGTGAGAACATATTTGAACCAGTTGTTGAATGGTTGCACAGATAGGGGCGGTGGGGACCCGATAGGGGCGGTGGGGACCCGATAGGGGCGGTGGGGACCCGATAGGGGCGGTGGGGACCCGATAGGGGCGGTGGGGACCCGATAGGGGCGGTGGGGACCCGATAGGGGCGGTGGGGACCCGATGGGGGCGGTGGGGACCCGATGGGGGCGGTGGGGACCCGACGGGGGCGGTGGGGACCCGACGGGGGCGGTGGGGACCCGACGGGGGCGGTGGGGACCCGACGGGGGCGGTGGGGACCCGACGGGGGCGGTGGGGACCCGACGGGGGCGGTGGGGACCCGACGGGGGCGGTGGGGACCCGACGGGGGCGGTGGGGACCCGACGGGGGCGGTGGGGACCCGACGGGGGCGGTGGGGACCCGACGGGGGCGGTGGGGACCCGACGGGGGCGGTGGGGACCCGACGGGGGCGGTGGGGACCCGACGGGGGCGGTGGGGACCCGACGGGGGCGGTGGGGACCCGATGGGGGCGGTGGGGACCCGATGGGGGCGGTGGGGACCCGATGGGGGCGGTGGGGACCCGATGGGGGCGGTGGGGACCCGATGGGGGCGGTGGGGACCCGATGGGGGCGGTGGGGACCCGATGGGGGCGGTGGGGACCCGATGGGGGCGGTGGGGACCCGATGGGGGCGGTGGGGACCCGACGGGGGCGGTGGGGACCCGACGGGGGCGGTGGGGACCCGACGGGGGCGGTGGGGACCCGACGGGGGCGGTGGGGACCCGACGGGGGCGGTGGGGACCCGACGGGGGCGGTGGGGACCCGACGGGGGCGGTGGGGACCCGACGGGGGCGGTGGGGACCCGACGGGGGCGGTGGGGACCCGACGGGGGCGGTGGGGACCCGACGGGGGCGGTGGGGACCCGACGGGGGCGGTGGGGACCCGACGGGGGCGGTGGGGACCCGACAGGGGCGGTGGGGACCCGACAGGGGCGGTGGGGAAAAGCAAAAATGTTTTCTCCTCCTCCGCCAAGACACCCGCGGACATTCGTGCGCTCTACAAATCCTATAATAATATCAAATCAAATCAAATCCTCAGTCAATACAAAAGGCAGTGAGCCCCCAGCAATAAAGGGAACAACTGTTTGCAATGTGCTCCTTGTAACAAATGTAAAATGCAGTCTCAAAGTAAAGTTAGCCAATAGCAGAATGTAACTGACAGAGTGTCTGTCCCGTGCTGTATTGCCTGAAACAATGTGAAAGGCAACACACCAATGGATGAATAGGGGTTGCTCAAAGTGCTGTCATTCGAGAGGTCGTCACTAATGTCAATTATCATGTCATGAGTGATGCAATATGACAGGTCAAAAGCAGTGCAGTGCGGGTGGGTATGTTATAGTTAGCTCAGGTAAGAAAACAAGTTACTTACCTGTAACTACAGTTATTCAGTATTGGTATCTTTCATAGATTCACATGCATGAATCATTCCCAGTCGTCGAGGCGGGAGTCCCACAGTAAAAATATATACAATAGCAGTGCCTAAAAATTTCTTGTAGTAGGCTGGAAGAGACTAAAAGGCCTAACTAGGCCCAAAACTTAGCAGCCTATCTACCTCATTATGTAAAAAGACCTGAAATAGTAGCCTCAGCCAATCAGCTGTCCTCACCCTCTAGAACCTTCCCAGCCCAGGCAGTTCTCCTCAGATTTTCCCAGCATAAGTGAGAAGTAAGTATCCATAAAAAAGAACTGCCCTGCCGGGGAGGAGGGTGGGTGCATGTGAATCTATGAAAAATACCAATACTTGATAACTGTAGTTACAGGTAAGTAACTTGTTTTCTTATCCAGTATTGGGTATCTTTCATAGATTCACATGTCTGAATCAGAGTAGCAAGCAGTGACATCATGTCTGTCGTTAGAGGAAGGTGGGAGACAAAAGAAAACATACCCACACAACCTGGAAGGTTATAGAGCACAAACATGTTTACATAACATATGCATTAAAAACCTTCATATAGTACATTATAGACTAGGACAGCATTTGAAAAGATTAGAACATTATAATGAAATACGTATGCCTAAAACAGTCAAATTATGAAGAAAAGAAAAAAAACAACCATAAAAAAGTCAAACCTCAGTGAAGGAGATGCCGCAGCACAGCTTCCCCCAACCGCTGTGTCATCATGAGTTGCAGACTGCAGACAGTAGTGCTTTGTAAAAGTGTGCACACTTTTCTACGTAGCAGCTCGGCAAATGTTCTCCAGCGTCACTCCAGCGAAAAGGGCAGTCGACGCGGACATCGTTCTGGTGGAATGTGCTTTAACCTTTGTTCAAGGTTTGTTAGCCTTTTCGTGACCGAAGAGAATTGTAGATGACAACCATCTAGCTATAGTCGCCTTTGGTACAGCTTGACCCAAGGTGGCTTGACCATAAGCAACAAAAAGCTGACTAGATTTGCGTATGTCTTGTTTTTTGAAGATAAAACTTAAGGCACCGTTTCACATCTAAGGAATGTAATACCTTCTCTGCCGGAGTTTTAGGATCCGGGAAAAGTTTTGAGCTTGACAAGCTGATTGTTGTGGAATTGGGTCGGCACCTTTGGGATGAACTTTGGATTAGTTCTAAGCATCACAACGTCTCTAGAGAATTGTAAGAAAGGATGTGTAATTGTGAAGCCTTGTATCTCACTGACTCTGCGGGCTGAAGGTAGAGCTAGTAAAATAGCCACTTTCCAAGTTAAAAACTCTAGCTCTGCCCTGTGAATAGGTTCAAAAGGCCTCTAACAGTTGGGACAGAACAATATTGAGGTCCCACTCCGGAGGGGGTGGGGGGGGGGGGGGGGGGGGCTTGCCGAACTGGAGGGAAAGCTCAGAATGGCCCTTTAAGGAATTGTTTGATCAATGATGATGAACATAATGATGGTTTGTTGGAACTCTTCCTGAATCTGGATATTGCCGCCAGATGTACCTTAATGGACGAGAAAACCAGACCTGCTTTAGCTAAAGACAGTAGATAAGGAAGGATGTCCTCAGGTGGAGCTTGGAGTGGATGAACATTATTTTCTCCACTCCAGGAACAGAATTGCTTCCACTTAAAAAAAGATAGGTCTTCCACTTAAAAAAAGATAGGTCTTGATGGTACTCTGCGCACAGGCTTGTGATAAAATCGTCCTGCAATCTGAGGAGATTGCAAGATCCTTGAACTCTAGGAAGTCAGTAGCCAGGCATGCAAGTGCAGCGATTGAGGGTCCGGGTGTCGGATCTGGCCTCCCTCTCTCGTTAACATCGCCACTGTCAGCTTCAGACGAAGTGGAGGCTGCTGAGAGAGCTGAAGGAGTTCTTGAACCAATACGGTCTTGGCCAACGGGGAGCAATGAGGATGAGAGTGCAATGTTCCCTCTTCATCTTTTGCAGTATCTTCGGAATGAGCGGGATCGGAGGATAAGCGTATGCAAATATTCCGGGCCATCTCATCAAAAGGGCATTTCCCCTTGATCCCCGTTGAGGAAACCTGCTGGCGTAAAACAGGCATTTGCGGTTCTGCTGCGTGGCAAACAGATCCAGTGTTGGTGTTTCCCATGTTTGAAAGATCCTCTCCACTTGATGTTGCTCGAGTTCCCATTCGTGACAGCCTGTGAAAGTCCTGCTGAGGTTGTCGGCTAGAGAGTTCTGGACACCTTGCACATGTTCTGCTCCGAGGGATATGTCATGGTGTATGAACCACTCCCACATTTGAGCTTCCAGCGAGAGGGCGAGAGAGAGATTTTGTTCCCCCTTGTTTTATATAATACATGCTGGTGGTATTGTCCGTGCGCACCAGGAGTGACAAATTCGCAATCCGTGGAAGGAAGGCTTGCAGGGACAGAAAGATGGCTCTCAGCTCCAGGCTGTTGATATGTTTCTGCGGATACTGATGAGACCACCGCCCTTGAATCTGAAGGTCCTGGGGGTGACCTCCCAACCTTCCATGGAAGCATCTGTTGTCAGGGTGAACTCTGGTAGGTAGTGGAGAAATGGGAGGCCTGGTAACAAATTGTGTGTCTTCGACCACCAAAGAAGGGCTTGCCTCATCTTGGATGTTACTTTTATGCGGTCGAACGACCCGTCCGCTTGCTTCCACTGCCGATGTAATTCTTCCTGCAGTGGCCTCATTCTGAGTCTCGCCATGGGGATGAGACTGATTGCAGATGAGCACATCCCTAGAAGGGAAGCAACTGTTCGGGCCGAAAGAGACCTTCTTACAAATATTTGTTTTGCCAGGTTTAAAAGTTTGGTTTGCCGCTCTTGAGTCAAGGACGCCTTGCACTGGCATGTGTCCAATACCGCACCCAAAAAGGTTAATTCCTGCCGGGGTTGAAGCTGAGATTTGTTTGCATTGAGGGTGAGTCCCAGATTGGAGAACAGAGAGAGGGAACTCTTGACCGCTTCCTTTGTGGAGTTCTTCGATGGTCCTTTTAGGAGCCAGTCGTCGAGGTACGGGAAAACTTGTATTCCCATGTGACCTCAGCATGGCCGCTACCGGGGCTAAACACTTGGCCTGAAATCAGCACAGAGGATATTTACCGAATGGGAACACCTTGAATTGAAAGTGGGCGCCAGCCACTGCAAACCTCAGGAATTCGCGGTGTTTTCGATGAATAGGGATGTGGAAGTAGGAGTCTTCCAAGTCCAGAGAAGCCATAAAGTCCTCTTTGTTGAGACAATTCAGAATATCTGTTAGTGTTACCATGCAAAAACTGTTTCTTCAGATATTTGTTGAGCTTGCACAGATCCAAAATTGGCCGCCACTCTCCTGAATTTTTCTCTACGAGGAAGAAGCGAGAATAAAATACTTTCCCTTTTTGAGTGGAGGGAACTCGTTCTATCGCATTCTTGTGTAGCATCTTTAAGGCCTCTTTGAATAATAAGTGACGACGAGGGGGAGGGGGACCCCTGGGCGGCACTGTTGGTGGTTTCTGCAAAAACTCCAGAGTATCCATTCCTGTCAAGATCCAGGACCCACTGATCTGAAGTTATGCTCCGCCACTGTTGGTAAAAGGTGGAAATCTTGGCGCCCACGGGCAGGGGGGGATGAATGGCTGACGTCCAGCAAAGCTCATTGGCGCTTGTTGGAATCATGCCCTTGATTGTTTGAGCGCAGTTTCCCTCCCTGACGAGAGAAACTACCAGAGGCAGGCTGTCTGTAGGATGATTGATAGTACGGTTGCTTGTACTGAGACTGGGACTGTCTATTTTGCTGGTTGGAATAATTTCCCCTGGAGGAGTAACCACGGTCCCTTGCTCCTCTAAAGGATCCTCTCCTGTATTGTAGGGTACCTAGTGATTTGGCAGTGTTCGTATCAGTTTTGATAGCAAGCAAAGCATCATCTATGTGTTTGCCAAAGAGCGAGTCCCCATCGTACGCCATGTCCAAAATCTGCGTTTGGACCTCAGGTCTAAAGGAGGTAGCCTTGAGCCAACCATGACGCCCGAGGACTGCTGCTCCCGCCAATTGCCTAAAATTGGTGTTAGATATATCAAGGGCGCAATCAATGATCTCCGATGCCGCACTTTCTCCCTCAAGCACGATTTTGCGTGCCTCCTGTTGGCGATCCTCCGGGATCAGATCGAGGAATTCTGACAGATCTGACCACATTTGTCTGTCATAACGGGCCATAATTGCTAACAAATTAGCTTCCTTAATGAGGCGGCTGCGTTTGCAGAGAACTTTTTCCCTATTGCATCCAGTCTCCTGCCTTCCTTGTCAGTAGGCGTTGAAATCGGAGCTGAAGGGTTCTTGGACCTCTGTTGTGCCGCTTGAGATATGACCGAGTCCGGCCGAGGGTGTCCTATTAAACAAGATGGAGTATCAGGTGGCGCGTGATACTTCTTCTCAATTCTTGGAAGGACAGCCGGAATTAAAGTGGGTGTTTTCATGATGTTGAGGCCCTCCTTCCATATGTAGTCAATAATTGGGATAGCCCTGGTAATCTTTCGATATCCCTCCTTAAAGTCATGCAAACAGCAGTCAGACTGCTCCACTGTGACAGGCAATTCAAACCTGGTAGCCGCACGTTGCATAATGTTATGAAATCCGTCAATATCCTCAGGCGGAGAATCTGACTGGTGCA
Source organism: Lissotriton vulgaris (assembly GCF_964263255.1). Taxonomy (NCBI): domain Eukaryota; kingdom Metazoa; phylum Chordata; class Amphibia; order Caudata; family Salamandridae; genus Lissotriton; species Lissotriton vulgaris. The sequence goes on from NC_141698.1 coordinate 93,547,133, forward strand.
GTGTAGGCGTTGAAGGCATCATCCTCTTCAGGAGAAGAGTTATCCGTGTCGCCTTGGGGTGTAGGGTTTGCATCCTGCCTTGGCGACAAAGGCGCTTGCGGCGAAGGAGGCCTTGGCATCTCAACTGGCACAGGCGGCACAATTGGTGCAACTGGAGTAGGAGGAAACCTCTGGCGATAGTCTGCCAACATGGCTTGTAAGTCTTGTATCAAATTAGGTGGCAGATGACTTCTGAACGTGGAGGTCTTGTATGGTGCGAATGATATGGCGTTGACAAGTCCTCGTTGTCGTAATGCTCTTGCTCATCGTCCTCCTCTTGATACTTAATGTTTAATTGTAAAGGGTGACAGGCAACCCCAAAAGGGCCTTCATCCTCTTCTTAGTCATCAGAATCATCCTCAACATATGTCTCCAAAATGTGTGATGGTAAAAGTGGAGAAATGTGAGAGTAGTCCTGTCTTTGATAAGTTCATCTGATAACGGGTATACTGCACTCTCGTTGGAGGTGTGTTGAGCAACAGTTTAGCTGATGCCATTGCTTTTGTAGTAGACGGACGACGAGCTTGTTATTGAATGCGGTGTCGTCACTGGAATTTACGTCAACGGGACTGTCGATGGTTTTACCGTCGACGGAGCCGTTGTCGACGGTACGGTCGACAATGATGTTGTCGTCGACGTGGCTGTCGACGGAGTCTTAGTCGACGAATCCCTCGTCGAAGGGGTCTTAGTCGACGAGGCAGTCGATGGCGTCTTAGTCGACGAATCCTTCGTCGACGGGCTTGTTGTTTTAGTCGACGGAGTCTTTGTCGGCGTGGCTGCTGGGATCGTAGTCGAACGAGCAGTCGTCGACGGGACAGTCGACGATGATTTTAACAGCAATTGGCTTTTCGGCGATGAAGGCTTTATAGGCGACGATGAAATTTTAGCAGACATGAAAGGAGAAGTAATAGCTGAAGTGGTGACCGTTGCAGAAGAAGTTGAAGAGGTAGAAGTCAAAGTAGTAGTATGAGCAGACACCAGAAAAACAGTCTTAGTCTGGACTGTACCCACAGTGGACAGTCTTGATTGAGACGAGGTACTCTTTGAGGGTTCTGAGGCTCTGAGAGGGTTTAGATTTTTTTCTTCCTCTCGGGAGAAGAGCTCTCTCTGGATCTGGCTCTCTTGCTGGAGGTAGAGGCCTTGTCCTCATCTGTGGAAGATGATTTTAACCATAAAAGAACCCTTGCCTCGCTATCCCTGATTGTTTTAGTAGGGAAGGTACGGCAAATTCTACAATCCTTCAGAACATGTGAGGGGTGTAGACCATAGATGCAGTCAGAGTGCTGGTCATCCACATGGACCCTCTTCTTATTACAGGTTCCACAAGCCTTGAAAAGAGCCTTCTTTTCAGACATTTTGAAGAAAAGAGACACAAAAACCGAGTAGGCACTTAGGGACACAGTGCGGTGAAAATCTGAGAACTGCCCGGGAAGGTTCTAGAGGGTGAGGACAGCTGATTGGCTGAGGCTACTATTGCAGGTCTTTTTACATAATGAGGTAGATAGGCTGCTAAGTTTTGGGCATAGTTAGGCCTTTTAGTCTTTTCCAGCCTACTCCAAGAAATTTTTAGGCACTGCTATTGTATATATTTTTACCGTGGGACTTTTGCCTCGACTACGGGGAATGATTCAGGCATGTGAATTTATGTAAGATACCCCAATACTGGATAACTACAACTGCTTAATTTCAATGGCTTTGTACAAGTGAAATCGGAGCCCAACTAGAACGTCCCTGTAGCCTTTTTTCCCCACAGTGGAATATTTTTTTTAAACTATTTCCAACTATAACGTCCGAGTATTTCCTAACTAACCTGAAACCTTTGTGAGTGGGTGTGCGTGTGGCTGCAAGGGTGTGTAAGTGGTGTGCGAGTGGCTGTATACTACTAGGGTGGAGCGGGCGGGGCCAAATGGCCGATGCCACCAGGTGATTTTGCACTTTTGCATACTTTGTCATTTAAAGGGAGAACCATGGTCTCTTTCACTGGGAGAGGCCAAGAAAGAATCCACTCGTCACAGTCACTATAGACTGCGCTCCGATAGATCAACAATGCATTCACCTTCACCAAAGATTTTAATTCAATTTTCATTATGGGAATTGCCGAGAAAACACTTGCTTTGCCAAGCCCAGGAAGTTAGGATCATTTGTCCTTTACAGAAGAGGAGCTTCCACCTGGGGTAATGCTAGGTTTATCAATGTAAGTGCTTCCCAGTGAGGTTTAATTTCTGTAAAATGAGCATCAGGGCTAAAAAAAGAGGGCTACAACAATAGTCCACAATATTGCACTAAGTGTCTACCCAACTGCAGTACTTTCTGCTGGCTAATTAGTAAGTGCTACTTTGCAAATCTCTAGTCTGTATTCTACATTACAGCTGCGGAATGAAATGAGAATCGGGGCAAGAACAGAATCTCATCTGCCCCTATAATAAGAGTGCAGTTTTGCACATTTTGTTTTTAAATAGGGAAGGAGTGTCGTGCAAACCCCTCCACTCCGGGTCAAATTTGGCCCCAGGAACCCATTCCCCAGTCCAATTATTGGAGGAGGAGCTGCACAGTCCTCCCCTTCCCCAGTTGGGTATTGGCCACAGGGACCACATTCCCTGGGGCCCAGCAAACTAAGGATGGGTGTCCCTAGTGTCCACTGAGGGTACCCAGTGAGCACTGTATAGGAGAGGGGGGGGGGGGGGGGGTGGAGCCCAATGCCCACACGGTACCCGCCTTGAGCAGTAGCCATCATTGCTCCTGCATGCAGGGAGTCGCCAAAAATGCTACTCCCTGTGCGCAGAGAACAATATTAAGCCTGCTCCCAGCAAGTGGGAGCAGTTATCCGACTCCCACCCACGGAGAGCAGATTTAGTGTTTGCTCCTGCCTGGCGGGAGCTGGTATGCGAGGTTTCCAGGGCCATCATTTATTACTACCCTGCCCCTTTTGCTTCATTTTTTCCCTCTGCTAAGGCATCACTGCCTGGTTGAAGTATTGGCAGTCAATCAGATCTCTGCACAATACAGACCACCAGTAGAATATTAAAGAGTCATGAGGTACTGCAACTCCTCTTCTGGCTGCTAATACTGAAGGCCATCAGCTCCCTTGTTAGATTGCTTTCATGGATCGTGGATGAAGATGGAATGTGTTTACCTATGAACTGGTCTCAAATTGTGTGATCCTAGGCATATTTGTTTTCTGGCGCCGCCTTTTTCTTTATCACATGAGAGCACCTTCAAATATGTGACAAATCCAAGAACAGAAGTGAAATATTAACATCTTTGTGTGACATTTGTAATAAAGCTTGAAACATTGTGAGAACATATTTGAACCAATTGTTGAATGGTTGCACAGATAGGGGCGGTGGGGACCCGACAGGGGCGGTGGGGACCCGACAGGGGCGGTGGGGACCCGACAGGGGCGGTGGGGACCCGACAGGGGCGGTGGGGACCCGACAGGGGCGGTGGGGACCCGACAGGGGCGGTGGGGACCCGACAGGGGCGGTGGGGACCCGACAGGGGCGGTGGGGACCCGACAGGGGCGGTGGGGACCCGGCAGGGGCGGTGGGGACCCGGCAGGGGCGGTGGGGACCCGGCAGGGGCGGTGGGGACCCGGCAGGGGCGGTGGGGACCCGGCAGGGGCGGTGGGGACCCGGCAGGGGCGGTGGGGACCCGGCAGGGGCGGTGGGGACCCGGCAGGGGCGGTGGGGACCCGACAGGGGCGGTGGGGACCCGACAGGGGCGGTGGGGACCCGACAGGGGCGGTGGGGACCCGACAGGGGCGGTGGGGACCCGACAGGGGCGGTGGGGACCCGACAGGGGCGGTGGGGACCCGACAGGGGCGGTGGGGACCCGACAGGGGCGGTGGGGACCCGACAGGGGCGGTGGGGACCCGACAGGGGCGGTGGGGACCCGACAGGGGCGGTGGGGACCCGACAGGGGCGGTGGGGACCAGACAGGGGCGGTGGGGACCAGACAGGGGCGGTGGGGACCCGATAGGTAAAGATGTAGTGTAAACATGCACCTTACAACACATTGAAAAGAAACCAACAACGATTTCAACATAACCAGTCTGCAACCAACCCAGTTATCACAGAGAAGGTTGATTTTCAAAGGGTCTCACAGGTTACAGCCTATGTGATTTACATGGGATGAATTATTACACTGAAACAGCTCACCGAAGGATAAGAAACAGAATGGTAGGATGATAGGCATGGAACCCAAAAAAAACTAACATGGACAAAGCCAATTTATCTGGTGCTGGCTTCCAGCCTTTTGGCTTTGGCAATGCTGGTTTAGTCCTGTTTTTATAAAATATTGCGGCAGCTGCATCGCCCTCGCCAATACAAAAATAATTAGACAAATAAAACACCTGGGAAAAAGCAAAAATGTTTTCTCCTCCTCCGCCAAGACGCCCGCGGGCATTCGTGCGCTCTACAAATCCTATAATAATATCAAATCAAATCAAATCCTCAGTCAATACAAAAGGCAGTGAGCCCCCGGCAATAAAGGGAACAACTGTTTGCAATGTGCTCCTTGTAACAAATGTAAAATGCAGTCTCAAAGTAAAGTTAGCCAATAGCAGAATGTAACTGACAGAGTGTCTGTCCCGTGCTGTATTGCCTGAAACAATGTGAAAGGCAACACACCAATGGATGAATAGGGGTTGCTCAAAGTGCTGTCATTCGAGAGGTCGTCACTAATGTCAATTATCATGTCATGAGTGATGCAATATGAGAGGTCAAAAGCAGTGCATTGCGGGTGGGTATGTTATAGTTAGCTCAGGTAAGAAAACAAGTTACTTACCTGTAACTAGTTATTCAGTATTGGTATCTTTCATAGATTCACATGCATGAATCATTCCCAGTCGTCGAGGCAGGAGTCCCACAGTAAAAATATATACAATAGCAGTGCCTAAAAATTTCTTGTAGTAGGCTGGAAGAGACTAAAAGGCCTAACTAGGCCCAAAACTTAGCAGCCTATCTACCTCATTATGTAAAAAGACCTGAAATAGTAGCCTCAGCCAATCAGCTGTCCTCACCCTCTAGAACCTTCCCAGCCCAGGCAGTTCTCCTCAGATTTTCCCAGCATAAGTGAGAAGTAAGTATCCATAAAAAAGAACTGCCCTGCCGGGGAGGAGGGTGGGTGCATGTGAATCTATGAAAAATACCAATACTTGATAACTGTAGTTACAGGTAAGTAACTTGTTTTCTTATCCAGTATTGGGTATCTTTCATAGATTCACATGTCTGAATCAGAGTAGCAAGCAGTGACATCATGTCTGTCGTTAGAGGAAGGTGGGAGACAAAAGAAAACATACCCACACAACCTGGAAGGTTATAGAGCACAAACATGTTTACATAACATATGCATTAAAAACCTTCATATAGTACATTATAGACTAGGACAGCATTTGAAAAGATTAGAACATTATAATGAAATACGTATGCCTAAAACAGTCAAATTATGAAGAAAAGAAAAAAACCGACCATAAAAAAGTCAAACCTCAGTGAAGGAGATGCCGCAGCACAGCTTCCCCCAACCGCTGTGTCATCATGAGTTGCAGACTGCAGACAGTAGTGCTTTGTAAAAGTGTGCACACTTTTCTACGTAGCAGCTCGGCAAATGTTCTCCAGCGTCACTCCAGCGAAAAGGGCAGTCGACGCGGACATCGTTCTGGTGGAATGTGCTTTAACCTTTGTTCAAGGTTTGTTAGCCTTTTCGTGACCGAAGAGAATTGTAGATGACAACCATCTGGCTATAGTCGCCTTTGGTACAGCTTGACCCAAGGTGGCTTGACCATAAGCAACAAAAAGCTGACTAGATTTGCGTATGTCTTGTTTTTTGAAGATAAAACTTAAGGCACCGTTTCACATCTAAGGAATGTAATACCTTCTCTGCCGGAGTTTTAGGATCCGGGAAAAGTTTTGAGCTTGACAGGCTGATTGATGTGGAATTGGGTCAGACACCTTTGGGATGAACTTTGGATTAGTTCTAAGCATCATAACGTCTCTAGAGAATTGTAAGAAAGGATGTATAATCGTGAAGGCTTGTATCTCACTGACTCTGCGGGCTGAAGTGAGCTAGTAAAATAGCCACTTTCCAAGTTAAAAACTTTTGCTCCGCCCTGGGAATAGGTTCAAAAGGCCTCTTTAACAGTTGGGACGGAACAATATTGAGGTCCCACTCCGGAGGGGGGTGGGGGGCCGAACTGGAGGAAAAGCTCAGAATAGCCCTTTAAGGAATTGTTTGATCAATGATGATGAACATAATGATGGTTTGTTAGAACTCTTCCTGAATCTGGATATTGCCGCCAGATGTACCTTAATGGACGAGAAAACCAGACCTGCTTTAGCTAAAGACAGTAGATAAGGAAGGATGTCCTCAGGTGGAGCTTGGAGTGGATGAACATTATTTTCTCCACTCCAGGAACAGAATTGCTTCCACTTAAAAAAAGATAGGTCTTCCACTTAAAAAAAGATAGGTCTTGATGGTACTCTGCGCACAGGCTTGTGATAAAATCGCCCTGCAATCTGAGGAGATGTTAAGATCCTTGAACTCTAGGAAGTCAGGAGCCAGGCATGCAAGTGCACAATTGAGGGTCCGGGTGTCGGATCTGGCCTCCCTCTCTCGTTAACATCGACACTGTCAGCTTGAGACGAAGTGGAGGGTGCTGAGAGAGCTGAAGGAGTTCTTGAACCAATACGGTCTTGGCCAACGGGGAGCAATGAGGATGAGAGTGCAATGTTCCCTCTTCATCTTTTGCAGTATCTTCGGAATGAGCGGGATCGGAGGATAAGCGTATGTAAATATTCCGGGCCATCTCATCAAAAGGGCATTTCCCCTTGATCCCCGTTGAGGAAACCTGCTGGCGTAAAAAAGGCATTTGCGGTTCTGCTGCGTGGCAAACAGATCCAGTGTTGGTTTTTCCCGTGTTTGAAAGATCCTCTCCACTTGATGTTGCTCGAGTTCCCATTCGTGACAGCCTGTGAAAGTCCTGCTGAGGTTGTCTGCTAGAGAGTTCTGGACACCTTGCACATGTTCTGCTCTGAGGGATATGTCGTGGTGTATGAACCACTCCCACATTTGAGCTTCCAGCGAGAGGGAGAGTGAGATTTTGTTCCCCCTTGTTTGTTTATATAATACATGCTGGTCGTATTGTCCGTGCGCACCAGGACTGACAAATTCGCAATCCGTGGAAGGAAGGCTTGCAGGGACAGAAAGATGGCTCTCAGCTCCAGGCTGTTGATATGTTTCTGCTGATACTGATGAGACCACCGCCCTTGAATCTGAATGTCCTTGGGGTGACCTCCCAACCTTCCATGGAAGCATCTGTTGTCAGGGTGAACTCTGGTAGGTCGTGGAGAAATGGGAGGCCTGGTGACAAATTGTGTGTCTTCGACCACCAAAGAAGGGCTTGCCTCATCTTGGATGTTACTTTTATGCGGTCGAACGCCCCGTCCGCTTGCTTCCACTGCCGATGTAATTCTTCCTGCAGTAGCCTCATTCTGAGTCTCGCCATAGGGATGAGACTGATTGTAGATGAGCACATCCCTAGAAGGGAAGCAAATGTTCGGGCCGAAAGAGACCTTCTTACAAATATTTGTTTTGCCAGGTTTAAAAGTTTGGTTTGCCGCTCTTGAGTCAAGGACGCCTTGCACTGGCATGTGTCCAATACCGCACACAGAAAGGTTAATTCCTGCCGGGGTTGAAGCTGAGATTTGTATGCATTGAGGGTCAGTCCCAGATTGGAGAAAAGAGAGAGGGAACTCTTGACCACTTCCTTTGTGGAGTTCTGCGATGGTCCTTTTAGGAGCCAGTCGTCGAGGTACGGGAAAACTTGTATTCCCATGTGACCTCAGCATGGCCGCTACCGGGGCTAAACACTTGGCCTGAAATCAGCACAGAGGATATTTACCGAATGGGAACACCTTGAATTGAAAGTGGGCGCCAGCCACTGCAAACCTCAGGAATTCGCGGTGTTTTCGATGAATAGGGATGTGGAAGTAGGAGTCTTCCAAGTCCAGAGAAGCCATAAAGTCCTCTTTGTTGAGACAATTCAGAATATCTGTTAGTGTTACCATGCAAAAACTGTTTCTTCAGATATTTGTTGAGCTTGCACAGATCCAAAATTGGCCGCCACTCTCCTGAATTTTTCTCTACGAGGAAGAAGCGAGAATAAAATACTTTCCCTTTTTGAGTGGAGGGAACTCGTTCTATCGCATTCTTGTGTAGCATCTTTAAGGCCTCTTTGAATAAGTGAAGACGAGGGGGAGGGGGACCCCTGGGCGGCACTGTTGGTGGTTTCTGCAAAAACTCCAGAGTATCCATTCCTGACAAGATCCAGGACCCACTGATCTGAAGTTATGCTCCGCCACTGTTGGTAAAAGGCGGAAATCTTGGCGCCCACGGGCAGGGGAGGATGAATGGCGCTTGTTGGAATCATGCCCTTGATTGTTTGAGCGCAGTTTCCCTCCCTGACGAGAGAAACTACCAGAGGCAGGCTGTCTGTAGGATGATTGATAGTACGGTTGCTTGTACTGAGACTGGTACTGTCTATTTTGCTGGTTGGAATAATTTTCCCTGGAGGAGTAACCACGGCCCCTTGCTCCTCTAAAGGATCCTCTCCTGTATTGTAGGGTACCTAGTGATTTGGCAGTGTTCGTATCAGTTTGATAGCAAGCAAAGCATCATCTATGTGTTTGCCAAAGAGCGAGTCCCCATCGTACGCCATGACCAAAATCTGCGTTTGGACCTCAGGTCTGAAGGAGGTAGCCTTGAGCCAACCATGACGCCCGAGGACTGCTGCTCCCGCCAATTGCCTAAAATTGGTGTTAGATATATCAAGGGCGCAATCAATGATCTCCGATGCCGCACTTTCTCCCTCAAGCACGATTTTGCGTGCCTCCTGTTGGCGATCCTCCGGGATCAGATCGAGGAATTCTGACAGATCTGACCACATTTGTCTGTCATAACGGGCCATAATTGCTAACAAATTAGCTGCCTTAATGGAGGCGGCTGCGTTTGCAGAGAACTTTTTCCCTATTGCATCCAGTCTCCTGCCTTCCTTGTCAGGTGGCGTTGAAATCGGAGCTGAAGGGTTCTTGGACCTCCGTTGTGCCGCTTGAGATATGACCGAGTCCGGCCGAGGGTGTCCTATTAAACAAGATGGAGTATCAGGTGGCGCGTGATACTTCTTCTCAATTCTTGGAAGGACAGCCGGAATTAAAGTGGGTGTTTTCATGATGTTGAGGCCCTCCTTCCATATGTAGTCAATAATTGGGATAGCCCTGGTAATCTTTCGATATCCCTCCTTAAAGTCATGCAAACAGCAGTCAGACTGCTCCACTGTGACAGGCAATTCAAACCTGGTAGCCGCACGTTGCATAATGTTATGAAATCCGCCAATATCCTCAGGCGGAGAATCTGACGGGTGCAGTGTAGGCGTTGAAGGCATGGGAATGACAATCATTCCACGGATCCGTAGGTGAAACGTCTGGACACTCGCCCTCTTCCCTGCCATCATCCTCTTCAGGAGAAGAGTTATCCATGTCGCCTTGGGGTGTAGGGTTTGCATCCTGCCTTGGCGACAAAGGCGCTTGCGGTGAAGGAGGCCTTGGCATCTCAACTGGCACAGGCGGCACACTTGGTGCAACTGGAGTAGGAGGAAACCTCCGGCGATAGTCTGCCAACATGGCTTGTAAGTCTTGTATCAAATTAGGTGACAGATGACTTCTGAACGTGGAGGTCTTGTATGGTGCGAATGATATGGCGTTTACAAGTCCTCGTTGTCGTAATGCTCTTGCTCATCGTCCTCCTCTTGATACTTAATGTTCAATTGTAAAGGGTGACAGGCAACCCCAAAAGGGCCTTCATCCTCTTCTTCGTCATCAGAATCATCCTCCACATAGGTCTCCAAAATGTGTGATGGTAAAAGTGGAGAAATGTGAGAGTAGTCCTGTCTTTGATAAGTTCATCTGAAAACGGGTATACTGCACTGTCGTTGGAGGTGTGTTGAGCAACAGTTTAGCTGATGCCATTGCTTTTGCAGTAGACTGACGACGAGCTTGTTATTGAATGCGGTGTCGTCACTGGAATTTACGTCAACGGGACTGTCGATGGTTTTACCGTCGACGGAGCTGTTGTCGACGGACTGTCCCTTCGACGACTGTTCGTTCGACTACGATCCCAGCAGCCATGCCGACAAAGACCCCGTCGACGAAAACAACAAGCCCGTCGACTAAGGATTCTTCGACGAAGACGCCATCGACTGCCTCGTCAACGAAGGATTCGTCGACTAAGACTCCGTTGACGACAACATCATTGTCGATAGTACAGTCGACGATGATTTTAACAGCAATTGGCTTTTCGGCGATAAAGGCTTTATAGGCGACAATGACATTTTAGCAGACACCAAAGGAGAAGTAATAGCTGAAGTGGTGACCGTTGCAGAAGAAGTTGAAGAGGTAGAAGTCAAAGTAGTAGTATGAGGAGACACCAGAAAAACAGTCTTAGTCTGGACTGTACTCACAGTGGACAGTCTTGATTGAGACAAGGTACTCTTTGAGGGTTCTGAGGGTTTAGATTTTTAGGAGAAGAGCTCTCTGGATCTGGCTCTCTTGCTGGAGGTAGAGGCCTTGTCCTCATCTGTGGAAGATGATTTTAACCATAAAAGAACCCTTGCCTCTCTATCCCTTATAGTTTTAGTAGGGAAGGTACGGCAAATTCTACAATCCTTCACAACATGTGAGGGGTGTAGACCATAGATGCAGTCAGAGTGCTGGTCATCCACATGGACCCTCTTCTTATTACAGGTTCCACAAGCCTTGAAAAGAGCCTTCTTTTCAGACATTTTGAAGAAAAGAGAGACAAAAACTGAGTAGGCACTTAGGGAGACTCCCTTACACACAAAGTGCGGTGAAAATCTGAGAACTGCCTGGGAAGGTTCTAGAGGGTGAGGACAGCTGGTTGGCTGAGGCTACTATTTCAGGTCTTTTTACATAATGAGGTAGATAGGCTGCTAAGTTTTGGGCATAGTTAGGCCTTTTAGTCTTTTCCAGCCTACTCCAAGAAATTTTTAGGCACTGCTATTGTATATATTTTTTACCGTGGGACTTTTGCCTCGACTACGGGGAATGATTCAGGCATGTGAATCTATGTAAGATACCCCAATACTGGATAGCTACAACTGCTTAATTTCAATGGCTTTGTACAAGTGAAATCGGAGCCCAACTAGAACGTCCCTGTAGCCTTTTTTCCCCCCAGAGGATTATTTTTTTAAACTATTTCCAACTATAACGTCCGTGTATTTCCTAACTAACCTGAAACCTTTGTGAGTGGGTGTGCGTGTGGCTGCAAGGGTGTGTAAGTGGTGTGCGAGTGGCTGTATACTACTAGGGTGGACCGGGCGGGGCCAAATGGCCGATGCCACCAGGTGATTTTGCACTTTTGCATACTTTTAGTCATTTAAAGGGAGAACCACGGTCTCTTTCACTGGGAGAGGCCAAGAAAGAATCCACTTGTCGCAGTCACTATAGACTGCGCTCCGATAGATCAACAATGCATTCACCTTCACCAAAGATTTTAATTCAATTTTCATTATGGGAATTGCTGAGAAAACACTTGCTTTGCCAAGCCCAGGAAGTTAGGATCATTTGTCCTTTACAGAAGAGGAGCTTCCACCTGGAGTAATGCTAGGTTTATCAATGTAAGTGCTTCCCAGTGAGGTTTAATTTCTGTAAAATGAGCATCAGGGCTAGAAAAGGGCTACAACAATAGTCCACAATATTGCACTAAGTGTCTACCCAACTGCAGTACTTTCTGCTGGCTAATTAGTAAGTGCTACCTTGCAAATCTCTAGTCTGTATTCTACATTACAGCTGCGGAATGAAATGAGAATCAGGGCAAGAACAGAATCTCATCTGCCCCTATAATAAGAGTGCAGTTTTGCACATTTTGTTTTTAAATAGGGAAGGAGTGTCGTGCAACCCCCTCCACTCCGGGTCAAATTTGGCCCCAGGAACCCATTCCCCAGTCCAATTATTGGAGGAGGAGCTGCACAGTCCTCCCCTTCCCCAGTCGGGTATTGGCCACAGGGACCACATTCCCTGGGGCCCAGCAAAATAAGGATGGGTGTCCCTGGTGTCCACTGAGGGTACCCAGTGAGCACTGTATAGGAGGGGAGGGTATGGGGGGGGGGGGGGGGGGGTGGAGCCCAATGCCCACACGGTACCCGCCTTGAGCAGTAGCCATCATTGCTCCTGCATGCAGGGAGTCGCCAAAAATGCTACTCCCTGTGCGCAGGGAACAATATTAAGCCTGCTCACAGCAAGTGGGAGCAGTTATCAGACTCCCACCCACGGAGAGCAGATTTACTGTTTGCTCTTGCTCGGCGGGAGCTGGTATGCGAGGTTTCCAGGGCCATCATTTATTACTACCCTGCCCCTTTTGCTTCATTTTTTTCCCCTCTGCTAAGGCATCACTGCCTGGTTGAAGTATTGGCAGTCAATCAGATCTCTGCACAATACAGACCACCAGTAGAATATTAAAGAGTCATGAGGTACTGCAACTCCTCTTCTGGCTGCTAATACTGAAGGCCATCAACTCCCTTGTTAGATTGCTTTCCTGGATCGTGGATGAAGATGGAATGTGGCAAAAGACACAGCACATGCCATAGGTGTCCGGGGAGGAGGGTGGGCTCATGTTAATCTACAGCACTGCATGCACGAACAGATACTTACAGGGTAAACAGTTTGTTCAAGGCATGTGAGGCTGTAGATACATATGCTATGCTTAGACAGAGGTGGCTAGCCTGTGGGTACTGCAGCTGATTGAAAGTGAGCGCGGAGCACAGCCTGACCAGTATTAGCATGTTGGCGAGTTAGCACATCCACATAGTAAAGTTTTGCAAGTAAGTAATGTGTACCAAGTAGCTGCTTTGCATATTTCAGCTACTAGGACCTTCCCCAGAAAAGCCAAGAACGCTCCTTAATTGAGTGGGCTCTAGGAGTCGTCCTAGCTTTAGCAAAGTATGTCGGGATGGACCCAACGATCCTAGCACTACCAGACTTGGGTAGACCTTTCTTTTTACAGGGTTTGGAAAAAGCAGCAAAACGTTGTCTTACTAAATGGTTTGGTTCTGTCAACGTAGTCCGGGCTCGAAAAATCATAAAAATGTTACTCGACCTAACTAATGTACTTTACCTGTGAACTGGTCTCAAATTGTGTGATCCTAGGCATATTTGTTTTATGGCGCCGCCTTTTTCTTTATCACATGAGAGCACCTTCAAATATGTGACAAATCCAAGAACAGAAGTGAAATATTAACATCTGTGTGACATTTGTAATAAAGCTTGAAACATTGTGAGAACATATTTGAACCAGTTGTTGAATGGTTGCACAGATAGGGGCGGTGGGGACCCGATAGGGGCGGTGGGGACCCGATAGGGGCGGTGGGGACCCGATAGGGGCGGTGGGGACCCGATAGGGGCGGTGGGGACCCGATAGGGGCGGTGGGGACCCGATAGGGGCGGTGGGGACCCGATAGGGGCGTTGGGGACCCGATAGGGGCGGTGGGGACCCGATAGGGGCGGTGGGGACCCGATAGGGGCGGTGGGGACCCGATAGGGGCGGTGGGGACCCGATAGGGGCGGTGGGGACCCGATAGGGGCGGTGGGGACCCGATAGGGGCGGTGGGGACCCGATAGGGGCGGTGGGGACCCGATAGGGGCGGTGGGGACCCGATAGGGGCGGTGGGGACCCGATAGGGGCGGTGGGGACCCGATAGGGGCGGTGGGGACCCGATAGGGGCGGTGGGGACCCGATAGGGGCGGTGGGGACCCGATAGGGGCGGTGGGGACCCGATAGGGGCGGTGGGGACCCGATAGGGGCGGTGGGGACCCGATGGGGGCGGTGGGGACCCGATGGGGGCGGTGGGGACCCGATGGGGGCGGTGGGGACCCGATGGGGGCGGTGGGGACCCGACATAGATTCACATGTCTGAATCAGAGTAGCAAGCAGTGACATCATGTCTGTCGTTAGAGGAAGGTGGGAGACAAAAGAAAACATACCCACACAACCTGGAAGGTTATAGAGCACAAACATGTTTACATAACATATGCATTAAAAACCTTCCTATAGTACATTATAGACTAGGACAGCATTTGAAAAGATTAGAACATTATAATGAAATACGTATGCCTAAAACAGTCAAATTATGAAGAAAAGAAAAAAAACAACCATAAAAAAGTCAAACCTCAGTGAAGGAGATGCCGCAGCACAGCTTCCCCCAACCGCTGTGTCATCATGAGTTGCAGACTGCAGACAGTAGTGCTTTGTAAAAGTGTGCACACTTTTCTACGTAGCAGCTCGGCAAATGTTCTCCAGCGTCACTCCAGCGAAAAGGGCAGTCGACGCGGACATCGTTCTGGTGGAATGTGCTTTAACCTTTGTTCAAGGTTTGTTAGCCTTTTCGTGACCGAAGAGAATTGTAGATGACAACCATCTAGCTATAGTCGCCTTTGGTACAGCTTGACCCAAGGTGGCTTGACCATAAGCAACAAAAAGCTGACTAGATTTGCATATGTCTTGTTTTTTGAAGATAAAACTTAAGGCACCGTTTCACATCTAAGGAATGTAATACCTTCTCTGCCGGAGTTTTAGGATCCGGGAAAAGTTTTGAGCTTGACAAGCTGATTGTTGTGGAATTGGGTCGGCACCTTTGGGATGAACTTTGGATTAGTTCTAAGCATCACAACGTCTCTAGAGAATTGTAAGAAAGGATGTGTAATTGTGAAGCCTTGTATCTCACTGACTCTGCGGGCTGAAGGTAGAGCTAGTAAAATAGCCACTTTCCAAGGTAAAAACTCTAGCTCTGCCCTGTGAATAGGTTCAAAAGGCCTCTTTAACAGTTGGGACAGAACAATATTGAGGTCCCACTCCGGAGGGGGTGGGGGGGGGGGGGGGGCTTGCCGAACTGGAGGGAAAGCTCAGAATAGCCCTTTAAGGAATTGTTTGATCAATGATGATGAACATAATGATGGTTTGTTGGAACTCTTCCTGAATCTGGATATTGCCGCCAGATGTACCTTAATGGACGAGAAAACCAGACCTGCTTTAGCTAAAGACAGTAGATAAGGAAGGATGTCCTCAGGTGGAGCTTGGAGTGGATGAACATTATTTTCTCCACTCCAGGAACAGAATTGCTTCCACTTAAAAAAAGATAGGTCTTCCACTTAAAAAAAGATAGGTCTTGATGGTACTCTGCGCACAGGCTTGTGATAAAATCGTCCTGCAATCTGAGGAGATGTTAAGATCCTTGAACTCTAGGAAGTCAGTAGCCAGGCATGCAAGTGCAGCGATTGAGGGTCCGGGTGTCGGATCTGGCCTCCCTCTCTCGTTAACATCGCCACTGTCAGCTTCAGACGAAGTGGAGGCTGCTGAGAGAGCTGAAGGAGTTCTTGAACCAATACGGTCTTGGCCAACGTGGAGCAATGAGGATGAGAGTGCAATGTTCCCTCTTCATCTTTTGCAGTATCTTCGGAATGAGCGGGATCGGAGGATAAGCGTATGCAAATATTCCGGGCCATCTCATCAAAAGGGCATTTCCCCTTGATCCCCGTTGAGGAAACCTGCTGGCGTAAAACAGGCATTTGCGGTTCTGCTGCGTGGCAAACAGATCCAGTGTTGGTGTTTCCCATGTTTGAAAGATCCTCTCCACTTGATGTTGCTCGAGTTCCCATTCGTGACAGCCTGTGAAAGTCCTGCTGAGGTTGTCGGCTAGAGAGTTCTGGACACCTTGCACATGTTCTGCTCCGAGGGATATGTCATGGTGTATGAACCACTCCCACATTTGAGCTTCCAGCGAGAGGGCGAGAGAGAGATTTTGTTCCCCCTTGTTTTATATAATACATGCTGGTGGTATTGTCCGTGCACACCAGGACTGACAAATTCGCAATCCGTGGAAGGAAGGCTTGCAGGGACAGAAAGATGGCTCTCAGCTCCAGGCTGTTATGTTTCTGCGGATACTGATGAGACCACCGCCCTTGAATCTGAAGGTCCTGGGGGTGACCTCCCAACCTTCCATGGAAGCATCTGTTGTCAGGGTGAACTCTGGTAGGTAGTGGAGAAATGGGAGGCCTGGTAACAAATTGTGTGTCTTCGACCACCAAAGAAGGGCTTGCCTCATCTTGGATGTTACTTTTATGCGGTCGAACGACCCGTCCGCTTGCTTCCACTGCCGATGTAATTCTTCCTGCAGTGGCCTCATTCTGAGTCTCGCCATGGGGATGAGACTGATTGCAGATGAGCACATCCCTAGAAGGGAAGCAACTGTTCGGGCCGAAAGAGACCTTCTTACAAATATTTGTTTTGCCAGGTTTAAAAGTTTGGTTTGCCGCTCTTGAGTCAAGGACGCCTTGCACTGGCATGTGTCCAATACCGCACCCAAAAAGGTTAATTCCTGCCGGGGTTGAAGCTGAGATTTGTTTGCATTGAGGGTGAGTCCCAGATTGGAGAACAGAGAGAGGGAACTCTTGACCGCTTCCTTTGTGGAGTTCTTCGATGGTCCTTTTAGGAGCCAGTCGTCGAGGTACGGGAAAACTTGTATTCCCATGTGACCTCAGCATGGCCGCTACCGGGGCTAAACACTTGGCCTGAAATCAGCACAGAGGATATTTACCGAATGGGAACACCTTGAATTGAAAGTGGGCGCCAGCCACTGCAAACCTCAGGAATTCGCGGTGTTTTCGATGAATAGGGATGTGGAAGTAGGAGTCTTCCAAGTCCAGAGAAGCCATAAAGTCCTCTTTGTTGAGACAATTCAGAATATCTGTTAGTGTTACCATGCAAAAACTGTTTCTTCAGATATTTGTTGAGCTTGCACAGATCCAAAATTGGCCGCCACTCTCCTGAATTTTTCTCTACGAGGAAGAAGCGAGAATAAAATACTTTCCCTTTTTGAGTGGAGGGAACTCGTTCTATCGCATTCTTGTGTAGCATCTTTAAGGCCTCTTTGAATAATAAGTGACGACGAGGGGGAGGGGGACCCCTGGGCGGCACTGTTGGTGGTTTCTGCAAAAACTCCAGAGTATCCATTCCTGTCAAGATCCAGGACCCACTGATCTGAAGTTATGCTCCGCCACTGTTGGTAAAAGGTGGAAATCTTGGCGCCCACGGGCAGGGGGGGATGAATGGCTGACGTCCAGCAAAGCTCATTGGCGCTTGTTGGAATCATGCCCTTGATTGTTTGAGCGCAGTTTCCCTCCCTGACGAGAGAAACTACCAGAGGCAGGCTGTCTGTAGGATGATTGATAGTACGGTTGCTTGTACTGAGACTGGGACTGTCTATTTTGCTGGTTGGAAAAATTTCCCCTGGAGGAGTAACCACGGTCCCTTGCTCCTCTAAAGGATCCTCTCCTGTATTGTAGGGTACCTAGTGATTTGGCAGTGTTCGTATCAGTTTTGATAGCAAGCAAAGCATCATCTATGTGTTTGCCAAAGAGCGAGTCCCCATCGTACGCCATGTCCAAAATCTGCGTTTGGACCTCAGGTCTAAAGGAGGTAGCCTTGAGCCAACCATGACGCTCGAGGACTGCTGCTCCCGCCAATTGCCTAAAATTGGTGTTAGATATATCAAGGGCGCAATCAATGATCTCCGATGCCGCACTTTCTCCCTCAAGCACGATTTTGCGTGCCTCCTGTTGGCGATCCTCCGGGATCAGATCGAGGAATTCTGACAGATCTGACCACATTTGTCTGTCATAACGGGCCATAATTGCTAACAAATTAGCTTCCTTAATGAGGCGGCTGCGTTTGCAGAGAACTTTTTCCCTATTGCATCCAGTCTCCTGCCTTCCTTGTCAGTAGGCGTTGAAATCGGAGCTGAAGGGTTCTTGGACCTCTGTTGTGCCGCTTGAGATATGACCGAGTCCGGCCGAGGGTGTCCTATTAAACAAGATGGAGTATCAGGTGGCGCGTGATACTTCTTCTCAATTCTTGGAAGGACAGCCGGAATTAAAGTGGGTGTTTTCATGATGTTGAGGCCCTCCTTCCATATGTAGTCAATAATTGGGATAGCCCTGGTAATCTTTCGATATCCCTCCTTAAAGTCATGCAAACAGCAGTCAGACTGCTCCACTGTGACAGGCAATTCAAACCTGGTAGCCGCACGTTGCATAATGTTATGAAATCCGTCAATATCCTCAGGCGGAGAATCTGACTGGTGCAGTGTAGGCGTTGAAGGCATCATCCTCTTCAGGAGAAGAGTTATCCGTGTCGCCTTGGGGTGTAGGGTTTGCATCCTGCCTTGGCGACAAAGGCGCTTGCGGCGAAGGAGGCCTTGGCATCTCAACTGGCACAGGCGGCACAATTGGTGCAACTGGAGTAGGAGGAAACCTCTGGCGATAGTCTGCCAACATGGCTTGTAAGTCTTGTATCAAATTAGGTGGCAGATGACTTCTGAACGTGGAGGTCTTGTATGGTGCGAATGATATGGCGTTGACAAGTCCTCGTTGTCGTAATGCTCTTGCTCATCGTCCTCCTCTTGATACTTAATGTTTAATTGTAAAGGGTGACAGGCAACCCCAAAAGGGCCTTCATCCTCTTCTTAGTCATCAGAATCATCCTCAACATATGTCTCCAAAATGTGTGATGGTAAAAGTGGAGAAATGTGAGAGTAGTCCTGTCTTTGATAAGTTCATCTGAAAACGGGTATACTGCACTCTCGTTGGAGGTGTGTTGAGCAACAGTTTAGCTGATGCCATTGCTTTTGTAGTAGACGGACGACGAGCTTGTTATTGAATGCGGTGTCGTCACTGGAATTTACGTCAACGGGACTGTCGATGGTTTTACCGTCGACGGAGCCGTTGTCGACGGTACGGTCGACAATGATGTTGTCGTCGACGTGGCTGTCGACGGAGTCTTAGTCGACGAATCCCTCGTCGAAGGGGTCTTAGTCGACGAGGCAGTCGATGGCGTCTTAGTCGACGAATCCTTCGTCGACGGGCTTGTTGTTTTAGTCGACGGAGTCTTTGTCGGCGTGGCTGCTGGGATCGTAGTCGAACGAGCAGTCGTCGACGGGACAGTCGACGATGATTTTAACAGCAATTGGCTTTTCGGCGATGAAGGCTTTATAGGCGACGATGAAATTTTAGCAGACATGAAAGGAGAAGTAATAGCTGAAGTGGTGACCGTTGCAGAAGAAGTTGAAGAGGTAGAAGTCAAAGTAGTAGTATGAGCAGACACCAGAAAAACAGTCTTAGTCTGGACTGTACCCACAGTGGACAGTCTTGATTGAGACGAGGTACTCTTTGAGGGTTCTGAGGCTCTGAGAGGGTTTAGATTTTTTTCTTCCTCTCGGGAGAAGAGCTCTCTCTGGATCTGGCTCTCTTGCTGGAGGTAGAGGCCTTGTCCTCATCTGTGGAAGATGATTTTAACCATAAAAGAACCCTTGCCTCGCTATCCCTGATTGTTTTAGTAGGGAAGGTACGGCAAATTCTACAATCCTTCAGAACATGTGAGGGGTGTAGACCATAGATGCAGTCAGAGTGCTGGTCATCCACATGGACCCTCTTCTTATTACAGGTTCCACAAGCCTTGAAAAGAGCCTTCTTTTCAGACATTTTGAAGAAAAGAGACACAAAAACCGAGTAGGCACTTAGGGACACAGTGCGGTGAAAATCTGAGAACTGCCCGGGAAGGTTCTAGAGGGTGAGGACAGCTGATTGGCTGAGGCTACTATTGCAGGTCTTTTTACATAATGAGGTAGATAGGCTGCTAAGTTTTGGGCATAGTTAGGCCTTTTAGTCTTTTCCAGCCTACTCCAAGAAATTTTTAGGCACTGCTATTGTATATATTTTTACCGTGGGACTTTTGCCTCGACTACGGGGAATGATTCAGGCATGTGAATTTATGTAAGATACCCCAATACTGGATAACTACAACTGCTTAATTTCAATGGCTTTGTACAAGTGAAATCGGAGCCCAACTAGAACGTCCCTGTAGCCTTTTTTCCCCACAGTGGAATATTTTTTTTAAACTATTTCCAACTATAACGTCCGAGTATTTCCTAACTAACCTGAAACCTTTGTGAGTGGGTGTGCGTGTGGCTGCAAGGGTGTGTAAGTGGTGTGCGAGTGGCTGTATACTACTAGGGTGGAGCGGGCGGGGCCAAATGGCCGATGCCACCAGGTGATTTTGCACTTTTGCATACTTTGTCATTTAAAGGGAGAACCATGGTCTCTTTCACTGGGAGAGGCCAAGAAAGAATCCACTCGTCACAGTCACTATAGACTGCGCTCCGATAGATCAACAATGCATTCACCTTCACCAAAGATTTTAATTCAATTTTCATTATGGGAATTGCCGAGAAAACACTTGCTTTGCCAAGCCCAGGAAGTTAGGATCATTTGTCCTTTACAGAAGAGGAGCTTCCACCTGGGGTAATGCTAGGTTTATCAATGTAAGTGCTTCCCAGTGAGGTTTAATTTCTGTAAAATGAGCATCAGGGCTAAAAAAAGAGGGCTACAACAATAGTCCACAATATTGCACTAAGTGTCTACCCAACTGCAGTACTTTCTGCTGGCTAATTAGTAAGTGCTACTTTGCAAATCTCTAGTCTGTATTCTACATTACAGCTGCGGAATGAAATGAGAATCGGGGCAAGAACAGAATCTCATCTGCCCCTATAATAAGAGTGCAGTTTTGCACATTTTGTTTTTAAATAGGGAAGGAGTGTCGTGCAAACCCCTCCACTCCGGGTCAAATTTGGCCCCAGGAACCCATTCCCCAGTCCAATTATTGGAGGAGGAGCTGCACAGTCCTCCCCTTCCCCAGTTGGGTATTGGCCACAGGGACCACATTCCCTGGGGCCCAGCAAACTAAGGATGGGTGTCCCTAGTGTCCACTGAGGGTACCCAGTGAGCACTGTATAGGAGAGGGGGGGGGGGGGGGGTGGAGCCCAATGCCCACACGGTACCCGCCTTGAGCAGTAGCCATCATTGCTCCTGCATGCAGGGAGTCGCCAAAAATGCTACTCCCTGTGCGCAGAGAACAATATTAAGCCTGCTCCCAGCAAGTGGGAGCAGTTATCCGACTCCCACCCACGGAGAGCAGATTTAGTGTTTGCTCCTGCCTGGCGGGAGCTGGTATGCGAGGTTTCCAGGGCCATCATTTATTACTACCCTGCCCCTTTTGCTTCATTTTTTCCCTCTGCTAAGGCATCACTGCCTGGTTGAAGTATTGGCAGTCAATCAGATCTCTGCACAATACAGACCACCAGTAGAATATTAAAGAGTCATGAGGTACTGCAACTCCTCTTCTGGCTGCTAATACTGAAGGCCATCAGCTCCCTTGTTAGATTGCTTTCATGGATCGTGGATGAAGATGGAATGTGTTTACCTATGAACTGGTCTCAAATTGTGTGATCCTAGGCATATTTGTTTTCTGGCGCCGCCTTTTTCTTTATCACATGAGAGCACCTTCAAATATGTGACAAATCCAAGAACAGAAGTGAAATATTAACATCTTTGTGTGACATTTGTAATAAAGCTTGAAACATTGTGAGAACATATTTGAACCAATTGTTGAATGGTTGCACAGATAGGGGCGGTGGGGACCCGACAGGGGCGGTGGGGACCCGACAGGGGCGGTGGGGACCCGACAGGGGCGGTGGGGACCCGACAGGGGCGGTGGGGACCCGACAGGGGCGGTGGGGACCCGACAGGGGCGGTGGGGACCCGACAGGGGCGGTGGGGACCCGACAGGGGCGGTGGGGACCCGACAGGGGCGGTGGGGACCCGGCAGGGGCGGTGGGGACCCGGCAGGGGCGGTGGGGACCCGGCAGGGGCGGTGGGGACCCGGCAGGGGCGGTGGGGACCCGGCAGGGGCGGTGGGGACCCGGCAGGGGCGGTGGGGACCCGGCAGGGGCGGTGGGGACCCGGCAGGGGCGGTGGGGACCCGACAGGGGCGGTGGGGACCCGACAGGGGCGGTGGGGACCCGACAGGGGCGGTGGGGACCCGACAGGGGCGGTGGGGACCCGACAGGGGCGGTGGGGACCCGACAGGGGCGGTGGGGACCCGACAGGGGCGGTGGGGACCCGACAGGGGCGGTGGGGACCCGACAGGGGCGGTGGGGACCCGACAGGGGCGGTGGGGACCAGACAGGGGCGGTGGGGACCAGACAGGGGCGGTGGGGACCAGACAGGGGCGGTGGGGACCAGACAGGGGCGGTGGGGACCCGATAGGTAAAGATGTAGTGTAAACATGCACCTTACAACACATTGAAAAGAAACCAACAACGATTTCAACATAACCAGTCTGCAACCAACCCAGTTATCACAGAGAAGGTTGATTTTCAAAGGGTCTCACAGGTTACAGCCTATGTGATTTACATGGGATGAATTATTACACTGAAACAGCTCACCGAAGGATAAGAAACAGAATGGTAGGATGATAGGCATGGAACCCAAAAAAAACTAACATGGACAAAGCCAATTTATCTGGTGCTGGCTTCCAGCCTTTTGGCTTTGGCAATGCTGGTTTAGTCCTGTTTTTATAAAATATTGCGGCAGCTGCATCGCCCTCGCCAATACAAAAATAATTAGACAAATAAAACACCTGGGAAAAAGCAAAAATGTTTTCTCCTCCTCCGCCAAGACGCCCGCGGGCATTCGTGCGCTCTACAAATCCTATAATAATATCAAATCAAATCAAATCCTCAGTCAATACAAAAGGCAGTGAGCCCCCGGCAATAAAGGGAACAACTGTTTGCAATGTGCTCCTTGTAACAAATGTAAAATGCAGTCTCAAAGTAAAGTTAGCCAATAGCAGAATGTAACTGACAGAGTGTCTGTCCCGTGCTGTATTGCCTGAAACAATGTGAAAGGCAACACACCAATGGATGAATAGGGGTTGCTCAAAGTGCTGTCATTCGAGAGGTCGTCACTAATGTCAATTATCATGTCATGAGTGATGCAATATGAGAGGTCAAAAGCAGTGCATTGCGGGTGGGTATGTTATAGTTAGCTCAGGTAAGAAAACAAGTTACTTACCTGTAACTAGTTATTCAGTATTGGTATCTTTCATAGATTCACATGCATGAATCATTCCCAGTCGTCGAGGCAGGAGTCCCACAGTAAAAATATATACAATAGCAGTGCCTAAAAATTTCTTGTAGTAGGCTGGAAGAGACTAAAAGGCCTAACTAGGCCCAAAACTTAGCAGCCTATCTACCTCATTATGTAAAAAGACCTGAAATAGTAGCCTCAGCCAATCAGCTGTCCTCACCCTCTAGAACCTTCCCAGCCCAGGCAGTTCTCCTCAGATTTTCCCAGCATAAGTGAGAAGTAAGTATCCATAAAAAAGAACTGCCCTGCCGGGGAGGAGGGTGGGTGCATGTGAATCTATGAAAAATACCAATACTTGATAACTGTAGTTACAGGTAAGTAACTTGTTTTCTTATCCAGTATTGGGTATCTTTCATAGATTCACATGTCTGAATCAGAGTAGCAAGCAGTGACATCATGTCTGTCGTTAGAGGAAGGTGGGAGACAAAAGAAAACATACCCACACAACCTGGAAGGTTATAGAGCACAAACATGTTTACATAACATATGCATTAAAAACCTTCATATAGTACATTATAGACTAGGACAGCATTTGAAAAGATTAGAACATTATAATGAAATACGTATGCCTAAAACAGTCAAATTATGAAGAAAAGAAAAAAACCGACCATAAAAAAGTCAAACCTCAGTGAAGGAGATGCCGCAGCACAGCTTCCCCCAACCGCTGTGTCATCATGAGTTGCAGACTGCAGACAGTAGTGCTTTGTAAAAGTGTGCACACTTTTCTACGTAGCAGCTCGGCAAATGTTCTCCAGCGTCACTCCAGCGAAAAGGGCAGTCGACGCGGACATCGTTCTGGTGGAATGTGCTTTAACCTTTGTTCAAGGTTTGTTAGCCTTTTCGTGACCGAAGAGAATTGTAGATGACAACCATCTGGCTATAGTCGCCTTTGGTACAGCTTGACCCAAGGTGGCTTGACCATAAGCAACAAAAAGCTGACTAGATTTGCGTATGTCTTGTTTTTTGAAGATAAAACTTAAGGCACCGTTTCACATCTAAGGAATGTAATACCTTCTCTGCCGGAGTTTTAGGATCCGGGAAAAGTTTTGAGCTTGACAGGCTGATTGATGTGGAATTGGGTCAGACACCTTTGGGATGAACTTTGGATTAGTTCTAAGCATCATAACGTCTCTAGAGAATTGTAAGAAAGGATGTATAATCGTGAAGGCTTGTATCTCACTGACTCTGCGGGCTGAAGTGAGCTAGTAAAATAGCCACTTTCCAAGTTAAAAACTTTTGCTCCGCCCTGGGAATAGGTTCAAAAGGCCTCTTTAACAGTTGGGACGGAACAATATTGAGGTCCCACTCCGGAGGGGGGTGGGGGGCCGAACTGGAGGAAAAGCTCAGAATAGCCCTTTAAGGAATTGTTTGATCAATGATGATGAACATAATGATGGTTTGTTAGAACTCTTCCTGAATCTGGATATTGCCGCCAGATGTACCTTAATGGACGAGAAAACCAGACCTGCTTTAGCTAAAGACAGTAGATAAGGAAGGATGTCCTCAGGTGGAGCTTGGAGTGGATGAACATTATTTTCTCCACTCCAGGAACAGAATTGCTTCCACTTAAAAAAAGATAGGTCTTCCACTTAAAAAAAGATAGGTCTTGATGGTACTCTGCGCACAGGCTTGTGATAAAATCGCCCTGCAATCTGAGGAGATGTTAAGATCCTTGAACTCTAGGAAGTCAGGAGCCAGGCATGCAAGTGCACAATTGAGGGTCCGGGTGTCGGATCTGGCCTCCCTCTCTCGTTAACATCGACACTGTCAGCTTGAGACGAAGTGGAGGGTGCTGAGAGAGCTGAAGGAGTTCTTGAACCAATACGGTCTTGGCCAACGGGGAGCAATGAGGATGAGAGTGCAATGTTCCCTCTTCATCTTTTGCAGTATCTTCGGAATGAGCGGGATCGGAGGATAAGCGTATGTAAATATTCCGGGCCATCTCATCAAAAGGGCATTTCCCCTTGATCCCCGTTGAGGAAACCTGCTGGCGTAAAAAAGGCATTTGCGGTTCTGCTGCGTGGCAAACAGATCCAGTGTTGGTTTTTCCCGTGTTTGAAAGATCCTCTCCACTTGATGTTGCTCGAGTTCCCATTCGTGACAGCCTGTGAAAGTCCTGCTGAGGTTGTCTGCTAGAGAGTTCTGGACACCTTGCACATGTTCTGCTCTGAGGGATATGTCGTGGTGTATGAACCACTCCCACATTTGAGCTTCCAGCGAGAGGGAGAGTGAGATTTTGTTCCCCCTTGTTTGTTTATATAATACATGCTGGTCGTATTGTCCGTGCGCACCAGGACTGACAAATTCGCAATCCGTGGAAGGAAGGCTTGCAGGGACAGAAAGATGGCTCTCAGCTCCAGGCTGTTGATATGTTTCTGCTGATACTGATGAGACCACCGCCCTTGAATCTGAATGTCCTTGGGGTGACCTCCCAACCTTCCATGGAAGCATCTGTTGTCAGGGTGAACTCTGGTAGGTCGTGGAGAAATGGGAGGCCTGGTGACAAATTGTGTGTCTTCGACCACCAAAGAAGGGCTTGCCTCATCTTGGATGTTACTTTTATGCGGTCGAACGCCCCGTCCGCTTGCTTCCACTGCCGATGTAATTCTTCCTGCAGTAGCCTCATTCTGAGTCTCGCCATAGGGATGAGACTGATTGTAGATGAGCACATCCCTAGAAGGGAAGCAAATGTTCGGGCCGAAAGAGACCTTCTTACAAATATTTGTTTTGCCAGGTTTAAAAGTTTGGTTTGCCGCTCTTGAGTCAAGGACGCCTTGCACTGGCATGTGTCCAATACCGCACACAGAAAGGTTAATTCCTGCCGGGGTTGAAGCTGAGATTTGTATGCATTGAGGGTCAGTCCCAGATTGGAGAAAAGAGAGAGGGAACTCTTGACCACTTCCTTTGTGGAGTTCTGCGATGGTCCTTTTAGGAGCCAGTCGTCGAGGTACGGGAAAACTTGTATTCCCATGTGACCTCAGCATGGCCGCTACCGGGGCTAAACACTTGGCCTGAAATCAGCACAGAGGATATTTACCGAATGGGAACACCTTGAATTGAAAGTGGGCGCCAGCCACTGCAAACCTCAGGAATTCGCGGTGTTTTCGATGAATAGGGATGTGGAAGTAGGAGTCTTCCAAGTCCAGAGAAGCCATAAAGTCCTCTTTGTTGAGACAATTCAGAATATCTGTTAGTGTTACCATGCAAAAACTGTTTCTTCAGATATTTGTTGAGCTTGCACAGATCCAAAATTGGCCGCCACTCTCCTGAATTTTTCTCTACGAGGAAGAAGCGAGAATAAAATACTTTCCCTTTTTGAGTGGAGGGAACTCGTTCTATCGCATTCTTGTGTAGCATCTTTAAGGCCTCTTTGAATAAGTGAAGACGAGGGGGAGGGGGACCCCTGGGCGGCACTGTTGGTGGTTTCTGCAAAAACTCCAGAGTATCCATTCCTGACAAGATCCAGGACCCACTGATCTGAAGTTATGCTCCGCCACTGTTGGTAAAAGGCGGAAATCTTGGCGCCCACGGGCAGGGGAGGATGAATGGCGCTTGTTGGAATCATGCCCTTGATTGTTTGAGCGCAGTTTCCCTCCCTGACGAGAGAAACTACCAGAGGCAGGCTGTCTGTAGGATGATTGATAGTACGGTTGCTTGTACTGAGACTGGTACTGTCTATTTTGCTGGTTGGAATAATTTCCCCTGGAGGAGTAACCACGGCCCCTTGCTCCTCTAAAGGATCCTCTCCTGTATTGTAGGGTACCTAGTGATTTGGCAGTGTTCGTATCAGTTTGATAGCAAGCAAAGCATCATCTATGTGTTTGCCAAAGAGCGAGTCCCCATCGTACGCCATGACCAAAATCTGCGTTTGGACCTCAGGTCTGAAGGAGGTAGCCTTGAGCCAACCATGACGCCCGAGGACTGCTGCTCCCGCCAATTGCCTAAAATTGGTGTTAGATATATCAAGGGCGCAATCAATGATCTCCGATGCCGCACTTTCTCCCTCAAGCACGATTTTGCGTGCCTCCTGTTGGCGATCCTCCGGGATCAGATCGAGGAATTCTGACAGATCTGACCACATTTGTCTGTCATAACGGGCCATAATTGCTAACAAATTAGCTGCCTTAATGGAGGCGGCTGCGTTTGCAGAGAACTTTTTCCCTATTGCATCCAGTCTCCTGCCTTCCTTGTCAGGTGGCGTTGAAATCGGAGCTGAAGGGTTCTTGGACCTCCGTTGTGCCGCTTGAGATATGACCGAGTCCGGCCGAGGGTGTCCTATTAAACAAGATGGAGTATCAGGTGGCGCGTGATACTTCTTCTCAATTCTTGGAAGGACAGCCGGAATTAAAGTGGGTGTTTTCATGATGTTGAGGCCCTCCTTCCATATGTAGTCAATAATTGGGATAGCCCTGGTAATCTTTCGATATCCCTCCTTAAAGTCATGCAAACAGCAGTCAGACTGCTCCACTGTGACAGGCAATTCAAACCTGGTAGCCGCACGTTGCATAATGTTATGAAATCCGCCAATATCCTCAGGCGGAGAATCTGACGGGTGCAGTGTAGGCGTTGAAGGCATGGGAATGACAATCATTCCACGGATCCGTAGGTGAAACGTCTGGACACTCGCCCTCTTCCCTGCCATCATCCTCTTCAGGAGAAGAGTTATCCATGTCGCCTTGGGGTGTAGGGTTTGCATCCTGCCTTGGCGACAAAGGCGCTTGCGGTGAAGGAGGCCTTGGCATCTCAACTGGCACAGGCGGCACACTTGGTGCAACTGGAGTAGGAGGAAACCTCCGGCGATAGTCTGCCAACATGGCTTGTAAGTCTTGTATCAAATTAGGTGACAGATGACTTCTGAACGTGGAGGTCTTGTATGGTGCGAATGATATGGCGTTTACAAGTCCTCGTTGTCGTAATGCTCTTGCTCATCGTCCTCCTCTTGATACTTAATGTTCAATTGTAAAGGGTGACAGGCAACCCCAAAAGGGCCTTCATCCTCTTCTTCGTCATCAGAATCATCCTCCACATAGGTCTCCAAAATGTGTGATGGTAAAAGTGGAGAAATGTGAGAGTAGTCCTGTCTTTGATAAGTTCATCTGAAAACGGGTATACTGCACTGTCGTTGGAGGTGTGTTGAGCAACAGTTTAGCTGATGCCATTGCTTTTGCAGTAGACTGACGACGAGCTTGTTATTGAATGCGGTGTCGTCACTGGAATTTACGTCAACGGGACTGTCGATGGTTTTACCGTCGACGGAGCTGTTGTCGACGGACTGTCCCTTCGACGACTGTTCGTTCGACTACGATCCCAGCAGCCATGCCGACAAAGACCCCGTCGACGAAAACAACAAGCCCGTCGACTAAGGATTCTTCGACGAAGACGCCATCGACTGCCTCGTCAACGAAGGATTCGTCGACTAAGACTCCGTTGACGACAACATCATTGTCGATAGTACAGTCGACGATGATTTTAACAGCAATTGGCTTTTCGGCGATAAAGGCTTTATAGGCGACAATGACATTTTAGCAGACACCAAAGGAGAAGTAATAGCTGAAGTGGTGACCGTTGCAGAAGAAGTTGAAGAGGTAGAAGTCAAAGTAGTAGTATGAGGAGACACCAGAAAAACAGTCTTAGTCTGGACTGTACTCACAGTGGACAGTCTTGATTGAGACAAGGTACTCTTTGAGGGTTCTGAGGGTTTAGATTTTTAGGAGAAGAGCTCTCTGGATCTGGCTCTCTTGCTGGAGGTAGAGGCCTTGTCCTCATCTGTGGAAGATGATTTTAACCATAAAAGAACCCTTGCCTCTCTATCCCTTATAGTTTTAGTAGGGAAGGTACGGCAAATTCTACAATCCTTCACAACATGTGAGGGGTGTAGACCATAGATGCAGTCAGAGTGCTGGTCATCCACATGGACCCTCTTCTTATTACAGGTTCCACAAGCCTTGAAAAGAGCCTTCTTTTCAGACATTTTGAAGAAAAGAGAGACAAAAACTGAGTAGGCACTTAGGGAGACTCCCTTACACACAAAGTGCGGTGAAAATCTGAGAACTGCCTGGGAAGGTTCTAGAGGGTGAGGACAGCTGGTTGGCTGAGGCTACTATTTCAGGTCTTTTTACATAATGAGGTAGATAGGCTGCTAAGTTTTGGGCATAGTTAGGCCTTTTAGTCTTTTCCAGCCTACTCCAAGAAATTTTTAGGCACTGCTATTGTATATATTTTTTACCGTGGGACTTTTGCCTCGACTACGGGGAATGATTCAGGCATGTGAATCTATGTAAGATACCCCAATACTGGATAGCTACAACTGCTTAATTTCAATGGCTTTGTACAAGTGAAATCGGAGCCCAACTAGAACGTCCCTGTAGCCTTTTTTCCCCCCAGAGGATTATTTTTTTAAACTATTTCCAACTATAACGTCCGTGTATTTCCTAACTAACCTGAAACCTTTGTGAGTGGGTGTGCGTGTGGCTGCAAGGGTGTGTAAGTGGTGTGCGAGTGGCTGTATACTACTAGGGTGGACCGGGCGGGGCCAAATGGCCGATGCCACCAGGTGATTTTGCACTTTTGCATACTTTTAGTCATTTAAAGGGAGAACCACGGTCTCTTTCACTGGGAGAGGCCAAGAAAGAATCCACTTGTCGCAGTCACTATAGACTGCGCTCCGATAGATCAACAATGCATTCACCTTCACCAAAGATTTTAATTCAATTTTCATTATGGGAATTGCTGAGAAAACACTTGCTTTGCCAAGCCCAGGAAGTTAGGATCATTTGTCCTTTACAGAAGAGGAGCTTCCACCTGGAGTAATGCTAGGTTTATCAATGTAAGTGCTTCCCAGTGAGGTTTAATTTCTGTAAAATGAGCATCAGGGCTAGAAA
Organism: Lissotriton vulgaris; assembly: GCF_964263255.1. NCBI lineage: Eukaryota > Metazoa > Chordata > Amphibia > Caudata > Salamandridae > Lissotriton > Lissotriton vulgaris. The sequence goes on from NC_141698.1 coordinate 93,577,155, forward strand.
AGGGCTACAACAATAGTCCACAATATTGCACTAAGTGTCTACCCAACTGCAGTACTTTCTGCTGGCTAATTAGTAAGTGCTACCTTGCAAATCTCTAGTCTGTATTCTACATTACAGCTGCGGAATGAAATGAGAATCAGGGCAAGAACAGAATCTCATCTGCCCCTATAATAAGAGTGCAGTTTTGCACATTTTGTTTTTAAATAGGGAAGGAGTGTCGTGCAACCCCCTCCACTCCGGGTCAAATTTGGCCCCAGGAACCCATTCCCCAGTCCAATTATTGGAGGAGGAGCTGCACAGTCCTCCCCTTCCCCAGTCGGGTATTGGCCACAGGGACCACATTCCCTGGGGCCCAGCAAAATAAGGATGGGTGTCCCTGGTGTCCACTGAGGGTACCCAGTGAGCACTGTATAGGAGGGGAGGGTATGGGGGGGGGGGGGGGGGGGGGGTGGAGCCCAATGCCCACACGGTACCCGCCTTGAGCAGTAGCCATCATTGCTCCTGCATGCAGGGAGTCGCCAAAAATGCTACTCCCTGTGCGCAGGGAACAATATTAAGCCTGCTCACAGCAAGTGGGAGCAGTTATCAGACTCCCACCCACGGAGAGCAGATTTACTGTTTGCTCTTGCTCGGCGGGAGCTGGTATGCGAGGTTTCCAGGGCCATCATTTATTACTACCCTGCCCCTTTTGCTTCATTTTTTTCCCCTCTGCTAAGGCATCACTGCCTGGTTGAAGTATTGGCAGTCAATCAGATCTCTGCACAATACAGACCACCAGTAGAATATTAAAGAGTCATGAGGTACTGCAACTCCTCTTCTGGCTGCTAATACTGAAGGCCATCAACTCCCTTGTTAGATTGCTTTCCTGGATCGTGGATGAAGATGGAATGTGGCAAAAGACACAGCACATGCCATAGGTGTCCGGGGAGGAGGGTGGGCTCATGTTAATCTACAGCACTGCATGCACGAACAGATACTTACAGGGTAAACAGTTTGTTCAAGGCATGTGAGGCTGTAGATACATATGCTATGCTTAGACAGAGGTGGCTAGCCTGTGGGTACTGCAGCTGATTGAAAGTGAGCGCGGAGCACAGCCTGACCAGTATTAGCATGTTGGCGAGTTAGCACATCCACATAGTAAAGTTTTGCAAGTAAGTAATGTGTACCAAGTAGCTGCTTTGCATATTTCAGCTACTAGGACCTTCCCCAGAAAAGCCAAGAACGCTCCTTAATTGAGTGGGCTCTAGGAGTCGTCCTAGCTTTAGCAAAGTATGTCGGGATGGACCCAACGATCCTAGCACTACCAGACTTGGGTAGACCTTTCTTTTTACAGGGTTTGGAAAAAGCAGCAAAACGTTGTCTTACTAAATGGTTTGGTTCTGTCAACGTAGTCCGGGCTCGAAAAATCATAAAAATGTTACTCGACCTAACTAATGTACTTTACCTGTGAACTGGTCTCAAATTGTGTGATCCTAGGCATATTTGTTTTATGGCGCCGCCTTTTTCTTTATCACATGAGAGCACCTTCAAATATGTGACAAATCCAAGAACAGAAGTGAAATATTAACATCTGTGTGACATTTGTAATAAAGCTTGAAACATTGTGAGAACATATTTGAACCAGTTGTTGAATGGTTGCACAGATAGGGGCGGTGGGGACCCGATAGGGGCGGTGGGGACCCGATAGGGGCGGTGGGGACCCGATAGGGGCGGTGGGGACCCGATAGGGGCGGTGGGGACCCGATAGGGGCGGTGGGGACCCGATAGGGGCGGTGGGGACCCGATAGGGGCGGTGGGGACCCGATAGGGGCGGTGGGGACCCGATAGGGGCGGTGGGGACCCGATAGGGGCGGTGGGGACCCGATAGGGGCGGTGGGGACCCGATAGGGGCAGTGGGGACCCGATAGGGGCGGTGGGGACCCGATAGGGGCGGTGGGGACCCGATAGGGGCGGTGGGGACCCGATAGGGGCGGTGGGGACCCGATAGGGGCGGTGGGGACCCGATAGGGGCGGTGGGGACCCGATAGGGGCGGTGGGGACCCGATAGGGGCGGTGGGGACCCGATAGGGGCGGTGGGGACCCGATAGGGGCGGTGGGGACCCGATAGGGGCGGTGGGGACCCGATAGGGGCGGTGGGGACCCGATGGGGGCGGTGGGGACCCGATGGGGGCGGTGGGGACCCGATGGGGGCGGTGGGGACCCGACATAGATTCACATGTCTGAATCAGAGTAGCAAGCAGTGACATCATGTCTGTCGTTAGAGGAAGGTGGGAGACAAAAGAAAACATACCCACACAACCTGGAAGGTTATAGAGCACAAACATGTTTACATAACATATGCATTAAAAACCTTCCTATAGTACATTATAGACTAGGACAGCATTTGAAAAGATTAGAACATTATAATGAAATACGTATGCCTAAAACAGTCAAATTATGAAGAAAAGAAAAAAAACAACCATAAAAAAGTCAAACCTCAGTGAAGGAGATGCCGCAGCACAGCTTCCCCCAACCGCTGTGTCATCATGAGTTGCAGACTGCAGACAGTAGTGCTTTGTAAAAGTGTGCACACTTTTCTACGTAGCAGCTCGGCAAATGTTCTCCAGCGTCACTCCAGCGAAAAGGGCAGTCGACGCGGACATCGTTCTGGTGGAATGTGCTTTAACCTTTGTTCAAGGTTTGTTAGCCTTTTCGTGACCGAAGAGAATTGTAGATGACAACCATCTAGCTATAGTCGCCTTTGGTACAGCTTGACCCAAGGTGGCTTGACCATAAGCAACAAAAAGCTGACTAGATTTGCATATGTCTTGTTTTTTGAAGATAAAACTTAAGGCACCGTTTCACATCTAAGGAATGTAATACCTTCTCTGCCGGAGTTTTAGGATCCGGGAAAAGTTTTGAGCTTGACAAGCTGATTGTTGTGGAATTGGGTCGGCACCTTTGGGATGAACTTTGGATTAGTTCTAAGCATCACAACGTCTCTAGAGAATTGTAAGAAAGGATGTGTAATTGTGAAGCCTTGTATCTCACTGACTCTGCGGGCTGAAGGTAGAGCTAGTAAAATAGCCACTTTCCAAGGTAAAAACTCTAGCTCTGCCCTGTGAATAGGTTCAAAAGGCCTCTTTAACAGTTGGGACAGAACAATATTGAGGTCCCACTCCGGAGGGGGTGGGGGGGGGGGGGGGGGGGCTTGCCGAACTGGAGGGAAAGCTCAGAATGGCCCTTTAAGGAATTGTTTGATCAATGATGATGAACATAATGATGGTTTGTTGGAACTCTTCCTGAATCTGGATATTGCCGCCAGATGTACCTTAATGGACGAGAAAACCAGACCTGCTTTAGCTAAAGACAGTAGATAAGGAAGGATGTCCTCAGGTGGAGCTTGGAGTGGATGAACATTATTTTCTCCACTCCAGGAACAGAATTGCTTCCACTTAAAAAAAGATAGGTCTTCCACTTAAAAAAAGATAGGTCTTGATGGTACTCTGCGCACAGGCTTGTGATAAAATCGTCCTGCAATCTGAGGAGATGTTAAGATCCTTGAACTCTAGGAAGTCAGTAGCCAGGCATGCAAGTGCAGCGATTGAGGGTCCGGGTGTCGGATCTGGCCTCCCTCTCTCGTTAACATCGCCACTGTCAGCTTCAGACGAAGTGGAGGCTGCTGAGAGAGCTGAAGGAGTTCTTGAACCAATACGGTCTTGGCCAACGTGGAGCAATGAGGATGAGAGTGCAATGTTCCCTCTTCATCTTTTGCAGTATCTTCGGAATGAGCGGGATCGGAGGATAAGCGTATGCAAATATTCCGGGCCATCTCATCAAAAGGGCATTTCCCCTTGATCCCCGTTGAGGAAACCTGCTGGCGTAAAACAGGCATTTGCGGTTCTGCTGCGTGGCAAACAGATCCAGTGTTGGTGTTTCCCATGTTTGAAAGATCCTCTCCACTTGATGTTGCTCGAGTTCCCATTCGTGACAGCCTGTGAAAGTCCTGCTGAGGTTGTCGGCTAGAGAGTTCTGGACACCTTGCACATGTTCTGCTCCGAGGGATATGTCATGGTGTATGAACCACTCCCACATTTGAGCTTCCAGCGAGAGGGCGAGAGAGAGATTTTGTTCCCCCTTGTTTTATATAATACATGCTGGTGGTATTGTCCGTGCACACCAGGACTGACAAATTCGCAATCCGTGGAAGGAAGGCTTGCAGGGACAGAAAGATGGCTCTCAGCTCCAGGCTGTTATGTTTCTGCGGATACTGATGAGACCACCGCCCTTGAATCTGAAGGTCCTGGGGGTGACCTCCCAACCTTCCATGGAAGCATCTGTTGTCAGGGTGAACTCTGGTAGGTAGTGGAGAAATGGGAGGCCTGGTAACAAATTGTGTGTCTTCGACCACCAAAGAAGGGCTTGCCTCATCTTGGATGTTACTTTTATGCGGTCGAACGACCCGTCCGCTTGCTTCCACTGCCGATGTAATTCTTCCTGCAGTGGCCTCATTCTGAGTCTCGCCATGGGGATGAGACTGATTGCAGATGAGCACATCCCTAGAAGGGAAGCAACTGTTCGGGCCGAAAGAGACCTTCTTACAAATATTTGTTTTGCCAGGTTTAAAAGTTTGGTTTGCCGCTCTTGAGTCAAGGACGCCTTGCACTGGCATGTGTCCAATACCGCACCCAAAAAGGTTAATTCCTGCCGGGGTTGAAGCTGAGATTTGTTTGCATTGAGGGTGAGTCCCAGATTGGAGAACAGAGAGAGGGAACTCTTGACCGCTTCCTTTGTGGAGTTCTTCGATGGTCCTTTTAGGAGCCAGTCGTCGAGGTACGGGAAAACTTGTATTCCCATGTGACCTCAGCATGGCCGCTACCGGGGCTAAACACTTGGCCTGAAATCAGCACAGAGGATATTTACCGAATGGGAACACCTTGAATTGAAAGTGGGCGCCAGCCACTGCAAACCTCAGGAATTCGCGGTGTTTTCGATGAATAGGGATGTGGAAGTAGGAGTCTTCCAAGTCCAGAGAAGCCATAAAGTCCTCTTTGTTGAGACAATTCAGAATATCTGTTAGTGTTACCATGCAAAAACTGTTTCTTCAGATATTTGTTGAGCTTGCACAGATCCAAAATTGGCCGCCACTCTCCTGAATTTTTCTCTACGAGGAAGAAGCGAGAATAAAATACTTTCCCTTTTTGAGTGGAGGGAACTCGTTCTATCGCATTCTTGTGTAGCATCTTTAAGGCCTCTTTGAATAATAAGTGACGACGAGGGGGAGGGGGACCCCTGGGCGGCACTGTTGGTGGTTTCTGCAAAAACTCCAGAGTATCCATTCCTGTCAAGATCCAGGACCCACTGATCTGAAGTTATGCTCCGCCACTGTTGGTAAAAGGTGGAAATCTTGGCGCCCACGGGCAGGGGGGGATGAATGGCTGACGTCCAGCAAAGCTCATTGGCGCTTGTTGGAATCATGCCCTTGATTGTTTGAGCGCAGTTTCCCTCCCTGACGAGAGAAACTACCAGAGGCAGGCTGTCTGTAGGATGATTGATAGTACGGTTGCTTGTACTGAGACTGGGACTGTCTATTTTGCTGGTTGGAAAAATTTCCCCTGGAGGAGTAACCACGGTCCCTTGCTCCTCTAAAGGATCCTCTCCTGTATTGTAGGGTACCTAGTGATTTGGCAGTGTTCGTATCAGTTTTGATAGCAAGCAAAGCATCATCTATGTGTTTGCCAAAGAGCGAGTCCCCATCGTACGCCATGTCCAAAATCTGCGTTTGGACCTCAGGTCTAAAGGAGGTAGCCTTGAGCCAACCATGACGCTCGAGGACTGCTGCTCCCGCCAATTGCCTAAAATTGGTGTTAGATATATCAAGGGCGCAATCAATGATCTCCGATGCCGCACTTTCTCCCTCAAGCACGATTTTGCGTGCCTCCTGTTGGCGATCCTCCGGGATCAGATCGAGGAATTCTGACAGATCTGACCACATTTGTCTGTCATAACGGGCCATAATTGCTAACAAATTAGCTTCCTTAATGAGGCGGCTGCGTTTGCAGAGAACTTTTTCCCTATTGCATCCAGTCTCCTGCCTTCCTTGTCAGTAGGCGTTGAAATCGGAGCTGAAGGGTTCTTGGACCTCTGTTGTGCCGCTTGAGATATGACCGAGTCCGGCCGAGGGTGTCCTATTAAACAAGATGGAGTATCAGGTGGCGCGTGATACTTCTTCTCAATTCTTGGAAGGACAGCCGGAATTAAAGTGGGTGTTTTCATGATGTTGAGGCCCTCCTTCCATATGTAGTCAATAATTGGGATAGCCCTGGTAATCTTTCGATATCCCTCCTTAAAGTCATGCAAACAGCAGTCAGACTGCTCCACTGTGACAGGCAATTCAAACCTGGTAGCCGCACGTTGCATAATGTTATGAAATCCGTCAATATCCTCAGGCGGAGAATCTGACTGGTGCAGTGTAGGCGTTGAAGGCATCATCCTCTTCAGGAGAAGAGTTATCCGTGTCGCCTTGGGGTGTAGGGTTTGCATCCTGCCTTGGCGACAAAGGCGCTTGCGGCGAAGGAGGCCTTGGCATCTCAACTGGCACAGGCGGCACAATTGGTGCAACTGGAGTAGGAGGAAACCTCTGGCGATAGTCTGCCAACATGGCTTGTAAGTCTTGTATCAAATTAGGTGGCAGATGACTTCTGAACGTGGAGGTCTTGTATGGTGCGAATGATATGGCGTTGACAAGTCCTCGTTGTCGTAATGCTCTTGCTCATCGTCCTCCTCTTGATACTTAATGTTTAATTGTAAAGGGTGACAGGCAACCCCAAAAGGGCCTTCATCCTCTTCTTAGTCATCAGAATCATCCTCAACATATGTCTCCAAAATGTGTGATGGTAAAAGTGGAGAAATGTGAGAGTAGTCCTGTCTTTGATAAGTTCATCTGAAAACGGGTATACTGCACTCTCGTTGGAGGTGTGTTGAGCAACAGTTTAGCTGATGCCATTGCTTTTGTAGTAGACGGACGACGAGCTTGTTATTGAATGCGGTGTCGTCACTGGAATTTACGTCAACGGGACTGTCGATGGTTTTACCGTCGACGGAGCCGTTGTCGACGGTACGGTCGACAATGATGTTGTCGTCGACGTGGCTGTCGACGGAGTCTTAGTCGACGAATCCCTCGTCGAAGGGGTCTTAGTCGACGAGGCAGTCGATGGCGTCTTAGTCGACGAATCCTTCGTCGACGGGCTTGTTGTTTTCGTCGACGGGGTCTTTGTCGGCGTGGCTGCTGGGATCGTAGTCGAACGAGCAGTCGTCGACGGGACAGTCGACGATGATTTTAACAGCAATTGGCTTTTCGGCGATGAAGGCTTTATAGGCGACGATGAAATTTTAGCAGACATGAAAGGAGAAGTAATAGCTGAAGTGGTGACCGTTGCAGAAGAAGTTGAAGAGGTAGAAGTCAAAGTAGTAGTATGAGCAGACACCAGAAAAACAGTCTTAGTCTGGACTGTACCCACAGTGGACAGTCTTGATTGAGACGAGGTACTCTTTGAGGGTTCTGAGGCTCTGAGAGGGTTTAGATTTTTTTCTTCCTCTCGGGAGAAGAGCTCTCTCTGGATCTGGCTCTCTTGCTGGAGGTAGAGGCCTTGTCCTCATCTGTGGAAGATGATTTTAACCATAAAAGAACCCTTGCCTCGCTATCCCTGATAGTTTTAGTAGGGAAGGTACGGCAAATTCTACAATCCTTCAGAACATGTGAGGGGTGTAGACCATAGATGCAGTCAGAGTGCTGGTCATCCACATGGACCCTCTTCTTATTACAGGTTCCACAAGCCTTGAAAAGAGCCTTCTTTTCAGACATTTTGAAGAAAAGAGAGACAAAAACCGAGTAGGCACTTAGGGACACAGTGCGGTGAAAATCTGAGAACTGCCCGGGAAGGTTCTAGAGGGTGAGGACAGCTGATTGGCTGAGGCTACTATTGCAGGTCTTTTTACATAATGAGGTAGATAGGCTGCTAAGTTTTGGGCATAGTTAGGCCTTTTAGTCTTTTCCAGCCTACTCCAAGAAATTTTTAGGCACTGCTATTGTATATATTTTTACCGTGGGACTTTTGCCTCGACTACGGGGAATGATTCAGGCATGTGAATTTAGGTAAGATACCCCAATACTGGATAACTACAACTGCTTAATTTCAATGGCTTTGTACAAGTGAAATCGGAGCCCAACAAGAACGTCCCTGTAGCCTTTTTTACCCCCAGTGGAATATTTTTTTTAAACTATTTCCAACTATAACGTCCGTGTATTTCCTAACTAACCTGAAACCTTTGTGAGTGGGTGTGCGTGTGGCTGCAAGGGTGTGTAAGTGGTGTGCGAGTGGCTGTATACTACTAGGGTGGACCGGGCGGGGCCAAATGGCCGATGCCACCAGGTGATTTTGCACTTTTGCATACTTTTAGTCATTTAAAGGGAGAACCATGGTCTCTTTCACTGGGAGAGGCCAAGAAAGAATCCACTCGTCACAGTCACTATAGACTGCGCTCTGATAGATCAACAATGCATTCACCTTCACCAAAGATTTTAATTCAATTTTCATTATGGGAATTGCAGAGAAAACACTTGCTTTGCCAAGCCCAGGAAGTTAGGATCATTTGTCCTTTACAGAAGAGGAGCTTCCACCTGGGGTAATGCTAGGTTTATCAATGTTAGTGCTTCCCAGTGAGGTTTAATTTCTGTAAAATGAGCATCAGGGCTAGAAAAGGGCTTCAACAATAGTCCACAATATTGCACTAAGTGTCTACCCAACTGCAGTACTTTCTGCTGGCTAATTAGTAAGTGCTACTTTGCAAATCTCTAGTCTGTATTCTACATTACAGCTGCGGAATGAAATGAGAATCGGGGCAAGAACAGAATCTCATCTGCCCCTATAATAAGAGTGCAGTTTTGCACATTTTGTTTTTAAATAGGGAAGGAGTGTCGTGCAACCCCCTCCACTCCGGGTCAAATTTGGCCCCAGGAACCCATTCCCCAGTCCAATTATTGGAGGAGGAGCTGCACAGTCCTCCCCTTCCCCAGTTGGGTATTGGCCACAGGGACCACATTCCCTGGGGCCCAGCAAACTAAGGATGGGTGTCCCTAGTGTCCACTGAGGGTACCCAGTGAGCACTGTATAGGAAGGGGGGGGGGGGGGGTGGAGCCCAATGCCCACACGGTACCCGCCTTGAGCAGTAGCCATCATTGCTCCTGCATGCAGGGAGTCGCCAAAAATGCTACTCCCTGTGCGCAGAGAACAATAATAAGCCTGCTCCCAGCAAGTGGGAGCAGTTATCCGACTCCCACCCACGGAGAGCAGATTTAATGTTTGCTCTTGCATGGCGGGAGCTGGTATGCGAGGTTTCCAGGGCCATCATTTATTACTACCCTGCCCCTTTTGCTTCATTTTTTCCCTCTGCTAAGGCATCACTGCCTGGTTGAAGTATTGGCAGTCAATCAGATCTCTGCACAATACAGACCACCAGTAGAATATTAAAGAGTCATGAGGTACAGCAACTCCTCTTCTGGCTGCTAATACTGAAGGCCATCAGCTCCCTTGTTAGATAGCTTTCATGGATCGTGGATGAAGATGGAATGTGTTTACCTATGAACTGGTCTCAAATTGTGTGATCCTAGGCATATTTGTTTTCTGGCGCCGCCTTTTTCTTTATCACATGAGAGCACCTTCAAATATGTGACAAATCCAAGAACAGAAGTGAAATATTAACATCTTTGTGTGACATTTGTAATAAAGCTTGAAACATTGTGAGAACATATTTGAACCAGTTGTTGAATGGTTGCACAGATAGGGGCGGTGGGGACCCGATAGGGGCGGTGGGGACCCGATAGGGGCGGTGGGGACCCGATAGGGGCGGTGGGGACCCGATAGGGGCGGTGGGGACCCGATAGGGGCGGTGGGGACCCGATAGGGGCGGTGGGGACCCGATAGGGGCGGTGGGGACCCGATAGGGGCGGTGGGGACCCGATAGGGGCGGTGGGGACCCGATAGGGGCGGTGGGGACCCGATAGGGGCGGTGGGGACCCGATAGGGGCCGGTGGGGACCCGATAGGGGCCGGGGGGGGGACCCGATAGGGGCCGGGGGGGGGACCCGATAGGGGCCGGGGGGGGGGACCCGATAGGGGCCGGGGGGGGGGACCCGATAGGGGCCGGGGGGGGGGACCCGATAGGGGCCGGGGGGGGGGACCCGATAGGGGCCGGGGGGGGGGACCCGATAGGGGCCGGGGGGGGGACCCGATAGGGGCCGGGGGGGGGACCCGATAGGGGCCGGGGGGGGGACCCGATAGGGGCCGGGGGGGGGACCCGATAGGGGCCGGGGGGGGGACCCGATAGGGGCCGGGGGGGGGACCCGATAGGGGCCGGGGGGGGGACCCGATAGGGGCCGGGGGGGGGACCCGATAGGGGCCGGGGGGGGGACCCGATAGGGGCCGGGGGGGGGACCCGATAGGGGCCGGGGGGGGGACCCGATAGGGGCCGGGGGGGGGACCCGATAGGGGCCGGGGGGGGACCCGATAGGGGCCGGGGGGGACCCGATAGGGGCCGGGGGGGGACCCGATAGGGGCGGGGGGGGACCCGATAGGGGCGGGGGGGACCCGATAGGGGCGGGGGGGACCCGATAGGGGCGGGGGGGGACCCGATAGGGGCGGCAGGGAAAATATTAAAAAGCTAGCACTGTAACTTATTTAAACAATGTTATGTAGTGTGCGGTATATCAGAGTGCACATAAACCCAGGACTTGATGAAAAATTACCTTACACAGTAGGGGAAGTTCATAGCGGTACACAACTGCATTATACTCGAGGAAGCATAAAAGTATGTGAAGCAGAAGTAAGACCCTAAGTTGCATCAAAATTCAGCATGAAGAATTAAGTAAATATATTTAAAATGCAGTTGAGGAAGCATACAAACAATGTAGACCAGTGTCTGGGATTTGAGAGAGAAGTGTTAAGTGTGTTAGCATGTGGTGAAAAGCAATCAATGTTAAGGTTGGGGCTCCTGCTCGCAGATTAACAAAAGATGGTGACACAGATAGTGATCAAAGGCCTTACAGTCGGACTGTCAAACGGATTGCTTGAGGGGAGGTTTCCCACAAGGAAAAAAATCATGGCAGCTGTCTGCTCTTTCCCACTTTTGCCGACCAGAAGAACCATCTAGGATTATATTATTCAATTTTAAAACCAGTGTTGCTCGTGTACGGCATTTAATAAAGTATATACCGGCACTTCCTTACTGAGCTTACAAACTGAAGCACTTCTAATATAACCAATAGATACTGTGCCTTATGATGGGGCCTTTGCCCGGGATGGGTGAGAAGTCACCACAGTATTGTAAACAAGTTGTGACAAGCTATCAGCTTACTTTGAGGGAAGTCAGGGGGTATAGGTGGTCATCTGACAACATTTGTCTACACGTATGCACTGGTTTAGTGATCGGTACGGGGCCAGCACCCCTGCAGCCAGCTGCTAGAACAGATCAGAATGTGTCTATCAGGGGCTGCGAGCAAAGGCAGTGGCAGCAGCATGCTGGGTGAACCCCAGCACAGGAGGTGAGGTGGGGTGGGGAGGAGGTGAGGTGGGGTGGGGAGGAGGTGAGGTGGGGTGGGGAGGAGGTGAGGTGGGGTGGGGTGGGGAGGAGGTGAGGTGGGGTGGGGAGGAGGTGAGGTGGGGTGGGGTGGGGAGGAGGTGAGGTGGGGTGGGGTGGGGAGGAGGTGAGGTGGGGTGGGGAGGAGGCAAGGGGGTGGAGAGGGCCTGAGGGGAGAGCGGAGAGTGAAGAGGTGTGTAGCAGGATGTAAGAGGGTGCGAGGAATGGCCAGAGGGAGAGAGGGAGAGAGAGAGAATGATGACACGTGAGGCGGGAGGGAGGGAAGTGGGCAAAAAGTGAGGTAGGGCATTGAGGCAGACAAAAATCGCTGGAAAATAAAAGGGGGCCAGGTCGGAAAGAAGTGGGGGGTCGTGTTTCAAAGGGGGAGCGGATAAGGAGGCTAAAAAGCAAAGGGCAAAGCAGAGAGGTGAAGAGGGAAGAAGGTGTGAGGAGCCGGGAGCTGAGAGAAGCACGGACGTTTAGTGAAGCAAGAAAGATAAGGATCAAAGAGCAGTGGGAGAAGTAAGATGAAGGTGTAATAAGAAAGTGGACGGGCAAAAGAGGCACGGAGAAACAGAAAATAAGTTCAAGGAGTAGGGAGTGTGGAAGAAAACGAAGGAAGAGAGGCGAGAACGGCTTAAATGCAGTCATGGGAGAGAAGAAAGGAACTAGGAAAGAGGGAAGTGGAAAAGCTGAGTGGAGAGATGGTGGAAAATAAGGGGGGAGAGGCAGAGTGAAATGGAGAGGGGAGGAGAGAGAGAGCGATGAGGACACAGTTGAGGCAGGGGAGGCTGCAGGAGTTGACCAGGAAAGAAGGGAGAAGTAGGCCTATGCGAGTTTTTGCTATGAACAACAGACCGGCAATAATAAAAAATGCGCAACACAAATGCACATAACAGACTTCGGGTAAAATATGTTGTTCATATAGACAGTTTCTGACGTGAGATAGGGATAATTGTTTTTGAAGGTTATCGTTTTCACATATTAAACCAGGTACTGTATAGATTTGTAAAGCAAGCGTCTTAAGTAGTTTTCAGGCAGATTTCCGTTCGCAGCGCTGTAAGGACCTTCAACAAGACCTTCATTTCCACATCGGAGACAGGGAAACTGGTGACTGAAAGACATTGGTTAAGATCAGAATAGGGACAAAAACTATTCGTGATTTGATCAGGAAATATTTTGGATCCAAGTCCGATAATTATAGCTCCATTTCTATTCTTGAATGGAGTGTGAAGTACTTACAGCAACTTCCTTTCTGTAATGACAGTGAACGATTTGAAGCAGTCGGTCCATGTGGAAAGAGAATTGTGAAGAAAACCATCTGAAAGAATACGCAGTCTACACAGAAAGCAAGATCTGACCATGTGCAAAGGAGTGCTCTTTAAATAGCTACTGCCTTAACCAACTGCTCAGAGCGTACACGGTCTGTGACTGGTGACCTGCAGAGCGCGTGAATGGGAAGAGCGGCCGTGGGAGGTGGGTGGGAAGTAGGAGAGTGCGATGTGCAGGCGGGGAGCGGAGCCGAGCCTTTTGTAGTGTGTGAGGCACTGACAGACAAATGGTGGTTTGCGACGTAGCTGGTTTGTGCACGAGCACGGAGCACATGAACTGTGGCAAATCTGCCGTTGGTTTCAGAGCTTATTTGGCCCTCAATACTCTAGTCTATTTATCACTTACGTGATAAAATAGTCGAGACCTAAAAAAGAAGAAGATGGCTTTGATGTCTCAGATAGTGTCTAATGTGTTATTGATCGGAGCCGCGTATCGGTCTCCCGAGACTGCGAGGTATTGTTTCCTGCCTTTTGTTCTTATTAATGTAAGCTTTGCCATTTGTATTGGGTGATTGTTTTGATTAGTCGAGGGACCATCCAACGTTCCTACACGACTTTCGCATTGGTGCAGAGTGTGGGCAAATGTCGGCATGTGTGTGTGGTAAGGTCGGCGCGTTTTCCTGAAGTGTTTTAAGTCGCGGGTCAGCTTGTCGGCCCTACGGGATGTCGGTCTTCCTTTCCCTGCAACAGAGTGCGGTCTGGATCTCCGGCCGCTAGGTAGCGTTGTGGGGAGTGCGTTTCTTGTTGGTAATGGCGTGCAGACTTTGGATTCCTGTCAGTACCAATTCCGCCTGTGATTGCCTGAGCCTCCGCCAACCCCTGGAGAGTGACGTCCTCGTGTATGGGGGTCTGTACAGGAGAAAGCCTGCATTTTTTTCTGACACTCAGTGGTATACTGAGAGTAGGTGTGTGTGTGTGTGAATATTGTAATCCACATAGGGTGTACTCCAAGTGCACTGCAAGTGACCGGCTCTAAAGCTGGCCTGCCGGGACTTGCTCCCGGGGAAATGTTGGGCCTGTGAAGGAGAAATTTTGGGTTTTACCAATTCCTTGAAGCAGGATCGTGTCCCGGGAGCGCTGACCTCCCCTGTAGTTAATTAGGGTTGTGCCCTTTGCCTTATGGATGCTGGGGACTAGCTAATATTTACAGTCATCAGGACTGCGGAGGTAGCCAATTGTTCCACCAATCCTGGGCAGAGTCCAGGGACCTGTTGTCCAATTTTTGGTACTCTATTGAAGCATGTCAGAACAGGCCGACATGCAGTGGGATGAATATTCCTTAGTCCAGCTTCTTTGGGACAAATTTTACTATGCAGTCGATGCGTCTAGTTACAGAAAGGTGGAGAAGTGAATGTGCCCATGGAGGAACGTTTAGATTTAAAAAATTGCGCGCGAGTGTTCTATGTGTTTTGAATACCCCTAGCAACTCACAGGGTGCACAAGGGGGAGAACCTGCCCCGGCCAGGTGTCCCAAGGTGGACGGAGTAGATCAAGACGCTTTTGAGCGCTTGAAGGAAGCATTCCTGGCTCAGAACTAGTCCTGGGCAGTCCCTAAGGCCCCCACTCCCCCCCCCCATTCTGCCTAGCCCAATCAGTCGCAAGGGGCCTACTGAGCCTCAAGGGGCAGGGTGCAACTCAATGTTGGACCCCGAATTGATTATTCACCCCCGGTCATCTGAATGGACACCCTCTGTGAAGGAGGCCAGCTACGTGGCTAGTCTTATTCGGAATCCCATGGGGGAAGAGAAGCCCGAAGCTGCCTCCGGTCACAGTGTCTGCGGCCCTCCCTGTACGGGAAAGTTGCACAAACCCAAGAATAGGAGCCTAGAATGACTACCTTTTTGGCCAAGTTCATTAAGGACCAAGAAGGGTATAGACCAGTCCAGCCAGGACAAACTTCTGGATGCCCTGGGCCCGCTCACCATGATCCTGGACATGGCAGAGGATGCCAAGGTCTCATGAGTCCTTATATCCCCAGAAGCTCTTTCGGGTTGGGCGTAACGAGCGGTAGTGTTCCTGGGGAACACCAATTGTGCTCACTAGACGGAGCGGCTGAGATCCTTCCTCATCAAGGTGGATCCAAAGCTGGGGGATCTGGCAGACTCCAAGGAGGGGGGGGGGGGGGGGGGGGGGGGGAAATGTCCACGGAAGTTTGTTTGGCGAGCCTTTTATTAAGGAGCTCAGCAAGTTTGTGAACACAGTCACGTCGCTGGATAAGGCTCAGTCCGCAATCAAAAAAAGTGTTCTCTTCCTGGGTTTTCCATCGGGGCTGGGGCCACTCGACCAGCCAGGCCCTCCAGAACTCCAGGGGGCAAGGCTCAAGGCTGGATTTAAAAGTGAGGCTACTTCCAATCGCTATTTATTTCCACCACCCAGGAAAATTCCTACAGTTTCTCTGGCGCCAACAAGTGGACCAATTCACCACTCTTCGTTTTGGGCTTTCCTTCACTCCTTGGAGTTTCACAAAGGTGCTCAGACCAGTCGTAGATTACATCCGAGCGCGGGGAACTGGTCTCATTGTGTACTAAACGACTGCTTGTTGCAACTGATCCCACAACACTTGTGGATCCTGTGCCAGCAGAAGCATGTCAATCTCCTGGAAAGTCTGGTTTTCGTGATAAACATAAAAAAGACACTGTTGGTCCCAGCTCAAACAGTCTCCTTCTTGGGTTTTATTATAGATTCTACCAAGGCAACTGTCAGCCTTCCTTCGCGGAAGATGTCCAAGATCCGCAACGAGTTGCGTCGAACTCTGACCAAGGAGAGGGTCCCGCTTTGACAAATCGCTTCTGTCTCCCTCCATCCAGGCAATATTTCCAGCCCTTTTGCACTACCGCGCCTTGCAATGTCTGAAGGCAAAGCATTTGCAAAAGGAGCTTCGTTATTCCCATCGAGTGTTCCTGTCCGAGGCGGCATAGGAGGAAATTCTTTGGTGGCTCTCACATGGAATTATAATCATAAACGAGAAAACCTCCCCTAGAACACAATATACATATGGGTACTAATTCCAATTCTTTTCAAATATCAATATTGTCTTACACAGAGTTGTATTTGAAAAGCATAGGTCTATTATTTTTTTCAAATATCATTAATAAATCCAATAGCAATAAAGACTTGAAAATATATACACTATTTACATCACTATACATATATAATACAGCCGCTTTCTGTATCTTCTGCTCAAACGCACACCCAGGTGCAAGCTATCTTTGTTTGACTTTGGACCGTATTTAAACGAGAGGGTCCATTGAAAATATTCTGGCCTCTGGTACCTTATTTCTGAATCTACTTTGCGGTTTATCGAAGGACGTGTCATCTTTACGCGGTAAGGACGCAGAGTTCAACTTACCTTTTTCCTTTTCCCTTCCTGGATTAGTAGGATTGCGGTCTAGGTCACCTTTGTATCAAAGTTTAGCAACTCATAAAAAATGTTTTGGGTTTTTTTTTCTGTTTTTTCTTATGTTCATAGCTATGGGCCCCCATGAGGGGCGCCCCTCCGCTTGAGATACTCTAGGAAAAAAGTTTACCAGTCTACATCGCCGCTTCATTTTTCCTTGAACTATCGCCTCAACTTGCTGGCCCCCGCTTTTACTTTCCATGACAAATTTCTCATGGTAGGTTATCTTTAAATCCGGGTTTTGGAGGAGCGCTAGTAGGGTAGCTATAGATCTTTTGACCCTGTATCTTAGGTTGTCCCACCCTATATTTTTTTTATCAGACAACTGTGTTTGAGTTGAATTTTACATCCGAACTTTGCGGTCGTTAGTTAAGGAAGGGTACGAGCAGGATAAGTTACATTTCCCATGTTCTCCTCTCTAGGCCACGGTTGGTGGGACAGAGTATAGATAGTTGTCCTGAATGACGTAGACGGTTGTTGGGACTAAGTATAGATGGTTGTCTTGATAGATGTAGATGTTTGGGGACACTGTAGTTTAATTTCTTTTGTGTAAGCGTGACCTTCTCAGACCCTTTATTGTTCTAATATGAAGAGACGCTTGGCTTTCTGAGTTGGCTTAGAATTGCATCTAATCCCTTCATCTTTTTCTACATTTTACCATTCTACACCTGTGAGTATGTATCTGAATTTGAATTACTAATGGTGTCTCCAGTACTGATTCACTGGTATGTGTTTCTTTGATATTGAATTTTATTTCGGCACATCGCATGTACGGAAATATCAGTTTCTGGTGTTTCCATTTTTACACTGTGTTGGTGAAGCTTGTCCATCTACTCTTTACTCTTAAGTTTTCCTTTTTTCTTCTTTTTATGACGGTCTAGAGACATTATATTTTATCTTATGATTCCTTTAAAGACTTGCCTTGCCTCTCTTCTCTCCAGTTTCTATCCTTTCTCTGTTATATTCCACTACTTCTCGAGTATATCTCCTCTTGCTTGTGGTTTCTCCAGCAGTAATTAATGTTAATTATCAGCTTTATCGATATTTTGTCTCATTGTCCCCACAGATACTATATAAGCATACAGTTAAAGGAATTGAAGAAACAGCCCCATTTAAAACCCACCTATGTTATATGAAACTGCCTAATTGGACTCAGTCATACTCTCTATTTTGGAGAAGAAAAGAAATATTTACTTTCATTGCGCCCCGACGAAGGATTGGTGGATATTGGTCCTGTTCCGACATGCGCTTCTTTTTTGTGTGTATTGTGTAATATATATATATATAAAATTGTAAAAACCTAGAGAACGGACAGTGGATATGAACACCAAGATATAGCACCAATCTCGTATCAACCAAAAGTAATCAGTAATTCAGAAATATGTCCAGTGTGCCACTTGCAAAACCGGTACCCTCTGTCCAGGGGCACCTCACGTAAAACGTGAATCCAAAATGTTTATCATCAAGTTTTTAGGGCACCACTCCAATCATATACAGTCAATTTCAATTTTTCAGAGTCCACATCCAATTAAGAAGTCTTGATATTTCCTCAATCTGTTTTTTTTTATTTTCTTATACCCAAAAGGATCATCAGCCAACGCGTTTCGTTCTGACCACCAGAACTTCTTCAGTGCGTGTATAATAGTAGAAAACACCAGCTGTGAATACCACGGATATGTGTAGGATCCTTCCAAACCACAAGAAATTATTATTGTTCCAATTAAGATATCTGAATAAGTATAACTGGCTGGCTTAATCTCACACAGGCAATTAGTCGTAAGTGTTGGTCCACAAGTATACTGGTTCAAACATCAGATATGACAGTCTCAGCATCAAGCCTTATTGGGGTTCATAAGTGTATATCCTCTCTGGTGTTTCAAACGGAAATCAGACACAATGTTGTCCAAAATTCGTAATCCCAATTAGACTTCTGGTAGAAAATACTACCACTGCTACTCAAGGTACTTAAGATCTTAACTGGTCCTTGATCGGGAGCCCGTTTGCTGCTTCGTGCGGATATGGCCGAGTAGCAGTGGTAGTATATATAGCTTGGAATAATCACAAAATGCTAAGGGATCTGGGAATGGAATTGATAGGGTGTACTAAGCAAGGTTCTACCATTAGGGGTGTAGCAATTCTTATGAGATACGGTTTGGGAGTGAAGAGGCGGGTAAAAGAGGATAGCTATGGACGTTGGGTTATTGTGGAATTGGGTATTAATGGCTCCCCAGTGACTGTTCTGTGTACAGACCCAATTTGGACGACCCTTTAAGTATTGAACTGGCAGAGTGGCCAGCCTCTCTAATTTTGTGTGGGGACTTCAATATTCATTTGGAGGGGGATGTTGATATTGGGAGCAGTTGCCTCTATATGGAGGAAAAAGCCTAAGGTCTTCAGAGCTATTAAAGGTTTAATCAGAGAACTTGGTCTGGTTGACGTATGGGTAAATCAGAAGATTAGGGCTCCAGGCTATACGTTTTATTCTGCACCCCATAAGCATGTTTGTTTAGACAATTTTTTTATTTCAAGTGTGGTGGCGATGAATGTAAAATAGAGATAATGCAGAGGACCAGGTCGGATCATAATCCTTTGGTAATGGATTGCGGTTTGAAAGTACAGCAACAGTATCGACCATGGACTTTCAAACGCAACCGGTTGCTTGTGAATATATGTGTATTTGGATTCCAGAACTGTGCAAGATAAATCAGGGTACAGCCCCAGAATCTATTGTCTGGGACGCATTTAAAGCTAGTGTGAGGGGGTGCTACAATGAGGTAGTCGATTGGGAAGCAACGCAAGCTAAATACAGAAACTAAAGATCGAATGAGGCAACTCAGGCTCTTGGAGATTCAACTTATGGACGAACTTTCGCATCAGCAGTATATAGACGATACCCTAAAGGCAATTTTGATTATGAAAATTCATCAACATTTTGTAACAAAGACGGCTAGTAAGCTATCTATCCAGAAGTCTCAGGTTTACGAATTGGGGGAGGATGCAGGCACAATTTTAGCAAAAAGATTGCGCCAAAAGGAGAATGTGAATCGAATATCTAGGATATGTGACCATAATGATAAGGTTCTGGAGTCGCTAACTAATATTTTGAGGGTCTTAACTAGATTTTATGCTGGGTTGTATACAGAGGATGAAACAAATACTGAAGGGCATATGGAAGAATTTTGTGGCAATATACAAGCAAGCAACCAACTGAAAATCACAAAAAAAAGCAATGATGAGCAATAGGCTGAAGGAAAGCCCTCAATGGATAACATGTTGTGGACAAAAGGCCGGGCCACGGGAATTGTGCAGCTGTTTTGACTTAATTATGCATTAAGAAAAGACAACTTATGTAGAATCGTGTGTAACATTACTTCATTATTTTACTCATGGGGACAAATTCAGGGCAGAGATTTTACCTCATTAATACAAGTTTAACAAACAAATGAAGCAGTTAGCAAACGAAAGAGGACTAAACAACTTTTGAGAAGGACCTCCCACCGGGTAGGAAACAGATGGTCACATTTAGTAACTTCTGAGCCATTTGAGCTAAAAACAAATTGATAAAATCTGCATATTATACAGGTGATGGATTATGTAGACATGCAGCAAATGGAGAATTATCTGGAAAATGCAATGGATTCAGAATATCAGAATACCAGTTTCCTTGACTATCGGTCATGATTGATTTTGATGGTAAGTCTTATCATGAACATTTTTCCAATATGGCGAGAAGAGAGAAAAGACACTGAAAATAAGTGGTGGGTAATGTATACTTAGGGAGGAATTACAGGAACAATTGTTGTATGGCAGCCACAGCGGATTGGCTGCGGGCCAACTCCCTACAATTTAATAGCACAAAGATGGAGGTACTTTACTGCTCCATGGACCGGATTCCGCGGTCACGCCCAGAGAACTTTTGGCCTGCCACCTTCCCCGAGCCAGTGTTGGCTGCAGAGTCAGCTCGCAACTTGGGGGTGATCTTTGGCCCAAATTTACAACTTGACATGCACGTCAATAAGACCATCTCTTCGTGCATGATGCTGCTACGCATGCTGCGTAAAGTCCTGCCCCTCCTCCCCGCCCAGGCCAGACCGGAAGTAGTTCGCGGGACCATACTGAGTCGTCTAGACTACTGTAACGCGCTGCTTCTGGAGGCCCCAAAAAATCTGCTGGGGAAGTTACAACGGGTGCAGAATATGGCCGCCAAGCTGGCTCTCTCACCCTAACTTCAGCTCTTCCACCCTAGCGTTAAGGGACCTACACTGGCTGCTGGTGCACCTGCGCGTACTGTATAAAGCGGCGTGCCTGGTGTTCAAGGCAACACATCGACAGGGCCCGGTGCCACTGCAGAATATGTTTGCCTGGTACTCTGCCCCGCGGCTCCTCCGCTCTTCCTCGGCACAACTGCTTGTGGTCCCAAGGTTCCAGAGAGTCAGGATGGGTGGCCGCTCGTTTAGTGTTGCAGCGGCCAAACTTTGGAACTCCCTGCCACTCTTTGAGAAGCCATAGGGACTACTATCCGTTCAGAAAAGCCCTAAAAACGCATCTCTTTCCTAGAAATGTCTGAGCAGCGATAAGTGTTGGGGACCGAACTTCAAGCGCCAGGATGCCCTCTGGGTGACAGGATCGCGCTCTACAAGTATACCTACAAATACAAATACATGGATAAGTTATACTGAACATTGATGACGGAAGTCTCCAAGATAAGTTAGAGAATTTTTTCCACTTCGGTCATTTAGTGTAGGGTTGCCTAACTTGCGCCTCCTCTGCCACATAATTCCGGTGAAACTGAAATTTGCAAAGCCGTGGCAAGTTGGTGCAATTGAAAATGAAATTAAGGGCCAGATTACAATGCTGGTCGGACTTTCCTCTGATCAGCACCGTGGAGGTCGCAGGACCGCCCAACTAGCTATCAGTGGTGCCGCTACCTGTATAAGGATGAGACCGCCTGCAAGGCGGTCTAATCTGTATATTTTGTATTTCGTTTTGAAAAAAAGAACAACGAAAGCAGAGAGTAAATAAAGTCTTGCCTTGGCCTTGAAGCCCTAGCGCAAAGCTTTACTTTTTTAGGCAGGTATGCACGTAGGATTAAGTAAATTTAGTCAGTCAGTGCTTTAAGTGGGCTGACCCACTGGCATATACCATGGGGTGTGGAAGCAAACCATGAATGGCAGGTGAACCGATCAATAGGCTAAGAGGGCTCTTCCATAGTTCCTATGCATTGTTTTTGATTAAGGGAGGCTGTTGAGACTGCTAAAGCACTGTCTACTCAAACCTAAAAAAGTAGTGGCATGAAGTCAGGCTAATCTTCAATGGTGAGCATTCTTGGACGATTAGTAGTACGCAATTGGTAGGTTTGTTGAAAAGAAGTGCTTAAAGAATGTCTGTTTTTAGTGCAGAGTGCATTAATGCATTACAAATCTTGTGCACAGCATTAGGTGTTAATAAAATAAAATCGAGAAACCTAAAGTAATTAAAAGGCAAACTATTTAATTAATACTTGGGTAGACATTTCTTTATTTTGATAGTGTCAAATATTGTAACTATATAGTAGTGTTTGTCAAATAGAAAGAGGGTAGTGGAGCGTTAGAAAGGAGTCAACTGTTATTGTTAAAGGAGTGTTTTAAGTGTTGGAGTTTATAGAACTAGAATCATTTGTTAATGTTTTGATAGTGTGTGGTTATAAGGGAGCGAGTGTGTATGTAAAGTACAAGTTGGTGTTTATAAAGTGGAGAAGCATTGGCACACTGTTGCTAATCAAGCATACTTTCGTCTTCAAACAGTTTGATTATATTTGATGCTTTGTTGTTTATGCCTTTCGCTTACAATCCACACCATGAAATTAAACAAGCATTTGCAATGCAATAGGTCTCGCATTTGCGAGAGTTGGAGTTATTGGCATTGTAAACGACACTGCCTTTTATTCATTTGTTTTGAAAACCTGCAAGTGGTGCATAAAACACACACTTTGTACGTATAGTCCTTGCTTACGAGAAGCAATGCTTGCAGTAAAGGAGACTACCAGCCTTGCTTCTCATAAGCAAGGACTACAAGTACAAAGTGCTTGTTTAGGCACAGCTTGCAGGTTTTCAAACGCATAAATAAAAGGCATTGTCATTTACAATGCCAATAGCTCACTCTCGCAAATGCGAGACCTATTGCATTGCAAATGCTTGGGTTTTTTTTCGTGCTCACCCGCATTCTAGAAGCTTGTTAAGGGATTGGAAGCGGCAGGGACGTACTGATAATGGTAGCGCCTCAAATACCCAATTTGGCCCTAAGCTCGGGATTGTGCCTAGCATGGTGAGCAGGCCGACATGTATAATGCCGTTTCTGTCATTGCATCCAGATATATGCTACACGTAATATCGTACCTACAAGTCAGCACTTATGACTTATAAATTGCTGTACGTTGCAGAAGCTGAAAAAGCAGTAACGATGGCTTGTATATAGATAGAGAAGCTACCACTTAAAGCTCCGTTTGATATTGTTGCTGCTTCTCATGTGTAACAAGGGAAACAAGTTTAAAACAAGCTCTTGGCATTGCTGTGGGGGGAGGGAGAAATGCGAGACACGGCCTTGCGGCTGTGAAAAGTGTGAAGCAGTGGGCAGGGGAGCGGATCCCTTAGAAGTTAAGCTCTCGGAGGCAGGCAGCTCGAGGAGCAAATGGTAAAAAGCGCGTGCACGAGCACATGCACGTGGCGTAATCCGCTATGGTGTGGTTGGTTGAGCCTCTATACTCTCGTCCTATTATCGCTTGCGCGATTAATTGGACGAGACCTAAAAAACTAACCACATTGAGGAAGAAAAGAAACAGTATTGTGTATGTGCATTTCAATTTAATAACGAAAACAAGAATTGGTACAGTCAACAGTTCTCGAACATACCTGAAAGTACAATCCAGACCAACCAAAAACCAAAATCCTTGGTCATATTGCATGCATAGTTCGACCAAACTACCGTTTTGGTACTCTGTACCCGACAACAAAATGCAATTTAAATAATCAGAAGCAACCAGGAGCTAAATTTTGCATTCACAAGTCCTCAGGGTTTAGAAAGGCTGGCATCAGCACTTTCATGAGGCAGGTTGCAGCATCTCAGGGAGTCACTAGAAGTCCCCTTGAGTAAATAAAAGCATTTTCTATAGAAGGCGGCACTGTTGTAGGCAGTTACCAGAGGAATACACCACTACACCCACTATAAGAATTATGAACAAAGCCGATACCCTTGAAAGTAACCTTTTGTTTAAAATATGAAATATACCAAATGTGGCTGGGGTTTGGTTTTGAGCACACACAACTACAAGTAATAGCCTTACCGCACACATTTACATATTCATTTCAACAAGTCTTTTGCTTCTTTTCCATAATCTACATTAACATTTCAATAAATATTCAAACAAGAGTTGATGATAGGGATAGGTAATAACAAGGATCTGAGTGCAACTGCATGTTGGAGGAAAAACCAAATACTGGTAGGTATTACCATGCACTTGTGTGCAAAAAGTTACTTTCATCTATACTTCAAATCATTTTCTGTAATACACTTACCAAGGTGGGAGTGACCGCAAGACAAGGAACAATTGGACCATAGGAGAGGAATATACGAGGGTGAATGGGGAAGAGGGAAAGCAAGAAAAGAGACAAAGATAGTCACAGTCACCAGGCAGGGCAGGGATGAGTAGTAACAAGAGGGGAGGGTGGGATAAGCACCTAGGACTACTTGTAACCCAATCACCAAAACCTAGTGGAAAAACTAATTTGAAAATTCACCCTCCAACAAAATGTCATGAGCTTCGCTAATAGCCCATTAAAGCCATGTTGTCTACCACTTAGCAAAAGAAAGCTCCAAGCAAACCTAAAAGGATCCCTTTGACCAAGAGACTACATAAGCAAATTTAAGCTGAACCCTCAAATGCAGTGTTAGGAAAAATGGGGGGGGGGGGAGAAGGGGAGACGGAAGATAAATTGTGTTACATGATGTACTTCAAAAGCCTGCACTGCAAAATATTGTAAAGCACACACATTTGACAAAGGGATAGCATTTCATTAAACGTTTGAGAAAGCCTATATATGCCTACATATTTAGCAGGACCCAGGAAAATGCTGTAAATCCAGGATCAGGAGAGTAAAATCGCTTCCAAAAATAAATAAAGTAAAAAACCCACAATCAAGGAGTTAAACTAAGTGAATAAACTAAATACGTAGTACAGCACACTTGCTCTCTATTACAAGCTAGACATTTTGATGGATCTGCAGCGTAAGAAAAGGTCTTGATGCCCCCATCAACAAAACAGAAACCGAACACAAATGTGACAATGTAACCAATCAAAAATCGTCTTGAAGGAGCCCTGAGCATTGTATGAGGGAAATGGGTGGAGGTAGGTCAATGCAAGTAGTCAACTTGGCGCCTAAAAAAGTAGATAAGGGAAATGTTAAACTTTGATAAATCTCGTGGAGGCAGTGCACGAACGAATGCTAGAATTTCTGGTGAACATCTGGATGTAGAGAGTTTCCGTTGTGGTATCCGAACGCATGTGAGCACCACCAAACATTGTCCAGCTTGTCCAGCTGCAAGCGTAGTGTTTCAAATGTGGTAAACTAGGCCATTTTGCGAGAATATGCAACTCGTTCAAAGGTCAGAAGGTACGTGGCGACACTATAGTGAAGTTATTTGAGGATGGAGGTCAATCTGAGGAAGACTAGTGTCATACTAATGTGGTCTTCTCATTCTGAAACGGCGAGCCGAACACAGCATCAACAGTGCACCAAGTGGTCGGAAGGATACCTCTGATGTGTGATATCATTACAATTTATGTGTCCGTATTGGCCGAATCGGGTTCCCCATTCACTTTGATCGGAGAATCTGAGTTTGCATGATTGAACGTCCCTTGCTTGAGTGAATCTCGTGGTTTTATGCATATGGAGGAAAGAAAGTGGACGTTTTAGGTCAATTTAAAGCCACTTTGTGGTTTGAAAACAAAACATCCAGTTGTACAGCGTTTGTAGCTATGGGCGGGTCTAACTTGTTGGGGTGGAATGAACAAGGAAATTGGACAGTTCTGGACCCCAATGGTCTTATCCAGGCAACGGTTATCAGAAATGTGCAACAATGCGATGTGTAATGTAGATTAATGTAAGTGGGTAGCGAAGTTACATGGTGTTTTCACAGACACTCTTGCAAAAATCAGAGGATTCAATCACCCCACTATTTTAAAAGATAATGTGCCATCCAATGTACACAAGCGGAGACAAGTTCATTCCTCATACTAAAAGGAACACAAGTTAGAGTTGGATAAACTGTGCAAATTGGGCATTCTCAAAACAATTGCAAGGTCGGAATGATTGGCTCCTGTGGTTTCAGCGCAGAAATCTGACTAACTGTTAAGATTGTATGTAGACCTGCACAATTGGAACGCTAACATTTGGGTTGATCGGTAACCACTTCCCAATATTAATGAGTTGTTGTCCACTTTAAAAGATTCTACTGTACTTATGACCTTGGATAAGTCAGCAGCTACCCACCAGGTGGAGTTATGAGAGGAGTTGAGACATTAAATTCCTTTGTCACTCCTGAAGGAGCAGTTAGCGATAGACGTATGCCTTTTGGCTTGGCTTAGTCTGTCTTCCAGAGGCTCATGAACAATCTGTTCAAAGGCATGTGGGGTGTAATAATTTTGAACACGATAACCGGTTGTAGAAGGTGTTGGAGTCTTGAATGCCTCTGGATTGACTGAAGAAGGATAAGTGTACCATTTGTTGTGATGGGGTGGACTATCTTGGACATTATGTTTCTACTAAAGGAATCAGCCAAAGTTAAAGCTTTTGAGAGCTATTGAGGATACAGTGGCCCCTAGTAATAATGATCAACTTAAATCATTTCTAGGTGTGATTGAGTACTATGCTAAATTTGAGGGAAATGTTTCTACCAAGACTGCTTGCGTGAACAATTTATAAAGGGGTTGTACGAGTGGAGTGTTTTTGACTTGATAAAACAAGCATTGGAATAGCCAATAGGTCTTCGCTTTTGGGACCTTATAAGTATTTAGTTATGCAGCACAATATCTTTGATGCAACATCAACAGTTGCATGGATAAACACTTCTAGGGTCCCAAAGGAGAGACTTATTGGCTATGCCAATGCTTGTTCTGCTGTGGTTTCGCCTTCTCTTCAATGAAAGTGCTGGGTTCTGTCTAGTTATCAATACGTTTAACCAACTATACGAAATACTTTACCGGTTCCTCTAACGGGGCCCTGCTGCCTGTGAGAAAAAACGTAATTGATGCGCTGAGCTCAGATCATGTACACAAAGAGCTAGTCTTTTTAGAGCGGACGTCTGTTTGTGCTCACCGCTCGGCTGTAACTATCCTGATGGCGTAGCCTCGGGGTGACAGGAAAACATGTTTGCAAGCCTGTCCACATTCCAAATGCAATCACACTTTGCATTTAATGCAACTAACCAAAAAGTGTTTACTCATTTTCTGTGACAAAGGTGATCTGACACGGGGACGCTGTTTCTGTGTAATGAATGCAGACAGTTGAGCGGGAGGCTAAAAGGCAGGAGGAAAACGAAAACAAGCAATAAAAGCTGTAAAATCATTAGTAAGCGGAGCAGTGCCAGGCGTGATAATTGCAAGCAGATGGTGCCGCTGCTCGCTCCTGCAAGGGAAACACCAAATGTGCATGAGTTTCTATGGCAAGCAATGCAAAATGTGCACGCTTTAAGGCAGTGTTGATCGATTGCAAAAGGTCTCCTCCTATGGAACGCATGCGCGCTGCGTAGGCGAGCCATAAAAAAAGGATATCGTAACTGCGCAACTCCCTAAAATCATTTGACAATCATGATACATGTATTGTCACCACTGATGCGACCAAAATGGGTTGGGTGCTGTTTTGATGCAGAGAAGAGAGGATTGCAAAAATGAGATTGCCTTTGTGTTTAGAGCAGTTTGTGGTGCCAAATCAACTTATTCCACAATAGAGAAAGACACTTGGGTTTGTGGTGGGTAGTTCATTACTTAGGAATTTTCTGTGGGGTAATCAGTTCATTCTACACACTGATCACAAGCCATTAGTTGAATTCCTCCAGACTGGGAGTGGTGGAAGGGCAACTACTCGCATTGCAATGTGGCAATATGGCATGCAGGGATGTCATTCGGATTTGCAGTTTCTTCCTGGTGTCTAATTTTGCTGCAGATTGTTCATCGCGGTTGCTGAGAAGACTGATATGAGGATAAGGAGGATGATTTGGAAGTTGTGTGCTCTGTGTAAGCAATGACCGATTGAGTGTTATCTGAATAGAAATGGTGTCCGGCTACCTGTGGAGATGATGTGTTGCAGAAGGTGACTAAGTATGTGGTATGGCAGTGGCCATATGCATGTGAAATGGAAGAAGCAGCAGTTACATTTTGGAGATCAGCCAATGAATTGACAGGGGTTGATGTTCTTTTGAGATGTGACAGTTTGGTAGTACCCAACGTCATGAGGTCCAGGATTCTGGAATTAGCAAACAAGGGGCACTAAGGCATGCAGGCAACGGAACGGAGAATTCAGGAAGATTTTTAGTGGCCAGGTGTTGACAAGGATGTGGAACGCTATGTGAGGGAATGCAATGCTTGTGTTTTGAGTGACAAGTCAAAAGTTGCTGTGCCGCTACCTGTACTGACTGTTGAGAGTAATGGGGTACCACGGCATAAGTTGGCTTTCGATTTATCTGGTCCTTTTGGAATCCTTGAACGTTCACCCAAGTATGCTTTGGTGCTGGTAGACTATATGTAAAGTGGACTGAGGTGACGTTTGTTAGTAGTGTGATTTAAAGTGTGATCATTTATTTTTTCCAGGAGGAGTTTATCAGGGTGGGGGGGCTTTCTCATGAGTTGGTGACGGACACTGTTGTCCAGTTAGTCTCCAAAGAAAGGAGTAATTTCCTCAAATCTAATAGCATCAAACACAAAGACTTCTTTGTATCACCCTAGCAGCAATTGTTTTGTGGAAAGGGTGAACCCTGTAATCAAGATTAACTGCAGCTAGCTTGGATTAATGGGTTGGATTAAGAGAAAGTTATTCGTAATATATTGTGGGCCATGAGAATGACCCCTCAGGTCAGTACAGGAATGTCTCCATTTTCGTTGCTAAGGGATAGAGTGGTGAGTGTCCAGTTGAACAGGGAGTGGATGGGGAGGAAATCCCTTGACTGAAAAGGTAGGAAGGGTGCTGAAATTGCGCTGGAATTGCGCTGGCATGCGCAGGAAAAATATTGTGCAAAAAATTGTTGAGGGAGAGTGGTTGATGTGAGGGCTAGTGATCTGGTGAGTGTTATTCCTAGTCATGTGAGAAAAGGCCAATCTAAGTACTCCACCTATGGTAGCGAGCCAAGTTAAGGATCGTGTGGTGGTGCTGGAAAATGTTAACGTGTGGAGCAAAAGTATGATTGTGGTGGTACCCGGTCCTAGTGTTGATTGTGTACAGGAAAATGGGTGCAGATGTATCAAGGGAGAGGGGGGTGCAGGAAGTTGCGTCAGTTCTCAAAGGAGGAAATACGCACCTAAGAAATTTGATGAATTCATTATGTATTAGTAGACTTCATTTAGTTATGCTGTTGCATGTATTTATTTCCTATGAACATTTTTATTCCATTATGTGGGGACATTGTATTTCTCCTCCCGTATTCTTTTGCAGGTTTCTCATGGTGTTCAGTATACAGATATATTTTGCTTTTGTTGAAGGGGATATGTGGGGTTTGTGTTGAGTGGGCTCAGTCGGGGATCATGCTGGAATGTAGAACATCACTGAGTGTTCACTGGTCGGCAGTTGCTGCCTGAGACTGTGGTGCCAGGCGTGAATTAAGTTGGTGTTTCTCTTACCAGTGTTACCATAATGTTGTGAAAAGAGCACTGTTCTGATGTCAATTAAATGAAGGCAAAAAAAAAAAAGCTGAAACAGACCTCGCATTGGATGAAATCTATGCTCAAGTATCAGTGAAATACCATGCTGGTCTGAGATATTGATTTGATTTTTATACCAATGTATTTTGTACAATAAAAGCATCTGCATAAAGGACACATGAAGGATAACACTGTAGGATAATATTACGTTATCAGGGAGTTCTGATGGCATCAACCATAGAGCATAGTGGTTTATAAATGTCACAACCATAGAGGTGGTGGTTCAGGATCATAATACAGGTGACCCATTGGGTAATTATATCACATTCTATGGAAAAATTAGATTAGCATGAACAGGTTTTTTTTTCCCAGGCAAAACTTAAATGGCTGGACTATCCTTTCTGGTTAAAAAAAATAATAAATACATATTTCAGTATGCAGAATTTTAGATCTAATTCTGCTTTTCTTGTAACAGGTCGTCCGTACAAAGAGGGATAATACTGAAGCTGTTTTCAGCATGATACAGCGATTAACAGTTAATCGCAGTTAGAAAGTTCAGGATTCATTTAGGTTTCATAAATAGAATGTTATTTAAAGCAATGGACTCTGGACAGTGGTTTGGGGTTGTCATTATCTAAATGCACTGTCCAGCGTGGAGACTAAATAACTAGTTTGAAGGCAAACGGGCAGAGAATAGGTCACCCAATGGACGAAATGCTCATTTCTTAGTAATGCCATTTCAGTGAAATATATAAAATTACATAAATGAAAGAATTCCTGTGAAGAAGGGGGTTTATAATAGCATTTTTTGGAATAAGTCCACAAACCTGTAGAAAAACAAAATACCACAGGAAGCTGAAGCATAACGTTTAGTCGTCAGCACTGGATCCTAAATTTTGGAGGTGCACATACACTGAGAGAACTGGATGGGGAAGAGGTACTTTATAAATAAACTATAAAGACCAGCGCTAAGCAGAGACCAGCTGAATTTGGAGGAAAACATGTCAACTAGCTTGAAAAGTATGTTACTACTGTGCCAGAAAAGTCTCTTGCTTTTCAACTTTGTGCACTGGAAAATCGTGACCGCTGTCCAGTAGCACGGCAATACGCAAGCTATGCAATGATTAACTTCCTCAATGCACCGCCTAATGGGTGCTTCACGAAAGCCATACTGCTCACATGGACGTTCTTACACACCAGGCTGGCCGGAAGCCTTCAAATCATTATGATGAACCTGTAAAAATACACCCAGGACTTGGCTTTAAGCCACCCTATTACTACCAGATACACACAGGAAAACAGGTCATTTTGCAACCCTCTGTGGTGTGTCCAGGACCTCCCCTCAGTTGATCACAACTTCCCCAGTGTGTTCATCTTGTCCCCAGCACAATTTCTTAAAGTAAGGTCCATTGCCAGCGGTCACAAAAGTAATATTCTCCTGGAAGTTAATAGTACGGCAGCAGCAGAGTCACATATGTGCGATACGCTTAGACACAATTCCCCCCCCCCCCCCCCACCCCCCCCCAGAAGGAAATAGACACTCACTCGGCCAGAGTCAAGGCCCCAAGATGGTCGAAAGAGCTCATGGTGCTGGATTAAAAGTGGATTTTGCGGCATATCTTGGGTCGAGTGAGCGTCTATTTTATTTCCTTATTGGCGCTTATACGATTGTCAGCATGCTCCACCCCTCTCAGAGTCAGAGGTTCCTGCAAGGAGGATAGACAGATAAGAATTTTCTTCATTCACTTCTTCACTAAACCAAAACAAACCAGCATTGAAAATGCAATAGGTCTCGCCTTTGATTAAGTTAGTCATTTGCTTTGCTAATGGTATTGTATAGCAAAGCAAATTGCTTCAACTTAATGAAAGGAGAGACCCATTGCATTTTTAATGCTTGTCCTACTGAGTGCCGCTCCATTCCTCTACTTCAGATGCAGGGCTAAGAAAATAAATGTCTTCCTTTAAATGTAGTCTTGACCAATGATGCTGAAGTATTGGTCCAGACAGCATTAACCCAGAGTGGGGTTTTACATATTCACATTACACTGCCCTCTAAACTATAGGTTTGGGAATAATACAAAGGCTTCCAGAGGAGAACTAGGTCAGTGGCGTGCCAGCAGCGGCAGGTCAGCAGTAGTGTCTGTAGTGGGGTGTCAACAGTGGCGTGCCAGTTAAAGTAGAGTGGCGAGTAAAGTACTCCTGCCCACCCACGTTCAGTTCAACCACATCCGGAAAGGAATTCAAGACCGACACCTGGTCCCTGGAAGGGAGGTAAGTCCTACAGTTGACACTCAGAGCCATGGTTGGGGTAGACCGTGATCACCTGGATATGCAACCCTCACATGGAACAGAAGACAGCTCTTAACCTACTACCACATGGGCTTCCCAAGCATTTCATGAGGCATTGCATCAGGCCCGCCACAAACTCAGTAGCCATGCGTAGACTACAATCCCTAAGCAGGTTTATAGACGACAGGTGACTCTGGGAGAATTCAGAAATCTGTTGGAATAACTGTAAAAAAGGTTGATTAAAATTAATACCAGCCCAATCAAATAACATAATGCAAATCAAAGTAATTTACTTGCGGAGATGTGCTGTAGTTAGTTAAGTAACCAACCACGGTACAGATAAACCAGAGATCTACTCAGGGCTTCCCCTTTTGCCCACTGTTGTGATCGTTGGAAACTCAGGCTACCTGGTTCTGGCAAAAATGGGAGTGGTTAAAAAGAATTAGACCCTGCGCTAACATACATGTGAGAACTCTGCTTTTGGAATAAAAATTGATACAATTTACCATTATGAAAAGCGCGCCACAAGTTGACTAGAGAATTGGAAGTCTATTACCAGATTAGGTCATTAGCCAACTCCGCTGAACGCTAGCTATGTGCACCAGAAGGATGCAACTCAAACGGCCCTGCATCGCTCGCATCTGCGTCTTACTGCCTATAGTCCCTGCAGCACCCCCACATCCCACACACTTATCTTAGCAGTGAGGCGCTAGGCAAGTAATCAAGATGTCCAGAAAATTAAGTAGAGCTGTGTAGGTGCGCAAGCAATGTCTGAAAGAATGTGACTTGGAGCCTCTGTTTTCAAAAAAACACAATTCCATCTTCTTCGAACACTTTCAACATCGTCTGCTCCGGTCTCCCGTGAGAATGAACTATCTGCGTGTGAAGACTGCACATGGACACGTGACCCGCGCAGCATGTTTGGTTGTATGTGCAACAAGGCTGTTCGCTGGTTCTCTTTAGTACACAGAATGCCTAGAAGACCCCTGTGTGGCACAGAAACCATTAAGGGCCCTTCCCCACACAAAACCTGCGTATGCACTGCCCTGTGCCATACACTGTCCCTTCCTATCAGAAAGAAGGCTTAATCCAAAACCCTAATTCACCTGTAACCTTGTGTTGTGTGTAACCATGCCTTGTGCACAGTTATATGTCGTGCGCAGCCTCGTTCCCTAAATCGTGATGTGCAATCCGTCAAAACCATGTGCAGTGCAAAATAAACAGTGTCGCACACAACCCTGGCTTTTACCACACTGTTGTACAAAATCCTTAGGTTTAACAGTGACGAAAGCCAAGGAAGTACCTGAAAAACGCCCAAAACAAACACCCTTCCTGGTTACCATTAAGCAAAATATTGTGAAAAGGGAAGAGCAGGCGCACAATTAACAGCCTACGCCCTATTAAAACAAAGTCGAGGACTCACTACAAGCGCTCCGAAAGCGCAATGCAAAAATAAACACGCTGCACCCTGTCTCCTCTTGGTCAGGCCCATCTGGACTGAATCGCACGGCTTGTTTATAGAACACGCCTCCTTGACATAAAACTGCTTCACGACAGCCGTGAAGCAGGCAATCCAGTCCGGATGAGCCGTACCAAAAGGCGAAAGGGCAGCGGCTAAAATCCCTCATCTCCAACGGCAGGCCACCGTTTAGCATAAACAGTGACGCCAGCCAATGGAAATGAAGGGCAGTGCTTAAAGCCCTTCTATGAAAATCCTTGTCCGCAGAGGCGAGCAGCGCTTTGAGAGACCGAAAAATTAAGTTGGAGTACATCAAATTCTGCTCCACTTTTCGGCTTAGCATGCTAAAATTTCTGTTGGATTCCAAATGGGAAGTGCAGCTTTCAGGACTTCCTCTATAATCCCTTACACCAGTCACTTCGATAAACTGCCCAAACATTACCAAGGTCACTATGAAGCAGGTAATTTTTTGCAAACATTGATTGTAGATTTAGCTTAGTTAGAATCTACAAACACTTGAAAATAAATTAACCCAATTAAACTTGACACCAACTATAAAATGGCTTTTCTAACTCTTTTAATAAATATATTTAGCTTGATACATGTAAGGCTGAGATGGACTGTGCAAATCAGAAAGCCCATAATGCTGGTGTCAATTACTACCCTCCTGTGCTCTAGGTTCTGTGCACATCTGGAGTGCAGGCTTGAAGCAGATTCTTCCGGTCACAATTGGAAGTGGGATGGTGAGGGGAAGGGTGGTTAAGTAGTACCTCCACCTCCACCTCCCCAACTGCAGGTAAACATTAGCTGTAACTTATTTACTGCAGCTAAAACCTTCAGGAGTGCAGAGTAGTTAAAAGATGGTATGCAGCTCAGCCACTTGAAACCAAGTTTTAACAGGGCTGGGTTGCATTTAAAAACAATTCAGTTTAGTATAGAACAAAGTCCTATTTGCGAAGTATCGGACAAGCATGAGCAGTACTCACTAAGACATTCAAACACTAGTTACACTAGACATCACACATGGAAATCTAAGCAGACTTTGGAATACATGCATCTGCCCCCGGAAAAAAAAAATCCAAATTTAAGGGACATTCACCCCAACTAATGTACATGAATCAACATAAGTTAGTAACATATACCAAACAAAAATACCACACAAAAAAACCCTCAAATCAATTGGGGAACAATGTTAGATACACTTTGCTTTTTGTGGAAAAAATACACACAGTTAACTTCTAATTATGCACACATACTCCTTCATAAATACAATTAAAAAAAACAATAGAATAAGGTTAAAATGTAAGCAAACCATCAAACAAAGTATCATAAGATCTAGAATACATATTTTGATACTTTAAACGTTTGAAAATTGCTAGATCTTCTGGGAGCAAAAAGAAAAAAAAAAAACATTCCTTCAAAATCAAAAAGCCACAACCACCACATCATAACGTGGGAATGCATAATTTGTGATGAAGGTTTATCAACCCAAAAATAAGTTTTTGTATCCTTAAGTTGCATTGTAACTGACATTTCCGTCCCCGCTATAAAGGGGTGCAAATACGGACACCAGTCGGGTGGCCTGATAATCTATACCTCAATATCCACATATAGTTTCCTCAAGCACCATACAGGCCGTAGCCACAACGATCACCTTCAACGAAGTTGAATGGCCAATTATATTCATAAACAAACTTACACCCTAGGCACAGGCTTAAAGACTGTAAAGAATTAAAGAATTGACAAGAATCTCAGAAGAGGGTCACACAGAGAACATCACTAGCAGGAGAGTTCAATCTCCACCTCCTTGGCACCACAAGCAGAGAGGAGCTATTAGAAGAGTGGAAAATTCCAAGTTAGGTGCCAACTCAAACAAGCAAACTAGACCATCAACTTTCTTACTACGAGAGCTCAAACATCT
This sequence comes from Lissotriton vulgaris, assembly GCF_964263255.1. Lineage (NCBI taxonomy): Eukaryota > Metazoa > Chordata > Amphibia > Caudata > Salamandridae > Lissotriton > Lissotriton vulgaris. The sequence goes on from NC_141698.1 coordinate 93,612,047, forward strand.
CAACCTGTGGCTCTAAACTGCTGCTTAATTGAAATTGACCCACCGGCCCAGACTTTCCACTCAACAATCACCTCCCACCTTCATTATACTTCTATTACACTTACCGTGTTCCACAAAATGTAGTCTTATTAACTAGAGAGAACGAGCAAAGTGACCATTTAACGCAAGAGATGAAAAGGCAAAAGCCAACTCCTTAACTGAGGTAAGCAAAACATTTGGCACAGAATACACCACAGACTACAATCGAATAAAGTGCAGCTCTGCTTCTGTTGAGAAACTATCAGAATCTGCAAAGACCCTCGTTTGCCAAGAAATTGACAAGAGGACTGGCCTGCTAACCATATGGGAGAACTTCACTAAGGCCCTAATGGACAAATTTGCCACAAAGGTCGGACAACAGCAAGCATCCCGACAAACAACCACCCCCAGACCAGAAGACTTAAACATTCAATAAACCAAACTTTAAGGCAGCTCCGCAGGAACCCTCAAAACCCAGCCCTGCAGGGTGACCAGAGAACTTTGAAGGCAACTCTAAAAAGAAAAAAGTGGGATAAAAAAAAAAGCAAGAAAATGAATCATTCTAGGCAAGGTTACTGCAGGATTAAAAAGTCAAGAATAGTGCCCGGTTTTGGCGTACAATCAACACCCTTCAGCGGCCAGGCCACCAAGGAATACACTCATAATCTCAGAGAAATATAGGGTAAAATATTTATACCATCATTTTAATAACAGGAAACAAGGGGTAGAAACAGACTGGGGTAGAAGCCAATGCAAACAAGGTGACAAAGGCAAAATACCCAGGGAAGAGCCCAAACTCAAATCAAACGGGGACATACAATTCAACACCACGTTGAATCATCGCAAATTCGCCGCAGTCTTGGAAGCGCCCCAAAACAGTGACTAGCTACATCATTGCAAATTACGATGCAAATAGCCAAAGGAAGGCTAGAAGGTGCTCCAGGCCAATGGTGTACAAACACAATCTGGAGTACTGAAGCAAAGCCCTGGTGTCAGTCTTTAACGAGGTACTGGAAACAGAAGTCATCCCGGACTCTTGGAAGGGATCCATGATCTCTATCTATAAGCAGGGAGACAAGGCCAACACAAAGAACTATTGTCTTGTCGCCCTAATAGACAATGAAGCCAAGTACTATGCAGGAGTGAACCTGGAAGAATTAACATCCTGGGCCCTGTCAAAATCCTTCATCCCTGTAAGCAAGACTGGCTTCTGTCGACAAATGGGAACCATCACTAGCATGACCTGGACCCTGCTGATTGACGTAGCCAAAGAGGCAAGGCAAAGCAACCGCTATTTTTATGTTTCATAAACTATAGCGCAGCATTCGATCATGTAGATCGTGCAAGATTATGGCAGAAACTTTAAAAATGGGGATTCCATCAGCCCTCCTAAACCAGTTGATTTTACTACACACAGACATCTGGGTCAAAATCGACATGGGACACCTCTGCAGGCGAATTAATACCCCCAAAGGGTTAAAACAAGGATATACTATAGCACCCTCTCTATTCAGTCTCTTTATGGCAGACCTCCTAGGAGAATCTAACAAAAGCATATCACATGCCCCGAAACTAGGAAAAATGTCCCTTTCTAACCGTCTAATCACAGACGACCTGGTCTTAATAAGCAGAACGCCAATTTGGTTGCAGCACCTCCTGAATACGACCGAAAACTAGTCAGAAGCAAAAGCATTACGCATCAATTTAAGTGAATCAAAAACTGTGGCAATAAACTACTCCAGAAAGAAAAATGTTGAACCATCTGGGCGGATACAGCCTAGAACCAACCAGCAACTGAATGCAAATACCTCGGAGACTTATTAGATAGCAGAGGATTGTACAAACCTCCGATGGAGGTCCAGCATTGGAAAGGCATTACTACTTCACTAGCAATGAAGTCCCTAAAAAAAGCACTACCAGGCCTAACCTTAGATCCACTACTACTGGTCATCCAAGCAAAGCTACAAACAATGCTAACTTATGAAAGCGAATCATTGCGAGGGATGAAATTGCTTTGGATAAAATCAGCACCTACAGAGCGATCTTAGACCTCCCGATCTAGGAGTTTCCTGCCTAAATTAGTCAATAAATAGGCCTAAAGAAGCAGACTGATTAGGAGGGGCTTTCATAAAAAGCTGGCAAAAGATCAGGGCAGCTGAGCAAGGATCGCTAGATTCACACCTCTGGACAGTATGGCATGCCATGGAAAATCACCCACACCAGAGAGAACATCTTAGGCTCTCTATCAAAACTAGGTCCAACTAACCTGTGAGCCACCTCTGCAACTCAGAGCTTTAAGAAGGCAGTAACAAAAGCAACAAAATCCATATCCATAATTGAAGACAAAGAAACCTTCGCAAAAAGGGCACATGGCTGGTCCGTGCTCATCGATTATAAAGTCCTTAAACCACAACCATACTTCAGGGTAGGATTCAAAATGAAGACGAAAGAAAACTTTTTAAGACACCGCCTGTGCATCCTACTGATACTCCTGCACCTACCTCCCTGGAAAAAGAAACCAGGTGAGCCTACTTGCTGCCTCTGTGGAAATGGAAGTGAGGGTCTCGTGCAGGTTATCTGCATTTTCTTAAAGTCTACTGGGCAGAAGCTCTCTGCACTGCCCCCACCTTCAAACAAAATGGCACAAGGACTTTTAGGCAGGCAGTTAAGCTATGCTTCAACCCTACTGTCACTCAACTAAACTGCCGCCTCACAAAGTTTTTCAACATAGTAGAAAGGAGACTGCCTCACAACGAAGGCACAGAGAGTAAATAACAATCGGCCCAAGAGGATATTGATCACCACACAGCAAAGTCAGGATACTACAATATTATTCAACAGCCAAGCACTATCACTTTCTGCAAAACAGACGCAGAATCCCCATTCAAGCATCTTGTGACTAGTAAAAGACGGGAAATCAACAAGATCTTAAAACAAAACTTAGAGGAAAAAAAAAAGGGCGGGGGAGGGACTTATCTGAACAGTCTACGCATAATGAACATTAAGCAGATAGTCTTTTTATTTTATTTTTTCCTTCGTAAAGCACGAGGTCAGGCAAGTGAATCAGCAGAGCAAAACAAAGAAAATGGAGCAAGTGTGATACCAACTAGGTCAGCACTGCAAAACGGACAGATCGCTGCACTCTAAATGTGGGTGACCACTAAGAACTGCGTTATTAACATCCCTCTACTGACAGCTTACAGCCGCCTATCGGCTAAGTAATGTTACAGACAGAAAATAACTCCTCAGCCATCCTTGTGCCATTTTCCAAGATGGCAGGTCTATAATGATGAGTTTTAGCCATCGGATTAGTAATTTGTTTCAATATTTTGTGTCAGGTTTTCTGTTTAAAATTTGTGAACACGAGCAAAGCAGGTGGTAAGGATCTTTACCTCTTGACAGTGTTGCCAACTACAAAATCTGAAGTCTCCCTCAAAGAAAATGTGCCATATGGCAAACTAATCCGAAAGAATAGCTAACATCAACTGTGGCTGGTGAAGTAAACAAAAGATTGAAACGGATGTGTATCAAATATTTTATCAATGTAACAAGTGCTACAAGTCGTATTCAATGGAAAAAAGCCTGGATAAGTAAAAAAAAAATTGCAGAAACCAGTGAATCACAATAAGAATCAGAGTTTTCTAAGAAAGCAATGACAACCAAACCCAATACCCATCCACTTAGAAGATAGATGGCTACCCCTCGCCCACCTCAAACAACTGATCAGAAAGCAGAGGATCTTCAATGTGTTAGGTTATCTGTGGTTTAGCCAGAACAAGGCCAAAGAAAGTAACAAAAGAACAAAGTACATAGTATGCAAGTCTCACAGGGCAAACATGTTTTTATCTGCAGCTAGTTTCTTCCAAGATAAAGTTTCAGATGAGTAGCTGATCTAAACAGTGAGGTTAATGTATCCGCAGCAGATTTGTATGCTCACCCGAACTGCATGCATGCATACAATCGAAAATATGAATGTGCAATGAGCTCCCAGCGGCAATATAAATGCCAGCCTTCAATTAGGTCTATGTTCTTTAAAAAAACAAATTAAGTTTTAAAGCCACTCAAGTGCTGGCTATGGGTTCCCACTCAGTGAGATCAGAGAAATAATGGTCAACATTCATGAAACTGTATCCATAATAATGAACTTCAGATATTTCTGGTGAGAATGTACGACAGAATTTGTTTTTGTCAGTCTAAAAAAAAAAAGGAGCCACTTATGGTGTTCAGCTGATTTGACTCCTGAAGTTCTTGCTGCCAAAAGAAGACCACAGAATGCCATAGGAGATTTAGATTTTGAACTGTATGACACATTTTGAGATAACACAGAGCTCCGCAAATCATGGGAGTCAAAGAATGCCCGATGTTGTCTAAAGATTTTTTTACACCAATGTTTAATATCAGCAAAGCAAAAGTGTTACAAACTAAGGCTCTTGAGTTTGGAACAGAAGCCAACAATGTTGATGAGGTCTTTGAAGATAAGTGAAGAAGTGGAAGACAATCTAATGAACCGACACACTCATGCTGTAAAAGTGTACGGTCCTCTCCAAATCAGGTTTCATGAATTACATCACAGCAAAAATAAATTTCTGCTACACGATGACTGTCCATGCAATCTAAAACAAGTGCAAAAGTAGAGAGCTAATCACTTCAATTAATATGATTGGTGTATCAACAAGCTAGAATTACACAGTACGGAGCAGGAACTTGTTAAGCAGCTCATGCAGTAAAATCCTGTGAATCAGGCAGCACACCACTTCTAAGTCACTCTACCAGGAAAGGATTTACAATTGCTGCTTGATCATTTTGAAAAAAGCTCTTCTTTGTCTGGAACATCCAGCACACATGATACTGCCATGGTGCGTTTTCAAGAATGTACCAATGAAGTAGCTGCTGGAAAACAAGCTGAGTCAGATGTAGGCATCAAAAAACAAAGCTGCTGAAACATCCCACAACTTGCATCTCATGCAGAGGCGACAGAGAGCACCTTAAGGAAGTGACCAAACAACAAATAGAAGTCACACGACAAAATATAGGACATCGGTGATAAAGCCGGAAAATTACTGGACTGGCTAGACAGAAGGGACAAGGGTGCCAGATGGATAGCGCAGCTTAGCTCAGAGGAGGGACAGGCTACAACTGATGCGCGAATGATTGTGCGCACACTGGCGTGCCATTTTCAGACGGTCTACTCGTCAGCCTCTGACATGACACGAGGAGGCACCGACTTACGTGAAAGATCTGGATATGCCTAGGCTAAACCCTGAGGCAGCGAAAGGGTGGTGGAAGAGCTACAGGCGGCATTCGGGACGCTGCAGTTGGGTAAAGCCGTGGGGCCCAACGGCATACCCATCGAACTTTACAAGAAACCAGCCGGGACCATCGCCCCTCATTTGCTAAATATGTTCACTGACAGCTTAAAAGTGTGCGAACTCCCGCTGGATCAGCACATGGCCACCATAGTGGCTATACCGAAACCGGCTGATAGATGTACCTCCTACCGCCTTATATCATTACTCAATGCAGAGGCTAAGCTCCTCACAAAACTATTGGCGACTAGGCTAACCCCCATTTACCGACAATCATACATCCAGACCAGTTTGGTTTTATGCCAGGCAGGAATACTGCCCTCAATCAGAGTCATCTGCATGGAGTTCTTGCCCATGCAGATTGTCTGTGAGAGCCGGCGGTGGTGCTGTCGGATGCACAAATGGCATTCGACATGGTTGAATGGTTCTTTCTGTTCGCAGTGCTCCATCACCTGGGCTTTGGGCCGAAGTTCATTGCATGGGTTAGGCTGCTATATACCAAACCAATGGCTCATGTCACTGCTAATGGCCACATGTCTGAAGACTTTCCCCTGGCACGCAGTACACGCCAGGGCTGCCCCCAGTCACCGCTGCTCTTTGCTATGGTGCTGAAACCACTGGCAGCATGGATACGGTGGGAGCCAATGATACGAGGACTCAGGTGGACAGATAGCTGGGAGGACTGCGTCTCCTTGTATGCCGATGTGTTGATGTATCTGTCCTCTACGAAACGTTCCATTCTAACCCTTAATATCTGTACGATTTTCGGAAGGGCGTCTGGATATACTCTAAACTGGTCTAAATCAGTAATGTATGTGCTGCATGTCCCCCCCCTCCCACCCCCCACCGTGGCGTCCCACGGATTGCCCACTCCCGATTTCGGAGGGCTCATTTAAATATCTGGGCATATATGTTACTATTGACTCGGGGGAATTCTTTCAACGGAATCTGCAACCACCATTAGACCGCCTCAAAAGAGATGTGCGCCACTGGGGTACCATGCCGCTGACTGCTAGGAAACGCAAAGCTTTTTAAGATGATGTCCCTACCTCTCTTTTTATATGTACTGGAGAATACGCCGTTCCAGGTGCCACCCAATTACTTAAGGACAATAGCGGCACAGGTCTCCGGCCTTATATGGGGCAACAAACCAGCATGCATCACGCAATCCAAGTTGGTGCGCGGCTGGTATGATGGAGGGATAGCGCTCCCGAACATTCAACTTTATTATTGGGCAGCGCAACTCAAGGTAATCAACCAATGGCTGCATGCCCCGCAGTCAGACCCAGAATTTAAGGCGGACAGGGAAATATTTGGTACAAAAGGTATGCTTTCCCCCCTTTATGACAAAAAACTGACTCAAACACTCATTGGAACTCTGAGACACCGTGGCCATCTGGCATGCCGCCCAGGCCAAACTCTGATGGGGCGGAGTTCTGACCCAGCTTACGCCGTTGCGGGACATAAAACGCTTGGGTAGAATTAGAAACAGTATGGGCTTTGACAACTGGGATGACATTGGTATATCTACTGTGGGCAACATGTGGCAAGATGGCAAAATAATTACATTTGAGCGCCTCCAACAGCAATATGAACTAGCATCTTCAGAGGAGTTTCGGTACATTCAGATTAGACACTCCTTAATGTCAGCACTGCAGCCCGGTACTGCAGTCCCAGAGGCATCCCTCATGGAAGATAGATTGCTTACAGAATACATGCAGAAGAAAGCCACCTCACTCACATATCGCAAGCTGATAAACAATCTGCCAGACCCAACAGGATCCCTGCGAGATAAATGGTCTCATGATATGGGCAAGTTTGACGACACAGAATGGCAGGAAGTGCTGGCTTCTCCATGGGAGTTGGGCATACCCTCACGGCTCAGACTGGTGCAGCTCAGAATTTTACATCAACCGTACTATACCAGACACACCCTACACAGAATAGGCAGAGCACCACACCCTTTCTGGCTGCGGAGAGGAAGGTACCTTTTTCCACACCATATATGAATGTCCCAAAATCAAGGAATACTGGACAAGGGTCATGAGGACAATGTCACAATCTGAGGGAGTATCATTAATACCAGAGGCCAGACGTTGTTGGCTAAATATATGGGAACCTAATGACCTAACCTGTCAGGCTCAGAGCTGGGCTACGCTGGGAATCATGGTTGCTAAACGGAATTTTGCCCAGAAATGGGGGGACGGTGGAGGCACCAACACTTACTACCTGGGGGAGGGACATGGATGCAGCCATGGTGGATGAGAGAACGGTGCTTATTAATCGGGGATGCCCCAACAAGTGGAGTAAAATCTGGGGGGCCTGGAACAAATTCAGGGGGGATATATGTGACCGGCCGCCCGAACAAGATGATGGGGATTCTGACTGAGTAAAAAGCGTGACCAAGTGACCTACAAGTGGGGCTTGGATCTTAACGTAATTATGCTGCAGAGATGTGATTTAAAAAGGTGTTGATTGTGCTTTTTTGTACTGTAATGTCATACTTTACTATAATATATGCATGGTTTCTGTACTGCATTGCAGCTGTGAAAAATAAAAACCTATTTAAAATAAAAATAAAAAGCTGCAAACTTATAACACAACTGCTTTGCTTACTTGTGCAAAATCAGTGGCTCACTGGTTAGAGGCGGCAGACCCGAGAGCAGAGGACGGCCCGGGACCAGGGTTCGATTCCCGGCGCGGCAGGTTTCTGGACCTGGGTCAGCGGACTCGATAATTCTCTCGCCTCGGTGCCCACTCTGATCAGCGATCACACTCGGCAACTCTGGGCATTAGCTTGCCTCATCTTCACTAACGGCCCCACCAGACCGCCGGGGATGCCTGGTCTCACCCTGGAGATACCCATTAAGGGACCATCTCTCAGGGAAGCCAGGAAGGGTTTCGCAGCGGTCGAAGCGCCTTGGGACCCTACGGGTAAGTAGTGCGCTATATAAATGCCTATACATACAAGTCATCAACAAATCACAGTCTACTAGAAAGTTTCAGAGTGGCATGGATCATCTTCTACTGATTCTGCGGTCCGCAAAGCTAATTTCACTGAATTTATTAGATCGCTTATTCAGTGCAGACTGAAGGATGAAGACAGTTCCTCCGTGGACTGAAATTCCTGCTCTGTTCTCCCACAATACCATCCCACTGGAGAAAGTTATGTATTTACCAGTGATACCATCTCCAGTCACAAACTACACAACAGTATGCACAGCTCTTAATATATATATATATATATATATATATATATATATATATATATACACACATATATACATACACACATATATACATACACATATACATATATATATACACACATATATACATACACATATACATACACACATATACATACACACATATACGTACACACATATACATATATATACACACATATACACACACATATATGTGTATATACACATATACACACACACATATATATATATATATATATATATATATATTTACATATATATACACACATACATTTTAATCCAAATATGCATGCTCAGCCTATTCTGCGATGAAGGTGTTTTTTATATTGTAGTTGGCATTTTAGGAGCAATCCAGTAAAATTTGATCTTTTCCAAAAATAAAAGTTTTCCACATGACAAATGTTGCTTCAGTGCGCAGGAAGTGCTCAGTGGATATGGAATAAACTATGCACTTACTGAGGTTGAAATCTTTGGAAGCAAAACTGTCCAGTCAGGATTGAGTGTAACGCATTATCTTAGTTTGTTACAAGGTATGCTCATCATATCCGAGGCTATAGAAACACTGCGTTGGAAAGCTGTCTGGTACAAGAATGACGAATTAGGTTTTGCACATCTTATCTCGGACGTGAACAAGGTGCCCTTCATTCAAAAGACATAATGCAAAGCCAGACAATGTTCAATACACAGTTCAAAATCAGAAAACCAATTTCGTAGAGTTTGGCAATGAATGTCAAGAAAAATCTGAACTTTGCAAGTACTGGGGAAATGTTTTACAATTGATAGCACTGGTGAAAAACTTGGTCCGTGCTGATAAGGAACGTGATTGGGAGCTGCATGTGATCACTGGAGTCACCGATTACTGTGTTTCACAAATGTAATTGCATAAACTACCAGAGATATGGGTCCTGGCATTTGGATAGAGTGAAGAAGCTAGAGGTGGAAAAACCATACCTCTTTAGAAACTACATTACAAGACGTTTTGTGGTGAAAGACAGAGGGAAGGTTCAATGTTGTGGCTTAAAATATGAAACCGGAACAGACTATCCAGAAATCACAGAAAAGCTCCAAGGAAATTGTTGATCAGACATCTAAAAGAATAGGTTGCTCAATGGCACCTAGTTTACCATTAATTTCTTTCTATTTGCATTGTTTTCAGAGAGAACAAATTCTAAATTAACGGACCATCGTGAAACCGTTCCTCACCACAAACTTATGGGAAAGAGAGGGGAACGTTTTAATAAACATGTTGAGAGTCTTCTTCATTTCATTCAGCTGCAAGGAAAACCCTTCAAAATGACTAAGTCTGTGTGACTACACAACTTTGTGACCAAAAAAATATGTTGATAACGAAATAAAGACAAGCCTACTTTATGTTCTGGAACATGGATCGAAGCTAGACGCAGAAGTGACGCAGGAGAGATTCGTATTGAAAGAGAAAAGGCTGTTTGACATAAGTCACTACAGCTACACGTCTACACTTATTGACACAGTAAGCTTTGTCCCTCCAACCACTACAAAAAAAAGTTACAAAAAACAACTTTGGCAAGCAGAGAGATGGATGTAGCAAAATAATTTTATTAAGGATATTGTTACATGATCTTCCAACAAACGCATTATTTGATATAGATGCTGCAACCAAACCAGTGAAGCACAAACTTGTACAAGAGCATGAAAAAAAAAAAGCTCTCAACTGAAGAATTTCAATTTCAACTGCACATTGTTAGACCGTTATCTTGAACTGTCAAAGAATGTAAGAGACTCCGACAAATGGCTTCAAGTGGAACAACTGACCTTGCCTGCATCAAAAAATGCAACACTTCTACCTGTGCAACTTAATAAATTCTGGTCATCAACATCGAACAAGATTAACTTGGAGATGGTAACTCGCAAAAACATTCCTAATGCTTCTGTGAACACTGAATTTATTTATTGCAAGGAGAAATATTGTCAATGAGGAATTGGTGCCTGCAGAGAGATACTCGGTGCAGGTAATATTGTTCAAAAACTTAACAGCACATTGGAGGAAGCGGTCCTTCGTGCTGTGCCACATGTCGAGTGAGATGTTCGAAATGGGTCCAATTGAGTCATTGTACTGTCAAATGGCAGATTGTATTGTGCTACTTCAATTTGTAGCAATGTTAACAAGTCAAGGGTTGTCAGTAATAAATATGTTATGGAACAGGAAAGAAAAAAAACATTTAATCCTGCTTCATATTCTATGCAAGAAACTTGACCCAAGGATGCACAATGTTCTGATCCAGGCACATAATCTTACATGTGAAGACAGTGAGAAATACTGGAACAAAGCTTGGAGTTTTAACTTGTGAACCTGTAAAGTTTCAAAAAGGATATTCTGAGACAGAAGTAGGATTTGACATTAAAGACGTAGAAAACATACCTGTGAGTGTGAGAAAAGTTAGTTTTGACTGTCACATTTGACAATTTTCGGTACAGTGAGTTCAACAGGTCAGTCCAACTAAGTGACCTTCCACTGATTCTGTGCGTGGACTCATTAAAAGAGTTCTGCTTTATCAGATGTGTAAGTTTGGGATTGTGCAATGTAGATAAAGATCTGTGTACATGTGGATGGGAAGGTATTGATGGGGTGCTAAAACAAACGAAATTTCTCATGTCTCTATGCACAGAACTTACACATACATGCACTTGCAAAACCTGTGCTACAAAAAGATGTCCCTGTCGATATGCTCTTCTCAAATGATCAACATTCCGCAAACGCACCATGAGCAATTGCCAAAACAAAGTGAACTATGAAAATGCATCTAAAACAGGGGTACTAAACATTTTTTTTCGTATTCAGATCATAAATATTGTTTGGTGTATATACATAAAAGGATTAAAAACATAACGTGTTCTGTTTCTATACAGGTCTCTTCTTCCTCTATTATAGATGCCATCTTGGAAAATGACAGAAGGGTTATTCTGAGGAGCCATTTATTACCTGTCTTTGTAAGGCTACTTGACCCCCCAAAACGTATACTCCTGGTTCCTGAAATATTACATCAATGCAACAATTTATTTTATAAACTGAGGTATATCAGGGGGGCTGGGATTACAATCAAATCTGTGCTGGTGACTAATCACAAGCGTGTGGTCTATATAACAGTTAAATGTGTTCAAACTCAAGTCTGCTGTACAAACATTGCTTTCCGCTCAAGAATTTCTGAACATTTTCTATATGTACAATGCATTTTTAAAATGTTTGCATATTTCTCACTTTTTTGTATCCAATGCTTGGAACCATTAACCAGATTTCTCTAACTGTTACTACTCCAATTCCGAACAGGAAAGGTAAAAATATTTCAACTCTTCATCAGTTAATCATACATCAAGAAAAATGTCAGTGTGACAGATGTCTTGAATTTGATATTCATCAATTCAACTAACAAAAGGTTAAACCATTCAAGCCTACCCAACACCTTTTACAAATTCAACTCTCGAAACTACTGGCGCTATATACACGAAACCATATTTTGGATGAAGTCTACCTTAATGCTAACTTTGGTTTGAAAATCAGTCCAGTATATTTTAATGTAGTGTAAAGTTATTTTGGGATCTTATAAGGGAAAGAGTACTATTTTAACCCCACCACTTTTGGCACAGGTGCTTGAAGCTTGTCACTGCAAATATCTGAATATGCCAAGTGACAAATTTTATTCACATTCATTAAACTGCATCAAAGTTATTAAGACAGAAAATATATATTTTCTATGGAAACTGCATCTGTGCCGCAGTTGCAGAATCACCACTTCAAACTCTAAAATATCAATATATGCATGTACACATGTTTATGCATGCATCGAGGCTAACAATGTAAACTTTCAACATGCAAAATTTCAAATGCTGGAAAAAACAAAACTGTGGTTATGCTCCCTTTTAAAGTTAAACTATTTTGCACTTGTGCCCATACAAACAAAACTATTATGTTTGCTAGCCAATACCATATTCTCCCCTAATCGTTCCCACATTTTTAGGGTCCATTACAAACCAAGATCCTTCATTGTACTGCAGCACAAAATCGATAAGTCAATGGCTACCAAATACCACAGTCGCCAACCTTTTCCTCTCCCTCAGGGAATAGTGATAATTCCCCAGTGGGAAACACCAGACATGTGCCCCCAGGTGAACGGGGACACAGGTGTTTAATTATTTTGCTGCATTTGTGTAGCACAACAATTACATCTTTGGTGGCCTAAAAGCACTGAGTAAGAAGCGCACAAGAAAGGTGGTAGAAACATTTTTGAAGGATAGACTGGTTTGAATCTCCTATCCTAGAGGAAACAGTTTAGGAATACCTCAGTAAAACCTATACAAAGCAAAGCTAGAATAGAATAATTGATCACATTGCCCATTGTCTACTTTTTGCGTGCTGTATATTTAAAATCTTATCCCTATGCCTCTCCGAAGACAACACGGTCATCAGGGGATACCTAAAGCAAAAAAGTAAGCTCCTTCCAAAACTCCCCCACCCTACACACACTAGAAGCAGTCAGCACCTAAGAAATACCACCCTTGCTGGTCACACAACTAAAATGCCTAGTTACTGCAGCAATGTGAAAAAACTATCATACCGGTCCAGAGAGGAGTAAACGTGCAAGGAGCCAGACCTTGCCACAGTCCCAGTTCCAATGACCATCACTGATCTGGAATATTGTACTGTATAAGTATAATATTAGAACGATATTTGCCTTCACTGATGAAGCACTTGTTGAAGGGCGAAAAGAGTTGGCTGGGCTGGATGTTGAATATGTGAAGAATAAAGTGTTTTGTTCAGACTCACCTCTGCATCTAGTTGCGCGTTTATGAACTAAATGGAAGAATCTCTGAACCCATCTGGTTGGACTGTAATATGATTAAATTCTCTTGCTGTCCTTAATGTGGATACGTCAAGTCAAGTCAATTAGTTTATTTGTTACAGAACTCCAACGGAGGTCCACAAAAATACACCAAAACAATAAAAGAACATGCTTTATAACAAATACAAAAATCTACCTTAAACAATCCGCAAAACATTACACCTACCAACTAAACTAAATTTCAGAAATTCTAATAAATAACCAGAAATGTTTTAAAAAATTGAAATATTCTATGGCGGATCATTTCATTGGGAGGGGACAACACAAAAGACCGGGCCTCCTCAGCGGAACGAATATTAAATTTAATAAAAGAGGATCTCAAAAACATACGCCTTGCCCTTAAAAGTTCTGGACACACAAATAGCACATGATTGAGATCCTGTATTTGGGAGCGGCACAGTTCACAAATGCTCTCATTTCTAGGAGTTTTTTCCAAATGCCCGTTACGTCTCTCAAGGGCAATAGGTTCATTCTTAAAAAAAGTATTAATCTTCTGATGCCATGTGGAACATTCCATGAGAGATAGGGCTGGGGTCCGCTCCCCATCGCACTCACACAGATCACCTTGTTACGAACTTTAGGATGACTTAAAGCTATAACTCTTGTTGTACTAATCATGCTTACAGACCTCTTTAAAAACGACTTCAGTGCAGACTTTGGGATGGAGTGAAGTGCTCCCTATTCTGATTGCATGAAACGAAGAACTATCCTATTTGACAAGTCAGGATAAAGAGATTAAAACAAGATAACTGTATGAGCACTAGGTGAATGTTGCTAGGTAAAATTAAATCTCCAACCTCTCAATAGTATGGGCCAGCAATCCCTGCTGTGCTTTCAAGAACGAACCAAAATAAAGGACTCTTGGTGCAGGATCTCCTGAAAGAAGGGAGCAAGTATACATTGTACTTAAAAATTGCTCCTTATGGTGTCCCTGGAGAAGGCAGTGGGGTTAAAGAAAGCGGACTCCCCCAAGCTACATAAGCAGTAGCATATTTCAATTAAGCCATGGAGGATAATTTCCCTTAAAAAAATCATAACTGGGACATCAACAGGAGAATTACACTGAGAATTCAAATATTTCATCAGTCAAGAGAGACCCAAGGTCTTTGACAAATGAGACATGCATTGTCTTAATGTTGTAAGAATGCGATCTATGTGTTTTTGCCATATTACCTGAAGATTCTTTGAATTTAGACCTGAAGAAGGTGCAGTGATTTAATTCAAACAACCGAAACACAATGATTTTTAATTCCACAATTTTCCTTCGCTGAACGATTACACTGATCCTTTATTGTATATTAACAATATTGGCAAGATGGAATAGGTTTCAAAGATGTATGTCCTTTTTTCTTCTGACTACTACTCGATGTATAAGTTTGTGTTTTGATAGAAATGTCAGTTTTTAAATAATAAATGTGTACATTTATTAAAATGTATTTATAACAATGTTTTGCACAGCATTTACAAAGTTGGTGTGAATCATTTAGTCAAATTCTCTTACAAAGTTGTCTGAAGCAGCATTTTAACTACCTGGAGGAGCCTACTGAGGTTTCAGTTCTTGGTTTTGAAAAGTTGCTCTCCTTTAACAAGTACACAAGGTACCATCAAGGCATTTCACAGATTGAGCAGACAACCTGCATGCTGCAAGTTGTTCACTGTCTTGTATTTCAATGGGATTGCCACAGGACACTGTTCCAAGTTATACTTTAATATCCTCGGCCTGGGTGTAATTGTATTTATTCCAGAGTAACTTAAGTTATTTCAGTAATAACTCACAACTCTTGTGTGGCGAAATTATATAATTACACCTGCTTGAGTAATTAAGAGTAATTTGGGGCAAAAATCCTACCACAGGAACATTGGAACAACGAAAGAGTGTCCAACAAATTAAGTGTGACCGAAGGCTGGCTACCGCTGCTCATTTCCTTTAGTGCAATTTTCAAAAAGCATCCTCTTGTTAATGCTGGATTACGCTTCTCTCACAATCATGCATAATTGTGAGCAAATATTGGAGTACGCTAGAGAGAGAATTGAGCCAGTCAAGTCAATCCGTACAATATTTTTCCAGCTGTGGTAATTTCTGGAGCAGGTACACATTTACTAACAAATGTCAACTTGGAGCTAACTAAGACACAAACGCGTATTCTATGCAGCTCTGCGAGAAGTTACCAGGTTATTAGCCCTTTCACTGCCCAAATTATGTATAAATACTTTTTTTTTTAAATGTTTTAAAAGCACTGAAATTCAAAGAAACTTGCCTGTGAAAGGATTAGAGGAGAATGCCATTAGGATTTTATGGAAAATATGGACCCCAATACAGACTTCAGTGGAATAGGCTAGTGCATAATGTAAAGAAACCCATGCAAGAGGGAACGAGGAGAGGTAGATAAACAAGAATTTAATAGTAAACCAGTACATATCACTCCCTTCTTGCAACAAGGTTCCATTATTATAAAGGTCTCAGTTATTTTTTTTCTTCTTTTTAATCGTTTTTCCATTATGCTCCGAGTCTCCCTGCTGGGCAGTTTATGATGCCACTAAAGAGACTTGCCTAAGCAGGTGTGAAGCCTACATGCCACCAAACCTTTTCAAACTGTCCCTCCCTCCTATTTCAAACTTCTTCTAGAAGACACCCCTATTGTGTATTACTCTTTCAGCCACCATGTACCAGCCCATGTTTTCATTCCATGTCATCAGTTATGGTGATGTACACACACCCCATAACTTAGGGACATCTGTTTGCGACCACCAGCACATTGTCGTGTTATAATATTTTGTATGAGTGTTTTCATCCCAGAAACTCAACAGTGCTAGTTTGGGTGTCAAATGGGTTGGAACCCTGTTACTGCTGAGAGGATATTCCCAACTCCAAAACAAAACGTTGATATCCAGGGACAGTACTAGGATGACTTCAGTAAGATTCCTACCACCCTACAACCTCCGAGGCACTCTTTGGTCTCATTTCTTCTAAATGGAACCAGCTGTGCGTGACCGAGTATTCTATATGTATGCAAAACAATATTTTTAACGCACAAGTCTCAAGACTGACCAATTAGGTGCTTCGCAGGGTTGCTAGCACGCCAGCACCCACTTCGCATAATCGACAACACCTACTTCTTCTTCCAACCTAAATTTTAGTAGTCCTAACCCCAACGAGGAATTGCCGGGTGCCGTATCGTAAATTGTGAACAATCTTTTCTAGGAATTGCTCAGAAAAGACCTAACCAGGGAGCTGTTCTGGGTATCGACCTACTCTTGAATGTCCAAAAGGCGCGCCACAACATAGATTATTTGCAGCACCGTGACTGACGAGAAAAAGTCTGTTTCGAAGAACTCAATAATATTTATTGTCTTACCTCCATTTACATAGCCTCATATCTTATATCTCTAGCCTCACTTACACTTTTTTTTTTTCTTTTTTCTCCCTCCCCTGCAATTTTTTACTTTCTGATATTTATTGTGGTAACCTAATTTACCTTGCTTTCTTGATGATGATGATGATATGTCTCATTTCTTTTTCTGTAATGACACCTTTGTTATTCTAATAAACTTTTACTTGAACTTTTAAAAAAAAAAAAAGGAGGTCATCCTCGCACACACCTATTTCAGATATTCATATCGTGCCCAACTGCTTAATGGGGACCTCAAGAGGGGTCTTGGAGATCACAGGTATTAAAAACTTACAACCCGCATCCTAGCAACATACTACCTGGCAAACGTATACGGAGAGTGGGACGAAGATACTCCTTTAACACTAGGAAGACTTCTTACCTGAGACGGCTATGGTGTCAGGTTACGGGAATGTTTTGACGAGCGAGTTAGAATTGCTGTAATTCAAGATAGACGAAGACTACACTTTGGGGGTGGAGGAGGCAAATACTTTTTTTTTCTTTTTAAACTAAAAGTACTACCATGAACGCCTTCAAGACCACCAGGCAAGACCTGCAGTCCGCAGTAAAAATAAAAAATACACGGCAGATCGTGCCAGACAACCAAGACACTGCAAAAACGGAACCAGGCTGAAAAGAAAGGAGCAAATGACAAGCACTACTATTCTGCACCAAGCTCAGCTAGAACGACCATAACCACCATGCTCGGCGCAATTGAGGGATGCAGAGGGGGAACCTGCAGGTCCTCGTGCTGTCATGAGCATCCAAAACCCGGCGCTTCCTGCCACAAGGAAGAGGACATAGGTAGAGAATAACAGGAGTACGCATTGAGAATCGCACGCCTGGTGCTGTGTCCCACGCCCCCTCCCCTAGTCGAGATAGCCAGACTGGTCCACCCCCCGAGGCCGGACTGGCACCTCCCGCCCGGCACCGGTGAAGGATGGCGGGAGCGGCCAGGGGGGCTCTAGCTTCACCCCGCTATGACAGGCCTTCTCTTCCACCCAGTACTCACATGTGTGAACCCCGCGCAGGGAAATGAATCTCAGATTCGCCGCCTGTGTCTCGGGACAAAGCCCCTGAAGTTTCCCTCCTGAAAGAGGCGCTGTGCCTGACCCGGACTAAATAGGACCTCGAAGGCGGGGCTGGCTCAGGCGATGCCTGAAAGCCTGCCCTAGTGTCATTCAGTGGGCGGCCTCGTGGTCCCTGGAACAGGGCGGACAGGATCTGCCCCCTGCCAGATGTTACAATAATGAGCAAATGGGGGGCTGCTGTACCCCCCAACACTACACCCGCTTTTTGCAAGGTGAAGCTCCGCACTGTCTCGCACCACATGAAGCTTAAACGTACTGTGCTGCTGTTGGGACATTGATAAAAAGCATCACTGTGTGACTTTTAATGTACATTTATTTTTTTCCATACAGGCATTCAATGTAGTCGGCTATGGATTTAAAGGAGCCGCACTCTAAAAGTAAGGGAGTATCTAAAAACTCATCAATCCAACGGGACAACTGGGCCCCAAAAATCTTCTCTAAGAGATAACTCCGAAGACGGAGGTTGGCGACTAGAGTTTTCGTCAGATTCAGATATATCCGCTCTAAGCACAACAACGTATATCCGACTATTGGTCAACAGGTAAGTGCTGACAGGAGGTATTGAAAGCGAGGCCTAAGGAAAACGCTGCGGTCTCTAGGCAGCCCAGAACTCGCCAAGCGGCCTCGCGACTCCCGTACCTTCCGATTGGCTCAGAACCGGCGGCAGACTAGGTTCGTACGTGTTTCAGCCAATCAGAGCAGCGCTTGCAAAAGGCCGTCCTTATTTTAAAGGGGCAGAAACATACTTGATAGAGGATCCCTTGAAACCGAGGTAATGTGAGCCAGGGAACCTGCTCAGAATGCAGAGACCTGGCAAGAACGAGGCTGCTCTGGAATAACACTGAAACACCTGCGTCACCACAGCCGTGAGCAGGGGTGGCGCAGTCCCTGACAGCCATTGTTCTCTTCATTTTACCAGCTCTTGGAATGTTCCCATTAATAAATGTTCTTCTTTTGCACATACGTATAATGTACTAAATGACCACAACCAAAATCTTTGCATATATTCACTAAAAGTGAAGTACTGTTATAGATAGTTCAAAAACCCCTGAACTCCAGGGGCTTCTCTCACATCCAGATTTTCTTAATAAAAATCTTTTGTGAATAAAATGTTTGAATGAATCTGGATAGCAGAGGCTTTAAAAACTGGTTTCTTGCCTTCCTTTGCAAAGAAGAGTTATTTCAAAGACCAATGGAATTCTGGGTCTAGAAAAGTAAACTTTTGTGGATGGGTTGACTAATTTATATGGGGCAAATTATGCGGCTAAGAAAGGCAATTTAGGTTAATTTTTTGTTATTGAAGGCAAATAATGCTTCCCAATGCCATTATTTGGGTTGTATGACATTTTATTACACTTTGATACAAAAAGGGGCCTGAAGGCATATAACCAGGGTCACTGAAATAAAGGAGATGACCAAGTTATGCGGCAGGGTTGACTAAATTATGCAGCGAGAAAAGGCAAATTATGCAGTATAATGCTGCACATTTTGTGATAGTATTACTTCCTTATTTAATTATTTTTACCCATGATAACACTGCCATAGTGAATGTTTCATCTCGTTAATCCCATTTTAACACACACATACAGCAATATGTTACTAAACGATGACCAGTCAAAGTTTATCAAGAGTCTTTCAATGGGGGACAACATGTGTTGCTGCTTCTTTAGTCACATTTGAACCATTTGAGTTAGGGACTTATATTTTTATGTTATTAATGCAAATTTTGCAGCAGATGACTGATTATGTGGCTAATGAAGTAAATCAACAATGTTGAGGAAAATGCTGTGGACTCAGAATCGCATAATTCCAATGGCCCTGTTTATAACACATAGGTTTCCTACCACAACAGGAGTAGCTTTTATTTAAATTGCTTCTCACTAACAATTAATGGTTTTGTCTTACATGGAAGCACATAAAGGCAATATTATTAATACTACTGTTTCTATCTCTCGTAGTGAAATGGACTGTTCAAAATATATGCAGAGTTCAAGGCTACATGCACACGCTTAATGGTGCATTGGCAGATCCATAAAAACTGACCTTTCAATTGCATCATGCAACCTTTTAGCTTTGCCAGTGTTTTTTTGCTAATTCTGATCCTACTGAACGAAGACATGCATGTTTGGCAATGCAAAGCAGAGAAGAGCAATGATACAGAGATAATAAATTCCTCAGGGCATATTAACACCATAGCAGTTTGAGGCCCAGCAGCAATGTAATATATGTGAAAGAGTACTGGAAGGAAGGCTACGATGGGCACTGTAGGTGTGAGCATTCTTAAAACAGTTAATTTCCACTGTCCTTCCCCTAATTAATCAGCAGTACAGAAGTGTACTGCACCATAAAAAGATGATAAAAGAATGTGAAATGATATTGAAGGTGGAAGATCTCATGTAAGAGATACTACTGGATGCAGAGACCACAGCAATATCAACAGCACTGTTGTGCAGTTGAATTCCACTTCCAATATGAATTGTGATTTTTAATCACAAAACACAATACTAGTAGTTAATGGAAAACTTGTGATGCTGTGTTAAAAAACACAATTCATTAAACCAACTACAGTGACATGACGCAGACGATCCATGTGCAACTAAAAGGGGATTGATGGAGCACAGTGACTAGTGCTATAGACCACTGTTAGTACACCATTTTACTACTCTAATTTGTTTGCTTTTATAACTCCAGGACTACAGCACAAAATATGTGTAGAACCTACTTGCATATTACAAATTGTGTAATAAAATCATCATACTGCCATCTATAAAGACACAAAAACGTACATTAAATATGTGTGTGGTATATTTTTGACATTCATGTATATTTGCTTCAATATGATCCTATCTAGCTATAGCCAGATCTAAAATGTATTTGTGAATTCTGTGATTGTATGTTTGGGAAGAAGGATAATATTTTGCACCACCTGCTCTTTTGCACAAAATATGTTATTGCACAATAAAGACGGCTTCTGCCTCTATTTAGATTTTATGTGACAAGATCTATTAGGTCTGTACTACTGTTCTGTACTAGGATAGAAGATGATAATTCTATTGCTTCTTTTGAAAAAAAAAGTGTTGTTACAGATGTGAAGAATAAAAGCAGAACTGAGGGGTCGATTACTATGTCGGTCAGAAAGCCTCTGTCCAACAGTGGAACCAACCCACCGACTCGGTTGGACACAATTTTGACCGACTGATTACACTCCTCGCGGTCAGAAGGGGAACCATTCGGTCATTCTGAATCAGTTCCAACCGGCACTCAAGAATCCAAGTCAGTGGGAGCCGATTCATACAGCTCTATGGACAGCGTTTTCGACTGACAGATTCTGACAGCCTTTCTGACTTCCTGTTTGACACGAAAAGGCTGTCGGAAACTGACTTTGGGGGCCCCTAGCATGCCCCCTTCATCCTGAAGCCTCTGGTTGGGGGCCATGGGGGTACCTAAGGAAACCCCCCTGTCAAACCATTCACTGTGTGGCAGGCACCATGGGGTGCCTGCTACAGGGTGTACGTTTTTTCGCAGACAAATATTTTCCGCAGATGAGCCTGTGTTGTCGGTCGGAACACAGGCTTCCATTGAAGTCAATGGGAGTCCTTCCGAATGATGTTCGGAAGCATCGTAATGGGTCGGGAGGAACCGTCAACAGCGAGTCGGTTGGTCCCAATTCCTAGTCAGTGTCGGGGGGAGGAAACTCAGACCGACATAGTAATCAGCCCCTAAGTGCGGGATTGAACACATTAAAGAGCAGTTAGTGTTTTTCTGCACAAAGATATTAAAATCAGTTTAAAGTAAGATTAAAAACATAATGGGGCTAACATTTTCTAGATAAATGAGAGATCTATATTTAACTGTAATTGCCTTTAGTGTGCACAACATAAATAGGTATAAATATATCTAGAACTTCCATAAAATCCATAAATATCTCTTTTTTTAGTCTTCAGAGTTCCTTTGAGAAAAAAGATCAGAATGAAAAGCCAGTTTTCTTTTTTCTGCTTTTGGACATGGGCTGGTATGGTCCTCCGTGACTTAAATTTCACATTGATTGCTGTCTCTGACACTAGACAATATGATGTCACAACTCAATTTTAATAACTTATTACACTTAATCTATTATGTTATTTCATTATCACAGGTGACTAGAGGCATCACCAGTCACCTGTAACAAGGAAATTAGAGACAGGTTCTTAAACAGTGATAGAAGTCTGCCATTTATTATATATTTATTAACTGTCATCAGTAGTGAAAAAATGTCCTGACAGAAAGATTTATTATTGCCACACTGTTTCAATTACATTTAAGTATTTTACATTTGTTTACGGTTGCATACACAAGCCCTGCTTCCAATCCATCACCTGGGTATGGTTTAATAACTTTGCTAAATGGATACCTCCTTAAGTGTCTGCTACAGCAAGTAGCATCTGAGAAATGCCTAGCCAACCTATGCAACATAAAGGCGTAGCATTGCTGCACACATGTTCATAGATTTTAAATAATTTTCGATCCATTTGAATCATAAGTGTTCTTTAATAACATCTGAACATTATGCAACACTTTTATAAATTATATCCCAAGGGTTCAAATGCATGGTTCCACGGCAGGATTGGGAACATGTATTTGCAGCAGGCATCATTATAGCTAAATCTGTATAATATATTAACATCATACACGTCATTGGACAATTTGGAGAAATCCATTGCGTACTGGGATAACAGACCGGCCTTTGATAAATCTGATCGGGATAAAGTATTACTTTAAAAGGTATACATCATCTCAGCAATTATTGAAATGGAATCAAAACGTTTGAACAATTGATTTTAGAATTGCAAACATATCTATATGCATTCCTTTTATTTTTAGAATTTTAATATCAGCTCCCCCTATGGGATCAGGAGTGGTTTGCATATTGGCACACTTAATGAATATATTGTAAAACGGACGATTTATCGTGATGTCAACATCAATATAAGGTACATACCCTTTCCATAATGTTTTTTTTCATGTAGGGTATCAAGGGGATGTGGGCTCTCTATACTAAAACACCATATCCGTGTTCATTTTAGAATTTAAGAAAGGAATACTTTCATCAACAGTTTTAATGAATCACCACTAAAGGGCTGAATAACAAAGGGGGTTCATTCCGCAAGATCAGTTGCCTTAGGAGATCCTTTATTTGGATTAATACATTGATTCAGGTATCTACCACTTGAGAGCTAAATCCTTTGAAAGGTGTGCATGACCCTGCTTGCTGAGCCTAATTTAGATTCAGCTTTAAGAGGACTCGTAACTACTTGCGGAGCCAGTCCCTTGATCTGTTGAGACTCGCTGTGGAGCTCATTATGGATCTCTATTGGTTTGTAGAGAAGAGATCTGGTTGACCCGACTTTGAGACCATAGAAACAATGGATACATGTGGTTGAGTGAATGGTGTCAAGGGTCAGAATTTATTTGGGGGCGTGGCCGAACAGCCACGATGGCGGACGGCTTTCACTAGAGCTCCGTGCCCGGCCGGGATTTATCCGGAGGACACGGAGCTGTGGGAGACACTCGTGACACAGAACTGGGTGGATGAGAGGAAGAGCCCGGTCTGGAGAGCTAAGGCTCGAACAAAAGCAAGGAGGGGCGACTAGACGGGCAGATATACGGGTCGCCAAGACTTGCGGTGCAGGCCCCAGAAGCCGGGAGGTAGAGTGCTGCTGTGAGCCGGCAACGGGACTGGGACCCCGGGGCCCATTCGGCGGCGGACACCGGCGCTGCGGGGGCGGAGCCTACGCCCTGCAGATGGTTGTGGAGGCCGCATAAGCCCTCCTGGAGACTGCCGGATACAAAGGGAGCCTGAGCGGTACTGTGAAGACGGCGCAGAGCGGTACGCTGTGTTCCGCGATCCGGCCTACAAGACACTGATAACGGCCGGCGACGCCATTTTGGGGCTGCCGGCCTGAGGGCGCCCCGGAACCGCGGCGCAGCTTCTGTGATACGGAGGATCTCCTCAATCCCCCCCTCTTCCCCCCCCCCTTACTTGCTGGTCGATCCCACTGAGGGACAGGGGGGTACACGAGAGGAGAAGATGCACGACGGGACCTGAGAACCTCGGAAATAAGCCCTGCACAACGGCCATAGTGGGGAGCCGCAATCATTTACCTTCACAAGCCTGACCTGGCCTAGAGACCGAGGGGGTACTGTTGTAGCGTGGAATTTTGCCTGCTGTGGCCCCGGTGAGGGCGAGAGACTGCTGGGGTGACGGCTCGAACCCCCAAGGAGGTGACCCTGATCGGAGCCGGAAACGCCTGCCTCTTGGCTCCCTGTCCTCCCATACCCCTTGCACGGTATCGCCGGGGTGAGCGTTTCGTGAGGACGGCGACCTGCTGCCTGGGCTACGGCACCCATAAGGCCGGAGTGCCCACACTGAGGGTGAGTGCCCCGGGTCTAGAACAATATGGTGCGGAAAGGCCAGAAGACTGCGGAGGGCCAGGGTGAGCAGACAGGACCTTGCCCGCAGGCGGGGAATGGTGCGGGTAGCAGCGGAACGTGACCGGCTGATCAGACGACGCCGGGAAATCAACAGCCAGATAAGCTGGACCTTATACTCCAGGAAATCCGGGACTCACGACACGCAATGGAGCAACAATTGGGGGCCCTCACCACTAACTTATCTCTCCTGAAAGCTGATCGTGGCAAGTTAGCAGACAAAGTCAAAGACCAAGGACTGGTGCTCGCGGACCTCGCGCCCACTGTGGCGGACCACAGTATATCTATCCGGGACATGCAGGGCCAGGTCACCGCCCTGATGGAAAGGGTCGAAAATGCGGAAGGGTGTAATCGACGCAATAATGTAAGGGTGATCGGCCGGCCGGAAAAATGTGAGGGATCGCAGGCTGCAGAGTTCATGGAGCAGTGGTTCCGAGACTACGTTGCGACGGACGGGCTCTCCCCATACTTCTGTGTGGAGAGGGCACATAGGATCCCGACGGGACTACCCAGGCTGGGTCGCCCTCCGCGCCCTCTCATAGTCCGCATCCTTAATTACCGTGATAGGGATGTACTTTTGAGGAAAGCCTGTGAGAAATCCATCATTCACTTTGAGAACCAGAGGGTGTCGCTATATCCGGATTATACGAGCACGGTACAGAAACAGCGGGCCTCTTATCTGAAGTTGAAAAAGAGACTGGGGGCGCACAGCTGAAATACACATTACTCTTTCCTGCCCGTCTGAAAGTTATTCATGGAAGGAAATCTCACTTCTTCGAGAGTTCTGCTGACGCTGAAGAGTGGCTGGAGGTGATGGGTCTGGATGGTAGTCAGGAGGCACCCCAGAGAGCTGATGCGGGGACGTCCGAGAGGGGCTTCTGGGGTAGCCGACACTCATCTTCTGGATCCGGGAAGGGGAGTACTCGGCGAGGACCGTCGCGGAAACGTCAGAAGAAGGATCAACTGGTGGCCCTCTCGGTTGCCGGCACCTTCAGGGAGGACGCTGCGAAAATAACCACAGACTCTGAAGACAACACGATACACTCAGACCCAGAGAACAGTTTGCTGCTCTTCCCTACAATCAAACCTAGAGCTGCGGACGATCTAATAGACAATTGACTTGGCAAGTGATGACCAGTGCCGGTACCTCCGCTGCAGACACTATACGGTATCCTTTATTGCTGTAATTGGTACACTCGGTACCTGTCTCTTTTTGGAAAGTTATGTATGGGGGAGGTAGCATGGAAATGTGGTGTATGTCAACTACCCTTTGCCCGGTATATACCACGCCTCCAGAACTAGAATTGTAGTGGGTACCTCTAGGCAGTTTCCAAGGAAGCTTACTGATAATCCCACAGATACCGTTTAAACACTACATTGAACTTCTCTTATGTGCATCATGAACCCCGGCCGGGCCACTGTTAAGCCGGTGGAGCCCGTAGCTGGCAACAAGATGAATAAATGTGTGCTAGGCCAACCCCCAATGGCAAACGCACGAGACTTTGGACTTCTATGTTTCAATTGTTAATGTTGGGCCCAGCTATGTTCTATTGCTGCGCCGAGTTAGTTTTGATCAAGTTAGATGTATTCAGAGGTGTACTCTCCTGGGTTCTGCTCTCCGGTGCTCCTAATTCACGACCACTGACAGAATTAGTTCTACCACCTAACAATTATGGCTGAACAGTCTGAAGTATACAAAGTTATTACCTGGAATGTGCGAGGGCTAGGGGCGGTGCAGAAAAGACACAGGGTCCACTCCTACCTCCTTAGACAACAGACACAAATTGCCTGTTTGCAGGAATCACACCTCACGGCAACTGAGGCACAGAAGTTAAGGAAGAAGTGGAGAGGGGCTATATACTCCATGTCATATTCTGCCTTTTCCAGGGGGGCCACTATCTGGGTGAGACATGGGACGCCGTTCGTAGAAGTGGAACGGAAAGTAGATGACCAGGGTAGGTACATTCTAGTTAAAGGTACCCTGGATGGCAAATTGATTGTCCTGGGCAGCATATACGCCCTGAACTACGACCAAGAATCGTTCCTACAGAGGGTCGGGTGGGCACTTTCCTCATGGGCGGATATACCCTGGGTACTTGGTGGGGATTGGAACGCTGTGCTGGACCTGGACATGGATAGGTCACACCCGCCCCTACAGGCCGCTGGCGCTGCGAAGCTAGCTGACATTTTTAAGGCATGGGCGGAGGGCTGAAGACTGAGTGAAGTTTGGCGAATGCTACACCCTACGCACAAAGAATATTCCTTCTACTCCCCAGTACACGACCTACACACACGCATTGACCGATTCCTATGCTCCCACACACTGGTTTTATTGATAGGTGCTCCGGAATACCTGGCAAAGACCTTCTCAGACCACAGGCCCCTAAAGTGCACCATTTCCTGGGACAGAGTCCCGACTCCAGTCCCTACATGGAGACTAAACCCACAACTCTTAGAAGACGGGCCGTTTAGAGCGACCCTTTTAGATGCCCTGACACACTACTGGGATGCTAACTGGGGATCTGCTTCCTCCAACTTGGTGGTCTGGGATGCGATGAAGGTGGTGATACGTGGGGTTGCGATAGGGAAGTTGGTTGGCGCCAGACAGGAGGCACACCGGACATTATGTGAGGTGGAGGCCCGATTAATGGTGCTTGAACGGGAGGCAGTTGAGGACCCCGGGAAAAAACAGGCCCTACAAGAACAACACATCTTGCATGCAGAGACGCTAGAAACACTGCGTACCCTTGATTACAAAGCTTATCTACAGAGGCAACACACTGAGGCGGATCGCTCCGGCGCGCTGCTAGTCCGCTTGGTACGAGATAGGCCTGAAACCCCAATCATTACCCAGGTCCATAACCAGGCGGGCACCCTAGTGCGTACTCAATCTGACATCAACCTGGTGTTCCACGACCACCTACAGCAGAGGTCTTCAAACTTTTGTAGGTTGAGCCCCCCAGCTGAATTATTTTAGATGCTGCCCCTCCCCCCCCCCCCCCCTCCCCACCACCTGACAAAAAGTTCTGGAATCTGGGACACTACATAATCAACTGCCACGCGCATATCACAAGCCATAACCGTCAAATAATGTTTTACACAACAAGAATGTTTAGTAAACTACAGGTTTGTGAGTGGGTGTGGTGAAATGACAGAGGCTTATTATACAGTTCAAAACACAATTTTCCAAGATAAAATGTGTGCAAATTGTTTTTACTAGGATGCTTTGTTCCACACATGACATAGATTAATAATAACACCACCACATAAATGTGACGGGTGTGCATGTTTTTCACCACAGACGGTCAATCTGTGGATGGATTTTTGGTACTGCCATCCTCAGGTTGTGCTCCACATCTAGTCTTAAACGGTACTCAGTCTTTAATACCGCATGTGCTGAGAACCCAATCTCACATAAATAGGACGAGCTGAAAGGCAAGAGAGTTTTGATAGCAGTTTTCCTCAAAACTGAATACTCTGCAGACATTTTCAGCCAAAACGTTGACTGTAAGGGAGACAGTGTTATCAGATTTTTCGAGCACTCCCTAGCTCAGTCACGAGAATCAATTCTTCTTTAGAAAGCATTAACAATAGTGAATAGTGTGAGTGCACCAGGATTAGTGTGAGGGCATTGTGATCTCCGTGTGTGCAGGGTGAGCGTGAAAGTGAAGGGCGAGAATGAGGAGCGAGTTGTCTGAATGCAGGATGCATTCCCAGACACTTGAAGTAACTCAGCATGTTGTGGACGGCGGCGTAGGGCTTCAGATATAAGGTAAACTTTTGTTTTAATGGCATTAACCAGGGATCAGGGTGGAGGAAATAAATGTGCTGATCTTGCAATAAACTTCCAGTTTTATGGTTAGGGTTGCCAGCTCATTATTTTGATGTCCCAGTCGGTACAAAAATGAGCAGTCACCTAAAGATGCATTGCCAGCACTTGTCTGTGCATACTTTGAACCTCAAATATAAATAGAAAGCACTTTTTCTTGTGTTCTATGGTTTCCTGAATGATCCATGATTGATGATGAAAGGGAACAAAGGCAAAAAAGTCAAATTACAAATGGAAACATACTTCTTTATTTATAACCATATTTAGTGACAGGGCCAGCAATTTATAGGCTGTTTAAACAACACAACTTGTAGCCCTTTTGGCCCTCTGGGCGTTGTGCGCCTGCCTGTGTACTTTTAAAAGAAACTTTGTCACACTTGCTGCTAATAGCTAAGCCTCCCAGGACGGGGTTAAATTGGTAGAGCTCATAGCTGCCATGGTTTCAGATTGCTATGTGTGACATTTTCATAATTTGAGTTTAATCATGAGTGACATTTCAATGACTGAGAGTGTCACTTTCTCGGGAGCAAAAATCAAGCAATGAAGATGAGAGAAACATATAAATATCAGAAATTACATCCATTTGAGCAACAATAAACTCTAAGAAGATCTTATAACTCCTGGAAAGCACCAGAAATGGAACAATGCTAATCTGAAACACACTGCGTGACTGCAGTTCTCAGTAACCAAGGACAGGCAGGCACTTACTGCTCAGAAGATGATCTAATCATTCATGCCCACGCACTAGCCTAAAAAGCACATTTTATAGCATTGGTCAGCTTGTTATTGCAACTACCCTCACAACCCTATCCCTCCTGCATCTCTCCCACCCCAGAGAACAATTACTATAGCCAGATATACAACACAATAACCAACATACCCTAAAATACGCCAGTCCTGTTGGTGTAACTTATGCTTGTTGGTAGTACAAAGTGAGTGACTAATTAATACATATTTTGTTGTGAATTAGAGTTCAAAATGATGGAATTCTAAAAATGTTAGACTATGATTTCAGCATTACTAAGGTGTGTGGAAGGGAAGCAGTCTTCAGAGTGCTTCAATCTATCACGTTTTTTTCCTTCATTCTGTCTTCTGCATTTTCTCATTTTGTACACTTTCATTCTTTCTCTCTCAACATGTCTCTGAATGTATCCATAAGCACATCATGTCTAACTGTTGTAAAACTCAACAGAAACATAACCGTTGGTAAAGCGAAATAGAATAGCCTTCAGGAATGCAATATAGAGTAAACCATCTGAAATGTAAACTGGCGCAGTGTGGGTGTTGTGGATTGCCTTCATTTAGGGTGCTAGATTTTCTTAAGCAAGATTTTCTTTAGCAATCGTTTAGCACTCTTGGAGAACTTCCACTGCCAGTCACAGTAGCCGCTCTGCTGGTTATGCTGCAGAGTGGACTGGCCTCCGTGGACAACGATCTGCTCTCTGAGTCACACTGGCAGCCTGGGACCGAAATTGTGTTTGAGGGCTGGAGGGAGCGTTCCATCAACTGCCAGGAGGCACTTTGGTAATTGCAACAGTAAGGGGAAAAAACATCCTGCCAACACCACTCAAGTTTAAAAGCAGGAACAGCCTTAGTAAGGCAGCCCGGTAAAAAAAAAAAAATGGCCCAATTTTGCCTGGAAAGTCTACACTACTAGTGCATAGTAGTGACTGGGGTGCCTTGCCAGCTTTTACACGGAAGGCTAGACACCACCAGATCAGCGTGGGTGCTGCAGCCAGGGCCCCTTTCGGATAATAATCTGAAAGCCTGTGAGGCGTCGCAGACATGAGGCTTGATTGATAACAAATTTTGAACCGGGCAGGGCTTGAAATGAAATGCTTCAGCTGCAGTGGGAGGCAAGGAGTCTCCTCTGAAACCGAAGGCAAAGGAACAGGACTGTCTCTTCCTTTGCTTTCGGTTTTAGCTGAGGAGACTTCCTGCCTCCCACTGCAGCTGAAGCTTCAGCTCGAACAATTAACCCCCTCCTTGGACGGTGATTAACAGACAGAAGCATGGGCTGGTCGGCCCGATGATTTACCCTCCCTCCCCTCTACCAGAGTTCTCTAGTGAAAGACAACAAAGGTAAGATTTTCGCGTGGAGTGCGCGCCCCCCCTGAGTTGGTGTTGCGCCCCCTTGGGGGGGCGCGCCCCACAGTTTGAAGAAATATGACCTACAGGCACTGTATGAGCGGACCGAGACGGAAGACCTCACACAAATAACTGACTTCATGCGGGATCTCCCCTTCCCCCTATTAACAGCAGAAGTGCAGAAATCGATTGAGGGGCCTATAACTCAACACAAGATACGTGCAGCGATTAAGAACTTAAACAGAAACAAGACACCGGGCATGGACGGACTCCCGGTGGAGTTCTATTCGACTTATGCCGACACATTAGTACCGATCCTGGAAAAGGTTTATAAGATAGCATTCGAAGAGGGCCATCTGCCACAAACAACTATGCAGGCATTAGTGACCTCCATACCTAAACCGGGTAGGGATGTTTTGGAGCTAGCGAATTATAGGCCCTTATCCATGCTGGCCACGGAATATAACATTTTGAGCAAAGCTATTGTCCTGCGTGTCCAACCTCACCTGACCGCGCTCATACATCGAGACCAGTGTGGATTTCCTCCTGGGCGCAGTACCTCTCTAAACACGAGACGCCTGCACGCACTAATGGCGGCATCACCGACATAATTAACACAGGCAGGATGCATTGCGTTAGATCTCAAACAAGCGTTTGATACACTTTCTTGGTCCTTCATGTTTGAGGCCCTGCGACGCTTTGGCTTCCCGGCCCCTCTACTAAGATGGATCAGGCTGTTGTATACTGATCCCACAGCTCGGGCGAGAACAGGGCGCTATATATCGGCCGAATACCCAGTTTACTGAGGCACCAGACAGGGGTACCCTCTGTCCCCAATGCTGTTTGTTCTAGCGCTCGAACCACTGGCCATTGCTCTTCGCAAGTACGCGGCTGCACTAGGCATACCAATGGCTGGGTCATCCCATATTCTCTCCATATATGCGGATGATATGTTATTATATCTCCGGGACCTGGAGGCTGATCATACGCTATTATAAGATACCTTCCGTCAGTTTGAAGTAGTATCGGGCTTGGCTATAAACCCAGAAAAGTCTGTGGGATTCTACTTCTGGGACGCACCCCATCCGCCCTCTATATCATTTGGCACCTACATGATTCCAGTGGCTCAGTCCAGCTTTAAATACCTGGGGATCCGCATATACAGAAAAACAGAGGACCAGTTGGATGGCAATATCTCCAGGGCCATCGCTGGCCTCCATGGCAGTATCGGCTTTTGGATCTCGCTACCTTTGTCAGACATGGGCTGCATTGCAATAGCAAAGATGGTAATGCTACCTCGCTTACTGTATCACTTCGTGAATCTACCCATATGTCTCCCACACCGCATTTTCACGACAATAAAGTCCTTACTGACTATATGGGGGTCGGGCAGGCAGACGACGGATTAGTCTGCGTAAATTACAACTTAGTACCTCTCTGGGGGGCCTAGGTGCCCTTGATTTTCAAGGATACTATTACGCCAGTCAAATCCAATGGTTGTCTTACTGGCTGGCCGGAAGAAACCTCCATGAGATCGGATGGACAACGGAACAGTTGGACCGGGGCGACTTACATACCCTATTGCTACCCAAAAGTAAAATACCAAGATTGTGCCACCCATTGCTACGCACTGCCCTTCTCTGTTGGAAGAAGGCGTTGGCTTACACGTCGTCTGCACTGCCATATGCAGATAATATCCCCTTATTGGGCATCCCAACACCGCAGGGAAAACTCACCAAAAATACTCTACGACACTGGACGGAGAGTGGAGTTGAGGGAGTGGGTAGTTTCTTCGGAGACAATCTACTGCTTGACCATCACACTTTTGTGCAGGTGACCGAGACCTCGGACAGACATTACCTATTGCACGCTACTGTATCTCACTTTATTAGGACAACTTGAGCGCCACAACGCATTCAACCACAGCAACTTGAGCTAGTACATCTGATGCACTACATGGGGGCAGGGGGTCACTTAGTACGCTGGCTGCATACAGGGATTAGAGCTCATGCGGCACTGTCCCTTAACACATTACGAGAGATCTGGTCACAAGATACAGGGGAGGAATTCACAGACGCAACCTGGCGGGTGGCCCTGGAACACCCAAAGAGGGTCTCCCGGAATGTGAAATTTAAATTCATCCAAGCCATGATACTCTATAGGGCATATCTCACCCGGAGAGAATTCACCGGATGTTTCCTGACGCCCCCCATCATTGCCCGCGATGCAGGGTGGATGAGGCGGGCCTCCTACATATGCTTTGGACATGCCCACAGCTGGGCAGCTACTGGAGGGAGGTATGCTAGATAATAAGAGAGGTTTCACAGATACAGGTGAAGGAGAGCGCCTTATATTGTTTAGTGGGAGCTCGCCCTCGTCCCAAGCCGTTAAAAACCAAACTGCGATTTGTAGATCTTGCCCTCCTCTTGGCGATTAGGACGATTACGATGCTGTGGAAGTCCCCAAGAGTGCCCAGGGTAGAGACATGGCAGGCGGAGGTGGTGAGGTGGGGCCGAGCAGAATGTGTTGCCCTTAGAAAAGAGGAGGAAGGCGGGAGGCGGAAAACTCCCATGGCACAGGACTGGGAGGTTATGATTGGAGTTAGATAGTTTGGACCAGCCACTGTCCCAAAGCGAATGAGCACATTACACCCTAAGGGAGGAAGGCTGAGTATACTGGACACTGAGATGGAACGGACGTGTTTAGGTAGGCTTATATCGGTTATTCTGGAAGGAGAGTGGTCATCACCATGGAGCAGAGACTGAATAGTTGGGAGATTATTGACACCTGGAGATGATGGGTGGGGGAGGGATAGTTGGGGAGGGAAGGGGTGGGTATGGGACATGTCCTGGCAATAACAGAGGACCCTGATATTGTGCATGTATCTATATGTGAATGACCTGGTTAAAGGGATTTAGCCCCTTTTATTTACGGACTGGGAGTAAATTGATGTATTAAATGCTCACTGCCTAATATTGTATACTTATGCTATGAATATATATTCACGAATAAAGTTCTAAAAAAAACCTATGAACAAGAAATCAATAAGGGATTCATAAGCCGGCACACATACTCTACGGATAAATCAGACCTCACAATCATGCATGTAGCACATATTTAACTGAATAATCATTTGGAACACCGACTTGAAGCCTTGAAATGTTCTTCAAGTCCACTTTACTATCAAACATTACATAGAAAAAAAAGATTGAAGAATTACTTAAGTGGTTTTCTCTTGCTGAAGATAATGGAGTTGCAATATTGGAGCCAATATCTTGTAACATACACTGGATCTAAAAACAAAAGATAATCATGCACAATAAGTCAATTGAAGAGATCATTTCTATTTTGTGTGTGTAGAAGCATAGAACCGTACTGAATAGAACAAATCAGTGTATGCACTGATCCTGTACACTTTTGACACCGGAAGAGCAAGTCTCTCACATGCTTGGACTTTGTTTTCATAACTCACAGCTATGTGGACCTCTTCTACTGGATGGGAAGGGTATGTCTTTAAATATTCTTTCATTGCCGAGAATGGCATAAAGGATTGAACTAGTCTTAACAGTAATTTCCTAGTGAGGTGGTCAAGTATTCACTGGAAACTTGAAGGTGATCCAAAATCATTTCACATTGCAAACTGCCCAATAGTAATGACTCGGTCACGATCGACATGAGCTGGACTTGTTGATGTATATTTGTTTTTATCTTGTATCTTTTTAAAGTAAGCAGTTGCCACTAATACCAGAGTATCATGATTAATAGAAGTGATAAACAAATGTCAGACAAACGTTAAATGCATACATCAAGATAGCATGAAGTGTACCCTCTGACTACTTAAAGAACGAAGTTGGTAATTAATTACCATACCTAAACATGTTGCGGAGCGACGCTATTTCGGATTCAGTGCTGTCCCTAGAATCATATTGCTTATAAAAGAAACATGTGCCATTTGGAAAGGGTGTAGCTGGTGTAGGACGTCAACCAAGGACCTTACTGGTGATATATTTTTCTGATTGTCTCCTTATCTGTAGAACCACTTCATAACCACTTGCCTACTCACTGAACCATTCTATCATAAAATACTCCATAATGTTGCCAGGATACAAAAAAATATGATCAACTGTGAAAAAAAGGGTCAGAATTTATTTAATGTAATTTTGTGAATTGTGTAGCATGATTCCATGTAAATGATTTGTACTCTAAATGAGTCAGTAAATCTGTTTGTTTAATAAATCATTCTAAATGAATTAGCCAACCTACTGTTATAGATTTCAATATGATACATGTTTTTTATCATCTGTGACTTGTGATTAACTCTTTTTTGGAGGGGGGTTTATTATGATTTTACTATTCAGAATTAGGTGTTATGCTTTAAGGAAGGGACCTGTTGTCATGCATTAAGGAAGGGACCTGTTGTTATAGGTTTTTAAAAATAATGTAATTTTTGATTGCCAAACATGATACAATATTGATAATTGTGTTTATTGCTTTTTGGTTATATATTGGAATAAGAGACAACACATTGTTTTCGTCTTCAGAAAGGTGGTGCAATATCTAATCACAACACCGAAACGTGTCGACGCATATAAATCCAACAATAAATCTGAGGAACGATTAAGGGTGCTATTAGTTGATAGTAGTTGCACCAAAAATATTGATTCTAATCGGATAAATAATACAAGATGTTTTACATTTTAATTCACCTTTTTGTCTCTTATGTATAAATTGATTATGATGTGTGTACAATTTTGCAGATAATTTGTTTTTAACATTGTGTATTCATGATTTTATGTATTTTGAACAATTGGTTAATAAATTTATAAACAGATTTAATAATAATAATTTATTCTTGTTATATTCATATTTAGTCCTTTTACTATGTGGGGTTGAGAAGGATTTTGATTTCTGACATTCGAATGAATGAAGGATGTATGTAGGAGCACATTATAATCTACATAAGCTTTTGATATACCAAGGGGTGTCTTCTCTTTTTTGATAATATATTAACATCAGTAATCATTTTTCATATTTGTCTCTTCAAATTAGATTTTCATCAATTTAACTGGCTGCAAGGAGATTAATTAGATGTTTTCAGTTCTATGTGATTTGATTGTCAATTTTAACCGATTTGAGCAGACTGAATTCAGAATCATCACTAAACACCAGCTAGTTCTTTAACCAACAATGAAACACACCAAAAGAGGATCACCAACATTTTACTCCATCCATTCACATATTGCCTGATATCAGATCTCAAGCAACAATGCCATATATACCAGTATAGGATATCATGACAGAAACCTTGGCTCTAAATAAATTGGGCCTACTATAACCAGCTTGCGTCTATTTAAAAGAGAACTGAAAGAAGAAATCAAAACAGATCTAGCCAAAGCCCTCTCTGACATAAATATAGACCCGGGGTAAATGAGCAACATTCCATGCTAAATTTTACTCTGTGAGCATGATAATGCTTGACCTAGAAGTGGAAGTTATATAATTAGGATTAGAAGAGAGCTCTGTGAAGTAAACTCTCTCACTGGTGTGCAAACACAAGCAGAACTGGCAATTGATAAATGTGAAGATTTGGAAACTTGAAGGAGGAGAGTCAATTTGCTGGTCATCGGCTTCGAGGAGGGAGCAGACCGAGTAGAACTTGAGGCATTCCAGATAGGTCTCTTCTTCAAACTACTGGAAGGTTAACATATAGAAGTTCCTAGTGGGCCCACTGTGACTAAAAGAGACAAAGAGACCCAGGGAGTTAGTAGCCAAAACCCACAACAGTAAGCAAAATGAAAAACGATTGCAGGCTGCAAGGGCGAAAGAGACAGTATCTTGTGTTTTGTGTCAGGCTATATACCGGCTACTTTTGCAATACTTCCGCACCCGGCCTGTGCCTAGTGCCAAAACCCCTGCCCCTTCTATTACAGGCATCCTGCATTACGACTCTACAGCTCTCCGTCGTCTTAACATAGCAATCCCTAATTGTTTCAAACTGATACCAGGCTTTCCATATACAGCCTGCATCTGTGGCTTCTCCCTCCCGGAACCTTTGAGAACCAGGGCATTTCAGACAGCCCGGCCCCCCGGTAATAGCAAATCCACCCCCTCTGGGACGAGTTCCAGCTGAAAGGGAGGCCTATTAAATGTCAGATCATTAGCTAAACACAAAGACGAAATATCCCAGCTTATTACCGATCATGATCTGGATGTGTTGTGCCTGACCGAGACTTGGGCCGATGCTGCATCGGACCCCGACTTCGTTACTGTAGCTCCGACAGGCTACCAGGCAATAAGGGTTGACAGGCCTCTCAAACGTGGGGTAGGGGTGGAGATTATATTAAGGGACCACTTCCCAGTTAGGTTTTACCCGACCTCTACATCTCTCTATGAGTCCTTACTCTTCATCATTGAACTGAACACTAAACAAACCTTTAAAGGTATCCTTCTATATCGGCCTTCCGGCTTTAGGAGCAATTTTATCTCTAACATCGACAGCCTCCTAGAATCCAGTCTACAAAATGATGAATTCACCATCCTTGGAGACTTTAACTTCTATCTTGAAGATAGAGCCAATAGGGAGACAGAAGCACTATTAGAGACCCTTGAAGCAGTAGGTCTCTCACAAAAAATTCAGACCCCCACCCATGAGGCTGGCCATACTTAGATGGTTTCTTTTCTTCTATTAATAACCTTGCGCCTATGGAAACAATGGCTCTAACGTGGTCCGACCACACATTGATCAAATGTGCTCTTCCTCTCAACCCCCTGGGTTCGTCCAAGGTACCAAAGACCGCCACTACTACCAAAAGAAAATGGGATCTTATGGATAAGCAATCCCTTCACTCCGTGTTAGATAAGTCCTGTCCCTCATTCTTAGGGTCCCCCGAAGTCTCAGCCTCAAAATATTCTAAATGGCTTAACGACGCATTCAACACTACCGTTCCCTTAAAGAAAATTTCAGGAAATAGGCAAAACCACTCAGCTCCCTGGTTTTCTGAAGAGCTTCGGCAAGAAAAACAGCGATGTCGGCAATTATAAAGACGCTGGCGCACAAAGTATTGCCCCAAACTAAAATCTGCTTACAAAACAGCACTATCTCAGTACAAACATTATCTAATAGCTAGCAAAAAGGACTTTTACACCAGACAAATTATGGAAGCAAAATGTTCCTCTAAAGAACTCTTCCGAGTGGTGAACACACTCACTTCGTTAAAAGGGCCAGCAATTAAGTGCGACCAAGAGCTTTGCGATAATATTGCAACAACCTTTAAGACTAAAGTGTTGAACATTTTCAATAACTTTCAGAACTCTACCCCTCCACCAACGATGGATTCCTCTAGCAGTGAGCATAATACCAACACTCTGCTTGCCTTTTCTCCCGTCTCTGTTGAGACCGTAACCAGATATACCCAAGATTCCAAATCCGGATCTCCCTTTGATCCCTTCCCACCAATAATTCTTAAAGAAATCGGTGATGTGGTTAGTCCAGGTCTCACAGATATTTTCAATTCCATGTTCAGGACTGGCTGCTTTCCCTCAGTTTGGAAATATACCTCCATCTTCCCTTTGCTCAAGAAACCCTCATTGGAGCCCACTGACCCTAATAACTACCTCCCCATTGCCAGGCTTCCTTTACCAGCCAAAATAATTGATAAAATTATGAACTTTCAATTGACTCAATTTATTAATGACAACAACCTGCTGGATCCATCTCAGTTTGGCTTTCGCCGGGAGCATAGTACGGAGACAGCACTGATTAAAGCTACAGAAGAGATCAGGATGGCGATGGATCGGGGCGGCACGACCATGCTCATACTCCTCGATCTATCAGCCGCATTTGATACGGTTGACCATTCTCTCTTGCATGAGCGGCTCGAGAGAATAGGGATCGGGGGTACAGCTTTGGCTCTGTTATCCTCTTTCCTCAAAGACAGAAGACTCATGGTTGAGTTGGATGCCTACCGATCGGATACATACACCCTTCCGTGTGGAGTGCCCAGGGCTCATCCCTGAGCCCGTCACTCTTTAACGTGTATGTCTCAGAGCTGGCCCCACTTATCCAGAACTTTGGGTTCTGCCTCACGTCATACACTGACGGCACGCAGATTGCCATAACAATACAAAAAAATGAATCATCGCCCGTGGCACAATTTCAAACTTGCATGCGTACGGTCAACTGCTGGATGAACAACCGCTGCCTCAAGTTAAATTCCTCTAAAACAGAGATCTTGACTTTCGGCTACGTTCAACCAAGATGGGGCAACCTTTGGTGGCCTGTGGAGATGGATGAACCCCCTAGACCGGCAGAAAAAGTCAAGAATTTAGGAGTGTGTCTTGATCCCAAACTTACTTTAATTCATCACACCAATGCTTTTGTGTCATCAAGCCACTTTCTTATTAAAAATATCATAAAAATTCTCCCATACATTCCAGTAGATGTCAGAAAAACTGTTGTTACAGCTTTGATCCAGTCCAAACTAGACTATTGCAATGGACTACTAGGAAACGCCCAAAAACAATGTCTCAAAAAACTCCAAAGTGTGCAGAATCCGCTAGCTAGACTGCTTCTCAATATCCCCAGAACTCACTCAGTCACCGCCGAAATCCGCAAGCTGCACTGGCTTCCGGTGGAGCAACGGATTACATTTAAGGCTCTGTCCATAGCCTACAAGGCCCTTAACAACAAAGGGCCAATCTTTTTCCAAAATCTGTTCTCCTGGTACGAACCCACCAGGAACCTTCGTTCCTCGGGCTCTAAACTTCTCCAAGTACCAATAACCCGCACTGTGCAATGGTGTGAGCGCAGTTTTCTTTTTTTCACCTCCGAACTTTGGAACTCGCTCCCTCTTGAGCTCAGAAATTCTTCCTCTCTTATCGGCTTTCGGAAAGGCTTGAAAACCTGGCTATTCCAGAACTAGCCGTCAGTGCAGTCCTCCTTGCCCGTCCATAGCGCCAAAACACCTCCGGGTAAACGTGCGCTCTACAAATTTTAATAACATAACATAACATAGCTAACTAATTCTGCCCAATCACAGACAATCTTCAATTAGACCGAATAAGAATTTGGTGGACTTTCCCCCTCAGGACCCGCTTCCAAAATCTGCTGCATAATATTATGGACTGGAGCAAAGCAGCTAACTAACTGGGCATCAAGCTTATTTATTGGTGGAGAAGTGTGGCTCACCGGTTAGAGGAGGAAGACCCGGACTCAGAGGTCAGACTCGGGACCAGGGTTCAATCCCCGACGCGGCAGGGTCTTGAGCTCAAAATGTCCACGGACTCGATAATTCTCGCCTCAGTGCCTACTCGAATCATGGGTTCACACTCTGCAAATCTGGGCAATAGCTTGCTTAATCTCCACTATGGCCCCCCCGCGGCGGGATGCCTGGCTTTCACCTTGGAGATGCCCAGTAGGGGTTATCTCACAGGGAAAAAGCCAGGACGGGTTCCCAAAACAAGCACCTTGAGACCTTACGGTGAAAGGGTCTATATAAGAACGTATGATTTAATTTATGATGAGCAGAATTCTGCTAATGCAATACTAAGCAGGACAATGCCTCAGCTGAAGCCCACTGGATTCCCCGGTCCAAGAAAAGAGCACAGAGAGAAGAAAGCTGACATACCAAGGTAAACAAGGAGGAGGGGGTAGAAGAGAGAGCATACATCGCCTCAATACCCCCTCTTGTCTTGGTAAAGGGAACAGAATTGAGACATGGATTCATCTTGAAGATTGGGTTCTGAGATGGACATCTGAAGCGGCGTAAGTGGGTATTCCCTCCACTCCTTTCGTTCACCTTTCGCTGCACTGCATTCTTTTTCAGAATTCCACACCTTTGTGTAATTTTCATATAATGTTCTGATTAGAGGCAAATGTGGTGTGGCTCATGACATCTTGTCAGCTCACTTAGATTA
The DNA here is from genome assembly GCF_964263255.1 of Lissotriton vulgaris. Classification (NCBI taxonomy): domain Eukaryota; kingdom Metazoa; phylum Chordata; class Amphibia; order Caudata; family Salamandridae; genus Lissotriton; species Lissotriton vulgaris. Next base: position 93,652,255 of record NC_141698.1, read on the forward strand.
ACTGAGAGGATGGTGGTCTCTTGACCTGCACTGCCACATATTTGTTTTGAAATTGTACTGTTTTTTAAATATATATTTTTCATTTATTTTAACTTAGATTGTACATATTGTTACTAAAGGAACATGAAACAGTGTTTCGTATCATAATGTTATATGTTTATATACTACATCAGATTCATCATAAACATCATAACATAACTTGAATGGAAAGAAATGAAACCCAGAATAACCTTACAGTAGGATGGAAATATGAACAAGTATGAGACCATGATTCATAACTTATCTCGACTGCGTATAGGAAGGATAGAGACATCCTACAATTAGAGGCATTTTGACGCATAGGCACAGTGGCCTTTGGCTCAGGGCCCAGCCTTTCAGGAGGCCCCCTGATAGAGCTAGTTCATTTCTGCACAGATTCTTACCATACAATAGGGACTTATAGGGGTGAAAAAGTACCTTGCCAATTGAGGGTACCAATTATCACTACTTTAGGAGAAAGCACGCTGGCACTGGAGGCTGTTTAGCAGGCTTCAGTACACTGCTAGAGTCAAAAACCTACATCTACCAGTTAAAATGGGGCCAAAAAGTGGAGGGGGGGGGGGGGGACATAAGCAAACAGTCCAGTTTCCTACACCCGTTTCTTAACTAATTGTCTCTTTCACCAGAAACACTTTGAGACAGAAGAACCTTTTTTAAATAATATGTCCTCCTGGACTTGGCTGGTGGACAGTAATTAGGGCAGAATGATGCACTGCATAGGCACTCCTCACCCAGTCTCCCTATATGAAAGTAAAATCAAACACACAAATACACTGCTTGTTTCTGCTTTCACCAGCTCTTGACTGCATGCAGTCCTGCAAGCTTCCTCTCATTATATTGTAAAATCCTTGCCCAAAACATAAAGAACTTTGATTTAGGTCCATTGATTATCTACATCATCTGCATGCCCTGCTGCCCCTAATCAACACCTACTCCAAACTGCATGTCCTTATTTGACTCCTACATAAAGCTGAAGGTCCTCTGGCTTATCTTTCTACATGCACTGGTTTAAATTGCCCTCTCTTGACCCATAACCTAGAATCCCTTCCTTCTCACAAACAGGTAATCACTTGCCTGCAATCTGTCAGCCTTCTAAGCTTCCTCTCTTCTATCTATTCACCCCACAAATCATTTGCACAAACTAGTTGTGGCGGGGTATCAGTAATTGAGAGTAGACCAGGTCGTTTCAAGTACGGTTTTATTTTGCCAAGCACTCTCTTTTGTCGACTGGTCATTCTTTCTTTAGCAAAGGTTGCGGAATCCGTTTTGATTCTGGGTGTGGGGGCCACTCTGTGAGAAAGCTGTCTTGCTCTGGACTCGGAGGATCCTGCCTTCATCTGAATGTCCCGTGGCAGTAGCGGTAGCCACGAGCAACCAAAAGAAAATAAAGAATATATATCAGGACACTCGTCCTACTACAATGCTTATACACCAGGGACCGAGGTTGAGGGAGACACCACTCTTTAGTGCCCAGAGTGTAGTTACACACGAACAGCGAGCATCAGTGTTCTAGTGCTCGTAGTTGGGGAAGGGAGGTTATGTACAAGGATTTAGGCAAGTGGTGGAAGTTTTAACGTTAGACGTTGGGGCGGTCTCTTCTCCCTACCCAGCCTGATACTTTGCCCCTTACCTGTTCCAGGCACGCTCCTCCCCTGGGAACGTGGCACGGCGACTCGTGGGGTCGTTGGCTTCCCGGCTTTGATGGGATGGTAACAGGGCCCAGCCTTCGCTCTCCCTCTTCTTCGTCCTCCTCAGTCTGGTCTCTCGGTCTTGTTCTCCACGCTGTTTCTTCCTCCTCTCCGGTAACGCTGTACGCCATCTTCCTGGAGTTCCCTGCATTTGACGGCCCAGGCGTGATGACGTCATCTGGGGGTGGAGTCTTGTCCTGTAGGAATCCCCAGTTAAAGGCACCATCTACATGTTCCTCGTCAGCGCTTAATAAAGTTTGTGATTGTGGGAGCCATTCCTCCTGCTGAAAGGGGACTAGAGGAGGAAAAAAGAGAGGTACAGCAGTCCACCAGTCTCTAATTGTCTTTACCTCCTCACTGGATTGCCCCGCCCCGTCACACTAACATACCTCTGAAACCCCGCTAGCATTTACATCTAACTCCCACAGCCTACATACAGCCAACACATCCTACATCCTGATGACCATGACACCTCACTACCTCTGACTAAAAATCAAAATAAACTGGGGTAATACGTGTAAGGGTTTCTAGTAGGGACACTAAACTAAACTCATTAACCAAAACACACAAAATTAACCACTAACCTTGGGTTCCGGGGTAGTGTGCTCCTACTCACCATAACGCGCTTCAATGCCTTTTCAGGGATATTAAGTACTATATAAATACAGTTAAAAAACTTTTCTTCTAAAAACCTAACCTGTATGTTTCAAACTGGTACCATAAAAGGTTTGGCCAGATATTGGACTTGGCCCTCTATGCAGGTTTGATCACCCCCAAACTTTTAGCCTTCACCTGTCTTGTTTTCTGAATTTGTTTTTGTTAGCATTAGGAGGACTTTGTACACTTCATTGCTGCTAACCAGTGCTAAAGTGCTAAAACATGGTAAAATTGGCCTACACCTGGCTAGCACACTTAAATGCTACTAATGGTCCTGCAGCACTCCTTTGCCTCCCACCAAAGCCCTGTAAAATATGTCTCAATCCTGCCATTGCAGCCTGTAGTGCAGCTGTAAACTGCTGTTCCGATTTGGCAAAATAAAGACTCTGCCAGACCAAAATTTTCCTTTTTGAAACTTAAGTCACCTTTAAGGTTTGCCCGAAAAGCCCATGGGGTACTTAAAAAGTAGGACACTTGGGTTTAAATGTCACATGTCCTGGTATTAAAAAACTCCTAAATTCAATTTACACTACAGGAAAGTCTAGCTCTCCCATTGAATAACATTGGGCTACCTTATTACATTTAATAAGTGTTAACTTTTGATTGAGAGCAGGTAGAAATGTCATATTCATAATCAAATGAGTTGTAAATTAAAATCATCTTACATGTGAAAGTCTGATTTTAAGACACAATCTTGAAAATGCCACTATTAGAAAGTTAGAATAACCCACCCAGAAGATAGCTAAGTTAAGCAAAAGGGAAAAGAAAGAAAACTAGCATAGTGAATAATGCACAATGAAAGAAGAAAAAGGAGGAAAATGCCCAGATACTATTTGGACACACGATACCCATGTACAAATTACTTCATTTATGTAGAACATTTATTAACAGAAATAAACAGTCAAAAACAATCCTAGGACAATAATGTTGCTCATGGAATCACACAAACAATGCTGGAAGTACAAATGATACAATGTGTAATCAAACAAAGTGTTTGAGGGAAAAGTTATAGAAAGGCGGGGTTCAGAACAAAACAGAAACAACGCACAGCAAAGAATGCATCCTCTTTAAATAGGGCTACATATAGGCGTCAAAGGCGTTTTGACCATAATAGATTTAGAAGGTCATTTCCCTTTTGCTTAACTTATTTATCTTCTGGACTGGCTATTCTGTATTTCTCATTATTCTAAGTGTTATACTTGAACCCTTGTTTGGATTCCAGTATTTAGTCTGCCCCAGGTTCAGATCTTAGTGCTGCCCCTGTTGTTTGTAACTACTAATAAAAAGTTGGAATTTTCTTGTCCTAGCCACTTGTGCCTTCCTTAAGTGTCCGGGGTCGAATGACTCTGCTGTTGGGCTTTGTGTATTCCTCCCAGACAGTGAGACAAAAGGGACTGGAGTTGTAAGGATGGGCCATTTTGGCAGGATGGCTGGGGGTAGAGCTGTGCCCTACCCTACTTAAACTTCAAAGGACTTGCCTCCAGCACACACAAAGTACCATGACACCAGCCTTTTATCACACCAGACTTCTTGGAGTGTTGTCAGGAGAAGGGAGGAACTTTCCAGAACCAGATGTTGGGATGGTCCCCAACCCCCACTTCAGAGACTTGCACTAGGTATAAATATTGGACCTCCTGAGCCACTCCTCAGTACACTCCTGGGCATGTGGACATTACAGAATAAGGTCTGCCTTGCCCCCACCCCATGAGGACTGCCCTGACGGCACCAGAGGACTGCCCTGCAGCTGGACCTGCCTGAGCCCTGTTGGCCTCTGCTGAAGCGATTTCCTGATCCCCAAGAGCCGTCTTCCCTGGTCCGGGATCCTTGGCTGCCATCAGTTGAGCTCCTCCTGGTAAGAAAGGTGGAATCCTGAAGGTTTGGGCCCTTCGCGAACAGGCCTGTTCTGAACAAGACTCTGCTGCCCTCAGTACTGAGAGGGCTTAGCATTTTGACGCATTCCTGGGTCTACCAGTAATGGTAAATCTGTGATTGTGCCAAAACCTATGGGTGGATGGGTGAGAACACCCACACTCCAACCATGGAACGCCTCCCTGACTCACAGTTTCGCAAGGCAGCGATTTGCGCTGTGTTGCTCTTATCGAGCCGCTCAGGGCCACACAAGGTGGCCTTGCGTGGCTTGATAAATCTACCTTAGGAGTTGTGTCACTCTTGCGCCGTGGTGCGGGGCACAATGGCGACACAACTCTTTGATAAATGCGGCCCTCGTTTTCTTAACCCATCGCAGTGAGTGCCTATGCATATGGCAGGGGTGTAAGTCTGCCTGGAACAGCTCACCTCTCATCTTGAACGTTACATTGTTGCAAATGGCTGCAGAGCTAACGTTTTGTCCCCTAGAAGCCTCCACCTGTTTAACTTGCGCCGTATACATTATTTTCCTGAATTTTTGACAGGTGATCCTCATGGGTGCCAGCCACAATGACCAACATTGCTTGCTTAGAGCGCGCTGCTTTAAAAATTAACATTGCGGCACTAGAGGGCGCTATTGTATTACATTGTTCCACTGGGACTTTGATCAGCCCGGTATCAAACTGAGAAATATATCCCACAACGAACAGCCCGCATAAATCACTCGGAAGACAACCAAGGCTACTATCAATTTTAATTTAGGGATTTAAAACGTTGTGGAATGCGTTGTTTTCGTAAGTTTAGCTAAAAGACAACCTCCAACATGCTGAGACTTTTAGTTTACCTTTACTCAATATAAAAAAAATGACCTATAAGTCTCAGCATGCATAGTGCCTTGGGCTCAAAAAGAAGGTTGTCAAAAGGGTTCAATTTCCAGTTGACTGCTAAGTGAGTGAGGACAGCCTGTTGCTACTTACTGCTGTTATTTATGTATTGTGGGAACATTGGAAATAGTCAGAATTTTCAGTTGTAGGAGTGTGATAGTTAGTAGTTGTGTTGGAACTGTTACTGGCAGTCAAGCAGGAACAATGGATGGTCCTGACTAGGGCCCAGGCACTTTTTTGGCACAAATTAAGCACTGTCACCCAGGCTTTAGATCTATATTGATCCCAGTTTTGTCCTGCTTAAATTGCACAGTAGTGGATGCACCATGCGATAATGCTGTTTTACTGCTCCTAACCCACTTGTCTCTCTAATATTTCACATCGATGAAACTTTCACTTGGGTGAATGAGCCATGCTACAATGCTACTTGGTAACTCGCTGATTTAACTGTCCAGTTGGACTTTCAGCCTGGTTAATGCCTCAAGTATATGCTCCCTGGCCTTTTTCTCTTTCTGAAAATGCACATTGGCAACGCCCCAATCAATAGTGTTGCTTAGCTAATGCCCATGCTATAATGTTGTTATGCTATTCCCTAAAGTGATTTGTCCTGCTAAAATTATACATTGACCAAAGCCACATGCTAAATTGCTTCCTGAACTAGGGGCTAGATGTACGACAGTTTTTAGAGGTCGTACACGGAAAATCGGGCAGTTTTCGACCGATAAAAAGGATTGTAGCATGAAACCCTATTTTGCGAGTCTGTAACCTATTACCAACTCGCAAAAGAGGGTTTGCGAGTCGCTATTAGGAAGGGACGTGCCAATGGTGTCTCTTCCTAATAGCGAGTTGCAGTGATATGTATGATTGTTTTGCGAACGTAAATGTGGTCACAAAGCAACCACAGTTAACACCTACTTCAAGAAGAGGAGCCCTTTATGAATGTATGCTAAAATATTTTTCAAGAGAAAGCAGTGGGGTAAAAAATGAAAAGAACATTTTTAATTTTTTTCTTTTAAATGCATCCCGTTTTCCCTTTAGGAAAACGGGCTGCATTTGAAGAAAAAAAAAAGTTGCCTTATTTAAAAAGTAAACACAAACATGGTGGTCTGCTGTCCCTTGCAGGCTACCATCCCTATGTTCTTGCCCATGCCCAATGGGTGGAAATTTGCGTCGAGAACAATCACACCAACAGTTAAACCCGTCCGTGCACGCCACGAACATATATCCCCAGAAGAAGGCATGAACTAAATGCCGAAATGCATTGGGATGGTTTGAGTGCATTTTTCGAACTTGGATGTTACCATTGAATACATACTTGTGAACACAACAAGATGCATTAAGAACACATGATTAAAAATACGAGCATTACAAAATATGAACTTTGTCGTTTACTTTACATGAATCACGAATGAAACCTTTGCATAAGGACATTTGAGGAGCCAGGAGGACATTTCTCAATTTTGAGAGTGCTACCCTATTGTATTTACCACGCCCCCAGCCAGAGGGCGATTCTCTGGAGCACCACACAGATTTGAAACTTTATTAAAAAGCTGTGCGTCTAGTAATAACCCTTTTATTTAAAAAGTAAACACAGGCATGGTGGTCTGCTGTCCCTTGCAGGCTACTATCCCTATGTTCTTGCCCATGCCCAATGGGTGGAAATTTGCGACCTACCTCATGAATATTGATGAGACAGGTAATTTACGACCCGAATTGGGAATCGCTAATTAGTATATTCTGAATGGTCGTACATCTGGCCCTAGGTGTCTTTTTAAAACTGCAAGCATGCTTGCCCCATGCCACACCTTTGTGCACAGATGATATATTGCATTGCAGCATGGAATCAGGTATAGTGTTTCAAATTTTTATGATCAATTCGATAAATATAGTTAATAATAAGACTAAGAGTCAAATGACTGGAAAGCCAGCCTACAGTACCCCGCGTAAAACATCTAATGTAATTAACTGTATTCTGTTAAATACTAGATATATGTCAAAGCATAAATACGAACTGGAATATTTAATATCAGATGCCAGCCCAGATCTGGTATTTCTCACTGAAACGTGGGCATCTCCTTCATCTGAACCAGATTGGAACATTGCAGTCCCAGCTGGATATTTAGTGGCACAAGTAGAAAGGAGAGGAGCAGAAGGAGGGGGTATCGCGCTGATATATCGCTTATCGCGCTGATATATCGCTCTCATTTCAAAGTTGATTTCAGATTGGAATCTACACTGGAGGCAGAAGCCATGTCTTTCAGTGTAAACATAACAACCAAGAACTTCTACCTGGTTTACTGATATACAGAGTGAAAGGTAACAGCCAAGGCACTTGAACTACAGACTAATTCTGTTTGAACAAACTAAACAAAGGAAAGGGATGTAAGTAGGTCTAAAATCAGTTTATTGTTATTTATCAAATTAAAAAGGGGGGCACAGACAGATATGCAATTCATAAATAAAAAAAAACAAAACAGCAAAATATCAACAGAAAAACATTCAATATACAATTTAAAACATTAAATGAAAAAACATATCAAGAAAGTAGCATTATCAAATTAATTCTCAAACATCAAGTAAAAAAGACATATTAAAAAAGTGGCATTAACAGATTAGATCTCTGATATACAGGCCACCCGGGATGAGAGCCCCTTTCATCAGATCACTGCAAACCTTCCTGGAATCCTGCCTCGATACTACCACCTTTACAGTCTTAGGTGATTTCCACCTAGAGGAAAATAACAATTCAGATTCTTCTAACCTATTTGACAATATGGCGGGCTATGGGATGAAGCAGATTGTATCTAAACCCACTCATCAAGCTGGGCATACGCTGGACGGCATTTTTACCAGCAATGACCGTATTGAAGTAGGGGATGTACAGCTCGTGCCTTGGTCGTATCACGCGGCAATTCATTTTAAAGTAAAAATAAATTCATCTATTAATAGCCGAAGGGATTGTCCTCTGTTAGTTAAAGCTCGCCGCTGGAAATACAGAGAGATGAGCTAATTACAATTGTGACAAATAGTTCTCCCCCCATGGAGGATAGCAATGGAGGGGCTAATAACTTCGATCTATGGATTAATCAGGCAGTAAATGAGTTGGCCCGGCGGAAAGTAAGCAAACTAGGAGAAGACTGGCCACTTCACCATGGTACACAGCAGAGATCAAGCTTTTTAAAATTAAATGCTGATGCCAGCGGATCTGGAGATCTGACTATAGTGCACAGCATAGGAAGGAATACAATAGAACCTTGGAAGAGTATAAAACGGTAATAAAACAGGCCAAGACGGCACACTTTACCAAAACAATTCAAGAGGCCACAAATTCCCCCAAGGAACTATTCAAAACAGTATCAATTTTAACTAAGTGTTCACGTGACACAATGTTTGTCCCAGACAAAAATTTTGTTGACAAACTGGCTCTGTTTTTTCAGCAAAAGGTCCAAGCAGTTTACAATGAACTCCAAAACTTTCTGGTAAATGTGGGAAAAGACAATAGGGAACTAATTGAGACCTCTTCAACCAATTGTGTGTGCCAATTTTCTTTCCTTAATGAAAAACAGGTTACTAACCTGTTAATTCAAACTAAGGGCCTCATTAGGATGACGGACGGACCTGCGTCCTTCCCCCAGCCACGAGGTGGAGGGACCATTCGCAGGGGCAGCGGCGGTCCCTCCGGTGCAATTAGGATGTGACCGCCATCCTGGCGGTCACATCCTGGATCTTTAACCTTGCGGCGGGTGCTGCTTGAAGCAGCACCCGCCACAAGGTTAAAAAAGCATGATTTACATGCACAAAGCGGCAGGCACCGCGCGGTGCCTGCCGCTTTGTGCATGTAAATGCAGGGGGGTACCATAGGTACCCCCCATGTGCACCACCCACCCCCCCTTCACCCTGGGGGCCCGCAACGGGCCCCCAAAGACAAAACCGTATGCCTTTTCGTGGCGGCATTGCCGCCGCGGAAAGGCATGTCCCAATGCAAATCCTAATATGGCTGGCGGTGTCTGATAGACACTGCTACCATATTAGAGCTTTTCCGCCGCGGTCGGAAGGCGACTGCGGCGGAAAAGCGGCGGACAGTCTTCCCGTCCGCCGATGACCCCCCAGCCATCCTAATCTGGTGTGGGGTCTTTAGAATCACCGCAGCGGTGAATTCGCATCCTCCGGGCCAGCGGTGGCTTCTGCCGGCCCGGAGGATGCGGATTCACCGCAATCCTAATCGGCCCCTAAATCAGGTTCTCCCCTAGTTTCATGCCCCCCTATATACTCCGTTTGGCCCCTGAAGAAATAAGTGCTTCTCTAACTCCTCTCTTTAATGAGACTATAAGATCTGGAGTCTTTCCTCAGAGATGGAAAAAGGCCTGTATAAAACCTATTTTGAAGAAAGACTCACTAGACCCTCAGGATACTAAGCATCATCGTCCTATATCCTGTCTCCCTCTGCCATCTAAAATATTAGAGAAAGCTATGAATCAGGAGCTAATGGAGCTTGTGGATCTCAACAATACCCTGGACTCCACGCAGCAGGGCTTCAGATCACTGCATTCTACGGAATCTGCTCTAATAATGGCAACGGAGGAAATTCTTAGGGCCATGGATGAAGGTGGCAGAGCTGTCCTAATTCTACTTAATTTAACAGCAGCATTTGACACCGTAAAACATGTGGTCCTACTACAAAGGCTCAAAGCTGTGGGTATTAGGGACACTGCTCTAATCTTACTCAGGTCCTTCTTGAACTCCAGAGTACAACAAATCTATTGGGATGGAATTCAATCTGTAGAGTTTTTCCTCCCATGTGGAGTCCCCCAAGGATCATCGTTATCCCCCACATTGTTTAATTTGTATGTGACCCTATTGGCAAAACTGATAAAAGATCAAGGTCTGAAACTGGTGTCATACACTGATGACACTCAGTCAGTGTGTTGAAGTCACAGCGGAACGATTCCGAAATTGCCTCATAAGTGTTATGAGCTGAATGAGTATGAATTTTCTAAAGCTCAACACAGAGAAAACTGAGGTGATAGAATTTGGCCAAAATCCCTCTATTAGGAATCATCTTTGGTGGCCCCCAGAAGCTGGCATCTATCCTGTCCCGGCACAAAAAGCTAAGAACTTAGGTTTCCTGATTGACAAAGATTTAACACTCACGTCTCAAGTCAATCAGGTCACCTCGTCCTGTTTCTTTACGATTAAGGTCCTCCGAAAAATGCTGCCTTTCATACCTTTTGCATTAAGGAAGACAGTAGTAGGAGCCTTTGTTTTATTGCATATCGATTATTGCAATGCACTGTATGTTGGAACTGGAGAAAGACAGCTCTCCAAACTTCAGTCACTGCAGAATGCTGCTGTAAGAGTGCTATTGGATCTTCCGAAACATCACCCGACGTCCAATGGCATAAGGCTACTTCATTGGCTGCCTGTTCGACAAAGGGTGCAGTTTAAGGCTTTATGCCTAGTATACAAAGCTGTAAATGGTGGAGGTGCATAGGACATGAAATCTCTTTTTCGCCGTTATGTACCATCTCGCACATTAAGATCTGGCAGTCTAGGTTTGGTTTGCCTACCCAAGATAAAGAGAGCCCGATGGGGTGGCAAATCTTTCGCATTTCAGGCAGCAAAACTGTGGAATTCCTTGCCCACAGAGCTGCGCCTGATAACGAATAAGATCTTGTTTAGAAAGGCTTTAAAAACCTGGCTATTTACTAAATCCTAGACTGGAAGTGGCCAATCCTAATCCTCACCCAGCGCTAAAACGCCTCGGCAATAGTGCGCTTAATAAATAATTCAGTCAGTCAGTCACTGACGTTGAACCCGGCAAAGGATTTTTGGACCTGGTATTCCATACAGGAAACTGGATTGAACATTCCTTTGAAGTAATTTAGAAATGGGCCTTGCAATACGCACTTACCTGGGCAACGTGAAACTGGTACAATAACATGAAACTGACATGATAGTGTACACTGTCAAGGTAGTTTTCTAGGAGGTTGTGAAATGAGAAAAATAGATGGCAAATATGTGCGGCATGGAGAAGTGTGCATTACAACATATAATAAATTGTGGCAATTTAACAACTTGTGTGGCAATGTATGCTTAACTATTGTGTAGTGCAAATGGCAAGGCAACATATGACCCAAATGCCCATTTTTTTTGGACAATGTGAAAGCATCTCATTTTCTAGAAACAATGTTGAAACGTTCCTAGTAGCACCATATAAATGGACATGGGGTATGTGGACTTAAAGTGGACAATGGTAAGCTGATCTGACTGTGGAGCCTGCGGGCAGTTAAAAACTGGCACTTTAATGCGAAAACTGACATGACAATTTTATGATGGTAAAGTCGACATTTTTATAGAAATCTCTGCTTAAGTGTGTTATTGTTAAAACTGGCATGGCAATATCATTGAGCCTCTTGAAAACTGACATTTCCCTGTGAATAGTGGCATGGCAATTTGCTGACGGGAAAGTGAAACTTACATGGCAATGTAGAAAATGACACATGACATTTTTGTGGAAATACAGGAACTGTTATAACAATATTCTCTTAACAGGGGCAATGTTAAACCAACAAGGTAATTTTCTGAGGGAAAGTGGTATCTCAATGTTTACTTAACTGGGCCGTTGCAAATCCGACATGGCAATTGTCTGGGGACAATGTAGAAACCAGTACTATCATTTGGGCATAGTGGGGTCTTGCAAAACTGGCAACGTTTGAGTGCGGTAGTATTTATTTACTTTAGGTTGGAAATAATTTTTCAGTTTACACTTGAGAAAATTATTTTAGTTTTAATTCAATATTTAATTCAAAATTACGTTAATATTACAGGTACCTTATTTTGTAGTTCTACAGTTAAAATAAATACCTAAATTAATCTACATGAATATTTAATATAAAAAAATTATCACATTTTTTTTCCAAGTTCCGTAAAGCTGTTTTACATTCCTTATACTTTACCATAGGGGGGGGCCCCATTCAGGGTGGTGATCTCTCATGATAAAGTACAAGGAAAAGTTCCCTTTACTTTACCATAGGGAGATCACCACCTCGGTAGCGGAGATCTTGGTATGGTAAAGTATAAGGAAAATATCAAAAGTTTATTAAACTTAGAAAAGTTTGTAAAAAATATTGCTATGTTCAATATAAATGTATATTCATTGCATAGGTTTATTTTAAATGTTGAAGTAAAAAGAACATGCTACAGAAATATTAATGTAACTTTGAATTAAATCTTTAATGAAAACATATATTAAGCCACATTTAACTTTCCGAAGTTTACATTAAAAAAAAAAATTCTTACAGAAACTGAAAAAATACATTTCTATGATGCATCACTAATTATTAAAAGTGGTGTATATAATTAAAAGGCATTTTGTTATATTTTAACACAATATGTTGGTGCATTAAATTGTAAAATTGAAAAATATAAATTATGAGTGTTTATATTTTTTTTACTATTTTAAATCATTTAATTCAATGTTATTGCCTAAAGGTTTACATGCAAGTCCCTGCCTCCATTATATTCTATGGGAAGGTGTTGGCCGTGTGTGCTGAACATACTACTGTCTTTTTTCAGTAGTAACTTGCACTCGTAAGTTTGGCTCCACCTCCTTTTTTAGTGGGGGGAGATATGCAAGTTTACTCTTTTGAGTAGCTTTACACTTGGATTTTATGAATAGCCCAAAGTGGTAAAGTTACTCAAACGTGTACCAGTAAGTCACCGACAAGTTTAAGTTATCTTTCTGAATAGCCTCCTAAATATTGATGAGAAAAAGCAATGTTTAGATATTAAACTCAGTGTATTTGGTGGCAGCCTTTCATAGGCAGCCTAGTGGGTGATGAAGACAGCTCAATTATTCTTAATGGGCATGACATTTACATTTTCAAACCAACCAACAAGTCCTGCAAAACCTAAGTTCCTGACTTCCTCTATTTTAAGACTGGCCAAGAGAGCACTTAAACTTTCTTGGCTTTTCTTGGCAACCTCAGTTTTTCTAGAAATTGATGCTACAATTACACATATTACATATCATATCATCCAGCGGTCTGATCAAATGTCATTCACATCTTGTTTCCATTTACCACAATATACAGCTTATTACAATAGGTCAGTCAGCTTCAGCCATTGCCTCTCTTCACTATGAGTCATGGCATTTTGGTTGTGCAAATATGCACTTTCATGTCAAAGTTATTGGGCCAACCTCTTTGATTACTTGGTTTGATCATTTTAAAAGTGTAATGTCTGTTACATATGTTTACAAAATAAAGGCAGGTTTGCTAAGGCTAGACCTACTGTCTTGGCTTTGCAGATGATTCTCTGAGAAGAAGCCAGGCAAGCACAATAAAGCCGGCTTAAACACTCAAGTGAGCAATATTGTTCTACTGTTCTTTGCTTCCACATAAATACATATTCATGCCCATGCTATATACTTATACTGCTTCAGATTACCATACAGCATTGATTTAAATAGAGATCTATTGGCATTGCCTTGTTCAAACTGTGCCTCCCATTGGAGAGGAGGGGGCAATTGTGTGGGTGATGGTAAGTTGGTGGCTGGGGTTGCTTTACTGGCTATATTGAATTGCTCTAAAAAAAACTTATATTGTCCTATACAATTATGCCATTCCCGCACTCCTTAAGCCAGTTAACAAGATCTGTTATAAGCAGGCAGCCGACTTTATAAAAAAACTGAAATCAATAAAGCTAAACATTGGTTACCCTTTGTTAACAACACTCTATACCTTGTCCTCTCAAACCTGCCCTTACACATCCTTATGCAGAGTGTGAGCTTGGATTTCCAAAAATCCATTGTCCCAGTTATTCTTCTCATCCTGCCAGGATCTAATCCTTAACTAGGTTCTGAAGTGAGAGCCCCAGTTTTTTCTGCCTTTATAAATGCCAATTTCAATCTGTATTAGTCCTAAATGAGCTGAACATTGATTAACCCTCTTACTAACATACTATTTCTGAACCCATTTTTAATAGCCTTGTTGAGAACCTCCCAATTTGGAGGCATACACCAAGGTAAACCAATGAAGTCTCAAGGGGACTATGTTTGACACATCCCTTCAGAGAAAAGGGGAACTGACAGGTATCTCTCACTCTTCTCTATGATGAGTTAGGCTCATTCAGATTCAGAGTGTTATGAGTCAGACAATCCTGGCAGAGAAAATCTTTTGTGATATATATATATATATATATGATGAGGAATATATAAATAGGTGAATCCTCATCTGGGTGCATGAAACCGGTAGACACACACAGCTGTTGGTATTCTATAATAAGAGGTCATTTATTATGTACAATCACCACATAAAACTTATGTAGGAAATTGGGTTACTGGTTAAGGGGGGTGAAACCATACTCAAGCAGCAAACACAATTCTTGTCAGGATTAAACAAAGGCAAACGCCAAATTAATCTGTGCCTAACCCTCAGATAGCCTGGCACAACAGCCGTCACGCTCAACTTAGAGGCACTGCCTAAAGAATTTATGCATAGACAAAAAACAATGGTTCTGTCGGATGTACAAAACAATTTCTTTGTTAAGTTGTAAATCTAAATATTCCTTACGCATTTCACAATAGAAATTCAATATGCAAGAACACACAGCACAATTCTTATCTTAAAAGATTTTTCTTATTATAGATATCTTGCATGTATCAATCAATTCGAAAATGGCTGTCCATCCAAACTTGATGAGCTAGAGATGTCTTCAATAGCTTTAAAGAACTTGATGAGCTAGAGATGTCTTCAATAGCTTTAAAGAGCTTGATGAGCAAGAGATGTCTTCAATAGCTGTTTGAGAACGGGGTATCAGCTGACACCCTCCCAAGGGTATCCATAATTGTGTTTTTTCTTCAGCAATGAATGAATTTCTTCACCAGCCGGTGGAGAAATGAGGTATGGGTGCCCCTGCAGCGATCAATTGAGAGCTGTGTTGCTAGCGTCTGTCTTCGTCTTAGCTTGGCGATGAATGACCAAATTAATCTGTGCCTAATCCTCAGATAGCCTGGCACAACAGCCTTCACGCTCAACTTAGAGGCACTGCCTAAAGAATTTATGCAGCACCAAACCACAATAATCCAATTAGTGGAACTGGAGATACGCAGTTTTAAAGATTTAGGTAAAAATAGTGGCAACCACAATGGAGCATAAGCCGGATACAGGGACAAAGTTAGGCCTCCTGAGGAAAATGCCTTAAATCTTGGTTGCGGAGCGTTGTGAGGTCCAGTGGCAAGAATTTGTCACACAGCAGTGATACTGGGATGCAATACAAGGTCCTGGGTTGATGATGCATCGTGTAGCAGCAGTTCCAAGGCCCTGAGATGCGAGGTCCTGCATTGAGGATTTGTTGAGTGGTGGCGGTTTCGGTGTGAGGAAATATGTCATGCTGTGTTGGTTCTGCTTGGACCACAGCTGGGCTAGTAGAGTTCTGTCAGGCCCACTTCAGAGGGTCCAATACTGGGGGGGCAAGACTCACAACAGGCAGAGTCCAGGTACTGGTCTCAAGGTGATTAAAAACTTTTCTGTCCCTGAGGCTCTGATCAGGAGGTCAGCCAACTAGTCCTTGAAGTGACTCTGGTGGTCCTGGGTTCAAGATGTAGATCTAATCCTCTTCACTCAAAAAGCAGAGTAGCACAGCAGACCTTCTGAGTCTTCCACAGGTCGAGGGTGTAATAAAGAGTTGGGTCTGAGGGTCCAATCTTTTTTTACTTGGTGCCAGCTTTTAAGTAGGAGAACGTTCTGGAAGCTTCCAACCCCAAAGGTGTTTGGAATTTCCTGCCTCTTTGCCCTGGCCTCAGCTTGTCTGGGGCACAAAAGACTAGAAAGAAACTCTTTGTGAGTGTCCTGAGGCAGGGGCTTTGTGAAGTGCAAGTGTGGTAAGTGACAGTCCTCGCCCCGCTTATCAGAGGTTGCCCAGACTGCCAACACCTATTGCCCCTTTGCCTCACTGTCTGGGAGTAATACACAAAGACCATCTGCCAGCTACACCTAGTCATGTGACCCAGGATATGGGCTGAGGTACCAAATGAGCATTGCAGGAAAATGTCAACTTTCTAAAAGTGTCATTTTCAGAATTTCAACTTTACCATTAATGAGGGGTTTAAATTTGAAATATTTAGAGACTAAACTCGATATTCCTACCTTCTCCCAATTGAAAGTCATCACTTATTAAATGTAATATGGTAATGCAATGTAATCCTGTGCGAGAGGAAGGCCTTGCAGTAATGAAAAACAAATGTAAGAGTTTTTTACTACCAGTACAGTTAAAAGTACATGTCCAATTTTGTAAACACTCTGCACCCTGCTCTATTGGCTCTTTAAGGCCTCACCTAGGGGTGATTTATATGTAATAAAAAAGAAGACTTAGGCCTGGCAAAAGGAAATGTCAATTTAAAACTGCACACACAGGCTGCAATGGCAGGCCTGAGATATGTTTAAAGAGCTTCTTAAGTGGATGGCAAGCCCACTAATAGCATTTAATTTACAAGACCTGGGTACATGAAGTATCCCTTGACTTGCAACTATTAAGTAAATTAAATGTACCATTTGGGTACAATACAATGTTACCATGTTTAAAGCGAATAGCACAAGCATTCTAGTACTGGTTAGCAGTGGTAAAGTGCACAGAATCCTAAAAGCCAACAAAAACAGGAGGAGTAAGGCAAAATGTTTGGGTGGGAAGTACCCTCAGTCTGTCCCCCCAGCTGAAAGCGGGGACAACTACTCAACCTCCTGAGAGTTTTCATCACTAAGGTGGATGAACCTGGAGACAGCATCAGCATTGGCGTGGTCTGACCCAGGACGGCAGTCTACCGTAAAGTCAATTCCCTGTAGGGGGATGGACCGCCTTAACAGCTTAGAATTCTCACCCCTCATATTCATGAGCATTCTGAGGGACCTGTGGTCCAGATGAACTTGTAAGTGAATCCCAAACAGGTTTGCTCTCGGCTTCTTCTGTGCCCAGACTACAGCAAGGACCTTCCTCTCAATAGCATTCCACGTCTGATCCCAGGGAACTAACATTCTACTGAGGAAGGCTACATGTTGATATACATGCTCCTCATTTAACTACTAAGACAGCTCCTATGCCATGCTCTGAAGTGTCCACCTGCACAATAAATTCCACTGAAAAGTCAGGAGCCGTGAGTACAAGTGCTGTATACATGGCTTGCTTGAGGGTGTCAAAGACCTTCTGACCAGATCACCTTTTTGGGCTGCTTCTTGGAAGTCAGCTCAGTTAAGGGGCAACAATAGTGCCATATCATTTAACAAGCCTCCTGTAATATCCGATGAGACTCAGGAAGGCCCTCACCTCAGTCTGTGTTTTGGGGGGTGGGCAGGCCAGAATAGTCTCAAGCGTGCCCTGGAGGGGTTGCACCTTGTCCAAGGTTATATGTGGACATAACTCATGTAATTCAGTGTAACAAACTAACGATGAATTACCTAAACATTCTATGAGATTTGAAATTATGCAAAATGAGTCATTCTGTGCTTAGAGCTATTTCTTAGCGTAAAAATGCCACTTTGTATCCAAAATGAGGATGTATGTTGTGCCCGAGAAATAGCGACAAATGTAACAGAACACGAATTGCAAGCATGCGCTGCTGCTCGCACTCGCTAAATATACTCTTGGGGTAGCATTTTCCCCCAACTTACTACCAACATTTAGCACAATTTTCTTAACACAAATGTTGTCAAATGCGAGGGTGCATTTTGCTCTAAGAAACAGTGCTAATTGCAGCAGAACACAACTGGTGAGCAAAAGTGGCTACTCGCTAAATGTGCTTTTGCTTTTGGATTTTTCCACCAGATTACTCTAAATTACTTATGGAGGAGTAATCATGTATTTATCAGTAATTTCCTAAATTACTCCAATTACTCCCGCGTAATTAAAATTCCACCCAGACCTAACCTTAGTACCCTACCCTATCCAGCACTTACTGGCCTTGACAGTCAGGACTGCCTGCTGCAGGGCCTGAAACACCTCCTAGAGGTGGTACAGGTGTTCCTTCCAGCTGGAATTGAAGACAGCTACGTCATCTAGGTAGTCGGCACAAAATGCCTCCTTCCCAGTGTAGTGTAGTTCCTACGGGCCCGATTCACAGAACTAACTTAAGACAAAATCCTAAATTTACTACTTTTGGTATTCACAGAAGATAGGATTTTGTCTTAAGTTTGTCTTAAGACAGATTTAAGACAGACTTAAGGCAAAATCCTAACTTAAATCTGTCTTAAGTCTGTCTTAAGACAAACTTAAGACAAAATCCTAACTTCTGTGAATACCAAAAGTAGTAAGTTTAGGATTTTGTCTTAAGTTAGTTCTGTGAATCAGGCCCTATATTCCCAATAAGCTCTGCGCATTGGAATAATATACACTATAGTTTTGACATAGAACTGAGGTCAGTATGTCTCTATCGAATATATTAAACTTAATTGTGTGTGCCAACTAACTCAGAGGTCACTAGAAAATTTCTTGAATAAACAAGAAGGGATTAGTTTCTGACAACCGCATAAACATGACAACTTTGTTTCCCTAGGACTGGAACAAATATCTTCACAGTCGTGGAAACAATAGATAACTATTTTACTCAGTCAATCGTACATGCCTCGTTTCTTCAGAGTTGCAGAGAAATAGTGAGATGGGCGTTTTCAATAAAAGGGTTTATTGAACAGTCTTCTTTCTCATGCAAGAGAGGTGAACTGCTACAATCATTGAACAGAATGCAAAGTATAATGCGTACAGCGAGAATAGTATTACAAAATAATACTGTAGTAGCATTGTCTGTTGCTATGACATATATAAAAATACATACATAAATAACATAGGCTAAAATACTTAACTGGTGCTTTTAAAATACGTCTACCCCAATGTACCTAACCTAGGTCTAGTACCAGGGAAGAAGAAAGTGCTGTTTTAGCATAAGTTTTAGTTCTGCCAAGAACTGCCAAAGGTTTCTGTAGGTTCTAATCAGCTCCATACCTTAGAATGAAAGAGGTTGGTATCTCTGTCTCGGGACTCGATTTCCCAACACCCAGCAAGGGGAGTCAGAAACATTGGAACTGGATTCTCGGCAGGAGGATGTCAGCTTCTTGTCAGTGCGTCAGCTGGAGAGTCGGCTTCCTTCGGCACTTGCTGTAGCGAGCTGCGTCGGGCAAGTAGGTAGTCGAACTGCACCAAACCCCACCATGCTTTGCCATAGCAAGTGAAGGTATATTTATTCATTGAAGGTGTTTAGGAATGCCAGCTTTGACATAAAGTCGGGCATATGAACGTCATAGATGAACCCCTAAGGAATAGTTGTTCATGCATAATAAATGAGTTCTTGGAGAAATCAATATCCAAGCAAAGGGAAGTCCCTAATGGCTTAAGAGTCTGGTTTTCCAAGAAATCGTTATGACGTAGATGAACGAATGGAAGTAGCCATACGTGTATTTGGGTAGCACGGACTATGCCTAATAAGGGCTTGATTTCTATGCCTATATAAGGGCAATCTGAATTGTACCTATATAAGGGCATGAATCGGGAAAATGCATATGGATTTTAAATTGCCACACAACACCAGCCAGGACCCTGTTCACCAACCTCTGGAAGGTGGCAGGAGCATTCTTTAAACCAAAGGGCGTCACCCGAAACTGGAAGTGGTCCTCTGTTGTTCAGAATACTGACCTCCTCAGTCAGAGCAATTTGCCAGGACCCTGATGTAAGAGCAAATGTACTCAACGCCCAGCCATTAGCTCAGGGTAAAGGGTACATATCAGTCTTACTGATGGAATGGAGTCCTCAGTAGGCCACACAGACCCTAAGTTTTGCGGTGGCATCCGGTGGGGCAACTTTGGGCACCAGCACAATTGGGGTGGACCAGGGATACCTTCCTGCACATAAACAATCATCCCCGTGACGCAAGCATCCTTGCACCATGGTGCAAGGATGCCTGCGTCGGCGCATGGCAACTAATAGTGCACCAGGACATGGAAGAGCAAAGGGATCTGTCATATCCTTGTAGATATGACGCATCCCTGTGCTTTGAAAGTGCAGCAGCATGGCGCAGCCAAAGGGCTTGCGGTGCTGAGCTGCAGCACTTTCTTGTAAATTAGGCCCTTTGCTTTTAACAGGCATACTGTCTCGAGTGTCTACCTTGTGGGCACCTTGATGGGTAAGCCTAAAGGTCAGGGAGGACAGTGAGACAAAGTGAACCACAGTTGGTGACATTCCCTCTGCTGTTCTGGAGTCCGAGAAGGGGAGAGGTTGACACCCTCTACCGACCCATTGTGTTCCTTGAAGGATAGGAGGTCAGGGAGAGGTTTGCTCTCCTCTTCCACCTCAGCATCTGTCACCAGGACCATGGTGACCTCAGACCTCTCAAAATGTGGCTTGAGGCGACTGATGTGGAGTATGCTAGAGGGTTCTAGTGGTTTTAAGGTCCACCAGGTAGGTGTTCTCCCCCTTTTCCTCCTTCATCTTATATGGGCCTGTCCAACGATCTTGGAGAGCTCTGGCCTCCACAGGCTACATGACTCACACCTTATGGCCAGGGTAAAACTCTACCAAAGTGTCCTTCTGGTCCTACCAGAGTTTATTACCTCTTGGCTGGCCACAAGATTCTCCTTAGCCTTCTTCCAGTAGTGCTGCCTCTGGTTGCGTAGATCCAGTATGTAGCTGACTACATCCTGAGCGGGTTCCTGGGAGCCTGCTCCCACCTCTCTCTCATTATGCTGAGAGGCCCCCCAGCAGGGTGACCATAGAGGAGCTCAAATTGGCTAAACTAAACCCCCTTCTGCTGGACCTCCCTGTATGCAAATAGCCGGCATGATAAGAGGACATCCCACTTCCACTTCATGGTCTGAGGCAGGCCCATAATCATGCTTTTTATGATCTTGTTGAATCTACCAACCAGCCCGTTTGTTTGGAGGGGGGGATGGGTTGTAGAGAACTTGTAGGGTACCCGACACTTATCCCACATGGACTTCATGTATGCAGATATGAATTTGGTGCCTCTGTCACACACCACTACTTTGGGGAACCTCACACAGGTTAAAATCGCCATCAGGGCCCAAGCCACTTCATGTATAGTCACCAACTTCAAAGGGATGGCCTCTGGGTACTTAGTGGTGTCATCCACCAAAACCAGGATGAACCTGTGCCTGAGGCAGTTTTGGGGTCCAAGTGTCCAACAATGCCGATGCTTACCCTCTCAAAGACAGTGCCAACAACAGGCAAGGGAATCAAGGGAGCCTTCAACTTTTAGCTTTTGCCCTGTTTTTTTGCTGGCGTGGCAGGTGGGACAAGACCTACAGAATGTATCAAAGCTGTATCAAAGCTGTCTTCATCTGGGGCCAATAGAAGTGGAGGACAAGCCTGGCAAAGTTCTTCTCCTGCCCCAGATGTCCTTCCAGCGATATGGCTCATGAGCCAACCCAAATAGAAAGGCCCTGTAAGACTGGAGGACCACCAGCACATGGGCTGCCCCAGGTCAAAGTCCTTAGGCTTACTATCCAGGAAGTAAAAAATCTGAGTGATCAGCCAGTAGTGTCAATTTAAGAACCAGCCAGGGGTGGCAAAACCTATGCTGCAGCCCCTGGTAGGCCTTGGATGCACCTATGCCCTTGGTACCAATAGTGCACTATATAGGGGCTGACAAGGTGTCCAGTACCAATTTGGGTATACACCTAGGGTGCATGGAGTCCATTTTAAGGAGAGAGCAGATAGCCTGGGGCCCTGATTAGCAGGGAACCAGGCCAACTAAGTCGAAAACCAGCTAAACACAAGGCAAACAATCTGGGGTAACCATAGTCAGGCGTCCACCTTCCTACAGACCCTCAACCTTTTCTTTTCAGACTCCAAAGCTCTGGAACACCAAGCCTGAGAACCTATGGAAAAACTTCGAGTAACTTTCAAATCTATAAAGAAACTAAAGGCTTGTCTCTTTTATCATCAACTTCTCTCAACTGCCCATCATCAAAAGCCTAGGAATTTTCAGGTTGGTGTGTGCTATACAAATTCATCTAACATCCTCAAAACTGGTCCAAGTACAATTGCGCTATAGACTACTACACAGTATTGCACCAAGGCATGCTTTCGCTTAAACTAAACTTTTTATATACCATGCACACAAAGTCTTTATAGTTGTGGGCAATTATACTCTGAGAGCAGATTATGGAAGTATCGGGAGGAGCAAGACAAAGGCATTTGTGAAGCAAGCTTTGGCAAAGCAAATAAATCTGGTGTTGGCTGCCACCCTTTTGGCTTTGTCAGTACATGTTTGGTTTTGCTATACGTTTTATAATTCTTTTTTGTGGGATGAGCTGCAGGGACCAACATATTTTAAAGAAAGAAAATGACCAAAAGAAAAATATTTCTTTGGTCTAAAAAAGCCACCATTGTCCCTGGCACTGAAGGGAATTACTTTGTGTTGAGATATGCTCATTGTGACGAGGCATAATGCTGTCACTCCCCTTGCAATAAGCTGACTCAACAGAAGATCAATGGATGAAGAGGGATGGCTGTAAGCCCCTATAAGTAATATATGTATACATTTTGGAAAATCAAAAGGTCTTAGCTAACACCAGATATCTTCTTGCAATAAAAGAACAAAACAAAAAACAATTGCTTTCTGTATACAACGCACCTATGGGATAAATAATTTCTTGTGTGATGATTCAGAATACTTTTCAGATGTAAAATAGTCCCTTGTGCAATGCAGTGGAAACATTCCTCCTCAGGAGTAATAGCGTGCTGCCAGTGCATGATGTGAAAGAAATAGAACATCCTCTGGGTGGCGCCAAAGCCCATTTTATTTTGGAACGTTTACAATAAAGCTCATGCAAACAGCGGTGCTGCTCGAAGGCATGGAAGATGCTTGCATTTTCACTAGCTGGTGTGAAAATCTATATCATATGCATCAGTTTTTCGTTCAGATGTAACCGTATAGCCAGGGTCTGTTCAAATGACGACACACAACTCTGTGAAGGTGCTTGCTCCGTACAGTGCGCCCCCCACTACTACGGCAAAGCAGAAAAAAATGATAGGACAGACATGGGCATTGACTATTATTGGTAGCATAAGCGCCACGTCAAAGAAAGACAAGCCAGACAACAAAATGCTAGAAAGTAAAATAGGATGTTTTATCTCAAATGAGCCTTTTAGTGGAGATAAAAAAAAGAAAGAAGTCGATTTCAAACAAAAAGCATCCCGTAATGTTCCTTTTACCCCTTTTGTTTTAAAAAAAAAAGTCTACTTGAGTTTTGCAACTTATGTGCCATCATTCACTGGATGGCTAAATAAACATAGGCCTATTCCCCCTTTCCTAAATGGTCAAATACTTCATGTAAGAAGATTAACCCCTTCCATGCTCATGACGGAATGGTTCCGTCATGAGCGTCGGTTGGCCTGTGCTCATGACGGAACCGTTGCGTTATGGTTTCATAAGCCCAATGGAACGTTCAGCACAGCGCAGGAATTTGCGCCGCGCTGAAGCGGTTAAGTCGGGCGGGACAGAGGAAAAGGACCAATAAGGTGACTGCATTATCATACATTTTAAAGACAGGCGTGTGGTGAACAATATTAGCGGTTGGATGGAAGGTGATTTAGAAAGCAGAATTCAAACAGTAGATCTTAGTTATTTCTACCCTTCACCACCCATGCTTCAACGTAATATGTTCTCAAACTATAGACAAGGAAGTAGGTACCATGACCCTTATGACAACCAATATAGGGTACCTACTTTCAACCGATTTGACGCCTTCCATTTCCAGGAAGGCCTCGAAGGAGTGAATTGACCCTTTGTTGAGATTGGGACCCTAGCAACCCATAATTCGTTTGAACCACGAAGTAGTGTAGCGAACAGGGAACAGGCGCAGGCAGTCCTGCATTCAGTCCCCGCCTCACGGGATAGATTGGAATCACTACTACTAAATATCCCGGGGGAAAGGGATGAGCCTGAGAAATATGCAGGGCAATTGGCGGTAGATAATGAATTACTGAGTTATAAAAATTTAGTTAAAGACCCATCCGCCCAAATGTGCCAATTCATAAGATTGCCACTAACTGAGCGGAACAATGCCCCCGACTTAAAAATACTTAGCTGGAACGTTGCGGGCCTTGAACCCAGACTAATGGACAAAGACTGGGTTGATCTAATTTCAAGGTACGACATAATTATGTTCCAAGAAACCTGGACACCCTATGACTTGCATGTTAACGGGATCCACTGTTATAACACAGTGGCCCGCAAGTCACACTATGGTCGAGCAGTCGGAGGATTGTTTGTCGGATTTAGTATAATGGCCGGGGGAAAACATAGGATCATCAACACTAATCATGCTAATATACAAGCTATTGAGTATACGCGGAAAGTTTCCTTTGTTTTAATAAACTTTTATAACAACGATTTTATTTCGGTTCCAAATAGGAATTTCCTAGCACCTTCTAAATGTATCTCTAAATTAGAGGACACTCGGGGCAAAAGTAATGGATTAGAGATTATATTGGGTGGCGACTCCAATGCTCAGCTCCCAAAGAATATACGGCAGGCAGATTCAAGAAAGGGGGACCCAGCTAATCAAAGGGGCCAAGAATTGAGAGTCATGCTAGACGAGCATATCTTGAGTAACATAATGGACTTTGGTCAAAAAGCTCTGTCGCATCAGGCCCCTACGCACAGAGGACTAGCTAGCACCTCAATTATTGATTTTATTTTTGTTTCTCCTGGTATGGCAGACTGTATAATAATAACTGATACAATAGCATCAGACTTTGGGGACCATAATCCCGTAACTGTAACTATGAAATTAGAACCCGGACCCGTTTTTAGTATGATGCAAGGACCAAAGGATATAAGTGTAACTACTGATAAATTGAGGTTGAAATGGAAAGGCATAGATAAAGAGGGAATTACTACGTCCCTACTAAGAGAAGAACAGAGATCAACAGATTGCTGTCTAGATTCCACAACTAGTGGTCAGGAAATTATTACATATTTTAGTACAATATGCTCCACAGTTAGAACTATGTTGACAGTATCAGCAGCCCAGGGCCCCAAAGACCCTGGGTGGTTTGACAACAGCTGTTCTGTGGCGAATAGGAATCTACGTAAGGCCCTTTCAGAGATCCCCAGAGTCAGGGCGAATGTCAGAGCAGCAAGGAAAGCATACAAATTAGCCTTAGATAAACGGAGAGCCACACTATTGGGTGAACGCTGGGAGGCCCTGGCTGAAACTGCTGGAGGGAAATCAAGCAAACTATTCTGGCCTGCAGGAAAAGAACTTCGGAACATGGGCCAACAACTCACCCCAATTAGTTGTACCATTGCCAGTAGCTCCTGGGAATCACACTTTTCAAAAATGTATGCCACACCATTAAATAATCTGACCCTCAATACACTCGACACACTCGAGGTGACTAGCAATTTAAAGATAACTCTGGGAGAAGTGGAGGAGGCAATTGCCCAAAGTCTAGGAAATAAAGCTCCCAGCCCAGACGGGCTGCCCATTGATCTTATTAAATGGAAACCTGATCTCTGGGCCCCGATATTGGTGAATGTTTTTAATAGCCTACCTCAAGCTACCATGCCTAATACTTGGGGCACTAGTATAATAGTCCCCATATATAAGAAAGGAGATAGTTCTGACCCTATGAATTACAGACCGATCTCATTGTTAGACAAAACATTAAAAATTTTGGGTCGTGTCATCTACAATAGGCTAATCTCATGGACAGAGGAAAGTAGGATTTTATCATCTTGCCAATTAGGATTCAGAAGTAGGGTTGGTACTGTTGAACAATGCCTCAACCTTAAACTAATTATTGATAAATATAACATCGCTCACTCCGTCCCTATTTATTTAGCATTTATGGACTTGTCATCCGCTTTTGATTTGGTTAACAGGTCCAAACTTTGGTCTATTTTATTGGTGTATGGCCTGGACATTTCCCTGGTCCACTTTTTAGCTTTTTTACACACAGATCTAAAGTCCAGAGTTAGAATAGGAATGGGTGGGGAACTATCAGGACCGATTAAAATTGGAAGAGGAGTTAGGCAGGGGTGCGTTTTAGCACCCATGCTCTTTATTATTTATATTAACGGTCTCAGTAACCATCTTGGAAAGTCAACCACAGATGTGCCCCTAATAAATGGTAAGCCCATACCGGCTCTACTGTATGCAGATGACGTGGTATTAATGGGATGCACTCCGAATTCACTCCGTATTTTGGTTTTAAATTTTTCAATATTTATGGACAATTTAGGCCTGCGGGTTAATTTAAAACAATCTTTTATAATGTCATGTGGGCCAGGAAAACGACAGATGAACTCCATACAGGTTGGCAAAGAAAAACTCATTGCTACCTATAATTTTCCATATTTGGGAGTGACCTTTGCTGCGAATGGCTCGTGGACTGGGCATTTGGCCCAGACCACGAGCAAATTCTCAAAGGCCACCAATTCAATTTTAAGTATCCCTAGACCAAAGAGATCAAAGGCCACTAAAGCGATTGTTAAACATTTTTAATTACAGTGTGTCCCAGTAGCAACCTATGGGGCAGAAGTATGGGGTATTGGGAATAGCACCATTATCCAGCAAGAAGAAAATAGGTTTTGCAGGAAATTGCTAAGTGTGCCAATTTTTACATCTAATTTTATTGCACACAATGAACTAAACTTACAATTTGTCTCGGATTTTATCAGTGCTCGACCAGTGCTATTCTGGCACTCAGTCTGGATGAATCACTCAGCGACACTCACACAAGAGATAATAACTGACTGCTTAAGCTGCGACGGGGGGATGAAGATCCCGCGGCTTTCATATGTACAATCCAACTTGCGCAAAATAGGCATGGATAATATCTTTGCTAATCCAAGTAACGCTAGTACAGTTAAGAAATCTGAACTAAAGGAAGCAATATATGCACTTTATTCATCGAAAAGACTTAAGATTGAATTGAGGAAAACTACAGTCTTTTAGGTACATGAATATAGAGACACCCAGACATTATTTTGCACTGTATCTAACATTACCACTGACAAATTGGGAAAGAAGTCTTTTGTTTCAATTAAGGGCTGGTTCCATCAGGTACCTGCTAAATTTTCCAGGCAAGTATAGTTAAAATCAGTTGCCCCTGTAATGGGCAAACTAACCAAAATGATTTGCACTTTCTTTTTTCCTGTAAATACTATCTCAAATATACAAAATGGCTTTTAATCCCGTTTTTTTAAAAACATAGACCTATCACCCTGGACCAGTCTTATCAGGCGCTGCTAACTCTTGACAATGAGGAAATAATCTGTCGTATTTGTACTGTTTTTTAAAAATTGCTGTTCATGCTCGTAAGATGATGGAAAATGCCTAAAGTAATACCTTTGCCAATTCTATCCCTAATTTTGTATTTTTAATGGAACATATGTTTTTATGAATTGTGTATTAAGATATGTGCTTTTATGAATTTCTACAATTCGAATAAAGATTTTGAACTTGAACTTGAAAGAACAAAACAAAAAACAATTGCTTTCTGTATACAACGCAGCTATGGGATAAATAATTTCTTGTGTGATGATTCAGAATACTTTTCAGATGTAAAATAGTCCCTTGTGCAATGCAGTGGAAACATTCCTCCTCAGGAGTAATAGCGTGCTGCCAGTGCATGATGTGAAAGAAATAGAACATCCTCTGGGTGGCGCCAAAGCCCATTTTATTTTTGAACATTTGCAATAAAGCTCATGCAAACAGCGGTGCTGCTCGGAGGCATGGAAGATGCTTGCATTTTCACTAGCTGGTGTGAAAATCTATATCATATGCATCAGTTTTTCGTTCAGATGTAACCGTATAGCCAGGGTGTGTTCAAATGACGACACACAACTCTGTGAAGGTGCTTGCTCCGTACAGTACGCCCCACTACTAGGGCAAAGCAGAAAAAAAATGATAGGACAGACATGGGCATTGACTATTATTGGTAGCAAAAGCGCCTCGTCAAAGAAAGACAAGCCAGAGATCAAAATGCTAGAAAGTAAAATAGGATGTTTTATCTCAAATGAGCCTTAGTGGAGATAAAAAAAAGAAAGAAGTCGATTTCAAACAAAAAGCATCCCGCAATGTTCCTTTTCCCCCCCCTTTTGTTTTAAAAAAAAAAGTCTACTTGAGTTTTGCAACTTATGTGCCATCATTCACTGGATGGCCCCTTTAAGAAAGTGATTCGACTGGGAATGAATATGGGTCGGGTTTAAATGCTGGGTCCTTGCGACACTAAATGAACACTCTCTATTTTCCTATTGGTTGAAAAAGCACCTTATGATAAACTATCCTATGGATCCCATGAATAGTGCTGTACGTCAGGGGAGAGGAAGTACTTCAAATTTCCAGTCTATCTGCAAATCTGAGTTAATGTTGCAATGCTGCAAGCGAAAATCCTGAGGCAGTAAATGATACCTCGATTACAAGTCCTGAAGACGTCAAAATCATGGCAGTAATGAGGAAAAAAATCCAACTGGAACAGGCTGGCAGTAACACACTTGCAAAAACTGAGATTGCAACTGGCAAGAGTGCATCAAGTGTAAAACTAACATGTACACAATTTGAAACAGATAATCCACCACTGACAAGTGCTTCAAAATTTGCAAAAACATGCTGTGCAAGCGGTATTAGAACATTGGAATGTTGGGAGCTCCATTGCAGACAATGGAGTGCTACCCGCTTCTACGGGCCGGTAAAGGCCCGCAGAGCAACATTCCAATGCTCTACAAAGGCTTCTCGAAGCTCGAGGGGATTTATATCCCCTCGAGCTTCGAGAGCCCTTTGTTTAATTTGTTAGAACATTCTGCCCTCTAGTGGCAGAATGTTCTAATAGCCTTATAGCCCTTCATAGCAGGGCTATACGGCTATTAAAGTCCCGCTGTCTCGTTAAAGGCCCGAGCCGAACGCTTCAGCAGTCCTATAATAGCCGGTATAGCCCTCTACGGCAGGCTATAAGGCTATATTATCTCCTGCTATACCTCAAATTGCAAAGCATTCATTGCACCATTTCATTGGTAGAGTCTAAATCCAAAGGCAACTGAATGGCTTTAATTTTTGTCCCAACCTTTAAATGACGTTATCTTCCAAATAATAGTCCTGGTTGCGCCAAGAGACCTCCCCGGTGATCGTGCGCTCTAAAAACATAACATAGCGCATAGAAATGGGGACAAGGCAGAATAGGAAGGAGCTTTTTACAGTTCTTCGCATTGTGTTTTAATTAATCCACTTTGTTAGTGTTACCTTGGTACATGCATCACTTATTTTCTCCTTTCCATAGAGACAAATCACACAAGCTATTAATAGATTCTGCAAGTTCAGCATGGTATGATTATGGTGAGGGTTGTATTTGGCAAATCAGACAGGACAACGTTACAATTCAACTTTGCAATTATTTAGCGCCAAGCCATTTCTTAAGGTGAGAGAAATCTTCGGCTTTCTTCCTCAGCAACTCCAAAGATGCACAACACAAATGAAACATTTCTTAAACAATGACTGCTAGAATGTGCACAAATGTGTCTTCAGCAGAACCACCAGTTGGAGTTGTTGAAAATGATACTTTGGGGACACGATGGAAGCCTCATTCACAATATCCGTCTTCTAGCAATTGTTATATTTTTCCAATACATTTACGTCATTCACTTGATTGCTTTGCAGAAACAGGGAAAAGATGGCTTTGCAGCAGGATAATAATTGGGATGGGGAAGAGCAGGAACAAGATGAACAGAATATCCGAAACTGCATCCATTTGAAAAATAATAGCGTATTACATGGAAATGTGGCATAACTATTCATAGCATTATTTACCCTTCTAAATGACCTAGGTAACTCGTTTCAAGTGCAACATCATTAGTTTGTCGGTTATGACTCTATGTATCATTAAAACTTGAATTTTTCAAACATAATTTTCAGACAATATTTGCATATTATTTATTTTTCATAAAACGCTATAACCGTTAAGAGTAGCATTTTGCACCATCGTTGCAAACCTTTCAACAACTTTCCCTTGTGTTGGAACACTTGGTGGTTTCTATTTTGCTGCAGCACACTTCTGTGTCAGTTCTGGAAAGTTCTAAGCTTGCCACTCTGATGCACAGGATTTTGCATCAGGGTCTCTGCGACACCTGATTTTGACTCCTCCATATTCTCACAATATTTTCTCATGGATCATCAGCATACTGGCACACATCATCGGTAGCGTTGGCACTTATCCTCAACCCCCTGAACAATTGGCACATATGATCAAAGTGGGTCACCATCTTGAAGGTCAGTCAAGTTCTACTAACAGTGGTTATCTGCCTCCACACGCCCAAACTTGCCGCAGCCTTTTTCTTGGCGCTGGGGCCGGACTTTGTCCCCTAGCTTGCACTGAGGAAAGAGACAGGGTCAAGGACTTCCATCTCGCACTCTTCAGCACAGGTCGCATCCTGCAGCACGGGTTCTACTGACAGTGGTTCCCTGCCCGCACACGCCTGCTCTGGCTGGAGCATTCTTCCTGGCCTTGGGATGGGACTTCGTCCCCCAGCTTGCACGAGGACAGAGGCGAGGCCAAGGAGTTCCATCGCGCTCTCTTTAGCGCAAGCTGTATCCTGCATCTTGGGACGCACAAAGGCCAGTCTTCGCTTGTCATCGCGCAGAAGATGCTGGCTGCGCCATCTCTCATCCGCCTATAAACCAAGGTACTGTAATCGTTCCCCTCCGCGCCTAGGAATTTAATAGGGGTGTTCAGTTCTTAGGCTATTGGTGATGGAAAGCTATTCCCCCAGCTTCTACACCTGGCACCACTCTGGATGGCTTTTTGCAGCAGGCTGTGGGGGTGATCAGACAAGAGATTGCCCTGGCTGAGTGGCACCTGTCCTTGTCCTCCCCACCTGTTCCCAAACAACCTGAGGGCATCGTGTGAGGTAATCATGGCCGATGAGGGATCTGGCTCAATCTTGCTAAATGAGAGTTCTGGTGTCCTGAATTCTACCACTGGTCCTATCTACCCTGACCACAAAGCCAATATCGAGCCCATTGATTAGTCTGAGGAGATGCAATTCCGAGCGCCAACACCTATATTATAGCCTTATAGCCTGCCGTAGAGGGCTATACCGGCTATTAAAGGCCTTCTCCAGTGCTCGGTGCTGGAGAGGGCCTTTAATACCTGGGAGTGGGACTTTATTAGCCGGTATACCCCTGCTACGAAGGGCTATAAGGCTATTAGAACATTCTGCCACTAGAGGGGAGAATGTTCTAACAAAAAAAAACAAAGCCTTATGGGAGCGCGAGGGAATTGGAATCCCCTCAGGCTCCCTGAGGCCTTTGTTCACAGCAAAGAAACATTGGAATGTTGGAGCTCCAGGCTTATACCAGCCATTATAAGCCCGGAGCACTCTATTGTTTTCAATTGAGCTCCCAACATTCCAATGTTCTAAGTGAGATTACATCAAAGAGGCAAGGGGAGAAAGCAAGACAGTGTCCTGGACACTCAATGTTATCACTAAGCCCAGGCACAGATCCAAACCCAGCTGTGCCTGCCACATGATGCAGGGACATGAAAAGCCTGTTGAAAACCAACATCATAATCCCGAATGCGGATACGCCGTCCATGGGGATTATGAAAGATTTCCGACTGGCTGACGAGCTCCTTGAACCCATCAGAAGCCAGTCTGAAAGACCGTCTGGTTTACCCTCCGACCGCATGCATCATTATTTGGCGGTCGGACTATAAACCTACCATGTGGGTCGGTGAGCCTCAGACGAGCGATCGGAGGCTTACAGACTGACAGGGTAATTAGCCCCTTAGTGTTTATGTTGAGACTTTATAGAAAAACTGAATATTGGTGTGGAGCCATTTCATTTTTTTTCATGCAATCAGTTAATGAATGACTTTACAGAAAACTATGTGGAAGTATTAGCTAATAGCTGCAAGTTTGGATCCATCACTGAACATGAGACCACATCATCATGCAGTGCTTTCGTTTAAAAACAACATTTAAACTGTTAAGACATACAATCCCAGCCTTGTCTGTAATGGTAGAAACAGCCAAGAGTATTTAACGTTCAAATACATTTTTCAAGGTTTAAATGACAACAAAGTGGTAGGTAGCCCTAGAGGTGGCTTTTGTGAAAGGCAAGAATAAAATATGGTTAAACAAGTTTAATACATCTCATTTTCCAATTAGAAAGTGCAACAAGTGTGGAGGGAGTACCACTCAACCTAGGTTGACTATCCTGTTTATAATAAACAATGTTTAAGAGCAGGAAACGAGCTAATTATTCATCAGCTTGTAAATGTCAACACATTGTCAATGCGGTCTCTGAAGGGAGCAAATATGCTTCTAGCGTTATCTCCAGAAAACCAATTCATTTTAGTGGTCAAAGATTCAGATTATGGTGCTGCCAGCAATGCTGATGTGATGAGCACTGATGCTGAACTGGTGATTGATGGAATTACAACAGTGATGCTGGTTGACTCTGGGTCACTTTTCATATTTACATCAGATTCATTCTTCAGGAAACTGAGGAAAGAGGGTACTAGAGATTGTGGATGTAAAAGTTTTTGGTTAAGGAAAAAATAACATTTCTATTCAGGGTTTCTTTTTTGGCTTCATCTCCTTTGAGTCTCACACTATATTGGGGAAAATATATGCAGCCAAGGATGGTATACATGTCATGCAATGGAGGCACCAGAGGTACTTGGAGATAGTTCTTGATCCTGCTGCAGATCTCCCTTTCGACTGTATGCGAGTCACAAGAGGTACTGAGGATTTGATCTCACAATGCAAGCCAGTTTTTCCCAAAGAATTAGCTAGAGTTAACACCTTTAAGCAAAAATTTAATTAAATGATAGTGGCATTGCCTTAAGCATAAGTTGAGAGACGTTACCTTATGTGCCAGGCATGCGTTAAGCTGTTTACTCTAAGAATTTCATGAGTAAGAGGTTATTGAAGCTGTAGATTCGAATGAACGGGTTACCCCAATAATTTTAGAACAAAGAAAATGGGGACCTTGAGAGTTTGTGTCGATTTGATATCATTTAGTAACAAGATTGAGGTAAATTGTAATCCATTAACCAAAATCATGAAGTTACTCACTGCCCTTTAAGGGGAAAAAATCTTTACCTCACTTGATTTCAATTCAGCATATCGTCAGGTTGAACTTGAGGAATCACGTCAGCATTTAATCACATTTATTATACCCACTGCGGCATTTCTGTATATGTTTATGCCATTCGGATTGGCGCCATCCAGTAGCGGCTGCTACTGAACGGGTGTGGGGGAATTGGGGGGAGCGGAGGGAGGAGGGAATTAAATATACATTTAAAAAAACAGTTACATCTATTCAGCCGGCCCGCCGCTGCATCTCCTCCATTCTCTTCCTGGCTTCTGTGTGAGCAGGAAGCACCCAGGCTCCCCTGACCCAATTACGTCTGGGCGTCATGGTTCAGCGCTCAGCCAGGGAATGGGGGACTGGGCATGTTCTCCACCCAGGCTGTAATGCAGCCTAGGTGGAGAACATGCAAAGTGTGCATTACTGTTTGGCCAGCCCAAGACGGCTGTCCAAAATGTTATGTGAACTTAGGAAGTGCCTACCACTCCCAAACCTCTAAACAGCCCAGCCTGGCCTTTAACCAACTGAGCCAGTAATTTAAATAAAATGCTAATAACGTTAAGTCATTACCATTTTATTTTTCTGTTTTTAATTTCTCACTTGGTGAGCAGTGGGGAAATGCTCCTCCGCCTTAGCAGAGGAGTCGCCACTGGTGCCAGCTGCCGCTGCTTTCCATAAATTAATGTTGTGCTATGTGGTAACTTGGAAGGGGTATTAACCTTCCGGGGAGAGTCGAAATGCATAATTTTATGTCAACCAAAGTCCTCAGCATGCTATAACAGAGAGGTGACTCGTCAATTGCAAATATTTGGATCATACTATTGTTCAATGTATGATTCTTCCTAAAAGTTTGCTCAAGGTCATTGAGGATATGAAAGTTGCATCCAGCAAAGATCAGTACAATCTAGTTTTAGGTTTTTGTAAGTTCTGTTCTAGATTTGTGGAAAATGTTGCTTATCAGGCAGTGTCTCTCTGAAAATTACTCAAAAAGGTATTACATTTCCCTTGGAAACTGGACAGTCACAAGTTTTTAATGAATTAAAAATGTCCATTATCAAGGCATCACCTTTGGTCCTCATTTTCCCTCAGCACACTGTATTTCTTTGGTTGAGGCCTGTGGACAACTCTAAATGAAAATCTTGTCAAGCAAAAACAACCAGCACCTAAATAGTACTCTCTACACAGTTCATTCCTGGCTGACAAGCAACCATCTTAAACTCAACCCCAGTAAAACAGAACTCCTTTTCATCCAACCTGAAGAAAAATCATTTCCTGTAGATATTTGGCACAACAACTTCACTGGATTAAACTGCAAAACTATCCATCTCCAAATCTGTCAAATCCCTCTGGATCACACTTGACCGTCACTTGAGTATGAAAGAGCATATTAATGCCTCTGCGAAAAGCAACTACTACAAGCTGAAACACCTAAAAAAAAGGCAAACCCTTCATCCCCATTGACGACCTACAGACTGTGGTGCAATCCTTAGTCCTCTTCAAGCTGAACTACGGTAATACCACAATTAAGGGCGCTCCCAGAAACATTCCTAGCTTCTTTGAAAACAACACTCCACGTAGCAGCTAGGCTTATATCGGGGAGAGGCACTTCGACCAGATCACTCCCACTCTCAAGCAGCTCAACTGGCTTCCAATCAAGTTAAGAGCTGTACTCAAAGCTGCTTGAAATTCACTCACTCACTTTTGCTTTCTCGCCCAAGTGCGCCAGGACGTGGATCATATATAAATATAAAATAAATAAATAAATATATGTTTAGTTACCTGTAAAGCCCTGTAATCCATAGATTACTACCCCCTACCCTGCCCCTCCCCACGTCACCACTCTGCAGGTACACCCATTACCGACTGGGGCTGCCTCCAACAAACATGTGAACCCACCCGACTGACCTCTTTGCTCCCACCCGCATTCTCTAAATGAATCTGAGCACGACTACCTCGGGGAAAACTGTGCCTCTACTCTCCTCAAAAGCACAAGGCCCTATCCTAAATACCTCCGAACTATATCACCCATCTATTCTACTGTCCGTTGTAATTTTCTGTTATATACTGTTACTCTGTATTCTTTATGTGCTGCACATATAATCATACAACTGCTGCAGTGCTCTGTAAAGCGATATATATATATATATATATATATATATATATATATATATATATATATCGCTCCAAACTCGCCTTTTACTTCAAATCCAAAACTCGAACAGACAAGCGTAGACCCAGGTTTTTCTTAGTGCATTATTTTATTTTATTTTGCCCATGACGCGTTTCGGGGTATATACTATGTATATATACATAGTATCTACCTAAAAACTGTCAGCAACTTATCCTAATACCTTAATATACTTCATTTACATACTGTCACTATGTATTTATACTTACTTCAAATGTAATTTGCTGCTATGCACATTCTGTGAAGCGCTCTGATACCTTTGGGTCAAGTTCGAGCTGTACAAAACTAAATAAATAGATACATAAATAAAAAATACATATTGTTGCTGTATTATCCCAAAGGGTTTCTGTTTCTGGCACTGAAAAGAAGGTTTAATTTGTTTCAAAATCTTTGTCCATGTCTGAGAAGAGATATTCTATTATGGAAAGGGAAGGGTTGGCATTTTCCTTAGCCACTGAGCATTTCAAATCCTATTTCTGGTGAAAGAGATTTACTATTTGAACTGATCATAAACCTTTATTAGCAAATTTCAATAACAAAGGCATTGCTAAAGCTTCCACATAGTAATTAGCATTTTGACCACACTTTCAATAGAATTTTGATGTAAAGTATATTCCAGAAGATTTTTATGTTGTTGCAGTTTGTTTTTCTACGCTCACCAAAACAGGGTCACATGGAAGAGTACAGTCTGTCAATGACGTGACTGAGTCATGAGAGAGAAAAGGTTACCAAAGAGAGGTGGCTGGAAGGTTCTGGAGCAGTCTTCGGTACAGGCCCATCAAAACAACATGAGCAAAAATGATTGGTTGGCTGTAAAATCGCTACAAGATAATCAACTTATTACAATCAAGTCAGCCGATAAGGGCGGTGCTGTAGTAGTTGTAACAAATAAAGTCCTTAAATCCAGTAGTAAATAGGTATGATTTATTGAAGCTTAGTTCCAGATTAAAATAATAATAAAGATACAAGTAGATGTGAATATAAACCCCACCAGGAATAGTTCTTCTGTCGCTCAGCCTGCCTGCCATCAACTGCCTCTCCACACACCAGTCAGGTACCAAACATTCTAAGGTGTCATAAACATTCTACCAGATACAGTGGCTAAGCAATGGGGAAATCCAAGCAAGGGAAATGCCAGACATAAGCCAGATGTAACACATCCCCCTTCCTTAGAAAACAAAAAACTGAAATTAAGAAAATATATATACAAATCAAAAAATTGCATTCTTAAATATATAACAGTTGAAATATAATAACAATTGCATTTTCAAATATAATCACAATTGCATTCTCAAATATAATTTCATTCTCAAATATAACAACAATTGCACACACAAAATAATGACAATTGCATTCTCAAATATAATTACCCCATTCCCCTCCCTGGGGAAAATCAAATTAAACCATGCTGCCCCACAGTGGCACATCACTAACACATTCTATGAAATAAGAAGCACATTTTCCTGTAATCCAGCACTGGGACACACAGGTCCCTAAACCTCTTAAATAAAAATTGAAGAACACTGCTCCCATAACCTGGGATGCACAAGTACCTAAGCTTCTTAAATTGAATTGGAGAACACTGCTCCTATAACCTCTACATCCCTACAATAAATACAATATGAACTCCTCTAAAACCTTAGAGCACTTGCGTGGTTCATATCAGCCAAATAGAGTAACCTGCGGCTCTTCACAACATTAAACAATTGAACTCCTCAGAGTTCATATCAAGAAAATTGAGCAACCTACGGCTCTTTACAACCTCAAACTAGAAAAATGGAGGGCCTCAAAATGAGCACCGAAGTGGCTCCCCCAAAAGTACATATTCAAAATGTTCAAATACAGGAAACTAATCATCAGAAAATGAACACCTCAAAAACTATTTGAGCACAAATGTGGTTCGAACAAATATATAAGTATCAACACTTCAGCAAATATCATGAGAAAAAAAACAAGTACATCAGTATCAACACTTCAGCAAATATTATGAGAAATAAAACAAATTGAGCACCCCAACAAAAGTTGAGCACACCAGTGGCTCAAACCAATAAAAGTAAACCAACACGAATTGAGCGCCGAAACAAAAGTTGAGCACATAAGTGGCTCAATCCAATAAAAGTAAACAACACAACACCATTCATAAATAAGTAGTAGAGATACGTAAAAGTAACATAGACATCACCCACACTGTGAATTATGTTATCAACAATAGAATAGGCAAGTTGGTAAATTATTGAATAGTTTCCAAAATAAGAAATTAAAACAACAAAAGTAGTCACCGAAGTCTGACTGTTGAAATGCCGACAGTGTGATCTCTCACCCGAACTCCGAAGTCTGATTGTTGGAATGCCGACAGTTTGATCCCTCACCCGAACTCATCATCAAGGACCAGAACAAGCAAAGTCTTCACCAGCAAAAACTTCGAAAACTTAACCAATGTTGAACCTATTAGAAGATCGTAATGCCACATTACTAGAAGTCCGCTTGAAGAAAACACATCGGTGTTGGCAATGAGAGTGAAAAACATGTCGGAATTAAAGAAAACAAAGTCTTTAGAAATGCGAGTCCAAAAATGGCGGCACGCCACGTAAGCAATACCGGGTGGCTCTCCGCACGTTGTTGCTTGAAGACGTCTATAGGCAGCAATGACGACTGACGAAATTAAACGTCACACAAGACTCTCGAGAGGTCCTGCAGGCAGAGGTGAGAAGCGCGCTGTAAAGCTTGCTGCGCACATTTGAATATTCAAATGTTGCACGGAGAATTTAACGGCCAATTAATACTTCTTTATAATTAAAAAGAGTCACTCACCAATGTTTCAGACATAAGCCCACAAGTACATATCTTGTTTGTGCTCCGGCAAACAAGGGCTGAATTGCGCTCCCATTAAACAATACACCTCAGGAAATGCCTTCACCCAATTGCAGAAATGCCGGTCCTGACTTCCCTTACAGGACAAAAGGCACAGGTGAAAATGAAAACGAAAACAAAGCTGCCAAGTTCCTCTTGTAAATGTCATTGAAGATACTGCTGCCGATTTTCCCTTCCAAGTGCAGTCTTAAACACATCTCATAAGCAAAAGCAGTTTCTTAACATCCAATGTGGCTCAAACATCAAATATAACGATTGCACTCCATAAAGACTGTTTGTGGTGAGCTCAAAATAAAGTAAATTTCCATTGTTGGACCAATATTCCCAGGTAGAATATTAACAACAGGATAGACAGTAGTTGCAAGATTAAAGCTGTAAAATGACAAACGCCTTGGGATGCAGGCTGTCCAGATGACGAGGGACACTGGTGGGGCTAACCCGGGCGTTTATATTAATTTACCTTTTCCTTTCCAGCTTTAAGTAGTTTCTTAGTTGCAGTAGTAATCCATTTAAACAGTCTTCTTTCCAAGCATAGGTTCTGTTCAGTACCTCGTCACCAATAGTAACAAATAAAGTCCTTAAATCCAGTATGTAAATAGGTATGATTTTTTGAAGCTTAGTTCCAGATTAAAATAATAATAAAGATACAAGTAGATGTGAATATAAACCCCACCAGGAGCAGTTCTTCTGTCGCTCAGCCTGCCTGCCATCAACTGCCTCTCCACACACCAGTCAGGTACCAAACATTCTAAGGTGTCATAAACATTCTACCAGATACAGTGGCTAAGCAATGGGGAAATCCAAGCAAGGGAAATGCCAGACATAAGCCAGATGTAACAGTAGTGCTTACCATCAGTGACTAAGAGGCAGAGGTTCTTAAGTTGTTAGGGTCCCCCACTAATTACCATCCGTTGACGAGAGACCCCACACCAGGCTTACAAGATACCATCAAGGCCTTTATGGTGAATGCGTTGGAGAAGAAGTGGATTACACATAAGGAGGCAGATTTCTTAATCAACCAGAAACCTAGGATACCGGCATTCTACATCTTGCCGAAGATTCACAAACCCCAACGCCCATCCCCAGGCCGCCCAATTGTTTCGGGCATACACTCAGTATTGGAGCCCTTGTCCCAATGTGCCGATTTTTTTCGGAGGGAATCAGTTATCAACCAGCTCTCATTCGGGCAAGACACGACTGATATACTAAACATCTTAAAAACAGTGGAATTTGATCTTAGCAATCAATATCTAGTAACAATAGATATTGAATCGCTATATACCAGCATACCCCAAGATGCCACGCTGGTGGCAGCAGCGCGGGCACTTTGGGCAATGGATTGGTTTTATGACAACCCCCAGTCTTTTGTCTTGAAATTTATTGAGTTAGCCCTTACTAAAAACTTTTTTGAGTACCTGAACCAGTTGTACCTTCGGTGTCTGGTACTTCGATGGTGGCTACATTCGCTCCGAGTCTGGCCTGCATTTATGTGGGCCAGTTCGAGGAAAATGTCATCCATCATCCTACCAATCCCTTCAAAGAGAATATTTCTCTTTGGAGGAGATATATCGATGATGCCCTCTGTATCTGGACTGGATCAGAGGACCGACTGACCACATTTTTCACGTGGCTCAATCAGGCTGATGACAGCTTGCGCTTTACCTGGTCCTATAGTAACACAGCAGCTGTATATCTGGATGTAGATATCACAGCTGTCAATCAAGGTTTAGCGACTAATGTCCATCAGAAGCCAAGTGACAGGAATTCCCTGTTACATTATCGTTCCTTTCATCCCAGATCCCTCCGGGATAATCTCCCGGTTGAGCAATTTTTGCATTATCGACGCAATTGTTCCACGACGGAGAAATTCGTAGAACAATCTGAGGAACTAGTGGTGAATTGCAAGCAATAGGATATCCCTGTAAAACCATCAAACAAGCACGTAAACGGGCATTAACACTCCCTACGATGCCCTCTTGCAAAGGAATGTAAAATCTAAATCAGATTGCCTTCCAGTTGTTACCACATTCGATCCCCTCTCTACAAGAGGGAGGCAAATAGTGAGAAAGCACTGGTCTATTTTAGACACTGCAAATGACAAGATGACACCGCCACAGTTTGCGTTCAAGAGGGCCCCCAGTCTTAAAGATAAGTTGGTATATACACATGTATTGAGCACACCATCTGGCTCTAAGCTTCCCTCTGGTTATTACCCATGTGGAGGGTGTACAGTATGTGGGTTGACCAAAGCTACCAAAAGTGTGATTTTGGAGGGTGGGCGCAAGTGGTTTTTAAACAACTTTAGTAACTGTAACAGCAGTA
This sequence comes from Lissotriton vulgaris, assembly GCF_964263255.1. Classification (NCBI taxonomy): domain Eukaryota; kingdom Metazoa; phylum Chordata; class Amphibia; order Caudata; family Salamandridae; genus Lissotriton; species Lissotriton vulgaris. The sequence goes on from NC_141698.1 coordinate 93,692,870, forward strand.
ATGTTATCTACAGATTGACGTGCAACTGTGGACTGCATTACATTGGTTTAACCTCAAGAAAAGTTGAAACCCGGACACAAGAGCATCTCAGTGCCCTCCAAGCAAAAAAACTAACCACACGATTGGGTGACACCCATAATGTCGAATTGATTCTGGCGAGAAAGGAGGCAAATTGATTTTTTCTGAAAAAGCAGACAAAGTGGGACTGAAAGATTCTATTGAGTGGAACAAGGTCACCAGGTATTAGAATGCTCACTCTGCCTTTGATGTGAACTTGTTGTCTGATACATTTCAGGTTTCTTATGATATTTAAGGATTTTGTTTTAAGAATAAGCTTACGTGTCCTACTGCCCCATGAAGTGATTTGGGCATTTAGATACATTTTCACCATATTCTTTGGACGATTCATTGAGGTCCTTTTGTAGTTGTGGTGTTAAGTACTGCACAGCGCCTCAATATGTGCAGACAATAGGCTGCCCATTGGAGGCTGAATCTCTATGTACAGCTACACTAGTTGCTAAGTTATGGACGCAGTATAATATCAACATGGCTGTGTTCAGTTCTTTGAAAAGTGAGTGCCTGATGATGTCTGGTGGCTCTATATGAATGTATTGATATTGGGGAACTTCGGAGAAATCGTTGAGCAATCCAACACTATGCATTCGAAAAAGATAAAGTTGTGAAATATCGGGATTGGTTTTTACATAAAAATGCAATAATGAAGATGCCATTCCGTTTCTCAGCACGTTTTTTAAGACACAAGGCGGCTATTGAATGGAGAACTTACATATTTCTCCCATTCCAATGTGGCGCCCACGTTGGACTCGACCCGCGGGATTCACGTTTCTCATGTGAGCGGGGTCACATAGGAATCTCTAAATGTATCCGCGGTTGGCGGATGTGTGGCTGGTGATCTTGGGCGCTGAAGAGACCCAGTAGCGGTAAGCGGGCATGTGTAGTGAGCAGGGGCGGATTGGCAAGGCGGGCATTCGGGCATGGGCCGAATGGCCGGTGCCTCAGTGCCCTCTGTGGGCCGTTTTTTTTCTCCCCTGTCCCAGTCCACAGAGAGTGGACTAGGAAAGGGGAGAAAAAAAACTGTCCCACTGAGTGCACAGAGACAGAGAATATGAAAGCCGCCTCGCAGTGCGGCCAGACAGCGATTGTCAGCTGTGGCCTCTCCTTCACCCCTACCCTGCCAAGCAATCAAGCTGAGGCTGGGCTGGGGAGGGGTGATTGTTTGCAATAATCGGCCTCCCTGGGGGCCAGGTGTTTCTCAGGCCTTTGAGCCATTTCCACCTCGGCCCCCTGGCGCCCATGCAGCCCAGAAACAGTGTTAATCTTAACACCTCGCCCACAGCCCTTCACATTCAGGGCATAGTGGGCGAGGAAGAATGGGTCTTTCTGTGGGGGCCAGGTGATGTTTGGAATTTTTTTGCTTTATTTATTTATTTATGCGATTTTTATATAGCGCAGACTTTACCCGAAGGTGTCAGAGCGCTTCACACTAGGAACAGCAATAATACATGAGGAGAAAATTATAAGTGGACAAATTACAAAAGCAAACGTTAAGTTACATGAATCAAAAGTGACAATAGTGAGCAACCAAAATACAAGAGGAGCAAACGATACAATACAGGAGGAAAAAGTGATATGTGTGCAGGTTACAAAAGGGTACAAAGTACAAGTAGAGCTATAATACTGCAATTAATGGCAGACACTCCAGCACAAGAACAAACGTTACGTAGGCAATGGTGGCACTTGTGCAAGTATCTAAAGCAAACAAAAGTGAGAGGTAGCAAACAGTGTGATACAAGAGAAAAGTGACGTGTGCAAGTTACAAAAGGGTACCATACACAGGTACAAGGGTAATACAACAGTAAATGGTAAACACTCAAACTGCCAGAACACACTGGGAAGGCACTTCCCATGCACCAGCTTCACCTCAGCCTCCCCCTGGCTACCTGGCTACCTTGGATGACCCAGAAAGCTGTGTTTTGTGCTCCCCTGCCAGGACATTTTCCCGAGGCCTGGAGGGCTGATTTATTTACTAATTGCAGGGGCCTTACCTCTGTTCATGTGCTCCTGAGCTGAAGGTCTGGGGAGGGCTAAGTAGGTTAGTAATAGCAGGGGCTTTGCTGCTTTTCAGGTGCTCCTGTGTTGGAGGGCTGGAATAATTTTGTGACAAAAAAGGGCCTTGCTATTTCTTTTAGTTGCTCAGCATGTAGGCCATTGACACCTTGGCCCTGTGTCCTGTGCAAGAACAGTATCCTACCACTTTCATTCCTTGTCTGTGCAAATGGTGTTTCATGAAAGGGCACGCCCCTTGAATGTGGGCCACGCCCCTTAACTATGGGCCACGCCCCTTAAATATGGGCCACGCCTCTTGAATGTGGGCCACTTTTTTTGTCAGTGCCCGGGCCGAATTGTGATCCCAATCCGACCCTGGTAGTGAGGGATACCGGCAGGCATTGTGGTGCTACTCTCGACCTGCCTGTAAACGGGAGAGCCACGTATGCCAGTCTAACTGTATTACCATAGAGAATATATGGGTTGTGATGCTCGACGGATGACGGAAATAGAGCTCAAAGGTAAAAACAGAGTGTTGAGCCGGCTGTGGGGGTGTGACACGGCAAAGTGCATCGCAATGTTGTCACTTGTACCTATACCATTGGCTGCCTACTATTTGTTGCTGCGTGATGTGGAGAGAGAGTGCATAGCTTCCCATGTGGGTTATATGGGTTGGTATCGGTCACTGGGATTTCACTATCTCTTTTAATTCCTATAGGTCACAGGACCCTCTGGTGGTCACCAAGCGGGTACGCGATCGGCTGACGCGTGATGCTCACTTTTTAAGGTTCCAGGTATGCAGGTTATATGCAACCAAATGGTACGGGCTTTTGAAAGATCTTGAGTGAAGATTAATTGTATCACTGTGATTTAGTGTGTTTTACAGATGGCGTTTTCTCTCTTTTGTGTCTTTTACTACCATCACAGGTTTGATGTGAACCTCCCATGAAGTTCTAAAATTGGAACCCCACTAGCCCTGAAGAAGTTGCTCGAAATGTGTTATGGCAACGAAAAATGTTGGCTAATAATGATCAACTATGGCTCTATAAGAGCCATTTTTAATTTGGAAGAGCTTACAGCATTGAATAAAGCTATCGTAAGCTAGGAAGCTTTACCAACTTTTAATGGTGAGGATTATCTGTCTGTATTCTCAGGGGGTCCAAAGGTCATGCATGTTGATAGCATGCATAGGTGCATTCACATTGAGTTTGTTCTATCCTGGTTTGATTTCATTGGGGTTAGGTTTTCTTTACTAAAAGCACAAACATTTCTTTTCTTTGGAAAGTAAGCAACCTAAGATGGTAAGCGGGCTTGCTGGCGAGTACCAGTCAGCAGCCCCCTTGGTAGTGCAACCGTGAGGTGCTTTCTTTCCTTCCCACACTTTTTTTAGTTTATGGGTGGGTCTGTGATGGTAGTACATTAGATTATCTTAACTAGGATACACCACAACATTGTGACCAGTAGGTCTTTGAGGGAGTCTTTAGATCAAGTTATGATACCCCTCCCGTGTTGGAATTATAGTTCTTGGTGTATTTATTTAGGGACAGTCCTTTGGTTGATTTAGAGGGCTGGAAGCACTGGCCAAGGATCAAGTCATTCAGAAAATAATGGAGTATTGTGTTCATGGGTAGCCTCGTGAATAGGTTTTGGAATGCGTAAGATTCTCAGTCAGTGGTGATATGTTGTTTAAAGCAGGGATAATTTGTACATCCTGCAGAAATTTGTTGCTGTATTATTCCTCTTTCTCATGAGAGGCACTTGGGTAAAATTCTGGCCAGAAAAAGGTTTTGAGAATTTTTGGTGGCCATATATGGATTTACCAACTTCAAATGTAATTTAATGACAATCGGTGTATGTTAATTCTAATAACTCTTAAAATCTTTTTAAAAAAAAGGAAAACCAAATTGATTGATGGTAGTCGGAGTTGCTTTAAGGACCTGGAGGGGAAGTGGCGGTGGGGTGAGGGGGAAGGGTAGGGGTTGAGGGGGGAGGGGGGCTAGGCTTAGATTTACTTGGATCTTATGAGATCTGGTCTACCCGGAACATGTAGGCTCTTGTTCTTATTGATTATTTTACCAAATGGGCTTAAATTCAGTGGACTAGCAAATCCTCCACAAAGTCTGCGTTTGAGGTTTTGGATTTTTGCTTTACAAGAGTGAGGATACGAGAGCGCCTTATTTTTGGATCATGGGGTGCAATTTACCTCTGAGAGATTGCAGACATTCTTTGTTAGGAAAGATATTTCTTGCAAGTTAACATCTATATTCTCCATCCTTCTGACTGGATTGTGAGATTTAACAGAGTTATTGTTGAGGGTGTTCAGAGAGTAACAGTTTAAGTGCAAAATGGATGCACTTTTGTGTTGTATGCTGATAACATTTGGATATATTAATGCACCCAACACAGTGTTACAGGGTGCAGTCCTTTCCAACTGTTAAAAGGAAGAACTCCACACACTGAGGTCAATGCCATGTGGGTCAAAAATATGGATCTGTATCTGAAACCCATGTATCAGGAGGTTAAAACGAATCACAATATTAGACCTGCTAGGATGTCTAAGATCTGTCACAGTTCTTGTGTAGGTCTGACCATAGGGAACTGTGGGAAAAAAATCAATTTACCTTTTTATGTCAAGAATGTCTATATTTTCCAGATGTTATAAGATTGCAGTTAAAGTGTAAGGGGTTTATAGGATTTAGGGAAGGGTAGTACGTTTCACAAGTTCAGGGAAGGGTAAAGTTAGGCGGTAAGATGAGGTTTTTCGACTTTACGGAAGGATAGTTTTAATGAATTTTTATGGGACAGGATAGAGTAGTGTTTAGGGGTAGCAAGAAGTTTGTAGAGTTCAGGGATGAGTAAAATTAAGGGTTGTTAGGGATCCGGGTAGTATTAAACAATAGCAAGAGGGTATGCAGGGTGGGGACACAACGTTTAGTGTAACCAGGCGCTTTAAAAAACACATTATTATTTATTATTAATATTGTTTTCAGGGAGGAGTAGCATAAAGGAGTAGTAAGGGTTTTTAGGGTTCAAGGAAGGATTGCTTTAAAGGGTATTTAGGGATTTTTCGGGTTTAGGGATGGATAGCATAAAGGGTTTATAGGGTCCAGGGAAAGATAGTGTTATGGGGTTAGTAGTGTAGTGGCTTGTGTGTAGTGTCCATTTTAGATTCAACTCCTTAAGTTGACATCTCTTTTTCGTGGTGCCTTTTGCCACATTTTCTTTTTTTTAAATATATCTTTATTGGCAATTACTTGATTATCGTAATTCCTTACGGAAGGTCCTAGCACTCAACGGGGCAAGAGATCTACCTTGGTTCAGACACATTGCAAAATAGTGCAAATTATTGAACATGACGGGGTTGTGGGAGCACCCAGAAAGGGTAACTAAACGTGACACTTTGACCCTTAAAGCTACGTACTGGGATGCAGTAGGGGAACACTATACCAACAACCAAAGTAGTAGACAACTATCATCTCATTTTTGAAATATTAAATCCTGCCCTTTGTTTGAACCCTTTCTTGACCTGATTTCACTTCTTTTTGCTAAGAGTTTGTATATTAGGTTTAGATATGGCAATCGGCTACTGAAGTTCCAGGAGAAAGATGCGACTGGCCTAGTTTTAGATCTTTGCCCTGCTTGCCGTCAATGAAACTGAAGAACATATTTTTTTTTGTACAAAGTACCCGCAGTTGCGCAGGAGATGGATTCGACCATTATGCCTTAATCTGGGTGCTAGGAAGCACAAGATTGCTTTTAGGATTTTAAAAGCAGATACTTCAGGGCCAATAGTTTCAGCTCTTAGTCGTTTTTTTTTTCTTTCTGGCTGGTTTGCAAATAACTTTTATTACAGCAATGAAGCTAATTTGTAACACTCTTTCTCCCTATAATATATATGTTTCTTAAATTCAAGTTGGCACTTATGGTCCAGTATTCCAAATGTCGGGTGGTTGTATAGTACTCTCTTTTAGCTTGATTATGTCGAATGAATTTTATGTATTCTCACACAGTTGTTTTTTAACCTGATTGGGGATGTCATTTGTACCTGTCTTTAAAGGGTTTAATACTATTTTAATTGTATATTTATTTATGTTTTTAACTTTGTACACTTTGATGGTGTTTTGTACAAATGACCGAATAAAGTTGTTTATGATGATGATGATATCCTTATTGGCATTAAAAAAATGTACACACACTGGTTTACATGTACAGACAATCACATGGCGTATGCAATGTTCCCAATAACATATGTATTGTGCCAATTACATCTTCACAAAACTCAGTTATTTTCCGTAAACGGTGGTGCGTCTAGAAGACAAAGTCAGGTACTCCTGGAGTCTGTAACTAAAGTTATGTGTGCACAAGGGAGTTACTCGTAACGATCTGCAAATATATACATTTATGTACAATGAACCAATCACATCTAACAAACTATAATACCCATTTTGGTGGTGTGTCTCACATTGTTGTCCAACTTTGCGTTTGTCCTATGTGTGTTTGTCGGGGGACATGGGCTAATCTAGCTTGAAAGTCCTGTTGAATATATGTGTTGTTAGTGTGCCCCTGGGAGGTGGCGAAAGGCCTTTCCAACATGAGAAGGCTTCAACTCAGCTAGGATTCCCTCTCTGCTCCAACTTCAATCCTGCTCGTCTGTTGATTCTGTTGACCCAGAGCTATCTTCCTGTTGGCCTCTTCCTCTCCTTTTTCCACATCAGATTCATGCCGTGTCTTACACTCACTCAGGACCTCTGTCCAGAGCTCCTCCAGTGGGCGCCTTCGGATCCCCACTCGCATCTTCCTTCAATAGAGCCCTCTGTCCTTCTATAGCCCAAGTGTCAACACTATTCTCCCATCTCTCTATCCATGGAATTGTATGTGATTTCCAGTGTTGGGCTATATGTCTTCTCGCCAGCACCAATGCAATGTCAGTGAATCTGTTGCCTATTCTTTGGGCCTTCGGTCCTGGAAGCAAGCCAACCCCTATTTGTGTTCGGGAGAGTGTGCACCAGAGTTTTCTTTATCATATCTCGTACTTTCTCCCAGAATCCTCTCAGGTTCGCACATGCCCAGGTCATGTGAACGAACCCCACATCCACCACTCCGCATCTAGGGCAACAATGTGTTGCATCGCCTCTTATGGTGTTCAGCCTGTGGGGCGTCAGGTGTACCATGTGCACATAATTCAACTGTATTGCCTTAAAGTAGGAATTTCTGGATACCTATCTGAGGCTATCTAACACTCAGCTCCATTCATTGTCCATTAACACTCTTCCAATAATCTCATCCCATTTCTTACGAGTACGGTCCAGTGGTTTCTTAACTGTGTCTAGTAGGGACCTATATAGCCATTGAATCAAGTGTCTAGCCGCCTCCAAGGTTAACACTGTCTGGAGTACCCCGTGTGTTTGCGGTTCCTGAGAGTTATTGCACCATAGGTCCCCAAATGCCTTGATGTCAGAAATTGCCTATGTGGAAGATCAGTCTGCGATATAAGATCATCTATGGGTATTAATGGCCCCATATGAAAGCAATCTCCCACAGTGGTTATCCCTACCGTCTTCCATTCAGCGAGCAGATGCCTCGTGTATAGGGTAATAGGGTCTCCATATGGGATCCCCACTAGTGGTATCTCAGGTACATAGGGATGGTCCACGGTCGTGCTTCAGCGTCATCTCTTCCAACAATATAGTGTCGCTTGTAAAAGCACTTTTGATTTAGGGACAATCGCCGGTGGGTGCAGCAATTTGGTCAATAGCCAACTTTGGTTGTTTCTCCATCCTTCCTCTTCTAGCAATTCCAGATTTCTACCATCCACCCACTGGGCTAGCCATTGGAGTTGGCTCTCTAAATAGTACAGCTCAAAGTCTGGTGCACCTATTCCCCTCCTCCTCTGATGCCAGTTGTAATATCTCCAGGGATACTTTGTTCCGCCCCATCCCATATTAGTTCACGAAGGGTCTGATTGAGGCCTGCGAACCACGTAGGCAAAACTATCAATGTCAAGTTCACAAAATGCTACAATAACCTAGGAAGCATGATCAGTTTCGAGAGAGCTATACGGGCCATCAAAGTTAGCTTATGCGAACGCCAGAACTGCATACAGGTTTTTAAGGACCTTAAAACCGGGTTCAGGTTGCCCTCCATCAGATTAACTAGTGTATGGAATATTTGAATACCGAAGTATTTAAATGAGCGAAGGGACAATGTCAGATCCACATGAAGGTCCACCGGCAGCAGTTAATGGGAAGGCATATGTCTTGGCTTTTTTAAGTTTAAGTCCCGCCAGGTTTGCATAGGTATCCATTATATTTAGTGACTGTTCCGTTCTCCGACCACCGTCTTTCAGATATAATAATAGGTTATCCGCATAAAGCAAAATTACATGTGATCTACTCCTCAGGTGTATGCCCAGATTGTGGCTCTGTTGTCTAAAGGTGATAGCGAGTGGCTCTATTGAAATCGCAAATAGTAACGGGGACAGTGGGCAACCCTGTCTAGTGTCTCTATGTATGCTTCTGACACCACTCCATTTGTTTTAACTAGTGCCGTTGGGTGCGTGTACAATATTTTCACCCATTTAGTCCACCTTTCACCCAGCTCCATCCTTTCCATTGTGGCTTCGAGAAAATCCTACCGCACCGAATCGAACGCCTTCTCCAGATCTATTGACAGAATGAGGGCATCTGGATAATGGTTCATATCAGGGTGATGCATAACATGGAAAAGCCGCCGCAAGTTCCCAGACGTGGACCTAGTTGGCAAAAATCCGTTTTGGTCTTTATGGATCAAGATGGTCATAAATGGTAATACACTAGGATTTTGATCTGAAGTTTAAAATGCACATTTAGCATCGATAGAGGCTGACGTGCATGGATTTGCCATCTTGACTTTTGGAAGTGGGACAACCAGCGCATCTCTGGTCGAGGAAGGCACTTCCCCTCTCTCCCAGGTCTTGGCATACATCGCCTCCAGCTTGGTGCCAGTGTCTGTGCAGAAGTCGAATAAAATTCCACTGGTATGGCGTCTGGGCCTGTGTCTTCCCTTTGGCCATTTCCTTAATCGCAGCATTAATTTCTATCTCTGTCAGATAATCAACGAACGCCTCCCACGGCAGCGACCTCTGTTCGCTGTATAGTGTTACGTAATAAGTTCTAAATGCGTCATTTATATCCTTAGGGCTATATATTATCTGGTCACCTCCCAACCGAATTCGGGAGATGGGGGATTCCCTATTTTCAGGGACTACCAGCCATGCAAGCATATGGCCAGCTATTCCCCCTTCTGCATGTACCCGTCCTTGGTATTTCCGTGCATCTAAGCACCTTCGTCTCTCAAGTGTGCTATCTTATTCCTTTTTCTTTTCCCTTAACCCACCCAGCGCATCTTCCTGCGTCGTCAATTGGACTTCCCTATCATGTAGTTGCGCCTCTAGATCAGTGAGGTCTTCTAGGATGTGTCCCCACATTCCCACTCTCTGACTCATGCAGTGTCTCCTTACTACTAGCTTGAAGGCTTGCCATTCCATAGCTCTAGAGCTGGCACTGCCTTAGGTAAGTTGAAAATATTCCTCCACTGCCGTGTGTAATGACGTGCGAAAGTGAACATCCTCGAGAAGAGCGCAGTCTAGCCACCACGTGGGTGTGAAAGTAAGCTCTGGAATGGGGTGAATATGCAGCATGAGCGGGTTGTGGTCAGATACGCTACGTACGAGGTATTCCATGTGTGTGACTGTGGGTCCCAGCTGAGCTGAACATGTGAACATAATCTGGTATGTAGCCTGTACAAGTGTGAATAATATGAATAAACTTTGGTGTTCACATGTTGCAATCTCCAGACGTTCACCATGTCTCACCCCTCTAACCAAGTCCGGAACCCTCTGGACACTTTAGATACTGGGGTGTCATTTAGGAGTGGAGTCGAGCTATCCATTTCCACGTCCGCCACACAGTTACAATCTCCCCCCAGTAGCGTGTGGGATGTGTCTAGCATGGCGAGTTGTGTAGACACCTTGTCAAAGAATTTAATTTGGTCCTGGTTTTGGGCATAGATGCACCTGAGCGTGATCACTCTGCCCAATATTCTACCCTGAAGCAAAACATACCTGCCCTCTGTATCTATTATGGATGCATAGTTCAAATGGGGTGCCCACTCTGATCCATATTAGAGTCCCCCTCAAGAATGCAGATTATGTAGTTGCACATATTTGTCCATGCCATTTATATCCCAATCTGGTAATTTCCTCTAGTGTGAGGTGTGTCTCTTGTAGCATGGCAATATGTATTGCTCTACGTGTTAGGTAACTGTGAATTCTGTGGCTTTTTTAGCAATCGAGCCCAACCCCCTCACATTCCAAGTCATAACATTGAGTTTGTTGTACCGTGATGTCCCTATATCCATTGCCATGATTTAGTAATCCCCCCTACTATTTCAGACCATAATTGGGACAAACACCAATTGGACCACCAACCACCCCAAACAAGTAATTCCCTTACCCCATGGCAGCTTTGCAACGGCTGGACGCCCAAACCTGTTAAACCTAAAAAGCATTAATATAAGATGGTCCTCTCCATCCAACCAGAGAGGGCTATCTAGTTGGGGGTGTGCAAGGAAGTAACCACATATTTCTCCTTTGCAGACGGCCTCATTGATTCATGGCAGGGACCACAGACCCTCCTGTAACGGGTGCCCCTCCCCTCATGTCTTGTTCACTGCAACCAGGGCCCAAATCCAATCCTCATCTACCAGCATCCAGTCTACCTGCATATGGTGTTGTTCGAGTACAATCAGATAAGCCACCCTCTTCGTCCGTACCTCTGGATACTCCTGATCTCTCCCCCCCCCCCATCATGCTTAAATGATGTTATCTGCCGTCTGTGGTGTTACGTCCAGAAGCTCCGGCTCGCTTCTGCCTGAGTCCCCAGTATCCAATTCCACTGCGCTGTGTTCGGACTTTTTCCCTGAGCTGTTCATCTCAGTTCATTGTGTCAACTGCTTGGAGCGCTGCCTTTCTGTCCTGCACTCTCTGTGAGGCTGAGGCCTTCCGCAATTGGAATGTTCTGGATGACTGTCTGAGTCTTTCCGTTGTGGCTTGGCTGTAGACTTGGCGTCCTTACCCGGTCTGTGTGCTGGAGCCCCTGTCCTGTATGTCTCCAGCCAGGAACCACTGTTCATCTGGAGAGTCGAAGAAATGCATTGCCCCTTCTAGCAGTACATGTATTTCCTCTGGGAATAGTAGTGAGTACTTGATGCCTTCTGACGTAGTGCCTTTTTTGCCTCCAGGAACGAAGCTCGTTGGGCTTGCACCTTCGCCGTGTAATCTGGAAAGATAGATCATTTGAGATTACAAAGGATCCATTTGTGCGAGCATTCGGTATGAGTAGATATAGGAGATGTGCCACCACCGGACGGGGTGGTCGGCCTAGTACCAGAAGAAGCGAGGGCACCCTATGTGCTCTCTCCAGAGCGAAATAGTTTGTGAGCTTCCAGGGGCCACTGTATTTTGGAGCCAGTCCCCAAGGAATGTTACCATGTCCGTACCCTCAGGGAATCCCACCACTCGTATATTGTTGCACCTTTTGCGCCTTCGGCATCCTCCAATAATTTTTCCAGATTTATCACTCATGATGTCAGGTCTTTTAGTTTAGGCGATGTAGCTGTTTGTTCTAGTTGTATTACTTCCAGTGCATGTTTGACTTTCCTTCATTCTATCAACCAGCTTGTGGCATTCTGCCTGCCGCAATCCCAGACCCACCGACACCGCTCCAATATCTTGTTTTAGTGTCGCTTTTGTGTCAGCTATAGCGGCAAGAATCTTGTCCAAATGCACAGGTAACGCCTGTTCTGAAGCCCCCTGCTCGTCTGCGCCTTGATCAAGAAGTATCTTTTGGTTCCCACATTCCTCCTGCTGTGTGCCTCCTGGTTTGGAAGGGGTTTGCCTATGTTCCCAGTCCAGTGTGCTTCCCAACTGCATGCCCATTCTCAGCAACTGTCAGAGCCCTACTTATTTCTGTAGGGTTGCCAGCGTCTTCACTTGTCAATCTACAGGGCCCTTTTGTGGTGTCTTTTTTAGTGCTCTGAGGCTCCCCTGCCCTGGGTCATATTTTCCAGTAAATCACTGTTAGTGTATGAGCCCCGTATCTTGTAAACCCTTTAGTGTTGGGCTTAACTCCAGTGCCTGTGGCCCCCTCGGCACACGCAACAGGGGGTCTAGTTTGCTTTGGGCAATCACTTACAAGTTCACTCTGTTGTATGGGCAACCACCTGGCCGTTCGGTAGCTGCCAGTATGTCGATTGTGCAACGCGAAAGAAAGGAAGTGGGGGTGAAAAATTATCAGGAGAGTCCCCACCCCGAGCGGCCTGCCTCCATCTGTCCACTGCCCACAGTGGTCTTCTATATGAGCCTTCAGTTATGCCTCGAGGTATTTAGCCTTTTCAATGCCTAGTCCTTTTTATTTATAAACTATACTGCACCAGTATTCCTCCTTACCGCTACTCCTATTGGGGTCACCTGGAAGTCTTTCATCAGGGATCTCTACCAGCTTTCACCCGGTCATCCAGTGTACCTCACGAGGCCCTCTGTCGGTTTTCTGGTGCACCCGAATCTTTGCCAGGCCTTTTCACAATAGGCCTCTCCCCAATCAGGCGGGTGTGGTAAGCATCCATTGCTTCTCCGTGTGCTTGGTGAACATCTTTCTTCACTCACCCCTCGGACTTCGGGTAATTTTCCAGCAGTTTGCCAATTGGTGTAGTGGCGTTGCTTCGCCAGGTCCTGAATATTCCTTGGAGCTCCGCCTCGCCTTGGCCTGGGCAGTAGCTCTCATCACTCTGAGGCTAGTCAGTCGTGGGTCACTCAGCGCGTCCCTCGTGGTCTCCAACCTTCCTTCCTGGGACCACACGTATCCGTCAGTGCCCTCCAGGATGGGCCGCTATCCAGTTGAGCAGGGCCAATGGGCAGTCACAAGGTCTCAGCGTAACCGGAGCCCACCTCTCCACCCGCGCTCAGGTCCGGCCTCTGTCCACTTACTACTCTGATCGCCGGTCGGCCTCCCACTTTCACTCCGACAGTTCCCAGCTGTGAGACCCTGGTTTCCCAGGGCTACACCTCGCCACATCCCCGACCTCCATTCCCTATAATTCAGTACGTTCTGGGTTGCGTGATGTGGGCAGTGCCTCCCGGTTGCAGTTATGATGTTCCGGGGTACTCCCTTCTCCTCATGTGATCACCAGTGCTCATCCCGCGGGCCGCGCCTTTGCAGATGTTGGCCTGGGTGAGTCACCTTCACCAACCCCGCTGCTCACCGATGTCGTCAAGTCCTCAGGCATCACGGCTTCTGCAGCTATTCTGTTTCCGCTTCGCTGTTGCCTCGCCAGTTCCCCTGCACACGGGGAGTGCACAGAGCAGTCAGGCTCCCACCAACAGGCCTTTTTTTTAGGATTTAATTAAGGCCGACGTGGAGCTTCTGGCTCACACGACCGCCATCTTCGGCATCCATGCTACGGCCCTTGCCACACTTTCTGTTAATATGTGAATGTGCATCTTTGTTATGCACTGATGTTCTATAGGTTGTACAGTTAATTCCAGGGTTGTACATGAAGAACACAATGCCATTGTTTTCCTTTCTTTCTGTGCTTGTTAGGAGACACTTCACTTCAGCTCGACTGAACCAAATGAGATGCTCTATGACTCTGCCACTGTTGATAAGAATGGTACTTTATTATACAAGGGGCTTCTGAGCTTTAAGAGGAGCATTTACATGTTGAGATGAGATTATCATGGAAGCTGCAATGGGCAGTCGCGGGACTGAGATGCAGCCCTTCTGACTCTGACCTTCATCCTGCTAAGGAGGATAACCTGTGCACTGCGACTGGCTTCCTGACACTTAAGTCCAAAGAAAGGGAGGTTAGGATACCCGAATTGATCTGGCAGAATAGCAATCCACGCTTTGCTCTCTTTAGTATAGTATTAGATACAGATGGAAGTAAGCAAACATGAGCAACAATTAACATGGTTAAATTGTTCATATTGTTTATCATTCTAATAATGCCGATTACAGTAACATGTCTCATCTTTCTAATATTCACAGCTCATGCTTTCTGTGCAAGGGTACAATCATATCAATAAATGTTTTTAAATACATTTTCGTATCTTTCTTGTGTTTACCTTGCCATGCAAGTTTGACCAAATAAAAGGGTTAGATCTGTTTCTATGAATTCATGTTACACTGGCTCCCAGAATAGGGCTGAGTATACCCTCTTCCCAGTTTAGCAGTGGCCTGTTGGACCCCTTACAAGATTTTAAATTCATGTTGGCAAGGAAGAGATTAAGTGCATATGAATAAATAGATATGTCTTGCACTCTGGAGAAGTTAACTTATTTAAACTTGGTAGCTGAGCTAGATATGTGAAAGACCATGGTCAACCCTTGGGGGGACTGCCACTGTCTATTGGGAAAGGTCACTTAATTAAAAGAAAATGGTCTCAGTGCCCAGTTTCTTGTACGTTCTTCACATCTTCCTCTTCTCCCTGCGCTCACCACCACCATAGCTTGGGACCTATTTCAGAACTCTTTACACAATGCTCTGGACTCTATTCTGAATGGCAAGATGACTAGGATTCAGTTCCCGGCTTCATGTGAATCGGTGACCGGAAATGGCATTTTTCTCTCCCACATACAGAACCTACCAATGCACTTCTCCCTTGGCAGGAGCAACTGACTTTCAGTGTGCAAAAAGGCATGATATTTTAATGTACTTGGTCTGTATTTCATAATATTCTTTTTATACACTGCTGCTTCATGTATTTTTTAATATGTGCTTTTATGGTCATTTTATATGCTCCGAATAAAGCTTCATGAATTGAATTGAATTGACTGGGCATGCATCCAGATAAAGAAGCCTTTGGTTTGACCAACTGATTGGTTAGAGGAGGAAGATGGTACATACATTTCCTGTATCAGCAAAAGGAAGTGGAAACTAGCAGCACACAATGACAACCACATGTCCTGAATGCTGCCATAAACACAGGGGACCTCACGCACAGAATAATAAAGGAGATAACCCAACTGGCCGGGCTAAATGCTGGAAGAGCACTCTAAAATATAAGCACGTAAACAGTGGGATATAATAAAGCTGGGGGATTGGTTCAGGAGGGATGAGAAATGAGAAGCAATCATTTCACAAACTGGCTATTTAATCTGCTTTTCAAAAGAGCAGAATATTATCATTTCTTGGGGTCATCCACAACCACTGGGAAATAGAATTTACTGCTATAATCTTAAAAAGTGAACAATAGAAGATAGATTTTTGAGTGGCAAAATAAGTGGCAAGTTGGCTCCAATGCCTCAAATGCTTGCGTAATAGGCTCTGACCAACCCCAGAGAATTGGTGATTCAATCGCGCCGGGATGCCCCCGGGTAAGCTGAGCGCATTACAAATTTCATATAATAATAATAATAATAATAATAATCGCAGTTTTAAAGCCCTGGAGTGTGTAAATGACGGAAGGTGTCCACGCCTCTTTACAACACCCAGTGGTGTTTTCTCTGCACAACTGGGCTGGTGTTAGAGTCAACCTGCACTATCTGTGGGAGGTGAAATGGGGTTCTTTTTGCCCACCATTTTCAGATCTTGCACTTGACTGGTGTGGAAATATCTGACCGCTCACCAGTCCTTGGAAGTCTAACCCCTAGAATGGCTGGCTTTTTTAAGCAGATGTGAGGACTTCAATTTCCCCCAAATGTTAATTAATTTTTCATGCTTTTGGATTCATGATACTTCATTGGGATCTATAGCGAGAGAGCCTCAGGCCAGAAGATAGGGAGATGGTGTCCCAGAATGGATTGGTGCGGATATTTGCAAAAGCTGGTTACATTAGCCATGGCTGTCCCAAGAAGTTCAGTATGGAATTAAACACCATAAAATGCATCATCATTCCATCGTTGATCCTGACCTATACTAACTTGTCTAACAAGAACCTCAAAAAACACCAGTGTAAGACACACATATCGGTGAACATAAATATGGTCAAGTAACATGTTCTCTAGGTCAAGTACAGGGTAATTGACTTGAGGGAACATGGAGTAATGCCTCACATCCCATCCTAAATTACTTTATAGAAAATATGAACTTGGGTCATATGCTCAAAGGATAGTTATTGTAAGTACAGCACATATGCAACTTCCTGTGTATTGGTTAAACGCCTTTGCTTATCACTACTGCAGGTGAAAACAGTATTGCACACCTCCAGATCCACAGAATGGCGTAGGCTGTTTATTACCGGGGAAGGGCCCCATGGCCTACTCAAGCCTTCGCCTCTCATGAATCACTGTGCCTCCACAATGCATACACATTTGCATTTATAAGTTTCTTTGGTTAGGTCTTGCATGTGGGCTACCAAGACCAGTGGTGCACCCACAGGAATGGTCACATAAGGAATTGTGAATGACTCTAGTGACTTCCCTCATAGGGGGGAAAGGGACATTTTGTTCAACAAACACTAGAGCCTTCCCAGTGCCTTGTCCCCATATTGTGTACAGCCACTCCTATTATGGTTGTGTATGTAATTGGTCATTTGAAACCAGTCAAATTAAATCATACCCTGTAGCAGTCACCTCCTTCAGTGACCATAAAGGTATATCTGGTAGAGGCATTTTCTTCTGGAAGATGGTACTGCCTCCAAAGACAGAAGAATACGCTATTTACCTTAATAAGGCTCTTTTTGATGCTACTGTAACCAGACAACTCTCCTTGTAAATTTCTGCAAGCACTAGATTTTATCTGGAAACTCATACAGTAGCTCCTGCATGCTGACAAGTGGCATCCTCAGCTCCTAGCAGAACTCCATCCCACCTCAGGACACTACACGAAGGAACGTATACAGTGCAAGTCTTGTGCACCAGCGTCAGTTTATTCCTGGAGCTTTTCCATGCCCTCAGACACAGAATGTGACTGATAGATCAAGTACAATAGCAGTGTGCAAATCAAAATTGGATCTTCACTAGTTCCCAAAAGTTCACAGGGGAGGCAGGTGGGCAGGCGTGCTTGCGGTGACAAATCTGCAGTTAGATTATCCACCAAAAAGGCATTACTTCTGGTAAATAAGGTGCTCCTCTAATGGATACTTCTGACCACAGATTGCTCACCTTGTGAAAAGGAAGGAAGGAAAGGAAGGACTGCCCAAACAAAGAACCTACTGAGACAAGCAGGTAAAACTTCACTCACCATGTCCCAAATGACATGAGTATTCCAACCCAGGAGAAAAACACACATTCAAAGGTGATGAGCTAGGCTGGCTGATAAAACAAAAAAGCCTATCTTGCCAATAAAATATATTCTTTTCAATTTTCTGTTTGGTGGCCCAGGAAGAAAGGAGTTTAGATTGACTTTGTTGATTGAAGTCTATACTATAAGGCTCTTAGGAATAGGATGTTGCATCAGGAAAGTCAGGGCACCCATCCCAGTCCGTCTATTCTTACAACAGGACTGCTCACTAGCAGGGCCAAATAAGGCCCATGACAGGCAGCCATGAGTGAAGTATGTCAGGGAATTGTTAAATGGTAGTAAGGATTCGTAAGTAGTAGCACCCGGCTGCAAAATTTCAGATCCATGGTTTTATTCTCCATAATAGGTAGCTGCAAACGCAGTACCTTCGCAGCTCTACAAACTGTAACTGCAAAGGAAACACTATCTTATTCATACAGCTCTGATGATGCACCTCAGCACGGGACTGACGCAGTTATTATTCACACAGCTCTGATGATGCACCTCAGCACGGGGCTGACGCAGTTATTATTCACACAGCTCTGATGATGTACCTCAGCACCGGCCTGCTGGCAGTTATTATTCACACAGCTCTGTTGATGCACCTCAGGCGCGGGGCTCACAGCTGTTATTATTCACACAGCTCTGATGATGCACCTCACGCACGAGGCTGACGCAGTTATTATTCACACAGCTCTGATGATGCACCTTAGGCACGGGCTCACAGCTGTTATTATTCACACAGCTCTGATGAAGCACCTCACGCATGGAGCTGACGCAGTTATTATTCACACAGCTCTGATGATGCACCTTAGGCACGGGCTCACAGCTGTTATTATTCACACAGCTCTGATGAAGCACCTCACGCATGGAGCTGACGCAGTTATTATTCACACAGCTCTGATGATGCACCTCTGGCACGGGCTCACAGAGGTTATTATTCACATAGCTCTGATGATGCACCTCACGCACGGGCTCAAAGCTGTTATTATTCACACAGCTCTGATGATGCACCTCACGCACAGGGCTGACGCAGTTATTATTCACACAGCTCTGATGATGCACCTCAGGCACAGGGCTCACAGCTGTTATTATTCACACAGCTCTGATGATGCACTTCAGGCACGGGGCTCACAGCTGTTATTATTTACACAGCTCTGATGATGCACCTCAGGCACGGGGCTGACGCAGTTATTATTCACACAGCTCTGATGACGCACCTCAGCAAGGGGCTCACAGCTGTTATTATTCACACAGCTCTGATGATGCACCTCACGCACGGGGCTGATGCAGTTATTATTCACACAGCTCTGATGATGCACCTCACGCACGCGGCTGATGCCTCCTGAAAGTGCCTGTATTTCTGAACCTCCCTTGAAACTCGAAAGAGAGGCAAATAAGAGATGCACCTCACGCACGGGCTCACAGCTGTTATTATTCACACAGCTCTGATGATGCACCTCACGCATGGGGCTGACGCAGTTATTATTCACACAGCTCTGATGATGCACCTCACGCACGGGGTTGACGCCTCCTGAAAGTGCCTGTATTTCTGAGCCTCCCTTGAAACTCGAAAGAAAGGAAAATAAGTTCCCTAAATATTATAGGAGAGGATAAATTACTATTCTACCATTATTCTTCGTTTGTTTCAACAAAGTGTTTGTGTGTCTAGAAGTACTTTGGCCAAATAGGGAGATTAAAAATACCAGCATGCAAGTGCTTTTTTCCCTTCAGATGACGACGCGTCGTACGTCACGGACGCTCTGACGTTCCTGCACATAGTGTGATCGTATTGCACTGTCCTGCCCTCCCACTGCAGCGGCGCGAGGCAGGGCTTGGGCTCAGTGGTCCGGGAAGGGTGGGCTCCCTCAAGGCTCAGCCTACAGCAGGACGCTCATGGTGCCCGTATCGCCCCCGTGATGCCCCTCCCCTGGGGAGGAAATGCCAGTGTGACCAGCAGTCTCCACGGAGGAAGCCGGACTAACGCTGGTGGGGCGCCGGGAACTAGGCGATGTGGTTGGTGGGTCGGAAGCCGAAGCCCCACCTGGGCCGGGGGGAGTGGCATGGTGAGCGGGGCTTAGTTGGAGGAGGCGGCAGGGGGGTCTCTGTGCGCTCGTATGTGTGTGCAGCGGCAGGGGGTGTCTCTCTGTATGTGTGCGTGCGTGTATATGGGCTCGTGTGTGTGTGTGTCTGTCTCTGTGTGCGCATGCGTGTTTGAAAGCAGGGGGAGGTGTAGCTGTTTGTGTTTGCTTCAATAGGAAGGAGTTGAGAGGGCACACGTCTAAAAATCATAAAAAGCAGGAACAACCACAACCTACCTGCACTTCCTACAGCAAAATGGACAGATTGTCCACAGTCAGTCATTTGGTTGAGGGATGTGGGGGGGGGCTGGAAAGTGCGCCTGCATGGAAAGGAAGAGTAGGGCATACCCCTTCCAAACATTTTGGAGGAGCCACCTGCCTGATGTTATGGCCTGTCACCCCAGCAAGAATCGTCAGGTCCTGCATCCAACTAAGGGGCTGTGCTCCACGAAGTGCACACTAAAGGGGTTTGGTAGGTTGGGCTAGAAGGGGTAGGGCGGGAAGTTGACTGGGCAGCCCACTGACCTTGCAGAGAGGCGATAGGCCTCAACTGCAAAACTACTGAGCACCCTGTTGAGGTTGGACTGGCCGTTGCTACGATATGCCTTTGCCAAAGCTGCAAAAGGAGTGATAGGGCTGATGCAGTTGGCAAGGTGGGGCAGATGAGCCTAAGAAGCATGCCGTGCCCTTATTCTCCTTGAACTGCTCTAAAGTGGAATCTGCCTTGTTCCCAAACAGCTGAGTCCCATCAAAGGGGATATCCATCAGGGATGATTGGTCTTGACCTGGAAATCCAGTTGACAACAGCAAAGCATGGCGGTGAAGAGCAGCATTAGTTCCAATATGATTCCCTTGAGTGGCCCTTCTTTCTATCTGTGATGTGCAGGATGGGGATGCCCATGGGCTTTGTGGCTACCACAGCTTTATTATATCGTAAGCCCTCTGCTAGAATACGTTTGAATGACACATTATCACAACCCTTCTCTCTTTCCCGAGGCACACCATAGGGGTGCCCTCTGTCACCATTATTGTTCAGCCTGCTATGGACCCGTTGGTCCGTCACTTCCAGGAGCGGCATCTACAGCGGGGACTTCAGTTTAATACCGGCCCACTATTAGTTTCCCTGTATGTGGACAATGTCATTTTATATGTCAGAGACCCCGAGGTAAATCTTGAGCCTCTTATCAGAGACGATCAGGTTTGGACGCTTCTCTGGTCTCCACATCAATTGGTCCACGTCAGTAATATTCCCTTTGACTCCTAGCACTAAGCACGCACTAAGCACTGCGACTACGAATTCCTGTTAGAATGATGCACCAAATCCATTAAGTATTTGGACATTCACTTGCATTTACATTCTGCTCAAATTATTTGTCTTAACTATGGACGGGCCTAGGATGCCCTTGAGACATAAATAGAGAAATGACTGCGGCTCCCACTGTCTATTACTGGACGGGTCGCACTAATCAAAATGGCCGTCCTTCCAAAATGTTTATATCTATTCAATGATATCTCCATCCCACTTCCAAATAGCTTCTTCCAGATGCTGCGTTCTCATCTCATCCGTTTAACATGGGGGGGGGGGGGGGGGGGAGAGCAAACACCCTTGGGTCCGGTTGTAGATTCTTACATTACTGTACAACAGAGGGGGGTTTGGTGTCCCTAATCTGCAACTGTGCTTTCTCGTTGCCCAGTGTAGTTATGCCCATGCCTGGTTCCACCCAGAAGCTAGGATCCCATTCCACCGACTAGAGGCGGACTTTGTACTTACCGATACCTTGTTTCTGGTGCTCCCCAAGGAAGTCCCCAGAGACCCCACAGATATACAAACTGTGTCCATCACCAGTTGGGCCTGGGATAGAGTGTGCAGAATGCTGGGGATTCCCCTATTATACTCATCGGCCCTGCCTATTCCCAACCCTATTGGTTCCCCATTATGGGAGAATCACTAGTTAAGCGCATATTCACTGCATTCGATATTGTCGAATTCAAAGATCTTATCCCAGGTGACCATGTTTTATCCCTGGCAGAAGACAACCGTTTTTGGTCTGCCATCTTCATGGACCACTTTGTACTGAATAGGGTCCGCTTCGAGCCATTCTCCCCAGTTTCCCAGTCAAGCCCGACTCATTTACTCCCCTTTCTACCATCATTGACACTAAAGCGCCTGATTTCCAAACTATATAGAGATTGCTGAGCCTCCTACCCATTAAGGATGCCAAGGTTCGTAAGGCTTGGGAGACAGATTTGGGACACCCCATTTTGGATGATCAATGGGAAAAGTGATGTGAAGTTATTAAACACATCTCCTTGAATAGTTGGCATAAGCTATTGCATTTTAGGTTTTTGCGTAGAATATACGGTACACCAGAGCACTCCCACAGAATTGACCCCTCTAGATCACATCACTGTGTGAAATGTAGGGCTCAACATGCAGATTTTGCACACTTAACTTGGATGTGCGCCAAAATACAGCCTTACTGGATTGCAATACATCGAACATTGGGACTCATGCTTGACTTAACTCTCTCTCTTCTGCCAGATTGCGCTCGAAGGGTTTGTAGTGAATTTCCCTAAAGGAGTTAGGAGGTTCGCTGCTATCGGCTTCCTGTTAGCTAAAAGAGAGATTGCTGTTAACTTTGTGGGGGGGGGGGGGTGCCCATCTTGCAAAACTGGTTAAAGAGTCCAGCTTATTGCAACGCAAATAGTGAGACATATGCTACATATGCTACCACGCTACCTCGCAACTCACGCCCTAAAGACATTTGGGGTCCACTTAGAAACTTACGTGGCATCTACTCATTGGGCATCTGCTTCGCAACTAGAACAAGGGTGTGTGCCGACTGGTGTAGGGTATATGTATAATGCAAGACACTAGTTATTTGTGTGGCTAATACATGCTTTTTATTAATTTTTTCATGCAACGTTCCTGTTGTGGACCTGATGGGGCTGCTACACATCTGCATAATTAATTGATAGTATTTGAAAGGCCAGGGAATGTGGACTAGTCAACCTGCCTATGTAATAACTATGACAGTGTTTCTGATATGTACTTTTAATTATGATGTACCTATTTTATACTCCATAGACATTATGGCATGACAGTTGCATTACTGTAACGTTACAAAATGAGAAATATTTTTTTTTTAAAGTACTGTTGAAAAAGAACATAAATATAAGTTAGTATTACTTTAACAAATTTCCAGAAACAAAACAGTACTGTTTGCTTATACTGTAAAGTATATCATATTATAGTAAAGAATTTCATTTTCCTATTTTTTCTGTTCTTAGCAATTAAACTTGTACATCATAAACGTTGTACTGTATAAAGTTTCATCCTTTAACAGTGGGGAAAAACAATAAGATTGTAGTGAAAGAAACACTGCACAGTATATCACTACAAATAAGTGAACTATGCATTGCACTCACTACAATTATTCAATAAATTGTTTTACTATAGTTACTGAACTAATCTAAAGAAACCTACCTTAAAAATAACTCTTATTTGTAGAAGTGTTGCAATAACACTAACAGATATGAAGTACACATGAATTTTGGAAACCTTTTTGAAAATATCACCTCAAGTAACCCATATGAGGTCTTAAACACTGACGATCCACGTAGAAGAAATACTATACACCACTTTATTAACGGTTATCCTCCTTAGAGGTTTGGTTGAAGCGACAAAAAAGGTAAGAATCTGGTAGTTAGCAAGGCAGTTTTGGTTTGAATTTAAAGTAGCTGTCATCGCATTCATTCCATCTGCTTTCACTCTTCAAATTGACAGTGTAGTGTCTAGATGTCATATTAAGTCCTCCATGAAAGATGCTAGCCAAAGTAGAGCAAGTCATTCCAGAAATTGATATTTGTCTAGCTTTGAAGTTCATAATTTCATTTTTAAATTTAGCTTCATCTGCTCTGCATCGTTGTAGCATTTATATATGGTATTTTCCACTTCTTCATATATACAATGTAGATATGGGAGAGATGTGGCGCTACTGCTGATTCGATGGACGCCGGACACTGTGGATCACGGTTAGATCCCCGACTCCAGCGGCAGGGGTATGCACAGTATCTAGCAACTCTGGGCAATAGCTCGCTTAATCTTCCCAATGGCCTCCAGCGCTGGGATACTCCAATGGGGTGAGCCGTGCACTATACAAGTACTGGATAATTTTACATTTAGATATAACATCTTATCTCAAATTTGAGCAGGTCATGTTTCAGTTAGCCTTTTCGATCAATTTATCAAAAGGCACAGTTTTGGAATGCGTTTTTTTTTTTTTTAACCTTTATTAATGTAATCAAAGTAGTACAAGCGTCGGCCCACAACCACAGTGGCTGGCCGCAAATTAGCAAATCAATTCAAAGTACTTGCATTTGTAAGCAGTCCTGGCGATCTCTACGAAGATTTGCAGCAGACGAGTAAATGCTTCCTCAATATAATAAACATATTAAAGGTTTCATTTTATCTTTTTGAAGAGTCAGTAGTGGCATTACTATGAAAGGCGTCACACCATACTTGAAAAGCAGTCAGAGACGAGGGGGTGTTACGCACTGCAGGCAAAAAAAACAGGCATCAAACCAATACAGTATTGATCACGCAACATACTGGGAGTAAGAATATATATACTAGCAAGCGATCGAGTGCGAGCACCCTCCCGTACATCCACCCTCAAGAGACGAAGAAATAGAAGCTGGTGTAGACGCCCCAAAAATCAAAGCATGGCAAAAGGAGAAACAACCAACCCACTGGGAAGAAGAAAGGAAAGAAAAGGACCGTAGAACAAAACAAACTAAAATAACAAAACCCCCCCTAACACCCGCCACCCTGCACCCCTGTAATGGCTACGGCCTACCCCACTAACAGCGTGCCTGTCGCCCCGGAACTACCCTAAAGAAAGGAAGAAAAGCGGAGGAGGAGAAGAACAGACACACTCCCGGTCTCCCTTGCCCCCCGCCAGTGGCGACCCCCCAAGGACATCCCACCCACTGTACGAAGCAAGTATCACCCTCGAACCTGGGGGGGACAGCAACCAAACCACCCGCCCCCGTTTCAATATGAGGTACAATCCCGACTCAAAGCACAAGACGCAGCAAACCCAAGGAGCCAAAATCAACCCTGACCCGTACGTTCTTTACGGTAGTCCTTGTCGCCCAATCCGGAGTCTTCATAAGGAAATCAAAGCGTTCAATACAGTACTAGACAATGGGGTCAAATCGAAAGTAGGACATAACCAAAATCAACACTGACCAGTACGTGTCTGTCCGAGAGTTCTCATCGCCCAGCCCAGAGTCTGCATGAGGAGTTCGAAGCATTCAACACAGTACAAGACAATGGAGTCAGATTGAAAACAGGATACAAAATGGCGGCATCTACAATTCCGTCCGGGAAGGATGAGAAAAAGCGACAAGCTTCTCAGACAGTCACTGAAGAGCTGGTCGTGGCGAGCAGCACTTTTAGCACCGATGTTCCGTCGAACGAGGATTGAGGAGGGAAAGCCAGCAATGCTCTCAAGTGCGCCATCCATCAAGCCAGAATCATCCGAGTGGGCTGAAGCAGGCTTCCGCTCAGGGCTTTCAGAATGACAAATAAAGGACTCCACAGGAACCACAGGTTGCTGATAGCATGTCGGGGCATCTTGCACCGGTCCGAAACAGGCCTTGGTCACAAACATCCGATCGTAAATGTCGGCAATTTGAGAGTGGAGCGCCCCAATGGCGGCCATTACGGACCTCAGCAATATTGTGTCGTCCGCCTCCTCCATCTCCTCCCCCAGAGAGACGAAGCAGGACACGATCACCGAACACAAACTCCAAGGCACTGGGCACGCACAAAGCCGATGATAGCAGCGGGCGCTCACCAAACTGACAGAATCGACACCTTCGCCGCCCGCGGGGCCAGCCTGTCGACCCCGGCCCAGATAGGTCTCCGGGCGTCGGACCCCCGGTCACGGCTGTCGGTCTTCAAGGATCGCACTGTACCATATACACCACTCAAATTCTTCACTGAGATGCTTTTCGAAATTCCCAAGAATGGTCCAAGTTCAGGAGACCGGATGCAGCCCCGACCCCACAGCCGATGTTGTTCAATTCCAACCCGGCTGGGCTAGCAATCGAGGTCCCGGCTTCAGCCCTGGAGTAGGCCAAGAATAGTTCTTGTTATAGCTTCGCCACCCGGTAAGCTGAAAAGACCAGGATTGCACCGCAAGAGTCAGAAGCACTTTATACGCACGGGGTCCGGTGAGAGAAAAGGATAGTCAGCAGGATATACGAGCCGCCGGCGGAGGTTGGCGGAGCCGGGAGCTTATGCGGCCATCTTGGTTCGCGGCGTAGCTCCTCCCCGAATCCGGTAGTTTTAAGTACAGAAATCGCCCAGAATTTATTTGAATGGTAGCTGTAAAAAACTAAAAAACAATCTTCATAATCATGTTTCCATGTGTAGCTCAGTCCAAATAAGTCATCAATTCTTATTTCTTCTAAAACTCCTAGGATGACTACTCTAAACTCCTGTGTGTCTTGTTTAGTTTTCTGAGTAAATAGTACTGATCCACTACATATATCTACTAGATCTTGAATGCCTGAAGCACTATGTTTTACAGTCCTATCATTATGTAAACATTGCAGCAAAACATACAGTGCAGAACATAATCTCTATTGTGGTTTCTGTTCAATTGGATTTATAAGATGTGATAAATGAAATAGTACATTGAGAACAACATTTGCAAAGCAGCTGACACCAGAAGGGTTTTACAACTGGAAACCTCCGATATCTCCCTCATTCTCCAGTTTTTTCTTCTTAACGCCTTCTTTCTTATCATTGTTTTCCTTCTTTTTAGCCATTTCCATAGATTCTTATGTAACCCTCTGCTTTTGACAGATTATCCTTTTTCCTAAATAAGGAACATATACAAGTCTTAAATGACTGTACTCAGACACAACATGCATCAACACTAACTTTGCTATCCTCAAAATCATTCAAAAACAAATCAGACAATGTTCTTTCTCAAGACAATGCAACACATGACATACCTTCTTTAAATGCAGTACTACCACTAATAATGAAAGCGGTCTACACTTAAACCTTGAGATTTACGTAGCAATCATAGTTTCCAAGTAATTCAGATTCAGAACGCCAAGGCTTAAAGAGTTGTAGACGTGCTAAATAGAAAACCTCTCTTTTGTCAACTAAGTTTTCTGTGGTTAATTACATTTCCTTTTGAGTGTTTGTCCAAACAACTGTCACAACCAACTACTGCATATTTCCCTTATTCTAAGTTTATTTTACATTGCTTCTATATCTATAGTGGTGAAATATTTCACAAAGGCACATGTTTTCTAGATGTTGACTCCTTCTTGGATGGTATGTGTCTAACATATTTGATTTTACAATGTGTGTACTTTCGTCGTCAAGCTCTGCTATGTACTGAATTTCTAGAAATGACTTCAACATTCTATTTCACATGCTTGTAAGGCCTAGACTTACCCAAACAATTCTCCCCCTTACTTCAAGTACAACCAGGCTGAGCTCAGTTTATTGCAGCACTCATTGGAGCCTATCTCTATGGAAACCATTTTCAAGCTGAAGCGATACCATTTCTTGGTTAGAGTCTTTTCTGCAGAAATGTCCTCCATCTCAGTCTTCTCTGAATTTGTAATATTTGAAGTTATGTAACAAGCAACAGCAATGGAGTTGTCTGCAACACATTGTATATTCATATTAGCATTCCACATTTCAAGAATCACAATATTATAGTGATTAATATACTTGGAGGCCTCTGTTCTCAGGCTGTATGTGTTTTTTTTCATGCCAGTGTATGTCTGACTGCAGATGAAAAGTTGCTCACTCTTAATTGGGAAATGACAGGTTGTGGAAATCCAAGATGACATCTTGCGTACAAATGTTCCTTTACATCTGCATTTTTTACTGCAGTACTTGCCGCATTTATGTTTTTGAAAGCACAAGACTTGCCGTTGGAGGCCTTTTTCACCACTGTTTTTCAGGATGGCGCAAGTCACATACATACTGTTATGTTATTAAACATTTATATTGCGCACGGATACTCAAGAGAACCATAACAGCGGGCAGCGTATTTAGATGGGTTGGTTAAAAAGGAAGGTCTTCAGCTGTTTCTTAAATAGCATGGTGTCCTGGATGTTGCGCAGCTCAAGAGGAAGAGAATTCCAGGCCTCCGCAGCCTTAACAGAGAGGGAGCTACCCCCTAGCCGAACCCTGCGGAAGCAGGGAACGGCAGTCAGGCGCAGGGTGGTAGCGCGGAGATTTCTGCGAGGAGCGTAGAAGGAAAAACGCCTCTGGAGATAAACCGGCCCTAGACCATGTAAGGCTCTATGAGCCAGTGTAAGGGCCTTAAACTGGATTCGGTGGACCACAGGAAGCCAATGCAAGTCTCGTAAATGCTGTTTTATACTAGCGCGCCCAGGGATTTGCAGCAGAACCCTTGCAGCCGCATTCTGAATTACTTGTAGTTTCTTTGACTGATACCCAGGGAGTCCAATATATAAACGATTGGCAAAGTCAATACGGGACAAGATGAGTGCCCGAGTGACCATTTCCCTGGCGGATCTCAGTAGCAAGGGGAAGAACTTCCAGAGAGATTTTAGGATGCCGACGCAACCCCTGCCAGTCGCTTTATCTGAGCAGTAAATCTAAGATCTTCCCCAAACCAGATCCCCAAATTTTTTGCAGGATTGCCAGATGACAGAGGCTGGGGGTACTCTGGGGGCCACAGAGTCACTCTAAAGAGCAGAGGGAAGGAGCCATAGAGAAGAACCTCCGACCTACCCTCATTACACTTCAGCTGTGCCCAGCAAACCAAAGACCGCCGCAAGGCAACGCTGAGCTGCTGTATGGGACAATTCACCTTCCTTCCTGGTAAAGAGGAGCTGAGTGTCATCCGCATATGCTATGATTTTTGCACCCAGCTCCTCTGCTAGGAAGATCAGGGGTGGGACATAAATGTTAAAGAGCAGGGGGCTCAAAGTCGAGCCCTGCGGAACACCAGTAGCCATTTTCCGGGGGGTAGAGGAAAAAGGAGGCATCCAGACCTGCTGTGTGCGATCTTCTAGGAAGGATTCAAGCCACTTCCAGGCCTGCCCAGACACACCAATGTGAGAAAGCCTAGGGAGAAGTTGTTGGTGAGGAACCGTATCGAAGGCGGCAGAGAGGTCCAATAAGATCAGGGCCGCTCTGCCGCCCCCATCCAAACACTCCCTTATAGATTCTGATATTTCCACAAGAGCAGTCTCAGTGCTATAGGAGGCCCTAAATCCGGATTAAGCCGGATGGAGAGCACCCGACGATTTAACAAAAGTGGATAGCTGCCTAAAGACTGCTTTCTCACATATCTTGGCCACCGCTGGGAGAAGAGAAATAGGGCGATAGCTGGCAAGTGTGTCTGGATCTAAGGATGGCTTCTTCAGAAGCGGTATAAGTTTAGCCTCCTTCCATACCTTGGGTACAATGCCGGTCTGAAGTGATAGATTTATAATAGCATTCACCTCCCGATTAACTACCTCAGCAAGCAGCCTAGCAGGACACGGATCAGAGGGAGATCCAGATTTGAGGGATAAAAGGATAGATAGAGAATCCTTCAAGGTGATTAGCAAAAAAGCCATCAGTGGAGAAGCGGGCAGAGAGGGAACTGGCGGGCTCGAGGTGTGGACATCGGCCGGCCCTTTGCAATCCAATCCTAAAGAATCCTGTATTGCCTGGATTTTATCAATAAAAAAGTCTGACAGTTTCTCACACCACTCTGCCGAGACAGGCAAGTCCATCCGCTCTGCACTGGGATTGAGAAAACTCTGTACAATGGCAAATATTTCCTTTGAATTATTTCTAGAGCCATCAATGCGCTCTGCAAAGAAAAGGCGTTTAGCCTCCTTAATAGTTTCGTAGTACTCCCTCTGGGCCTTTCTTAGTACTACTTGCGCCAATGGGTAATAATTTGACCTCCAACAACGTTCAAATTTTTTACAAGAGTGTTTTAGTGCTCTAAGGTTGTTGGAATACCAGGGTTTAGACGGCGCATTTCTAACGCGCCTGCCAAGAAGGGAAGGGGTAACAGACTTTACCGCCTGGGAGATCCAGTTAGTGAAATTCACTAAGGCTCCATCCAGTGTCACATTGGCAGTAGGCCGAGAATTAGACAGGACCGTACCAAAAACGGAAGCATCTATCCTCTGAGAGGGTCTGCTTTGAGAAGGCTTTTTAAAAAACAGCGGTTTGACAATGGACCAGGAGAACTGAATCAAAAAATGATCTGACCAGGGTACTTCAAGAGGATAAATGCCAGACAGAGGAAAGTTAGAGCACACCAGGTCCAGGATATGCCCCCAATATGCTTGGGGGAATTGAAACATTGGGTAAGTTGTGCCATTTTCAAAGAGTCCTTCAGTTCTGTTGTATCTGCCCCTGACGGGCAGTCAAAATGTATGTTGAAATCCCCCAGTAGTAGGAAGCTAGAGAAACGTACAGCCCTAGGGACAATGATCTCATCAAGAGCTTTCAGGAAAGCTCCGGAGGAGCTCAGGGGTCTATATACAAGTGTCCCACCCAGAGTGAAGTGCGGGGTCATAGAAATAGAGACATCCAGTAATTCATACTGTTCTAGGAAAGAGTGGAGACTGATCACTGTCTGTTCCACATTTCGGTGCATCTTTCATGCATAACAGCATGTGAATATGAAGAGCACCTCTTGTTTGGTACTCTTTACACCAAAATAAATCAGTTACTTCGCCAAGAGGAGGATTTGTTTTGTTGCAGATGAAAGACAGCATGACTTGAAATCTGTGATTAAAATATCTACAAACATTAGCAGGATCCAAATAGCAAAGTTCTCCTGCTGCCTTCACACTGATGCCCTTAATCTTTGAGTTTGCTTCTCTAAAAACATCAAGCAAGTCATCCCAAGCATACTCTGCACATCTCAGTGACACAAACCTTGGTGCACCTAGGTTTCTCAACATATATTTCAGTTCTCCATGATGATGATTGGCCCACATTGGCACACCATCAAATTAATCAAGTTATACTCCAAATTTTCGTCCTTTCCATGAACTTTGACAATTAAATACTTTGCAGAGAGATTTTGTAGGTTAACATCGGTCTTCAGGATGTTGTTTACAGGATAATAATCCAGACAAGTCACTCTCAAATAGAAGATGGAATATGTATGGAATGCATTGGCGAAATCTAGCATTCTCGGAGTATGATCTGGTTGACCAGTATTCAGCTGCTGATATTTGTATAAGGCAGTCATCATAGCGGCCACCTGCTCCAGTGGGAAATAGTTGTGGAAAACAGTGAGCTTCTAAACTTTTCTCCCACATGCTCTGGGAGCCCCTTTAGCATGTTCCATTTGAAAGAGATCAATAGCATCACCAATAACCTCTTTAGAATGCAGTGGATGGATGCTGTGGTGTTCATAAATTCCTTCTGATCAGGATCGATCCACTTTTTCAATCTGTCCACTTGATGGTAATGTTTCATCCTCCATACAAGTTACACCTTGAACAACATTTAACTTTTTATGATAAATATTATTTTGTACAAGGTATAATGTTGCTTTTTTTTACTTTATTAACACCCACCAATTCTTGACAGATTTATTTATTCTTGTTAGCCACACCATTTACTAGAATGATTAGTGGCTCAACAATATGTCTCTTTACCCCTACAGTTTAAATATTCCATTTAAAATCGAAAAGTAAGCAGACGACTCTTCCTTTAAGGCCTTTCTGTAGCTCTGTCTGTGATAATTTTCTTGTCTTTGGTCACATACGAACTACTGCTTGAAAAGGCTGTATATATTGTATGAGAATTGATTTATAAACATTTAATTTTTGAAGTTCTGGAATTGATACTGATTCAAACTTTTGATGTACTGCTCTGGCTGGCATTTTGTTATCTTTTAACTTATCATAACAATACATACATATAATTTGTTGAGCAGACAAATCAAAGCGTTTCTCTACAAGTAAATATATAGGAAATTCTTGCCACTTATCTCTGTAGGAAACTTGCATAGAAAAGTTCAATGTATCAATTGATTCCTGACAAAAATTGCAAATACTACTAAAGTTCCATTTGTATACAGTGGCTAGTCTAAGTCTTCCTCGTACCTCTTCAGCCATCACTTAGTCAACATTTCTAGCAACCATCTCCTCTTTTGCAATGGGAGCACCATCGTTAACTTCATAACACAACCAGTTGTTTCAACGGTATGTGCTTTCTTGGAAGTAGCTTTCTTCATTAAAGAAAGGCTCAGTACTGGATGTAAGCTTCCATTCACCTTTGAAAGTTTTGCAAAAATGACTTCTATTTACAAGTCTTTTTTGGGGGGCTGCATCTCTTATTAGAAAACACTATTTCAACAAATGTTCTCATTCTGCTCAGAATCTTCAGGGCAAATGCCTTATTAACTACAGGCTCACCATGTTCCTTTTGTTTGACTGCTCCTTTTTTCCTTTGCTCACTTTGCAGTTTCCACATACTATTTTGAGAAACTTCAATCAGCTCTTTTCTCTAATCACATTGTCTGCATTTTGCCACTTTTGTTTCTCTGTTGTAAGGAGATAGTATCCTCAAGGATCTATTCTCGCTCCCTCCCTCTTTATGGAACCCCTCACCCTCATTCTTAAACAAGCAGGCACCAACTACCACCTCTACGCTGATGACACCCAAATGTATTACAAGATTAAAACTCATGCTGACATCTTACACCTGAACAACACCCTTACAAAGATCCAAACCTGGTTCCATTCAAATCATCTCAAACTTAACCCTAAGAAAACCGAAATCATTCTCTTCTCCCCTAAATATAACCCTCTTCCCGTTAAATCATGGATTTCTAACCTTAATGCACTCAACTGCTCATTCAATCTGTCCAAGTCTGTCAAATCACTTGGCATTTCTATTGACAACACCCTAACCCTTAACGTTCAAATCAAAAACTCTGCCAAAGGAGCACTTTTCACTCTCCGTCACCTCAAGAAAATCAAACCATTCATACCCACTGATGATTTAAAAATTGCAGTTGTCACTTGTTCTTTCACGTATTGATTATGGTAACGCCATTCTAAACGGAATCTCCAAGGTCCACCTTGCTCCAATCAAAGCTGTGCTCAACCTTGCAGCCAGGCTCATCACTGACTGCAAACGCTTCGATCATATCTCCCCCAGCTCTCAAATGGCTCCCTATCGAAGGCAGATCTGCTTACAAAACTGCCTGTATTACTCATAAAGCCCTCCATCAAAAGAACCCCGCAGTACCTCTCCAAGAAACTCCTCATTGCTGGCACCACCCGTCCGTTGAGAAGCACCAACACCCTCTTCCTAATCCCACCTCTGCATAAAAAGAAAGCCACACAATCTCGCTCCTTCTCTGGCAATGCCCCTACTATCTGGAATGCCCTCCAAAAAACCTGCGCTGTAACCCCTCCTATTCCAGCTTCAAGAAAGACCTCAAAACCCACCTCCTCAATTACTATTGGGGATCCTAACCTGTGCCCTACTCCTGATCTCTTATCACCATACTATTTTTGTTCAGTAATATATGTCCCTCTTCCTGTACTCCATTTTACCTAATAACTTGAAATGTATAGCTCCTGCTCCTGTTTATTCTATCTTGATTTGTATAATGCTCATTTTGTTATTACTTTGTATATTTCACATTGTGGTTTTCTTACCTTTTATATGATTTTATATCATGTTGGCCTTATACTATCCTAATCATGTAAAGCGCTCTGATACCTCTGGGTCTAGCCAGCGCTATATAAAACTTTTAAAATAAAACAAAAAATTAAAATCCTTTCTACAGTTCCTATTTTTTTCCAGCATAGTAGTAACTCTGTTTGCAAGTAGAAGTATTTAGCTTTTCATACTATACTATTAAATAACCTAAAATAAGTACCTTTGTAAACAGCTAAGTCACTATGTGATAGCCACTCTAAGTCTGTTACTTTTCATGTTTAAATAAGTGTGTGCCTATCTATGTCACTGTATGCATCAGTGTGTGCCTGGGTGTATCACCATATGGATCGGTGTCTGTCTGGGTGTTGAAGAACCGGGTTTTAGAACCCAGCGGCGCCAGGGATAACGCCCGATGTCTTCCGATTCCCCTGCCTCGGCAAACAGAGACACGGGACACTTCTTGATGACGTCAAAGACCAAATTTATTGGCTGCAACCAGGAACAGAGGTCTACGAAGCACAACACGGGTGGTTCGCTAGAGACTGTACAAATTCAAGGAGCGGAGCATCGTCTTTTATGCCAAAAATCACATTCCTGGCTAGCATCAATTACATACAAACTGACCAATGAAAAAGCGACATTTCAAACATATCGCATGACGACAATCCCACTTTCCGTTGTCCAGCCCACCAGAGATGACAAGGCAGAAACCCACATTCTTGTTCGAACAGGCCGGGCAAACCCATCATAAAGACCTCAACCCAAATCAATGATTAAGCCATAAAGGAAGGAACAGAAAACAGATGAGAAGCAAGATAGAAGGGTGTGTGCATGTACCATAAACTCAGCAATGTCCTGCTCTTTGATCTCTATCTGACCAGCTGCTTAACAAGGAACTGGCTCAGCGAGGTCAGCCTCGGGCTAGGGAGTCAGTTCGGCCAGGTCACATAAGAGTCAGCTAAGGTGTACGTGTCCCAAGGACTCGTTCGGCCATAGTCATCAGCCTATGTGAGGGCAACCACACAAAATGGCTGCCGCACACAAAATGGAACCCAAGGGTTCAGACGAAATCCATGAATACGTAGTGTTCTCATTGATCGGTTATGACGAAAACACTCGTACACACCGCACTCGTGATTTGCGGTCCGCTGATACCAAAATCGTCTATATCCGACAACCTTCATTGAACGGGTTCAGAATCTCCAAACCACAGACCCTCAGAGTTACAGAACCACAGAACCACAGTGTCTCACCATGCGAGTCAGTATGCTTGTGTGTGTCGGTGTATGCATTAGTGTGTGAGTGGGTGTGTCAGTGTATGCATAAGTGTGTCATTCAGTGTGTTAGATAAGCATAAGTGTGTCCCTGAATGTGTCAGTGTATCCATCACTGCCTGCTTGGATATGTATATGTCAGTGACTGCCTGGGTATACTACTGTATTCTTTAGACTTATATATCTGTGTGTTACTTACCCCGTAAGCATCAGTTTGTGGCAGGTAGTGCTGTAGATTCAAATGCTCAGCATAAGTCTGATTTCTAGTGTTGGGCTCAGATGTGCGCAAGTCGTTTTTTGAGTCACTAGGTAGTGTGACTCCTCTTATTGTACTGTGCATGGTCATCGACTCCATGACGGGTGACGTTAGAACATGATGAAGTGTGGTTTAAGTCATTGGCAAAGGAGTTGATTTGAATTAATTATGTAAGTAACTAACAAAAACAGGTGTCCGGGGAGACCACTAATGCCACAAACGGATGCTTACTGGATAGGTAACATTTTCCTTTTGAGGCATGTGTGGCTGTAGATAGACATGCTTAGCACAGACTGTAACTAATTCAAAAATAACAATTGATGGATAGAATGCAGAACAATGTCATACATTCACCCCAGTACAGAGATCTGGGCCTAAGTCCATTGTTTTTTTGCTCACCATGCCATTCCAGTTTGGACCCAGCCATATGCAAATCTGTCTTGACCCTGCACCCAATGGTAACAGTCCAGCCTGAACAGCCAGGCCCTCCCTGGACTGGAAACAAGCATCATAGGACCGGTTTCAGGGTTTCAGCCCTCATCAGTCAGGATAGACTGTAAAGCAGTTTACCTTCGTAAGTGGTGGCTCACCTGTGGGAGTTAGTGGTTTAAAATAGTATATGTAGGATTGCTAGTCCTTCCTTGGCTTATTGATGTGCCAATACATCTACAGAGTAATGTTAGTTAAATGTATGACGGGTGGTCCATGTAAAGGTCATACATATGCAAACAAAGAACACATGATGGATGGAATACTGAACCAATCAAACATTCACCCCCAGTCACAGATCTGAGTTAAATCCAGTTTTTTTGCACACCACTCCATTCCAGCTAGGACTCGGCCATATGCAAACCAGTCTTGTCCCTGCTCCCCATGGGAACAGTCCAGGCCAGGTCCTCCCTGGACCAGAAATAAGCATCCCAGGACTGGTTTCGGGGTTTCACCCTTCATCAGCCAGGCTAGCTTGAATCTGGTGAAATAGCGAGCAAGGGACCCACGTCTGGGTATACCCTTTCCACTTAGGGCGGCAAATGCAAAAAGAACAGATGATGGATTTGGCTTGGCAGTTCGGGCTTGACTGTTCCCACGAGGAGCAGGGTCAAGACTGATTTGCATAGGACTGGGTCTAAACTGGGGTGGCATGGGGAGCAAAAGAACGATGGATTTAATCCAGATGTCTTGACTGGGGCTGAATGTATGATTTATTCAGTATTCCGTATATCATTTGTTTGTGCTGCCTTACATATGTCATCTATAGGTATATTTCATAGGAAGGCCATTGAAGCTCTTTTTTATGAGTGGAGTGAGCTTTGGGAGGAACATGTAAAGTTCTTTTAGCTTTAGCATAGCAGGTTTAGATACATTTAACAATTCATTTTGCAATACCTAATTTAGAGAGGACCTTTCCTGTGTGGTTTTGTGGAAGCAACCAACAGTTGTTGCTATTTCTAATTGGTTTAGTTCTGTCAATATAATACCATAGAGCTCTTTTTACATCTAAAGTATGTAATGCCCTTTCTGCAACAGAGTCAAGTTGTGGAAAAAAGACAGGTAGTTCAATACATTGATTGCATGAATTACGATACCACCTTAGGTAGGAATTTGGGGTTAACACGAAGTACCACCCGATCTTTATGTATTCTGAAGAATGGCTCTTCTAATTTTAATGCCTGGAGCTCACCAACTCTTCTGAGTGAAGTGATGCGGATTAGAAATGTTACCTTTCAGGATAAATACTGGAAGGGGCATGAGTGAGCCGATTCAAACGGACGGCCCATTAGTCTTTTTTTATACAAAATTTCGGTTCCGTGTGGGAGCTAGTGGAGCTCTAGGAGGAATGACTCTTGTGAGTCTCTCTCTAGGAAGGTTTTGAAAACTAAAATTCAGAACAAGAAAATGTGTTGTCTATTTTGAAGATAAGCAGCCACAGCATTTAGGTGTAGCTTTAGCTTTATAAAGCTAAACCTGATGTTTGAAAATGAAGTAAGCAGCAATGTCTTGTACTTTAGCTGCTAATGAATCAATGTTTTTGAATTGACAATAGTGAACACATATTTTACATTTGGCAGTATGACGGGTCCGAGTAGTAGGCCTGCATGCTTCTTCAAGGATAGCCATACCAGGAGCTCCAACTATAATTTATGCCTCTAGCTGTGGTGACAGCAGCATCTAGGGCACAGCAAATTGTATTTTATATGAATTTGCCTTCTGAAGCAATCTGGTATCTCCTCTTTTTGTGCTCCTGTGGGAGATGTTGAAGGAGCTCCTCCATCTAATTTCAGTGGGCCCTGGCGTGCCGGGATACGAGGACGATGGGGTTAGCGATCCTCCAGTAGTTGGCTTATTGGGTGGCTATCCTCTTCACAGCAGCATCTATCTTTTTGCTCTCTATCTGGTGGGGGCGCCTCCCAACGTTTGAGCGGTAGCCCTTTGCATGCCGTGATAACTACCAATGAGTAGGGAGGGAGTGGTCCTTGTACAAATGGAGTCGCTGGGTGATGCTTTGTATTATTTTGTGCTTTGTGGAAGGCTGCAGCTCTACCTATTAGGTCGTGATAGGTAGTTGTGTCATCTGTTGGAGAAGGCTTTGCAGGATACAGATCTGGGTCTGTATTAGCAGGTGGGTCTGCATCATAAGCGTCCCACGGGTCATCCTGTGGTGGGATGAAAAACCAACTCCGTAAAATAATTTATAGAACCCTCTGTTGAGTATGGTGCAGGTTTCATAGGTGAAAGCGCTGGTGACTGGGCTTGTGGCTTTGTCCACCTTCTTCATGTGCTTTGGTGGGATGGGTGCTTCCTCAAAAGATAGCGGTCTCTTGGCTGGTTGTGCACCAGATTATGGTGGTCTTGTAACTATATGACCAGTGTCCGGATGTATCATTATGTGTTTATGTCTGGAGCCTATCTCCTCATTTAGTCATTGTAGCAGTGGTTCCATAGGCTCAGTATGCTTGCCGAATGTGTGGGTTTTCGGCTCCCACAAAGTTTTCAGTGCCAAGGGTTTTGGGGTCAATGTTGTAAGTTTCGGTAACAAGATGGAGTGGTGTTCCGTTCAGAGATTCTCAGTTCCAAAAGTTGGCTCGACTCATATGGAGGAGTCAGTTCAGGAGTGAGTGGCTGATGCTGCTTTTTTCGGTGCAGAGCTGGGCATGTCCGATGCAAACTGTGGGTGCTAACCATAGCCCAAAGGCAGTATTGGTCCAACTGAAGTCTTTGGCCAATCTGGGCTAGGTAGCCCCTTTGTTGTGAACTACTGAAGTCAGAGTGGAGGTTAATACAGCATAGTACTCACGGCTTGACCTAGTGAGAGTTCCTGTAACTCCAGCTCAGATCTGGCGCAGCTCTCATGGGAGAAGGTGCCCTCATCAGAGGCAGACGCCTGGCCTGTGTATCTACGTGAAGAACCTCCAGCCCGAAGAGGTCTGGAGTATCCTCAATCCTGTGGCGTGACATCTCTAGTTGTTGAGCTAAAAAGTAAGACATGGTGTAGAGGGAACATCAAAATTCTAAAGTTTGCCGCAAAGGCCCAAATGGACTGCAACCGAATCAAGTCACCCCGAAGGAGTAGATGTCGATGGATGGATGAGGGTGACTGAGGAAAGCTGTGATCAAAACAATACCAGCGGTATTAAATGGAAAAGTAGAATCAACTACAGTCTTGAACTGGAGCTGAAGAGCACATGTCCAAACCAGACTGCGGACGAAAACAATCTAACAATGGAGTAGATAGTCATGCGCATTACCAGCAAGAGGAGTCACACTACCTCATGACTCGAAAGACTTGCACACATCTGAGCCCAACACTAGATGGCAGACTTGCGCTAGGCGTGTGTATCTATAGCCAAACATGCCTCAAACATACATATATAGACACACACACTACATAAGGTAACTTTTGGAAAGTTCATAAGCACTTTGGTTGGTTCCAGATTCCAAATGGAATCTTCACTTGTGAGGATTTTTAAAATCCAGCAGTCAGCTGTGCAGCCACTGAGCAAACAATCTTATAGTGCCTGAAGGTGGAAGCCAAAACATTTTAGTGGAAGGAACATGTTACTAACCCTGTAAGCATCTGTTTGTGGCATGTAGTGCTGAAGATTCACATGTTGTGTATACTCCTGCCATCTAGCGTTGGGCTCAGACTTGTACAAGTTTTTTTAGTTTGATGAAGTCTTTGAGTCATGAGGTATAGTGACTCCGCCCGTCTCTGGCAATGCACATGGCCATCGGCTCCATTGTTCGATTGTTTTTTCCATAAAGTGCAAAGATGTAGGTGGCGCACAAAGAATACAGAAGAGAGGACCATCCAAAATGAATGTAAATGATTACACAATCTGCAACAGCCACAGGTGACCAGAGAGGAGGAGGGGTACATGTTAACCTACAGCACTACATGCCACAGAAAGATGCCTATAGGGTAAAACAAAATTGTTTGCGGCATTTGTGTAGAGACTGTAAAGCTGTTCTGCTAAAAGCAGTGGCTTAGCCAGTGAACTTTGCAAAAGATCAGACAAGGGTATGTAATAAAGACTGGCCAATATTAGCTGACAGGCAGGCTAATACATCCACACAATGTTTAGAAAACATATGATGGGTAGACAGTATAGCTGCTTTGCAGATTACAGCTAGAGGTCTGTAGCTTATGAAAGCTCATTTATTACGAGTCGAATGTGGCCTAGAGGAGACAGGTAGGGGTATTTTTGCTTTGGCATAGCAGGCCTGTATGTACTTACAATGCAATATCTATGTGGCGATCTTGATTAGTCAATCATCCAGGTAAGGGAATATATGGATGTCGCTCTTCCTGAAGTGAGTGGCTACAATGGTTAGACATTTAGTAAACACCCTGGGAGCTGTGTGTAGGAAGGTGGATACCTGACTATGGTTGCCCCCAACTTTTTTCCTGGTGTTTTGCTGGTTTTCTGACTTAGTTGACCTGGGGCCCTGCTATTCAGGACCCCAGGCCCACTGCTCTCTCTCTAAAATGGATTCTATGTACCTTAGGTACATTTCCAATTGGTACTGGGCCACCTTATCAGACCCTGTAACTCAGGGCATAGGTGTACCCAGGGCCTACCAGGGGCTGAAGCATGTATTATGCCACCCCTGGATGGCCATCTAAATCTGACACAACTGGCTGCACGACAGCTGGGGCAAGGTGGTGTAATCACCCTTTGCTTTAGATATAGTATACCTATATCTAACCCTAAAAATGGACACACAGATTCCTATCAGTCACTCCTATGGCAGGCCTTGACAATCCTGAAGGCAGAGTGCATGGAATCGTGTGAAATGGTGCTCTGGCATGAGCTGAGCCCGTTTGCAGCTTGCGGAACCAAGTCCTAATAGCTGTTCCATGATAACGCATACCATATACTCTTAAGTGCATTATAATCCTTGCGGTTAAATGCTATCTCTGGTATTGCTTTATCAAAACATGCAGAGTAAGGTGTCATACGAATTGGAATACTAACCCCTCGCCAATTCTGGCGACGGGGTTAGCATTCCACCCTTCTAGAGGGACACGACATGTATGTAACTGTGAACCCCGGTTAAAGTTAACTGAAGCCTCAGCTCCACAAAATGGATGCTGCCACCACAGACACGAGTTTGACCTCCTGCTGCTGGGAGTCCTTCCAGCTAGGAGAGCTTGGACAAAGGGTTTCCTGTCAGGGGTGGTGCTAGCACCATCCCAGACAGGGTTTTGTGTATCCTGGGTAGGCAGGGCTTTACAGGAAGGTGACTGCTGAGTGGCATCCCAGTGCTCACTACGCATCTACCGGCTAGAACCAGTTCCAGGGGCACACCAGCCCCTGACCTGGGGAAAGTCCGTCATGGGAGAGGGGTGTAACCACCCCCCTTCCTGGTCCCACCCCTAGGGCAGGACCTAGTCGCGTACCCACCCCTTTCTTTAGGATAAAGGCAGGAGCGGGGACCCTTCCAAATTAGATCATCTTTGAATCAAGAGCTACTTTCTACGAAAGGAAACTCAAGACTCTTCTCAAGATTTCTCCCTTGTGGCTAAGGAGTAGTCACCCTGCATCCGCAGGCACCATCTAAGAACTCTGCGGTTTGCTGCACGTCCTTCCTCAGGAATCCGACCAACCAGCACGACGAGACCCAGCTTCCCTGGCACCTCTGACCTCTACCTACCTCTACAGCTAAGCTGAGAACCGTAGGTGCGACGAGACCTCGAGGGACCGGCCATCATCTGAACTGCACGACTCTTATCCAGCACGACCGCCGAGGGATCCTCTGGTGAGTGCTTTGGGGTCCGAGAAGCCCCGACTCTGAGCAGCTCCAGCACCGAAGTCCAGCCTCCCAGCATCTCCACGATCTGCGTGGGGCCCTTCTGCTTTTTGCTGTTCACTGCGTTGTTTGGCTACTAGCCCGCTGGCTTGTGGCCTTCTTAACGACGCCCGACGACATCACTGCTGCTGGTCTGGTTGCTCCAGACTGGCCCTTGCTCCCTTCCAAAAGAGGAGCACCCCGGACCCTCCTGGTCCACTCCAGACGCCATTTTGAGTCCACCGCGTGGGCTTGAATTTGCCAAGGCTTTGTTGCCCAATCCTGGGTCCAGCGACGTCGACAGCATCATCCATCGTGGGACAGCTCGCACCTCCATCCTGGTCGCCGACAACGCCTCCTGGTCCGTGAGACTGCAGAGCCCAGCGTCGCCCACTCACCTAGTCGAGGTGACTACCATCCGGTGCCCTCCTGGTGCCACCTGACTACTGGCTAGTAGTCACGAACTTGGTCCCCTCTGCTTTCAGGTGTCATCCATCTTCGATCCAGGCTTGGATCACTCGAACTATCTTCACTGGTCGCCTGCCAGCAACTTCTTTCTTCGGGCTCCTGGTCCGTCTACGAGGATTCCAGACGTCTTTTGAGACATATGCAGCTGCAGCCCCTGGGCTAGGTAACTTCGGCATTTCGGTGCCCCAGCATAGCCTCACTATCCAAGGGTCAGGATCCACTTTCGTTTTCCTCCCACCAGGTCGGGTTCGCCCGAGAACACTAACTTTGCTTTTACTAGCTCCCATAGACTTTGTCCCGCATCCCGCGTGAGAGTGCACACTCTGCACCCGAGTCCCCTAGGCCTCCTATTAGTAATCTGAAGGTTCAGTAGTCAAGTCCTAGCCATTCCAAAGCCTATTAGTACAGTACTTACCTGCTAGTAATTTCGCATTCCACTTTTAGAGTATATGGTTTTTCGTGCCCCTCGGGCATTTGTGTAAATTGTGCAACTTAAAGTATTTTCGTAAGTTTTGTTGTGTGCTTAGTACCCTGTCCTCAAAGAGTACAGGGCTGTTGTGATCTAAATAAATACACTGTTTATTTTCATAACACTTGTGTGGTGTCCTTTCACTTGGTGTTCAAGGGGTATATGTGATGGTATAACAGCTGGCTTAACACGCCCTCTAGAGTTTAGCCCGAAGACTGCTCGTATCCACGCTACTAGGATAGCTGGTCTATAAGGTTGACTTACAACCAATCACCATAAGGGTTGTTTGGACTGATACAAAGTGCTCACTAGAATAGTGAACATTATATATCAGGCCAACTTCTCACACTGTGTTGACCCGGAAGGGTAGCATTTTAAACTGAGGGAGGGAGTCTGCTGCTGTTGCCTGGGGAATGTGGTGGAAGTCTCCAGGGCAGGAGTTTTTGTTGCACCACAAAAGGAGCATCAGAAAGCAGTTTGGAGGGCCACCATGGCTTTGAAAGTCTGTATCCTTCCTGATTATTTCTAGCATGTCATCGACTTGGGGGCCAAGAGATTCTCCCCCCATCGAAGTGAACATTCAGAAGTAAAGCCAAAAACATGCAGCCATGACTGGCTTCAGACCCTGGAATTTATGCTGTGAGCAGCTGTCTGCAGCATCTAGGGCACAGCAGATGCTGTTGAAATTTATCTCCCCTTCCACCAACTCGTGCCCCCTCTTTCAATACTGTTCGGGTAGATGCTGGATGCAGTCCTCAATCTAACACCAGTGAGCCCCGTTGTAACTATAAAATTGATAGTTCGCTAATGGTTGGTCAGATTGTGCCACAACACATTTGCCACCAGTGTCTATCTTCTTAATCCCATGCTCTATATGGAATATGAATGGTATGTTTGTGGTGTGAAAACTTTAGCGTGGATGTACTGTATAGTGATTTATATTGTAAATATTTGTTTCTTTTTGTATATTTTGTATATAGTTGTGATATGCACAAGAAATTTTACTTGAAAAAATAAGAAATCTTTTTTGAAAAACATTGAAATAAAGTAGTAACAAATGTCATGTCAGACTGATATGCTTTATTCATACCAGATCTTTGGCAATTAGTGACAAAGTTAGTCCAGTATTGGCAGTCGTGTTGTTAGCTTAGTTCAGTTTTGACTTAGCCTTGCTGGTCAGGAGTCAAGACCCTGTTTTGTTCTCTTGCCAGAGGGAGGAGAGCATCCCCTGTGCCCTGGGTTTGCCTGCTTCCGAGCAGTATGGATAACTAAGGAATCAGGGGGCAATTAGCCACTGATGTAGGGTGGGTCAGAGGGAGAAGCTGACGGGAGGCGTGACTCCGTGCCTTCACAGGTTCTTTAAAAATGTCCCCAGCAGACTTAAGCATGCCCTTTGGCATCGTAAGATCAGCCGCGGCCCGTGGAGGGAGTTGCGGTGGGGCATAAATAAAATGAATTTCGTAGCACGCCCTGCATCGCAAAATGTGATTTAGCGCGCGCTACGAAAATCGTAATATTGATTAAATTGTTTACTTACCTCCAATTATCCATATTCCGTTTTTTAGCACCCACCACCCTGCCCCTCCCCCACCCCACCTTTCTGCCCCACCGCAACTCCCTCCACGGTCCGCAGCTGCGTAAGACACTGGTGGAACTGCAGAGTAGGGGAAAGTGTCTCTAAGTGGATGTCTTCTCCCTCATGCTCAATTTGGAGCTCCACCTAGTGAAATGTGGACGCTCTGTGCAAAAACGAGCGGTACGAGGTGGTATTGTCCGGGGGAAGAATGCTTTGCATGGTATAGGTCAGGGTCAACTAGGGGTTCAA
This sequence comes from Lissotriton vulgaris, assembly GCF_964263255.1. Classification (NCBI taxonomy): domain Eukaryota; kingdom Metazoa; phylum Chordata; class Amphibia; order Caudata; family Salamandridae; genus Lissotriton; species Lissotriton vulgaris. The sequence goes on from NC_141698.1 coordinate 93,736,569, forward strand.
CGTCCCAGGGGCCAGAGGCCTGGGGATCATAAAGTCAGCCAGGGCTGGCCCCTGCCCACAAGTGTAAAGAACCCTTTGGTGAGTGTGACGGAGGGTCTACAGGCAGCAGAGAAGATGTAGGGATAGGGGGGGGGGGGGGGGGCAGGAAGGAATAGGAAGCAGTGGAGAGGTGCCTATATTGTGTGACCAAGGCTTCTTGTGCATGGGCTCCATATGATGGTTGAGGACCTCCTCAAAAGTCAACTTCCTCTTATGAGGAAAGACGCCCTTAGCATACGCAGGAGGCTTAGCCAGTATTTGACCCATACCAGGCAGAATGTATATAGGTTGATGCCTGGCATCGAACTGTTCTTGAAACCTTTGCAGAATTAGCTGGTAGAGATCCTCAGAGGCAGCAGAGGAAATAACTGCTGACGGCAACTTGGAAGGAGCTGAAGAGGGTAGACACCCAAAGGATGCTGAAATGGGCTTCAGCTAGGTGGATCTCAACTCCCAGTGCTACTGGTCAGGGCATCTCAAGTCTTTGGCACTGAATGTCTTGACTCTAATTGTGTCCAAGAGGGTGCCTTTTGATCCGGTGGCAAGACGGCGGTCAATATCTATGGGGCTCTGAGGAGAACTTTGCTAACAGACTGGGATGAGTATCTCTGGTCTGGCTTGGACGTTCAGTGCCAACCATGGCCTTGAAGCAGTGGCAGACTGGGGCTTCTGATACGGCACAGGCGTTCATAGCTGGTGCCTCCTTGAGGTGGGTTGCTTGCAGGAGAAAGGTACTCAATGTGGCCTTTGTGTTTGAGCGGTGGGCCGGCCGGGGCTGGTCTGCTTCACCATTGGTCTCATAGTCCAAGCTTTCCGATGTGAACACCTCTTCAAGCTAGACACCGCACAAGCCCGGTTGATGGAGATCTTCCTTCTTTCATTATTCGAAGAGGTCCAGAGTATCTTCCTCTTCTCAGTAATGCACCATAGAAGCCAAAGCTATGCATCCATCTATGCTTAAGCATCTGTTGTGGAACATGAAACACAGGAGTCCTCTCCATGTTCAGCGGAAAAACAGGTTATAAACCTCCTGATCCCTGTCTTCTGGTACTTTGCATGGGAAATAGAGCTGAATCGAAATTGAGTTCTTTCCATCATGTGGACATTCTCGGATGTCGAAATAGTGGTATGCCGGAGGGGCTAAGCACCTGAACAGTAGAGACCATCTACTACAAGACAGAATCAAAGAGAAGAGCAACGGAAGGGAGAAACGAGTAGGCAAGTCTACTGATGAGGAAAAGATCCAAGGGCCTGGCAAGAACATCACACAGTGTTGAACAGGTGCTCACAGACAAATCTGAACAGGACTGAAGAAACATCTGACAATAGAGCTGATGCCCATTCACATTACCAGAGATAGGTGGAGCTATTAGACCTCTTGACTCGAAAAGACTTCTTCGAACAAAAATAAGTTGTACACATCCATGCCCAACACTAGATAGCAGGAGCATGCACAGCATGTGTACCTATAGCTACACAAGCCACAAATACATATTTTTTGTTTTTTGGTGAGTCCATCTGTGTGAATTGCTTCTTTCTTTTTACCCTTTGGGGAAAACCCATAGGTTAAAGTAGCGTATGTCAGTGTCAACATTAACGTTCTGTACAACATTTTTTTTTTTTGCCAGGTACAGTTATGAAAGCTAACTATATCTTGCGCTCCATAATGTACTGCTTACGACCTCAGATATTTGAAGCAAAGTAACAACCCAGGCAAAATACAAGTACTGGCAAGGTTCAAGAAAAAAAGCAAGGAAATTATATAATGAACACGAAAAGGCACTGAAATAGCATTCAAAGTCTGCATTTAATAAATATGATTAAATGTTATGAGGATATTCATCGCATAGAAACAAATAAAAATACATTAAAAGTCTTTACAGTCGACATTCACTAAGTATGTATCGTTTTTTATAAGTAAAAGAATTCCCAATAGTGTGAAGGGAAGATGGGTTCCGTCTACGTGTTTCAACACTTTGGAAGTGTCTTCCTCAGGACGCTACCATCTTGTAGCTAAAAATAGATAAATAATATTTACATAGATTGTTTTGTTTATGCTAGACAGTGCACATTATTAAATATATTGATAAAGACATTTTACTCGAACTTTTTATAGCCAGAAAATTGATGGTGCAACATGATGTACTGCTTTTGTAATAACACATAATACATGTTTTTTCATTAAAATGATAACCCAGATATAATATATGCCGGGTCTGTATTTTTCTAATCCACTCAAGGTTAGTATTCTGGCTCTAACTAGGTCTTTGAATACTTTGTCAGTATGTTTTAGTAAGCCTTTGAGCATTGGTAAGGTGTTATTAGACGTTGGTGAATGTGTAAATGTCTCCACAAGGAAATCCTCTTCTAGAGGGTCTGATTGTAGTTCTACCCTGTGATATTGACAGGCCTGTTAATAAGCTGTGCAAAACTGATGTTATCAGGTGGGGAGGATCTGGAGGGATACAGGTCAGGATCATTATCCTGGTCTGGATCTTTATAATTTCAAGAAAGAGTCAGGACAAGCCAAGGATTGTCGCTTTTACAGAGAAAATTCCAATACAAGGTATACAAGATAGTGATTTTTATGTGTTTGTGACTCGCTTCAAGGGTTCCAGGTCTAATCGCAAAAGAGGAGTAACAGCCAACACGTGTTTCGCCCCCTTTACATGGCCATCCAGCCTGGTGCTTCCTAAGGGCTGTACACACCAACATTAAAATAAACAAAGGAACTCACAACAAAAAAACAAAACATACAGAGATAACCTAAAACGTGCAGTCCACAGATCCTCAAGTTGATCAGTGAAAAAACTAAGTGGTATGGATCAGAGCTAATATCCCTTGATGAAAAAGCATTTCTTTACATTGCACACCCAACGATGCCTACATTTTACCTCCCCCCGAAAATACACAAAGGCACATACCTGCCGCCCGGTAGACCTATCATAGCAGGCATCAATTCACCATGCTCAAGACTGGGAGAATATGTTGATTTAAAAATAAAAAATAGGTGCTAATGAAAGATTCCATCGTTTATTGAAGATACCAAAGACATCCTTCTTAAACTACACCAGTGGTTCCCAAAAATTTTTGACCCGCGGCTCCCTTGACCAATTGGCCGGTGGCCACGGCTCCCCATTACATTACTTTTTTTTGGTAACTTCTGCTAAAGGCCTGCTATACTGTATCTTTTTGAAAGAATCTTCAAGAGCCTGGGCTTTACTCATTAGTAATGTATTGCATTGGATGGCTGACATTGGCAAAGCTAACAGGTTTGGCTTTAATTTACCCATGGAGTGGTTCTTAACCTGTGGTCTGAGCTAGGGGTCCGTGAGGCCTAGTCAATGTGTTCGCAAAGGCTTTACAAAATTAAATTTTAACATTAATCAATTAAAATCAACGTATATACAAATAAAAATGCAAAATTGTAATTTCTATATTTGCTTTTGAATTAAATAAGATATTTGAATATTTGAGCATCTGTTTGGTGTTTTTGTATTTTTTAGAGTATACATGTTTTTGTATTTTTGTTTTGAGTTTCAAATCACAAAAATTGCTTAGGCCGGCTGACCCTGGCTTCCAATGAGGAAGGAAGGGGGGCTTCCAATAATAATTCACTGGGAGTCCACACATGCCAAAAGGCTAAGGTACACTGTGCTACTGCATGCAAATACAGCATGTGCAGCATGCAAACAAATTATGATATAAATGTTGGTTGACTTTTTTAGCACATTTATGCGAGGCCTATTAACTTTTCCAATGCTGGTTTGCTTCTGGTATAAAAAAATTTCTTAGCTCTGTCCTCTGTGTCCCCAGTTTTTGCTCTTTTTTCAGGAATGGAAAAAAAAAAGAGGTTACACCTGCATTACCGGGACCAGGGATACTATATATAAACTTGATGGATCCATTTTGGATGGTTTGGACTAAGTACACCAGGAGTCAAACATATCTCCCCATATAAGAGACTGTGAAGTACTCAAAAACTCCAGAGAAAAGTCATACAAAGCACAACCCTGTGCGAGTTAGTTTATATTTCAAAACATCAGATTGAAGTATATAATTGACATATCTTATGAACCTTGGAACATAACTTAATAAACATGTATGAAAAGGTTTCTCATGTAAAGGTTTTGTAGTTTGGCATACACATCAATATTAATTTATTTCTGTGATAATTGTTTCTTTGGTCTCAATGGACAGCTGACAAAAAAAACTGCTGCAGTCGGCTTATTTCTCATTTAAAAAGTATTTTAGTCCTAATAAAGTTGCAGCTTTTCTTAAACAAGTAAGCATTGATTGTAGAGTGCAGTCACAAGTAAAACTTCCTTCATTGCGCTGAAGGTCTCACAATGATAATCCTATTTCAAACAAGTTGTAACTCGACCCAACTGGAATACAAAGTGCTGCACGTTAACAGAAGGCACTTTATTAATGTCACACAGTGCATACTGCAGTAGTCTTCCCTGCCCCTAAAGCCAAGCAATCCTTCAGCTGAGACTTACATGACAAGGGGATTACATCATGTTTCATAACGTCTTATTTTTATATAATCAAATTATATGACGCACTGACGAACTCGCACAGATACTTCATGTTGAAAACACCTTTGAGTGACTTCAAACACAAAATCAAACTTTGAGGTTATAAATACAGGTGGGACATATACTTTGTTCTGGATGGGCATAACTGTTTCCTGAGAGCCCCCAGGACAAGTAAAGAATGTTCATGATCAGGTATGAAATATTCTGACGATGCAGCAAATGCACCACCTAGTGGGCACCAGGCTCAGCGCACCCGGCCTGCACTCGAGATGGAATCAAAGCAGCAGAACAATCACTCTGGACAACTTCTTGGAGACCAATAAAATTATCCTAGAGAGGCTATAATTTTGCTTGGATGACAATGTTTTGAGATCCAATGGCAAAATATAGAAGCAAACACGCTGAACTGCCAAATTTGCGCCGCCGCACGCATACGCCTCCTCATGAGCTACGTTGAAAAATTCTGGCTGTGGGAGCCTCATTTTGCTGACTTCACCACTCACATTATACTGGGGCGAAAGTATATTGATATTCTCTGCATCTGGCAGGGAGACCTACCCCTGCTACAACGACTTGTTGAAACGCTGGATAAAAATCCCTGGGGCATCAAAACCACCTCCTATTTCTCTCCAAAGGAGATCAATTTCCAGGACCGGACACTATATGTCAAAGACAACACTCGGCACAGCAAACTACACAGGAAAGAAACAGCAGCTAATTTGATTCTTAGGGCGTATAGCTGCCACCCCAAACACAATATCAGGAAACTCCCGAAGGGGGAATTCCTGAGAACTCATAGGAAATGCAGTGAGGACCAGGTATTCATGGAAAAGGGAAAGGAAACCATATTGAGACTGGAATAGCAAAGATATGGTCATAATATACTGTCTAACTCCTTAACCACAGTTTCCAAAATGGAGCGGAAGAACACCCTTAAACCCAAGAACCATGAGGGAAATACTGTGATCCGTTTCATCACGGAATACCATAATGGCCATCATCATATAAGACACACACTTAAACGACACTGGCATCTTCTACAACATACCCCAAGTCTGAAGGGCCGTCTTAAAAACTATCCAGAAATTACCTTCCGAAGAGCTCCAAACTTAAAACAAACATTTGCAATGCAATAGGTCTCGCATTTACGCAAGTTTGAGCCATTGACATTGCAAATGACAATGCCTTTTATTTTGGTGTTTAAAACATAATTAAAAGGTAGTCATTTACAATGCCAATAGCTTAAACTCTCGTAATGCGAGATCTATTGCATTGTAAATGCTTGTTTTTAATATTTTGCTGACTAGGACTGGAGGGGTAAAGTTCTCTCCAGGTGGCAAACCTTCAAACAGCCCGTTGCATATTGCTTAATTGTAACCCATGTTTTGGTGATAATTTTTAACAAATCTGTGAAAAAAGTACTACAGTATTTTTTTTCATATTCACATACTTTCCATCACGTTTTTGGGTTCATCTTTTAAAAAGGAGAGGGGGAGGGGGTCAAAATATGTATGTGCCCATCCCAGAACAAAGGCATACAAATGTATAGGACAGATCCTGAGGGCAGTACACTCCCAAAAACAAGGCTTTTGCCTTAGCACCTGGCACACAGAGTGCGCTGCAAGCTCCCGTTGACGAAAATTGGCACCGATTTTCGCCAGCGTTCTTCTATTTTCATTTTGGAATTGGTTTCCGTTACTTTTGTGAATGGAATGTGAACTATGAAAGGGAATAGAAGAGGCAGGTAGAAGTAAAATCCTATTGCTGGAAAAGTTAGACTTAAACTGATGTGAAAAGTTTAGTCTCATGCTCTCTCGCTGCAGTGCCATCAAATATTTAATATTTTAAGCGTAGTTCCTCATTTTGTTCGCTCTTGTACCACTCACACACTGTACACCTACAAGAGTTCAAATAATCCATCATTTGACTTTAAATGTTCAAAAATGTATTTGAGAATGCGGGCATCGATCCTGCTACCTCTCGCATGCTAAGCGAAAACGCTACCAAAGGAGCTAATTCCCCCGCCTATAAGCCTTGGACATGAGCACCTTTAAATCAGGCTCAACACACGCGTGGAGAGGAGTTGGTGTTTTATTTAACTCTTTCTGTCTGCCCATCGAGATAACCAGCTCATCAGCAAACATGTTTTGTGCCTCAGTAGCCCATTAGAAAACTATACTGACATATATTCCAGTACAAAACAAAATGTTAAAAACTGATCGGAATGAATTCTGACCCTTGTTAGGACAAGAAAACAAGTTACTTACCTGTAACTTTGGTTCCCCAGTATTGGTAACTTTCATAGATTCCCATGCTTTGTATCATTCCCCGTCGTCAGAATGGGAGCCTCGGTAAATAGAAAATACCTTAGTAGTAAGCACACAGTGAAAAAATAGGCCTAGGCCTCATCTCATTTTGTAGCTTATCCACCTCTTTTTGTAAAAGAGACCAAATTCTTGCAGTAGCCAATCAGAGCAGCCTCACCCCATAGAACCTTCGTGAGAGAGCCTCAGATTTTCGTAGCCGTTGTGAACAGCAACATCATAAGACAATAAGGCTGAGCTTTCCCAGGGGAGGAGGGTGGGCGCATGGGAATCTATGAAAGTTACCAATACGGGGGAACCAAAGTTACAGGTAAGTAACTTGTTTTCTTGCCCCAGTATTGGAACTTTTATAGATTCCCATGCTTTGTATCAGAATAGCAAGCAGTAAAGAGAAAAGCATATTTTGTAATGTGTACCTGAAAATGTCATACATAATTCTGATAAGAAAACCAGATACACATTAGTATCACAAAGCAAAATAATAACAAGTAATACAAAATATGCAAACAGGAAGGCGGGATAGTAAGGAAAGCTCACCGACTTATTGGAAAAGGTTCCTCAAAACCGCCCGCCCCACTGCCGCATCCTCTTTCACAGAAGAATCCAAGCAGTAGTGGCGAGTGAAGGTGTGGACACTGCTCCATGTCGCCGCTCTACATATGTCCTTGATCGGGACACCTGAGAATAGAGCCACCGATGAAGCCATTGATCTCGTAGAATGAGCACGAACTGCTCATTGAAGTGGTTTCCCCGCTGCTTGATGGCAAAAGTGTATTGCACTGTATATCCAGCTGGAAAATCAGGGTTTAGAAACTGGACACCCCTTTCGAGGAGCGCTGAATGAAACAAAAAGCTGGGAAGATTTTCTGAATAGTCTTGTTCGCTCCAAGTAGAACTTAAGACATCTGTGAATGTCCAAAGAGTGCAAAGCCCTTTCAGCTGGCGTGGAGGGCCGCGGGAAGAAGGATTTTAAGACCACCGGCTCATTCAGATGAAATTCTGAGGGTACCTTCGGAATAAATTTAGGATTTGTCCTTAGGATGAGAACATCATTTTTGAATTGTAGAAAAGGTTCCTCAATTGTGAAAGCCTGGAGCTCACTAACTCTTCTAGCCGATGTCAGGGCCAAGAGAAGAGCCAGTTTCCATGAGAGAAACGTAAGGTGGGCCCTATGAATAGGTTCAAATGGGGCCTTCATTAGATGTGACAGGACCAAATTAAGATGCCAGGCTGGTGCTGGAGGCCGGACTGGCGGAAAAACCCTGAATAAACCCTTCAGGAATTGTTTAATGATCCTTGCAGACCAAAGGGAAGGACCTGATGATGAAAGTCTAAATCTAGAAATGGCCGCTAGATGTACCTTTACAGAAGAAGGAGCCAATCCAGATCTCGCAAGAGAAAGGATGTAAGGCAAGAGTTGGTGAGGTGCAGAAGTATATGGATGTAGACCTTCCCTCCGACACCAAAGGCAGAATCTTTTCCACTTAGCCCGATAGGTCTTGTTCGTACTAGGCGTTCGGGCCTGGGCCAAAATGTCTTAACATTCCCCTGAAAGATTTAAACCCTGGAACTCTCGAGCCACGCTGTCAATCATAGGGACTTCAGGTCTGGATGCAGAACCTGCCCGTGAGCCATTGTCAACAGTGACGGAACAGGACGCAGGAGAATTGGTTGATCTAGGGAGAGGAGAAGAAGTTCTGTGTACCAAAACTGCCTGGGCCATGCAGGTGCGATCAGAATCATCCTGCATGGTTCCGCCTTGAGCTTGCGGATCAGTCTCGGGATCAGCGGAATGGGAGGAAAGCCGTAAGCAAATGCAGCGTACCAGGCAATCAAAAGCGCATTCCCCAAGGATTCCCGATGGTGAACCCTGCTTGCGTAGGACTGGCATTTGGCGTTCTGGGGAGTGGCAAACCGATCGATGGTTGGGGTCCCCCAACGTGCAAACAGTTCCTCTAGAATGGTCTGATCCAGTTCCCATTCGTGGCCGATAGTCTTTTGGCGACTCAAAGGATCCGCTGTGGCATGGAGTGTTCCCGCCAGATGTTCTGCTGAAAGGGTGATGTTGTGTTGGATCACCCAATTCCAAAGCCTCTGTGCTTCCTTCGAAAGGGTGCAAGATCTCGTTCCGCCTTGCTTGTTTATGTAGTGCATGGCTGTGGTGTTATCTGTACGAACCAGCACTGATCGGTTGAGGATCCTCGGAAGGAAAGCCTGTAAGGCTAGACGAATGGCCACAAGTTCCAGTAGATTGATGTGGAACTTGACTTGGACTGGGCTCCAATGACCACTGACCTTTAGTTCTTGGAGGACCGCTCCCCATCCTTCCATGGAAGAATCTGTCATCAATACCATGGGAGATGGTGGAAGTTGGAATGGTAAACCTATGGAAAGATTGTCTTTAAGCAACCACCAGCTGCTTGCCTTCCTCATTTCCGGAGTGATGACAATCCTGTCGTCGAAGGAGCCTGTCACCTGACGCCATTGCTTGTCCAACTGTTCCTGCAGTGGACGCATTCGCAGCCTGCAGTGTGGTACCAATGGTATGCAGGATGACATCGATCCGAGAAGCGATTTGCATTTGCGAACTGACAAACTTCCGTGTCTGTAGAAGGCGAGCCGAAAGAATTAGCTTGGACTGGCGCTCTTCCGAAGGAAAAGCCCGGCAGCACTCCGTGTCTAGGATCGCACCCAAAAACTTCGCTGTTTTGGAGGGGTGTAAAATCGTTTTTTCCCTGTTGAGCCGAAGGACCAGTTGCTCGAACAGCTGTCTGCAGCTCGTGACTGCCCTGGACGCCTCTAGGAACGAAGGAGCCTTTAGCAGCCAATCGTCCTCATATGGGAAGACTTCGAAAGACTGCTTTCTGAGAAAGGCTGCCACCGGAGTCAGTACTTTTGTAAAGATCCGCGGAGCGGACCGGAGACCAAAAGGCAGTACTTTGAATTGAAAATGGCTCTTGCCTACTGTAAATCGAAGATATTGCCTGTGAGCTGGATGAATGGGTACATGGAAGTAAGCATCTTCTAAATCTAGGGTCGCCATGTAGTCCCCTGGATTGAAAAGGCTGAGGATGTCCTGAAGAGTGATCATCCTGAAGGACAACTTGATGAGATAAGTGTTGAGCTGCTGTAGATCTAAGATCGGACGCCACTTGTCCTTCGTCTTCCGAACCAGGAAGAACCTGGAATAGAACCCTTTCCCCTTTTGGGAGAGAGGTACAGGTTCTATTGCCCCCTTGGTGAAGAGTTGGTGGGCCTCGAGATGAAGGAGTTTCAGATGTTTGGGTGTAAAGGCGTCTGGAGCTCTCGTTGGAGGAAGATCTTGGAACTCCAACGTGTGTCCTTTCTTGATGATGTTTAGGACCCACTGGTCTGTTATGACCATCCAGTTGTTGAGGCAATGGGCAATCCTGCCCCCCACTGGTGTTAATGAGGGCACAGGAACAGTAGAAAGAGCCACCTGGCCGCTATGGTCTCTTGGTATTGTCCCTCCTCTGCTGCCCTTGTCGTCCTCTCGGCAGCTGGCGAGAGAAAGAACCCCTCTGAGAATACTGGGGTTTGTAGGTTTGGCCAGGTTGTGAGCTCGAAGAGTAGCGGTGCTGCTTGCCTCCTCTATAGGAGGAGAATCCTCTTCCTCTTGCTCCTCTGAAGGGCACTTTGCGATATTGTAAAGTTCCTAAGGACTTGGCCGTATCCGTATCTTTCTTTATGCCCTGTAGGGCGACATCCACATGTTTGCCAAATAACATATCTCCATCGTACGGCAGATCTAGAATTTTATTTTGTACCTCCTGTCTGAACCACGTGGCTCAACCATCCCTGGCGAATCAGAACCGCCGAGCCGGCTAGCGCTCGGAATGCTGTGGTTGCTATATCCATAGCGCAGTCGATTACCTCCGAAGAGGCCCGCTCTCCCTCCAGTAAGATCTTTTTACCTCGTCCTTAGATGTATCCTGAAGTTCTTCCACGAACGGAGAGAGGTCACACCACATCTGGCAATCTTATCTCCCCAGAATCGCCAAAGCATTAGCCGCCCTAACGAGGAGGCTGGCCATTGCGGAGAATCTTTTTCCAACATTGTCCAAACGCCTGCCCTCTTTATCCGGAGGCGTCGTTAGCGGCGTGGATGGGTTTTTAGATTTGCTCTGTGCGGCCTGGTAAATGACTGAGTCCGGTTTTGGCTGACCTAGTACACATGCCGGGCTGCCATCTGGCGCCATATATTTTTTCTCCAGTCTGGGGAGCACCGGGAGGACTGTGGCTGAATTCTGCATAGCCTTTAAGCCTTCAGACCAAACATGTTCAATGATGGGAATTGAACGTACGGATTTCCGGAATGGTTCTTTGAAATCGTACAAAAAACATTCGGACTGAACTGTGGTAACCGGAAGACCAAATCTCTTGGAAGCTCGTTCCATCAAGTTGTGAAAGCCGCCGACATCTGCTGGAGGAGAGATTGCATTATCAGGCCCTGTGACGTCTGGATCATCCTGGGTCCTCCTGATTCCAGTCTACATTCTGGTCTTGGTCAGGGTCCACTTGTTGATCCACATCTGATGATGCATTATCATCATCTGTATCGTCCTGAATGGGCACTACCTCTTGTGGATGCTCTACGGGCTCTGGGTCACGCCCTCTTGAAGGCAAAGAGTGTCCTGCCACAGGCTGTGATGGCGGAGGTGTAGGAGGGCGCACCTGTTGAACCTCTTGAGGAGTAGGAAATCGCCTCCGATAGTCCTGCAACATCAGCTGTAGATCCGAGATGAGAGTGGATGGCATTGCCACCATCTCCTGCCGAGATTGACGTGAAGGTTTTTGCAAAGGAACTTGCATGCTTGGCATTTCCTGTTCATAATAATCTTGTGGAACATATTGTTGTTGTTCCATTTCCCCTTCCTCAGAACTGATGTCCTGAATGTTTACTTGTACATCAGAAGGACAATAAGCCTGGCCAAAATCGCTATAAGCCTCCTCTTCAGAATCCTCATCCAGCAATAGGTTAGGAGGAAACTTTTGGACTTGCCGTGGAGATGTTATTTCCGGTGTTATTTACCTCCTTCTGCGTGAAAAAAACAATTTTTTCAGTCGTCGTCCACAGTAGTGCCTTCATAGACTGTTTCGTCGACGGAGCCGCCGACGAAGAAACTGCGCTAGTCATCGAGGATTGTGTCATCGACGGGGAGAAGGTCATCGTCTACGATGGTAGGATCGTCGACGGGACAGTCGACGAACTCGGCGTCAGCAGCAAGGTCACAGGTGTCGTCGACATGGTCGTCGTCGACGTCGTCCTCATCGCCGAAGCGACTCTAGTCGTCATCGACATGGAGAAAGTCATTTTCGTCAACGAACAGGCATCAGGCGTCTTAAACATAGTCGACGGCGCAGGTGCCGTCGTCGCAGCCGTCGTCGAGCCCATCGACGAGGCTAATTTCACAGACAAGTCTTTAATAGAAATCGTCGGCGTACCTGTGGTTTTCACCATCGACGAACGCTGTTTGTCTGAAACGACTTCCTGAGTCGTAGTATAAGGCTTTTTCACCCCTCTATCCCTGTCAGAGGGTGGTGAAGTAACAGGGACAACCTTCTTCGCCTTTTTTGAGGGTTGCAACTCCTCAAGCTTTCCCTGCCTCTCCTTTTCACCGTGGTGAGGAGATTTTTTAGAAGCAGGCCTATCAGACCTATTAGAGGTCCCTGGCAAGGCCTTGAAAAGGGGCTCGTCAGAAGTAGAAGGGGGAGACCTACCCCTCTTTTTCGACCTCTTTGATGACACCATCAATGAGGAGCCCTCACTGTCAGAAGACATAAGTTCTTTGCGGTCTTTCATTTTCTGTAGCCAAGTGAGGAGACATCCATCTCTGTCCCTCAAGGTCTTGGTGGAGAAGGTTCTGCAAATCTTGCAGTCCTTGGCTTTATGATCCGGATATAAGCAGTATATGCAGTCTTCATACTTGTCCTCGACAAACAACCTCTTTGTGAGCAAGTAGCACAGTCTCTGAAAAGTGCTTTCTTCTCCTTGTCAGACATGACAAAAAAATACACAAGTTGAAGAAAATATACTAAGAATTGAAGAAAAATGAGCAGAGCTCAATGGAGACTCCCTTGCACAACGTGCGGTAGAAAATCTGAGGCTCTGAGGCTCTCTCAGGAAGGTTCTATGGTGTGAGGCTGCTCTGATTGGCTACTGCAAGAATTTGGTCTCTTTTACAAAAAGGTGGATAAGCTACAAAATGAGATGAGGCCTAGGCCTATTTTTTCACTTTGTGCTTACTACTAAGGTATTTTCTATTTGCCGAGGCTCCCATTCAGACGACGGGGAATGATACAAAGCATGGAAATCTATGAAAGTTCCAACACTGGGGCAAGTATGCTGCCCCTCACTTGTTATAATGTAATAGTAGAACTACTGGGATCTCACAAACGAACATGTTCAATTCAACTCATCAAAATCCTAATTAGCGTCCTGCTGCTCGAAAGAAAGCGCCTACAGGGGATGCGCCTGAAGCATACCACGTTTCATGGCTTCAGCCTCAGCAGTGAAAATAAATTTGCACTTAAACTCAGTTTTCCTGGTCTTTATCATCACCGTGCGTCATTGAATGTATGCTCGGAGATGTATTAACGTACCCTCCCGAGGAGGCCTGTGTAAGGCAGGAATTGGGGCAGGGTATGGCGTAACAGCCAGAGCTACCGACCTAAGAGATGGGTTTGAGTCTTGGCGTTGGCTCAACATGCTGGGATTCTGGGAAAATCACTTAATCTCCCATGCAAACCAAAAACAAGCATCAAAACAAAAGTACGAAGGTGCAAATAATAAAACTAACACACAAGCTTCGTTTTGGTCAAAACAGCCCCCACTGACCATCCTACCACGAACAAGAAAATGCCAAAAGCAATTAACAGGCTCTTTACAAAAAAAGGCCTTATCATGCATTTTAGCAGTTTTAGATGTCTCCATAATTTATGGGCCGTAAACATTGCGAACATCCAAAATCTGCACGTTCGAGTGATGCCAAGAATGTCTGCAAGCAGGGTTCACAAATTGGGCTAGATCGTGCACAATCTCTGTGAACTGTTGCCGGAGTGAAAATTAATTGATTTGTGCAGGTTGGCAATTGTTATGGTATTTATAATAGAACGTTTTGAAATTTGGAGTAAAGTTCAAGGCATCCCCAGGCACTGTTTATTCTATTAGATCTCAGGCATTAATGTCAGATTGGCAGCATTAGAGGTAGAAACAGTGCAGCTGTAAACATGGCAGGAATTAAGTGGAGAGTCTTACCTGGAGTGTCAAGGTATTCCTAAACTCCTTCCCTGCAATAATGACACGCATCTGGTCAGCTGGAACTCCCTGTTGCTTAGCAACCGCCTCCAAGAGTTGGAAGATACTGGTGTCTGCATCGACTTCTAGTCAGGGAAAGTATGGCTGGAGTTAACCTGACAAACATGAGCCCAAATCAGAACAGCGAAGAACCTAACAATGAAGGGAATCCCCTTCAATACCGGAAGGGTGCGTGCATACCTTCCCGACCCTGGATTCAGTCCAAATGGCCTCCCGAAATGACTGCCACTGATTGCAATTCAATGTCAGCACTGCATTGAAGCCACGGGAACCAAAAACAAGTCACAAGTTAGCAAAGAGCTGAAAGAATGGGGAAACGAGCTCCCTCACAGAACGAGAGACTGCCTAGCCTTTCTGTTATCAGGGCAAGCACTGTACCTAACAAGCGCTCGGCTAATTGACCCTGAAAGGAGAAATTAAAAACTAGGCGCGCAGCTTGTTTCAAACCTATTTCACCCTGCGGTTGCACACAGCGCACGCCAGGAGCCAGTACCCGCCGTGCCACGTCAGAGGCTCGTGCTCCTGCCGAGCTGGTATCGGCGACCAGGGATGGACACGTAGCCGCTCCCTCCTGCCATGATGCCGGACAAGCCGCTCTTCACCCCCGACTGCTGCTCGACCTGGACTGGAGCCTGAACACCAGCCGGGCAAGAGAGGGGGTGAGAGAGTGTGTGAGTGTGTGTGTGTATGTGTGTGTGTGTTCAGTAACAATATATCTGTGAGAAACATTAGTAGTGATTTATTTCTTACCTTACAATTACCCCCAGGCGTCAGACTGGATCCTGAAAGTTTTTTCATCAGCAGTACCCTGCACATCGGTAGGCTTCGTCGTGCAGCTCCACGTGCATCGTTGGCGCTGGGATGATGTCGTTGGAGCTACTTAGACACGCCAACGGACGCTGACGTCAGTTCTGTACATGAATTTCCACGCCAGGAACACAGAGCCATGCAAAAAAGGAATAGTTTCTTACCGGTCGGTGTAGTTTTGCAGCTTGAAGATCTTTCTGGATTCACTATGCTGTGCATTATTCCGCGGTCTAGTGGTTGGGTCCGGAATCGTAGTCTTTTCTTTTCTTTGTTTTTTTTTTCATAGCCCAGGTGGGCGTCAACGTCCCAACTTTTGGTGTCCGTCCTGTGACGTCGGCATGCTTCCTGCGGAAGCTCCCACCCTTGGGCGCCATCTGCGGATTCTTTTTTTCTTTCCCGTTTGTGTTCCGTTTCCGAATTGTATGGCAATGTTTTTATCTTTTCTCTTTTAGTCCTGTTTTCCTTGAAGTTCCATGAAGTCTTTTAATTATACATTTTTTAGTTTTTTTTGTTTACCACCTCTTTTCTCCAGCCTCATCTTTCTGGCGGAGGTGGGTGGGTTCGCTAGTGAATCCAGAAAGATCTTCAAGCTGCAAAACTACACCGACAGGTAAGAAACTATTTGTTTTGCAGCGTGAATCTTTCTGGATTCCCTATGCTGTGCATAGACTTCGTAGCGGTTTGTTGTTATTGTGGCGGCTGGGTGGAAGATGAGCTTGTGCTCTTGAATATGTGCTGAAGCACTTTCTGTCCCACTTGTGCTTCCTTGTTCATTTGTATGTCCACACAGTAGTGTTTTGTGAACGTGTGCACAGAAGCCCATGTTGCCGCCAGGCATATGTCCTGAATTGGAGTGTTTGCCAAGAAGGCTATTGTAGCTCCCTTCTTTCTTGTTGAATGGGCCCTTGGCCCCTCTACTAGTTCTTGTCCAGCTTGTTTGTGGCAGAATTGTATAGTTTGCGCGATCCATTGTGCAATTGTTCCTTTAGTAAAAGCTTTTCCCATGAAACTTTCATCAAAGGAGACAAAAAACTGTTTTTCTGTGATCTTTAGTTCTCTCTATGTAATGCATGACTGCACGTCTCACATCCAGAGTGTGCAGTGCCCTTTCTGCTTTTGTTGTTGGTTTCTGAAAGAAACTTGGTATTTGAATCGTCTGGTTGATGTGGAACTTGGACACCACCTTTGGCATAAAGTGTGGGTCCGTTCTCATCACCACCCTGTCGTTGTGAATTTGTATGTAGGGTTCCTGTAGTGTTAACGCCTGCAGCTCGCTTACCCTGCGTAGCGAGGTGATTGCCACTAGGAATGCTGTTTTTAACGTTAGCATCTGTAGTGAGGCTTTATGCATCGGTTCAAAAGGTGCTTTCATGAGTTCTGTCAGTACTATATTGAGGTTCCATGCCAGTGCTGGTAACCTTTTAGGTGGTGCTATTCTTTTTGCACCTTCCAAGAATCTTTTTACAATTATAGAAGTAAAGAAGCTTTTGCCTGTTTCCCCACTAGTGTAGGCGACAATGGCTGCTAGGTGTAACCTTAGCGATGATGAGCTCAGGTTAGTCTCGAGCAGGTGTGTGAGGTACTTCAGGACTGTAGAGTCTCTTGTCATCTTGTTGTGCAGACCCTCCTTTTTGCACCATAATGTGAACCTCTTCCATTTGGCCACGTAGCACTTACGTGTGCTTGGTCTTCTTTCCTCTCGAAGTACCATCAGGGTGCGCTCAGGTAGCCTTAGGTGTGCGAACTCTATGTCCTCAGGAACCAGGCTGCTAGGCTGAGACTTTCTGGCTCTGGATGAAACACCTCTCAGTTTTGCATGGAGAGTAGGTCTTTCCTCCTCCCAAATTTGTGAGATGCACTCTGTGTCATTTCCATAATCTGAGAGTACCATGTTTGTCTGGCCCACTGGGGTGCAACCAGTATGAGGGTCATGTTGCTTGTCCTGCACTTGCTGAGTACCTTGTGCATCAGGGGAATCGGCGGAAAAGCGTAGGCAAATGTCTCTGACCAGCTTATCCATAGGGCATTCCCCAGGGACCCCTCCTCTGGTTGCCTCGATGCGAAGTGTTGGCATTTTGCATTCTGGTGTGTTGCAAACAGGTCTATTGACGGTGTTCCCCACCTGTCGAACAGTCTCTTTGTTTCTTGTGCATTCAGCTCCCCCTTTGTGCGAGGCAGATGTCGGTCTGCTGAGCCAGTCCGCTTCCACGTGGTCTTATCCTGGCAGATGTATCGCCAGTAGATCTATTTTCAATAGTATTGCCCATTTCCATATTTCTTGCACTAGCTCTGACAGCGGTGCTGATTTTGTTCCTCCCTGTTTGTTTATGTAGAACATCGCTGTTGTGTTGTCTGTCTGGATCAGCACTGTTTGATTGTACAACTTCGTCTGGAAGGCTTTCATAGGTAGGAGAACGGTCTTTAGTTCTAGGTAATTGATGTTTTACCGCATCTGCTTCTGTCCACAAGCCCCTCACACGTAGTTTTTCCATGTGTGCTCCCCATCCCTTTTGGGATGCATCCGTGGTGATGGTCACTGTTGGTGGTGTTAGAAGTTTCCCTTTTGTTATGTTTTCTTTGTTCCACCATGATATCTCCTCTTGCACTGCGTGCGTTACAACCACTAGGTCCTCCCAACACCCCGTCGCTTGTGACCATTGGTTCTGCAGCCACTCCTGGAGTGGTCTCATGTGTAGTCGGACATTTGGTATTATGTGGATGCATGAGGCCATCATGCCCATCATCTTGCTCACCGCCCTCACTGTCAGAGCTTGCCCCTTCTGGTAGAGGCGCGCCTCCTTCAACAGTGCCATTGTTCTGTTCTCGCTGGGGAACACCTTCCCCTGAATGGTGTCGATTTGTGCCCCCAGAAATATTTTGACCTGTTGTGGGTTTATGGAGGATTTCATCCAGTGAATGGAGAAACCTAGAGCGATTAGTGTGTCTGTCACTCTCTGAGCGGGCGGTTTGCACGTATTGTATGACTTTGCCTTTATGAGTCAATCGTCTAGGTAAGGGTATACGTGTATCCCCTCCCTCCTTAAGTGGGCTGCGACTGCTGCCAGACACTTTGTGAACACCCTTGGTGCTGATTTTAGTCCGAAGGCCAATGCCGTGAATTGGTAGTGGTCTGAGTGGATTGCAAATCGTACCAGATGCTTGTGCCGTCTGTTCATTGGGATGTGTAGGTAGGCATCCTTTAGGTCTATGGTGACCATGAAGTCCCCTGTTTGAATCTGTGGGAGTACTTCTTGCAGGGATGTCATTTTGAATTTCTGTGTCTTTATGAATTTGTTGAGGAACCTTAGGTCCAGGATGGGTCTCATTGTTTCGTCTACTTTGGGTACTAGGAAGTACGTAGAGTACACCCCCTTGTTCCTTTCCATGGGAGGTACAGGCTCTATAGCCTCCTTCAGTAGCAGTTCCTCTGCTTCCTTATGAAGAAGCTCTAGTTCCTTTTTTGCTAGTGCTCTTTTCTTTGGTTTTCTGCTCGATGGTGTTTTTTTTTTTTTAACTCTATGCAGTACCCGTACTGTATTGTGTTGATCCATTTGTCCGTTGTAATGTTTCTCCACTCCTGGAGGAAGAGTTTTAATCTTCCTCCCACTGGTGTTACGTGCTTGAGGTGTTTCGGTGCGTGAGACTCCTGTTTTTTGTTTTTGTGCTCCACCCTTGGAGTTTTTTGTAGGGTGTGCACTGTCAATGAGGCAGAGTCACTTGGAGGTGGTTTGCTGTCCACCCCTCCTGGTGTTTCCACGTCCGCCCGCTCTCACGCAAAAGGACTGGCCCCTAGGTTGGTATTGCCATTGCTGTTTTTGATGGCCATATTGCGTATGGGTGTCGCTTTGGTGGGAATGTTGGAAGGACTGATGCGACGTTCCTGGCTGGTTCCCACCTCTCCCGTGTGGTCTCCTTGACGGGTCCCTCTCTTCGCTCCCCTGAATTGCAAGGCCCCCATGGATCTTGCGGTGTCATTATCCTTTTTGAGCTGTGAGAGCTTGTCGTCCACTATTGCACCTAACAGTGTCTCACCGTTGAACGGAGTGTTCAGGATGTGTTGCACCTCCAGTTTAAAGCCTGATATTCTGAGCCAGGCTTGTCTTCTTTCTGTGATACCCAGCATCATAAGCCTGCTGGCCGTGTCTGCCCCGTCCAGTGCTGTTTTTAGGCAAGAATTTGCCAAGTTCTTGCCTTCCTCTACCAGGTGTGAAGCCCTTTGTTGGTGCTCCTGAGGTTGGTGTTTCACCAACTGCCCCAGGTCCTTCATGATCTGGTAATGGTGTCTGTTGAGTAGGACATTGGAATTAGCCATGTGCCAGTGCATAGCGGCATTCCTTTCGATCTTCCTTCCTGTTAGGTCCATCCTTCTGCTCTCTTTATCAGGGGGGTGGACCCAAAGTAGTTGGCACATTAGCCCTTCTTCTTGCTGTTGCCGTGATGATAGTCAGCAGCGACCGTCCCCAGTATGTAGGCTGGGTCCTTTGAGGAGTGCTTGTATTTTTTCTCTGGGGGAAAACAACGAAGGGCTGGCTCTAATCAGTAAGGCTGAGCCCAATACTAAACCAACAAAATGAGAATGCCAGTACTGATTTACATAATTACAGAACAACTAATGGCTACCACAGATCTGAACAAACAATCAGAAGAGGAGAATGACTATTTAATAGTATTTTATTCAGGATATTTGCAACATATATCTTCACTTTTAGTTTTTTATATACAAAAAAGTTTACAAAAAGACACGTGGGACAGAGGAATATAGGCTTACCTTTCAACCATTCATTCGAAATTCAGGCATATCACAAGCAACCACAACAATTATACAACACTTTCGGGAAAGGGGGGGGGGGGGGGGGGAGGGTTTATGAAAACAATGAGAACAAATACCAAAGTCTACAAATATTTACAAAGCCATTTGAAATGACTGTTTTGTGTGTACATTCTTATATTTACAAAAACATTCCGAACTTTCATGGAGATATTATATAGTAATGTACAATAATGTGCTTTGGGTACAATGAATCAGATGCCCAAGAGCTGATGTAGACTGGTAGAATGGGGCCTACGCGTTTCGAATCCCACTTCAATCATAGGGGATTCTCTTCAGGGCCATGAGAATTCCTTTAACTGATGGAAGGACAGGTGTCCTAATGATAGATATCCATGTGTTGTATTACTACGCTGGGGCGTGAAGAAATACCCCTAACTTTGTGTCCTTTTTCTTAGGGGTTCCTGAGTGCACCGGCTGCAGGAATACTCAAATGGCGGTCCGAACCGATGCGATTGATGCCTGGTTCCTATCACTATGTGGAACTTAAGGATATATAGCTTTGAGTAGATGAGTGTATAAACCGGATCTCCGGAATTTTCTGAAGATTACAGTGAATTATCACGACAACCGCTAGTTATAGGGTGTTATGGCTGGGTGTCATACAGGTTGCCAGCGAGAGAATTTCGTCATTTGGATCGGGATTCACCGGCTCCGTATTCAAAGGGAGGCTTGTACGAATTAGAGGAACGAACGGTAGTTGGTTGGAGTATCCGAGCAAGGTGGCGGCGTCTCAATCGGAACTAATCACTCACTGCCCATGCGCGAGTGATTAGGGCCGATTGAGACGCCGCCACCTTGCTCGGATACTCCAACCAACTACCGTTCGTGCCTCTAATTCGTACAAGCCTCCCTTTGAATACGGAGCCGGTGAATCCTCTTCTGATTGTTTGTTCAGATCTGTGGTAGCCATTAGTAGTTCTGTAATTATGTATATCAGTACTGGCATTCTCATTTTGTTGGTTTTGTATTTTTTCTCTGTCCTTGGCGTGACAGGTTTACAAGTAGCAGGCTGCTTGAATGCCTCTCTTCCTTGCCCTTTGATGCTTTCAAGCATTGGCAGGTACTGGCTCCTAGTGTGCATTGGAAGTAGTGTCTCTACTAGGAAATCCCCTTTCGGCACCTCCTCTTCGAGCTTGACCCTGAACGCTGTTGCAGCGTTCTTGATGCGTTCATTATAGAGCCTAATGTTGTCCGGTGGCGAGGGTCTCGCTGGATATGTGTACCCTCCCTCTTCTGGACTTTCGGCGTCGACGTCCTGCCACTCGACCTCCTGTGTATCAGAGTATGTTGATTCTTGGTACACCGTCTGTTCGTCCTCTCTCTCCTCCTCTTAATAGGCATTATCATCTTCCTGATATGCCAGATCTTCCAAGCTCTCCGACGCTTGTTCTACTTCGAAATCTTCCTCTTCGACCACATGTACTTCTGGTGACTTTGGCCTCGAGGGAATTGTGTAAGATTTCATTTTTTCTTCGAAATCTTTCTTTCGCTGCAGGATGTTCTCCATCTCTGCTTCGAGTCTCCTCTTTCTTTCCATCTCGGCCGCCTGTTCGGCATCGAGTGGTTGTGCCAGTCTCTTTGGCGCGCTAGCTGGCGCCGAGATGGGTTTCGGCGGCGACGCTGTTTTCGGCGTCGAGGCTGGTCTTGCGTCTTTCGTCGTCGACTTCGAAGATGTTTTCGTAGTCGAGCGCTCCTTTTCTTGGAGGCTTTTCGACGACTTTGGGTGTTCGCCGTCCTTCGGTGCCAGGGAGTCCTTCTGAGAGGATCCGCTGGGCCTGGATGTTGCTGCGGGCGCCGAAGTTCTCTGCGTCGGCGCTTTCAAGGTCTTGGCCTCGTTTTTGAGAGTCTCGTGTGGACTATCGAGAGTCTTTCGGGCCTTTTTGGGGCGTCGATTTTCCTACCTTCTTATTATCGGTCTCTGCGACCATGTAGCCGATGTCTTCTTCGGCGACGTAATCCTCCTGGTCTCTCGAGTCCCAGGTCTCGAAGGGACGGAGGTTGGCTCTTGCCCTGCATGGTGTAGTTTGCGATCCTTTGCCTCTCTCTCACTCGAAGAGTTTTCGGGGTGAATGCGGAGCAGGCGTTGCAATCTCTGCTTTAGTGTTCGACCGGCAGACAGAGGTTACAGACTGGGTGTTGGTCCTTCTGCGCGTACTTATGATGGCAGTTGCGGCAGAATTTGAATGGTGTTGTCCATGCCTTGCGTTCAGGGGGTCCCCTGATTGCGCATTCTCCGCTGGACGTCGAAGAATCTCGAAATTTTTCCCTTCTTAGTCGTCCTTTCGATGGTGTAGTCTTCCTTCGTCTTTTCTAATGTTTTTTCTCCCAAAACTCGAGTCTTGCTTCTTCTTTTCTCCAAATCTCTGGAGCCCTCTCGGGAACGATCCAGATCCAACGGCGGAATAAAAGAATCTGAAGATGGCGCCCAAGTGTGGGAGCTTGCCGTCACAGGACGGACACCAAAAGGTGAGACGTAGACGCCCACCTGGGCTACGGAAAAAAAAAAAAAAACAAGAAGACTACGATTCCGGACCCAACCACTAGACCGCGGAATAATGCACAGCATAGTGCATCCAGAAAGATTCACGCTGCAAAACTAACCACGTGTGCCATGAACTAGGGCCCTGAAAGGGATGATTTTAACCCTAGAATTCAGTTTGCAGAACGGGGAATATGGGTGGGGCGGTAAGGAATCTCTCTACTAATGTTTCTTACAGATATATCATTACCGAAGGCAAGTAGCTTGTGCATCTGCAAGAAACATGTAGTGATTTGATTCCTTACCTTACATTATATACCCAGCAATACCAACTCCGGTGGTGGGTCTGCGAACCAAGATCACACCAGAAAGTCCTGGAGAACAGAATGGCCAAAGAAGCAGTCTCTCCGGACTTGGCTGTCCAGGCAGTAGTGCTTGGGAAACATGTGCAGTTAGGCCCACATAGCTGCCTGACAGATGTCATGCAAGGGAACTCCCCGTCCAGAAAGCAGTAGTGGCTGCCGTCGTCCAGGGAGAATGGGCACGCAGCCCCACCGGAGGCTCTTTTTTACACAAGGAGTAACACAGAACGACCCACCTAGAGATGGTCCGCTTGTGCACAGCCCAACCTTTCTTGGCACCCACGTAGCCAACAAAGAGTTGGTCATCCACCCGGAACGGTTTGCGATTCAGGTTGTATGAGCGCGCACGTTTGGGTCCAGTCGGTGCAGCCTCCTCATTTGAGGGATGCAGAGGCGAAAGAAGGTGGGCAAAGTGATTGTCTGCTCGATGTGAAAAGCAGTGCCAACTTTTGGCAGAAAAGACAGACAAGTCCTTAGAACAACTTTGTCCAAATGGACAGAGAGAATAAGAGGTTTAGAAGAAAGAGCCTGGAGCTCACTCACTGTTCTGGCAGAGGGAATGGCAACCAGAAAAGCAGTATTTAGAGTGAGAAGACAAAGAGGGCAGTTGTGAAGAGGTTCAAAGAGAGCACACATCAGATAAGTCAGAACTAGATTCAAGTCCCACTAAGGCATCACGAGAGATACAGGAGGGAACACATGCGTGATGCCTTTCAAAAATCTATTTTCAACAGGGGACTTGAAAAGGGAAGGCTGATCTAGAAGTTGTAAAAAGGCAGACATGGCCGAGAAATAGCCCTTGATAGTCCCCGGAGCAGAGTCCTGTTGGCCCAAAGATAGCAGAAAAAGAAGGACCTCTGAAAGAGGGGCAAAAAGGAGATCCATAGCCTTTGCTGTGCACCATGCCACAAACTTATTCCACCTGCAGACGTATACCGTTTTAGTCGAGGGACACCTGGCTGCCAAGATAACATTACAGACTTTGGAAAGGGGGGGAAAAGGGGGGCAGGTAGAAAGAAGTCAACTGCCACTGCTCAATCTCCACGCACAGAGGTGGAGGCTGGACCGATTCGGGTGGAGAACACTCCCCTTTTGCTGTTACAGAAGATCCGCCCGAAGAGGCAGGAGGAGAGGGGGAAATCGATCGCCATACTGAGTAGCTCGGGATACCATACTCTTCAAGCCCAGTCCGGAGCCACAAAGATAACTTGGGCCCGGTCGCGCTTGATCTTCAGCACTCTCGGCAGAAGTGGTATAGACTGAAAGGCGTATAGTAGACCACAACTAAACTCGCGACAAAAAGCGTCGCCTAGCGAGTGCCGCCTTGGAAATTCAAACAAGCAGAACTGATGACTTTGAGTGTTCTCTTGGGTGGCAAATAGATCTAACCAATGCTCCCTCCCACTGCTGAAAGAGACCTTGCACCACTACTGAGTGCAGACCATTCGTGATCCATCATGCACCAACGGCTGAGTTCGTCCGCCCTGGCGTTCAGCGAACCTGCCAGGTGTTGAACCACCAGGGACATGCCCTGATTTTCCAGCCAAATCCAGAGGCAGAACCTCCTGACATAGGGTCCATGACCCCACCCGCCCTGTTTGTTGCAGTACCACATGGCGGTGGTGCGGTCAGTGAACACTTGCACTCCTCTCCCCATGACAGAGGGAAGGAATGCTTTCAGCGCAAGCTCCAGAAAGTGGATATTAAGTCGAGACTCCGCCGGAGACCTCTGATCTCCGCCTCTCCCATGTGGCCGCCCAATCCCAGAAGAGATGCGTCAGTCACCACTGTATGCTCTGATTGGGGAAGGGAGAGGGCTCTGCCATTGACCCAATCGCGATTCGTGAGCCACCACTGCAATTGCCATGCAGTGCCCTCCGAGATCTGGACGTGATCGGACAGGTTACCCCGATGCTGTGCCCACTGGAACTTCAGGTCCCACTGCAGAGCCTGCATATGCCATCTGGCATGATCCACTAGCAGGATGCCGGAGGCCATCGGGCCCAGTAGCCAAAGGGTCATCCTGACCGAAACCCAGGATAGAGGCTGAAAGATCGGAATCATAGCCTGAATATCCCAGACTCACTGTTCGAGGGGATAAACCCGAAACTGCTCTGAGTCCAGAACCGCTCCGATGAATAGGAGCTTCTGCAAGGGAATCAGGTGCAACTTTAGCACGTTGAAGGAAAACCCCAGCAAGTGCAGGAGGTCGGCCGTAGTCTGGAGGTGGGAGAAGACTACCTGGTGCGAACCCATCTTCAACAACCAGTCGTCGAGCTAGGGGAAGACAAACCCCCGATCTGCGCAGATGAGCTGCGACCACCACCATCACCTTCATGAACACCAGAGGGGCAATGGGAAGGCCAAAGGGGAGCACGGTGAACTGAAAGTGCTCATGGCCTACCTTGAACCGCAGGTAGCGCTAGTGGGCCGGCAGGACGGGGATTTGAAAATAGGAAAGGATAGGACGCAGGCCCTTGTCTTTCTTTGGAACCAGAAAGTAGTGGGAATAACAACCACAACTTACTTTTGATGTCGGAACGCGCTCGATAGCCCCCTTGGCCAAAAGGGCCGCAACTTTCTGCTGGAGAAGCGCCAAGTGAACCCCGACGTGGTGGTACTGAGGTGGCATGGCTGGAGGGGTTGTTTCGAAAGGAAGGGAGTAGCCCCTTCGTACAATTTGCAGCACTCACTTGTACAAAGAATGGGATGCATGACCTTCCAGGCCCGTGCTGGGACGGCCCCAACCTTTCTCAACTCTAAAATCATAGCTTACACCCCCAGCAGAGAACTGCGCTCCTCCTCCCAATCTCTCCTTTTAATACCCCGGTTTAGGAAGACCAAATCGGGGGGCACGAAGTTCTCCGTCCTCGCTCCGACCTTTTGGAACTCCCTTCCTCTTACCATCAGGTCAACAGTGACATACCCTGAGTTCCGAAGGGTGCTTAAAACTTCACTTTTTTCACAAGCCTTTTCACCCTAGCACCTACTTTTCTGCTCCCCACGGTTGCATCCCCTAGCACCAAGAAACCGTCTGGTAATTATGCGCTCAATAAATATGTTTAAATTCAAATTCAAAGTGATGTGGAGCCATTGGGGTAGAGGATGGCGGATTTGTCCGCCCACTGGCGTTTGATGGGCCCGAAAGGACCAACTAGGAAGGTTTTGCAGTGGATGCAGGGGGTGGAGGTGGACTGACCCACCGCTGGCCCCCTGAACCACCTCAATGGTTCCCAAGTCCGCAGCCACACTAAAGTTCTTGCTGCTGTGGCCTGTGGCTCTGCGAACGCTGTGGGGCACCACTTCCGTGGCTGCAGACAGTGGAGGAGGCAGAGTGGCCGACAGGCCCAAGGACTTGGCCGTAGCACGGGAGTCCTTAAAGCACTCCAACACACGGTCTGCTTTATTTCCAAAAAGTCGAATGCCATCAAAGGGCATGTCCATCAGAGTGTTTGGGACATTCCCTGAGAAGCCAGTTGTCCTCAAGCAAGCGTGAGGCCTAAGCGCCACCGTCGTGGAAATCGATCTGCCCAGTGAGTCGGCGATGTCCAGCCCCACAACATATGGTGAACTTTTCTGTATCTCTCCTGCCCGCAAAAGCCTGGGAAAAGACTGCCTGGGCCGCCTCTGGGCCTTTTGGCAGCACCTGCGCAACCGTGTCCCACGGAGAGTGGAAATAACAGCCCGAGAGGCATGTGGTGTTCACCGACCGCAGCCGTAAGCTGGCAGAGGTAAACAGCTTCTTGCCAAGCTGCTCCAGCTTCTTGGATTCCCTATCCGGAGGTGCAGAAGGGAACGCGCTCTGGGATGCAGAGGCTTGGACAACCAAGCTCTCAGGGGTGGGGTGTTGGGAGAGAAAGAGGGGGTCATCCGGAGCAGGGCAATGGCATCGGGCCACGTTCCTGTCCACAGGAGCCCCTGTGTTGGGCCTGGACCAGGTGCCCAAAAGAACGTCAGACTCTGCTTCATTAAAGGACAGCAAGGGCTCTGAAGAGGTTGCCGCCGACCGGAGCACTTCTGTCAAGAGGTTAGTCCCCGATGACCACCGTAGGGACTTCGAGGCGGAGAGCTTTGGCTGCCCTACGCAACACCACTGCCTAACTAGCTCCCTCCTTCGTAGACACGGTAGGAGGAGACGTGTTAGAGCTAACAAATGATGTGCAGAATGCTGACAGTGCAAACATTCTCCCCCAGTCAAAAGATCTGGGTTAAACCCATCGCTCTTTTGCCCTCTATGCCACCCCATTTTGGACCCAGCCATATGCAAATCAATCTTGACCCTGTGCCTCATGGGAACAGTCCAGACTGACCTTCCAGGCCAAGACCTCCCAGGACCGGAAACAAGCATCCTGGGACTGGTTTCAGGGTAACACCCCTCATCAGCCAGGCTAGCTTGAATACAGTGGCAAAGTGAGCAAGGAACCCAAGTCTGGGCATACCCTGCCAACTTAGGGCGAACAAAACAAACACAAGAAGATGATGGACGGAGCACTGAAGCGTTTCGGACACTCACCCCCAGTCACAGATCTGGGTTAAATCCATCATCATTCTTTAGCTCACTTCGCCACCTCAGTTCAGACCCAGTTATATGCAAATCAGTCTTGACCCTGTGCCCCATGGAAACAATCCAGCCCGAACTGCCAAGCCAGGTCTTCCCTGAACCGGAAACAAGCATCCTGGAATCAGTTTTAGGAAAACACCCCTCAGCCAGGCTAGCTTGAATCCAGTGGTACAGTGAGCAAGGGACCCACCTCTGGGCATATCCATCCACTTAGGGCGAAAAGTGTTACAGCAAACAAATGATGGATGGAATGCTGACAATGCAAACATTCTCCCCCAGTCAAAGGACCTGGGTTAAATCCATAGTTCTTTTGCCCACTACGCCACCCCAGTTTAGACCCAGCCATATGCAAATCAGTCTGGACCCTCTGCCTCATGGGAACGGTCCAGACCGAACTGCCTGGCCAGGTCCTTGACAAACTGGGGTGGTGTGGTGAGCAAAAGAATGATGGTTTAAACTCAGATCCTGGTGACTGGGGGTGAATGTTTGCATTGTCCAGCATTCCATTCATCAACCGTTTCTTTTGCATATGTCCCCCTAAGTAGGAAGGGTATGCCCAGACGTGGGTCCTGTGCTCACCACACCACTCCCAGGATGTGGGAAATTGTCCCAGGATGCTGGTTTCCATTACAGGGCTGGACTGTTCCCACAAGAAACAGGGTCAAGACTGATTTGCAACTGGGGTGGTCTGGCGAGCAAAAGAATAATGAATTAAACCCAGATCCTTGTGACTGGGTGTGAATGTTTGTATTCCGTCCATAAACGGTTTTTTTTGCATATGTTGGCCTAAGTGGGAAAGGTATGCCCAGACGTGGGTCCCGTGCTCACTACACCACTGGATTCAAGCTAGCTGGGCTGATGAAGGGTGATGCCCTGAAACCGGTCCCAGGATCCCCAGATCCTTGTGACAGAAGGTGAATGTTTGCATTGTCCAGCATTCCATCCATCAACTTTCTTTTGGACGGTAAGAGGAGACAGCATGCCAAGGTCAGGAGAGGTGTCAATAGCACTGGCTTCTCCCAAATCCTCTGCCCAGTCCGGGTCATAAGCACAGCTCTGTGCTAGAGGGTCCTCAGACCCTTCCTTGTCCTCCCCTCCCGCCGAAGTCTGTGGAACAGGCTGGAAATAAGGAGGAGGGACATAGGGCAAAAATGGCCCCATCGGCACCTATCTGGCACCGTGTCCGGGCTGAACCTGGGGGGGATGACATCGCCCCGAGGAGCAGGCGACGGTGGTTGTGCCAGGGAGATCGGTGGAGGTGTTATTAGGTCAACTGGTGTCCGATCCTGGATCCCAGGGGGTCCTGCAGCATCAGCTGCCGGTGGGAAGGACAGGACCCCTAGTTGGGTCCGCAGGTGCACCAGACGGCCCGAAAGTCAGGCCATGGCACCAAGAAACTCTTGCACTTGAGCAGGCGTCGGCGCCGCACCCGGAAGCCCACCGCTGGAGCAGCGGGGGTGGCACCACCCGCACCCTCAGCCGCTGAGACTATTCGGTTTTAGAACTCAAGGCTGCTAATAAACAATACTCCGTATCTACTATAAAGAATCTTTACCCGGTTAGGAATTTTTTTGCAGACCCAAAAAAATTGTGGAACATATGGACAGAGCTCGTCAATAGTCATGCACACAGAGCTACTCTTCACCACAAAGATTTATAATGTGCTCAATGCCTCTACACATTTGATGCATTAGAAACATCTATTTTGTAAAGACCTACACCCACGACCTGGACACAGGCTTACAAAATCAGATAGAAAAGTAATATGGTAGCTACCCGCCACTATGCAAATCATAAAACAAACTAGTACACTCTTGAGTTATCACTCATGGCAAAAATGAGGTTATAAAACAGGTCATAAGGGATGTAATATGTGAGGTCATAAGCAGTGCATGGTGGGGGCATAAATTACAGTTAGCTCTGATACGTATAACTGATAAGTTTCTAGGTCCATTCTCTTTTTTTAGTGAATGTCTATTTTTTTTGCGTAAATTGATATTTTATTACCATACGTACAGCCAAGCCGTGCAAAGCCCTGCAGCCAAATCCCCGCAGGTATTGAACTCCATGCAGCTCACTGCCTTTGCCACACACAACATAAGGTTAGCCTTCAGGACCCCATCCGGGCCTAAATACATGTAAAACCGGGAGGGAGGCCTTATTAGGCCCCAGGGGGCCCATCACCCGGAGTGATACCAATAAAAAAAAGTGAGGGGATGTTCCCGGGCTGTATGGATTTGAAAAGGGAGGGAGGCCATGCGCCCCCCATTATGGCCCAGGGTTAGGCAGCCAACATCCTGCTGCACACAGCCAAAGGCGGTGTTTAGCATGGGCTTGGCTGTCGGGATATCCGAAAGTCTGTGCACGGTGTTTGGGGTTAGCTTTACATAGGGTAATATATTAATTTAAATTATATTTAAAAAAAAGAATAGCAATGCACTGAAAAAAATGACAAAGGATAACCCCTTCAGTGCTCGTGACGAGACCAGCTTGTCATGAGTCACGGTGGAGCTAGTCTAGTCATAGCCGCTCCGCCCACACGCAATTAATTCCCTGCCTGTGCAGGTGAATTAATCAGTGGGCGGGGTAGTGGCGAGACCAGCTCGTCATGAGCCCAGCTCCGTGACTCATGACGACCTGGTGTCCCCCCCCCCCCCCCCCCCCCCCACCCTCCCCCTCCCCTGGGGAATTATCCCAGCAGCAAAGTGGTTAAAGTAACATTATAGTTAGGCCTGATAAACAGATAAGTTTGTCTTTTCAAAAATATAGTTCTACATAAAATATATTACATTAGTGAGGCCATAATGGTGTCATAAAACAGGTAATGTAATTGTGAGGTCCTGAGCAGATGAGGGGGGCACAAGTTCTAATTAGCTTGGCTAACCATAACTGGTGAATTAGTGTCTTTTTTGTTCAAAACTGTCACCGACATTCAATCAGACTATGTTACTTTAACATGTTTTTTTCTGGGGTACCTGCACATAGGCTGGCCTATTCCACATTCATGGCATTCGATGAGAATCCCATGAACCTTTGTTCACAGATCCATGGGTTTTAAAGTCCAAGCTCGAATATCCATCTGTCATTGAATTTCATGGGTGAAAAGTATGCCACCCACATCTTACTTATGGAAGTTCTATGCTGGTGGATTTGCTCCTACCATTCTGATGAAATGTTTAACGTAAGCCATATTTTTTATGTTAACAGTCATGAAATACACTACTAAAGTTAAAAAGATCTTAACGGGAGAGGAGCTACGCGCCTGAGGAAGATTGCCGCGTGAGCTCTCTGCTCTGCCGAGTCTGTCCGCCGGCCCCAATATCCTGTAACTAATCCTGCCCTCCGAGCCCGAAAATTAAAACCGGAGGACGAGCGGAGTGCCTGGTGCCAACTTTGAAATTTCAGGGATGCTGGGAGCCGAAGTTATGGCCTCCGTAGATCTGGGCCTAGGCAGGGCCGGAGGCTGGGGACTGGAGTCCTGAGGGAGGCTGTGGCCAAGTGCAACAACAGCGGAGACCCGGACCGGAAGCTGCCGGTCGGGTCCCCTCACTGGCAGAAAATTGTGGGCGGTGGCAAAGACTGAGCCGCGATGGCAAGACACGGCCTTTGGTGCGGAGGTGGCATCCGGCGCCGAGAAGGGGAGTGGGCGGCTCCAGCAAAGTGTGCGTCGGACTCGGGGAGCAAGTGACTGTTGGCCCAGAGTTGGAAGAGTAGGTTGTGTGGGGGTCCCCCCGCCAGGATGCACACATGTTCTCCGTGGAGGGCTGGCAGTCAGAGTTCGGAGTCAGGAGTGGAGACAGTAATCTTCAGCAGCCACGACTGGATCAGACGTCGGAATAGGCGGTGAGTAGAGCTTACAATGGCAACTAAGCAAGATTGAGAGAGGCGTTGCTCCAGGAGGCCGAGGGGACCAAAACCGGTTCAATCAAATAAGTTGGACCAATACACGATGCCGAAGGGCTCCCCGTCTGACTCGAGGGCCTCTGCAGCGACTGGCGGGGGCCCCTCGGGCCAGGAAGCAGAGTTCACGCTACATGTCATGGCGGCCATAGACTGGGTCAAGTCCTCCCTGGGACAGCAAACGTTAGATACGAAGCTGGACACTGTATCAGTTGAAGTCAATCTAATACAAGCTGACCTTACCAAAGTTAATGAGAAGGTCAAGTCGCTGGATATCAAGACGGCCAGTCTGGTGGATGACGTGGCGCAGCTGCAGCACGAAATGTGCAAGCTCAAATCTTATTTACTGGCTGAACATAAGCTGGATGAATATGAAGGAAGGGCCCAGCGGAACATCCGTATTATGGGGGTGCTGGAGAAGTCTGAAGGTCCGGCCCCTGATTTATTTGTTGAGGACCTCATTCTCAAGCATCTCCAGCATCTCAAGCCCAAAGGACTGGGTAACTTTTTCACTATTGAGCTCGCCCACAGGGACCCGGGGGGGATGGTGCTTGACAGACCGAGACCCGGGGCACCTCCGCGCCCCATGATTGCCAGGGTCCTGAACTTCTGGGACAGAGATGCCATCTTGTAGGCTGCTAGGTCGGGGGCCCCCTACAGTACGAAAACGCTGCACTTTCATTCTTCCCGGATTTCACGCAGGCGGTGCAGAAGCAAGCTAAGAAAAATAAGCTAAGAAACAGGGGGTTAATGGAATCCCGATTGAGTTCTATAAAAGTGCGACTGATCATTTGGCGCCTCACATGCTAAACATGTTCCTTGACAGTCTGGAAAGGGGTGAATTACCTCCGGACCAACGCACAGCCACGATCGTAGCAATTTTAAAACCCGGTAAGCCAGCGGAGATGTGTGCCTCATACCGGCCCATCTCCCTTATGAATGCAGAGGCAAAAGTCTTGGCGAAGCTACTGGCTAGACGACACCACACCTCACAACGCTCATACACTCAGATCAGTCCGGCTTCATGCCGGGCAGGAACACAGCATTGAACCTAAGGAGATTACATGGGGTACTGGCTCGAGCAAAATATGTGGAGGAACCAGAGGTAGTGCTATTGTTGGATGCCCACATGGCTTTCGATATGGTCAAGTGGCCATTAATATTCGCGGTATTGAAGCATTTAGGGTTCGGCCCCAACTTTCTCTCTTGGGTCCGACTCCTCTATTACAAGCCATTGGCACATGTTACCGCTAACGGTCACATATCACATGACTTTCCCTTAGCTCGGGGCACGCGGCAGGGCTGCCCACTGTCGCCGCTTATATTTTCGTTAGTGCTTGAGCCACTGGCGGCATGGCTACTGTGGGAGCCTACGATTTAGGGCATTAAATGGACAGAAGACTGGGAAGACGAGTGTCCCTCTATGTCGAGGACCTGCTACTTTATTTGACTAACCCGAGACGCTCTATACTGACCCTCCTAGATGTATGTGCGGCCTATGGTAAGGCCTCGGGATATACCAATAATTGGTCAAAATCCATACTTTACGTACTTAAGGGCCCTCCGCCACTCCTCCCTGACGACTGTCCGCTTGAGATAGCCGGCAGCTCCTTCAAATATCTGGGGATTTATGTCACTGCCGATGATAAAGAATTTTACACTAAAAACCTGCAACCCAGCTAGAACGGCTTAAAAGGGATGTGCGCCACTGGGAACAGCTACCACTCACTTTGTTAGGAAAGGCGGCATTTTTCAAGATGATGGCGCTGCCGCGTTTCCTCTATGTTCTGGAGAACACACTTTATCCGGTACAACTTCCCTACTTCAAAGCTATCAAAGCACAGGTCACCAGTCTCCTATGGGGTAGCAAGCCACCGCGCATAGCTCAGGCCAAGCTGGTAAAGGGGTGGTATGACGGTGGAATAGCGCTCCCTGATGTACAGCTCTACTACTGGGCAGCACAGCTTAAGGTAATCAACCAATGGCTACATGTCCCGCACTCAGGCCCGGCGTATAAGGCAGATCAGGTGCAACTCGGCACCTACACCATACTCTCTCCCTTCTATGATAGAAACCTGGCGTAGACAAAGTTCGGCCCCCTAAGGCATACGTTGATACTATGGCATGATGCACAAACAAAATTGGGGTGGATGGGGGGTACTGACACAACTCACTCCGTTATGGGACAACAAAAAACTGGGGAAGCTGCGAAACAGTAAGGGATTCATCCAATGGGACGACATAGGAATATCTACAGTGGGTAGCCTGTGGCGGGATGGAGAAGTGGTGTCGTTTGAACGTCTCCAGCAGTTGAACGACATGGCACCCTCGGAACACTACAGATATATACAAATTAGACATGCCCTAATGTCAGTGATTCCTCCCGGCTCAGATGTTCCAGAGGCGTCCCCTATGGAGCACAGACACTTAACAGACTTTATGCATAAAAAGGCTACTTCATTCACATATCGGAAATTGATAAACAACTTACCCGACCCCACGAGCCCGCTTAAAGCTAAGTGGGTACAGGACGTAGGGGAGATGGCTGAATCAGAGTGGCGGGAAGCGTTGGCATCTCCGAGGGAGGCCGGAAATACCCTCACGTCTTAGATTAGTACAATTAAAAATTTTGCACCGTTCATATTACACCGGAACAGTCCTACACAAGATGCACCGAATAGACCACCCCTTTTGTCTGAGGGTGCGGGGATGAAGGAACATTCTACCACACGATCTAGGAATGCCCCAGAATAGTAGCATACTGGGCCCAGGTGATGCGTACTATGTCTCAGGTACAGGAGGTGTCATTGGTACCTGACCCACGTAGATGCTGGTTAAACATATGGGGACGCAATGACCTTACACGCCACGGGCAAACTTGGGTCACGCTTGGAATAGTGATCGCGAAGAGGAACATAGCACAGAGGTGGGGCGGGGTGGAGGTGCCTTCCCTCTCAGCATGGAGCATAAACATGGACGAGACTATGATAACTGAACGGGCTGTGTTTGTTAATAGAGGGTGCCCCAGAAAGTAGTCTAAAATTTGGGGAACTTGGAATACCTATAGTGGGGGATATTTGTGATCCACCTGCAGAAAAGGACAGCGATGGGGCTCGGATGAGGATGGGGAGTGAAGGGTGGGTGGAGATGGAGAAGGCTGAAAGGCGAATGTCAACTACCTGGAAGAATAGAATCTGTACATATTTTGAATAACTACACAATGATGTGTTGAGTAATGTTCAACAACTGCCGTATAGAATATTGCTACAACTTGCTGATGTGATGAAACCAATAAAATGTTTTATAAAAAAAAGAAACAGGGAGTTGAAATATGCCATGGTGTTCCCGGTGCGGCCGAGGGTGGAGGTCGACGGCAAGGCCTGGTTCTTTTACAACCCGGACAATGTGGCTGACTGGATTGATAGCCGTCCCCCTGACGACTCAGGCCCCGAGACCGGCCTGGTGAACAGGCAATCACGGAACATGTATAGGTCCGGCATCTACTCTCCTGGACTATTTGTACTTTGTCAGTATTGGGGGCCAGTGGCGCCACCGGGCTGGCGCCTTGTTATCCGGGGGATTGGAGTGGTCTTTGACTATAAGGGCTAAGAGGGACAATAGTATTTAGTTGCAAAGGGGTTGGGTTGGGCGGGGGCGGGTGGGGGGGCAGTCTCTCCACCTTACTACCGTTAGTAGCATAGTAGTAGTAGTTGTGTGTAGGGCGACAGGCACTCTGCTAGTTGGTGATGGGCACATGCCATGTGCAGCGTGGGAGGCAGGGGGGAGGGGTGCATTTGTTTTTTGTGTTAATGTTTGCCTTATTTGGTTTTGTTTGTTTTCCTCGACCATGTGGAGTAGCGATACAGGGCTGGGCACTCTGTTGCGGGGGCGAGGTGTCACTTGATAGGAGGTGGTCAGGGGTGAAGGTGCTTAGCTGGAATGTGAACGGCTTGAGAGACAAACTAAAGAGAGGTATGGTCAATCAATTCATCAGGAGTAATGCCCCCGACGTGATCCTTTTGCAGGAGATGCACTTAGTAGGGAACAGATGCATGGTGATTCATGGTGGGGCCCGGGGGGGGGGGCACGGTTAAACTGGTAGCACATGCAGTTTTCACCTCGGGATCGAGGGGGGGTCAGCATACCGATTAAGAATTCATTCCCCTTCACGATACAAAACACGTGGGCAGATAGACAGCGGAGATACATTGGTGTCTCTGGGAAGGGAAGGTCGCTACTTTCTTCGACATATGCCCACCTCCGACCTACAAGCAGACACTTTCAAGGACCTCCGAGCAGTTTCTCACGCTTCCGGTGGGCATTTTAGTGTGGGAGAGTGATTTCAACAGTGTCATGTCTGGGGAGGAGGATCGACATCCTACGCGGACACTTCAGCCGACTCTGAAATGGCTTCCTGAGTTTGTGGACACTGTTCGTCTGGTGGATGGGTGGCGGCTGCATAACCCTGGGAAAACTCAATACACGCATGTGTCGGGGGCCCACCACAGCTTGTCTAGAATTGACTATATCCTTGTCCCGGGAGCGCAGGCCCACGTTATTCGTGACATCCGTCATTTGGGGCGAGGGATCTCCGACCACTCCCCTGTTTGGCTCCAAATGGAGTGGGATTACACGAATGTTGGTAGGGTGACACCCATTAACCCCTGGTATCTGAAGGACCCCCAGACCCACAGCAAATTGATCAAGGCCACCGACCACTATTTCCAGGAAAATGTAAACTCAGTGGAATCTGCCCAGACGGTATGGGAAACCTACAAGACAGTGATCCAAGTGGACGCTCTATCTGTGAAAGCAGGGAAGAAGGAGAGAGTGGCTGAACTTAAAAAGGCGGAGGAGGAAGTGTTGAAGGCGGAGGAGGCCAGGGTGCACACCCCAGGGGGGCTCCATTTGGTGCGGTTAAGGCAGGATGTGTTTACTGGCGTTGCAAGGGAAAGGGCCAAGGCCCAGAGCAGGGATGTTCAAGGCAGAATGTATGGGGATAAGGCGGGAAAGGAGTAGTTTCTGTCCTGTAACTCCAGTTCTGTAGTAGGGTATCTCTGTTATAGTCATAATCTAGTGAATAGTCCCGCCCATGTGCGCGGACCCCGGAGCAATCAAAAATAATCTCTTAAGCTGTCAAAACATGCAGACCTGCATAGACACTTATGAGAGAATTTAAAGACAGATAATGCAGCCTATATCCACAGGCTACACTGTCCAATACTTCAACTAGAAATTCCACCAAAAACCACAACAGCACAGCCTGCCCAGGGTTTTCCACAGAGAAAACCTTGCCTTTAACAGCAAAACCCTCTGGAATGATAGAGAGGAAGGAGTGGACAGATAAGCCCCATAGGCTGCCATTATGTGGCTCAAAACAGGATTCTGTGCCTTTAAGAGAACTTTCCAGAACTTCACGGGTATCCCAGAATGCACTGCAGGTCCCTTTTACTTTCAGTTCTTTTTGAAGGCGTAACACGCCAGACCTGTAGCATTCCTTACATGAATATCTCTCCACCGGGAAGGAGGGCGGGCGCTTAGGACTATAACAGAGATACCCCTACTACAGAACTGGAGTTACAGGACAGAAACTACTCCTTCTGTAGTAGGGGATCTCTGTGTATAGTCATAATCTAGTGAATAGAATGGCAAGCCCATCCCCACACCAAAGCGGCGGTGGAGACCCGAGAAATAACACCACTACTGTGCGAACCGATTTCGCAGCGAAGCCTGCCCAACCTGAGCATCTGCCCTGGCATCAGTGTCCAGACAGTAATGCTTAGCAAAGGTATGGACCAACTTCCAAGTGGCGGCCTTGCAGATTTCTGCAATCGGAACATTAAGTAGCAAAGCAGTCGTGGCAGCTTTGCCCCTGGTGGAATGAGCCCTAGGTTTACCTCCTACGGTCGTATTAGCCTTTTGGCAACACAATTGTATACAGGACACAATCCACCTAGAGATGGACTGTTTTGAGGTAGCAAGACCGGTCCTGACTGATCCATAATTGACAAACAATTGATCTGAACCACGAATATCTCTGGTTTCATCCAGATAAAATTCCAACACCCTCCTAACATCCAGGGAATGTAGGGACCTTTCCGCCGGAGATGCAGGATTCTGAACAAACGTAGGCAAAGTTATTGTCTGGTTGACATGAAAATCAGAAATAACCTTTGGAAGAAATTTAGGGTGAGTATGCGTAACAACCTTAGCAGCATGAAATACAGTATACGGTTCTTGGCAACACAACGCCTGAATATCACTCCTCCTGCGGGCCGATGTGATGGCCACGAGGAACGCCGCCTTCCAGGACAGATGCTGCAACGAAGCCTTATGAATAGGGTCAAAAGGCTCCTTCATCAATCTGGACAGCACCACATTCAATTCCCATGAAGGCAAAGGAAGCCAGACAGGAGGGAATGCTTTCTTCCAGCCTTCCAAAAAGTCTTTGATCACAGGGATCTGGAAGAAGGAAGTCTGAAGGGCATTTCCTGTAGGCAGTCAGCGCAGCAAGATGAACCGTAATGGATTGGACATTAAGGCCCGACTGCGCCAGTTGTAGAAGATACGGAAGGATGACATATTCGTTACACGTCGTCAGGTCATGGTCCTTGGACTGGCACCAGATGCAAAAACCTCTTCCACTTGTAAGCATATGAAGTCCTAATGGAAGGATGCTTAGCCTCCTTCAGTATGTCCATACAAACTTCTGGTAGATTCAAATGGCCATATTACACTATCTCAGGAGCCATGCAGCCAAACTCAAAGACGAGAGGCTGGGGTGCAACATCTGCCCCCTGAACTTTGTGAGAAGGTCCGCCCTGCAAGGCCACCGTATGAGAGGACGGAGAGACCGGTGAAGCAGGTCCGTGAACCACCACTTCTGGGCCATTCCGGGGCAATCAGGATCATCCGTGCCCTGGACTGGGACAGCTTGATGAACACCGCCGGAATCAAGGGAAAGGGTGGAAAAGCTTACAGAAAGCTGTTCGACCAGTTAATCCAGAACGCATTCCCCAGCTTCCCCACAGGCAGTACCTGGAGGCGAAGTCTCGGCATTCGCCGAAGACTTCTCCTAGTACTTCGTCGTTTATGACCCATTCGTGGTTTTCCTGAATCAGTCTGCTCAGCACGTCTGCCTGAACATTCTGCACACCTGGCAGATGGGTAGCCGTTAGAGTCAGTCCTCTTGATAAAAACCAGCACCAGATCGCCCGCGCCTCCTGCGACAGAGTGCGCAATCTCGAACCCCCTGCTTGTTGAGGTAATACATTGTGGTCGTATTGTCCGTCTGTACAAGCAGAGAGTTGGGCTGGAAGGACGGAAGAAATGCCTTCAGTGCCAAGGGCACAGCTCTGAGTTCCCGGAAAATGATGCGATACGTGGACTCCATCGGGGACCACGTTCCTTGTATCTGCAAGTCTCCGGAAAGCGCCCCCCAGACGTGGGGAGACGCATCCGTCACGACAGTCTGTGTGGAAATGCTCTTAGGAGATTCTCCGCTGAACACAACCACTTCAGAGACTGAAGAGCACGCAGAGACAGTCGTATCTTGTCGCCCAAAGATCCTTTCCTCTAATCCCACTGATCCTCCAAGCACTCCTGCAAAGGTCTCATGAGCAGCCGTGCGTGTGGCGTGAGGAATATACAAGAGGCCATCGACCCCAGTAGAGAAGACACCGTCTTCACTGTTGTAGATGGGGCAGTCACAAGAGCCTGAGCCTTCCTAAGGAGAGATAATCGTCTCTCCTCCGAAGGAGACACGCTCGCTGACAGCGTATTGACGGAGGCTCCCAAGTACTGTATGCACTGGACCGGAATGGGGACAGACTTGGACATGTTGATGTGCAACCCCAGCTCGTTCAAGAGAACGCACATCCTCTGGAAGTGTGCCTGAGCTTCCGAGAAGGAGGCGGCCTTGATCAACCAATCGTCCAGGTACGGTTAGAGAAAACACCTCGTTTTTCCTCAGGCGTGCAGCTACCACTGCCATGCACTTCGAGAATGGTCTGGGCGCAGACTTCAGCCCGACTGGCAGTACTGTGTACTGATAATGATGGGTGCCGACTTGGAATCGCAGGAACTTCCTGTGTTTGTGTGCAATGAGCACATGGGAGTATGCATCCTGTAGATCTATGGCACCGAGCCAATCTCCCTGTTGCAGCTGAGTATAACCTGATGCAACGACAGCATGCGAAATTCCTCTTCTGTGAATCCACTTGTTTGCTTGTCGCAAATCCAGAATGGGCCTGAACTCGTTCTTGTCCTTCTTGCGAACCAGAAAGAACCGGGAGTACAGACCTCTTCCCCTTTGAGACAGAGGTACGTCCTCTATCGCCCTTGTCCTAAACAGGATATCGGCCTCTGCTTAGAGCTCGCGCAGCTGAAACCGCGAGCCGACCGGAGGAATTGCTGGAGGAGGGCAGATGAACCGAAAACGCCGCTAGAAAGGGCAGAAGGCCTCAAGCCGTTCTCCATGCCCCAAACCTACAGCCGTCCAAAAGTCTCTGATTCAGACTTCATGCAAGCCACTCACTACTCTCATGGCAGCCCAAGGGTTGCCCAAAGAAAGGGAGAGTAGAAGCACACTGCTGAGCCGCAGGCTGCAGAGACGTCAGGCGAATAAAAGTATGGCAACGTAGGACAAACCCACAATACCTGGGGGTCGGCAGGAGAGAAAAACTCCGCTCCGACACCGATGCCTAGATCCGAAACTATCAGGTCCATTAGACCACCTCTTGTAAGGCTTTCCTCCTGTCTCTCGGCAGAGGAACCACAAATCGGTGAAGAAAACACCCCCACAGAGGGATCTCACAACAACGGTCCAACAACAGCAGGCCACAGCACGAGGTCTACATGCCGCCACCCCTGCAACCAAGTCAGGAGCACAGTCGGAGCCAGAACCTCCTGTCAGGTGGTAGTGGACGAAAGTTTAGTCCCGCCAACCAGTAAAGAGTCGGAGAGAGACTCCCCGTACTCATGGAAGACGCATCCCTGGCATCAAGGCACGGAGGTTCGCAGACTGAGGGGCCAAAGGCCCCTGTGGTGGTGGGCGGGAGAGGGAACCGAGAGGATTCTGAAACATCCCCGGTGGTCTCACCAGTAGTGGTTGAGCAGGAGGCGACCTAGCAGACGTGCAGGTATGCA
The DNA here is from genome assembly GCF_964263255.1 of Lissotriton vulgaris. Classification (NCBI taxonomy): domain Eukaryota; kingdom Metazoa; phylum Chordata; class Amphibia; order Caudata; family Salamandridae; genus Lissotriton; species Lissotriton vulgaris. The sequence goes on from NC_141698.1 coordinate 93,776,899, forward strand.
AGTACTCAAAACTAAGCAAAAGGACCAACGTCCCTCGCTTACACGTGGTGAGTAACCACAAACTCCCCATCAGAAGGGCTCCTCGACGCTGATCAACTGCTCTGCGTCGTGAGTGGAAGGTGCCGGGAACACAAAGTCCCCTCCTACGAAGAGAGGCTCACCAAGGAGCGAGGCCTGGAACAAGACCCAGGCGTCAAGAGCCGGCAGTATTCTGCGGCTGTAACCCACGACGTCGACCTCACTACGACGTCACCATCACTAAGACAGTGACTGTCTCTACAACTCCACGACGTCAACCTCACTACGACGTCACCATCACTAAGACAGTGACTGTCTCTACAACTCCACGACGTCAACCTCACTACGACGTCACCATCACTAAGACAGTGACTGTCTCTACAACTCCACGACGTCAACCTCACTACGACGTCACCATCACTAAGACAGTGACTGTCTCTACAACTCCACGACGTCAACCTCACTACGACGTCACCATCACTAAGACAGTGACTGTCTCTACAACTCCACGACGTCAACCTCACTACGACGTCACCATCACTAAGACAGTGACTGTCTCTACCACTCCACGACGTCAACCTCACTACGACGTCACCATCACTAAGACAGTGACTGTCTCTACCACTCCACGACGTCAACCTCACTACGACGTCACCATCACTAAGACAGTGACTGTCTCTACCACTCCACGACGTCAACCTCACTACGACGTCACCATCACTAAGACAGTGACTGTCTCTACCACTCCACGACGTCAACCTCACTACGACGTCACCATCACTAAGACAGTGACTGTCTCTACCACTCCACGACGGCGAGGCACTCCACGACGGCGAGGCACTCCACGACGGCGAGGCACTCCACGACGGCGAGGCACTCCACGACGGCGAGGCACTCCACGACGGCGAGGCACTCCACGACGGCGAGGCACTCCACGACGGCGAGGCACTCCACGACGGCGAGGCACTCCACGACGGCGAGGCACTCCACGACGGCGAGGCACTCCACGACGGCGAGGCACTCCACGACGGCGAGGCACTCCACGACGGCGAGGCACTCCACGACGGCGAGGCACTCCACGACGGCGAGGCACTCCACGACGGCGAGGCACTCCACGACGGCGAGGCACTCCACGACGGCGAGGCACTCCACGACGGCGAGGCACTCCACGACGGCGAGGCACTCCACGACGGCGAGGCACTCCACGACGGCGAGGCACTCCACGACGGCGAGGCACTCCACGACGGCGAGGCACTCCACGACGGCGAGGCACTCCACGACGGCGAGGCACTCCACGACGGCGAGGCACTCCACGACGGCGAGGCACTCCACGACGGCGAGGCACTCCACGACGGCGAGGCACTCCACGACGGCGAGGCACTCCACGACGGCGAGGCACTCCACGACGGCGAGGCACTCCACGACGGCGAGGCACTCCACGACGGCGAGGCACTCCACGACGGCGAGGCACTCCACGACGGCGAGGCACTCCACGACGGCGAGGCACTCCACGACGGCGAGGCACTCCACGACGGCGAGGCACTCCACGACGGCGAGGCACTCCACGACGGCGAGGCACTCCACGACGGCGAGGCACTCCACGACGGCGAGGCACTCCACGACGGCGAGGCACTCCACGACGGCGAGGCACTCCACGACGGCGAGGCACTCCACGACGGCGAGGCACTCCACGACGGCGAGGCACTCCACGACGGCGAGGCACTCCACGACGGCGAGGCACTCCACGACGGCGAGGCACTCCACGACGGCGAGGCACTCCACGACGGCGAGGCACTCCACGACGGCGAGGCACTCCACGACGGCGAGGCACTCCACGACGGCGAGGCACTCCACGACGGCGAGGCACTCCACGACGGCGAGGCACTCCACGACGGCGAGGCACTCCACGACGGCGAGGCACTCCACGACGGCGAGGCACTCCACGACGGCGAGGCACTCCACGACGGCGAGGCACTCCACGACGGCGAGGCACTCCACGACGGCGAGGCACTCCACGACGGCGAGGCACTCCACGACGGCGAGGCACTCCACGACGGCGAGGCACTCCACGACGGCGAGGCACTCCACGACGGCGAGGCACTCCACGACGGCGAGGCACTCCACGACGGCGAGGCACTCCACGACGGCGAGGCACTCCACGACGGCGAGGCACTCCACGACGGCGAGGCACTCCACGACGTCGAGGCACTCCACGACGGCGAGGCACTCCACGACGTCGAGGCACTCCATGACGGCCCCGACGCAGACCGGAACCGCGTCATAGCTCAGACGTGCCCTTACTGGGGATAACCCCAGAGATCACAGCATGGGACTCGGTAGAGGACCTACCCTCACCTCACCCAGAGGCTGAAGATGCCTTCAAACTCCTCTGTTTGAAACCTGGAAGCCGAAGCCCCCTAGAAAAGAAGGTACAGAGAAGACAGGTGTCAAAAGACACAGGCAAGCACAGAGTACAAACCCTGTGAGCTTCAGCTTTGGCCTTCAGTTCAGCTGCAGACAAAGCACTTGTCAGACTAGAAATAGTCTAAAGACAAGAAGACTGCAGAAATTCTGCCAAAAAAACACAGCAGAATGCAGATAAAGGCCAAAGACGTCGAGTGAAGCTACAAAAATCCAAAATTATCACAAAAATTGTATAGAAAAAACTCAAAAAAAAAGAGCTAATGCTCCAGGGTCCTGCTAGCAGGAGCCGGAAAAAAGAACTGAAGGTGAAAGGGACCTGCACTGCATTCTGGGATACTGTGAGGCTTCTGGAAAGTTCTCTTAAACGCACAGTATCCTGTTTTGAGCCACATAATGGCAGCCTATGGGGCTTGTCTGTCCACTCCTTCCTCTCTATCATTCCAGAGGGTTTTGCTGTTAAAGGCAAGGTTTTCTCTGTGGAAAACCCTGGACAGGCTGTGCTGTTGTGGTTTTTGGTGGAATTTCTAGTTGAAGTATTGGACAGTGTAGCCTGTGGATATAGGCTGCATTATCTGTCTTTAAATTCTCTCTTAAGTGTCTATGCAGGTCTGCATGTTTTGACAGCTTAAGAGATCATTTTTGATTGCTCCGGGGTCCGCGCACATGGGCGGGACTATTCACTAGATTAGGACTATACACAGAGATCCCCTACTACAGAAGTTGATAGCGTGGCTTGACCGGCGTGAATGGGTGTCCCGAGTGGTACCTGAAGTAGAGGGGCCGGGCCCAGTTCCGGTCACAGACCTGCAGGCCATAGCCGACATTTTAGCTGCCCATTATCGCTCCGTCTATACTGCAACCGCCAAATACACGGAAGTTAAAAATGCAGAATTGCTTAGGGATATACAGCTCCCTACTCTCTCAGATGCAGATAGAGAATACTTGGATTCTCCCATCACTGTCGACGAGGTGGCACAGGCGATCCGGGGAGTCAATTCGGGCAAAGACACTGGGCCCAAAGGGATTCCCATTGAGCTATATAAGCTAAACTTCAACAGCCTGCCCCCCCCCCCCCCCATTGCCTGTCTATGTTATTGGAAAGTAGGGAGAGGAGGCAGCTGCCGTATGATCAACGGGTGGCAAATATAGTTGTGATCTACAAAGATGGCAAGCAGAGAACGAGTTGTGCCTCTTATCGACCAATTTCATTATTAAACGTGGAACCTAAAGTCCTCGCCAAACTACTGGCGACGCGACTGATCAAAGTAATTACTACACTGATACACCCCGACCAATCGGGAAATACAGCCGTTAACCGGCAGAGACTCCACGTTGTGCTGGCAAGAGGGTCCGCCATACTGGAACCGGCAGTAATAGTGTTGTTGGATGGCACAATGGCCTTTGATATGGTTGAATGGCCCTATTTATTCGCCGACTTGGACTTTGGGGAAGAATATTGTGGGTGGATTTGGCTTTTGTACTCTGATCAGATAGCCCGGTGGTGGTCAATAACCACAAATCCTTCGACTTTCGCATTTAGCAGGGGTACCCGGCAGGGGTGCCCCCTGCCCCCACTCCTGTTTGCCCTGGCAGTGAGCCGCTGGCTGCTTGGATCAGGCAGGACAGGTGTATCCATGGAATGAAATGGTCTCCTGGCTGGGAGGACAAGGTGTCGCTATATGCAGACTATGTCCTGTTATACCTCACGAACCCCAGGAGCTCCTCGAGTTGCCAACTGGATGTGCTGGCGATTCATGGGATATATTCAGGTTTCACCGTAAATTGGCTTAAGTCTGTGGTGTTTGTTGTAAGTGGTGCGCCACCAGTGATACCCAGAGGTTGCCTGGTTCGAGTGGTATCCAACGGGTTCCGTTACCTCGGAATATACATAACCCTGAACCCTGCGCTCCGATATGGAGAAGTGTGGTTCACTGGTTAGAGCGGCAGACCCTGATGCAGAGATCTGACCCGGGACCAGGGTTCAATTCCCGTCGCGGAAGGGTCTTGAGCTCAATGTCCGCGGACCCGATAATTCTAGCCACGGTGCCTACCCTAATCATGGGTCTCACTCTGCAACTCTGGGCAACAGCTTGCTTAATCTCCACACCAGCCCTAATCGCTAAGGATGCCTGACTTCACCTTGGGGTGCCCAGGAGTGGGCACCTCACAGTAACAGGCCAGGATGGGTTCCTCAGTGGTACAGCGCGGGGAAACACTGGCTAGTGTAACCAGGTGCTTTATAAGCTCAGTTACTTACTTACTATGCAGGGAATCGGGATCCACCCCTGCAAAGGAACACGAGTGATGTCGAGCACTGGAGAGCTCTCCCTTTGTCAATGTTGGGTTGGGCAGTCCTGTTTAAAACCATGGCGCTCCCACGCTTTCTTTATGCGCTTCAAAACACAATGGACCCTGTGCCCGCTTCCTATTTTAAAGATAGAGAGCCTTCAGAGGCAGCTGTTGTGGCAAGGTAGGCCACGTATTGCGTTCGCCAAACTTACACTCAACTGGTACGACGGGGGTGGGGGGGATTAGTCTGCCAGAGGTGAAGTATTATTGGGCGTCTCAATTGGCAGCGATTAACCATGAGATCTATGGGCAACCAGACGCCCCTGGTTATGCAATGGACAGATGGATACTCCCCGGAGGGGATTACATTAAAGCGTTGTATGCGAAGCTGCGTAGATACCCTCTGACTGGGACCACAGCCCAAGCTGTGCATGTGTGGCACGTGGTAACCAAACACCTGTAGTGGGAGCATAAGCTGACGCTCGCTACGCCACTGTGGAGTTCGGAGAGATTATCCGCCACGCATTGTTAACTTGGGTGCCAGTGGGCACGTCGCTCCCGGAAGCCTTCCCCGTTGAGGATAGGGTACTTGACTGGCATCTCCAGATAAAAACATTTCAATAATTTATAGAAAGCTCATTAATAACATGGAAGATCCGTTACAGGGCTGAGAGGGAAGTGGATGGGCGACAGCCTAGAGCTGGATGATTAGGATTGGCAAGTGGAGATATCCTCCCCAAGAGTGGTTGCCATTCCGGTCAGGCTGCCGCTAGTGCAGCTTAAATCCTACACAGATTTTATGTCACGGGTCCGGGCCTGGTAGGCATGGGACGGGCAGAGAGTGACTAGTGCAGACGGGGATGTGGGGAGGTAGCTAGTTTAAGCACATACTCTGGAACTGTCAGCAGATAGAATAGTATTGGGCCGATATCCACGGCATATTGCGATGTCTTAGGGGTGAATCTGCAACCAGAGGCTCGCAGGTGTCTATTGAATGTTTGGGAACCCTCAGATCTTAACGCATATACCACACAATGGGCGACTAGCATGCACAATAGCGAAACGCAATATCGCACAACTATGGGGAGCCAGTCAGCCACCCCGGGTGGGGAAGTGGAAGGAAAACCTAGACTGGTGCATGTTTAGAGACAAGTCGGTCTTCATAGCGAGAGGATGCCCCGGGAAGTGGGGTAGGGTCTGGGGAGCGTGGAACAGTTATAGTGGAGACATTTGTCTCCCACCAAGTTGTCATCGTGAACTGGAGGCTCCTGAAACCCCCCGATTTGTCTATGTAAAATCTGTAAATTATTTGGTATAAGTTATTTGCCTTTGTACTGGAGGTGCCAGCCTGTCCATACTTAATTTGCTGTAAAGTGGTCAAACTGTTTAATAAAAACATAACAAAAATATTTTTTTAAAAAGAACACTTTACCAACCAGGTTTCCATGACAGGGTACATTATGCCACAATACTACAGTAGACCGTTCTGGGAACTTTCAATAGCTCTACGTAGTAGGTCTTATTACTTCCAAATGGAAGCATCACTGGCAGCAAATCATGAGCTCAACTCCACTTAAATGGATAAATGCAAGAGATACTTTATAAAAGAACAGTTCTCAACTCTGGTTCAACAGAAGCAAATGACCCAATTCAAAGTTAATTTATTTTCATAACTTCTGGGTTAAAACTAGCAACAAAAAGCCAAAAGCATGCAAATAGCCAGTTAACATCCGAGAAAATGGAACATGCACAATCCCAACATCTCCTGTTAAATAATCTTAATGGTTTAACTACATTGTAGTTAAAAAGTTGATCAAAAACCTTTCAATTTCTGCACAGAAAAAAGCTCTGTGCCCATCTGTCAAACACTTGTTTTTGAAGTTGCCAACACAGGAAAGCAATTTGAACCTTAAAGTCTTTCTGCCTTTGAGTATGGGGGTGGTGAAAGTTCCTTACACTGGGGCGGGGGGGTTATAGTTCTGGTATCAACTGAAACAAGTTATTCACTGTCTTAGTTAAATACTTCTACACCACAAAGCAAGGGAAACTATATTCTAGAGTTGCCTCGAGATGCTCCTGTATCGCTAGCACCTTCCTACTAAGGCTATGGAATCCTCAAATTAGCAGATGGTGCTCTTAAACTAAGCCCCACCACTTTAAAAAAGAAAAAAAAATTGTGTGCCATGAAAGGCTCAATAAAAGCCCCTCCCATCCTCTCCTGCAGAGAAACCAGCCTCTGCAGAATATAAAGCATTGACAGAAGCCAAAGCAAATGTCTAACACGTCTGAAACTGAAGTGTTTTGGTACTAATCTACTGCAGGTCTTGTACCTGCCTCACGATTGTCCCGAGGCAGACATTAGTTAAATACAATCAAAGTACATCTGCAGACCCCATAAATTTCCATTCACTTTTACAAACATTATGTGGCCAAATTAGCTTGTCAATCTCCATCTCCACTACATCCCACCTTGCCCACCTCTAGTCACCCAACCAATTCACAATCTCTCAATCACCCAAAAAATGGTGCATCAAAAGACAGCAAGCTCAGTTCCAACCATGCAAGGTTTATTGTCTTCACCAATGTGTCCAAATAGGGGCGCAGTAAAATACTGCAGTTGTTTGAAAGTAATAATCATTTTATACAGCACACATGCTTGGTCTCTGGAGCTCGTCTCTTACAGACCGCTGCTATAGTAAAGAAATGAAGCTTTCTACAAACTAGCGTAGAAGATATATTTAGTCCTTTATAAATGAAAGTTAACTGCAATTATCGTGACAAATCCATACTGGGTCTTGGAAAAAAGTGCACTAAACAGGGTTCACCATAGGCAGCGGTCATCTAAACTAAAGGGGACACGCAAACAAATAAAAACTTCCACTTTTTGAAGGTAAATTTTTATTTGACAGACAACAAGTAGGTTTTAAATATTTAGCCCTTTATAACCTCTTAGCAATCCTTTAAAATGCATTTCAGCAGTGTACAGCATTGACCAGTTCAAAAGCAATAGGCGGTCATGATTAACTTGTTAGATTTACACATCAGAAAAAGTTTGCTTTGAGGAATGAGTTTCTCTAAAATGTACTTCCCTTGTACCTCAAAAACACTTATATCTGTGAGTGTACTTCATTATGTTATGACAACAAGACTACAACTGCCTAGATACAAAAAATGAGGCAAGCACAAATTAGACATGAGCTTTAAAAAGTAAACCTCAAATTCCATTTACTTTCAAGTACTATTCGATATTGACTGGGCTTGCAAATTCGACCTTCCTCGCCAAAACTTTACCAAGAAAAATCTGTAAAAGGTTTGCAGAGCAAAGGCTTGCAAGGTGTTACCATTAACGGAACTGAATACATGACCACTAACTGTACTAACAAAATGTTAATCAACTAGTAAGTTGTCAGTGGTGAATAGACGTTTCTTGCTCTTAGTGAATAACCTGAAGAACATCTTTAATAATATGAATCATATCCATTTTAATTAACTGAGCTGATATTCCATGGTCTTTATCTGGTGTAAAACAAACTAATCCCAGAAAAGCTGCTGCAGGATGATACCATATTCCTACACTCTAAGCCAATCAGCAAAAAACAAACATGTTTTGAGGAATTTTTAAAATAAAGCACCATTTTCAATGGTGTACACATGAAATATACTATTTCTTAAGATAAAGATCCCTCAAAAATGTTACCTACCTCGTTTCCAACGTTGGGCAGAGTAACTCTACAGCACCACAATAAATAGCAGTTATGGAAACTGAGCAGCTTTATGCATGTTTTTAATGCTTCCACTCTGAAGCATTACTGGCAGCAGTTCATAAGCTCACATCCCCAATACTATAGAAAAATGCAAGCTGTGGTTTAATATTGAATTGTTGTCACATATGGTTCACCAGAAGCAAATGACCCAATTTAAACTCCACTAACGTTCAGGACGTCTGGGTTTAAATATTGCCGTAAAATGCCAAGAACATGCAATTATTGTTTTACCTGTTAGAACAGTAAATTACATGCTCAATCCCAGCACTACCTGTTAAACCATTATCTTTGTTTACTATTACCTACTCCTCAGACCATAAGGTTCAAATCGAACAAGGAACCTTTCAAGTGGTGCAAAAAATAATCTCTAAACAGACCCATCGATTGAACTCTCTAGGATTTATAAACTGAGAAAATCGTGGGTAGCGAGTAATGATTTAATTTCTATTACACTATTTGAACCAGATACCTACTGCTAAATACTTGGCCACAAATACAATGAATAAAGTACACTGCATCCAAGCAAATGGCCAACATAAACTTTCATGCTTTAACATTAATTATATGCCTTTAATCCCATTAAAAAATTGTCAAAGGGAAGTTAGAGTGCATTAAAAAAAATTAGGTAGGTTCATGATATTTTTCAAATAAAACTTCAATCAATCTGAAAATCTGTTGGCAAATTCATGCTTCTGGTTTTATAAACATTGCCTTGGCTCCTCCACACTGAATGAACGAAATCTGCGATCCTTTAGAAGAAAGGTGGCAGTCACTTTAAGCAGCTACAGAACATGCTTAATGTTTTCCACAGGTATGATCCACAAGCGCATTCTAAAGAGACAAACAGTGCCCCCTGTGTAGGTCTCATTTCCAAATGAAAGTGAACGAGAAAATGCATTTGAATGATTTTCTTGAATAAAATTGGTCCTTACACATATAAACGGCAGTAAACTAAGAAAGCAAATGCCTGTAAGGAAATGTATCTGCAGCTGCATGTCCAGAAATCCTGCCCATAAGTGATCGCTTTGTGTTAGTTTAGTTAAACTGAATGCAATGGGCCGTGACGGGCTAGCTAAGAACATGTTTGCTAGTAATGGGTCTGGAAGAATACAGGCCATGAAGCCTTGCAAATTAAAATGTTGTAGTACTGCCCACAAAAATGGCATATTTAAGATTTGTCTGTGTTCAAATGCCAAGTAAATAGTCTAATAACAAATGGACAGAAATAAAACGTATTTTCTCATTCCTTCACTACATAGATGGCCAAATCTATTTTACCTCTTGATAGGGCAATGTAAATCCTTTCGCCCAAAAAAAAACCATTGACACCTCACCATTAAATGAAAACAAATTGTTAAACATCTTTATAATAGATTTCCAGTGCCTTAACTGTAGATTTTCTTCTATTTGTTTGCATTCTCTAAACGTGTGCACTGACTTTCTAACAATGCTGTGGATCACCCTAACAGTATTACACTTAAGTTAGCATGGAGTGTATCTATTGGAAAAAGATTTTCTAAAGCAGTTTTAGCACTACAAAACAATATCAATTAATAGCTCAGCCACTTTTTAAATATTTTAGGTCCCGTATCATTCGTGTGATGTAGTTTTGGGAGTGTAAGCGTGTAACAGACCCAACACTGCACAATTATTCTAATAACAGTATTTCGGCTGAAGGATCACTATATTCACCTCACACACACCTTGCTTGCGAGACTGGCAGCCCACAATTCCTCTGAACGCCAATGAAAACACAAGTATTTAGTCAATCGAAACTGCTTTGATGGTAAATAGATTTTCTTCATTAATCATCTGCTCTTAAAAACAATCTTGTAAAACCCTCTCCTTCCGTAGATTCGGCAGAACTACTCCTTGGAAACATGTAATTGTGCATGTAAACAAGGATTAGACGGTCCAAAGATGCCATGAGCAGCAATGTAGAAGTAACACTGAAGACAAAATGATCTGGTTCACAATCTTAATAGGACATGCGCCGATTCAGCATCATATGCCCACTTCCTAAAATAGAGTTTCAGTTGGGACGTGTGATATGTGCTTCCACACACCTGCGCTCCTTCAATACATTTAGGCTCCGATGGTTTGGGGCCTCATTTTATTTAATCATGAAAGGAATGTTTGAAAGTACTTAAGACTACTACACCACAAATAACACTGCTATTAAAACTTAACTCTGGTTAAAAGTTCAAGGGAAAGTGAAAATATGTAGTAATTTCTAGCTTGAAAAATATGGATGCCTAAGAAAGTATAAAAAGATTACTACAAACATTATTCAAGAATCTTACATTAGTTAATTCAAAATATGTTTGAACATTAAAAAAAAGGCAAATGCTCATTATAAACCAACTTACAACCTTATTATCAGTACAAACTGCAGTTAATCGACCAAATAATTTCTCCCTTTGGGTTAAATCATGGCGAAAAGCGAGAATTACAAATGAAGACATTACAAACCTATAAAGGGTTTTGCAATATACTTCGCCCAAAAAATTGGAGAAACCTTGGGAGGAAAAAACCCTTGAGCTTGTAAACTGCTTTTTAGTTACAGGTTAAACATTAAGGTTTATATAAAATCTGCTTACGTTTCCAACGCAACAGTGCAAAGAGTGCAAGATTTTTCACTACTTTTCTAGAACCCACTTATGAAAAGGTATTTTCCCTCATTCGCATGTTCACAGCACTGTATAAATGTAACCACCTAGTGGACAGTTCAGTATTAAAATCCGTCAGCTTCAGAGGCAGTATTTAAGTTAAAAAAAAATTCAAAAACATGCCAACGTTTTTATTAAAAGTTATTTTACTAATCCACACCTTTAAAAAAAGCAACTCATTCATGTCAACTTGCCTTTCCAATAGTTATTCTGGAGCAAACACCTGGAAGAACTGGGGTCCTTGTTTTAAATATGTGGTAAAGATGTACTGTAGATATACTAAAAATGCAAATGCAGTGAAATATATTTTAAACCTTAAAACTAGTCAATTTGTTCCGAGCCGACGTGCCAACAAAAGCCTATTTTATTCAGTACAAGCCTCTATTGTTATGACGGCCAACAGGAAAAAGGTTACTCCTGTCAAGTACAACTAAAATGGCCATTTAAATACTTTTTAGAGGCTGCAAAATCCATATAAATGCAATACTAATAGGTATTCCCAAAAAGTACTTATTACAACTGTTATTCATGTAATGATTTCAAAAGACAATTCAGTTGTGAACTGCGATTTCAGATTTTCATGGTGAACATTTGGGAGGGGCGTGCAACCTCAAAAGGAAGCGTCATTTTGAAAAAACATTTCAAGAACTGCCACGACATGAAGAGTATAATCAATGTGCGTTTTTAAATTCATATTGTTTCCATTTTGGTTGAACTTACAGACCCCTCCCTCCCCCTTTAAGGCAGGTTAGGTGCTGCTCAAAGATATGCAAGACATGCCTAGCTATACACTTGATGCTTTATAAATTTAGTGCAGAATAGGTTATAATTCTGGTAATAAGTCAGTCACAAATTTTCCGTTCCAGTAGCGGTTGTAGCAGGATAAGATGCTTAAGAATCTGCACTCTGATACATGCATTATCAAATGGGTGTGGCCCATGGCTGCACTTCATATGTAGTACCAAGTCTGCAATCCATATATAAAGCATATTAAACAGACGAATATTGGGCGGCAAAGAGGCAGCACAAGGTCTACAATACATCTCCTCAGAGGAAAACCATAGTACTTGATCATTAACTCCCGTCAGCAAATGTAGTTCTTAAATATGCTCCAACAGCACAGTGAAACCATGCACTGTACCAGAAACTCCTCAATGCATTCATTTCATTTAGTGATCTCAGGTGTTTTCTAATCAGTTACATTCCGACTACACTAGCTTTCAAGAAAAGTTCCAACCAAGTTCCATAGAAAGTTGCCTAGAGTCGTTTTCTGTAGTCAAGGCTTTCAACGTGGCAATTGTATCTTGTCATAGTTTACATGAAATAAAATAGTAAAAATTTTGCAGCATTCAATACTGAGTCTTCACATCCTTGAACCTCTTTCTTGCAATATCTGAAAGGCAAAGAAATTGCAATTAATATTTTGGAAGCAATACTATTCAAAACAGATTGCAATGTGACTGTACATCACCCATCTCATTAGGCCTATGCAAAGAAGCACCAAATCTTATGATTTTAAGCTTCAGAAGCATAAACGTTTCTCAGGCCGTACGGAATTATTAAAACCTGGATATATATTTTTTAATGAGGCCTGGAAGGCCTCGTTTGCTGGTCCACCAAAACAAAGAATACTTAATTGGGAATCGGGTCAAATCCTAGCACAAGTTTGAAGATTCAGGACCGCCAGCGGATCTGAATACATTCACGAACCTTTGAAATTTTCCTGGCAATAAATGATTAACATTTGCAGAGCCCCGGAGGAAAAACAGAAACAAAAAATAAACTGGGCAGACCCTATATACAGTTCCAAGATTAATGCTAAAACAAATACCTTCAGAAACAATGGTTACTAAAGTCAAGCAAAATCACACATTCTCACATGAAAATGTAGATTATGTTTGCAAGTAACAATGACAGGACGTCCCAGAAAAAAGGAGAGGGGACACTTCAAAGGTAATTTTTGATGTTGGAAAAAGGTACGTGAAAAGCAAACATCCATTGCCAGCATTTGTCAGATGAAGTGAAAAAAAGCAAAGTGATTAATAGCATTTTACAATTGCCCTTAAAACGTCCTCCCTCACCTGCCGTTTAATACCTTGACTTTCTCAGATGGAGAGAAGGAAAATAATAGTTACATACCTGTAATCTGTGGTTCTCCAGTATTGGTGTCTTTCATAGATTCACATGCCTGAATCATTTCCCATCAGAGTGCGAGTCCAACGGTATATAAAACAAGCACTGGCGTTGCCAATAGGTCTCGCAGTAGGACAGTTTGAGCTATTGGTCTTGTAAATGACATTTTTTTTAGTTTGTGTTGGTTTTGAAAATAGCTAAATTAATCTCTTTGTCATTTACAATGCCAATAGTTATAACTTTCACCATGCCCATCTAGTCAAAGGAAGCGTACAACCTCTGTATAAGCAAGGGATATTCATTATTAGCAATCATCATTTAGCCCCTTGCGATTTTAAACCAAGTATAATAATATTGAAATCAACACAAGTCCCATAAGGCAACCTATTTCTGCTAAGAAGCCATCAGTCTGAACGTGTTGCATATATCATGGACTCTCTTATCAGTTACAGATGGGTGCCCCTTGCTGGTGGAGAGTTTGGAGGTGAAGGGGGCTCAGAAAGGTGAGCTCACTCCCCAACTGTAGTATCCTCCGGAACATGACTGCAGAATACTCGCTTCAACTCGGAAGCACCAGTTATCAGCAGGATTCAGCCTCGGCTCCTCCAACCAGCGGCACGCGCACACACCCCACTTAGGTGCAGCTAAGCGCCAATTCAAGTGACAGGGAGTCGCAGACGTGCAGGCGAACACAGAACTCCTCAGAGTCACATGTTCACATTCTTTCAAGGCGGGTCTTTCCATAAGACAGGGAAGGAGCGGCCAGGCAAGGCACAAACAACACAGATGCAATAGCACCTACTAGCACTGAGAGGGGACATTGGAGGAAGAACGGTTTAAGAGAATGGAGGAGAGGACAGGAGAGTAGCGAGGGGTGAGATAGCAAAGAGGGAAAAGTCTGGAAAAGAAGAGAACTGATAGAGGCGAGAGTAGGAAAGAAAATAACAGAAGGGTGAGGTAGTGGTGAATGAAGGAGGGGTAAGAATAGAATGACTGAGTGAAAGGAGGAGGGCGGAGTAGGGGGGATAGATGGTGAATGAAAGAGAGCGAGGGATGGGGTGGGGCGAGACATAATAAAGTAGGGAGAGTAAGAGAGGCAGAAAGTGAAGGCACGGGATGGCGCGAGGATGGCTGTGTCAGACAGTGAAGTGAAAAGGAGACACATGGAATGGCGGCGGAGGGGAGAGGAGACAGTAAATGGCAAAGGAAAGACGAATCGGGGACTGTGAGGAGTGGTGGGGGAAAACCATGAGGGAGACGCATGCACGGAGACAAAGTGAAACACGTACCTGATAATGCAGAGCGGCCAGGAATCGGAAAGTACGGCCGGCGGACGGCCATGAATAATTAGGGGAGGAGAAGCCGCACAGCGCACGCTGGGAGAAGCCCTTTGATGTGCTGTGCGGCCGTCTATGCACATGCTTGGTTGGTCACGTGAACTTAATGAAAACCGCAGCGCAAGAAGCCCTTGGTTTGACGAGGATTTCGAGCACTTGAATTCTCGCTCCGCTCAATGCGCTTGCGCGCATTGATAGGTCGCGAGACCGAAAAAGCAATAATATGCCTATAATAAACAAAAAACCTTGGTAATACACAACCAGGAAGTAAAGTAGCCCCAAGCTACAAGAGAAAAAACTTCCACACTCATGACTATCAGTCATTTTGTATAGTCCAAACTGCAGCCAATCAGGCGACAGCACCCACCAGAATGTTGTCCCCAGAGGCTCAGGCTCTCAGATTTTCTCGCACGGGAGTAAGCAAAACATCATAGCCTAAACCAGCCTCTGAGGGGAGGTGGGCGGATTGCATGTGAATCCATGAAAGACACCAATACTGGAGAACTACATATTACAGGTAACTATTGTTCTTCTCCAGTATTAGGGGTGTCTTTCATAGATTCACATGCCTGAAACAGAATAGAAAGCAGTACATAACAATGCTCGTTAGACGCTCCTTGTATCACAGTATACATATAATAAAAAGCATAAGGAATATCATAAACATACACAAATGCATTAGTGGTAGCATATGCATACTAGATCAAAATACATTACATATTGTAAATAAGCATCTAAAAAGAACAAGTGGAGGAGGGAGAACAGAGGCTCGCCTTATTGAAACAGATTGCGGAGAACAGCTCGGCCAACTGACGTATCTGCTTCACTTGAAGCGTCCAAACAGTAATGTTTGGTAAAAGTGTGTCTGCTGGACCAGGTTGTCGCTCTGCAGATCTGATGAAGAGGCACCCCAGCAAAGAGCGCGGTAGATGAGATTGCTCTCGTAGAATGCACCCTCGGGGTCGTCTGTAAAGACCTTCCCGCCTGCTGACATAGGCTAATCGTTGCAGACATCCAACGTGCTATGGTCTGCTTGGATACAGAATAGCCTTGACGTAGTCTTCCATATGCCATAAATAGCTGATCTGATTTCCGAATTGTTGAAGTTCGTTGAAGATAGAACTTGAGACACTTCCTGACATCCAGGGAATGCAAGGCTCTTTCATCCATTGTTTGAGGATTTGGAAAGAAAGTCTTCAAAATTATCGGTTCATCAAGGTGAAAATCCGTAGGTACTTTAGGCATGTAGTTGGGATTGGTACAAAGCACCACCGAATTGGAAGTGAACTGTAGAAAAGGTGATTTCACCATAAAAGCTTGAATGTCGCTGACCCTCCTAGCTGAAGTCCGCGCTAAAAGGAGATACCTTCCAGGAAAGGAACTTTAGATCCACCTTATGAATAGGTTCAAAGGGGTGACGCATGAGTTGAGCGAGCACCACATTCAAATACCAAGAATGAGGCGGGCGCCGGACAGGAGGAAACCTTCGAAATAGTCTCTTAAAAAATTGCTGGATAACTAGTAGAGAGAGTTAGAACCATCCCGACGGAACCTTGAGATAGCTGCCAAGAATACTTCCAACGTGGAATGCGATAAACCTGATTTTGCCAATTGAAGAAAGAACGGTAAGATCTGTTCTGGTCTGGCATGAATTGGATGCAAATTGACAGATTGACACCAGGCGCAAAATCTTTTCCATTTAAGTTTGTATGTTTTAATCGTGGCAGGTGCCCTTGCATGGACTAATACTTCTTGACAATCCGCAGGGATATCTAAGTTTGCGAATTCAAGGTGTTGAGGAGCCAAGCTGCTAATCTCAAGGAGGCTGGGTCTGGGTGACAGACTTGACCCTGCTGGATGGACAGAAGGTTCGGTATAGGTGGAAACTGAATGAGATCGCACTCCAAAAGGAGAAGTTAGGTGAACCAGTATTGGCGCGGCCATCTGGGAGCAATGAGAATGAGACGACAAGGCTGTTTCTTCATCTTGCGGATGACTCTGGGAACCAACGGAATCGGAGGAAAGGCGTATGCATATATCTGTGACCAGTTTATCGAAAGTGCATTCCCGCACGAGTCCTTGTGGGGAAACCAGGCTGCGAAGTGTGGGCATTTGCGATTCTGACTTGTTGCAAAAAGGTCCAGATCGGGGCGGCCCCACTCCCGAAAGACCCGGTCCAACGTTGGTTGATGATCTCCCATTCGTGATTGGGAATTGCAGATCTGCTGAGGGAATCTGCTAGAACATTGGAGATCCCCGGACATGGACAGCCGAGATGCTGATCCCCTGACTCAATGGTCCAGTCCCAGATCTCCTGGGCTTGTTCAGAGAGCAGGGCTGACTTTGTACTGCCCGGTTTAAGAAATGCATACTTGTTGTATTGTCTGTCCGAATTAGTACCGAGGCCCCTTGGATGACTGTTCGAAAGGATTTCAAGGCCAAGAAAATGGTTCACAGCTCCAGGAGATTGATGTGCCACTTCTTTTGTTGCACATTCCACTTTCCGTTGACAGTCATTCCCTGAAGGTGTGCTCCCCATCCCTAGAGAGACGCGTCCGTGGTGATCGTGAAGCTTGGCGCTTCAGCTAGGAATGCACATCCCTCCTGTAAATTCTTTATCTGAGTCCACCAGAGAAAGGCTTCTCGCATCAGAGGAGTTATGTGAATGATGTCGTCAAATGACCCCAAAACCTGCAACCATTGGAGGTGGAGTTCTTCTTGCAAAGGTCTCATTCTGAGACAGTTGGGTATCAGAAGGATGCAGGATGAAATCATCCCTAGGAAAGATTTGAACATCCGAACTGAAACGTACTCCTTCTTGCAATAGGCGAGCTAACTTGCAGATCTTGTGTTGGCTTTCTTTTGAGACGAAAGCCTGAGTGAGTTTGGTGTCCAGTGTGGCTCCCAAGAAGGACTTTCTTCGTGGCGGAATGAGATGGGATTTCTTGAAGTTGATGGAAAGACCCAGCGACTGGAAAAGTGATAGGCATCTTTGAATGTGATCGCTCGCTTTTGCAAAAGAACTCACCTCGATAAGGCAATCGTCCAAGTATGGGAAGATCTGAATGCCCTCTAAGCAGAGGTGTGCCGCCCCCGGAGCCAGAACTTTTGTGAAAACACAGGGCGCTGATCGAAGTTCAAAGGGGAGTACTTTGAACTGAAAATCCCTGCCAGCCACTCTGAATAGTAGGAATTTTGTGTGTCTGGGGAGGATCTGCCCATGAAAAGAAGGGTCTTGAAGGTTGAAGGTGGCCATGTGATCCCCATTGAGAGAAGCGGGAGGATTTCTTGAAGCATTAACATCCGGAATGACAACTTTTTCAAGTATTTGTTGAGGGCGCGTAGGTAGAGGACAGGGCGCCATTCTCCCGATTTTTTCAGAATGAGGAAAAACCTGGAGTAAAAATCTGTTCCTTTTTGCAAATAAGGGACCTTTTCTATTGCTCCCTTTCCATATCATCAAATTTATCTGGGTGAACAACTCCTTGATACGAGCTGGAGGTGGGTCCTTGGGAGGAGATTTGAGGGATCTTGATGAATTCTAAATTGTGGCCCCTGGCCACTATATCCAGGACCCACTTGTCTGTAGTAATTGCAAACCAGTTAGAGAAGAAACTGGATATTTTTCCTCCAACTTTTGACTGGGGGAGGGGAGAGATGGTGGCGTGTCTCATGGTTTCTTATTGGAATCTCTTCCACGGTAGGTGGATTTTCTCCTGGACTGCGTGTAGGAGTTACCTCGCTGTCCATAAGACTGCTGTTTGTAGGGCTGGTATCTCTGGTTAGTTTGCGAGGTTTGGTATGACCTCTGCTGATTATAGTTTCCTCTGTTGGTATAGGATTCACGCCCTTTAGCACCTCGAAAGGATGACCTACAAAACTGAAGGCTACCCAAAGATCTCCCAATCTCCTTGTCCTTCTTGATAGCCTGGAAGGCCTCGTCAACATGTTGGCCAAAAAGAAACTTGCCATCAAATGGCATGTCAACTATTTTAGTTTGGGCCGCTTGGCGAAAATATGTGGATTTTAGCCACCCCTGCCTTCTCAACACAGCTGCACCCGCTAGGTGCCGGAAACCTGTAGACGCCACATCTACTGCTGCGTCAATCATCTCTGCTGAGCTCACCTTCTCGCAATATCTGCCTCACCTCCGACTTTTTCAGGTTCTGGTAACATTTCTACGTAAGGGGAAATGTCAGACCACAGTTGTCTGTCGTATTTCCCTAATATCGCTAGGGAATTCGCGGCACGTACAGTTAGCTGCCATCGTGGAGACCTTTTTTCCGATTGAATCCAATCATCTGCCATCCCTATCTGGTGGAGCAGATATAGGCGAAGAGGAGTTCCTGGCCCGTATCTATGCCGCTTGGGCAACGACCGAATCAGCCTTAAGTTGGCCTATTAGGCATGTAGGAGATTTGTCCGGTACATTATATTTCCTGTCCAACCGGGGCCAGACAGTGGGAAGAGAATTGGGTGTTGGTATAATTTTTAAACCTTCCTTCCATATGAAGTCAATAATGGGAATAGTTTTGACCTGTTTTCTTGGCTGGTCTGTAAAGTCATAAAGAAAACAATCAGCCTTCTTTGCTTCCAATGGTATTAGAAATCTTTTAGTAGCCCTATCCATCAGTAGATGGAAGCCTCCAACGTCTACTGGAGGGGACTAGCCGCAGCTGGTGCAGAAGGTGATGGCGTCTGAATTTGGTACTCATCCCACTCTGACAGACATCTTCATCCGTGGTGTTAGCCTCCTGAGAATGAGGAGATGGCACTGGAGAAGGTGGTCTTGGCGATCTCAAAGAAGATTCAGAGTCCTGAGGCACAGGAGTTGATGGGAGAGCCGCCGACGGGGTAGTCTTAGTAGACGACGAAGCCGTTGTCGAGGTGGTTTTCGCCGACGGAGCACTCGAATGAATTGTTCTTTCTTTCGTCGCCGACGGAGCGTCGGCGATAGATGGCCTTCCCTTAGTCGACGAGATAGGTCTTATTGATACCGAAACCAGCGTCGAAGGTGAAGAGGCCTACGACATGATCTTAGGCTTCGACGATGAGGTGTCTGTTGACGTTGAAGTAGCGTCAACGACTATAATAGTCGACGAAGGAGCAGTCGACTAGCCAGTCGACGGCGAGGTCTTCTGAGGAAAAACCTTCTCAGGAAGCTTTTTCGACGCCAGAGACTTTCCAGTCTTTTTAGGGGGCGAAATAGAGGATTCAGAAGGTGGAGAAGCCTTTTTTTGTAGAAGGCAAGCCAGAGCCCTTGGAGGGCTGAACTTTGCTTAACACTTTAGCCCCAGGAGAAGATAGATCTTCAGCCATCCTCTTTCTGGAGGATACAGATGACCCTGAAGCCACACTTCCCACTTCAGATAAAGGGTTATCCTGGTCTTTAATCTTCTGTAGCCACAGAAGTAGGTGTCCTTCCCTATCTCTGAGGGTCTTCTGAGGAAAGGTCGTGCAGATCTTGCAATCTCTCACCTCATGATCAGGATGCAGGGAGTAGATGCACTTTTTGTGGGAATCTTCTTTGAAAAACTGGAGCTTCCCACAAGATTCACAAGGCCTGAAGAGAGATTTTTTAGTAGATAACATCCTAAGGATAGAAATCGAGGTCAGAAAAGAGAAGTACTGAGCAGAGCTCCGGGAGACTCCCTTCACACGACGTGTGGTAGAAAATCTGAGAGCCTGAGCCTCTGGGGAGAATATTCTGGTGGTTGCTGTTGCCCGATTGTCTGCAGTTTGGGCTATACGAAATGACTATGATAGTGAAAGTTTCTCTTGTAGCTTGGGGCTACTTTACTTCCTGGTTGTGTATTACCAAGGTGTTTTGTTTATTACAGGCATATTATTGCTTTATGTACCGTGGGACTCCCAACTCAGACTGGGGATGATTCAGGCAGGTGAATCTATGAAAGACACTCCTAATACTGGAGAATATTACTTACACTGTCAGCATCCGTTCGTGGCATGCAGTGTTGCGCATTCGCATGCTGTCTATACTCCTGCCATCTAGTGTTGGGCTCCGACTTGTGCAAGTTGTTTTTGTTTGAAGAAGTCAGAGTCACGAGGTGTGTTTGCTACGCCTATGGTATACAATGCACAAGTATATCGGCACCACAGTCAGGTTGTTTTTCCTGCCCAGAATACTACGATGTAGATGGAGCATTGAGATAACCATGTGAAGCAAAGAATTAAGGTAAGAGTATCTGCAACTGAACGCAGTTGGCAAGGAGGGTGGGCGCATATGAATCTACAGCACTACATGCCACAATGTCTTACAGCATAAGTGACCTTTTCTGTTTGTGACATGTGTAGCTGTAGATACAAAAGCTATACATAAAGTAGTCCTCTCCAAAAGCAGTGGCTTAGACGGAGGATGTAGCAGAATACTGAAACAGTGTGCACAAGACAAACTGGCCCACTCTAGCTTGTCAAGCCAGGACATCCACACTGTAATGTTTAAAGTATGAGGAGTGGACCAAGTAACTGCTTTACAGATATCAGCTAGTGGTATATTCGCCAAAGCAAACCATAGAAGTACCTTTTTTGCAGGTGGAATGGGGTCTGGGAGGGACAGGTAGGGAACTTTCAGCTTTAGCATAACAAGTCAGAATACACTAAACAAGCCAAGCAATCCCTGCTTTGGAAATGGAATGCCACTTGTTTGGCTCTAGTAGGGCACAAAGTTGTCTTACAAAACTGTTTTGTTCTATCCACCTAATACCGCCCTTTATTCATACAATGTAAGGCACGTTCCGCTATAGACCCCGAATGTGGTAAGAAAACTGGCAACTCAATCGTTGGAGATGAAAACGAATAGTTTCTTACCTGTCGGTGTAGTTTTGCAGCTTGATGATCTTTCTGGATTCACTATGCTGTGCATATTCCGCGGTCTTGTGGTTGGGTCCGGATTCGTAGTCTTTTCTCTCTTTTTTTTTTTTTTTTTTGTGGCCCAGGTGGGCGTCGGCGTCACCCTTCCTTGGGTGTATTTCCGGTGACGTCGGCATGCTTCCTGCGGAAGCTCCCATCCCTGGGCGCCATCTTCGGATTCTTTTTTTCGTGTTTCCTTCGTTTCCGAAGTGATGGCAATGTTCTATGTAGGTGATTTTTCCTTAACCGCCTTGTATGTAAAATCCATTTTATCTCTTCATCTTCTTTTTTTTTTTTTTTGACCACCCCTTTTCTCTCCAGCCTCATCTTTCTGGCGGAGGTGGGTGGGTTCGCTAGTGAATCCAGAAAGATCATCAAGCTGCAAAACTACACCGACAGGTAAGAAACTATTCGTTTTGCAGCGTGAATCTTTCTGGATTCACTATGCTGTGCATAGATTTTGTAGCGGTTTGTCATTTCCGTGGCGGCTGGGTGGAAGATGAGTTCTGGTGTCTGAATATGTGCTGGAGCACCTTTTGTCCGACTTGCGCTTCCTTGTTCATCTGCACATCCACGCAGTAGTGTTTTGTGAACGTGTGCACTGAAGCCCATGTTGCCGCCAGGCATATGTCTTGTATGGGCGTGTTAGCCAGGAAGGCTATTGTGGCCCCCTTCTTCCTAGTGGAGTGTGCACGCACTCCCTCGTCTAGTTCCTGTCCTGCCCTGTTGTGGCAGAGCTGAATCGTCTGTGCTATCCATCGTGCAATAGTGTTCTTCGTTACTGCTTTGCCCATGTAACTGTTGGCGAATGACACAAAGAACTGCTTCGTTTTTCTGTGCTCCTTTGTCCTTTCAATGTAATGCATGACCGCCCTTCTGGCGTCTAAGGTGTGCAGAGCTCGCTCAGCGCTATTGGTTGGTTTTTGGAAAAAACTCGGTATCTGTATGGACTGGTTCATGTGGAACCTGGAGACCACCTTCGGCATGAAGTGTGGGTCCGTCCTCATCACAACCCTATCACTATGTATTTGTATGTAGGGTTCCTGTAGCGTCAGCGCTTGTAGTTCGCTTACCCTGCGTAATGACGTTATAGCAACTAGGAAGGCTGTTTTCATGGTTAGCATCTTTAAGGAGGCCCTGTGCAGTGGTTCAAAGGGCTCCTTCATGAGTTCCGTGAGAACTACGTTCAAGTTCCATGCTGGTGGTGGCACCCGCTTGGGCGGTGCGATCCTCTTCGCTCCTTCCAGGAACCTCTTGACAACCTGGGATGTGAAGAAGCTCCTGCCCATCTCACCCCTTGTGTAGGCTACTATAGCCGCTAAGTGAACCCTCAAGGAGGATGAACTGAGTTTTTTGTCCAGCAAGTGTGTCAGGTATCGCAGCACTGTGGAGTCTTTCTTCATTTTCTTGTGAAGTTGTTCACGTTTGCACCACATCGTGTATCTTTTCCATTTTGCGACATAGCACCGCCGTGTGCTCGGCCTCCGTGCCTCCCGAAGGACCCTGAGGGTGCTCTCTGGCAGTCTCAAATGTGCAAACTCTATGTCCTCAGGAGCCATGCTACTAGGCTCATGGTCTCTGGCTCTGGGTGCAGCACCTCTCCGTTCTGCATGGAGAGCAGGTCCTTTCTTCTGCCGAATCTGTGGGGTGCACTCTGTGACATCTCCATGATCTGCGAGTACCATGTCTGCCTCGCCCACTGTGGCGCGACCAGTATCAGGGTCATCTTGCTCGCTCTGCACTTGCTCAGTACTCGGTGTATCAGTGGTATCGGGGGAAAAGCGTAGGCAAATGTCCCGGACCAATCTATCCATAGGGCATTCCCAAGGGACCCCTTTTCGGGTAGTCTGGATGCGAAGTACTGGCATTTCGCATTCTGGCGTGTTGCAAACAGGTCCACTGATGGCGTTCCCCACCTGTTGAATAACCACCTCGTTTCCTGAGCATTGAGCTCCCACTCGTGGGATGCCGATGTCTGTCTGCTCAGCCAGTCTGCCTGAATGTTCTCCTTCCCTGGTAGGTGTATGGCTAGCAGGTCTATCTGTAGAGGGATGGCCCATCTCCATATCTCCTGTGCCAGTGTTGAAAGCGTTGTTGACTGTGTTCCACCCTGCTTGTTGATGTAGAACATCGCCGTGGTGTTGTCTGTCTGCAGTAACACCCTTTGCTTGTACAGTCTTGTCTGGAAGGCTTTCAGTGCAAGGAAGATTGTCTTCAATTCTAGGTAATTGATATGCTTTGTCGCATCTGCTGGCGTCCACAGTCCGCTCACTTTGAGCTCCTCCATGTGAGCGCCCCATACCTTCAGGGATGCGTCTGTGGTGATGGTCACTGTCGGAGTTGGGGGTGTTAGAGGCTTTCCCCTTGTTAGGTTCTCCATGGTCCACCATGTCATCTCCCTTTGCACTGCGTGCGTCACCACCACAAGATCCTCCCAACTGCCTGACGCCTGTGACCACTGTTCCTGGAGCCATTCCTGCATGGGTCTCATGTGTAGCCGCACATTCGGCACCAGGTGGATGCATGATGCCATCATCCCCATGATCTTGCTCGCCGTCCTCGCTGTCCGAGCTTGCCCCTTCCGGTAGAGGCGAGTTTCCTTGACCAGCGCCCTTGCTCTCTTCTCGCTGGGGAACACCTTGGCCTGCACGGTGTTGATCACTGCCCCCAGGAAGGTCTTCACTTGCTCCGGTTCCATTGACGATTTTTCCCAATGGACGGAGAACCCCAGGTTTATGAGCGTGCTCGTCACTGTCTGTGCGTGGTGTTTGCACCTTTGGTACGAACTCGCCTTCACCAACCAGTCGTCTAGATAAGGGTATACGTGTATCCCCTGTCTTCGTAGGTGTGCAGCAACTGCTGCGAGGCACTTCGTGAATACCCTTGGTGCTGATTTGAGTCCGAAGGCCAGCGTTGTGAACTGGTAGTGGCCTCCCCCGATTGTGAACCTGAGCATATGTTTGTGCTTTTTGTTCATCGGTATGTGCAAGTAGGCGTCCTTGAGGTCTATCGTGACCATGAAGTCTCCGACCTGCAGTTGCGGTAGCACCTCCTGCAGGGAGGTAATTTTGAATTTCTGTGTTCTTATGAATTTGTTGAGGAACCTCAGGTCTAGGATGGGCCTCATCTTGTCGTCTACCTTTGGTACCAGGAAGTACGTCGAGTAGACTCCCTTGTTCCTTTCCTTGAATGGGACTCGCTCTATGGCCTGCTTTTGCAGAAGTTCCTTTACCTCTTCCTGAAGCCTCGCCAGCTGGTCTCCTGCTGGCGGTCTTCCCCTTGGTTTCCTGCTTGTTGGCCTTTTCTCCAATTCCAGGCAATACCCGAATTGGATGATGTTTAGGATCCATTTGTCTGATGTGATTTCTCTCCATTCCTGGAGGTAAAATTGCAATCTTCCTCCCACTGGTGTCATGTGGTCGTAGGTGTTTTGATTGTCCCGACCCCTTGGTACGTGGTGCCCCCCCGGGTCCTTTCTGTGGCTGGGCACCCAGAGTTCTGTGGAGTCACTTCGAGGAGGGCTGCTGCCCCCCCTCTCCTATTCTGGCCACGTCCGTTTCTTCCTCGAAAGGACTGACCTCTTGGTTGGTACTGCCAGGACTGTTTCTGCTGACCTTGCTGTCCCTGTGAGTCTGCCTGGTGCGTTTGCTGGAAAACCTGGTGTGATGTACCTGGTTGGTTTCCACCTCTCCCGCCGGGCCTCCGTGACGGGGTGCCTCTTCTGTTGCCTCTGAACTGCAACGCCCCCATAGACCTTGCCGTCTCATTATCTTTCTTGAGCTGGCTGAGTTTCTCGTCCACAGTTGCCCCGAAGAGCGTGTTGCCGTTGAACGGTGTGTTGAGGATACTGTGTTGCACCTCGGGTTTGAACCCTGAAATCCTGAGCCAGGCGTGTCTCCTTTCCGTGACACCCATCATCATCAGCCTGCTGGCTGTGTCTGCCCCGTCCAGGGCCGTCTTAAGGCAAGAATTTGCCGCATTTTTCCCCTCTTCGACCAACATCTCGGCCTTCTGCCTGGCCTCCTGGGGTAGGTCCTTCACCAAGTGCCCCAGGCCGTCCATGATCTGGTACATGTGCCTGTTTAGAAGAGCGTTGGAGTTAGCCATGCGCCAGTGGGTCGCAGCATTCCGTTCGATCCTTCTGCCCACCAGATCCATCCTCTTGCTCTCCTTATCCGGTGGTGGGCCCGAGGTAGTGGATACGTTGGCCCTCTTCCTAGCCGTGGCCGTGATAATGGAGTCTGCGGAGACCTCGCCTCGAATGTAGGCCGGGTCCTTCGTGGAGTGTTTGTATTTTTTCTCTGTTCTAGGGGTTACCGCCTTGCATGTTGCGGGCTCCTTGAATGCTTCTTGTCCTTGAGCCAAGACGCTCTCGAGCATTGGGAGGAACTGGCTCCTTGTCTGTGTTGGGAGCAAAGTCTCGAGCAGGAAGTCTGCTTTCTGCTTCTCCTCGTCGAGCTTTAACCTAAATGCCGCTGCGGCAGATTGTATCGCCGAATTGTATGCCCCGATGTCGTCAGGCGGCGAGGGCCTCGAGGGGTATGTGTCGACCGCCTCCTCCGGGCTCTCGGTGTCGATATCCAGGTAATCCTCCTCGATGGGGTCAGAGGTGGCCGACTCGGCGTCCAACCTACTGCCCTCCTCCTCGTCATAGCCGTAATCCTCGTAGGGATTCTCCTCATCTCCCTGGTCGTCGACCATCTCGGCGGCCGGGCCATGTCCGTCGCCGAGTTCTTCTTCCTCTTCGACCAGATCTAGCACCACGTGCTTGGTCTTGTGTGGAATTGTAAAGGTACTCATCTCTGCGTCGAAATCCTTCTTCCGCTGCAAGATGCTCGCCATCTCGGCCTCCAAACGCCGTCTTTTCTTTTCCCTTTCGGCTGCGTTCTCGGCCTCGGAACGCTCGGCCCCTCTCTTCGTCACCTGGCTCGGCGGCGAGACTCTCGGCGTCGAAGGTTTGGACGTCGAACTTGGTTTCGGGTCCTTGGACGTCGTCAAAGCTTTCGGGTCTTTCTCCCTCGACGCCGATCGGTCCCTTTCGGAGACGATCTTCGGCGCCTTCTGCTGCTCAACAGCCCGGCCCCTTTCGGAGGCGATCTTCGGAACCTTCTGCTGTTCTACAGCTCTCGGCGCCAGGGACTCCTTCTCTGAGGATCCGCTGGGCCTGTGTGCGGTCGCGGACTGCAGATGTCGCTGCGTCGGCGCCTTCGGGGTCTGGCCCTCGTTCTTTCGAGACTCAGGGTCTCTCGTGCTCTTGTGGGACGTCGAGTCTCCTACCTTATCAGGCGTCTTCTTGGAATCGGTCTCTACGACCGTGTAGCTGTCGTGTTCGGCGGCAGCGTTGTCCTCTTCCTCTGAGGACATCCCCAGGTCGTACAGCGAAGGCGTCGGGGCTTTTCCTCCGAGGGTGGCGTGTGCTACCCTCTGGCTCTTCCTCACACGAAGGGTCTTCGCGGCGAAGACTGAGCAGGCGTTGCAGTCTTCGGTTCTGTGGTCCACCGGTAGGCAAAGGTTGCACACCGGGTGCTGATCTTTCTGTGCGTACTTGTGTCTGCAATTCGGGCAGAACTTGAACGGCGTGTTGTCCATCCTCGAGCGTTTCAGGCTTCCCTGACCGCGTGGACGTCGATGATCGTCGAAGTTCTCGACGTTCTCTCCTCCTTCTCTCTTCGCCAATGGTCTGCGAAGTCTTCCTTGGTCTTCTTCTTTTAATTTCTTCTCGAACTTCTCGCTTTGCAGTACTTTCTCCAAAAATGTCTGGAGCCCAACGGGAACGATCCAGACCCGACCGCGGAAAAAAGAATCTGAAGATGGCGCCCAGGGATGGGAGCTTCCGCAGGAAGCATGCCGACGTCACCGGAAATACACCCAAGGAAGGGTGACGCCGACGCCCACCTGGGCCACAAAAAAAAAAAAAAAAAAAAAAAAAAGAGAGAAAAGACTACGAATCCGGACCCAACCACAAGACCGCGGAATATGCACAGCATAGTGAATCCAGAAAGATTCACGCTGCAAAACTGTAAACCACCTTGATGAGAAATTTGGGGTTGGTTTTAAGGGGCTACCCTATCTGAACGAATGGCTCCTCCAAGGCAAAAACGTGTACCTTGCTGACTCATCGATGGGAAGTAATGGCTACAAGGAAGGATATCTTCCATGAAAGAAACTGAAGCGGGCAAGAGTAATGAGGCTCAAAAGGAGGGCCTATGAGCCTAATTAGGACAATATGGAGATTCCATACTACACGGATAACCAGGACGGAGGCTGAAAGATTGGGAGAATAGCCAGATTGTCCTGTACTCTTTACCGGGACAAAGGCACAAGACTAACCTGTCCAGAATGGCTTAGATGAAGGGGAGCATCTAGGAAGGATGTGCTTTTGGCATGTTCATAGTGAACTCCAAAGATTACATAAGTTTCACAGCCCTTTGAAAGTTGTTGAGGAATGCCTGGGGCAAGCCTGCCTTGAGAAGCCAGTCGTCTAGTTAGGGGGATGACTGGAAACCTGAAACTCTAGGTGCGTTGCTACCACCACCAATTTTGTGAACTGCAGAGGGGCACTGGTGAGTCATAATGGGACCACAGTGAACTGGAAATGCTCCTGTCTGACTGCAAACTGCAAGTAATACCGATGGACCTGCAGGACAGACATGCAAATAGCCATCCTGCAGGTCTAATGCAACCATCAAGTATCAAGGGCAGCAAAGACCTCGGCCAGTAGGAGCATCTTGAGATTTTCCTTCAGGAGGAAGGCACAGAACTAAAATGGGACAGGCAACCACATGGCACATGCACCCTCTCAATATCACCTTTCGTCAAAAGGACTTCCACAAAAGAGACAGATGGTCCCCATCAGTTAGTGGGTGGTGGAAGGCGAGCTGCAATGAAAAGGCAGGGTAGGGCATATCCCTTCAGAGCAATTTGCAGGAACCACATGTTCGATATTATGACCGGTTAACCCGGCAAGAATCATTGGATCTTGCTCACCACCAGATGGCTTTGATCAGCTTAAGGGCACGCTAAAGGGGCTTGGCAGGTTGGGCTACAGGGAGGTAGTGTTGTTTAGTTCCTAAAAATCTATAAAGATCTGCGCGTTTAAACATAAACTAAGGGATTGGTGTTCAGACTGATTCCAGACATCCTCGAAGGACATGTTAGTCTGTAGACCAGCTAGCTCATAGTGCCCTTACCAAGGAGCAAATGGTTTCTGGCAACTATCAAACATAACCCTGACCCCCCTCTCCAGGATCGTGGAAACGGCAAAATACTCTTCGCTCAGCAACTCGTGCTTACTTTGTCTCAGACAGATACACAGAATAAACAGTGGGGCTGTTTTCAATAAGTATTTATTGAACCAGCATCATTCTAGTATACAGTAGGTGTGCTGCAACAACCATTAAACAGAAACATACATATGATTACAAGCACCAACAGAGTAAATAAAAGGTAGAATTCTACCATGGTGCTAAAACAGTATATATATGCAGGCATATAGATATATGGCAGTAATAATGCGTACTCCTGAGATGCAAACCCTAGCTAAGTGTACCTAGCATGTATGTAGATGTAGAGCCAAGAATCCCCTTAGGAAAGACCTCATTACCTGATCAGAGAGAAAAAAGGATCCCGGCTAGGTCTAGAGTTGGACACCCCACAAGGGATGTCAGACCACTGTGTGCTGAGTGTGTGCTGAGTGTGAGCTGGGTGTGTGCTGGGACTTCAGAGTCTTGTGTCAGCATGGAAGTTTCTCCTCTGGTTTGCCCAGCAAAGTACCCTGAGGGTTCTACCTAGATGCGTCATGGTAATGTGGGCATGTTGGCCAAGGATTACTATAGCGGTGACTTTTGTACATAGTTATTATGCAGAAGATGGGGTCACAATCGACTCCGGCTTATCCCTTGGGCCGCAAGTGGGGACGGTGGTCTCGTCCTGCATCTACCAGCTGCGCAGGATCAGGAAAGTGGCATACCTCCTTACATCTGATGCCCTCCTGCGGGTCATCATGGCCCTCGTCCTCTCCCGCTTACATTTTTCTAACGCAATCTACCACGGTCTGCTTAAAACATCGATGGCCAGACTGCAAGCGGTTCAAAATCAAGCGGCGAGACTGGCCCTAGGGATCCCGAAGTGGCAATCCGCCAGGCCCCTCCTTGCCAAACTCCACTGGCTCCCTGTCACCTCAAGGGTAGCCTTCAAGATCGGCTGTATCATCTTTAAGTCGTTAGCTGGGGCCTGTCCCGCTTTTGTAAAATCTCTCATCATTCCCTACCGCCCATCCCGGGATCTGAGATCCGCTCACCTTCATCTCTTGACCATCCCCTCTTACAAGCTCTTCAGATCTGGAGGCCGGAGATTTGCACACCTGGCCCCCAAGTTATGGAACTCTTTTCCTTCACTTCTCAAAACCTCTAACTCTTTGACCCTTTTCCGTAAGTCTTTAAAAACCTGGCTTTTCCCCCCAATCTGGCTAGTCTTTCTGTCCTCTTTACTTCCAACCAGCGCCAGGAAACCCATGGTGTCAGTGCGCTTTACAAGCACCCCTTACAATACAATACAATGGTAACCCTGCTGTGATACTAAGAATCCTCAAGCATAATAAATTAGGCTCGTTTTCGAAGAAAACCATACAACGTTTATTCAGCACCTAACTAGGTAAAAGGTCAGCGGCAAAAGCAGTAATACAGAGCAAGATAAGACTATTGTAGGTAAAAGGTCGTGCAACTACCTAGGCCTATATTGGGGTTCATTGGGGCTCATAACAGTAGGGTACTGGGCTGCTCAGATACCTTGATCGCAGGGCGGGGACTACCATGGCTTCGACCAGAACTGCTGGGTACCTTGGTGAGGTGGGATTAGCAGGCAGTATAAGACACGTCTGCCCAAACCGCAAAAGGAGCGATAGGGCTGATGTGGTTGGTGAGGTTGGGCAGATAAGCTCCAGGAGCAGGTTGTGGTCCTACTCTCCTTGAAAAGCGAGAGCAGAGTCTTCCGTGTCCCCAAACTGGTGAGTCCCATCAAAATGCATGTCCATGACGAATGACTGGACATCTAAAAATCCAGTTGACAGACAGCCAAGACTGGCAACAAATGGAGAAACTTGTGCCAATGGCCTGCCCAATGGAATCAGTGGTGTCCAAGCCTCAACAACCTGAACTTTGCGGCGTCACAACCGTCCTATATCACCCGGGTAAGCTCAGGACAGATCTTCAGAAACACCTGAAAAGACTAAAGCAACAGAATGCCAAAGGGCACAGGAACATGGCCCCAGGTGGCACCTGGGATTTACAGATCGAAGGGCCAAGCTGGTGAACGAGAAGATTCTTACCGAATGTCCACACCCATTTTGGACTCCCAATCAGGGGAGTAATTGGGAATGTGTTTGGGTTAGGCCTGCTAGTAGAGTAGACACCGGTACCGCCAAGCTTTCTGGGGCAAAATGATGAGCTAAAAACTCAGGGGGGGTCCAGGGCCAAGCAGTGGTGGTGTGGAATCTGGAGGTTGACCACAACCTATAAGGTACCCGTAAGCCTGTTAAAAGACAAGAGAGGCTCAGTTTGCCCTCACTAGAGGACATCACTCAACATTTGTCTTTACTTCCAAGGTGGGATGTTGGAGGTCAATGGAGAACTTCTCAGCTATGTGTGGCCCTCAGGCGCGCCAAAGGGAGTTCGCATATAGTCTATGTATGGCCTTGTGGAATTCTTCAATCCATTTTAGAGTGGTGGACAATCCCAGAAACTCAGGCTGTGCTAGAACAAGTTGCAACACAGGCTCTAGGGAGATTTAGCAGATGTATGGTGTTATGCCTGTGCCTTCGAGAGAGAGAGTGAGTGGCAGGAAGAGACCATATCTCACTTAGATTTGTGGTTTTTGTTCCTACTTACCAGATAACTGATCAAGACGAAGACTGGGTTCATTGATGCACAGTCATAGTTGGCCTTAGAGTCGTGACTATACCCCAGGCAGGATCTGTCAAACATTTGGTTGCTGCAGTCCCTACAGATCTTAACTCAATTCTGAGAGGAGGGCATTTCCCTTGCGTATTGAAAATAGATTTTTAATCAAGGTAAAGGTCTCAAAGACTAGAGGTAGCTCCGGATCAGCATTGGTGGAGAGTAAAGACAAATCACTGCAGTGGTGCCTATATAAGCCCTGCAAGTCATTTATGGAGGAGAATGGAATCAGGGTGGAGCTGCAAAGCTTCCGGATCCAGCCCTATGCCTTGGGGATTAAGGGGTTAGTAAATCAATGCTATTTGTATTCCCACAGGTATCTGAACTCTGAAGCAGAAATCTTGGAAAACTCAATTACACCAAACTAGTCATGATAGTACAACTTTACTTATAGAAGTGTCTTTGTATAGTTTAGTAAAAATGTATTCAATTATTTGAGTTTTTGTGTGCGAGGCTTAACATTTGAGATACCTGGACCCTTAGAGGAGATTCACAAACTTGTGTGTTCCTAAAAAAAATAATCTAATCCTATTGGACAAGGGAACTTTTTCTCCAGTTTTCTATTACAGGTCTGCAAAGTTGGGTGCGAAGAACCAAAGCAGATTAGATGGTGGCTACTTTAGAAAATTGTTGCATCCACCATTATAGAATGCTGTGTCGTGATGCCCTTGACCAGAAAATAAATTATGGGGTAGGGTGTGTACAACCCAGGCCTCCAAGCCCATGTGACAAGGCCTCAAAGAGACCACTACTTTAAAAAAAGATTTTAAAAAATCTGTTACAAGTTTGAGAACCCTGAAGCAGGGCTCAGTCAAAGTACAGATCCGGAAGCTTATGTTGACTGAAGATTTCCTGGTCCTTTATGAAATAGGTTTGTGAACCTCTAGTATTTTTAACAAGGCACCAGACAAGGGTCCATAAACTTTAAATAAAAAAAAGAGGGGCGGAAGCAGCTAGATCCTGCACCAAACCCCTTGAAAGCCATGCACAACGAAGATTAAACGCATAGAAGATTGGATGTAGGGATTGCTGCCAACCTTGCGGCGCACAGCATCCAGCTGGCCACCTGTGAATGGCTGGCTGCAGTCCAGAGCCTACTATCCTCCACAGCAGATGGTTGGTCAGCTGCCGGTAGAGGGTTGGCCATTAGGCCTGCAGCCAAACCCCCTACACATGCCCAAAGGCCTTGCACATTGGGCACTGTCCACTGGATGGGTGCAGGGTCTGACCAAAAGTGAATCTGCTGTGCATAGAAGGGGATGTTCACCCAGAGATTTTAGGAGCAGAGACTGGTCAAAGGCCAGGTCCAGAGGCTCATGCAGTTTTGCCCAATTGGAATTGGTGACATTTTCAACTATTATCTTGTTTTATTGAAAAAAGCGCAATCCTCTCTAAACAAAGCACTGCCCTGCGTGGAACTGGGTACCCTTCATAACTAAAGCAAATATAGCTTATTTGTACGTACAAAAATATTTTCAGTATTTAGACTTGTGGTATTTTGGAGAAAGGCAGGTGCATTTAATTTTGGTCGAGTTAGGACTTGAGGACTTGCTGGGCCCGAAGGTCGGTGCTAGTTTAGGAAGTACCTGACCAAACACTGAAAAAACAGCAAAGTGAAGGCTGTCGGTTACCTTTTCTGTAAATTTGAAAGTGGGTTTAGGAAACTAGCAGAGCCATATTTGCTACCGCTTAAGAGAAGAATACAGTTGGTGGTATTATATTAAAGTCTGGCCAGGCATTGCCTAAGGCAAAAGGAGGATTTGTGATACTCAATTCAGTAGTGGAAAATTGGCACACATGTTCAACGCACCAGAGTATACAAATGGGTGCTGGCATAGCATGCAGCTTACCATTCAGAATTTGAAGTAACTGGCAGCTTAGGCAAATTGAAGCCAGGCCGTCAATTGTGGGTTTTAAGTTTCAAACATAAAACAAGCTTTGCTAAAGCCAATAGGTTGCGCTTATGCAAGCGCTATTCGGTGCCCCAATGTCTTTTAGCCATGTTGTACAGTAGCGTGGCTGTGTAGCATGGCTAAAAGTAAAGTTAGAAAGCAAGCGCTGTGATGCAGCTAACGCCGGCCACGTCAGTGCTTTTAAGGGCTCGCCTCGGCAGTGCTTGTTGTACTAAGGTATGCACGTTGGCAATTGGCTGCTGTGACTACCCTTTATAAATATGGCCTTTTGATTCGTTAATAGGCTTATTAGTCCCTCCTTAGTACCTCCCTTTCTTCTATTAGTACCGCCCTTTCTTCTATGGTTACCTCCCAGGAGGACTGGCCCTTTCACTTGTGTGGTTACTCAGGATGTTTAATATACTGTTATTGGGGACTATTTTTGGAATTAATGTGTTTCTATATTGCTGTAGCACATAAGTCATGCTCTTCCTTAGTTTGCATTTCATTTACATGCTGCAGAGGTAAATGAGCCCTGCGTATTTTCACTTTTAGAAAGCGTGCCTGCAGCCCCACACAGCAGACATTTTTCACTTAATACACCACACTTGAAACACATCATTTAAGGTCTACATATAGGGGAGCAGTAATTGAAAGAAATGAAATGCTTTAACCAAAGCAGGGTGCGCGTATATGTACATTGCCTGGGTAGGAGTGACTCAGCTGCCAGACATTTCAATGAACGATCCAGCCTGCGGCCCCAGCCCCATCCTACCACACTGCTAACGGGGGAGGGGCGAAGGTGGGGGTTAAAGCCCACTGTCCAACAAGCGTTAAGCGCCTGCAGAACAGACAACAGGTCAATAAGAAGCCAAACATGCCGGCGGACTTGTCATCTCATCCCTGACAACTCCAGACACAGCCTAGTGAGATATATGCTGGTCCATGTGTAAATAGCAGGTTCCAGAGACATGGGTGAAACTATTGCCTGTCTGAAATGTTATCTACAGGACTTTAATACTAGACTAACACTGCAACAAATCTCTTTTTCGACATCAACGATGGAGGGTTAGAGGGAGACACAAAGTATCCAGGAAGTGCAGGATATAGTAAATGGTACGCGCTTAATTTTAAGACATATTGGTTTGCCTTTAATCAAAGGATTTGTATAAACGTTTGAGTTTGTTTCAGACATAACTTTTAAATAAAAGTGTTTATAATACAAGGTGCGCATTTGAAGTACTTGAATCGATAACGAGAAGTACAAGCATTTGCAATGCAATCGGTCTCGCATTTGTGACAGTTTGAGCTAATGGCATAGTTAATGACAATTACCTTTTATTTATGCGTTCGTTTTTAAAACCAATAAAAGGCATTGTCATTTACAATGTCAATAGCTTAAACTCTCGCAAATGCGAGACCTATTACACTGCAAATGGTTTTCTTCTTCTGGTGGGTGGACAAGACAGACAAAGGGAGGTAGGAAGTGTGAGAAGGAAACAGAGCAGTTATGAAAAAAAAGCACTGACTCAGTCAGCGCTGGAAATAATGTTTTCATGGCTGGGGGGGTCAATAGAAGGGTGTAGGTGGAAGGGATGACAAGGACAAGGGTGCTGGTATGGGAAGATGCAACACAACGGGTTAGGGAGGGGAGAAGAGAAAGCAATGGGGAAGGAAATAAAATAGTACCTAAAGCCCATGGAGCAGCCGATGAAAAGTGGAAGGGTACTCCTAAAAGTAAATCAATCAGTACATGGTTGCTGCTCCAAAATGTTGAACAGGAAGGAACATTGGGAAGCGCTCGCAAATTAGGAGGCAGCAAATAAGTGACAAAGCCATAGAATGGTAAGCAAAGGGCAGGCTCCAAGCCCCTAGCAGGAAACAATAACCCTTGCATGAATCATTGGTAGGCGAGACCTAAGAAGGCAATATGTCTTGTACTTGTTTTCATATATACCACAACTGTGGGGCAAAATTGGAGCTGGAGCTCTGCTGGGTCAACTTAAACCAGATTGCATTATCTGGACAAACCTGTGGAGAAACTGGCACATTGACAGAAGCTTCAAATAAAGAATGAATGGAATTTCAGAAAGGTCTTCCCTCAGGAGGCAAGTGGAACCAAGAAAACCTGCCATTTATAGTGACATTTCAGAAGGTCCTCCGGACACAGCTCCATCGCTGACTTATTAACCATCATTTCACCAAGCAGAGCATTTCTCAGTCACGCAACATACATGCCAGGGAGCACTGCATCTTATTATCCCAGTTGATATTTCTACAGAACTCTATCCACTTCCTTGAATTAAGTTGGTGGTAAAGTAAAGAGGTTATATTCATCCAGTACAGGTTTTCTGATTGAATCTCTGTGCAATAGATTTCAAGCTCAGGTCTCGTTCTTTCCAAACATACATCAAAAAATGACAGGAAGAGTGCTTGCATCTAATGACATCATAAAGGCCCTTGCTCTACCCACACATTAACAACCAGGCATCAAGTTAAACAGACTACTCCAGCTCAAATAGACTAGCCGCGCCGCTTCATCAGACCGAACATTTAGGACATCAGCATCACTACTCCAGATGCTATCTGGATGCAGTGGCTTTGCAGGGAGAAGGAAGATAAAACACCTGTTATTGCAGGTGTCATTGGACTAGCATTTTGCTTTTTTGTTATAACTGTTCTAAAGAAAAACTAAAAACACAAATTCAGATCTACACCTCCGGGCAGCTCTTCTGAGAAATATGCAACTTGCACAGTCATTCTACACTATTTTCAGTAAGCTGAAACATGGCAAAAACGGCAATGGAGCTTTGAGCAGCTGTTGTGTTCTATTTCTCCCATCTCCACCTCAAACTCCTTCCCCATCTTAAAAAGTAACATTAACTATGTTTGTATTAACCAGGTGCATATCTTAAATTATAACAAGGTATTCTGTGCCTGAAGAAGGCTCTTCAGTTTGTGTCCAAGCAACCTACAGTATTGCTCTGGCGTTATTTTAGGACAAACAAAAAAAGAAAATAAAGATCCAAGCTATCTACTGTGAACAATTCATTTTCAGGGGTACACCGTTCAATCATCCCAAAAATGAAAATGCCTTTGGGGGGCAAGACTTAGTAAAGAGAGTAAAGAGAAAGACCCCCCCCCCCCCCCTCAGCCAACATTACATCTTCCTCTCCTCCATGCCTTGCAGAGAAATGCAGCACAAATACCATGTGCCTGCTCAGTTCTCCTCTCCTCTATCACTCTTATACTGTAAACATAGCGGAGAACACTAGAGTTCTCTCACTGTCACCTCAGCAGGATATGAAGGCCACAACCATTGAACTACGAAAGTTCCACATCAGATGTGCTTAGTTCTAAGGGGCTGAGGAGTCTTTATTTTCATTTCTACATAGGTAAATGAAAACATAGTCAAGTTGCTATTGTTTGGACACATCCACAGCATTAAAAAGGTTTAGCTTCTCAGCACTGCATCTTGAACCAAAATATATTTGACACAGAGGAAATGGTAAACAGCCAACAGTTCATAGACCTTAAAAGCAGTCCTGGTTAATTTCATATGGATTGGATTATAGTTTGGGAAAACTGTGCACGTCAGACATAGGCATATTAAGAAGAAGTTTCAGAAGGATATATGTAAAGGGCTTAGGAAATAACCACTTAAAATGTTTTACATGCTACATTAAATACAGGATCTGTAAGCAAATGTATTTTCAGAACACACAGGACAATTTACCAAGGTAGCAAGGCATACCCACATTATAATACCCCTTGAAAAGAAATACAAATTAAAGTTCCAGCTTAATTACATTGATCCCTTTAACAGGTCATTATTAATCGGTTTCAAAATATGACGGTCTATTAGAAGGGAGAAGACTCAGGCCAAAGGAGACTACAATCACAAAGGAAAAAGTAACCAATCTGGAAAGGAGCTAAGATTGGTTACTTTGGAAAAGACTAGGGGATTGAAATGAACTACCTAATTGGGAGAGCTAGTTCTCACCATTACATAAAAGATTAATCTGAATCATTCATATCGTAATCCGTCTCTTCATCCTCACTCTGTATCAGCATGCAGCATGCAAATATAAAGAAAAGGAAAAAGCAAATTCGAAGTGAATTACGAACAATAACAAAGTTTACCATAAGTGTTACAACCATTTTGTGGCATTCTTATCGAAATACTTTACTTGTAAATGAAAGGGGAAGTTCCCTTTTAGATGATCATTACTTTAGGGACATTAACCGAAACATGAAGTTACTTACCTTTGGTTACGCATTATCTGGTAGGCACAGGATCTAACTGCAGATTCCTTACTCTTTAATCATCCCCCCAGGAGAAAGACTGGATCTGGAGAAAAAAAATTCACAGTACGTCTGCGCGTTTGAAGAGGGCACCGAACGACTCCGTATAGAAGTTATCAAGCAATGTGACGGCAGAGTCCATATAGTTGAAACGCTGATGCCAGTTTCTTCCGTGACTATTTTCCGTGCTCAAAGCATGGAGCCACATATAAAAACTGCCTATTGAAACCATGTGCTAAAATAAACACCTGTGTCAAATAAGCACTGAATTCATAATTCAGTATGTGAATTTTTAAAACAAAATCAAGACCAAAGAGGACTCAGTCTCACATAATCACTGAGGGACTAATTCAGTATGTGAAGTCTGAAAGAAATCAATGAGACCAAAGGGAACTCAGTTCGCATAGCAGGGAGGATGGCAAGGGCTTAAGGAATCTGCGGCTATATCCTGTCTCTACCAGATAATGTGTTACAGAAGTTAACTTATTCATCTGGCAGACATCTATCGCGGGTTCCTTACTTTAAAAATCAAATGAAGCATACTATCCGCAGAGGAAGGTCTGCGAACTGAGACAATTAAAAGTATCGAACTTAGAACAAAACTGGCCCACAACCAGAGAAAAGGACCAGACCTTCAATATGTAGGTGAGCAATAACATGCTTTAAAGCTTTAAAAAATCTGTGGAAGAACCACAGATAAGTGACAAGAAGTTAAAAAGCATGGGGATAAAATAATCCATGATAGCATGACCACAATGGCAGAAGCCAATCAACAAAATGAATAGTAGACTATTTGCACCCTTAAGGGGAACCAAACCTATGCATGATCACTGCATACGCACTGCGGTGGGACCGCAGTAAGAAAGATCAGAACGACAAAGCTGGGGAATAATGTTTCCCATGATAGTAGGACAATTTGATAAATACATCTATAATAAAAACTATTGGTTACCAGTCTCATACAGGGTGTTCGATACTTGAACAGATCAGCACTTCATGTTATGGAGTAATACCTTTTAGCTATATAGAGTTTTATCCAAGCCAGACGTACTCTGCCACGGATGATAAACCTCTCTCTGTGTTGCAAAGTATAAATAATGCTCTATTAAGGACAAAAAAAAAAAAAAAAAAAAAAGTGGAAGCCAACATAACCAAATGTTGCATTTGTAAAGAGCATATTCACACATGGTATCTTCACATTGAACAGATGTAGTGTAACCCACATCACTGGTAGTCTTTCATCCTTCTTAGTTAGGATGATAAAATGGCAGAGTGAACCCACCAAGTTATGAACATGTGACCAGAAGGTTAAACAGGTCCCTACAGTGGACGTGTTGTCCACTAAGCCACCAAACCCGCCAATAGCACCTAGTAGCATAGAACCAGTCCTATCCCTAGAAAATTGGAATAGGGACAATACAAATACCGCTAGGATATCTTCAAAAAATACACTGACATAGGAGTAAAATAACCACCTATGCATTGAAACAAAATATATCACACGCATAAATTATCTGTCAGACAACTGACATAGTATGGAAACCACAGTGGGAATTGCACCACGTAGGAAAGCAACCGTCATCCAAAAGGACAGATTACTTCCCTTCGGTACGGTAGAGACAATCTAGCCGCAGATTCTTTACCGTAGTATATCCTAGGTGTCAGGGTGGATCCAGAAGACTTGCTCGGACAATACCCTTGCATGCCGGTAGGTGGCATCAGTTGGGTCTGCATGGAGTCATCCGCACTGGAAGTGATGACCCAGTCATCTATATCTGCACCACCTTGGCGCCAGTTACTTTTCACAACTTTGTACGCCAGTAGCGCAAAGACACGACGTGCACGGACAGTGGTGTGTTTAGAACAACTAGGGCCCTAAAAGGGATCAGCTTCGACCCTAAAAACATGTCTGTAGTGCGGGGAGGATGGGCAGAGTGGGGTGCGGTGGGAAGGTGAGTTGATAAGTAAACTACGGCTAGATTTTGTCTACCAAATAAGGCGTTGCCGAAAGGTAACTTGTTCATCTGACAGACATTTACCTGCGGTTTCCTCTTCTTAGAATGGATACCCAAACAATCCCATCCAGAGAGGAGCAGATCAGAAGTCCTGAAGGTCAGAGCAGCCAAAAAAGGCCGTCCCAGCAGACTGGCCTGTCCAGGCAGTAGTGCTTAGTAAATGTGTGCAGGGATGCCCATTTGCTGCCTGACAAATGTCAAGGAGCGGAACACCAAGTTGCAGAGCGGAGGTCGCAGCCTGGTGGAATGAGCTCTTAAGCCTTCAGGAGGCTGTTTCTTGGTCAGAGTGTAGCACATTTTGATGCAGAGGATGAACCTTTTCAAGATAGTCCTTCTGCACAGTACAACCTTACTTTGACCCAAGGTACCCCAAACCTTTTGTTTGGTCCAGACAGTGAAGTCGCTCCTCTTTAGATCGCTGCGGAGGAGCATAGCCAGTGGGAAAGGTAAAGGATTGTTCCACGTCGAATGGCATTACCACTTTCGGTAAGAAAGACTGTAGTGAGGTCATGGAATTAACTGCAGACATTGCGAAGTATCAATAGTTTGTATATGCTTGGCAGCCATTTTGCTGCTTTTGCAAGCGTTACTATATGGCTTTCTCGCGGATAAACTGCTGGTGCATTTTTGCATGAGAACTGTCTGACCTTTACACATTTAGCGGTACACTGTGCTCCTAGTCTGCACAGCGTGTTCAAGGTTGAAAAACAATGTATGCTGTTGATTCACTTTGGTCAGTCCTGCGCCCGTAGACACAACATACAGCACAGCTGCACTACAGAAAGTCGGGTGCTTTTAATATGGCATTGCATGCATGTAAAAGGCACTTGGGGAGATTCATTCCAACGAAGAAGAGCTGTGCTTGTCCAGAGATGTGATTCCTTGCATCTAGACTTGGAGGTATGGGGTCCCCCTGACGAAGCCTAGAGGTCTTCTATACTTATAACAAACTAGCTTATAGCACGGGGAGGGTGGTAAGGCGTTGTAGCCCAGTTTCCACTATTATAATATGATTTCCTCTTTTGTGTTTTATGAAATTGTAACCATGCCAATTATATTATTCTTATGCATTTTGCTGCTAGTGTTGGGTTGTGTACTGCATTATAGAGCACGTTAGTTAAAATAAACATTTAACCCTATCCATGCTGATGACGGAACCGCTCCGTCATCAGCCGCGGTGGCGCTGGGCTGATGACGGAGCGGTTCAGTCATGGCCCGGCCGCCGCGCCTGCGCGGCGAGTTCTATTGACCGGGCGGGCCATGACTTAACCGCTCCGTCATGAGCACAGCTCAACCACGGCTGGTGACGGAGCGGATCCGTCACCAGCATGCGCCCGCCGTGCAGCCCCCCCGCCCCCTGAGCGCTGCGGCAGAATAGCCGCCGCAACGATGTGGTTAAAACTATACCAGGTCTCTGTTTACACATGTTGTGGACAAGTATGTGTTTGAACTAAAGTGTTCTTCCCGTGATTCCTGAGAGGGACGGAGTGACATGTTCTAGGATGTCAAATCATTGGTAGCTTCGCTGTAGTTTGGAGAACAAATGAGACACTATAGCTAGTCAGATTGGGGTTCTGGGCACCAAGGTGGGTTTTCTGGTACACCACTACACACAGAGGTCCTGGTTTCCTGAGCATAGTTCTGTGTATGTGCAGAATCCCTGCAACAAGACCCTAGGGCGTAGCACCAAGTTATCAAGGAAGACGGTCAGGCAAGGCAGCTTGGATGACAGAGCCTGCAATTCACTCACCACCCACCTGACAGAAATTGCCACTAAAACACCTGTTTTGATGGAAAGCAGCCGAAGGGGGCAGTAGTGCAGAGGTTCGAACGGAGCACACATCAGGAAGGTGAGAACCAAATTAAGGTCCCAAATAGGCATGATGAATTGGACAGGTGGAACATAAGTACAAGCCCCCAATAGGGGATTCAAATAAAGAGGGCTAGTCTGGCATCCTCAAGAAGGTGGACAAGACTGAAGGTACCCCTTAAGAGTTCCCAAGGCAAGGCCATGCTGGGCAAGGTCAAAATAAAAAGGAGGGAAGCAGAAAAAGGATCAATAGACCTTTCTGTACATATTTGATAAATTTCTGCCACTCGCAGGCATACATTGTCTTGGTAGACAGATGCCTGGTTGCCAGAATGACATCACAGACTTCGAGAGGAAGGTTCAATGCGGTCAACTGCCACCGCTCCACCTCCATGCAAGAAGGCGTGGAGTTGACAGGTTCGGGTAGAGGGCCTTCCTGGCTACTGCGACACAGGATCCTCCCGTAGGGGAAGTCTGATTGAAGGATCAAAGCTCAGTTGGAGAATCATGCCCAGTCTGGTTCCTCAATGATTTAGCCTGTTCGCTCCAGATCTTCTTGAGCACCTTGGACAGGGGTGGTATTGGCAGAAAGCTATCCAAGAGGTCTGAGCTCTCTTCGATATAAAGCGCTGCAGAACGAGTGCGGTCTTGGAAACTCCATCGCGCAAAACTGCTGATATTGCATGTACTCGGCAGAGGCAAAAAGATCGAACCAAGGCTTTCCCCACTTCTTAAAGAAGTTATGCCACCTTTGGATAAAGACTCCATTTGTGATCCGCTAGGAATATACAGCAGAGTTTGTTCGCCCTGGCGTTCAGGGAATCTACAAGGTGTTGAATCACCAAGGATATGTTCCAGCCATGTCCAGATATGCAGGGCCTCTTGACAAAGGGTCCAGGACCCCACCCATTTAGTTCCAGTACCACATTGCGGTGGTGTTGCCTGAACACCTGGACCAGCTTTCTCTTGATGGGAGGGGGAAAGATTTCAATGCCAAGCGAACCGCTCAGAGCTCCAGCAAGTTGATATGGAGTCCAGATTCCACTGGAGACCAGAGTCCTCTGATTTCCACCTCTCCCACATGGCCGCCCCATCCCAGGAATGACGCATCTGTCACTACTGTGTGATTTGGTTGGGAAAGGGAGTGGGGTCTGCCTCTGAACCCATCGCAGTTGGTCAGCCACCACTGCAGATCCTGTGCAGTTCCCGCCGAGAGCTGGGCCATGCCGGAGAGATTCCTCTGATGCTGCGCCCAATGGAACTTCAGGTCCCACTGCAGAGACCGCATATGGCATGTGTCACTATCAGGATGCAGGAGGACATGAGGACCAGCAGCCTCAGTAAGCCCCACTGAAATCCAGGATAAAGGCTGAAATATCGGTTCAGCATGAATACCCTGGAGTCACCATTCGGGAGGAAAAGCCTGAAATTGCACTGTGTCCAGAACAGCTCGGATGAAAGGGAGCATTTGAGAGTGAGCCAGGTGCCACTTTGGCATGTAGATAGTATCCCCAATGAAAGCAGGAGATTCACCGTAGTCTGAAGGTGGTAGAGGACAGTCTGCGGCGCACTTACCTTCAACAGCCAGTCGTTGAGATAGGAGATGACAGGCACCCCTGACCTCACAGATGAGCTGTGACCACCACCATCACCTTGGTGAACACATGAGGGGCGCTGGTAAGGGCAAAGAGGAGCATTATGAACTGAAAGTACTCGCGGTCTACCATGAACCGCAAAAAGTGCTGATGGGCAGGCAGGACGGTAATGTGAAAATA
Organism: Lissotriton vulgaris; assembly: GCF_964263255.1. Classification (NCBI taxonomy): domain Eukaryota; kingdom Metazoa; phylum Chordata; class Amphibia; order Caudata; family Salamandridae; genus Lissotriton; species Lissotriton vulgaris. The sequence goes on from NC_141698.1 coordinate 93,820,153, forward strand.
GGCATTCAGCAAGTCCAACATTCAGCAAGTCCAAAGCTACCATCCAATCTCCAGGGTCTAGGGCAGACGAATCCAGAGGCAGAGTGAGCAGAATGGACTCTTCCTTCTTGAAGTAGTTGAGGGCTCGCAGATCTAGAATTGGATGAAGGCCCTTGACCTTTTTCGGGACCAAAAAGTAGCAAAAATAGCAACCACAGCCTACTTCTGGCGCCAGAACCCTCTCCAAGGTTTAGAGGCAGAATCGGGGAAGATTGGACTGACTGGGCCCGACTGTGGAGAAGTGTGGCTCACTGGTTAGAGGAGGCATACCCTGAAGCAGAGGTCAGACCAGGGTTCAATTCCCGACGCGGCAGGGTCTTGAGCCCAATTGTCCACGGACTCGATAATTCTCGCTTCGGTGCCCACTCTAATCACGGGTTCACACTCTGCAACTCTGGGCATTAGCTTGCTTAATCTTTCAACGCCCCCCCCCCCCCGCGGCGGGATGCCTGGCTTTCACCCTGGGGATGCCCAGTACGGGTTATCTCACAGGGAAAAGCCAGGACGGGTTCCCAAGGCAAGCGCCGAGATGCCCTAGGGTAAGTCGAGCGCTATATAAGAACACACATACATACATACATACATACATACATACATACTCACCAGGTCGAAAGGAGCCGTACCCACAGAGGTTGCTGAACTTATGCAGTATTGTGGCTGGGATATGGCTTAAAGATCCTTCTGTGACCACAAAAGAGGCGAAAAGGAGACAGCTTGGCCGTAGCCCACGTGTCCTTAAGGTGCTCCAGGGCCATGTCTGCCTGGTCTCCAAAGAAACTGGTACCATCAAAGGCATGTCCATAGGGGAAGCCGGAACATCCCAAGATATACCAGAAGCTCTCCACCAGCAATGGCATTGAACACCCACTGATCTTGCTTTTCCCCGCAAATCCATGGTGTCAAGCCCACAAAGAATAATGAACCTTGCTGCAGCTCTCCCATCTGATACAGTTTGGGAGAGAATAACTAGTCTCCTCTGGGACCTGTGCCAGAATTTGCACAACCTTTTCCCCCACAAGGAGTTTTGTGTAGCCGCCAAATAGGAATGCAGTGTTCACTGACTGCAATACAATGCTGGAGGATGAAAAAAAATCTTGTCCAAACTATCCAGTCTCTTGCCTTCCCTGTTCAGAGATGCAGAAGAAACATGCCTTGTGAGGTAAAGGCCTGGACAATCAATCTCTCAAGGGGAGGGCGGCTGGTAAGGAATTTTAGGTCGCCTGGTGCAAGACTATGGTAGCGGGCAACTGTCCTACTCGCAAGAACCCCTGGGGCTGGGATTGGACGAGGTTCTCAGAAGGACATCAGTCAAGGCCTTGTTGGAAGGCAGGAGGAGCTCTGAGGAGACACCCGGCCACAGGACCTCTGTAAAGATGTTAGTCTTGACTTCCACCGAAGGGAGCTGAAGGTCCAGGTCCTCGGCTGTCCTTACCACCATAGCATATGAAGCTCACTCCTCCGTAGCCATGGTAGGGGGGAGAAAGCAGGGCAGAATCTGGAGGTTTCCATCCTACTGGCTTCACCCAATTGCTCATAATAGTCCATTTTGTGCACAAGCTGGTCTTGTAAAGGGTCCAGCGACCTCAAATTTTCCTCCATCCCTGAACAAAATAAGGCTGAGGAACAGACTACGGGTGCCATCGGCGCGAGAATCTGCGTCAATAGGTGCCGATCCAGCTCTGGGTTGTTGGGGATAAGAATGGGGCTAGTGCCACTGGTGGCTGAATTGGGAGTCTCGGCAGGGGGGCCAGCGCAGGGGAAGGTCACAGGGGCAAGACTGGGACCAGTCCGTATCTGCCAACAGAACCATGGGAGGGCGGTATTGGCACCAGGGCCAGAACTGCCAGAACGGAACCCAATTGAGTCCCTCCGTCTACGGGGCTCAGGCATACCGGAAGGGTTAGGTTGTCCAAATATGACGCACATGGCGTCATAGAATTCTTTAAGCTGGGAGTGGGTCACTGTAGCTCTTGGAAAGGCAGGGAACTGCAGAGTCGACCCAGGCACAGGTACCACAGGCCTGGAGCGTCGAGACTCCTCAGTCACGCTTTGACTTCTTGTGCTTCTTATGCCTCTAACCTGACTGACCCGGCGACTGAGTGGGAGGAAGGGGACTTAGGACTCCCAGAGCATTGTCTGGACCTTCTGCTCAACCAGGAAAGAGACCTCCGGATGAATGCCTTGGAGTCAAAAACCGGGCCGCAAGCAGATATAGGGACTGCTCCCTCAAAGCCATTGCCCGGCAGTTAGAGACAAATTAAGTGTGGATCAGTCACAGATATGGTGGGATGGCAGGCGCCTCACGGTTTTAATCCAGAAGTCTGACATTGAGGAAAAAACCTACACACCAAAAATAGTCAACAAAAAAGTCAAACAAAAGCCTGTTAAAAAGTGGCAGAGGGAAACTTTTCATGGACCTGCGCATGCTGGCGCTGAAAGAAAAGAACAGACGTTCTCATGCTGAGGTAGCGCCTATATGGGGGACATGGACGTCACTTCTGGTGCAGAAGTCGTCACGAGGAGCACTGATACTTACACTTGATGTGCAAGGATATTGCTCAAGCAAAAGCCTTCCTGATCCACCCTGGGATATTCTAAAGTAAGGAATCTGCGGCTAAATGTCCAACGTTAGCTTAATGCAAATTGGCTGAGACAGCATTAGCAAGCAATAGAGTATAAAAATGAAGATATAAAGAATGAAAAAAGAATCCTTGAAAACCCAAGGTTAGGATGATCTTACAATATGAATAGAGAATAAAAGCCCTCTACAAAAAGAAAAGGCTACGAGGCAAACGCGTAGTCCCCTCATCACCAAGTCTAGGAACACCCTCAGAGAATCAGAGACATCATTACAGGGACATGAACTTCTGAAAGAAGAAATCTTTTGCAATAACACAAAGCGTTACAACAAATCCAAAAGAGTCAATTATAATAAGTACACTTCATAATAGAAGGAACTGAATGGACGCAGAGGTTCCGTACCCCTGAACAGCACAATGTATACAGGAAGGGGTGGAAGAGCCAATGAAATAACAATGGCTATAAAACAGAACCTGAAGAGTAAGACAGTGTTTTAAAGCTCAAGATGATAATCCCGTGGCCAACAAAGATCATATATACTGAGAACAAAAGTAGAGAACTTTTGCCAATCATACGTAACATCTATCACCTAAACAAACGGCAAGTACAAGGGGAAAGGCCGAAGCCACAAACTAATAATTTAGACTACCAGCTAATTTTTGTGAAAATTCCAGAAGGGATTTTGGGACAGAAACCCTGTGTGCTGTCACTGGCACCTCTGCGTATTGACGTAGGACCATAAATGAAGCAAATAGTCGCACAAATACTATTTAAAGTTAAAAAAAGACACTATCATATTAAACAAAACTAAGTAGTCATCGACCGAGATTGAGAAAAGCACTACTTCTGCGACAAGTAGTAAACAGTAACTTCGATGAAAAGAATTCTGCAGAATAATGCACTACAATAATCTGACCAGAAGAAAGTCAAGTAAAAGCATGCAAAGAAACACAAGGTTAGCTATAAAAAGTCCTACATTAAGCAGAAACACCACACTGGTTGCAAGTAGATGAATGCACATTGCAACTCAGTCATTTATAAAAAAATCTGTCCGCACAAATCAGAAAGAAAGATCCACCCAGATCCTGCATAGACATGTCTAGTTGTCTTTATCACACTGTGCAGCTCTTAATCACCTAAAAGCTGACGCAGCATGTACACCAAATAAACGTACACCAAACGTTACATCTCTCTCAACACCTTAGGCCGAAGATGCTAACCGGAACCACAGTCCTCAGAGTCATGGTGGCTTCCCAAGCACCACAAACAACTGGTATCAGGATCTGTGATCGATATCGGCCACAAGATCCACAGGGTTTAAACCCTGAAGGCATCGCAAAAAGCACACTGTTTCTCATACAAAGTGTGGAGATGGACCAAAAAACGACCCCCTAACTGTTCTGGATCTGCGTTGCAAGCGCGGAATAGGAACAGACGTCAGCGAGGGGGTTACATGGACTCAGATGCCACATCACGCGAGGACAGACATGGAGTCGCACAGCGCCCTTACGACGGGTGGACATACTGTGGAAAACATTTACGGATCCAGTCTCACAGCTTGGTGAAAATTCTATAACAAGGAATCTGCAGCTAGATGTTCATCAGATAACTTGTTTTCATGGTTATTTATAGCTACAAATAGCGTTGTGTTGATGGCATTGCTTCTTACATTTACAATGAAGACAAGCATCCTCCCAAGTCAAGCTTCTGAAAATGCCCCACTTTCATAAAGTAAATTAAAGGCATTTGGAGCTCACAAACGCAGACCTAAGTTACACATCCCTTGCTCTTAATTTTTACTTAAGTGAAGGCAAGAATTGTAAATGAAAGCGATCATACAATGTTTCAATTTGTCACAAAAGTAATCTGTGATTGGTCTGACTTCTCAGACATGCGTTTTAGGACAATCTGCACAACTATGTATATGTGTGCATGCATGTGGTGGGTTGGGAGTGGCTCACAGAGTACGGCATGATCGAATGGAACTCTCCTTTAGCTTGCATCAAGGTACTCTAAAGAATTTCAAAATATCATACTTTTATATTTTAACAGATCTTGGACACCTTTTTTTAAATATCCTAAATGACATTTACTGACTTTATTCTGGTGCCAACACTTTAGAAAACAAACACCTTTTATCTTAAACAGGAAACATAAATGTTAAGATGCATTGAATACAGGTCAGAAAGCAAAAACAATCACAATGATAAAATGAGTCTTAGTACCTTAATAATAGATAATACATTACACTCCAGATTTTTCACACAAATATTAGATGCATGCCACATAATTGGGGGGGGGGGGCAGCATGGCAGTCTGGAATCTTTTTAATATCCACCAGAAAGAACATTACCAATGGTAAATAACTTTCTTCTGATGGACCCTTGTGACCACAGATTCCTCATTTTAGGAATATATACCAGCGCTATATGTCCCGAAGTGGAAATTCTGCAGAACCAAGTGGACAAAGTAACTATAACATTTGACCTGGCCTTCAAGACCGTTCAGATTCGTGAAAATGCACACTAATGCCCAAATGCAGCTTGGCAGATGTCTTGAACAGGTACCCCTTGTGCCAATAGTGTAGTGGGGGCTGTAGGCCTTGAGTGGAATTGTTTCTTTGGTAACACACAACATATTCGCAAACTTAAGATAATCTAACCAGACAAGGTCTCTATTGAACTACATGCCAATTCCTTGTCCCAAAGGAATATCAGGAGCCGATCATCCACTCTGACCTTTTGCTCCATCGTTGGAAATGCACTGAGCCCTCTTAAGGTAAAGTTAATAGAATTGCTCCTCTTAAGGGGTGAAGCAGCGCAAAAAAAACGCTGGCAGAGTATTCAATTGGTCAATGTGGAAATGAGTCCCAACCTTCAAGAGTAAGGCCATTCTGTTCCACTGTACCAATTTGTCCGGAAAGTGGCATGGGTGCCTGAATTCATGCAGCATACTAATGTAATCGCATTAAAGACAGGTCTTAGTGTCTAGAGGTTTAAAGAACAGCAGCAGATTGCCTCAAAAGATGTGCACATAAAGCATGTTATGACCCAGTTCAGGTCACATTTTGGCATAACTGCCAGCTGTTAGGGAGTGGGGCATGCGAGTCAGGCCTTTAAGAACATGACAAAAAGACAGACAACAAATAACCCTTCACTGTCCTCTAAAATTTGCTTACTGGGCTAACGAAACAACAGACAAAGGAATATCTGCAAGTTTGGCTTATAAACTGGTCAGGGTAACAGATGAGGCAACTAAATGTCTGTGTAGACAGACTCCAGGAAAGCCACCTGGCCACAAGGATGATATCAACCAGCTTAGTCACAAGTATTCAATTGCTGCAGCTCTCTTTAAATGGAGATGTAGGTTGCTCAGACTGATAAAGTATCCTACTCTGTTGCTGAGACAAGCGGTTCTCACGAATTTACTCAGGAGCTCTGGGTACCACACCTTCCTGGTCCAATCCTGGGCAATATATTTGCACCCAGTCTGTCCTGATCTTCCTCTTAACTCAAGGTAGGAGTTTCAGAAGTGGAAACCGTTGCAAGAGTGCTTGGTTGCATTTCTGAAGGAACATGCCACCACACAAATGCCTTAAAGGAAACTCCATGCAAAATTGACACTACATGTTAGACGGTGATCAAATCTAACAAAGACCAACCCCACTGGTCAAAAGCTCTGTGCCATTATGAGATGGATTTGCCACTCGTGGTCTGCCCGACGTCTCTGCTGTTTATCCACTCTGTTATACAGTGATTCCACTAGGTGATTGGCTAGTAGAAGAAATTTTTAGTGATTCAAAGGATCAAAGGGGCACTAGAGGGACCTCAAATTAAACTAAATCTGCAGCAAGGCCGCTGAAGACAGATGCCTTTTGCGGTGTCAAGGATGGTCAGAAAATTCGGGACAGGCCAGAGACAAATGTGAAATTGTGTCAGATTCCAGTGACTGGGGAATGAGAACTTTATCTTGTTGCCCTGTCTCCTTGAAAGACTTCGCATGGTGGAATGGGGTAAAGTTCTGCTTGGCCTTCTTGCGCTAGTGTATAGACTTCCACTTACCAGATAACTTTGACCGGGCAGCAGGCTATTCACAGAAGTGGCCTTGGTACAACGACCAAACCGGTTATTAAGAGCAGGAACGAGATCTGTGCTTCAAGTGCAATCTCATGTTCAGTGAAGCAGAGCTTTAACTCCAACTTCCAGAAAACCTTTGGATGTATAAGAACACACCTGCTGAACAACTTGGAGAATGACTGGCATCATGCACACCTCGTGCAGGTCTGTGACCGACATCTGCTTCCTCCAGTCACGTCCGCTTCAAATCTGGAGTTTTTGGTGGGAGATATCGCTCTAAGGCACACTGTCAAAAAAATATTGAAGTAGTCTGCAGACATGCCAAGTCTGGAGCAGTGCTTATATGCGGCTTCGCTCCATCACTTTAAATACAATACATGGTTACCGTGGAGCCACAAGACACCACCTATCAGCATGTGGGAGCACTCCTACAAAAATCTCCATATACTTTTTGGCACAAGAGGATAAACTTTAGGTGAGGAATCTGCAGTTAGAAGCCTACATCAGGAGGCTTTAGGCCGGAAGGTTAGGGCAGAAACTATTGTCGTGACAGAGACCCCCGAGAACCAACACGAAGAAAATAGGAGAACTAAATTTGACCCAAAAATTGTGATTCCTACTGGATGCGAGGTAATGTCTGCACTGGATCACAATAAATTTAAAGGAGATGCATGTTGGTTACAAATGGGTGCAAAACTGTCAGCTCTAATAAGGTCATAGAACAGCTGAATCATGTCAAAAGGCAAGTTGATCACAAAACACTTGAAACTGCAATTTAGTTGGGATTAGAAGGAGGTTTGACCACCCAAAGAGGGCTTGGACAGAGCTTGCAGCCAGAAATATCACCCTCATAGAAGGATAAGGATACTTTCCCAGCATGTAGAGCTGTAGATTTTTTACATGCTTTGCATACTCTGCCATCTAGTGTTGGGTCTGGATGTTTGCAATTTGTTTTTCTTCGAACAATTCTTTCCTGTCACGAGGTAGGAGGCTCCTCCTTTCAGTGATTGTGCACGTGGGCATTGACTCCGTTGTTAGATTATTTTCCCACAGAGGGTGAGAATGGAATCAGTAAAGGTAGAATAGAGAGGTCCATGCGTATGAATGTAAAGTAGAAAAAACTGCAACAGGTATAGGTGCCGGGCAGGTGTGAAGGGCGCATGTAAATCTACAGCTCTACATGCCAACAGATGGCTTACTGGGTAAGTAACGTTATAAGTTCAAAGCATGTGAACTGCATATCACATGTTTTGCATAGACTATACAGCAGTAAATCCCAAAGTGGTGGAAAACCTGTAGCTGTTGCAGCGGTTTGAAAAAAAGCTTTAAGTACTGCCTGGCCTACATTAGCTTGGTGCCTCGCTAACACATCTACACAATAGTGTTTAGTGAATGTGTGCGGAGTAGACCATGTTGCTGCCTTACAGAGGTTAGCTAGGGGAATATTCCATAGAAAGAAGGCCATGGTAGCCGTATTTTGTGGGTAGCATGCGCTCTAGGGGGTATTGTCAGGGTTCTTTTAGCTTTCACATAACATGTTTGGATACATCACACGATCCATCGCACAATACCAGATTTAGAAATGGGATTGCCTTTGTGTGGTGGTGAAAAGCAACTAAGTTGTTTTACAAAAATCTTTTGTTCTTTCCACATATTATAGTAGAGCTCTTCTAAAATCTAGTGTATGTAAAGCTTGTTCCGCTACAGAATCAGGTTGAGGAAAAAAAGACAGGTAACTCAACTGATTGATGTGATAAGAGGAAACTACTTTAGGAATAAATATGGGATTGGTTCGAAGAATCACTTTGTTTTGTGAAGCTGAAAGGCTCTTGTATAGTTAGTGCCTGGAGTTCACCAACTCTCCTTATGGAAGTGATTGTGATAAGAAAAGCAACTTTCCATTAGAGAAACTGTAGTTGACACTTGTGCATTGTTTGAAAAGTTAGACCCATTAGCCTGGTAAGGACTCAGCTCAAGTTCAATACTGGGGGGGGGGGGGGGGGTTCTTGGTATTACTCTTTAGTCCTTCTATAAAAGCTTTAATCATGGTACCCTGAATAAAGCTTAGTGTTGTCTTTTTTGTAAGTATGCAGCTACCACTGCTGAATAAAATTGAATGGATGTGTAGGCCAATCCAGATTGCTGCAAGTGTAAAAGATCACAGATGTTTTGCACTGAAGCATCAAGGGGATTGATATTGTTACAGTATATAACAAATATTTTCTACTTTGCTGCATAACATACTCTAGTAGTAGGTTTCCTAGCTTCTTTTAGGATATTCATACAGTCTGGTGATAATTGTCAATAACCAAACTATGGCTTTAGGAGCCAAATTGCCAGGTTGAGTTCCTTGGGAGTTGAATGTAGATTCCTCCATGGCTCCGAGTGACTAGACTGTAGTGGAGATGCAGCTTTTGGTGTGGAACTATTGAGAGCTCTAGCAGGGTGGGGAACCAAGGTTGACGTGCCCATGTGGGAGCTATGAGAATGAGTTTGAGGGATGATTGTCTGAGCTTCCGAACTACTAACGTAATGAGTGAGAGGGGCATAAAAGCTTAGGCAAATATCCCTAACCAATTCATCCATAAGGCATTGCGTTTGGAGAGTGGGTGTGGGAACCTGGAAGCGAAGTGTGGGCATTTTGAGCTGTGGCGAACAGGTCTATGTGAGGAAATCCCCGTTCCTGAAAGTAGGGACAGAAGAATCTGGGGATGAAGTTCCCACTCGTGGGTTTGCGGTCTCGGTCTGCAATTTGATGGTTTACTCCTGGAAGATGTTCCGCTAGGAGATAGATTTTGTGATATATGGCCCATTTCCAGATAGCTTGTGCTAAGCGTGACAGTTGGAAAAAGCGTGTCAACCCCATGCCCGGACTAGGACAGTTTTGCCTGTTAGGTAAGTTTGAATGGCTTTGAGCGCTAGACACACTGCTAGTAACTCCAGGTGATTTATGTGGAGGCTCTTGTACTTTAGAGTCCACGTCCTTGGATTGTGTGAGTTTGTAGGTGAGCGCCCAAACCAGTGAGCAATGAGTCTGCTGTTAGCACAGCTGTGGAACAGGGCTGAGAAAAGGCTGCCCTTTGGATAAATTTTGTGGGTTCCACCACTGCAGAGCGATGAGTGCCGCCAGCCACCAACACCAGATGGGTCAACTGACCCTGCGATTGGTTCTACTGCCATGCAAAGCATTATTGAAGGGGACGCATGTGTAGTCTTGCATGGGGAGCAATTAACATGCAAGACACCATCATGCCTAGCAGTTGCATGGATACTTTCGCTGGTAATGACTGGTTGGGCTGAAATTGAGTGAAAATGGACTGAATACTGTGAATCCTGGCATTACTGGGAGATGCTAGAGCTTTGAGCGTCTATTGTGGCTCCCAGTTAAGTTTGTGTGTTGGAAGGCTGTAGAAGATACTTTAACGCATTTACTGTAAACTCTAGTGGGTGAAGTGAATAGTGGTTTGAGTGTGATGGAGACATTTGGTAATTGCTGGCTTTGATGAGTCAGTCGTCCAGGTTTGGGAAGACATGGATGTGTGGTCTTCGATTTGCTGCAAATACAGCCAGACATTTGGTAAAGACCCTGGGAGCAGCGGTGACTCCAAACTGGAGTGCTTTGAATTGGTAATCATGGCCCGCTTTCATGAATCTGAGGTATTAGCGGTGAGCGGGATGAATTGGAATGTGGAAATAGGAGTCTTAAGTCTAGAGTAGACCTAAAATCGCCCTGCTGTAAAAGTGGGAGCCCTTGTTGAAGTGTTAGCATGTGAAAATGCTCCGACAGTTTGTAGAAGTTTAGTTCTGAGAGCTAGAATAGGTCTCAGGGAGTCATCGTTTTGGGGATGAGAAAGTACAGGGAGTACACACCTTCTCCTTGATGTTTTAACGGCACAGGTCCTTTGGCGAGGAGAGACTGGACCTCTTGCTGATGTAAATGTTCTGGTGACATTTTGTGAGAACATGGCAGAATGTTTGGAGGATTGTTGAGAAGCTCCAGGCACATGTTGGATAATTCCTAGCACCCTAGCAGGAATTATAAAAGATGTCCCCAGTCCGTTGTTAAATTACCGGGGGGCGGGGGGGTGTCGGAGAGAAGAGTAGGCAAGTCACTGTTTGCTGAGAGGGGTAGGTACGTGTTGTCAAGCCTTTATCTCTTCTCTTGCCATTGCTACCTCTGTGCCTTCCATCAAAGAAGCCTCTTGAGGAGGAGGATTGATTGTTGACCTTGTAGGGTGAAGCAGTAGTGTCTGAAGAGATGGTCTTGGGACGTCGAAACAGGGGTCCTGCTGCTGCAGAGGTGCATCTTTCTGGTTCAGACCCGAAATGTTTGGTGACTGGGTCAGATGAATTTTCGGGGCAAGAGGTTTAAGTTCAGAAGCCGGTTTTGTCATCTAATGTTTCGGTTCCGAATCGGTTTTGGTTTTTGGGCCCAAAGGTTTCGGCTCGGTGCCTGACTTTAGCAGACTTGATCAAGAGCCGGAAGGCTTTGGTGCATGTTTCAGTGCTGAGCCGGAAGGTGGAGCACTGGAAACCTCTGTGCTGAACGTGGCCAGAGCCTTTTGCTTGGGCTGAATAGGTATTTGGAGCAAGGGGTGTTCGGTATTCCCTATACGTTGACCTTGCGGCACGCATTCTTTCATGTCAGATTCCAAAATGGATACTGGTTCTTCCTGTTCTTCTGCACATTGCGCATCGTAATCTTCTTGCTCTGAACCTTCTCCGAAGATGTCCAGTGTGGATTCAATGTTTTGGCTCTGCATTTCACGACGTTGAGCCAGACGAGAGCAGAGTGTTTTCTTAGAACGGAAAGATATGTGAGCATCGCAGCTCCGGAGATAAGCAAAACTTGCATAGTTCATGTGAATCGGTGCGCGGGTAGTGTGCGTGGCATCGGGGACGAATTTGAATGGAGTTCGTTCCATTGACTGAGAGGTGGCAGCCACGGTATGGCCCGATGGCCTTTCAAGAGTTTTCCGATCGAAATAGAAGTTTTGTCGACTAATACAATAGGAGGAGAAGTGGGATACGGGTACGAAAACAATACCGTCTAGGGTAGAGTGGATTGTGCACGGAGGGAAACCCAAAGAACGATTTCCAACTGGAGCACAGCAATACACTGATGAACCAGGTGGTAGAAAAAAAACACAATGGAGTTGATGTCCATGCGTACTATCACCAAAAGGAGGAGTCACCTACCTCGTGACTGTAAAGACTTCTTCGAAGAAAAACTAATTGCAAACATCTGGACCAAACACTAGATGGCAGAACTATACAAAGATTGTGATCTACAGCAGCTTAATATACATGGCAGGTTTGAACCAGCAGTTTTTGGGTTTAAAGCTTGGTCGATCCTTCATGGCTCAGGGCATTGTTGACTAACGCATAGATAAGAGCAACATTGAAAGTCTGAACTTGATAATTCGCTGCAAAGATCAACCAGGAATATCTCACATCTAAGGATGTATGTATGTATGTAAAACCCCTTTAAGTTTTCAGCAATTGTGGGAGACAAAACAGTTCCATGTTCAATTTATTGCTGAAACAGGTTAGCACAACAATATATTTTAATAGATGTAGAATCCCAATCCACATTGATTTATGGAGGTATGAATGATTCTAAGAATTCTTCTGAAATAGGAAAGCGAAGGTATTGGTACCAATAAGTGCACAAACAGTTAACATGAAGGCTTTCTCCAGGAATTAAAAAAAAGGATTAAATCGGAAAAAAGTGAATTTATCATTCCTGAAGTGAACGAAATTGAGGTAAACCACCAACATGCTCACGCAATGAGCATGTCCAGCCCACTGATACTTACCCAGGCTACACAGCCCATCTGTGGAGGCACGGCAAGTGTAATCCTAGATTAGAACCTACCAAAAGGAACATTGTTCAAACACTAACGCAATCTGTTCCTCTGCATCAGAAACTTGCATGCTGTTAAAAAATGCTTGCAGATTAAGTAATCTGTTAATCACAAATCAGAAAGTTATAAAAGTGCTACTTACCCACAACACAGCTTCCCAAGGAGATTCCTTTAGATTTTGCTCCAAACTTTAAGAGACTCAAGTTTTCTATTTTTTGCCTTTTCAAACTCAACTAATTTAGTTATGTTCTCATGAATGTTAACATTTTCCACAATCTTTTCAGGTTTGTGCCATCTCAGTTTCCTTTTATAACAGGAACATGGATGCAAATATCCAGAAATTTGAATAGTCTTCCCTTGGAAGAGAGGACCTGCAACAGAACGAGGATACCACATTTTGCTCTGCTTGATGTATAAACTTTGGATCTTAAAAGTACATATATGGTTTTTAATCTGGTTAAACTTCCCACTATTTTCGCTTCCTGACTCAAAGCATGACTCTACCACCCCCCCACCTTTCAAAGAGCCTCTTGCATTCCAATGACTGTGCCGTACGAGAGAGATAAAAATTAAGAAGACCAGCATTTGTATTCGTATTCTGAAGGGCAATATGTGGATTCTAACTAACTGAGGGCTTGTTACTTTCCACTATTTGTTACAGAAAACATTTGCTTACAAAACAAATTGTTGAAAGTTTGCGTAGTTTGAGAACTGGAACACAGGCATCCACGCAATCTGCTTAGATTGTGGTTTTTCAGCGATTGCAGAAAGTAAACAGTGGGGAAAAAAAGAAATCTTCAGCAGCTGGATGCAGCAATTTCACTTTTAAACAATACACGGTCAGCAAAATATAATAAATGAGAACGGATTTAGGATGAAAATTGGTCTAAAATCAGCAAGGCGGTATAAACATAGAAGGAAGGAATCCAGCCATGTTTTCCAGGTAAGTCTAAAAACCGTAAGCAGATGTCATGCTCAATACAAGTAACTATAAAATAAGAGCGTTGAATAGATATTTACACGGCAACTGGTAGCCTTGAAGCTGTGGGATTTTATTTAAATCTTCTGACTAATCCCAGTTCACAGAATTATGAAAGGTACCCTCAGTCCCTTTACCCCCCTGGAGGGAGACTTTGAACAGAACCACCTATAGTGTAAGTGCCACCTACTGAACCATGGTAAGGGAAAAATCCTTGCCACGCTTTTCCCTCACAGAAGATGTATACCTCACTATCCAATGATTACTAAAAAAAAAGTAGACTGGGAAAAATCTACCATAAGGCAATGACTTTGGGATGTGTAAGAGGAAGAGACGACTGGTAGGAGGAAGTGCATGTGGATATTTACACAGCCAGTACAATGCTGCTCCTACCTGGCCCACCATCACCTCCAGCCAAGTAAGAAATATTGTCAAGCTTACATTCCTCCCATCTAGCGCCTGTCACAAATACACAAGCACCCAAATCCTTCGAATTTAGATGACTACATACACAAGAAGTTGTAGAACGGCAAATAAAAATAGGCAAAGATTTAAAAGGATGGAATGTCAATGTAGGTGCCTAGGACTTCCACCACAACCAAGGATCATTCACACCCCTTTGCTCGACTTTTAAATCTAAGAGGATATCCTTTGCTTACAGATGGAGATGCCTCACTCCCTGGATTAACAGGTCCCATTGTTTCAGCAAAATAAACAAGATACCTGGCAGTTGCCACCCCAGTGATCAAGAATGGACTACGGATGCTAGACTACAAAGTCTAGAGCCTTTTCCTATAAATGGCCTGTGAACTCTGCTATAACATGGGTATGAGCAATACTTACATTCTGCAAAAGAATTCAAGGCATTTATATTACATCTATGGAGAGAACGTAAAAAACTCAGGTTGGTGGAATCTTAAACATTCTGGCCAAAAAAATATTTGCCTTTTGTTCCATTTTCTGGAACTTTACATCATCTTGCAATCATAGCACTACTCGAACTTTGAAGAACAGAGGCAAAGCTCAGCCAAAGGAGCAGCAATCAGTTTCAGTTATTAAATTTCAGTTAAAACAACTAGGTGTGCAGAGAAGCTATGCAAGGGCAGCACAATAGAGTAAACGGGTAGTATTATGCAGTATTCAGACTACAGAATAAACAAGAACTGTGCCGAAATTGAACTAGACAGAACTGTTCAACTGTGCATGAGCAATGCCTGCTCAGGAGAATACCCACAGCCACCTGTAGGGGTGTCTGAACAGCGTCACACCACTTGGCAAACGAATGAAAGTTCTAAGAACTTCTAGTGGAAGCGGACTATGATGAGGACTTCTGTCAACGTGGGTGCTATGAATTAGGAAACAACCTTGACTGGAGAAATCGGTTAAGCACCCACTGAACTAGTGGCACAGTAGAACATTCTTTGCCAATCAAACTAAGTTGAGGAAACCTACATAAAGGAGTCTCTCTAAATGTTGTGTTTTGGCTAACTGCAAAAATAAGCATGTTGATCAAGGTGTCTCTAGTGACAGAAAAGATATGGAAAGGTTTCTTACCTGTAAAATGCACTTGTAATGCAGTAAATGTGCATTCTAGCAAACTCCTGCCATCTTGTGATGGGTGTGGATGTTACATGTTTATTTGAGGAGGTTTCTGTAAGACTTATAACTCCCAGATACCCAAAATGCACCAAGACAAAGACTCCACCTCTGAATATCCCTCCCCAACCTCAATAAGAGGTGAAAGAAGTTATGTGGGGCGTTGTGAAGCAGAACTGTGGGAGAATACTGGTGCACTGGAACTATGAGTATTGAAATGTCTGCTCGTGTTATGTCTGTTGGGGTGAAAGCATGATATGAGCTCACATCAGGGGAGGTAGGATACACATGAATGTACAGCACTATAAACTGCAAAAGGATGGTATGACAATCTGAAGATAAGTGCAGTCCCTCCAGTGGTGGCTTGAGAGCAGATGCCAAAATGTTTGGAACAAGCTTAAGAAATTATGCCAAATCTTCCCTTCCTGGCATGCATGAAAATTTACAAAGTAGATTTTTGTAAACATACACATTGTTGACTAAGTTGCAGATTTACATGCCTGCAAGCAGGAAGATCTCCCCATGAAAGCCACAGAGGCTCCATTTTTTTTTTTAACAAGCACAGTGCTGCCTTGGCACAGCATATGCTCTCTGTAAGCGTAACACCTTACAGTCCATTTTGTAAGGTTCAACTTGTAGAATGGTTACCTATTTGGGACTTGTCAAAATGCATGAAAAAGGTTGTTTTATGTACAGGTTGTGTGGTGAATGCAGTATATGAGGTCCCTTCTGATATCTACTATGTGTAAGGCTTTTGCAGCAAGTGACTAAGGTTATGGAAAGAAAAATGGCAATCCAATGGTTTGATTCATGTGGAACGAGTAGACAACGTTCTGTAAAAAGCAAGGTTAGTTCTCAGAACAACCGAACCAGTGTAACTGCATGAAAGGTTTCTCCATGCACTTACTCTCCAGGATCTGATTCCAATCAGTTAGGCCACTTTCTACAATAAACTTGAGTGGGCAAAAGTGTAATGGGTCAAAAGACTGACTCATGAGCTGGATGAGAATCACAATCGGGGCCACCGAAGAGACAGGTGTTCTTTGTAGGATAACATTTGTGCCCCTTCATGAACACATTAACAGGAATTTAAATACAGTTCTGGCTTCAGTGCAGCATGTGTAGGAGTAAAACTTTTTTTTTTTAAATCTGACACAGATAACACTGGCTGTAGCATACAGCGTTTTTTCTTTACTTTCAGCCATGTTGAAACATGGTCAAGAAACACTGGCAAAGCAAACAGATTTCACATAGGCGGGACCTATTGGCTTTGCCAATGCTTGCTATAGCTAGACAATTTAGTGTGTGTGCGTTTAGAACGGAGACAATTTCTTCGAGTGTCAATAAAACTTAGGTTAATGTCTGCAGCTCTAGACTTCCTCTCGGTCTGTTTTCACTGAAGTTGAACTTCTGGAGGAAGTTGGCTCTTCACCCAATTCCATGCGAGTGGTGGTACAAATTTCTTCTGTGAGGGAGACGTTGGTTTGGTGCATAGCACCATGTGCGCTGGCAGTGGGGAATTAAGTGATCAAAGTGTTCTCATAACTTCGTCATGAGAAGTGTTTTGCTTCTCCATACCCGCTTCCATTTGGTGTCACAGTGTCTCTCGCCCTGCTCAAAGATTTGAAATAAAGTTTGGGAAGAATGCTAATGGAGACACTGTCAAAACCAGTTTGTAAGCAGATAACCACTTTCCATCACTTGCTCTTTTCTCCTACCACCAAGCATGCTGGTCTTTGTCATCCTTATTCTGCTTGTTGTGCCTTCCATTATGGAGCGCTGCAGTCGGCATCTAGCATCTAAAAGATACCTTGTACCCTCCAAAACTTAAGTGGTAGCTTACAGGGAAACCACTTGTTTTTTAGTTCAGTATTGTTGCTCAGTCGCTCCCATATTTAATATCATGTTTAAAGAGAATCACCATGACTGCTACTCCCTAATCGAGCTTCACTGCTGCAGAGTTCAAATAGTATATCCATTTAATCAACCTCATACGCATTAAATACTGAGTCAGCATGTTTTGATTTGAATCTGTGATGCACATAGATTTAACATATGCATTAGCCTCATTCAAACGGCAGGATTAAGCATGAAATCGCTTAGATTGACAAATTACTTTCCCAAAGTACATGGCCATTTCATGCAAAAGTTTCAATTACTGTTGGCTGAAAAGTGCAAATGCTGACGCTTGGAGAGAATGTGGGGTGCAGAGCAAAAAATAATTATTCAAATCATCTTTTCTTTTCGAAAACTATCTGTATAGTGTAATTCGACAAAAATTAAACAGTGAAGAAACCAGGAGGACAGAAGTCAAAGTGCAAAATAAATAAGTCACATCTCTCCATGTTACATGATGTGCAATTTAAGTTATGTTGGTGTCAATCAGGGATGCATGCTGCCCCCCGTCTCTTCAACCTATTTATAGCTGATCTGTCAAGCACCTTAGATAAGGAAAACAGTCACCCGCCCAAAGTAGGAGGTACGGCATTATGTAACCTATTATATGCCGATGACCTGGCCCTGTTCAGCCTCACCAGAGTAGGGCTTCAAAGGCTCCTTGACTTATTAACGCAGTACACAATCAGCAATCAATTAGAAATCAACAGGAAAAAAACCTTGATCGTCCCATTTGGTAAGAAACGTTACTGTGGTGGTGGCTGGTCAATTAATAAAATAAGTCTTTCAACTGGCCAATCATATAAATATTTAGGTGTCTATTTGGAATCCAGGGGCTGTTTTACAAAGCAGAGTAATGCGATCGCTGCCAAAGCCACGGCTCTAGTGGTATCTTTGGCTAAGCTATCGAAGAAACTTTCAGGTCCAACCTTTTTTCATCTACTGGAAGTTCTTAGAGCAAAGATCGGGCCTACACTTTCATATGGCATAGAGATCTTTAAAGGCAAAATGAACATTGTCTTAAATAAACATACAACTAAAATCTATAAAAATGTACTTCATTTGCCGAGCACCGCATCCCCTGCACAGATTAGATTAGAGCTGGGGTTAACCAATTATGAAGCCTCTAATGTTGGTACATATCTTAAGCTTTGCCACAAATTAAGACAGGCTGAACCAGGTACTCTAGAATCTCTAGTCTGGAAAGAAATTAATGAGATCAATCCAGGGAGATCATTCGGCTGCATCCATCAAATGTCAGCTGCCGACCTTTGGGCTCTTAACCCTAGTCAGACTGCCTTTAAAAGCACAATTAAAAAATGTGTAAGACTGACATCCCTGGTTACAGATAAAGCTCTGTTCATGAAACGCAGTCATTCCTGGGCAGTAGTCCACTCGTACAAACGGCTATCCCCTGCCCTCAACGACATTTTCACTTTATTTAAAGCGTTGCCTGATTGCCCTAAGAATTGGAGATTGGTGCTTTCTTCAAAACCTACCCACCTGGCGCCGTAAGAAGGAGGATCCAACATGTAGAGGATGCGGGTTAGCGACGGAAACAATTTTGCATGTGCTCTGTATCGGTCCGTACTCAACACAGGTGTTTGCTTATGCCAGAATGGAACAGGCTGGGAGTTCGGACTTGTAGGCATGCCATTATTGCTGCTTTGTCTTTGGATAACATTGCTTTAAATATAAAATTGGCCAAATGTATTCAGCAAGCGTACCGCAATTTAGATAAAATGTAAACTGCTAAGGCCCCGTTGCTCACTGTTTAGATTGAATATGTATTTTAATAGAATTTGCAACGACTGGGAGGGCTACACTACAATTTGAAATCTTGTAGCAAGCATGCTTACGGTCAAATTTTACTCCTACTCTTTTAATTATTTTTTTTTTATTTACAAAATTGTGCAAAATGAGATTTGGGAAAACTTTTAAAGATATTGTTTTTATATCTAAATAAAGGAATTATTACTAATTACTACAGCCTTAAAAATGGAGCATAGGAGAAGCACCAGTGGGCTCCATGCAAGTCAGCCGAAAGCAAGAGCTCTGGAAGACAGCTTGACATTCTTTTGTCTTTGAATGCACAGCAAATGTGACGATATAACCAGATTTACAGGCCTGCTTAACAGAAAGGGAGCATCAGAAGAATACTGGTAAATAAGGTTTTAGCATGGGATAAAGGAAGTGAATCTTTAGAGCCTAAGCCACTAATTGAGAAGCAAGAAAATGAGTTACAAACACCACAGCCAATGTCAAGCAACGAGAATAATGCTTTCCCAGGTCAAATTCCTGAAATTCCAAGAGATCTTTCACATATCACAGCTTCGCCATCTGGTAAACTGAGACCTAAAAACTGGGCAGTTACCACGACATGTGTAATGTTTGCCTGCAAAGAGCCTTATGGACTCTTCTAGGATCCTCACCTTTGTGAGAAGCTGTTCAAGATATCCATTTGGTATCCCAGAGCTGAAAATAAAACAAGTGTAAAACAGTGAAGTCCCAATCAGGCTAGGCTTTTCTTTAGGAGAAGGGAGTTGCCTTCTAGATTTTTAGGATGAAGGTTTTATTTAAAATAGCTGTTATAGAAGCAGACTGAAATATGTGCTATTTTCTAGATAAAAGACAACACTATGCTCAGTCTCACATAAGAATGCTTCCGTTTGTAGTTTATCCTCTGCTTTATTCGCAACCACAATTTAGTAAGGGATACAGAGTTTCATTTAACAGATTACAAAACAGATTGAAGATCTACATCGGGAGTTTCCAACTTTGGTCCGGAAGGACTGGACCAAGGTAGACTTTCAGCAAAATCAGTGGCTGTACAAATAACTGTCAACTAAATTGATGTTATGCAAATCTGGAGCGGACATCCTGTTAATCAGAATCAATTCACTGTTAATTCCTAATCTACACGCATGCACAATTCATGTGCTGATTAAATAGTGTTTCTAATATATTTCATTACCTATTGTCCCAAATATATGACCGTTCAATCAATGCAATTATGAAGTTAATTTTCTTAAGAGCCTGTGATGCAAGGCATTCAAATAGCTAGCTTTATAATAAAACCGTTGCTTACACCCAACCCCCACCCCCTCGCCCCCCCCCCCCAATCAACATACCTTTGCCTTTTCACTCGGTTCACTAGTTGTGCCATAGGGTGTGTTATGTAACTCCTTTGAGACAACACACAGAAACTCTGCCTGGTCTTCATTTCCGTAGTTGTAGGAGGAGCCAATACTAACGAGCTAAAAAGAAAACATACATTCATGTTAAATCAAGGTATTTATATGCAATGTCGCGCAAAACAAATGCCAATTTCAAATATTTTACATTTTCATGAAGCCAGCATGTTACTTCCCAACAAAGTCTCCCACCAACGCACAAAGGAGGGGGATATCTGTAAATAAGGACCGCACTACATTTCGTTTTAGGTATATTGAGACCGGCAACAAAACCACATCGGTCAAAAGATTTTAAAAAAAGATTAACAAAGTGCCTAATATTGTCACTTAAAACGTGCTGCAGCAGTCAACAAAACTCTACAAATTTTTTGCATACGTTTATTTCCTTCGAGGCTGCAACATGGTGAATAAACATAAACCATTTCACTGCAGAAACAAGAAACAAATGATCCAAAAGTGGATTGAAACAATGTATGAATACATTTACAGTGAACTGAGATGAGGTAATAAAACACCAGCTATGATTACTACAGAAATTTTAAAAAAATAGGAATTTAAACATTTGCCCCATATCACAGGACTTGTAAAGTTTATTGGTTAGGATGGAGCCCAACCCAAAACAGTAATGGGTTGTAAAATTCAAACAGTATAGGGCAACAGATTGAAGAGAAGCATTACAAACAATTATACTAAACATGCAGTACAACAATTAAGAGTTAAAAGGGTCTGTAAACAAGAGCCTTGGTCACCCATTAGGTGACCTTTAGCTAAATAGCGGCAACCAATAGGCAGCTACAACAACTCTTCACAGTCCTTATTTAACTAAATATAACCTAACATGCTTCAATAGTCTGAATTTGTGTAAAATTTGCAAAAGCTTTGCAAGACAACCATTTATAACTTAACCGCTTGACATTTATTTGAGCAAAATACTAGTTCTCTCAAATCTCAAAATCATATCTATTTAAACTCAAACTGGCTTGAATTTTAAACACCTGTTAAAGCTTTTTGTTTCAACATAAATTGCACTTTGGGAACAAAAAAGTGGCGAGTACAGGCTCACCATGTCATATGAACTTCACCATTCAGCTAATTTAACAGCAGAGATCACAACTTATTTAGTCCCGAGATAAAAACCTACATTAAATTGAAGCAGTGCAGCATACTATCAACTCAGTCTCAAACATAAGAGGAGGTTCAAGAGGAGAGACAGAACCACTTGTGCACTCCTCATTGTAAAGATGTGGACTTTAAGATCATTAACCCCTTCTGTGCTGCGCGAATTTTGCCCCGGTGCTGAATGTTCCATTGGGCCTATGGAACCATGACGGAACAGTTCCGTCATAAGCACAGGTCACCTTACGCTCATGACGGAACCGTTCCGTCATGAGCATGGAAGGGGTTAAAAAAAACCTGGCTACATGGAAGAAAGGAATATGCTACTTACCAGTATGCATCTGTTCTTGGCATAGAGGGCTGCAGAGTGGTACATTATGAATAGATCGCCATCTGGTGTTGGGCTCGGATGATTGCACTTTGTTTTTCTCTTGGAGTCTTTTGTATCTTGGTGACTCCTCCCTTAGTTGGTAGTGCGCATGGGCATCGGCTCCATCCTTAGATTGTTTTGCCATAGTAGGGTTAGATGGAGTAGTGTAGTAGAATACAGATAAGAATGCCCATGTAAGTGTATCTAAATAAGAATAATGTTGGAACAGACACAGGTTTCCGGGGAGGCTGGGAGGGCATGTACCACTCTGCAGCCCTCTATGCCAAGAACAGATGCATACTGGTAAGTAGCATATTCCGTTCGAGGCATATGGGCTGCAGATGGTACATTATGAATAGACTATATAGCAGTTCTCTCCCTAGCGGTGGTCGCCAGTGTCTGTTGCAACTGTCTGAAATAAAGTTTTTAATACTGCTTGTCCCACTCTAGCTTGTTGTGTTGTGTGCACATCTACACAATAGTGTTTTGTGAAGGTGTGTGGTGTAACCCAGGTAGCTGCTTTGCATATGTCATCTAGTGGGATGTTTCCCAAAAATGCCATAGATGCTCCTAGTTTACGTGTAGAGTGAGCTTTAGGAGGAACAGTTAATGTTCTCTTTGCTTTTAAGTAGCATATTTGAATGCATTTTACAATCCATCTGGCAATGCCCGCCTTAGAGATGGGATTGCCTTTGTGTGTTGGAGAAAACGCAACAAATAGCTGTTTTGTCTTTCTGAAAGTTTGTGTTCTTTCTATATAGTACAATATGGCCCTTCTAACATCTAATGTATGTAGGGCTCTTTCTGCTACTGTTTGTGGTTTTGGAAAGAAAACCGGTAATTCCACTGACTGATTGATGTGGAATGCTGAAATTACTTTTGGTAAGAATTTTGGGTTTGTTCTAAGAACCACCTTATTTTGGTGTAACTGCATAAATGGTTCTTGAATTGTAAAAGCCTGCAGTTCACTTACTCTTCTAAGTGACGTGATAGCTATGAGGAAGGCCACCTTCCATGTGAGGAATTGTATTTCACACCTATGCAAAGGTTCAAAGGGTGGCCCCATTAGTCTGGTAAGTACTATGTTGAGATTCCAGACTGGGGAAGGTGGTCTTCTTGGTGGAATGACTCTTTTGAGTCCTTCCATGAAAGCTTTAATTGCTGGTACTTTAAACAGGGAAAGATGTTGCCTGTTTTGTAGGTACGCCGCTATAGCTGCTAGATGAACTCTTATAGAGGTATATGCTAAGTTACATCGCTGTAAGTGTAGTAAATAGCAAATGATTTGTTTAGTGGATGCGTCCAGAGGGTTGATTTGCTTACTGTTACAGTGTATAGCAAACCTTTTCCATTTTGCTGCGTAGCATGCTCTGGTGGTAGGACGTCTTGCTTGTTTAATGATTTCCATACATTCTGGTGGTAGATCTAAATATCCAAACTCTATGACCTCAGGAGCCAGATCGCTAGGTTCAGTTGTTTGGGATCTGGGTGCATCATTTCTCCATGGTTCTGTGTGAGATGCATGGGTAGTAATCTTAGCTTTTGATGTGGTACTTGTGAGAGTTGTAGCAGTGTGGTGAACCACGGCTGTCTTGCCCACGTGGGTGCCACTAGTATCATTGTCATTGAGTGTTGCTGCAGCTTCCGAACCAGTAACGGAATTAGTGGTAGAGGAGGGAACGCGTAAGCAAATTTGTTGGACCAATTTATCCATAGTGCGTTGCCCTGGGACCGTTTGTGTGGGTACCTGGATGCGAAGTTTTTGCATTTTGCGTTCTGATGATTGGCAAACAGATCTATCTCTGGTTGCCACAATTTTTGGAAGAATGGCTGCAGTATTTGGTCGTGCAGCTCCCATTTGTGTACTTGCTCTGACTGTCTGCTTAGGATGTCTGCTATCTGATTTTGAACTCCTGGTAGGTGTTCTGCTAACAGATAGATCTTTTGAGGAATGGCCCATCTCCAAATGTCCTGTGCTAGTTTGGATAGTTGGAGAGATTGTGTCCCCCCCTGTTTTTGAATATAATACATTGCAGTCATGTTGTCTGTTCTGATCAGGACTGCCTTGCCTGTTATTTGCATTTGGAAAGCTTTTAGTGCTAGAAACACTGCTAATAGTTCCAGGTAGTTGATGTGCAGTTTCTTTTGCTGCACACTCCACTTCCCCTGCACTGTGTATTTGTCCATATGCGCTCCCCATCCTGAGAGCGATGCGTCCGCTGTTATTATTACTTGTGGAATTGGCTCTA
Source organism: Lissotriton vulgaris (assembly GCF_964263255.1). NCBI lineage: Eukaryota > Metazoa > Chordata > Amphibia > Caudata > Salamandridae > Lissotriton > Lissotriton vulgaris. Next base: position 93,844,115 of record NC_141698.1, read on the forward strand.
GGAACGACCGTCCCTTGGAAATGTTTTCTGTGTTCCACCACTTCAGAGAGCGGTACGTCCGGTCGTTTACCAACACAAGATCTGTAATCTGACCTTGAGCCTGATTCCACTGTGTCACTAGACACTCCTGTAGTGGACGCATTTGAAGTCTGGCATGTGGTATTAGCAGTATGCATGAGGACATCATGCCTAATAGTTGCATAAACACTCGTGCTGGTAGTGAGTGTTGCGGTTGAAATCTTTGTATTAACCCGACCATTGTTTGTATCCTGACTGGGTTGGGGTATGCTATTGCTCTTTCTGTGTCTACTGTAGCCCCCAGGTATTGCTGAATCTGGTTTGGTTGCAGGTGCGATTTTTTGTAGTTCACCGTGAACCCTAGGTGGTGCAGCAATTGAATTGTCTTCAGTGTGTTGTGAAGACATTCTTCTTTTGACTTGGCCTTTATTAGCCAATCGTCCAAGTATGGGAAGACATGTATTTGTTGTCTTAGGTGTGCTGCCACCACAGCTAGACATTTTGTGAAAACTCTTGGTGCTGTTGTGACACCGAACGGAAGGACTTTGAACTGATAGTGTTGTCCTTCTAACACAAATCTTAGGTATTTTCTGTGGGCTTTGTGAATTGGGATATGAAAGTAAGCGTCTTTTAGATCCAGTGTAGAAAGAAAGTCCCCTTTCTTCAGTAAAGGGAGTACTTGTTGAGCGTGACCATGTGGAAATGCTCCGAATTTATGTAAGCATTGAGAGGTCTGAGGTCTAATATTGGTCTTAGGGACCCGTCCTTTTTGGGGATCAGGAAGTATAGAGAGTATACTCCTGTTCCTTGTTGATCTTTTGGGACCTTCTCTATTGCATGCTTTTGTAGAAGTGCTAGAACTTCTTCTCTTAATGTCAGATGATCTTGACTCATTGGACGCTGTTTGGGGGGGATGTTTGGTGGGGTAGCTGTGAGTTCTAGGCAATAACCATGTTGGATAATTTGTCTCACCCACTTGTCTGATGTGATGTCTTCCCAGACAGGTAGGAACTGTGATAGACGTCCCCCGACCGGTGTTATGTGGTCTGGGGGGGAGTTCTATGAAGTCACTGTTTTGGTGTTGAGGCGTTGCGGTTGTTATTATTTCCGCGGCCTCTACCCTTGTTGTTGTTACCCCTGTAACTGCCTCTTGAATTACCTCTGGGTGATGTTGGTGTGAAAGAGGTGGATTGCTGATTTGTTCCTGTATTCTTTGAGCCCCCTCTATAGGTGGATCTACGAAAGGAACCTCTGTGTGTTGGCTGTTGCAATGCTCCCATTGACTTAGCCGTTTCTGTATCTTTCTTCATTTTTTCTAAGGTCTCGTCTGTGCTTGAACCAAACAGTGTCTTTTGATCAAATGGTTTGTTCAGTAGGGCCGTTTGTACTTCGTTTGAATCCTGAGATTCTAAGCCATGCATGTCTTCTTAGCATGACACTGGTGTTAATAGATCTTGCTGCAGTGTCTGCTGCGTCTAGTGCGCATTTAATGGAGGTATTAGTTATAATTTTACCTTCCTGTATTAATTGATCTGCCTTTTTCTGATGTTCTTTGGGGAGAATCGTGATAAGTTTCTCTAACTCATCATAATGTGCCCTGTCATAACGTGCGAGTAGTGCTTGTGTATTGGCTATACGCCAGCTATTAGCTGCCTGTGATGCTACTCTTTTGCCTGATGCATCTATTAACTTTGACTCTTTATCTGGTGGAGGAGCCTCTCCTGTAGATAATGAGTTTGCTCTTTTACGAGCGTTTGAGACCACCAGCGAGTCTAGAGGTACATGGCCTTTAATAAATATTGGGTCCTTTGGAGCCGCTTTATATTTTTTATCAATTCTTGGGTTTAACACCCTGGCTCTCACTGGGTTTTCGAATATCTCCTCTGTGTGACTAAGAAGACCCTTCAACATAGGAAGAGTACCTGATGTTCTCTGTGCATTAGGTAGAGTCTCTAACAAGAAATCCTCTATTTGAGGTTCTGTATGCATATCTAGTTTGTGATATTTTGCTGCCCTATTAATGAGCTGCACAAAACCTGTGTTATCATCAGGTGGTGAAGGCTTTGAGGGATATAGCTCTGGGTCGTTGTCCTCATCTGACCCTACATCATAGTTTTCCCATGGGTCCTCCTCATCTGGGATAGTTTCGTCATCCCCTTGAGGTTCTCCCTCCCCTAGATCACGGTCTACATCTGACTGAGGTGTAGCTGGTCTTGGTGTGGAAGGTGTAGGAATATTTGTCCTATTGTGAGGAATAGGAGAAGAGGGTGTGACTTTAGGTCGAGGAGAAGCAGGAGGAGTTATATTTGTCCCCATTGTTCTCTTTTTTGAAGGAAGAGGTTTATCTTCTGACTGTTCACTCTCTCTTCTTCGTGACCACTTTCCCAGTTTGCGGATCAATAAACAAGATCTTTTGTTTGGGATCTGTCTGTTGCTCCTGAATCGGTACCGAAGGTCCTGGTTCCGAGAGGTGCTTTTGTTTTCGATCGTCAGATCTTGTTGTTTTCGACACCGAATGTCTGCTCGATTCCGACTTTCTGGGTATCGAGTGTATCTTGGACGATAAATCATATTTATGCTTCGACATGGAATGTTTCGATACCGAGCTTTCCCTTGTATGTAGCCTCGGTGCCGAAGTCGATGTCGCCCTTTTCTCGGATCCGACATGGTGGGGGTCCGAGTGTTTCAGTTTCAGTTTCGTTGCCGGGCCCGAGGGCGGGGCGTCGGAAACTTTTTTCTGCGGTTTGACCGGGCCCGAGGGCGGGGTCGTTACCGCACGGGGTCGGTTTTTCGGTAAGGGGACGTCGTCACTCACGGTTTGTTGCTCGATGAGTTCTTCAACCTCCGACTGGTCCTCTTCCGACCCCGACTGGTCCTCTTCTTCCTCGATTTGCTCGTCTCCGAACAGCTCCGGGATCGCCTCCGCCTGCATTCTGGAAACCTCGTGTCTTCGAGCTCGACGATTTCTAATCGTTAGCTTGGAGGAGAATGCTGCACAGGCTTCGCAGTCCCTGGATTCGTGTTCAGGCGATAGACAGAGGTTGCACACCTCGTGTAGGTCCTTGTGTGGGAACTTAGCACCACACGTTGGACATTTTTTGAATGGAGTCCTTTCCATGGACTCCGGGCTTGACTGCGTCGAGAAAGGCCTCCTGTTCTTCGACGTAGATCCAAGTTTTTCTCTTCGATTTTGAATTTGCAACGCGTCGGAATGGAAATGAAACGCGTTCGATAACAATACCGTCGAATTGGAAAGGGAATACGCGCCGATAAATCACTTTCTTCTGAAGTTGATCTGGAGCGTCTCGATCCTCATCCGAACCCGATGGCGGAAAAAAACAATCTAAGGATGGAGCCGATGCCCATGCGCACTACCAACTAAGGGAGGAGTCACCAAGATACAAAAGACTCTCCAAGAGAAAAACAAAGTGCAATCATCCGAGCCCAACACCAGATGGCGATCTATTCATAATGTACCATCTGCAGCCCATATGCTTCGAACAGTATGTTATCCACTCGTCTGGAAGTGACATATGGAGTGGTGTGGCTCACTGGTTAGAGACGGCAGACCCGGAAGCAGAGAACGGCCCGGGACCAGGGTTCAATTCCCGACGCGGCAGGGTAGTGGACCCGGGTCAGCGGACTCGATAATTCTTGCCTTGGTGCCTACTCTAACCAGGGATCACACAAGGCAACTCTGGGCATTAGCTTGCCTCATCTCTACAACGGCCCCCCACATTCGCCGGGGATGCCTGGTTTCACCTTGGAGATACCCAGTAGGGACCATCTCACAGGGATAGCCAGGACTTGTTCCCCAGCGGTCTACAGCGCCACGACGCCTCAGGGCAGCAGTGCGCTTTACAAGACCACATACACACACACACACACACACACATCCACTAACTTCTTTTTGAGGTGGTAAGAGGTTTTAGGCTACAGATGGTTTCTTCCAGGGCAATTATAATGTGGGCTGGCCAGAAAGACTACGATCTTGATAGTGACATTGGTTTAAGAAGTCTGCATGCCACGGACAATTAGGTTAGTCTGAAACAATTCCTGAACTCTAGTTCAACAAGAACAAAGTTACCCTTTAAGACTCTTCGTCTACTACCCAAAATATATTCTTGAATGCCCCACATCTAATTTGTGGCTCTAGCAAAAATCACAGTTGGCTGAAGTAAAAATAAAAAAAAATTCTACAAACCGAGTACAAGAGGAGGATGAGCTACAGCCAATGCTTCAACTTTACAGTTCTATAAAGGGGTTATCACGAGACCGACAACATGGGCATTGGATTGTTGGACAAGACAGATTAAGATTGGGATAAGAAAAGAGAAACACTATGAAAAAAAGAAGATGCAAAGGTGACACTTCTAGCATAAATTATGTTAATTTCAGGTGATAACTGTCAAAGGACCTTAAATGAGGTTAAATTTGATCGCCTCAAGGTTGGCTTGATTGCAATTCAGACAGTAATTGACCTAGCATAGGCCCCTTCTCAACACAAAACCACCTACGAAACGAATGAGCCTGGACACAGTATTCAAAAGGATGAGCATGTGGTACCAACATGGAGGTACGTTTCTAAATTGGGCAAATAATTTTGGAGAAGCAGCAACTGAATAGTTCCAGAACTACACTGAAAGTCAAAAGTAGACATGAGGAATGCTTGCTTTCGCCTGCTGCGGGCTCAAGCCCAGGATTATCTTCAGTCTCTAATGATCTAGTAAAGCAGTGTCACTTCTACAAGATTTCTGAATTTGCCAGTTCTTCAGTCAGTGTTCATATGGTCAACCACAACATCACAACATTGTACCATGAAAAGACCGGAATTTGAAGTAGGACTCTAAACATGAAAAAGTGGTTTCAAATTAATACAAAAACATGCTGTTCACTCCTAAACTGTGAAAGTAATTGCCTCACTTTGTAACGTATTACCATTTAATATCCCCTCCTACAGACATTGATCATTTACCAAAATACCTATATCCTAGTTCTCAAAGAAGTCTGAACTGCCATTGATCTATACATGTCACAGGATGCAATGACTCTCAATGCCTCAAGGTCCGGAAATATGCAGGTAAAAAAGGTGCACCAGTGAAGCCCAAGATCTAGAGTACAGTTGATTGTGGCCCACGCCTTGCCACAATGCCAATAGGGAAGAAAGAATCCTCACAGACCATTATCTGCCATCTGGTTCTGTAGGATTGGGTACAACCAAAAAATGATTACACCTGAACCATGAAGGTTCTTTCGTACCTTCACACGAAGTTCTGTCATTGCTTATACTAGAAATGTTGTGAATACTGTTATGATAACATTACCCACTTGGGTCATCATGCACTTCACCAGTTGCGGATTGCAAGATTAACCATCTAAACCACGAGGACCATATGTCCCCACACAAGTCGTTTTGCATGTTGCAAGGTGCACCAGCTTGTGGACTTCAAGGCTCTTTTTAAATATTCAGACGTCAGTGAACCATTCTTGAAAGGGAGGTTTCAATTTAGCCAATTTACTGCGCATACATAGGGACAGTGAAATGGATTGCTCTTTAAATATGGCCCATTTTCAGAGAAATTCTAAGGGAAAATTCAAAACAATTCTTTCCCTATTCATCATGACAATTGGTCTGGATACCTTTCAGTATTAAAAAAATAAACGGAAACATAAATAAATACCTAAGTATCCAGAAGAAAGTGAATTTGATGCGATTATATAAACAGGATAAAGTCAGAAATGTGGATTAGCACTATGATTCCAGCTTAAGCACCGAGTGACTGAAAGTGAAAATGTTTTGTTTCACATTACCTTTTAAAATAATAACTCAGTTTCTGGATGTTTAATAAATTATAACTGGTAAAAAAACATCTGAATTACACGAACACACTAGTTTAGACAAGTAAAATATCTCCTTAACTGTAATCTACAAATGTGCATATGTTGAGCTCTAGAAAAAAAACTAAGATACAACGAAAACATGCAATTCCCACAAGTGTCTTGCTTATAATTTTTCTTAGCATGCCAGGGCATGCCTATCCCCAAAGAATACTCTGTTGCTCGCTTTGTTATTTATCACTGGGTTGATCTGGTTAAAAACTAAATTAATAACCGGCATAGCTAGCAATTATGTCTCTGATGGTGCTGCGATCTTGCACTGCTGAGATCCAGATGTTTTTTGCAGCACAATACAAGGACAACTAGAAACGGATAAGATGAGATGGCCTATTTATTCTGCCGAAGTTTTAATTTAACACCAAAGGCAATGCTTCCACACTCACTTCCTCAGATCTGTCAGACTTCTTAATTTCTTAGTTTCCCTAAAGAATTTGGACTTTGCCTTCCAACGAAGCCAACAGATAGTGTGGTGAGGATGTGTCATATGCCATCACAACTCTTTCTACATCAACTTCCTACACACAAGCTACAATACCACTATCTACCTGACCGCCACAGACCTATGTTTACCTTCAAGGTACTTCTAAAAGAGGGATATATCAAACCAACCAACAACTCACAGCCAACAGGGACACTAAATCAGGAGTAGTCAACCTTTTGATATCTGGGGACCTCCACTGAATCATTATTGAAATCCAGCGTTACCTTCCTAAGAAGCATTGTGAATTATTTGAACCCAAAAAAAATACAGAAAAAAGCATCCAAACAAATGCAAACGACAACATTTTATTTATTTTGCAAACCCAAATTAAAAATTATTTAAAAAAAAAACTTTTAATAGAAAGGTTGGAGCTTCTCTAATATCAATTGCGGTCACTCCTCGTAAACACTATGATGCACCTGCACTGCTGCCATAAAATAATCTGAGCATACCAATTTAAATTTTAGCCTCAAATTACAAATTCCTCAACATTTATAGTAAGTTTAAAAAAAATGTTGTAGTAAATTAAGCTGCTTTATTAACATACACTATTAATCTTATTATTTACTTTTCAGTAGTGGTAGACACCCTGCGTAGGCTTTGCAGACCCCCAGGGGTCCCCGGACCACAGGTTGGGAACCACTGCTCTAAATGATTGCTTTTGGATTGATGCATCAATTCTAAGACTTAACAGTCTTTGCTATTTTAGCTTTCAATTTCTTTGCTAAAACAAGAAGGCCTAGCTATGTTGTGCATTACCGGATTTGTGATTAGGAGCAGACTTGTTGCTTTGAAAGTCAATATTCAAAAGTGTAGCTCCATGGCTAGCACCGGAGAGAGCCTCAAATCTTATTGTTTACATGAAGGAAAATACATTTTGCGGATTTCAAGAAACTGGGGTTACTAGCAGCATTTAGCATACCTGGAGGCAATTATTAAAATGTGTAGAAAAAAAAGTAAATTTGTCTCGGGAGAGGCCATTTTATGAGAAAAATGTATGCAAAATGTTAACATACATTTCGTTAATGAATCACATTGAACCTGTATTGCTTTAAGAATTTTATGACACTGTACAGTACAGAGTACCGCCTCGGAGCAAGAGGGCAGTACAAAGATGGCTAAGCGCACTGCATGATATAGGCACTGGGCAGCCGTCAAAAAGTAGGTAGCCCCGCCTAAACTGGAAATGTGTTTCTCTGACCTCAAACAGATATCGTAGTCACAGACTTTATAATCCCCTCGAGGTTAAAGAAATTTGAAAGATGATCAATTTTAACAGCCTAATACTATTTCACAGAACACATTCATAAGTGCATCTTCAAAAAGAACACGACAATACATACCATTAGCTGTATTAATATTTATGGATTTCATAATGTACAAAATGCTATATGAAAATTCAAAAAGTAAAAATAGATTTATTAGTCAAACCACCTAACCAGGAGCGTGTAATTAACCTGCTAGTCTCTACCAGATAGAGGGTTACCGAAGGAAAGTAACTTGTTATACTGACAAAATTTTGACAGTGACGGGGGGGAGAGGGGTGCGAGGGAATTGGGGGAGAGGGAGGGGGGGAGGGAAGAAGGGGGAGTGGGGCGACGGACGACAGTTGGCGAAAATGGAGGGGGGGTCTGACCGGCACTGGCCGAAAAGGTGGGGGGGGTGTTACGACAGACCGGCGGCGGACGAAAAAAAAGGGGGGCCGACTGACCGGCATAGGCCGAAAAGGGGGGGGGCGACCGGCAGTGCCCAAAAAAAAGCAGCCAGAGGGAGGGGGCGACAGCGGCCCAAAGGGGGAGCAGCTTGCAGACCGACAGCGGCGGCCGAAAGGGGGGCGCGGGCCGACCGAAAGGGGGCACGGCCCCACAGAGTTCAAAAGGGCACAAGTAAACAGCCCAGTAAACACGAGACGCTGATCAACTGCAGAGCCATAATAGTGAACAAGCAATTTTTTTTTCTTTTTTAGAAGTCTCCACTTTTAGATTCCCTTGGGGGGAGTGAAGGTGGGGGGGCAGGGGGGTTGGTCCTTTTAGTGGAAGCATGCACCACAAGACTTTCTGGCAGGGGTGCTGAGAGAGAAAGGCTGTGTTGCTTTAAGCAGGGTGGTGGCACCTGGAAATTTGCAAGTTAATGGAGGTCTGGTACAAGGCTTAACTCAAGCCCATAGAAGGGTATCGTCAAGGCCTCATTAAAGGGAGGGAAAGGCACAGAAGCAGTCTGGCCAGCCCGGAGGACTTCAGTCAGGATGTTTGTTTCAACCTCCATAGTGAGGTACTGGAGATTTAGGACTGAAGCTGCCCTACACATGAACATGGTGTACTTTTGCGGCTGGGCCAGGAGGGGAGAATAGGGCGGACTGCAGGGAGGTGTCCAGCCCACTAGCACCTTGCAAGTCCTCATACCAACTGCAATCAGCATAGTGCTGAACTCATCATGCGGATTAGGATTGCTGTCAAGAGTAAGGAAAAAAAGAAAATGTAAGGGGTGAACACAAACCGCCGTCAGATTCAGTTGCGAAGTCAGACGAATTCGGACCGGCATAGACTATGCACAGGATAGGACAATCGGGTACACCTTTTTGAATGGCATTGTGGAATCGTAGTCGACATACCTGGGTCAGGATTGGGTAATAAATTAGACGGCAGTGACAGTAGTGGAATAGAGTGAAAACTACAAAGAGGGACCAGCTGGTACCAAAGGCAAACCTGCCAATGGAAGCCAATGTGGGAGGCCTCAGCTCTGTGGGGCCCGAAGGCATGCCAGAGGGATTCAGAAGAAACTTGAGACTGAGCATGGCTAAGCCAAACTCTTCGATTTGGTGCAGCATGTCCCAAGGCCCCAGAAAAACTGATTGTGCTGAAACCAACTGCGGTATCTGCTCGCATTCTTTGGGAACAGGACCATTGGCGCCGCCCACAGGCTTTCTCAGTGAAGTAGAAATGGTCAGAGTGGAACTCCACTTAGACTTCTTATATTTCTTAAACTTACCTGATGAGCATGACAAAGACCACCCTCAAGTGTGCATCCATCTACTCCAGGAACGGGAATGAGCTTTTGACTTGCAATGGGACGGAGTGGTCCCGGCGCAACCTTTTCTTGTGCTCATGTATATAATGTTTTGCTTTAAATTCCCTGATGGCCTTCAGAATCGATGTGCATTCCCCAACCCTAGACATCATATGTAAACTTGGTGGGGATCTGTCACAGACTGTTAAACAATGTTTATTGGATTTTATTAACTGTAGGCAATACCAACTGTAGACCAGTGAAACATTAACAAGTTACAGGAGTGAATTGCACTGGCTCTCACTGAAGAATGAGGAACCAATAAACAGGGTTGGGTTACAAAATTTGGAATAAGGAACTAGGGGGTGCACAAGCAAAAATAGTGTAATGCTGTGGCACATAATTTGGGGGGGTTCCTGGAGCGGTTGTGAACTCTGATGTATTGTAATGGAGAGAGAGTACCCGATGCCTAAAAATGTAACCCTGTGAGGGGGTTCTCTACAGTCAATTCCTTATACTGTATAATCATAGTATCTCAGGCAGAAGCAAAAGGTGCCGGTGTATACCACGGGCCTCCTCCCAATGTAGTGCAGAGCTTTCTGCTCCCCCCTCCCCCATCTAATTAGTGCCTTATGCCCTAGAGCAAGAGCTGGGAGATGTGCCTTCCAGTGCATAGTTAGTAGATGCTGGGCCAACAGGCGGCAGAGATTGGCGAATTGCACCCTAACTGTGTTTTTTTTTGTCTTTGGAAAATGCCTGCGGTAGTAGCCTCCCAGGAATTCACTGTGGTGAGTTCTGTGACTGTGCTCAATGAAGCATGTATTGCATGCCAAAAGCTTGCTGTCCAGAGCGTGTGCCAGAAGTCAGCAACCTGGGTAAAACATGTATTGAAAGTGAAATTAGATCCTGGGAACATATGCTTTAAAAGAGAGGGTGTAAGATAAGCCCTGTGAAGAATCATGTTGTATATTTTTTAAACTAGCATTCCTCGAAACAGTCTTGGGGGATTCCAGGGCACTAGACTAAGTGTCATGAAAATGTCTAGTTAAGTCCTCCTCCCAGAAGCAGTGGAGGTGTACCAGAGAAATGTTAGCGTGTTCCCCAACAACTTTGTATAGCCATGTGATGAGATGTCGACCATCCCCCATGAGGTATAGAGTATGCATCTTCATTCAGAGCTCCCCATAATGATTAGAGTGCCAACAGGAATTGCCCACATGTTGCGAACTGTCTCAGGGGGAATATCATAATCTTGACGAATTGGTTCGAAGAGGAGGATCTGAGCATCTTGGACAAGATCTTCCACAATTTCTAAGGATCTGTAACAGACTGTTCGCAACAATTCTAACAGGACTTAAAACCTGTCGTCTTAGGGTGTGACATCCCTTGCACACTGTGGAAAAGAAATAACTGAAAAAAAGGGGTCAGATGGGAGACGCTTCAGGACAGAGTCAAGAGGTGTAGAAAGAGAAACCGACTGAGCGAGAGTGGCGTTTTTTGGCCCCATATTTGACTTTTTGACTTCTAAATCAGAATGGCGTGAAGGTGCATTGTGCCATCATCCAGCACACAGAGGTACAACGAAAAAGTGACTGGATCCAGTCTGATGCATGGGGAATATTAAAAAAGTTGTGGAATCTGCATCTAGAAGTCTACCCAAAATAGAAAAACCACCAATTGTAACGGAATTATTTTTTTAAAGTTATGCCAGCGAGTGAAATTTCAACCCAGAATATATATACATACGAACAAGACCTGGCTACACGCCACAAGCACTACCAACTTGCTGCTGGTTGAAATGATGATGAGCTGAAACCCAAACTGGTGCCAAACAAGGGTCCTTTATTGTACATCTTAACGCCCAGCATGACCGCCATATTCTTCTTCCATCTTCCATGTTCTTGCAATATTTTATATTGTTATTTCCCTATAGCACGCGTGATTGCACTTTATGTACAGTTAGACACTGATCTAGTCCAGCACTATTATTTGCACTTTATCTTTAGCCTACCCTGATAAGACTTGAATATTCCTACTATATATAGACTTAGAATTTTTTGCATTACATGGATTTATCCTGGTATTTTTCTACAAATCTGCATTGAGCGACACTTTACAAAAATATTTTAATTTATGTCATTTTAAACTGCTATGTTCAAATATTTAACTGGCATTTGAAAAATTGTGTTGAACTTATTTTGCGTATTTGCACGAAGAATAGCTATTTAACACAAAAGATGTAGTCTATGCTATAGTCACGTGATTGTTCGAAGGGCGGAGCTTATGCTACTCACTTAAGCATTATAAAAACAAAAAAGTTGCACTAGTTCGTTGCATGTGAACAAGGGCTCTTGAAGCCCGAAACGCGTATTGCCCTCCTGTTGTACCAGCTGCAATACAGTAAAGAACCTGTAAATCCAGTGGTCCGTCTCCTACTTTGCCTGCCTCACCGGTCCTGGGTGAATCAGGAAGTGGCGGGTGGACACTTGTGGTGGGTTACACAACTCCCCGCTGCTTGTGCCAACACTCGGCGGCCCTTTCCCGGGAAAACAATGCATGCTGGGAATTGCAGTCCAGTGACCATCCAGGAACGGCTGCAGGTGACATTGATCATCACATTGGGCGGAGCAAACCATAGTTGCTTAAGTGGGGCTGGACTATTGACTTCGTGGCAACTCACTCACTTCCTGTTTTACTTCTGGGCGCTGACGAGGCTACACAGCCGAAATGCTGCATTCGTCCCTTTTTGGCCTGACTTGAGAATAAAGGACTCCAGAGTACTCCCCTGTTGTGGCCTCCGCCTTTCTTGTTGAGGGGATTCCTGTTGCATTTTACCACGCCAGCCAGCGGCGTGCTACGGAGGTCCCTGCACATAAGTGGCCTGATCATCACTGGCTTGTCTTTGCTCCGGCGAAGTATTCTGCATTCCGAGGTATCGGAAAGGATCAGGTCCACCTTCGACTACAGGAGGAACGGAAGCGGTGTCAGTCACTGTATTCTGCACTGGGCGAGGCGGAATCCTGTGCTTGCCCCCGCGGATCAAAAACCTGTTAGCGGAGGTGGTGCAGTTGGGGGACTCAAGGAGCCTTGACATTTCAACGGGCACTGCAGGACACTAGTGGTGGGTTACACGACTCCCCGCTGCTTGCGCCAACACTCGGCGGCCCTTTCCCGGCAAAACAATGCATGCTGGGAATTGCACTCCAGAGTACTCCCCTGTTGTGGCCTCCGCCTTTCTTGTTGAGGGGATATATATATATATCTATCTCTCGGTCATGCTGGGCGTTAAGATGCATATATATATATATATATATATATATATATATATATATATATATATATATATATATATATATATATATATATATATATATATATATATATATATATATATATATATATATATATACACAAAAATGCACAGCACCGGAGTAAAAGTTATTTAACTTAATTTATTCGCACAGATCCCAACCAACGCGTTTCAGCCTACTCGGCTTTGCTCACGGTTAGTGAGTCTTCTCTTTATACAATATTTAAGCCCAGATGGCCGTTATGTGGCATTCTGGGCATTGTAGTGTATTTCATATAACCATTCGTTAGTATCCAAAATTTCCAAAGAAAAGAATTTACAATAACTGTCTTTTTAAGAGGAAGCACACCGAGCACGTAAACAATGCGGCCGGTTTTCTTAAACTAGCAGGCGGGAGTGAAAGGGACGGATTGTGAACATCGAAATACACAGAACCCAAAGGGAGAGTAACTGTCTATATAAAATGGAGGCACGTAAAGGGAAGCGATTGGTCACAGCGGCAACCTTGTTTCAGGCAACCACAGAAACGAACAAGATTAAAAATGAAGAAACAAATATTGCAAATGTAACAGACTCCACGCTCAAGCAATTGTTCAATCAATTGGAGAAGCTATACAGGAAGGAAATAAACAAAAGTTGGGAAATCTTGGCGTTGGAGAATTATATCGAAGTTAAAAGAATTCCAAGAGGGTTACGTATTCTTACTATGCCCACGCATCCAGACACGAAAGTTGAGCTACTAGAAGAATGGGCTGACAATAACACTGAGTGCTCCGTGAATAGGATGTGCATACTAATTAAACACGCCAAGATTGATCTAACGGAACTAACAACTAGCGGCCATCAACAGCGTGGGGGAGAATATTTCACAGTATATAGACTTTTTTCTGCAGGACATTGTCAAAGATCTGCCCAGTTACCTAAAAGACACGGGGGACTTTCTAAACAAACTTAATTCCATCCAGTGGCGTGATAATTGGTGCATATTGACTTTAGACAGAGTCATTATACACCTCCATAGATCACTCGAAAGGTTTGGACGCCATCAAACACTACCTTGGTTCACGATCTTGTGAATATTACGCACACAACAAGATGTTATGTGAGTTAGTGCATTGGTGTTTGCATAACAATTATTTTATGTTTGCTAAGAATGTCTGGAGACAAGTGCG